>NC_136060.1:283764746-286164746 GCF_964261635.1 Lissotriton helveticus
TTTAGTCATTTTATCCATTCATTTATGCAGTGCACATTCATTGAAAAGAAGAATAACACAATATATAAGGAATATAGCTCTTTTTAGAGAATTGGAGGTAGTTCTAAAAAGAACCTTTTTTTTCTTCTTTTTTCGATTTTATTTTTTTTTATACTTTTTCTGAACAATTTTATACTTTTTGGGGTTTTTTTAGGGGAGAAAAACAAAACGAGGAATCCAAAACTGCTCAACAGGAGCAAAAAAGGGGAAAAATTAGTGTTGGGTGGAGCAACGGTGTTCTTCTTTTCTCCGAACAATAAGTTCTATGCTCTGCTCCCCATAGCAAATCAGTTTGTCGCAGTCCTTGCAGACAAATTTGAGACCTGCAAAGACCGGCTGCACGTTTGGAATTAGTCTTGCAGCTTGTCTTCCTGAAGGTGTTTCTCCACCAGTCGAGGTGCTGCCGCCATCTGTTGGGGGATTGCGTGCCAGGTCCCTGACACTCTCCCTCGCATAATTGTTGGGGTGCCTCCTCTCGACATGCCTGATTGAGGTGGCGTTGCCAAAGCTGTACTTTTTTGTTGTGTCACCACGTGGCAAGGTGGTGCCACAGATTTTGCAGCACACCTTTGCAGCATTTACCTTCTTTTCACCTTCGGGGAAGGTAATAAATTTCCAAATAAAATGTTCTTTTACTTTGCGCCGAGGAGGGTCCTCTGGCACAAACTCTTCATCAGAGTCACTGCTGGGTCTTTCAGCCATTCTTCAAAAAAAGAGATGTTGGAGAAGAAGCAGGGAACAGCTCTTGCTCTCTCCAAGGTCAAAGAGGTAGTGAGGGATATGGGTGGGGGCTTTCAATAGTTGGAAAAAAAACTGTTATGAACCAATGAAAAGTGTTGTTTCATGGTTACATGGCTTGACACGCTTACCCTACGCGCTCCGGGGCGCTTACGCGGCACGTACGTAGGCGCTTCCGGAAACGCTTCCTGGGGCGCATACGTGGCGCGTCACAATGACGTTTTGCTCGATTTTCAGAAATGCGTTTAAAGTTAAAGAACGGTTATTAAAAAAACAAAAATAGTACTTTTATGAGTATGTCACTGAATGTCTTGCATTATTATTTACTTTAAATACATAAATATATTTTTTTTCGCTCGCGTGAATAGCGCTCACGCTACGTTTACAGCTGCGTTTACGGGTATGGAATATTGGAATAATTAAAGAAAATTATAAGAATTCATAGCTATAAAAATAGCTATTAAAAAAACTTAATAATTCACTTAAAAGACCGTAGGTTTCAAACTCGTTATAGTTAGGAATTAGCATTTAAAAAACCTTTGAAATTCACTGAAAAAACCATAGGTTTGACACTCGTTATAGTTAGGAATTAGCATTTAAAAAACCTTTGAAATTCACTGAAAAAACCATAGGTTTTGAAGAACCGGGTTTTCAAGTACCCAGCGGCATCAGGGACACGCCCGAAGTCCTCTAGGTTCCCTTGCCTTGGTATACAGAGACACGGAATACTTCTAGGTGGCATCAGAGTTCAAATTTATTAGCTGCAGCTAGTAGCAGAAATCCCAGTAATACAGCACGGTGTACAACTCAAGAAACAGCTCAATTTTACTAAGGTGAGACATCCCTATTTATACACAAAATGGTACATTTAAAATGCACGCCCCTGCACCAAAATTCAACCAATAGAAAATAGACGACATCACACAGCATCATACAGTAAAGCTCATTTTACAGTATCCCGACCCACAAGTTAATATTTAGGCATATCTAAATAATAATCTGGAAGGCCCGCACAAACCCTTAATTGAAAGCGTAACCCATGAAATGAAGAAACAGTAGAGAAAAGTAGTTTCAGAAAATGTGCAAGATAACAGATACGTAAAGAAACTTAAAAGTTAACAAATGTCTTGAATGGTGATTGGAAAAGTAAATAACGATCTTGCAGGGAAATTGGCTTGGCAGGGTCAATTCCTAGGTGAAAGGCCAACTTCTGAAATTAACTCCAATGCACGAAGGAATCCTTGGTTAATGTATATATATATGATTCACAATAGGTCAGACTGCTTTGCTCACAGACTAACTTCTGAGGCCTACATAAAAAGTAACACCAGATGGCAGTCACGACACATGGCAAAAACCCATGTTTCAGAAAAGAAAGTTTTAAGGAAAGAAACCATTTAGATATTGTTTAAGATAAGATATGCGCAAGGAAATTAAAGGTTAACGAGGTCCTGAACAGTGATTGAAAAACTCAGACAACAATCAGCTAGTGAAACTGGTTTTGCAAAAGGTCAGTTTCAGGTGAAAAGGGTTACCCTCTCTGCAGTTCATTCAGAGTCAGAGAAACTCAAATTATTATATGAACGAACTCAGAAGGCAAGGCCACTTGTTCGTTGGGCCTACTTCACTGGCCTACGTGAGGGCAAAACTAAAATGCAGTCAGGTTTGAGAATTACAGAACCACAGACCCTCCTTTTGCCATTACGTAGGCAATAACCTAAACTCATGTCAATCTGAATCTAGGTCTATATCTATTCTCATCAGGTCATCAAGGTGTTGCTGTAACATCATCTTATTATCCTTCACTTCTCTCGGGACTGGTCTTCTCACACAGATCATAGTACAAAGACTACAAATGGCGGGACCACACTGGATGCATAAACAACACGAGAAAAGGATAGCTAACGCCATACCAAGAAACGTCAGAATCTTCCATCCCCATTTGGACAACGACTCCCATAACCATCCCATCAACGACCATTCTCCTTCGTCCACATGAATAGACTCAGAGATCTTATGTAGTCTAGAGATGGCTTGGTACACTGTCGGGGAATTATCTGGTATGAAAACGCAGCAACTAGATCTAATCAATTTGCATACCCCACCTCTATCTGCAAGTATAATATCTAAAACAAAACGGTTCTGTAATGTCATAAGGCGATCCGCTTGAAGCTCAGCTGTAATATTGCTAAGGGCACCTGCAGTCTCATTTATAGTGGCCTCGAACACTCTCGTAAGCTGACGAATATTCCTACTATTAGCCATAGGACCCCAAAAGGGTAGGAAACCCTTAAAGAAGACTCCAGCTTCTTGTGCGACAGTATCTTTCGCATCAATTACACCTCTACCATATCTTGTCTTATGGTAGTCGAAAACAGCAGTGTCTGTAGGGGGAAGCAAAAATGCCACATAACATGTGCCAGAAAAATCAGATGGCAACCATGTGTATGCTCTATCATGACAAACAAAATACGTGCCTTTAGCTGGCACGAACGGAGGAGATTTCTGGGACATATAAACGTATGTGTGAACACACACACTCTTACCAAGCTGAGCTTTTGGATTCTGACCATTACCTTGCAAACAAAGATGACCTCAGTGGGGTACAATACAAATAGGAGGAGACCATCGCTGCCTTTCTTTCTCCGTCAAGCTAGCACTATATGTAGTCTTATTCCAACCGACATATGCTCGTACCTCATCTCTTGGGATAGCGTTATACGCATCGATATCTCTAATCATATCAACTATTCCCCGTATCAAGGCATTATTACTTGCATTGTCTTTGACGGAACATACAGGAGAGGCTTCATTCAAATAGATAAACATTGATTGGAGTGCCCAAACTGACCCGTTAGGCGAAAAAGGCAAAACCAAATATGGCATTCCCTTATCTGTAGTATGTGGCATAAGACCAGACACCCAACAATTCGTGGTATTTATGACTAGCTGATGCTGGTGCAACATCTGTATAAACTAATTGTTCACAAATTCTGATCTTCATGTCTGTTCATGTTCAGGTAACGTACGAAACTCATGTGGAGAAACAGTAGAAAAAGAAAGAGTAGTTTGAGAAGTTGGTGCAGACGTCAATTGTGTAGAAAGAACAAACCAGAATATAGTAGCTAATAGAATACATAAAAGTATTAAAATAGATAAAGCTATACCACACTTGGAGAACAACATTCTATAATATCGGTTTTTCATCTCTTGCCTTTTATCGTGATTCCTCAATACAATCTCCATTTTCTAATGTTGCTCACGCAATCTTGACAGAGTACTTCAGCTGTGATTATTAGCAGGTCGTAGGGACACTGCAAGTCCTGCAGACCTACTTCCACTACTCAGGTCACAAACTGAACCGTTGGTACTCCTACATGACCCTGCAACTGGCAAATGGTAACCAATGAAAAATTTAACAGAAAACCATAATACAATTTCAGAAAATGCAAGAGAAAAAGAAAAACAAAAGTCAAATGCAAAATACTTGAAGAAATTGTCTCTTTTTGGTCTTAGTGTGAAAAACAAAATTATGTTCAAAGTCCCTTTATTTATTCCGAGATCGGAGGTTGTAACGTGATTTAGTCGGCACAGTTTGGTCCATAAACAAAAGTTCAGGTTCGGTAGTGTCCAATCTCAAACGTGGAGGAACAGCTTCTTGCAGCACATTGTCATCCTCGCGTTCTGACCGTGTCCATGTCAAATGAGCATCACTAAAAGGCACGAATGTGGGGACTCGCTCGCAATCTGTATCAGCTATACCATCCCTCACCCACTGGTCATACGGTAAAGGCAAAGGAACTTTTTTCGTATGGGTGGTATGCACCCAGTTCTTTTTACTAGCTACTCTAACAGCAGTTCGAGTCACTAACAAAACTAAATGCGGTCCAGTCCACCTCGGCTCCAAATTCTTTGTTCGTTGAAAATTCTTCGTCAGAATATAGTCGCCGGGTTGGATCTTGTGACCTGGCTCTGTAGTAGCTGTCGGCAAACTGTTATAGACCTGTTGGTGGAGAACACGTAATTTAGCAGTCAAGTCATGTAAGTATTCCACCAACATAGGGTACTCAATACTGCTGTATTCTTTAGGACGAGGCACACCCCAAACATTGGCCGGACGACCAAACACAATTTCATATGTACTAAGTCCCACTCGAGAATGCACAGTCATCCTTGTTGACAAAAGAGCCAACGGCAAGGCATCCAGCAATGTAAGACCAGTGCTCGCTTGTACCTTAGCTACTTTCAGCTTCAAGGTACCATTGTAACATTCAACAAGTCCAGCAGACTGGGGGTGATTCGCTGCATGGAACTTCTGATTTATTCCCAATCCAGCACACACTTTCTTCATGATTTGACCCACAAATTCACTCCCATTGTCCGACCATACAATTCTCGGCAAACCATACCTAGGGAAGTACTCTCTCAACAAAACCTTGGCTGTAGACAAGGCAGTATTATCCTTTAGGGGGTAGGCCTCAATCCACCTGGAAAATGCACAAACAACCACAAGGACATACTTCAAATTGTTGCATCTCTCCATATGTATATAATCTAGCTGTATCACCCCAAACAGATACGTCAGAGGAGCAAAATGACCAGCTGGAGTTGGAGTTCCCTTACCAGGATTATACTTCAAACAAATCATACAATGTTTCACCACGTTCTCTGCACATTTCGGAATACCAGCATTCTGCCAAACTGGAGCCAACAACTTGCATATTCCCTTCGAACTAATGTGAGCCATTCCATGAGCCATTGTAACCACTGGGAGCACATACGCATCTGGCAACAGCCATCGCTGGTGTTCTGACAACTCAACCCAACAACCTGTCGAATCCAACATACCCGTAGTTTCTTTCCAAACACTCACTTCTTTCTCAGTCGCTTCAGCCTGAATCATTTTCACACTTTCTATTGAGTCTTCACACATTCCACCAGCCATAACCCAATTAGCTGGGCCTGCAACATACATACGGCTCATCATATCTTTCGCCGTTTCCTTCGCAACTTCATCCGCAAACGCATTCCCTCGACCAACATCGTCCACAACTTTTTTATGCGCACTACACTTCACAATTGCAATCTGCTCTGGGAGAGTGAGAGATTCCAAAAGTTCATTCACCAACTGCCCATGCTGTATTTTGGTTCCGTGCGAAGTAAGGAACCCACGCTCTCTCCACAAACGCCCAAAACTATGGGCAACTCCAAATGCATACTGACTGTCGGTGTAAACATTCACTCTCTTTCCTTCTGACAACACACACGCTCTAGTCAGTGTAATCAACTCTGCTGCTTGCGCAGAATTCTGTGGTATGCGTGCTGTCTCCACAACTGTATGTAAAGTTGTAATAGCATACGCTGCAGTCGTTTCACCATTCGGAAGCTTAAAACACGAACCATCTACCCATAGGGTACCATCAACATTCGCAAGGGGAGTATCCCTGAGGTCAACTCTAGCTTTCGTTTCTTCCTCTGTACGAAGAAAACAATCATGCTGTTCTTGAGGATCCGTCTCTGTAGAGATCGGTAACAACGTAGCTGGATTCAGCACATTACATCTTTTAATGTGCACATGACTAGCCAACAATGTCAACTCGTAACCTGACAGACGTGCACTAGTAAGGTGCTGTGTCTTAGTCCTGTTTAATAAGGTATCCACTGCATGTGGGACCATCACAATCAACGAACTGTCCAGTACCAAACCAGCAGACTGTCGGATAGAAACAGCCGCTGCAGCTGTAGCTCTCAGACAACTCGGCAACGCCTTAGCAACCAGGTCTAACGTAGAGGAAAAATACGCGCATGGACGCTGCTTGTCCCCAAATGGTTGTGTCAATGGTTGTGTCAACACTGACAACGCACAACCTTCTCTCTCGTGCACGTACAACGTGAAAGGCTTACTATAGTCTATACCCAACACAGGAGCCGAACACAATGCATCGCGTAGTTCAGAAAAACTTTTCTGACATTCGTCAGACCAAGGAAGAGGATGCGGAGTATCTTTCAGAGTCAATGCTAACAGAGGTTTCGCCAACAGTGAAAAATTGGGGATCCACTGTCTACAATACGATGTAATACCTAAAAAGGCACGCACTTCTCTCTGCGTGGATGGCACATTCATTTGCGCAATTTGCTTGAATTCGTTCTGGGGTCAATCTCCTTCCCTCCTTCGACAAGAGATGACCTAAGTAGGTCCCTTCTTGGCGACAATATTGCAACTTTGAAGGTGACACTTTATGATGAAGGTCAGACAAATACCGCAACAAAGAAAGAGTAGCCTCTTTACAAATCTTTTCATCATCAGCAGTAATCAACAAATCATCGACGTACTGAATAAGAGTAGCACCAACAGGTAACACAAAACCGTCAAGCTGAGTTTTCAACGCTTGACTATAGATGGAGGGACTTTCACAATAACCTTGGGGAGCTCTCTTAAACCGGAAGCTTCGGCCTCCTACTGAGAAGCCAAAAATATCGCTACTCTCCTCAGCAATAGGAATACTGAAGAAAGCATTCTTCAAATCGATGACAGAAAACCAAGCTTCCGAAGCAGGAATCAAAGTCAACAAAGCAGTGATATCGGGTACCACAGGAAACTGTGGCACGACTATCTTGTTTACCTCTCGAAGGTCGATCACAAACCGGTACACAGGTGGCTGAGAAGCATCAGTACGTTTAAGAACAGGCAAAACAGGACTGTTACACACATTACCTCTCGTTTCCTCTACTACTCCCTTCTCAACCAGATCATAAACAATCGCTAAAAGAGCTCTCTCGCCATCGCCCGAGATCTTGTATTGTGGAATACGAGGTAGCCTAGCATTTGACTTAAGGGTGACAACATAAGGTGGAATCTGCAAAAGACCAACATCATTTGGACCTGTAGCCCAAAGTGTATCAGGAAGCGAACGCAATTCCAGTGGCAAACAATCCTTAGACAAATACATTGGAGAAATCACTTTCTTACCAAGGGTAAGTTGTACTCCTGAATGAGAACAATGTAATGTTGCTTATAATCTTTTCAGCAAGTCCAAACCCAACAGATTCTCACCACAACCAGTGGTTAAAATAAGTGGAGCTTCCAATTCACAAGGGCCAATCGAAAGGGACAAAGGACTAGAAACAGGATTACGAACTGGGGCGCCTGAAAATCCTACTGAAACATTGGTCAAGCCAGACAAAGGTGCGCCAGGAAGTTTAGAGTGCATAATAGAACTCTTCATCGCACCAGTATCCAAAAGAAAAGGTTCTACCACACCTGATGTATTCACTTCAACATAAGGTCCACTCTGGTCTACTGGAACTGACACTACTCCCTCACTTTGTCCTTGGCTGTCCTAGTTATCATTATAACCAGAACACTCACCTTCGACATAGTAATCCTCAACATAATACTGGGCAGACTGACCACTCGGAACATTCTGTTTGTCAAAATAATTCGCAGAATTCTGTAGGGAAGAGGAACGCTCATTCTGGGGAAACACACCACGTCCCCTACCCCTAGGAGCTTGCTGAAAACTACCACGACCTCTCTGACCAGATACACCATTCCCACGCTGTAACACAGCCGGGCAACTATTCTTGTAATGACCTTCCTCTCTGCAATAAGCACACTGATTAGGGCCAGGAAAGAATCGCTGAACATAAGGCTCAGGCTTCTGTAACAATCTATGAAATTGTGGAGGTTGCTGAAACTGAGGCTGATTCTGACGAGGCGGATAAGCTTGCTGCAAAAGAACTTTCGTCTTTAACTCTTTAGTTTTCTTCTCCACTTTATCCTTCTCATCTTTATCCCTATTCTCGTAATATTGTGCAGTAGCCAATATCTGGGCCGACGAAGAGACAGCCCATGAACTCTCAGAGTCCTTTAACTTATTAGAAAGTTCAGGAAGCAAATTAAAGACATATTTATCCACAAACAACCTTTGACCACCCTCCGTACTCATATCCTGACCACTATGATCAATAAACGTCTCTTAAAACCTAGTGAAGAAATCAGATACACTCTCGTCTTTCTTCTGCTTACATGCTGCTAACTTATCCCAATTCACTCGTAAAGCGGGCATCATCGTTTTCATCAGATTAATAATTCTACCTGGTAATTCTGAAACTAGAGGTTCAGGTTTAGCACCTCCCTCCTGTCTACCATCTGCAGCAACAATATTCGCCCAGGTATCACCTAATTCAGCAGCATGATTCTCATGACGAATCTTCACCCACAAGGCTTGAGGAACTACATTACCCATCAACATATCGATGTCAGCTAAATTCATAATACACGCTTCAACTGTCTGGGACAACTCCTTGTAATAACCAGCAGGAATCTTACGAGGGTCAGGTAAGGTCTGCTTAAGAGCCAAGACCTCTGCTCTCTTCCAAGGGACATGTACCCATACTCGCTGAAAATGAGCCGGAGCGACCTGAATACCCTGATTTACATTAGCCTGAACTGCTTCTTTCCATACTGGAGGAACTTCTCTCATAGGGTACTGTTTCACTTTCCTCCTAACAGAGTAATCAGGTTCATACAATGTCTAAGGCGAAAGTCTAGATCTGTAAGCAAGTATCATTTCTATGGCATCTGTAACATCAGATTCCACTATCATCCCTTTAGCAAAATCTGACTGAACATCGAGCACATCCTGCGGAATCGGACCCAACTCATTATCTTCCCATTCCTGACTCAGAAAAGTACACATTGCATCAAAAACATACCTTTGCTTAGGCGGTTCCCACTGAAAGAAAACATCCATAACTGCTGGCAAATTATACCTCGGAGCATTTAAAATCCACCTACGAGCCAACAAATCCAACACTGTCCGTTCTTCAGAACTAGGAAGCTGACTACGACTCTGCTTACGTTCCGAAACAGGGGTCATATTCAGCGAACCAAACAATGGTGACAATAAATTAGAAACTGTTTCTGTCATTCGTTTTCGAACAGAAGGAGAAGAAGCAGACATAAGAACAGGAGAATAAGTATTCTGAGGCAAGGAAGGTGTAGGAACAAGAACAGTAGAAATCAAAGATGCAGAAGCAGAAGGCAAAGGAGTTTGAGGCAAAGCTGATAGCAAGGCTGGCGACCCTAGAATGGGTTGCGCAGGAGGAGGCAAAACCATCTGTGGAGCACCGGGTGGCTGAACAACAGCAGGAGGTTGAACAACAAAGGGTGGAACAACCGGGGGTAATAGAGGCGCAGTAGCACCCTGCACATAGGGAGGAGGCAATCTCAGTAAATGAGAGATCAAAGGATCTTTTTCAGGGTCTTCTCTCACTTTCGGAGGAGAAGACGGCAAGGCCGGATAACATTTATCTATGGCCATGCAACGCTGTCTATCTAAAACTTCACTCGCACGCTCTTCTCCATCTTCCTTAAACTGTCTAGCAGCTTGTAGTACTGACATATTTTTATCTTTCCTATCTCTCTTTGCTTGCTTAATTTCTCTCTGTTTGGCTTCCTTACTCCAAAGGCGGAAAGAGTCAAACATTGCCGGCCGGGCTTTCTTCTTAAATAGCTTAATTTCTAGATTGTCTAAAATCTCTGTTTCGAAACTACCATGTGGGGGCCATTGCAAAACACCATCCTTTTTAGTGTAGTGGACCCATACTTCATTATAAGTAATAGGGCCCACTCCGTGTTTTGAGTAAAGTTCATAAGTCGGAGTTCCAACCGGAGGTATCGGACATGAATCCTCCAATCAGGAATCCCTGTTACTACCACAAACAAACCAATTACCAAATTTACCAAGACCAGGCATCTTGCTCACTAGTCTGGTTTCAAACTTCAAAGGGAATCAAAAAATGATACACTCGTAAATATACAAGCCCTTCGGCTTTGGGTACTGCAGCAACCAAATCAAAACCAAGGAATCAAACGAAGTCGTGAGAGCGACCCACTTGTACTTAACCAAATATCTGTCACGCCACCAGAAGACCGTCTATCGTCTCGCTTTACAAACATCAATTGGAGGGTCCAAGACAAGGCGACAGTCAGGGCAGCAGTCCTTCGCAGCTGTTGGAAAGCGGGAAGCATCGCAGAAAAGTCCTTTGGTCCACGTCGACATGCAGGGGTCGATGAAGTGGGGGCCCTCCTCGAGAATTTCCTCACGTGGCTCCTCGCAATCTTCGGGCTTGGACCGGTACCACTGAAGTCGGCCCGCGTTGGTCGCGCCAACTGAAGAACCGGGTTTTCAAGTACCCAGCGGCGTCAGGGACACGCCCGAAGTCCTCTAGGTTCCCTTGCCTTGGTATACAGAGACACGGAATACTTCTAGGTGGCGTCAGAGATCAAATTTATTAGCTGCAGCTAGTAGCAGAAATCCCAGTAATACAGCACGGTGTACAACTCAAGAAACTGCTCAATTTTACTAAGGTGAGACATCCCTATTTATACACAAAAAGGTACATTTAAAATGCACGCCCCTGCACCAAAATTCAACCAATAGAAAATACATGACATCACTAAGCATGGGCGGATTTTGCGAATTGGCAATCCGCGAAATTGCGTATTTACGGATTCGCAATCTGCAAAATCCGCAAACTCTCGCGAATTTGCGGATTTTTTTGTTTTTTGTGTTCGCAAGGATTTCTGCCAGTTCGCGAGGATTTTGTACCAGTTCGCAAACGCGAACTTACTCTACGGGTAGCAACGGTCGCGAACATGTTGTTTCTACATCTGGTTCATCACAGCACCCTCTGTTTCACCACTGCCACCCTCTGTTTCACCACTGCCACCCTCTAGCTCACCCATGCCACCCTCTGGCTCACCCATGCCACCCTCTAGTTCATCACTGTAGATTATGGGTGGAAAAGCACACCTGCCCTGCCTCAACTGACATAAATGAATTAGGGGCTGATTAATATGTTACTGAATTTGAACTTCCTGGCTGGAACCTGCTTCCTTATCTGTAATTGCTTTCTCTGAGCCTGCTGTGAGGGTCAGAGCAGGGTCATAGAATAGTTGCAAGTAGGCAACTGAACTCTGAAGGGGCCCCTCAGGAAGCACTACAGGGAATGGTTACTAATGATAAGATTGAACTTTTGCACCTGCTGAGTGCTTTCAGTTATGTCTGTAATTGCTTTCTGTTGCAGTGTAATTTTTTTAACAGGACCTTTGTTGTATACTTGTAGCTATTCTCTGAGCCTGCTGTGAGGGTCAGAGCAGGGTCATAGAATAGTTGCAAGTAGGCAAATGAACTCTGAAGGGGCCCCTCAGGAAGCACTACAGGGAACGGTTACTAATGATAAGATTGAACTTTTGCACCTGCTGAGTGCTTTCAGTTTTGGAAAAATCCAAATATCCAGCAGCATCCACAAAAAGTAATCCTTCCAGGTCAAGATCCAAATCAAAGTGACCAGCACATGAAGAAGGCACTGAGAGGAGCCTGCTGGACAGGAACAGGAAGTTGGAGACTGTGGGGCACTTCCTTCCTCCCACCCCCCCCCAAAATGGACTCCTTGCAAAAAAAAAGTGCAGGCAAATGTCAACCTGAGGAGTTATTCTGATAAAGGTTTATGCTGCCTGCTGGTGGATTTCTTGTGCGAAATTGCAAATTTTGCAATTGCGAGATTGTCGCTGCCCGCCGCATCTAAGTTTTCGCAAGTGTTTACTCCCGCGAAATTGTATAGTTTTCTAGTTGGCAAGTGCGACCAAGCAAAAAAATCTGCTTCGCACGGATTTACGAATTTTCGGTAAGTTCGCGAGAGTTCGCGGATTGCGAATTTACCGAAAATCCACAAAATCCGTGAGAGGAACGGATTTTACGCCCATGCATCACACAGCATCATACAGTAAAGCTCATTTTACAGTGTCCCAACCCACAAGTTAATATTTAGGCATATCTAAATAATAATCTGGAAGGCCCACACAAACCCTTAATTGAAAGCGTAACCCATGAAATGAAGAAACAGTAGAGAAAAGTAGTTTCAGATAATGTTCAAGATAACAGATACGTAAAGAAACTTAAAAGTTAACAAATGTCTTGAATGGTGATTGGAAAAGTAAATAACGATCTTGCAGGGAAATTGGTTTGGCAGGGTCAATTCCTAGGTGAAAGGCCAACTTCTGAAATTAACTCCAATGCACGAAGGAATCCTTGGTTAATGTATATATATATGATTCACAATAGGTCAGACTGCTTTGCTCACAGACTAACTTCTGAGGCCTACATAAAAAGTAACACCAGATGGCAGTCACGACACATGGCAAAAACCCATGTTTCAGAAAAGAAAGTTTTAAGGAAAGAAACCATTTAGATATTGTTTAAGATAAGATATGCGCAAGGAAATTAAAGGTTAACGAGGTCCTGAACAGTGATTGAAAAACTCAGACAACAATCAGCTAGTGAAACTGGTTTTGCAAAAGATCAGTTTCAGGTGAAAAGGGTTACCCTCTCTGCGGTTCATTCAGAGTCAGAGAAACCCAAATTAATATATGCACGAACTCAGAAGGCAAGGCCACTTGTTCATTGGGCCTACTTCACTGGCCTACGTGAGGGCAAAACTAAAATGCAGTCAGGTTTGAGAATTACAGAACCACAGTTTCACACCAGTTATAGTTAGCTGAACATTTTACTCATACAAAACCATTGAAATTCCCACGTTATAGTTAGTTGGACTCACTATAACTCGCGCGCCCGTAATCCACTGATGATGATGTCACATATTACATCATTCATGACATGGTCAGTGACATCAATCAATCAATCAATCAATCAGTGACACTTATAAAGCGCGCTACATACCCGTAGGGTCTCAAGGCGCTGGGGGGGGGGGGGTGCCGCTACTGCTCGAACAGCCAGGTCTTCAGCTTCTTCCTGAAGGAGAGGTGGTCTTGGGTCAGGCGCAGGTCGGACGGGAGGGAGTTCCAGGTCTTGGCGGCCAGGTAGGAGAAGGACCGTCCTCCTGTAGTCGCTCTTCGGATGCGGGGGACGGTGGCGAGGGCGTGGTTGGCTGATCGGAGGTTGCGTTTGGGAGCGTAGAAGTTGACTCGGCTGTTGAGGTAGCTCGGGCCTTGGTCGTGTAGGGCTTTGTGTGCGTGGGTGAGGAGGCGGAAGGTGATTCTCTTGTTGACGGGGAGCCAGTGAAGGTCTCTCAGATGTCCGGAGATGTGGCTGGATCGTGGGATGTCGAGGATGAGTCTGGCTGAGGCGTTTTGGATCCGCTGGAGTCTCTTCTGGAGCTTGGCGGTGGTCCCGGCGTAGAGGGCGTTGCCGTAATCCAGTCGGCTGGTGACGAGGGCCTGGGTGACGGTCTTCCTGGTCTCTGAGGGGATCCACCAGAAGATCTTCCGTAGCATGCGTAGGATGTTGAAGCACGCCGAGGAGACGCTGTTGACTTGCCTGGTCATGGAGAGGGAGGAGTCCAGGATGAAGCCCAGGTTTCATGCATGGTCTGTCGGTTTGGGTGCGGTGCCTAGGGCGGGAGGCCACCAGGAGTCGTCCCAGGCGGAGGGTGAGGAGCCCAGGATGAGGACCTCCGTCTTGTCCGAGTTCAGTTTCAGGCGGCTGGTCGTCATCCACTCGGCTACCTCTTTCATCCCTTCGTGCAGGTTGGCTCTGGCGGCAGCGGGGTCGTTGGTCAGGGAGAGGATCAGCTGGGTGTCGTCGGCGTAGGAGATTATGTTGAGGTGGTGTTTGCGTACGATGGCCGCGAGGGGGCTCATGTAGACGTTGAAGAGGGTGGGGCTCAGGGATGATCCTTGGGGGACGCCGCAGATGACTTCGGAGGCCTCTGACTTGTACGGTGGTAGGCGGACTCGCTGTGTTCTTCCGTCGAGGAAGGAGATGATCCATTCCAGCGCCTTGTCCTGGATTCCGATGTTGCTGAGGCGCCGTACTAGGGTGCGGTGGCAGACCGTGTCGAATGCCGCGGAGAGGTCTAGGAGGATGAGGGCCGCTGTTTCTCCATTGTCCATCAGGGCTCGGATGTCATCGGTGGCGGCGATGAGGGCTGTCTCGGTGCTGTGTTTGGCTCGGAAGCCGGACTGTGAGGGGTCGAGGGATCCGTTCGTCTCGAGGAAGGCGGCCATCTGCTTGTTGACGGTCTTCTCGATGACTTTGGCTGGAAACGGGAGAAGCGAGATGGGGCGGTAATTCTTGAGGTCGGTGGGGTCCGCTGTTGGTTTCTTGAGTAGAGCGCTGAGTTCGGCGTGTTTCCAGCTTTCAGGGAAGATGGCGGTGTCGAAGGAGGTGTTGATGATGTCTCGCAGGTGGGGTGCGATGACAGCGTCGGCCTTGTTGAAGACGTGGTGAGGGCAGGGGTCGGTCGGTGATCCGGAGTGGATGGAGTTCATCGTGCGGATGGTGTCTTCGGTGTTGATCGGGGTCCAGGCGTGGAGGGTGGTGGTGGGGGGGGGTGGCTGGTCGGTCGTGGTGTGCGTTGGTTGGTTGTTGAAACTGCTGTGTATGTCCGTGATCTTGTTGTGGAAGTAAGAGGCGAGGGAGTTGCAGAGGTCTTGCGATGGGGTGATGTCGTTGTTTCCTGCGCTGGGGTTGGAAAGCTCTTTCACGATGTTGAAGAGTTCCTTGCAGTTGTGTGCGTTTGTTGTCCAACCGGTCCTTGAATGCTGTTTTCTTGGCGGCGCGGATCAGCTGGTGGTGTTTCCGGGTGGCAAGTTTGTAGGAGGTCCTGTTGTCCGGTGTTGGTTCCCTTTTCCAGACTTTCTCGAGGGCTCGGCAGTTCTTCTTGGAGCTCTTGAGTTCGTCGGTGAACCATGGGGCCTTCTTGCTGCCGGGTCTGCTAGGCGGGGTCCTCAGCGGGGCGAGTTCGTCCGCGCAGTTGCTGATCCACTTCGTGAGGTTGTCGGCGGCCTGGCTGGGGTTCGCTGAGCTGGCAGGAGGGTGTTGGCTCAGGGAGGTGGCGAGCTGGTCTGCTGTGATCTTGTTCCAGCTTCTGCGGGCGGTCTGTTGCTGGTGTTGGTGGGTCGTCGTTCTCTTGAAGGTGAAGTGGACGCAGCTGTGGTCCGTCCATTGAAGCTCTGTGGCGTGGCTGAAGTCGATGTCTGTGCTGGATGAGAAGACGGCGTTGAGTGTGTGTCCGGCGAGGTGGGTGGGGGTGGACACCAGTTGCTTGAGTCCCAGGTTGGCGAGGTTGTCGAGCAGGGTGCTGGTGTTGCGGTCGTTGTTGTTCTCCAGGTGGAAGTTGAGGTCTCCCAGGAGGATGTAGTCAGCGGAGGGGAGGGCATGCGGGCTGATGAAGTCGGCGATGTCCTCGCTGAATTGTGTGCGTGGTCCAGGGGGTCGGTAGATCAGTGTGCCTCTGAGGGTGGTGTTCGGGTTGGTGTGGATCTGGAAATGCAGGTGTTCGGCGCTGGTCAGGGTGTTGTCGGTGCTGGTCGTGAGACGGATGGTGTTCCTGTGGATGATGGCGATGCCTCCTCCCATCTGGTTGGCGTTTCGGTCCCTCCGGACGATCTTGTAGCCCTCTGGGATAGCGATGGCGATGTCGGAGCTGAAGAGGCGTTCATCCAGGTCTCCGTGAGGAAGGCAACGTCAGGGGCTGTGGCGTCTAGGAGGTTCCAGAGTTCGATGGCGTGTCTGTGGACGGAGCGGGTGTTGAGCAGGATGCACTTGAGGTGGGTGCTGCTGGAGTTCGACTTGGCGGGTGCTGGTGCGGGGCTGGTCCGGATGCAGGAGAACTTGCAGGCGTGGCAGCTGAAAGGTCCGTGGGTGCGTCTTGGAGTGGCTTGGTGGCATTCTGGGAGTCGGCCGGTGTTGAGAGCGGTGAGGGTGGCGGCTGAGTACGTCAGGCGGGTAGGTCGAGATCTCCGAGGTCCAGGGGTCCTGGCGCTGGTCGCGATCCGGTCGCGGACGGGCGCAGACGGGCTTACCTTTGGCGCGCCTTCGGCGCACAATCGGCGCGCCCGCTGCGCGTGACCGCTGCGCGTTCGCACGGTCGCCATTTAAGGCGAAGTGCGCGGGTGGGCGGAGCAGCTGGGAGGCGGGAGCGGGGAGGGTTACAGAAGACAAAAAAGGGGCGGGGACAAGCGGCGGTGGCGGGAAGGGAGGGCGGGGGGCGGCGCGGTAGGCGGCAAACACGGGGAAAATGCAAATACGATCAAAACAGGCAAACAGGCACAAATTCACGCAAAAAACAGGGGAAAAAGACAGTTAAACCAAGTTAGACAAAGCAAGCACAAAAAACCGTCAAAACAACGGAAAAAACACTCGCAGCGGCGGCAGCCGGCAAACGAGGCAGCAGCGAGGCAGAGGGCAGGCAAGGGGCACACACAGCAGCTGGTGGCCGTGCGGCGCGGGGGTGTCCCACAAGATCTCATCACTGTCACTGATGACATCACTGATGACATCTCAAATGACATCACTGATGACATCACTGATGACATCTCAATTGACATCACTGATGACATCACTGATGACATCATCCAGTGACTGTGTGTTTCTGTAAAGTTTAAATATGTTTTACATATTGAAGAATGAGTGGATGTATAAATGTCTGTATGAAGGATTTAGTAGGTGTGTGACTGACTGTATGAGTGAGTGATTAAATGTGTCTTACTGAATGCATGGGTTAGTGACTAAACTGTCTGAATGTATGCATCAGTATGTCTGTTGTTGTGTAAGATGCTGTATGTGTTGATCAGTAGCTATATGAGTGGCTATATGGGTTATTGATTGGTTTCCCAAGTATTTGTATGTGAGACTGAGTGTGTATGTGGGTGACTGGGAGGTGTGTGACTCTGTGCATAGATGTGTGAGCAGTTGATTCACTAGGTGTATGGGTTCAAGAGTGCATGTGGAAGCAGCTGTATGGGCGGTTGACTGTGTGCATTGGTGTGTTGGTGAGTGAATGTATATCTCAGTGCTACATGTCCAAGTAAGTACATATGTAAAACACAGTGCATGTGAGTGTTGGTATATATAAATGACTATACATGAGAGCCAGTGATTGTGCAAGTGGCTGTATGGATCAATGTGTACTTGTATCAGTGATTGTATGAGAGAGTAAGTATGTGTTATATGTTTGAATAAGTAAGGTGTTATGTGTATAACTGTATAGGCGAGAAAATGGGAGTGTGATTGATTCTTTGTATGACTGACTAGGTGCGTGAGTAACTCCATGGATGAGTGGCAGTGTGTGAGTGTCTGTATAGGTGTATGAGTGCATATGATACTGTTGTATTGATGAGTGACTGTATGTATGAGTGATTTTATGAGTGAATTAGAGGATGTGTGTGTAGACCTAGGAATCAGTGTATGTAGTAACTGGTATTGGTGTGTCAATGGTTTCAAGAATGGTAGTTTGTATTTAACACTGGGCGTGTCAAAGGTTAGATTAGAGTGTGAGGAGGTGCATCGTATTATCACTTGAATGATGTCATCAGGGATGTCATCAGTGATGTCAATTGAGATGTCATCAGTGATGTCATCAGTAATGTCATTTGAGATGTCATCAGTGATGTCATCAGTGATGTCACTGACCATGTCATGAATGATGTAATATGTGACATCATTAGCAGTGGATTGCGGGCGCGCGAGTTATAGTGAGTCCAACTAACTATAACGTGGGAATTTTAATGGTTTTGTATGAGTAAAATGTTCAGCTAACTATAACTGGTGTGAAACCTATGTTTTTTTCAGTGAACACCAAACTCCACCATGCCATTCAGCAAAAACCGGAGAAACGGGCTCTTGTAATGACTTCCAGTGTAGGTATTTTTTATTTTTTCCATTTTCAAAAGTGCATTGCTGTGCTCGAAAACACCAGACGCGTTTCGGGGATCCCAGTCACCTTGGTCACTGGTAAAATGTGCAGAATTCCCCATTAACATTTAAAACCATCATCCACCAATCATGAGCTGTCACCTGATTATATCATAGATATAAAAAACAGACTTTGTTTTGGTTAATGTATACATACGGGAAAACAGACTTTATCATGACTGCAAAATACATTTGTTATAGATTGCCCTTTGCGACATAAATATAGTAACAACATTTTTTGCTTTTCCCAATATAATGCATATAAGTGCTCAATGTTCGACCAAGATAAAAAATACCTGTTCAATACAAAAGGTTGGTCGCTGAGCGCATATCTCCATTCTGCCCAAGGCGGCAAAGCCACCTGGGTATTTACAATAAACGGTCAGTGCAATTGTCAGAATATGTCTATTTTAGGGCTTCTTATTTCCCATTAATAAGGATAAAAAAACAATTAAATATTTATTGTGTAAAGTCCTTATTGATGACAGAAAAAGTGCATGTGCTTTAGTGCAGAACTGAAGTGCAAAGAAGAAACTCCCAGCCGGGAGTTTGCTTAAACTTGATAATAAGTATGTTATTGAGGGGCAGGGTTTAAGGGCAGAGGTAGCTGTTCAGGTCAATAAAATACTGACTTCCATACCTTACTAATTTATTATTTGGTTGATTTTTCTTTAGGGATTTTATGTAGTCTGGTTAAGTATTTAAACAAGCATTTATGCATCTATTTATATATTTATGTAGTGTGTATAGTTGCGTCGTTTGTACATTTTAATCTCACTTTTATTGTGATCTTTATTGGTTTTACTGGGTACCTGGTTTTACTGGTTTTAGACCGATGGTGGTGTGGTTTTAATATTTGTATTGTTTGTAATGACTTTTTACTTGCACACTATTTAAATGTATTTAACTCTGCTATTCTGCACGTATTTTGCACTTTATACTAGATGTTTGTCATTTCCGAAACTTTTTCTCATTTGTCTGCATTTAAATAATACTTTTTGAATTTCTTAATGAGTCTTCGTGTTGAGATAAATTAATGCATCTGTTAGTTACAATGTTTTTAATCATATCGTATTGGCTAGCTTTCTTTCCTAGTCATAACGTTTCACATTTACACTGTTGGTTAATTACCCCATTTTTCCTCTGTTTGTCATGTAATTTTTGATTGTGTGACTGACTTTGATGATGAATAGGTGGGCACTTGCCCGGTATATCCAAATCTTCTTAGATAATCATGAATGAATTTTCTATTCATGTTCATCGTTTATACAGGTTAAAAGAGGTTTTTCTGATATTTAGCTTTTCAGAAAATAATTCTTCTTTTTATTTTGGATGTGATTACTCAGTGTTTTCTATTTTATGAATGACTTTGTAATTTCACTTATCAAACTCGTGCATTTGACATTCACATGTATTTATGTAAGGCTGTACAATGTTTTTGAGCGAACTTGTATCTCTTAAAGTCTTTTTTCACTCTCCATGAAATGTTTGGGAGGGAACTTGGTGGAATGTGGGGAGTATTTAAATCATGTGTGATTCCTGGCATGTTATGTGATCAAGACCGGGGTGACCTGGTCGAAACGCGTCATGTTGGGAGAGAGGAGCAATAAAGCACTTTAATAGCACTTTATACCTGAGTGGTGGTCCGTTCCTGCCTTATCGTCTTGCCAAGTACTTTAAGATAGACAGGATTTGGTGTTATATATATATATATATATAAATATATATATATATATATATATATCCAAAACAAAGCACCCAACTTGGAAAGCCTGCATCGTGGTGTCATTCTTTAATCTGTAAGGCAGACCTGCAAACAGCCTTCATGCGCACAGAGTTCAACTCGCCAACAGTTCCTTACGCGTTTCGGGCGTCCTTGCGCCCTTGTTCACAGGTGCTGGTAATGAGGACTGGCTGTATCCCGCTTCTCATATACCCAGCATTATTGATTCCATCTAGTGGGCGTATCTCTGCATAGTGCATGCTGGTATTATGAGTTCTTTATCTTTCGCAATCGTAAATCTTCTGCGGTTGCCTTAGTTCCCATTAGAATTTCCATACCACAGTGGGGTACTGGGACACAGGAGGGTTTGTTGCACGCCTTGTAATGTCCTTGCAGAAGAAACCACGTTCCATGTTGCGCCGTTTATCATCGACGACAGGACCCGCTTATCTGCGGGAGGGCTTTCCGTGACCCGGGTAGGCCACAATTAATATCCAAAACAAAGCACCCAACTTGGAAAGCCTGCATCATGGTGTCATTCTTTAATCTGTAAGGCAGACCTGCAAACAGCCTTCATGCGCACAGAGTTCAACTCGCCAACAGTTCCTTACGCGTTTCGGGCGTCCTTGCGCCCTTGTTCACAGGTGCTGGTAATGAGGACAGGCTGTATCCCGCTTCTCATATACCCAGCAGTATTGATTCCATCTAGTGGGCGTATCTCTGCATAGTGCATGCTGGTATTATGAGTTCTTTATCTTTCGCAATCGTAAATCTTCTGCGGTTGCCTTAGTTCCCATTAGAATTTCCATACCACAGTGGGTTACTGGGACACAGGAGGGTTTGTTGCACGCCTTGTAATGTCCTTGCAGAAGAAACCACGTTCCATGTTGCGCCGTTTATCATCGACGACAGGACCCGCTTATCTGCGGGAGGGCTTTCCGTGACCCGGGTAGGCCACAATTAATATCCAAAACAAAGCACCCAACTTGGAAAGCCTGCATCGTGGTGTCATTCTTTAATCTGTAAGGCAGACCTGCAAACAGCCTTCATGCGCACAGAGTTCAACTCGCCAACAGTTCCTTACGCGTTTCGGGCGTCCTTGCGCCCTTGTTCACAGGTGCTGGTAATGAGGACTGGCTGTATCCCGCTTCTCATATACCCAGCATTATTGATTCCATCTAGTGGGCGTATCTCTGCATAGTGCATGCTGGTATTATGAGTTCTTTATCTTTCGCAATCGTAAATCTTCTGCGGTTGCCTTAGTTCCCATTAGAATTTCCATACCACAGTGGGGTACTGGGACACAGGAGGGTTTGTTGCACGCCTTGTAATGTCCTTGCAGAAGAAACCACGTTCCATGTTGCGCCGTTTATCATCGACGACAGGACCCGCTTATCTGCGGGAGGGCTTTCCGTGACCCGGGTAGGCCACAATTAATATCCAAAACAAAGCACCCAACTTGGAAAGCCTGCATCATGGTGTCATTCTTTAATCTGTAAGGCAGACCTGCAAACAGCCTTCATGCGCACAGAGTTCAACTCGCCAACAGTTCCTTACGCGTTTCGGGCGTCCTTGCGCCCTTGTTCACAGGTGCTG
Source organism: Lissotriton helveticus (assembly GCF_964261635.1). Taxonomy (NCBI): domain Eukaryota; kingdom Metazoa; phylum Chordata; class Amphibia; order Caudata; family Salamandridae; genus Lissotriton; species Lissotriton helveticus. The sequence goes on from NC_136060.1 coordinate 283,786,566, forward strand.
GTAATGAGGACAGGCTGTATCCCGCTTCTCATATACCCAGCAGTATTGATTCCATCTAGTGGGCGTATCTCTGCATAGTGCATGCTGGTATTATGAGTTCTTTATCTTTCGCAATCATAAATCTTCTGCGGTTGCCTTAGTTCCCATTAGAATTTCCATACCACAGTGGGTTACTGGGACACAGGAGGGTTTGTTGCACGCCTTGTAATGTCCTTGCAGAAGAAACCACGTTCCATGTTGCGCCGTTTATCATCGACGACAGGAGCCGCTTATCTGCGGGAGGGCTTTCCGTGACCCGGGTAGGCCACAATTAATATCCAAAACAAAGCACCCAACTTGGAAAGCCTGCATCGTGGTGTCATTCTTTAATCTGTAAGGCAGACCTGCAAACAGCCTTCATGCGCACAGAGTTCAACTCGCCAACAGTTCCTTACGCGTTTTGGGCGTCCTTGTGCCCTTGTTCACAGGTGCTGGTAATGAGGACTGGCTGTATCCCGCTTCTCATATACCCAGCATTATTGATTCCATCTAGTGGGCGTATCTCTGCATAGTGCATGCTGGTATTATGAGTTCTTTATCTTTCGCAATCGAAAATCTTCTGCGGTTGCCTTAGTTCCCATTAGAATTTCCATACCACAGTGGGTTACTGGGACACAGGAGGGTTTGTTGCACGCCTTGTAATGTCCTTGCAGAAGAAACCACGTTCCATGTTGCGCCGTTTATCATCGACGACAGGACCCGCTTATCTGCGGGAGGGCTTTCCGTGACCCGGGTAGGCCACAATTAATATCCAAAACAAAGCACCCAACTTGGAAAGCCTGCATCGTGGTGTCATTCTTTAATCTGTAAGACAGACCTGCAAACAGCCTTCATGCGCACAGAGTTCAACTCGCCAACAGTTCCTTACGCGTTTCGGGCGTCCTTGCGCCCTTGTTCACAGGTGCTGGTAATGAGGACTGGCTGTATCCCGCTTCTCATATACCCAGCATTATTGATTCCATCTAGTGGGCGTATCTCTGCATAGTGCATGCTGGTATTATGAGTTCTTTATCTTTCACAATCGTAAATCTTCTGCGGTTGCCTTGGTTCCCATTAGAATTTCCATACCACAGTGGGTTACTGGGACACAGGAGGGTTTGTTGCACGCCTTGTAATGTCCTTGCAGAAGAAACCACGTTCCATGTTGCGCCGTTTATCATCGACGACAGGACCCGCTTATCTGCGGGAGGGCTTTCCATGACCCGGGTAGGCCACAATTAATATCCAAAACAAAGCACCCAACTTGGAAAGCCTGCATCGTGGTGTCATTCTTTAATCTTTAAGGCAGACCTGCAAACAGCCTTCATGCGCACAGAGTTCAACTCGCCAACAGTTCCTTACGCGTTTCGGGCGTCCTTGCGCCCTTGTTCACAGGTGCTGGTAATGAGGACTGGCTGTATCCCGCTTCTCATATACCCAGCATTATTGATTCCATCTAGTGGGCGTATCTCTGCATAGTGCATGCTGGTATTATGAGTTCTTTATCTTTCGCAATCGTAAATCTTCTGCGGTTGCCTTAGTTCCCATTAGAATTTCCATACCACAGTGGGTTACTGGGACACAGGAGGGTTTGTTGCACGCCTTGTAATGTCCTTGCAGAAGAAACCACGTTCCATGTTGCGCCGTTTATCATCGACGACAGGAGCCGCTTATCTGCGGGAGGGCTTTCCGTCACCCGGGTAGGCCACAATTAATATCCAAAACAAAGCACCCAACTTGGAAAGCCTGCATCGTGGTGTCATTCTTTAATCTGTAAGGCAGACCTGCAAACAGCCTTCATGCGCACAGAGTTCAACTCGCCAACAGTTCCTTACGCGTTTCGGGCGTCCTTGCGCCCTTGTTCACGGTTGCTGGTAATGAGGACTGGCTGTATCCCGCTTCTCATATACCCAGCATTATTGATTCCATCTAGTGGGCGTATCTCTGCATAGTGCATGATGGTATTATGAGTTCTTTATCTTTCGCAATCGTAAATCTTCTGCGGTTGCCTTAGTTCCCATTAGAATTTCCATACCACAGTGGGTTACTGGGACACAGGAGGGTTTGTTGCACGCCGTGTAATGTCCTTGCAGAAGAAACCACGTTCCATGTTGCGCCGTTTATCATCGACGACAGGACCTGCTTATCTGCGGGAGGGCTTTCAGTGACCCGGGTAGGCCGCAATTAATATCCAAAACAAAGCACCCAACTTGGAAAGCCTGCATCGTGGTGTCATTCTTTAATCTGTAAGGCAGACCTGCAAACAGCCTTCATGCGCACAGAGTTCAACTCGCCAACAGTTCCTTACGCGTTTTGGGCGTCCTTGTGCTCTTGTTCACAGGTGCTGGTAATGAGGACTGGCTGTATCCCGCTTCTCATATACCCAGCATTATTGATTCCATCTAGTGGGCGTATCTCTGCATAGTGCATGCTGGTATTATGAGTTCTTTATCTTTCGCAATCGTAAATCTTCTGCGGTTGCCTTAGTTCCCATTAGAATTTCCATACCACAGTGGGTTACTGGGACACAGGAGGGTTTGTTGCACGCCTTGTAATGTCCTTGCAGAAGAAACCACGTTCCATGTTGCGCCGTTTATCATCGACGACAGGACCCGCTTATCTGCGGGAGGGCTTTCCGTGACCCGGGTAGGCCACAATTAATATCCAAAACAAAGCACCCAACTTGGAAAGCCTGCATCGTGGTGTCATTCTTTAATCTGTAAGGCAGACCTGCAAGCAGCCTTCATGCGCACAGAGTTCAACTCGCCAACAGTTCCTTACGCGTTTCGGGCGTCCTTGCGCCCTTGTTCACAGGTGCTGGTAATGAGGACTGGCTGTATCCCGCTTCTCATATACCCAGCATTATTGATTCCATCTAGTGGGCGTATCTCTGCATAGTGCATGCTGGTATTATGAGTTCTTTATCTTTCACAAACGTAAATCTTCTGCGGTTGCCTTGGTTCCCATTAGAATTTCCATACCACAGTGGGTTACTGGGACACAGGAGGGTTTGTTGCACGCCTTGTAATGTCCTTGCAGAAGAAACCACGTTCCATGTTGCGCCGTTTATCATCGACGACAGGACCCGCTTATCTGCGGGAGGGCTTTCCATGACCCGGGTAGGCCACAATTAATATCCAAAACAAAGCACCCAACTTGGAAAGCCTGCATCGTGGTGTCATTCTTTAATCTGTAAGGCAGACCTGCAAACAGCCTTCATGCGCACAGAGTTCAACTCGCCAACAGTTCCTTACGCGTTTCGGGCGTCCTTGCGCCCTTGTTCACAGGTGCTGGTAATGAGGACTGGCTGTATCCCGCTTCTCATATACCCAGCATTATTGATTCCATCTAGTGGGCGTATCTCTGCATAGTGCATGCTGGTATTATGAGTTCTTTTTCTTTCGCAATCGTAAATCTTCTGCGGTTGCCTTAGTTCCCATTAGAATTTCCATACCACAGTGGGTTACTGGGATACAGGAGGGTTTGTTGCACGCCTTGTAATGTCCTTGCAGAAGAAACCACGTTCCATGTTGCGCCGTTTATCATCGACGACAGGACCCGCTTATCTGCGGGAGGGCTTTCCGTGACCCGGGTATATATATGGACACAACAATCCAGCTTCCTCAGACAACACATCCAACCAAGAAGGCACGGACGCAGGAGTGTAGGATTAAGACTTCTTTTTAATGGATCAGGTCACCCTCAACCCAAGGAACTGGCCCCTCTGGTAAAGTCCAGGTAGACTCGCACTCCTCAGCTTTGGATTTCACAAGGGATATTTATTGGCAACGTGTTTCACCCTCACTCGGGCTTCGTCATGGCCATATAAAAAAAAACACAGTGCACCTATGCCTTTAAAAACCACAGGTTGGGCAATCCCATAGACAACGAAAACATTCCATCATACATTTTCAGGTTTCCAATACAGTGATGAAACTGACATAGTACACATATCAATGACATAACATCATATTTTTCAATTGAAACAGATTAAACATAAAAAATAAGAAAATAATTAAAATAAATACAGTCTCAGAACCAGCCAAGTGGCTAACGGTCAGTCACTGAAAAGCACTAAATAGTATCACAATTAACAACAAATGTGTTGTATTATTACTGCAAACTTCAATTGCCAAGTGGCAAAATATAATTCACTGTGCATCCTGTAGACAAATTCATTTTATATATTCAGATTATGTCTGTAAACCTGTCCATTGAGAGATCATAAAAATAGGGACCCATACCTCATCACTATAGGACACAGATGATGTGTACAAAAAGTTCCTCTGATATTTTGTAGAATCCTGTCAACGCCAAAATAGAATAATAGAATTGTGGTCATAAAATTTGGGCCAGGGTCGTGCTACTGGGTAGTTTGTGTCACAGTTCTTGATTGCTCTGTAGTGCTCCAGGACCTTCTTCTTTACAGGGCAGATAGCACTCCCCACATATTTATATCCACATGGACATTGCAGTACATATACCACATAATAATTTTCACATGAGAATAATTTGTTGATGCGTTTGGTCTGCCCAGTGGGTAATGTATGCTCTTTTCTGTTCTTGCTACCCCAGCATACCTTGCAGCAGCCACATTTTTGGAAGCCCGACTGTTCTTGTAACCAGCCCCTTCTGTTAGTGTCAATGTGGCTATGTACCGGATAGTTTCTCAAGGATTTTGATTTACTGTAACTAATGGATGTGGTGGCATGACTTTCCCAATGATAGGATCTGATTTTACCAGGTGCCAATGTCTGCCAATGTCTGTGAGGATTTTCTAAAGGCCCTAGATTCATTGTTAATTGTAGTGATAAGCCTAACCACATTCGGGTCTTGTGATCCCCTCTTCTTTTGCATTAGAAAGTGCTCTCTAGAAGGAAGGGCAGCCTTCCCGCTAGCCTCCTTCAAAATCGTGTAAGGTACCCTCTGGCTCTAAACCTGAACCTCATCCTGCCCTCCTCTTCCTTGAGACTTGATGGAGTGCTGCATGCCCATTTGGCCCTCAGATGCTCATCATATTAAATGATCCACTTATATGTTTGTGATTGGTGATTCTTAGCATGGAGGATTCTGCTACCAGATGTTTCTTTGCGATACAAACTGGTGTGTATGTTCCCATCTACCACTGTGACTGAAACACTCAAAAAGTCCATTTGAGTCCTGTCAGTTTTGTGTGTGAAAGCCAAATTCAAAATATCTTGGGAAATGAATATTAGAAAATCAAAAAGTATATCTTCAGGGCCCTTCCGTTACACAAATAGATCATCTATGTACCAGGTCCAGAAAATTATATGATTCTCGTCTGTCCACACATGTTGCTCCTCCCACCATCCCATAAACATGCAAGCATAGCTTGGAGCAAAACCGCTTCCCTTGGCAGTCACCATGAGCTGACAGTACCACTCGTCCACATGAAGAAATTATTTTCTAGGCAAAAACGTGATGTTTCTAATAACATCATAGAATGGTCATATCTGTTTAATTCTTTGTTTTTAAAGAAATGTTTACATGCCTGTATACTTAAATCTTGATCAGTACATGTACACAAAGAAACCACATCTAATGTCATAAATATGTACCTGGGCTGCCATGGTATTTCAGAAGTGTTAGTAATGAAACCCGTATTGTCTTAGCAGCATGATGGTAGGGCAAGTATGTTAGGGACACGGTGAAAATCAAGATAGATGTCTGCTCTAAGAGACTTCCGTTGGCAGAAAATATGGGTCTCCCTGGAGGGTCCGTCTTATTCTTGTGGTTCTTGGGCAACATGTAAAAGAACGGGGCTACAGGTTTCTTTATCAGCAAGAACTGATATTCTTCAGCAGTCAGTAGTTCTCTAGCCTTCCATTCATGTAGCCTGTTAAAAAAAATCCTTATCGAGGTGTGTTAGACGAGGGAATTAACACATACACGCATATATATTTTACTTGTACTATTACTAGTGATGTAATGCCTCTTCAAATGAAAAAATATACCTTTTTTTAAATTAAACACTCCCCTAGCCCCACCACTTGCACGCCATGCTAGTAAGTGGGAATGGGAATACCTAAACAAAAAGGAAAATAGTCAAAACCGGGGGGAAAAAAAATAAACACAGAGTAGCATTCAAACAATGACAAAAAGTGGGAAAAAAAACTCAAAAGAAAGGCGAGGAGTATCAAAATGGGGTGGATGGACGTGGATGGACTCAAGGGAGCTGGGAACAAGATGGATAGCTAGGCAGAAACAGGCCTTGCAATGCTTGTGCAACGCAGATTGTCACTCACGTTATTTTTTGGACGCAAAATAAATCACTTTTGACGGTAAGTGCCAGAGATTCGAATCGAGTACTTACATCACATTGTGTATATTTTATTTCCATTTTTGCATAATTAAATGAAAGGCAATTACGCACATTTCGTACACTCCGACTTTTTGAACTAATAATAATACTCTAAATACTAGTATTGTATGTATGTTTTAACCGGGAGATATAAATGCGGGACGTGTGGCTCAGCCTTTGCATCTGAGGCTCTTCCCGTCATATTATCGTAGTCGAGAAAAACTGTTCAGGGATATGTATTACCGTACATTGACAGGCTGTTCCGGAGCATCTGATTTTAATCCAGGAATGTGTTGATGATAAGTAGTCATGTGAGCCTGTAACTGAGCTTCTGAAGGTTCTCATGGAGGATGCTGATTAGGACCGCGGCTAGATTTTGAGTGCAGGTACCAATTACGCCCACGCCGCCCTAGCCAATGACTCACTGTCTTCTATGCCCCTAAACGCAAGAAATAAAGAAGGCAAATAGGATGTGCTTTTGTGTGCGGGTACACGCATTTGCTCCTACGTGTTTGATGAGTTGTTTTTTCTTGGCGAATGGAATTTTGAGGAACAATCGGTTCGATCTTAGGAGCAGGCTGCGGCTGATTCAGAGCTTAAGGATTCCAGTTTCATTAAAGAACACACTTCTCGTTCTCATCCCGGCTGCACCGGTGCTTTTGAATGTGTTATGTTACATTGTGTTATCATTTGCTTGTAGAGTTCATGTTCACAATGCACTGGGAAACGCCAATACACAACATTCTAGATATTGATATCCTACCATGCACTAAGTCTGAAGCCTTGCACCGACCTCCACTGCTTGAATGAGCACAGATGCCCAAGATCAACAGGCACAAACCGAGACGAATGCAGATTCAAAATAGACACCAAGGGAAAAGCTACATGTGTCTCCACATGCATGACACACACATGGGCGTGCACCGACCCGCGTACAGTGCATATACATTCACAACACATGCAAACAAATAAAATCATGCGCGCGCGAAACCTGCAAAACAAGCATTCAATCAGATATGTATTTCAGTTACCTGCCAAGGTGAGATACCAAACCTTAATCGCACTGTGCGTGTGAGCTCATTTTGGCCAAACTCAAGAAAGATTTTTCTAGCTGGAGTGCAAATGTGACTACAAAAGGAGAAAGTGAGTGAGGCTATCACTATTATGTCCGAAGAAGTAAGTGCACACCATTTATTTCATTAGGGTGGCTCGGTTGATTGTGATATGTGCGGTAATTGCCGTGGCCCCACATGCCTCAATTATGATTTTTGTACTAAATATTGGCAGGTCAAACCTACTGATATATATTGAGGGGAAAATGTCCAGTATCAACCAGTACATGTTGAATTTGGAGCAGTAAGCAGGGTGGCATGTATTCCACCCCATAAAGTTCAACTTAGCCAAGTCAGAATTTATCAGGTGCGATAAATACCTCACCAATTGTCAATTCACTCCTTATTGTGGGCCAAAGACATTACAATTGCCGCTGAGAGGAACAATAGCTCGTAATTTACTGTTCTACCTGCTCTCTTCGTGTGCTTCGGCACACTTTTTTTCCTGCACCTATTCAATTAAACGGAGATACGGCCATACATCATTGGCCGGTTGCAGCATCTGCCACATGTGTGGGATACTGTTTTTGTGTGTGTGTGGGGGGGGTCATTTATTACTTGCAGTCTATACGTTAAAATACTAATATAGAATATTGAGCTACTACGTCTACCTGTCACCAAGAGCTGCATGTAGAAAGGCATGTGAGAGGGTGCATTGAGGAGATGTGGGTGGGGGACAATAGAGTAAGTGAGTGGGGCCAGAGGAGGAAGTGGGTGGAGCTGATTAAGTGGGTGTGGTCTCCCCTCCAAAATTTGACCACCTGCACTTTATATTTGACAAATTATGCACTGCCAGGGCTTAATTTGAGCCGGTGGTTGCCGGTGGCGGCCACTGGCACTCATTTTTGGGGAACCAGCATTTATTTTTCTCCATTGGACATTACCCGAAAGCGAGAGAGGGAAAAACATACATACGGGTAAAAAGCAGTGAGAGAAAGACGGAAAAATCGTCACCAAGGCAGAAAGCAGGAACCTGCCAGAGAGAGAAGGGGGCAGGGAGTACCTGGCGGACCAGAGATTTTTGGGCACCAGCAATATTATTTTTACAAATCAAGTGCTGTAATCAGCCATGATATTTGTTGGATCGATGACAGAAAAAACAACTCGAATACACATTCAGTGCAAATATGCAGCTATTCGTTTTGAACAATACAATGCACCACTCAGTGGTTTGGATTGGAAATATCAAGGTCACCTGCCGTTGAAGCTGCCATCCACAAGGCATACCTTGGTTGCTAAGTCTCGTCTCACAAGGCTATCTGGAAATTGAAATTACACACAGGATTTTACCTTGCCGCGAGGGCTGCCATAGACTTTTGCTGCCTGCCTGCCCGACCAGCTCGCCCTCTACCTTTCGCGCCACCCGCTTCGCGGGTGCCGCTCAGCTGCTCCCTGAGGTCAACCCTTCCTGGTGTGAGCGGCTCCGCAGTCGGCGGAGAGCACACGCGCTGCCAGGTGAGGACGGCCCAGGTTGAGCCCCCAGGCGAGAGACCAGTGCGTGGAGCCTACCGGGGGACTGCGAGGACCAGCAGCCTCAGCTTTACACAGCTGGTGCCTCTTCCCCCGGCGGCCACGCCCCCAACCTCCTTGTATTTTGCTAGCCTCTCCACTTCCGTGACGCGGGACGCGCGCGGGGCGAAGACCGGGCAAAGAGCGGGCCGTTTGAGGCCGTTCGAGTACGTGAGAGCCCGGCCCGGCCCCCCCCTCTTTATCTGCCATTTTCATTTCTCTGTCTACACGGAACAATGTGTACCAGAGAAACTAGAAGTAAATCTACACTAGCTGCTGCAGGAGCTACAAAGGGCCCCATTGACAATTATTTTGTCAAAGCTGGATCTCTACTAATTGAAGAAATTGACGTCCTGGAAAGAAGAATCTCCCAAGAAATAGACTGGGTTAGAAGATCTTCAATTGGGCCAATGGCTCAAGCTAGAACACCGGAGGGGAGGATTCAACTCATAACAAAAGACAAGACCCACCAGGTAACACACCACTTGCCCAATCCAAATACCACTGATCTGGAGTCAACAAACGAGGTCCCAAGTGATTTTGATGATTTAAGCATAATGGCCCTACCAAACACCCAACCACCCCAGACATCACCTGTAATTCTACCCCCACCCCCTGTCCCGAAAATTATGGTAAACAACGCTCAAGAGCCTAGCCTCGGAAGAGATAGGGGGATCAGGGAAGGTGCCATACAAAAAAAGAAGGGGGGCCCTACCAAAGAAGCCGTCAAGACAAAATCCCCAACATCCAAACCTTCTAGGGGTAAAGGGGTAAAGGGAGGCATTATTGCGCCCAACCCAAAAAAGCAGGGCATAACAACTTCCCCGATAATCTATACTACAAAGGTACCAGAAATGACCATAACCGCTACCCCAGCTGATAACTCCAGTGACGATATTACACTGGAGGATATTGGTGCACTTCTTAGATCATTACTGAGCCCTCTTGAAGCTCGACTGATCAAGATTGAGGCCAGGCTAGTTAATATTGAAAAATCCACAGTACAACTAGCTGACTCAAAGAAACTAGACACTAATCCAGCCAAAATAACAAAAGATGGCCCTGACCCAAAGTCCAAAAAGGGCAACGTACCCAAAGTTTCTAAGAATAACCTACCCTCCACCGATGCACAAATTCCAGCGCTCACTCTGGTTCAAACCCCTCTTCCCCCGCCCAACCTAAACTCCAACAAAGCATCAGTACTAATGCCACAAACAATAACCATCTCACCGACGACTATCCCAACACCCAAGGTCATTGTACCCACTCAGTCTAAATTCAAGGGCGATCAAACATCTACGGGAGAGAAACCCATTTATAATCGCAAACCCAAACCCGTCAATCTCCCACCAGAGGCTGCCCCTTACACGCTAGTCTTGGCAGGGGTTCCGGAACTAAAACCCACAACCATAGAAACAACATCATCACTCAGAAATAAAGTCATCAGCTGGTTATCCACATACAGACCACTCCCGAGAGGAATAACCAGCAATATCTCTATGGTTAGGCGGGTTACCTGGGTGGGATACTCCAGAAAATCAGTAAGGGGAGACTGCATCTTGGTCACCTTCAGAGAACCGGGCACTGCTGCTTATATTTGTGCCTGGTACTCTGATGACCTAGTAAGCAATATCCAACCTCTCCCTCTCTCATTTTTTTATCCATCAAGTCTATATAACTTGGAGGATCAAAGATGGGGGCACCACCAAGATCTTCTGGACGATTGGGAAAGTGGCCGAAGAGAGAGAAGTGGTCCTCCAAATTATAGGGGAGGACCCACAGATCATTTCACGCAGTTTGAGGAGGACAAAGGTTGGGAAAATATCACAAGGAGGAGGGTCCGCAGGGGAGGATTTACAAGAGGTATTCAAGGGCCCCATAGAATGCACTACCCAGCCCATCTCCCTGTCTACAATAGATACAGCAGTCTGGAAATGGTGGACTGACTTGGAGACAATGGGGGGTGGGACAGGACCGCAGTAGAAGGGACAGGGAATAGCCCATTCTCACCACCCGCTCTGCTTACAGGGACACAAAACTCCATGGAATTAAATCTAGCTCTAGAATCCCCTATAGAGGCTCCAAATGTTTTTCATACTAACTCAAGATTTGCTCAGGCTCTCTCACCCCCAACACAGGTGGTTACTCCGGAAACCATAGAAGTTAATACCACCATCAGCTTGGGTTTATCTTCCACCAAACTATGCCCCTTAACCCTGGTTTCGTGGAATGTCGCAGGATTAGCCAGCAAGATTGACTCTCCTGACTGGACCTCCTTTATTAACTCCAAAAATATTTTACTTTTTCAGGAGACCTGGTCACGCGAGGAAATCTTACTTCAAGGTTTTGCAGCCTTCTCTAAACCTGCTAAGTGGGGGGGAAGGGGAAGGCCATCGGGGGGACTCGGGACATGGATAGCAACAGATTTAGGCTGCCAGGCTAACTACCTGGAAACAGATTCAGATGATGTTTTGGCCGTTTCATTGGAGTGGCCAAATTCATCGAAATTGGTGGTTGTAAATATTTACTCTAGGCCGGTACAAATAGGTAAGGAATCCAGCACCATAGAGCAACTCTCGGTGTTTCTTGATGGCATTCCCTGGGAACTTGCATGCCTTGTGGGTGGTGATTTCAATTCACAGTACGAACCACTAGTAGGTCTACGTGATGGCCCCTCCCTTGAGGAAGACTCACGTTGGTGCGTACCTAAGACGGTGGCACCCCCCCCAAGAGCTTGGACTCCCTTGGCCTTGCAGATTACTGCCCTCACCCTAAACCAAGGACTAAGGGCCTGCAACGGTCACTGTACTTCAGATATACCTAGCATTTGCACTTACAATAAAATTGGCAGGGAATCGAGAATAGATTATATCCTCGTCAAACTATTCATGTGGCCACAAGTGGCTGATTTTAAAATTATTGAGAGGAGGGATAGTGATCATAATGCCCTGGAACTTTCTTACATCTCACCAGGGAATGAACTCCCCACTCTCAGTACGGATAGTGATAAGTCTGGGCTCCTCTTAGAAAACAACCGGAGGAAAGTTAAATGGGAGAAATTAGTTACTAAGGGAGACGGTTTACCCAAACTTTATGCAAGGATACTTCCGTTGCTGGAGAAAGCCTTCAAGTTAGGGAAAGAGGCAGAAGGGCCAGCTAATAGAGAAAAGCTCGCTCACACACATGCTGAGCTAATCACCACTCTAGAGATAGATCTATTCTCAAAGTTGGGAAAAAGATCAGGACCCCAGTCAAGACGACCTGGTACAATGCTACTTGCCGGGAAGCTAAGACCAAACTGCTACTAGCCATTAAGAGTGGCACCAACAGGGAGGAAATCCAAGCCAGGAGAAGATCTTATAGAAAGCTCCTGGCAGATGCAAGGGCCGAATGGGACCAGGGATACTGGGAAAATCTCTCGAGTTCGTTAACTATTCGAGATTCGCGTAAATTCTGGCGCCTGGCCTCAAACGGCACAGAGGATTTATCCACAGCTATCGAGCCCAATATCGCTCCCAGCTTATGGCAGAGCCATTTTGAGGCGCTGTACTCAGCAGAAGAAAGGTCCCCCAGCTTCTTAAATAGCACGTCAGGCCCAGGCACACGTAGTGACCATTTTACAGAAAAGGAGGTGAGGGCGGCCATAGCTGGGCTTTCCGCTGGAAAAGCCCCCGGTCTTGATGGAGTACCAGGGGATTTATTTAAGCAAGAACCAGGGATATGGGCCCCATATCTCACATTGATATTTAATGCCATTCTAGGGGGCATGGAGGTACCGGATACTTGGCTGGGCGCAGAGGTTGTCCCAATTTACAAAAAGGGGTCCCCTCTGCTCCCAGCCAACTACCGACCAATAAGTCTCATTGACATATCCCAGAAGCTCTTTGGGAGACTGGTTCTGAATCGACTGCAGGACTGGGTGGACGAGATGGGTATCCTGACTCCATACCAGGCTGGATTTAGACAGGGGGTGTCAACAACAGACCACATTTTCAGGCTGAACCTGATATACTGGAGGACAGCTATAATCGAGGGCGGAACCCTGTATACAGTCTTTGTGGACCTCCGTGCCGCCTTTGATTTGGTACCAAGATGGAAGTTATGGAAAGTCTTGGAGGAGTTGAATGTCCCTGGAGATATTTTGGGTATCCTGATGAGATTGCACAATAACAACTATGCCCGCGTTAGGTGTGGCAGAGGAGGTAAACTAACCGAAAGGTTTCCCGTTCGCAGAGGGGTAAGACAGGGTTGCGTACTTGCACCGACCCTGTTTTGCCTCTTTGTGAACGGGATAGTGGACCATCTAACCAGGATCCCCAACATTGACGCCCCAAAGTTGACTGGCAGCAGGGTGCCTGCAATTATGTTTGCAGATGACACCCTGCTGCTGTCTAAATCCCCAATGGGTATTCAACGTGTCTTGGACGGGTTTCTTCAGTTCTGTTTAGATCTAGGACTTGAAATTAACCCCCAAAAGACCAAATATATGATCCTCAACCCGAAGCCGCAAAATCGCTCTGCACCAAGGCTAGGAGAAGTCTTACTGGAACGGGTGTATAGCATCGAATACCTAGGGATCACTCTTAACGAACACCTAACGTGGTCACCCCACCAGGCGAAAGCGAACATCAAACTGGCACAGTTGGCGGGAGGCACTATGAGATTGGCGAGCAAATCCCCCTTTCGTCCACTTAGGCCCATAACCCACATCTACAAAGTTCAAGCACGGGGCGCTGTCACGTATGGGGGTGAGCTGTGGGGGCACACTCTGTCGTCCAAATTATTAACAACAGAAAACAAATTCTTGAGACAGATTGTTGCTCTCCCTCAGAGCACACCATTACTTCCGCTCAGACTGGACTTGGACATTCGACCCATAACGGAGGTGCTGGGCTTAAAGCCTCTGACATTCTGGCGGCGCCTATGGAGTAGTCCGGATCTCTCAAATTATAGAGCTGAGCTGCAGGAATTTTTAGAGCTTCCCAATGCCAAATCAATGCCATGGCTGATTTACATCAGGAGAACGTTGGAGGCAATCGGCCTCTACGAACTGTGGACTGACCCACTTGACATGTGCCCAAGGATCTCAAAAAAGGCCCTGACGAGAGCGTATTACGAACAGATGCTCCTTAGAGCCGTGGACGCAGCTCGTGAGGGGTCGCTGTCCGACAAGTTTATACAAACTAAAGATTCATACCATCTTGAAAGTGTTCTAGATGCCATTTCTCCGCAACTAACCAGGAAATTATTTCTCCTATGGAGATATGGAACGCTTCCCCTAGCATCGTTCACAGCATCGTGGTCTTCTTGTTCTTCTTCAGAAATTTGCCCGGCTTGTGGACATTTAAAGGAGAATGACATTCATGTTGTCTTCTTTTGCAAGGGATACGAAAGGAGTGGAAAATACTGGTTAGTCCCTTTGCTTAGAAATTTGGGATTTAGAACTTTTCTACCCGCCTATAGAGTGTTAAAGACAGACCTATCCCCCGCTCTAGTCTTTGCTCTGTCTAAATTTTTAACCTCCATGTGGTATGCCCGATGTCGACGTGTAAAAATGATGTGTTAAGAAACCTAAAGTCCTGAAATAGTTTTAAAATTGCGCTACATTTTCAAATTCCAGCTTTCATCTCGATCATTATGTTGTTTAATATGCTTTTTAAATTGTATATAGAATTGAATGTGTATCTTTTATGATCTCTGGTCGAAATAAAGATTAATTAAGAATAAGAAATTACAACGGAGTATTTTATTTCCAATTCTATCTGGAAAAATTCTGCATTACAGACACCTTAACCAGGTAACATACTCTTGATGTATGTTTTCAAAACGAGCCAACAGGCATAGTGTTGGATTACTTCTCATATGTTCTTAGCATAAACGTGCATTTTCAGTGTATTATCATGAAACAATGGTATTTCTTCATCCCAGATTTACAGGCACCCACAGTATTTGTAATTACAGGTGCAGAAATACCACTTTTGCATTTCTGAGTGTAAGATATCCAGGACGGAGAGTCCCAAGACAGAGACATTGGTACAGGGCCCTAATTCCAACAACTGGGATCTTTCAACACTGGTGCCTCAGGGCGCCATACTGCAGACCCCCAGCTAGAAACCAAGTACCCTTATTAGCACTTAACTTTCAGGATAGTGAGTAAAACATGTCCAAGCCTTGTGGCGGGGGCTGTTGGCTAGAGGCTCAGAGCTCAGCAACGCAACAGACAACACTCAGTAAATCACCGTCCATTTAGTACTTCATTAGACACAATACTGCATTATGATACGCCATTCTCGCTGACCTCCCAGGCTCCACACTGGCCTGCTGTAAGGGTATCGTACATGCTGTAGCATGTCCCATCCAGGGCTGGACGTGGCACATCCTGCTCGCCCACTCTGGCACAGGAGATCTTGACAATGCTGTAGTGCCCTGAGGGAGACATCCTCTTGCTGGCAACTGAGACAGGCCTTGTGACTCCCTAGACTATGGTCGTCAGAGCCCTCATGGCATTTGGATTACCCTGATTCTCCTCTGTGGAACTGGTCATCCCCAGGGGCCTAGTGAAGCATGTGTAGATGAAAAGACGTGCTTTCTCTGCCAGATGGCCTGCAATTTGCCACCCCTGGCTAGAAATAGATATCTCTACACTTGTTGTGTCTTATAAAAACAGGTTTTCTGCTTTCCACTGCTGGTGCAAAGCAGAAAACCTGTAGTGACCCGTGGTGTTAATTTCAGTTTTCTAGCAATTGCATATCTGTTTTGTTAGGAGTCCATTTTAGACTCTCTCCCTCTTATGAGGAAGAGCTCAGTGACAGTCCTCCTGTCCCATTAGCTCCTAAACCTCATTTCAAGGCTCTACCCAACATCCAGTTTTTACCTTCCAGCGACATGGACCTGCAAAGAGCTCTGCATTAACACTTCTTGTCTGAGCTCCAGGAAACCTATTTGGCCCAGGGTGCTCCTCAGTAGCACTCTATGGTGGTCAAAGCAGGTTGTAATCCTTTCTTGCGATCCCAAAGACCTACTGCCTCTGGCCACTTGCAGTGCAGTTGTGTGTCTTGCAGGAGTCTGAAGGGCCCCCTCCATGCATATAGAAGTGGGTGAAAAATTCCACCCTATTGGCTGAGTTCATGTAGTTTTGCCCACTCTGCATTCTGCTTGGAGCGCGGAGTTCTGGCAAATTCCACCAACTGTTGTGTGGTAGAGTATTTTCTCTTGAACACAGCTCATCAACATTAAGTGAGTCTGAACGAGAATTCACACCCTGTAGCACAATTTTCAGTCACTAGAATGCCTTCCAGCAAGACTTCTCAATGAGGAGGGTCGCGGCATGTTGCGACCGTTGACATTGATAAAGCTGCCGCTTGAGTAGAACATCAACTCAAGTGGCAGAAAAAGCAGAGCCCTCTGGCCTGATGTGTGGTGCCGTTTGTGCGGATTTTACAATGTGGAACAAGCTCCTGGTACAGAAAATCAGCACGAGCAGCGTGACATGCCGAATTCCATCAGTTTGTGGAACTTCGCAGAATCTCACAGTTTTTATGTAGTTCCGTGGAATTCTGTGAAGTGAAACTCCACTAGTTCCACCCACCCCTACATGGATGCCAGGCAGAGGACCACTTCTCAGGATTTCCTAGGGAACTGTCTTCTCCATGGTGTCCAACTAGTCAACCCTCTCCTGTTCCCCAGTAGGTAGCGGAGGTCAGTCTACACATCCAAGAGAGGACAAGTACATAGAAGTCCAGAGTGGAATTTTAGATGCAAAAGGGTTTATTCATGTGGAGGTCCATCCTTTCTTGTCTTCTGCAGGTCCCAGTGATTCTTAGATGTCTTCCCTCATGCAGGTGTTTAAAAGTGGAAATAGAGAATCCTTGAAGGGGATTGTCTCTGTCCATTGCAAAGAACCACATTATCCCTCCACCACTAATCAATACCCCGGTAAAGTATTTTGAGTTTTTCCAAAATGGTGTATTCAAACTTTGGTCAGCCACACATCTCCCAGAGCCTACATTTGCACCTCTACCTAACAGTGCTAGCTGGTCCTTCCTCAATAAAACTGAAAACAAGAGCTCCTCCTGTGAGTGTTGTTTAGAGGTCGGGCTGCCACCCTTTGTTTCTGTGAGAGAGGTGGGGGTTAGGTCATGTAGCCAGATTTCTCTGCTGGCCCCTTTCTCTCCCATGGGCAAGCTAATCCTTTCCAAATTGGCTTATTGTCTGTGGGAGGCATTGGTCAACCTGCTAGATACAAAAGTAATTAACTGTGCACAGCAGGACACTTCAAAGTCTGAATCTCATTACTGCCTAACTCAGGAAAATACTGCAACACCCAAAGTTCATGAATGAGTGCAAATATTATCAAATTAATATTTTATATGCACCCTGGACCATTTTAAGCCTGGGAAGAATGACTTTAATATTTCCCCTAGAATGAGATAATGCAAAGGTGTTGTTTTGGGTTGATACCGTAAAACACCACAGACTTAGATGACAGACTCACACTATAGTAGCAAAAAAAATGGGGACATTTCTTAATGGACACCCAATTAGATTATATGGCTTATCTGGGCCATAGTTAGTTTATTAAAGGGCTAGTCTAATACAGGCTGCTGGGGCACATATACAGACTGAGTGAGACCGTTTTTAAGCATGTTTGCTTGAATATAGATTGGACATGATTTTGTATTCTCTTTTCCATTTGCTATGGAGGATTTTATTACTAGGCCATTTTAGGCCTACATATGTTTGGGGTATTTATATAATGGAAACAGAACTTGTAAGAATTTACAGTAGCACATTGATTGCATAACTGTTTTCTGTTTGCCTTTTACTTTGTAGTTACTGTATTAATTGAGAAGAAATTGCAGTGATTTTAATTGATCACGCTATAAAAATGTATTCATTAAAAAACTACTCACACAATTCAGCCCACACATTGGTGCTCATGCAAGTACACATGTGGTTGCATGTAAGCAACACATGGCAGACCTTATTTTAAAATACTGCAACTGGTGTCTCTCACTCAAATCCATTTTAGAAGAGCTCATAATGAGACTCACACACAGCAGAGATCTAACAACTGGCTGGTCCAAAATAAAACTTTCTCGGGGATTACAATGGCTTAAACATACTCCCTAACACTGGGTCACTCTAAAACTGACCCTAAGTAAATTTGTTGCTGTTCCTAAGACATACATTATTCCAATTTCATGAGGTCAGAATGCACAAGCTTTCAGAATGCATAGATAAAATCAGATCAGATCAAAGCCCTCTTAGCAGATAAGACTGGCATTCCTTCAGATTGTTAACAACACAACTCAACATCATTTTTTTGTATTTATCTTACTCGGTTTCTTTAGAACTCTATAATTTTATGATCTGCCTAGACTTTCACTGGGTAAACAATAGACACTTGCTTTATTTGTTAAATGCATCTTTTTTGACTACTCAGAAAATTGTTTATTATTTCTCATTGTATATAATTTTTCTTCAATCATAAGCCAGTTGATGGAATTGATGAGTACATTTATGTTGTGGTGAAAGGATAAAAATAGACCAACATTAATAGCAGATGCATAATTTTCTACTACAAGGGATGCCAGGCTAGTGTAAGCTGAGTGCAGATATCGGCAAACACTTAAACGTCCTAAATGAAAATTCATCTTCATTGGACAGTACACATTTATTTTACTGTATTTATTAAATCAACATTAAACTATTACCTTAAATTATAAACTAAAAAATAAAGTGTATTGAACAATATGCACACTCTAATCAAAGCCCTATACAATCAAGAGATGGGGTGTCGACATTTTGACCTGGAATGATTTGTCGGGTCTCATCAGGTCCTTTGTCCTCCCATAAATTCAAACAAATTGTGAGTAAATTGTGGTTTCCACCATTGTTGCAAAAGGTGTATTAGTGGCGCGACACTTAACATGGTCTGTCATACCCATTTACAGGTCATCATCTGAGGCGCCTGGTGCATATTTATCTCAATTCTAGAAAAAAGTCAATGACTTAGCTCACACTCTGTGGGGCATATGTACTTGAAACAGGCAGAGTGCGGTGTTATGCCAAAATTAGTAATGCCACGCTTCGTCAGTTTAAAAAAGCAGAGAAGCGCTGCATTTACAAAAATGCCGCACACCCCCATGTTTTCCCTAGCACTAGTGCCAAAGAAGCAGCTTTGCAGCACAAGCTCCCTTGTGCCATGTTGTAAAGGTGCCTGCGCTGCATGAGGATTGTTGATCTGCAAGAAGGGACACCTTCCTGCGCATAAACTATTGTTGATCTGCAAGAAGGGACACCTTCCTGCGCATAAACTATCTTTACAGGCTATTTGCTGTTTCTATGTGTGCTGTAGAATGCAGCACGTATTGAAAGACCAAAATATGAGGAGACATGAAACATTTCTTTTCATATCGCTTATTTATGACCAGGTATTTCCTGGTCTTTATTTTTGGGGCTGCCCCATACCTTGTAAATAAGGGGCAGCGTAAAAAAACACTAAGTGTTGCAGCAGAATGCTCACTGCAACACCCACTGCACGCCCTTAAACGCTAAGTGCTGTGTGAATAGGGGCATTGTAAAGAGAGAGGCATTAAGCCATGTTATATGGCATAACACCGCCTTGACTTTAGGCGAAGAACTTAATGCCACCAAAAGCTTACTAAAAGTGACATTCTGGTGCCATTAAGTCCTTGAAAGTATGCCCCTGTTGTCCTCTCTTGCCAGCCGGCACCCTAGAAGTGAAATGTCAACCCCCCACTCCCTGCCTTGCTTAGTGCTTAATGATTCACTGAGAGAGACGATCCACACATTGCTGCGACTTCTGTGGACCATTGCAAATCATTTTTACAGCCTTGGGTTTTGTACAGCGTCTTGTATATCTTTGTATTTATTTCACTGTTTGAGCCCTGCGTCTCAGCTCTAGCACCAGTGTTGCATAAGTTATCTTATAATGATGAAATAAAAGATTTATGATTTGTGCACAGAAGTGGTGTCCGGTACCCATCAATGGAGTGTATTAAGTGCATATCAAGTAATTGAATGGAATCGAATCACCCTGAAAGACTTAAGGGATGACCACACATAAATCCCCAGTTGTTGTAAGATTGTTGTGTTTACCCTGGGCCTCGTGGGTAGACAGGGTGGTCCTTTCTTGGTTTACACACATTGAGATACTGTAAGCTGTCTTGTGGGGTACTTTAGAAGTTAGGTATTAAATAAGTGTACACTTACTAACGTATAGAAAGTAAGCAGTAAATGCGATATTCTGATGTCGGGTGATGAATTATGTGTAGTTATTAGTGAACACCGGAAGATGTATCATGGACACGTAAACTTGCACAGGGCACAGCTGTACATCTATGGATATGTGATTAACCTGTCTAAATCCTATACATTTAATTCGGAATTTGTCCGAGTTAGTGCATGAAGTGCAGGCACCACAACTTGCGAACTGTGAAAAGTGGTTGCGTCTCTTTGTTTGTTTACTGTATTGACTTCTCTATTCTCTACCACACCATTAAGTGCAAAATAATTCTTTTTTTTCTGGTTGAGATTTGTCATACTAGAAGTGCCATTTAGCATCGTTCAACGAAATTGTTACATTTCGTAGCTGAAACAGCCAAATGAAAATACAGAAGCATACGTAAACAATACACCTTTTCAGTTTTATAAAGGAATAGCATATTTTATTTTTCTGAATTGTTCAGCAACCAATACCATAAAACACCGGAACCATTAAAACAGTGCTTATATTCAATAGCAAATTAAGTGATGAGTTGAGATGGCAGCATTTACCTTGAAGGTTTTTATAAACCTTTATCTTTGCTGCTCAAGGTTATTGGTACATGCCAATGGCAGAAGTTCTGTTTGCATTATTACTTTATGTAAAGTGTTTCATGCCTTCTGAATATCTATCCTTTATGTACCAATTTCAAGCAGTAACTCAAAGCATTTTTTGTATTATCTTTGTTCGCATTAGGGAAAAGCGCTGTGGCTCAGGCTATTAGCCCCGCCGTGCACTCTATAATGCAAGTGAAATTATAGGTTACATGAGTCAGAGGTGAAAATAAGGCGGTTATATATGGCACACATTTAAAATTCCAGCCCGAGAGGGCAAATCATTGTGATAATAACCATGTTCATTTAATGCTAAATTTAGACACTTTTATGGTAGCCCACAGTATCACTACCACTAGCGACTCTGTTGCTTATAAATGTTGTTTTCAATTTCAAATAAAATAACGTTATTTTTCTCTTCCATTTAATTAAATAATTTTGGAGTGAGGTCCAAGCACTTGATAACCAGCAGTCCCAGTGAATAGTTTTTAAGGGTGCATCTGTATCCCCTTAGTTCCAAAGCTCAGGGGCTACAGGACAAGTTGAGAAAGTGGTTAGCACCAGCTTGTGGTTTTCCCATGCTCCAGGCCATCGACATCTCTGCCTGCTGATTAGAGGTGGTAATAACATGTGTAATTCTGTGCTGTGTAATCACGCAGAATAACCGAAGAATTGCGCAAGAGTATGCTTGAATTACACGAGGAGAGCAATTCTTTTTTTAGAGCTATTTCTTTTTACAAGAATGCCCCCTCCCATCCACACTGGCCTCAAAGATGCATTTATTTTCTTTTTTTGTTGTTCCTCATACGCCAAAGATATGCTCAGCGTGCATTTGTCAACGCCATCCGCTACACAGCAGATGTAAGCCTGAGCCTATCATGGACTCTGAAGATCTTAATGGTAGCACTTTCCTCAGTAACCACAAACCTTGTCAGTTCAGTTCTTCTAACTAACCAGCCATCGGACTGATCCAGTGGGTATATTGTCCTGTAGAAAGGCATAATCATTGGACAGAATAGGTCATTTCTCAAAGCTTATCTAGCCAGTCAATGCAGGGAGTCCAGAAATGCTTTTTTTCTTTTCCAATTTACCTTATCTATATTCATTGTATATTTAATTGCATTGATCCAATCTAGATAGGTTGGTGCTGTATCTTTTAACCATAATTTACAAATTTCTCTGCGGGCAAGAATGAGCAAATATAAAGACAAATTATTAACATCTCGAGGGAGTGATTCATAACTAGGAAAAATGGCAAAAAAAATTAGTGTTATGCTCACCTGAATATCAGTTTTAAACAAGGCTTTCATACCTTCACATACCGCCCTCCAGAAGTTATACAAGACAGGGCACATTAAAAACATGTGAAGATCATCTGCTTTATCCTGCTGGCACTTTGGACAGCATGGAGAAGTGTGTTTCAAAAATTTTGAGAGCTTAGCTGGAGACCAGTATACTCTGTGAAGAGAAAACAAATGGTTCCATTTTAAATTCGCTGGAGATACTGTAGTATGTAATAGATCATAGGACACTTGCCAGATTTCTTCAGAGTCCTGCCAGGAACATGATCTCCCCAGAGCTGAGCAGGTAAAATGATGTTGCCATCCTCGACTTCCAAGATAGTCCAGTACAAAGTTGCCGTCTTTACCTTATTGCTATTTTCTTGAAGCAATTTCTCCACATCGTTTGTTACTGCGACTGCTGAGCTGCCTTACTCCATCTGGTGATTTGTATATATTTGAGCTTAGATAGGTTTCTCTCAGTCAGAATGGAGATCTCATCCCATCCTAATAACAAACCCTCAGGCATTAACTGAGACCAGTGCTTTATATTAGCTTCCAAAAGCGGTTTTGCTAGAACGTCTTTGGTCCACTCAGGAGAGCCTGGTGACTCCCAGATAGGGGCCAAAGCACTATAGTATCCAATATTCAAATATTTCCTCAGTCTTGCCCATGTGAAGAACACGTCTCTCAGTAGTTTTAGTCAAACCTTTTTGAAGAAACGCAGATCTCCAGACTTGTACAAAAAGCCGTAGTTTCCCCCTTTAATTTCCGACAACATTGTCTTAAACATTGCACCCATCTCTGATCCGTCTGGCTGATCGAAAAGCATTTTCCCTGCCTTAAGAAGTAGTGCCCAAGCATACAGCATCAGGTCTGGGGCACACAATCCCCCTTTGATTTTTTTCCTCCGCAACTTCCTTCAAGAGATCCATATACCTTTAGAGGCCCAAACAAAAGAGTTCAATTTAGATTGGATTTTATTTAACTTGTCTTCCTTAAATGCAAGAGGAATATTCTGAAACAAAAATATTAGTTTTGGCAGGAGCATCATTTTGACAATGTTCACTCTTCCAATTAATGTGAGGGGCAGAAGAGACCAGCATCTTAAAGACTCTCTGATTTCTTTATCTATCTTGGCAAGATTTTTATCCGAAATCTGGTCGATGTCCTGGGGGATTTGAATTCCCAAACATCTTATCTCTTGTTTCAGGATTGGGAAGTGGGCATTTATATTCCAAACCATACACTCCGACTTTGATCGATTGATCTCATGTCCCGAAATCTGGCCAAACTGTGAGGCAGCATTATAAATTAGAGGGATTGCTCGTTTTGGATCTGAGGTATAAATCATCATATCATCAGCATAGAGTGATACGTTTTTTTCCCAGTTTCTACATTTAAAGGGTGGTATATTCATATCCTGCCTTATTTTCTCTGCAAAGGGTTCAATATATAAGTTGAATAGTAGAGGTGAAAGGGGACATCCCTGTCTCCTCCCTCTTTTAATAGTAAAGGAAGCAGAGAGGTTACCATTTATCAACAATCTTGCTGTAGGCTGATGGTAGAAAGATGAGATAGCCCTGCAGAAGTTCTTACCCAGATTACATTTTTCCTGGACTCTAGCTAAGTAGGCCCAGTTTACACGGTCAAATGCCTTAGTAGCATCAAGTGTAATAATAGCCATTGGCAGTTTATATAAAGATGCTAGGTCTATAGCTCCTACGAAGGCATAGGTCAGATCTTGTATGCTCCTTCCCTTAACTAACCCCTTTTGATCAGGATGTAAAAGATTGCCCGCTACACCGTTCAATCTCTCTGCTAAAATATTGGCAAGAATCTTATAGTCAAGATTAAGCAGAGAGATGGGTCTGTAAGAGTCGCATTGCCCTGCTGGTTTAAAGGGTTTGAGAATGAGGACCACGGTTGCCTCATTCCATGACGGGGGTATTTCCCCCCCTCCTCAAAAATGGAAGAGAAGAGACTATGAAGCACAGGAGCAATAACTGGTTCTAAAATCTTATAAAGTTCTGCAGGCAGCCTGTCTGGACCTGGTGCTTTGCCTTTCTTGCCCGAGTCTATTGCCGCTACCACCTCATTCAAGCTAAAGTTACCATTTAAATTATTGGATGTGTCGTCGTCAATTCTTAGCAGAGAATATTGCTCGAGCCATGCTTCAATTGAGCTATCCTGCGGCGATAGATCCTCTTTATATACATGCTCAAAGTGTTTAGAAAAAGCGGTCTCAATATCAAATGCACTCTCTAAGAGCTCCCCCGAGCTTCCAGACAAAACTCCTTTAATCCTATTCCTACTTTGCTCCTTTTTAGTCTTCCAAGCTAAGAGCTTCCCACTGGCTTCTCCATATTCAAAATGTGCAGGAGCACTAGCCTTCCATTGCCTCCTGACTCTAGCATCTAGCATCTCTGCCAGTTGTACTTTACAGGCTGAAACCTCCCCCTGAATGTTAGACTTGGGTAGATAGCTCTGAACTGTAAGGTTATGTTCTAACTCAGCAATTTTTGCCTCAATATCAGCTATCATAGCCCTGAACTTTTTTTGTTTTGTGAATTGGATGGCAGTTATCACCCCTCTCAAATACGCTTTATAATAGTCCCAAACAATTTCTATTGAAGAGGTACCTAAATTAAGCTCTAAAAACCTCTCCGAGTCATCTAATAATTTTCTGACCACTTCATCTTCGAGCAAAATGGTTCGATCGAGAGTCCATATTTTAATACCCTGTTGCATAGACAGCTTTAAGACTAGAGAGACAGCCGAATGATCTGACAGGTGCTCCACTAAATGCCTGACTTCCTCCACTACCCCCAATAATTCTTGAGCAATCAAAAAGAAGTCTAATCTGGACTTATGTCCTAGTTTCTTATTATGGAAAGTATATTCCTTATTAAGCCCATGTTTTTTTCTCCAAACGTCTAGCCAACTCATTTGACGCATTGCAGTGGTTAAGAGCGATCTCATTTTGCAGTTATGTGGGATTTTATCTTTATATGTTTTGTCAAATAAGGGGTCCAATACCAAATTGAAATCCCCCGCTAAGATTAGTGGATCTTTAAAATCTAGGAGTTCTTCCAATATCTCTCTAAGCGGGGCCGGATCGTCCAAGTTTGGGCCACAGTAGCCAGCAACCATGTACTTATGTGTATGGAACTTGATCTTCGCTACGGCACACCTGCCCTTATTGTCGACTTTAAAGTCTTCCACTAGGAAGGCAGCATTCCTTTTAATTAAAATGGCAACCCCCCGTATGGTTACTTGTTGAGTGGTGCATATAATTTCTTGTATCCATTTTTTCCCTTTACAAAACTGCTTCAGCTCTTTTTCTGTTAAATGTATCTCTTGGAGTATAAAAATTTGCTCAGAGGCATCTTTAAGATATTGTAATATTCTTTCCCTTCTATGTTTGACCCTCAGACCATTGAGATTCCACGAAAGGACCTTCAAATATACATCCTGAGCTGATCTAGCTTGTGACATTCCTTCCTAAATATGTAGTATGTCTTTTCCAATTACCTATTTTGAGCTAATGTGGCGAGTCGGACATATTTTTGATTTATTCCCCATATGCTCCCCACCCAGTGCCCGCCTTGCCCCCACCCAATCCTCCAATTCCCCTCCCTAGTGCTTCCCTGGAAAACCCCCCTTCTTCTTCTTATGGCCCTTCTCTGGCCTTGAGGTTCCCCTCCCGATATCCGGACAATGTATAGTGTGCTCTAATTATATAGTTTTTTTTTTATATTTATATATTTTTATTTTTTTCCTTTTTACCCCTTTTATTTTCCCTTCTTCTCTACCTTACCTCATTTCTTATTTCCTTCTCTCTCTTTTTTTTCTATTACCCTATACAACGCATATAGAGTAGCAAAATAGAGTTAGTGAATATAAACAGCTAAAGGAAAATTAAAGTAAAGGATAGAGGAGCTATATGAAACCATAAGGGAAGTTCCCCCACTTCTACCTCACTGCTTGCCTCAGAAATCAATTGTAGATAGGCTTCCGCCTCCTCGACTCTCTTAAAGACCCTCATTTTATTTTTATACATGATTTTCAGAGATGCAGGGTATTTCAATTGTGCCGTCGCGCCGAGCTGGCTAAAGGGATCTAATAGTTTCCCTAGCTCCCACTGTCTAGATGCTGTTATTGAGGAAACATCTGATCTAATCTGAAACGTGACCCCCTCGGCTGATAGAGAGCTGCTTTTTATAGCCCTGTTGAGGATTTCATCCTTCAGAGTATATGTCAGAAAGTGTATCAGGATCTTTCTTGGTCTTGTTTTGTTAGGATTGAATCTAAACGGATCTCTATGAACTCTCTGAATATCTCTAATAAGATCTTGCTCAGACACTTCTACTGCAGAAGCTTGCTTGATCAGTTTATCTACGTATTCTTTAATGTTATTTCCTTCGGCCCCCTCCGGGACTTTCAAAAGGCAAAGATTGTTTCTCCTCTGAAAATTCTTAATAGATTCCAGTTTCTCCTGATACCCCGTCTCTCGTTGTCTTAAATCATCGATTTTCTTTGTATGTTGAAGTGCCAAGGTTTTGAGGTCAGTAACAGATGCTTCAAGGGCAGGAGTTCTAACTGATAATGAGTCGAATTTTTCTTCTAGTTTCTCGCAAAATGTCTTTATTTCCTGCTGATTTTTCTCTGGGACCCCAAAGCCATTGCTCATTTCTTGACTTAATGACTGAAGGATATGCAGTACGGATTGATCACTAGCTGGGCCCCCATCATCTTCACTTTTTTCCTCAGACTCTAATCCGCTCTTAATTAAAAGAGTGCCCCCCTGGCACTTAACCTCTTCATAATCTACCGGGTATTTGTTTCCCTCCTCAGGTGGAGTAACTCCATTCTGTAAAGTACCTTCTAAGTCTCCCGATCTTTGCATTTCCTCTGAGTCAAGCTGATATTCCAATACCTGATATTTATTAGGGCTCAGGAAATTTTCAGGAAAATTGGAAAACTCAAGAGTGCGGGGGTTAGGACCTTCTAACAAAGGTTTTAATTCCAGAGTAGAGGGAAGTACTAATATTGTTTAAGTGAGGGGGCAGGCTTTGCCCTTGGTATGATTTCTTGAGTAATAGAGTTGACCTGAATCATATTAGAGGTTTTTACACTAGCCCTTTTTTGTGACTTGACCTTGGCTTTGGCTTTAGTGGGGAGGGAGGGTCTATTTGTTGTTTCTGATGGTTTTTTGCCACACAACGTTACAAAATCCTTTTTCGTATGGTTTACAGATGTTAATACATTGACCAAATCTGGAACTTGTTTTCTGCCTTTACTCCTTAAGGTATACCTGGAAACAGGAGAGTCTTGCAGAGTTTTCCACTGGAGAGGCAGATTATCCCGAGCTAAAGCATTACCGCCACCATTCTGCTCCGCTCCACTGATGGATTGTGGGGAAGTAAGTCCAGAGCAGTTTCCTACCCCCCAGCCTCTGCCCGTGTGAGTGACTCTTGATGCTACACTACGGCCCTTTCTCACTTCCCGGGCTGCTCTGGCCCACTGTGCTAGCCCTGTTTCAGTTCGATTGTCCTGTGGCTTTCTTACCTCCGTAATTGCAGGGACCTTTGTGTCATCGATGGTGGCTTCCACCATGGGAGTGTTAGCGTTCCCCGCCAGCGCCGAAACACCGATGCAGATTGAGTCCATGCCTATGAACGAGCCTCCCACCTCCGGCAGAGCCGAGCACAAAGCTCTGAGATTCCCTCTCACGGCAGCGTCTCCAAGACCGTGAACCTCCGGTATTCAGAAAACAGACTTTTGGTCTTTACAAACAAAAAGGAGGGAGCAGACCAAAGGGATGTAAGGCAACGCAGCCGGCCTCATCCAGAGACATCCAGACGGAAGAGATCTAAGCAGATGTCGTGATAAGGATCACACGCACGTTATGAAAAGAAAAAAAAGAGCATTCTTTCAAGGCATTATCGACGGTAAGTCCGGATATCACGGAGCCTTGCGACTAGCTGCTCCTGCTAGCTGCCATGTTCTCCATCTCTCAAAGATGCATTTTATGTTAAGAAATAGCACTAAATGCCACAGAAGAGGAATAGCAAGCTGCTGCTCATGCTCACTAAATGTATTCTTGGGATAGAAGTTTTCCACAACTTTCTACCAGCATTTAGCACTATTTTCTGAGCACAAAATGTGTCCAAAATGGATAGGAGGTGGTGTTTTGTGATTAGAAATAGAACCAAATGCACCAGAGCATGAAAAGGGAGTGGGAGCATCTGCTTGCGCTCTGTAAATGTGTTCTTGCAAAAGGATGTTTCCTCTATTTACAACGGCATTTAGTGCTATTTTCTCAGCACAAAATACACACTTGCATCTAAAATAAGCACGACGATGCCTTTTGAGCTAAGAAATAGTGCTAAATGGAGCAGCACATGAATAGTGAGTGTGAGCAGCCTCTTGTGCTCACTAACTGCTCTCATTGTAGAAGTTTTCACCCAAATTACTCTTAATTACACAAGGAGGAGTAATCATATAATTATCACTAATTCCACTTAAACCAGTAATGTGGAATTACTGAAATTCCAGCAGGGCTTACTGCTGATTAATGTGCTTGTCCCTTCCTGATAGTGGTTCATTTGCATTAAAAAGAAAACCTTTTCTTTAAAGCCCCTTGCCATAATTGGCAAATCTTTCCAAAATGTTATATTAAGTCTGACTAATCTTGGCTCCGGAATACACTTCTTTGTTTCACCATATAACACTTCTTGTTTCGTTATCTCACTCTTGCAAATGCAGCCTCATCATTGGGTACTGCCTTTAGTCACTACTTTCCTATCTTTCCCTTCCTCCACTTTCTGCTTTTCTCTCATTTGCTCGAGGCTGATATTTGATTGTGGAAAATAAGGTGTGGTCGCCAAAAAAGAGTGCTGGTATCAAACACATGCAACTACCGGCACAAATTAAGTGCTCCTTGCTACAGTTGGCACAAATATGATGTGGTACCAGTCAATCTAAAAGGTAAGGTGGGCCTCTTGCCAAACCTTCATATCTCAAATGACATACCATACAAGGGTGGAGTAAAATTGTATTCCACAGCGAAGTGGAATGTATGTCGTTACAAGGCATACATTTACAATGCACGCCTTTACAACACAGTTTTTGCATCGCAACATCCTTTACAACGCATTCTTTTACATAGCATGCCATTACATTGCATTTTCAGAAACTACCTTTACAACACATTTCATTACATCACATTATACCTTTACAACGCATACCATTACAATGCATACCATTACATTGCATTAAAGGTAAGTGTTGAATAGTATAGGGG
This sequence comes from Lissotriton helveticus, assembly GCF_964261635.1. NCBI lineage: Eukaryota > Metazoa > Chordata > Amphibia > Caudata > Salamandridae > Lissotriton > Lissotriton helveticus. The sequence goes on from NC_136060.1 coordinate 283,815,960, forward strand.
TAATAATTACTATTCTAACTCCAGTGAGTGCAACAGTAGGGTGAGTGTTGGATAGTGCAGGGGTAAAAATTACTATTCTAACTCCAATGATTGCAATAGTAGGGTAAGTGTTGGATAGTGTAGGGGTAAACATTGCTATTCTAACTCCAGTGAGTGCAACATTAGGGTAAGTATTGGATAGGGTATGGGTACTATGCATTGTAATGGTATGCATTGTAATGACTTGCGATGTAATGCCTGCGTTGTAGTGACATGCATTGTAATGACATACATTGTAGTGACATGCAATGTAATGGTTGCTTTGTGTTGACATGTGATGTGAAGGATGTTGCGATGTAAGGACTTCTATGTAAAGGAAGTGTGGTGTAATGACTGCATTGTAAAGGTTGTTTCCCGCGAAGTGTAGAGCTATTGACACCTAGACCCTAATTCAGAACCTTTAGGATTCCAAGCATAAGTCACGCATGCCCATGGAAATCTTTTCTTTTACTCATGGAAAGTATAGAGTATATTACAAATAGGATTGGACTAAAACACATCTACTCACATAAAATATCTTTTCAATTAAGGATGTTTACTGAGGTGTATGTTACACGTCTTCAATTTATGATTCCTAAGCAGTTTATTTTGTGTGTTTACAACTAGGACACAGAAGTAAAGGTCTCCTTTTGAGGTGAGACTGAAAGAGGGGGGTGTAATGAGCAGCTCATTAGTATATATTTAATGACTGATGTACTACAGGTGAATTGCCAAAATATTGTGGAAAAAAACATTGTGGTTCACAAATATCGGGTGGGAAATATAGTGAACCCAAAATTACCATTGACAAAATTTAGAAGGGAACTTAATAATATATTTCTCTATGCATTTTTTAGGTATAAATTATAATTTTCTTTAAATATCTTCGTCTATATTATCGATTTATTTAACACAATTGCATACAATAGCCCTTTATTTAATTAATTTGATAAATATTAGTGATTATATCATTAATGTATCAATATTATAAAATTTGTGTTTAATCTTTCTCAGTATAATTTGTCATTTTAATGTAAAATTTAGTTTTTTAAATGCAATTAGAACCTTTCAAGTTAGTACAGGGTTACTGGGTATGTAGAGGGATTAAGATGGGAAGATATTTAAAATGCAAATTATTGTATTTAATGTATGCATCTAATTTAATGTATTATCTGAATAATTAGACTGATAATAATTAAATCGGTATTTTATTCAATTGCTTTTTATTTGACTGTTAATTGGTTGACCAGTTCATGTAATTATTAAATAGCTGTAAATACGTTCTATTTATTAATTTCTTTAATTGTAATTGTTTTATTTAATAATATAAAAATATTAGTGTTTCATTTTGATTTTTTTGATTATTTACAATTGTTAGTGTTTGTTTCTTGGTTAATAGGGGTGAAATGCATTTATTTTAAATATTCATGTATTTTTATTTAGTTATAATATAACACTGTATTTATAGAATTTAACTTGATTTATATGTAATGAATATTTTTATTTAAAAAAGTTAGATTTGTTATTTTTTCTATATTCAATTTTATTTCTAATACACAAAAAATTAAGAGTTGGAATAGTAAAGCTGACACCACCTATCCTATTTCTGCTTACATTGAAATTTGAATAATATTTCAAACCTCTCCAAAGTGCAACACTTCCCCTACTGTTATTTAGTTAATTTGGTTAACATTTATTGAAACATTTTCTTATTATTTATGCAATTAAATAGTTTGCAATTATTTATATATATCTATATATTAATTATGTTTTTTGCAAACATTTTATTTTCTATTTAATTTGATGTATGTTTTGTTGAGTATACATGTATGTTTTTATTTTTTTATTTTAGAATTATTAATAATTCACTGCCATTCATTTTTTAATTGTTTACTTGGTTTCACTTTTTTATTTTGTATGTAGATATATATGCTTATTTTTATTTTAGGATAATACATTTAAATAGTCTTTAGATTTATTTTATCATACAATATTATTTTAAAACTCAAGATTTAAAAAGGGAAATATATATATCTATATAATATCATGTAAATATATATATATATATATATATATATATATATATATATATATATATATATATATATATATATACATATATATATATTATTTTTTTTCACTTAAAAACATAGATTATATGGATGTTATAGTAAGGTCCGATTTCACATGTACAACACCATAGAAATTCAGCATTTATAGTTACCTGAGCTAACTATAATCTATGCCTCTGCAATGCACTGTCTATGAACTCACATATTACATCACTCATGACATGGTCAATGACTTCACTGATTATGTCACTGATGACATCTCAAAAGATAACACTGATGACATCATCCAGTGAGTGTAAGTGTTTTGTAAATGTTTCTGAGAATTAAAGATGCATATTAATCCACTGCATAAGTTTAATTACTATTGGTTCAATACTACTAATGAGTGATAGTATTGCTAACATATGTCACCTACTTGGCTGTGTGACTGAATCTGTAAGTGAGTGGCTGACTGAGTTGCTGTATGGATGTGTTAGTGAGTTTGTGAGTGTCTGTCAGGTGGATAAGTGGGTGTGTGAGTGACTGCATGGGTGGGTAAGTGTCTGTATGAGTGGCTGAATAGGTAGTTGAGTGGATATGTGGGCAGATGTATGGGTGAGTGAGTGAGTGCCTGTTTGAGTGGCTGTATGAGTGGGTGAATGTGTGAGGCTATATCAATGACTTAGTGGCTATGTGAGTGGCTCAAAGGGCAGGTGCGGGGTGTGTGAGTGACTGCATGGGTCACTGAGTGGCTGTGTGAATGGCTCTATCAGTGAGTGACAGGGTGTGTACATGTAACTGGCTGTTTGAGTGGGTGTATATGTATGTGAGAAGGTGTGTGTGGCTGTATTGCACGATAAGTGTCTGTGTGAGTGGCTCTTTAGGTGAGTGGGTGGGTGTATGAGTGCTGGTATGGATGTTTAAATGGGTATGTAAGTAATCTGTGGGTGAGTTCATTAGTATGTGAGTGATGTCTTCATTGATGCCACTGACCAGGTCATGAGTGATGTAATAAGTGAGGTCATAAGCAGTGCATTGTGGGGGCATACGTTATAGTTAGCACAGGTAATTATAACTGCTGAAAAAGGATGTTTTTAATTTAATTTCCTAACTATAACTTCCCTATTACCTTTGTTTTTTTCTGTGAATTTCTACGGTTTTTAATGTTATTTCCCAACTATAACGTCCCTGCAGCCTTTGGTTTATTTTGTGAATTTCAAAGATTTCGTTAATTCTATTTACTAATAGTAAACAGTAACCATTGAGAGAAGGTGGCTGTATAGGTCAGTGAGTGGGTATGTGAGTGTGTGTGTGAGTGGCTGCATGGGTCTGTGAGTGGGTGTGTGAGTGGCTGTATGGGTCTGTATGTGGGTGAGTGAGTGGTTTTGTGGGTGTGAGAGTGGGTGTTTAAGTGGCTGTCTGGTTGTGTGAGTGGGTGTGTGAGTAATTGTATGGTTCTCTGGGTGGTTGTATGAGTCACTGTAGGGGTCTGTGAATGGGTGTGTGAGTAGTTATATGGGTCAGTGGCAGGATGTGTGAGTGGCTCTATGGGTCTGGAGTGGGTCTGTGAGTGTCTGTATGTGTGTATATAAATAAGTGGATGTGTGAGTCGGTTTGAGGCTATGTTAGTGGATTTGTAAATGGGTATGTTAGTGGCTGTATGGGTCTGTGAGTGGGTATGTGAGTAGATGTCTGGGTGTGTGAGTGAGTTTGTAAGAGGCTGTGTAGGTCTGTCAGGTGGTGTGTGAGTGGCTATATGGGTCTATAAGTAAGTGTGTGATTTTTTTTGTGATTGTGTGATTGGTTGTATGGGTCTGTGAGTAGGTGTGTAAGTGTTTATGTGGATATGTGAGTGGGTATGTGAGTAGCTGTATCGGTCTGTGCATAGGTGTGTAAGTGGTTTGTGGGTGTATAAGTGGATGTGTGAATGCCTATCAGTGTGTGGGTGGGTATATGAGTGGCTGTCTGGGTCTATGAATGGATGTGAGAGTGGAGGAATGGGTGTGTAAGTGGTTGTTTAAGTGTCTGTGTGGGTGTGTAAGTAGCTTTGTGAGTGACAAGGCCACAACAGAATGGACATGCCCCTTTAACCAAGAAGAGTCCACTGTTTTGAACAAAACACATACCCAACTGGAGTACTTTTTACTTGTTAATTACTAAGTGCTACCTCATTGGGCAAATATCCAGTGCAAATTCTATGCTGCATCTGTGGAATGGACCATGAGGAAATGTTTCCTCAGAACTTTTTTGCATTTCAACAATGTGATTTTTGCTTGTGCATCTTTATCCAGAAATCTGTGATAACATGAATCATCCAACATAGAAGACAACCAGACTTCAAAGAGGTAGATCTCCACCAAACAAAGGTACTTCCTCTTTACTTTATGAAGTTAATGTTTGTTTGGTGGAGATGTCCTCATATTCCTTTGCATCAAGAACATGTCACCAAAATCGGCGGATAATGTGCTGAGGGGCCTTTTGGTAAGCTGTTCATTAGCGTCGGAAAAGGCGGGAAGACCTTTTCATGCTTCTAAGGAAAATAAGGCAAGGCCAAATGAGCAGACCTTGCAGATGATTTTGGGCATTTGCATGCACAGGATAATTAAAAGGGAGAACTATTGGCTCTGCTCTCAAGACAAGAAAGAAACAACTTGTCACAGCCACTACAAATCAGATTGCGCTCCATTAGATCAATGATGCAATCGCCTCTATTAAGGATTCTAGATCATATTTCAACTTGGAATATGAGAGGAAACACACTTCCTTTGCCTTTGCCAAGCCCAAGAAGCTAGAATTGTTTGTGCTTTATAGAAGTGGAGCTTCAACTGGGCCACCTGCCGTGCTTATATTTGTAAGTGCTTCCCATTAAGGTTTAATTTCTGTGAAATGAGTATGAGGGCCATTATGGAACATAATTTTTTCCAAGATGAGTCCATAGCTTTGACGGAAATGTCTATCCAACTGGAGTACTTTCTACTAGTTAATTAGTAAGTTGTACATAACTGGGTAAATGTCTAGGGCATATTCTACAATAAAGCTTCATAAAAGACCACAAATTAATGTCTCCCGTAACCTTGTGTGCATGTCATTCTGGCACTGTAATTGTTATATGAGTGCTTCCTCTTAACTTTATGAAGTAAGTGTTTATTTGTTTGCTGGAGATGTTCTCGTATTCTTCTGCATCAAGAACACATTACCTAAATCAGTGGAAGGCACTTTTCTGGGACTCAGAATTATTGCGCCCCCTCCCTTGGCTGACTTCGACTTAGGACACCCTATTCCCTGGGGCTTGGCCTTGTGATGCTGGGTGCACTGGAGCCCACCCAGGGCACCCAGTGTACAGCCTTTTGGACTGCAGGGGAAGCCTTAATGCCCCTATGGTCCCTGCTGGCTGCTGCCTCTCGCATGCAGGGAGCAGCTAAAAATACTTGTCCCTGCATGTGGAATTATTATTTTTTTGGTTTTGCTGTCCACTGAACAAGTGATGGTCCCTGGGGCCGTAAATGGTAAATGCCCTGAGAGTCGGCTGCATTGCCCCCTCTCCTTTATCCATCAATCAGCATGGCCCCTGGGGGGTGTTCGTCCCAGGGGTCATAAAGCGCCATGGGGGTTCATGCAACCCCTTACTTTGAATTCAATATTATTGGCATTGACCCGTTAAGGTGGTGGTCCCCAGTGCCATAATCTGCATAGGTAGGGGGGCTGGGCACTCCCCCCCACAATTTTAGCACATTGGCCTAGCCCTGCAGAGGTGGTGGTCCCCAGGACTGATATCAGCCTTGGGGAGGGGGGCTGTGTGACCCCTCTTCCCAAAATATATATCAAAAAATGCCCCCAGGATCTGGCTCACCTAGGGGCTGAAAGAAAATCAAGTGCGGAAGACCACGTTTGTTTAAAAAAAAAAAAAAAAAACACAAATTTGTGTATCCCTTACGATTTTCTCAGTGAAAATTTTAAAAATACTTTTCGGCCCTGGCAGGGTACCTGGGATGCCCCACCACCAGGCCAATGGGTCAGAGTATTACTACTCTGCTCCCTTCTCCTTTTTTTACTTTTTGTTTGGGACTTGGCTGAGTCCAAATCCCAAAATGGCTGCCAACTCTTCCTGGTTGAAGTGATGCGAGCCAATCATATCTCTGTACGAGATCTGTTAGGGTCTGTGCCTCTAGATATCTATATTTCCTTTTCTTTTAATATCTAAAAAACTACAGAATAGATTTACACCAAGTCACAACAAACACTCTTTTTCGACTGAGAACTAGCTTTCTGCCAGATTTGGTGTAATTCATTTTAGCAGCTTTAGCTGCAGTTGTGTTTAAAATCCCTATGGGAAATTGCATTGGGAAAATGTGTTTTGGTATGCCCCCTATTCTCGGTTCCTGCTTGGTGAATCAACCTGAAACTTTTCAGACAGCAGCTAAACTCAGCTGGGTACTACTTTAAAAAATGTCATGAAGATTCATCAAATGGTGCAAGTGTTAGTAGCAGAATATTAAACCCTTTTCCTATGGAAACTAGGTCCTTAATATAACTACCTATATATATATATTACCTCCTGGCAGTCGCCAGTAGGTAATTATAGTTAGGACCTAGCTGCCATAGGAAAAGCGTTTTTTTCTTTTGCCAATATCTTTGGCAACGTTTGACGAATCATCCCAAAATTTCAAAACTATTAGGGCACTTCGGTCAGCTCCTGTCTTGAAAGTTTCAAGGTGATTCGTGAAGCCGGGGCAGAGAGAAAAGGGAGCCCCAAAACGTGTTTTCTCCATGTTAATTTCCATAGGAAACTTTAGATACAGTCAGTAGCGGCTCCTGGAGGGAGTGCTGTGGGACGGAGGAGGGGCATGTGGAGGGTAGTAAACTCCGGCATACGGCCGATTGGAGTTAGGTAAAGAAAGATATCAATAAAATAAATTCAAATTTTGATTTGTTTTATTGCTTTACCTAACTCCGATCGGCCCTATGCCGGAGTTTACTTCCCAGCCGCCCCACCTCACCTCCCCGCCTCACCACCCCGCCTCACTGCCCACAGCACTCCCTCCAGGAGCCGCTACTGGAATACGGCTACAGCCCGAACTGCTGAATTACACCAAATTTGGCAAAAAGGTAGCTTTTTGTCCAGAAAGCACTTTTTTTGTTAAATGGTGTAAATCCATTCAGTAGTTCGTGAGACATTCATATTAAAAAAAATATTAGTATATGCTGAGGGTAGTGAATCCACGATCCCTCCCAAACACGAGCTTGACTCTGATTGGCTGCCAACACTTCAAACCAGAAAGTGTTGGCAGATATCTTGTGAATCGGTCGGACCGAGTCACAAGCGAAAAGGTAAAAGCAAATTAAATGCAAGAAAAGGGGGCTGGGTAGAAACACCCTGGCCATCTAGGCCTGGTCAGGGGGTCCTACAGGGACCCTTACGACTAAAAAAAGAGAATATAAAGAATATTTTCGGTGGGAGTCCCGCACGCATGGGGTGCTTTAATCCTGCCAAAAATCTTTTAAAAAAACGAAGTGCAGTCTCCTGCTTTTCGTTTCTTTTAAGCCCCCGGGTGGCTAGTTCCCAAAGGCTTTGTTAATAATATGTGGGGGAGCACATGGCCCCCCTGCAGCCCCGGGGACCGCCACCTCCCAAGAGGCTTTTTATAAAAAATGCGTGGGGGGTTCCTGTACCCCCAGGGTGACCCGGGGATCACCAGTTTCCTGGGGCATTCCTTTAATATGGGTGGCAGGGCAGGTTCCAGCAATGTCCCGGGATACCCATCCCCAGGACATTGCAATTTGCTATTGCAGGGTGGGAGAACTGCTCTCGCCCTGTCATATCAAACTTCTCCTTCGCTTTGGGGAAGCGCGAGCAGGAAAACTGCTCTTGCTCCCATGAAGTGAAGCAGATTTGCTTTTGGGCAAAGGGAGCTGCATGTCAACAGCTCCCTTTGCCCAAAAGCAGTGGCGGCTCCTGCAGGAGGTGGAGAGCCGGCAGGGACCGCAGGGGCATTGGGGTGCCCCCGTGGTCCACGCTAAGAGGCCAAACCCCAAGGGGTGGAATCCCCGGGGCCCAAAATGGCTAGGGTAGGGGAGCCACCCCTTTTTTTTTTCAATGGTCAGGCCTAGGGGATGGGGTCCACGGGGCCAATAAAGGGCAATGTAACTCCGAAGTATTATTATTATTTTGTATCTTTTGTAATAGCAGATCTACCTTAATATTTGCGGATCCACTTGTATATCATTCAGAAGGTAGTGTTGCATTTATGTAGTTTTTTTTTTTAGAGTTAGTGAGATTGACGTTAATAATCACATCACATAGAGTTAGACATAATGTAAAAAATGAAGGTTAAAAGTTAAATTTCAAAAGTGAATTGTGTTGTAGTACATTGAATTCGTGCTTTATCTTCTTTGAAGTCACGATGGGTTCGAGAATCCGGAAACTATTTAAAAAAAGCATGTATGTTAAAAAAAATGAATACGTTTCACTATTGGGTTATAGGTTGGCTCTAAAAAAAGCAGTTGTTTTTATCATGACTCTGTTTAAGCTACATATAAGTTCAAATGCACAGATTGAGGTTTGTTGAGAAAATCTCTGTTTCCTTCATCTGTGAAATTAACTCCATTACTTCTGTAGATGTAATGCATATCAAAACGTAAATTGTTGTTATAGGTGGAGCCCATCCTATAATCTCTGAGGTAAGCAGTAAAAGCTTTATTGACATTCTTCCTAACTTTCTCAATCTGTGGACAAAATTGATTTGACCACTTCCATTTTTGTCTTTGACATATATTTGAGTAGAGAAGTGTGATGTTTGAAATATATTATGAAATGTACAGATTTGTATTATAGTTTGTCTTATTGTACTGAAATGATGATTGAAATAGTTTGTGCATTGTAATATGTGTTCATTGGTAGATGGATTAGTAATTATTTTAGTTTCTATCAGTTTGTGAAAAACTACAACACTCTGAGTAGTCGCTGAATAGGGAAGCTGAAAGAGAAAAATGAGGTTTAAGACATGCTGGTAGAGCGTTTAGTGATTAGGCTACTTTGTATGAGTCTGTGGAATGGTACACTTCGGATGTACGATGTTACAATGCGTACTTTTACAACGCAAGTCGTTACAACGACTTGCGTTGGGGGGTGCTGGATAGTAAATATTTTAATTTACTATTCCAACTTCAGTCCCCGTGGATAGTAGGGAAGGAGTTGGATAGTAAATAAACTATTTACTGTCCTGGAGCGCCCCCCAGCGCAAGTCGTTGTAACGACTTGCGTTGTAAAAGTTGCGTGGTAACAGTACCGCGTTGTTAAACCTTCGTTGTAAAGGTTGTTCCCCGTACACTTCAATTATGCCATATAAATGTAGGTATCTGCTTGAAATGGGAAGTGCAGTCTGTGAAGTTAAAATAATTGCATGGAGTTGGGACTCGGGTACGTCTGTACTTGCACATTATTAATATTGAGCAATTAGAACAGTTACCCTTTTCCGTAGCAGACTCTGATTCAGCTGTGTGATTAATACTTGCGGTTATTTCACTGTCCAGCTCACTTTCTCAGTTCACGCCCTGCATGAAACTTAACGCAATGGGTAGATGTAAATCCCTTGGCAATGATTATATTATTGCACTATGGTCACTAACCCTTACCTATAGATGTTTGCAAAAAGAACAATTGATGGACAGAATGCAGAACAATGTTATACATTCACCCCAGTACAGAGATCTGGACTTAAAACCATTTTTTTTTTCCTCACGATGCCATTCCAGTTTGGGCCCAACCATATGCAAATCAGTCTTGACCCTATTGATATTTTCTTATTCCAAAGTGCAGTCTCGGAAATTAGTGGTCTAAAATGTGAAAAGTAAATAAATTACAAAATAAAGCAAGGCAGAGCGGTCACAAAGTGGCCAGAATGATTTTATTCACACCCAAACACATTAAAGTCACTTTACAGAGTTTACCAGTGAAGACATACTTTGGTTTTCTTGTCTTTCTTGGAACAGCATTATTTCCCCCAGTGGGGAATTGCACCAATCCTGAAAGCAATGTAATACCTGATTGTTGGGTGAATTGGAAAAAAATGTGTACCGCAGAACTGTGTTCATGTATGTGGTCTTTTTAATTCAACAACACAAGAGGGTCCCTGAGTAGAAATATGATTTACCGGGAGAGAAAAACAGGGAAGATACAAAAAACAACAAAAACGGACCTCTCACCGGTATCTACTTCGGTATTCAATTACTTTTATCAATTGCATAAATCATCATTGTCCCAACTCAAAAAATTATTTAGAAAAACATATTTTCATTTATTTATATTTTCATCGTGACATTACTCATAGAACACAAAAACAAATTCATATTCAATACATTTGACTTGTATACATAGCCCCAGAAGAAAGAATATTCAAAGACACACAGAATACACATACATACATCAAATCATATATCCACAGATTTGAACTTTCACTCAAACTTTCAAACATCACTAAACTCTCATACACAAAATAATTCATCAAAAAGCGACCTTAATACAAATATACACTATTATATACAATATATACAAAAGGAAAAGAAAGCGCCGACGCGCGTTTCGCAAAAGGACCAGATGTCCACAGATCCTTCATCAGGGCGCAGAGAAATTCGATTTTTATAACAGTTCTTCAGAATGTAGGTAATTTCTTAGTTTTTCTTCTTTAATATATAAAATACAATTCTTGCACAGTGGGGCTTAGAAATGTAGAGACATCCAATTTCGTAATGTCATCTGTATGGGACAATGAAACACAAAAATACAATTCAATATTTAGAGAATATATATGCTACACTAATTTCTTTAGCTGCAAGCTGGTTGACCAAACTATCACCAAGATCAAAGAAAAAAGGGAAAAAAGTAAGTCCCAAGGAGGATAGGGTGATGAGATGACTAAGAATAGGCCAAACTCAAGATTTAGGTAAAAACGCGGCTGTACAAGTTGGTAGCCAATAAACCTACCATACCAACAAGCTAAAAAGTATCACCAGAAAAAGGAAGAATCCCAGTTCACATTAAATGTAAATGTAAATGTAGTTGAGCTTATATAGCGCACAGCTACCCGCAGTGGGTTTCCCGGCGCTTGCTTAGGGAACCCGTCCTGGTATTCCCCTGTGAGATAGCAGGGTATCCACAAGGTGAAAGTCAGGCATCCCGCCGCGAGGGGCCGTTGTGGAGATTAAGCAAGCTATTGCCCAGAGTCGCAGAGTGTGAACCCATGAGTCGAGGAGGCACCGGGGCGAGAATTATCGAGTCCGTGGAATTTTTTTTAGCCCTAGACCCGCCGAGGCGGGGAATTGAACCCTGGTCCAGGACCGATCTCAGCTTCCGGGTCTGCTGCCTCTAACCCCTGAGCCACACTTCTCCACTTTACCTTACCTCCACATTACCCTAAAGTCATGCAGAGATCTTAAGAGAAGTGCCTAAAATGCCCTTCATTCGTCCAGAGATGGTGCAAATAATTCTGATATATGGATGAAAACATGCAGAGGACTTATTGGAGATATCTAATTTTGAGGGACAATACCTCCGATTATTAGATTATATTCCCCTGTTCAAAGGGCCTTCGAGGAGTGTTCCTCGGTGCGGGCACATAAACATAAGATCCACCTAGGTCATTATTCATGTGTAGAGCATAACGTATTTGGAAATAAACAAGAAAATAAAAATATGTAATAACACGGGGACCTAAGTAGACTCTGGGCCTAAAAACGTAGAATTATAACAGATAAAGTCTCACTGATCCTATAACAATAAGTATGACGTGCTTTAGTCTGCTGGGGTGCAGCGTGGGCATAAACTCTCAATCCGCTATTTCTATACAGATACACCAGGTCTGCTATAATGTGGTTGACACAGCACAAGGACATCTAACCAATCAACTATTAATAAACGACTAGAAGGAGTCATGATCTATCCTCACCGGGTGGAGTTACGTTATGGGAGTCTAGAATATACATGTTCCAAAGGGGAAAACATAATATCCGCTATGAGGGGAAAATACGAACTAAACTGCATGTACACAGACACGTACCTTTCTTAAAGTCCGACTTCACCTCCCATGTTAAAATTCCGGGGGTTATATTCTTCGCTTTGTAGTGCCAAGTGATCAAATGCCTACCCTTTCCCATTCGTAGTATCGTGTGTAGCACTGGGTGTGTCGGGGGCTCCCCACTCTGAAGGTTCCAGCACTGGCGTCCACTGTCCAGGAGCTGCCTGTGCATTAAGAATTGTCCCTGCGGGAGGTCGTACCACTCGACCATCTGGGCATATGTCCATACCCTAGGAGCTCCTGCGGTGTAGTATTCGCTCTTCCTGGGGAATCCCACCAGAGGGAGTAACGGAGAGTACAATGGTTGCCCCTTTGACATGCTGTGCACCCTCATCATGCATCATGCATTTGCTGGCTATTGAGACCAGTCGCGGGTGTGTGTGCACCGGTTTGGTGCCTGACATCAACATTCGTCTGATAGCTGGAAGAGGTAGTCTGCCGTCCTCGGTTATTGTTTCCCCTACATGTCTTTCTGCTGTCCAGTGAGAAAGCCATTGGAGTTGGGCCGCTAGAAAGTAGAAAGTATGATTTGAAGGACGGAGCTCCCAAGCCTCCGCAAGTTGTGGGCAGGAACAACGTGCGGAGTGCTATTCTATGAAGACCGTCTCCCCAAATCAGAGCTGTAGGTAGCACTTCTAGTTCCCGAAAGGAAGAGCGTGGTGGGCTCACCGGGAGATTCGTGAAATGATAGAGCATTCTAGGAATCATGATCATTTTTGCTATGGCTACGCGTCCGATGGGTGTCAGAGGCAGTTCGCAAGCCCACCAGCACTTTACTGTGATTACCCTCATAGAGATCCTCAGGGGAATGGTACAGTCGCACTCCCAGATATCTGGGGGCCATGGCATTCCGCGCTAGTGTCTGGGTGCCCACCGCGACCTCCAGAGGTGCCAGATGGGGGCTAAGTGGGAAAACCGTTGATTTTCCCCAATTGACTATAAGTACCGAAGTCTCTCCGAACTCCTGTAACGTTGTCCATATTGGGGTGAGATCATCCGTAACGTCCCAAACATAAATCAGAAGATCATCTGCGTATAGTGATACGCAATGTGTGGTATCTGCTATTGGGATTCCCCATGTCTCCCCCTCCCATCGCAATCTTATGGCCAAAGGTTCCACCGCCAGAGCGAAGAGGAGAGGGGAAGGGGGACATCCCTGCTTAGTCCCCCACTCAACCAGGAATGGGGATGAAATGAGTTTGCCTTTACACACCCTAGAAGTGAGGTCTCTGTAGAGGAGCTGAGTATATGCCATCATGAGTGTGGGGCCTACATTTATTTTCTGGAGGACTGCGAACAGATAGGGACATAGTAAGGTATCGAACGCCTTCTCCAGATCCAAAATCAGGCATGCTGCTCGTGGGAATCGGTTTTCCGTTCTGTCTTAAATATGGAATAGCCTACGTAAGTTATGTGAGGTGTTACGCCGTGGAACAAAGCCACATTGGTTCGGGTGTAGGGGTAGGTCGCTCCCCCTGCCTCGTGCAGCGCTACCAGTGCTCTGCGCCATCTGCCAGTTTTTTGCACTCTCTCTTCTCTCCACAGATCCCCCTTCGTTTTTTGACCTCTCTGTGTGCCTCTGTTCACCCTCTTTTTTTCTCCACATATTCCCCTTCGTTTTTTGACCTCTCTGTGTGCCTCTGTTCATCCTCTTCTCTCTCCACAGATTCCCCTTCGTTTTTTGACCTCTCTGTGTGCCTCTGTTCACCCTCTTTTCTCTCCACAGATTCCCCTTCGTTTTTTGACCTCTGTGTGTGCCTCTGTTCACCCTCTTTTTTTTCCACAGATTCCCCCCTCACTCTTTTCCCGTCCCCCCGCCACCCTTTCCCGCCGTTTTGCCCGCAAATCGGTCTCTTACCCGCCTACCCTCCCGCCGCCCACCTCCCAGCTGACCCCTCCTCCCCCAGATACCCATAAATGGCGGCCGCTGCGAGGCCGCGCAGCGGACGTGCGCAGCGGGCGCGCCTAAGGCAAGCCCGTCTGCGCCCGTCCATGCCTGGACCGCGCCCAGCGCCAGGACCCCTGGCCCCCACCGATGCAAAACGACCCGACAAACCTACGACGCAGCGGCCCTCAACGCACTCAATACAGGCCGGAAGCCCACCTGCTGCCGAGCCGCCCAGAAACGCTTCCACGGACCCTTCACCTGCACAACCTGCAAGTTCGCCTGCCTCCGAACATGCACTGCGCCCGCCAAGCCAAGCACCATCAGCAACCACCTCAAGTGCATCCTGCTCAACACCCGCTCCGTCCACAGACACGCCGTCGAAATCTGGAACCTGCTCGACACTACATCACCAGACGTCGCCTTCCTGACTGAAACATGGATGAACGCCTCCTCAGCCCCCGACATCGCCATCGCCATCCCGGATGGATACCAGATTACCAGGAAGGACGGCGTCAACCAGACGGGAGGGGGCATCGCCATCGTCCACAAGAACACCATCCGCATCACGACCGACGCCGATGACACCTACACCGCCGTCGAACACCTCCACTTCCAGATCCACACCGACCCAAAGACGACCCTCAGAGGAACCCTCCTCTACAGACCCCCGGGACCACGCACACAATTCTGCGAAGACATTACGGACTTCATCAGCCCACGCGCCCTCCCCTCCGCCGACTACATCCTCCTAGGGGACCTCAACTTCCACCTGGAAAACAACAAGGACCGCAACACCGTCACCCTGCTGGACAACCTCGCCAACCTCGGACTCAAGCAACTTGTCAACACCCCCACCCACTACGCCGGCCACACGCTCGACCCCGTCTTTTCATCCAGCAAGCACATCGCCTTCAGCCACTCCACCGGACTTCACTGGACCGACCACAGCTGAGTCCACTTCAGCTTCAGAAAAACCACCACCCACCACCACCCGAAACAGGTTCCTCATAGGAGCTGGAGCAAGATCACCGCCGACCAGCTCACCGCCTCCCTCAGCCAGAACCCACCTGCCAGCACACCAGACCCCAACGAAGCAGCCCGCAACTTCACGCAATGGCTGACCGCCTGCGCCAACGACCTCGCACCACTTAAGAACCCCCCCAGCAAACCCAGAAGCAAGAAGGCCCCCTGGTTCATCGACGAACTCAAGGACTCCAAGAAGACCTGCTGCACCCTCGAGAAAGCCTGGCTCCTCGACTGGACCACTGACAACATGACCGCCGTCAAACACGCACACGCAAGCACCACCAGCTCATCTGCACCACCAAGAAGAAATCACTGAAGGATCGACTGGACAACAATGCCCACGACAGCAAGGAACTCTTCAGCATCGTCAAGGAGTTCTCCAACCCCAGAACCAGCAACAACGACATCACCCCTTCGCAAGATCTCTGCGACTCCCTCGCCTCGTTCTTCCACCGCAAGATTGCCGACATCCACAACAGCTTCGGCACACCATCCTCGCGCCCAACCGTCGAACAACGCACCCCACCGCCACCCTCCACACCTGGACCGCAGTGACCACCGAAGACACAGCCCGCACGATGAACACCATCCACTCCGGATCTCCGACTGACCCCTGCCCCCACCACATCTTCAACAAAGCCGTCTCCACCATCGCACCCCAACTCCGAGACGTCATCAACACCTCCTTCGACACCGCCACCTTCCCGGAGAGCTGGAAGCATGCCGAGCTCAGTGCCCTACTGAAAAAACCAACAGCGGACCCCACCGACCTCAAGAACTTTCCCCCCATCTCGCTCCTCCCTTTTTCTGCCAAAGTCGTCGAGAAGACCGTCAACAGACAGCTGGCCGCCTTCCTCGAGACGAATGGATCCCTCGACCCCTCACAAACCGGTTTCAGAGCCAACCACAGCACCGAGACCGCCCTCATGGCAGCCACCGACGACATCCGAGCCCTGCTCGACAACGGGGAAACAGCGGCACTCATCCTCCTGGACCTCTCTGCAGCGTTCCACTCTGTCTGCCACCGCACCCTAGTCCAGGGCCTCAGCAACACGGGCATCCAAGAGAAGGCACTGAAGTGGATCATCTCGTTCCTAGCTGGAAGAACACAGAGAGTCCGCCTCCCCCCGTTTCGTTCCGAGGCCACCGAACTCATCTGCGGCGTCCCGCAAGGATCATCACTCAGCCCCACCCTCTTCAACGTCTACATGAGACCCCTCGCAGCCATCGCACGCCGACACAACCTCAACATCATCTCCTACGCCGACGACACCCAGCTGATCCTCTCCCTCACCAGAGACCCCGACACCGCCAGAACCAGCCTCCACGAAGGGATGAAAGACGTCGCCGAGTGGATGAAGAACAGCCGCTTGAAACTAAACTCAGACAAGACGGAAGTCCTCATCCTGGGACCATCGCCCTCTGCCTGGAACGACTCCTGGTGGCCCCCCGCCCTGGGCACTGCTCCCAAGCCAACAGACCACGCACGCAACCTGGGCTTCATCCTGGACTCCTCCCTCTCCATGACCAGACAAGTCAACGCCGTCTCCTCTTCATGCTTTCACACCCTCCGCATGCTCTGCAAGATCTTCCGATGGATCCCGATCGAAACCAGGAAGACGGTCACCCAGGCCCTCGTCACCAAATGGCTGGACTACGGAAACACCCTCTACGCCGGAACCACATCCAAGCTACAAAAAAGACTACAACGCATCCAGAACGCCTACGCCCGACTCATCCTAGACATCCCTCGACGCAGCCACATCTCCGGCCACCTGAGGAACCTGCACTGGCTCCCCATCAACAAGCGGATCACGTTCAGGCTCCTCACCCACGCACACAAGTCTCTCCACGACCTGGGCCCCAAGTACCTCAACGACCGCCTGACCTTCCACACGCCCACCCGCCAGCTACGATCCGCTAGCCTCGCCCTCGCCGCCGTACCACGCATCCGAAGAGCCACCGCCGGAGGCAGATCCTTCTCCTACCTAGCGGCCAAGACATGGACTCCCTCCCCATCCACCTTCGGCTGACCCAGGACCACCTCGCCTTTAGAAGACAACTCAAGACCTGGCTGTTCGAGCAGTAGCGGCCCCCTTCCCTTCCCCCAAGCGCCTTGAGACCCTTCCGGGTGAGTAGCGCGCTATACAAGTGATATGATTGATTGATTGAATGCTGGAAGAATTTGACTGTATCGATCGGCCAATATCTTCCCTAGAATTTTGCGGTCCGCGTTTTAAGAGCGTTAACGGCCTGTAGGAGGCTGGGAGTGTGGGGTCTCGGGAATGTCACCAGGATCGATGCACGAAGCGATTCCGAGAGCATTCCTCTGGTTAGTGCATCCTTGTACATAGATGCCAACTGAGCTGCCACTTGGGCCCCGAATGGGCTATAATACTCGAGTGGAAAACCGTCTATCCCTGGTGCCTTTTTTCGTGCTAACGACCTAATTGCATGTGTTATGCCTGTGGGCGTGATCTTCCCTACTAATTCCATCCTGTCTGCGCTGGAGATTTCGGGCATGGCGATAGGCCCAGAAACTGGGTCAACTCTTGCGGCACCTCCATCGTTGGGGCTCGGTAAATTTCTGCATAGTAGCCTTGAAATATGTGCAATATGTTAACTTGGGAGTGTTTGTAGTGCCCCTCTGCGTCCGTGAGTTCTGTGATTGGCTGTGTCATTGTGTCCTGTTTGGCTAACCATGCCAATAGTGATCCTGTTCTATTACCCTCCCGGTGTGCTTTAGCTGCATAAGCGCAAAAGTTGTATTTGCGTAGGTCATGCATTTTTTCTGCGTGAGAGGTTTTAGCTGCTGACAGTTGTGCTAGTGTAGCTTTCCCTTGGTCCATATTTTTTTGACAGTTCCGCCAATTTAGACTCTGCATTTTGTAAGGCACTTTCAAGCTCTCTCCTCACCCCCACCACCTGTTGGATGCAGTGTCCCCTGGTGCAGACCTTAAATGTGTCCCATTCTATTAATCTGGAGGATGCCGTACTGGCGTTCTGCAGATAGTGTTGCTGAATGAATTCCCCATGGACTTGGCGCAACGCCTGATCGGTGAGGCATTCCTGGGGTAGCTTCCATGTTGGGACTGGGGGATGGGGTGGTTGCCATCTTAGGGTTACTATGTCCGCATCGTGATCAGATACTATCCTGCCCAAGTAGTCTGCGTGTTGCACTTTGGGTAGGAGTACCGCGGAGCACAGAAACCCGTCGAGCCTGACTCTCAGATTGTGAGGGATAGAGTGAAAGGAGTGAAGTTTGGCAGTTGGGTTCTGAGCCCTCCAGGCGTCCATCAACGCCCATCATTCCGTTCAATGCCGGAAGCGTTCAGCTTGTTTATAAACAGCCGAATGTAATGGTGGGGGATGTGATCTATCTAGGTGTACATCTAATGTGCAATTGTAGTTTCCCCCAGGAGCCACGGGGTCAACGTATGGTGGGCCAACACGCCCGTGAGTCTAAAATAAATTAATATATGTAGCGATTGACCCTCTAACAACCCTGTCATTAGCACATATCGCCCTTCCTTATCTATTATTCAGGTTTGCTCTTTGAATGGTACCCCTGGTCTTATCCATATAAGTGCACCTCTGGCAATGGCGGAATACGTCGTGGCGCAAATTATGCCCCGCCATTTTTTGCACAGACGGTCTACCTCCTTCTCTGTTAGGTGCTGCTCCTGTAAGAGGGCTACTTGGGCCTGTTGTCTCTTAATGTATGCATAGATGGAGTACCGCTTCCGGGCTGTGTGCATCCCCCTGACATTCAATGTAATTAATGTTATGTCTGTATTAGGGATTTTGTCTTAGAATCGATGTTTCCTCAATGTATAACAACCCTTTTACCCGTTGAACCCATCCATCCATCCACTACCCATCATTTTCAATTAATATGCTCTGTCCGTGTCAGTCTCCTCGCCCACTTGTGGATACCTGGGGGAGAAAAGAGAAGGGGGGAGGAAATGAAACTCTGGGGAACCGTCCCAACTCTTGAGACCTATCGTACGAGGCAATACGTCCAAACTGGTTTCCATATGCAGACTTTAGTTCGTTACTGTGGGGCGGTGGCTTCCATTGTTGTGGCTGCCCGTCTTAAAAACTACATCAGGGAGGTGCCTGTTAGCACCACATCTGTTCCTGGCCGGAATATTGTTCACTGTTACAACTGTTGTAGTCTGTCTGGACGATCCCTTCATCGCGCCACCAAGACTGGATGTCGCTCCGTCTACGCATATTTGGTTCGAGGTCACTTCACCCTCCTCACGCGCCTCTGGAGACCACTATTCCATTATATCAGTGTGTCAGCTGTTTGAGGGGTCACTATTGGAGGTGTCACAGAGCCCTCTTGAGACATGGGTGCATCACTGCCTTCGTCCTCCGAGCTGAACAGGTGTGTGCCTCTCTCCGTGTCCAACTCCCTCCCCGCGGGACTCAGTGCCGCCACGGCTTGTAGTGCTTTCCTGCGCTCTGTTATTATTTACGTGAGATCCGGGGAGCTGGTAATGGCTGAGCTGGATTGCATGCTTAGTTGTGTGAGGGTAACCCTCCGGAAACGCTGTCCGGGCGGTCGAGCACCTTGTTGGTCATTGTCACTCGTAGGGTGCTGCACGTGTTGCTCCATCCAGACATCTGCCTCCCTTGGGTCCGTGAAAAAGTGAGTTGCGTCATTGTGGATGATTTTGAGCTTGGCAGGGAAGAAGAGAGCATTTGCTATGTTCTTATGGCGCAGGGCGAGCTTGACTGCGAGGAAGGTGGCTCTTTGTTGTTGGACAGCCCATGAGTAGTCTAGGAACAGCATGACCTGTTTGTCTTCTACTAGTAGTCGCCCATGTTGTCTGGCTGCACGGAGGATGGTGTCCCTATCCTAATAATGCAGGAGCTTCAAGAGGAAGGGCTGTGGGGGCAAACCCGGTTTTGGTTTGCGTGCTGGGACCCTCTGCGCCCTTTCTATAGAGAAGTAGGGGGTTAAATCTTTTGCGGGCGTGAACGTCGTGATCTAGGAGGTGATGTATGTGATCGGGTCCGTCCCTTCTGTCCCTTCCGGAAGATTCATAATTCAGATATTGCTCCTTCGGGAGCGTCCCTCCAAATCGTCCGTCTTGTTTTCCAACACCTTTATCCTTGATTGCAGATCTTTTATAGCTTTGTGTTGCTGCTGCACCTGTGGTTCTATTGTGTGGATCGCTTGCTCACTCTGGGTGACTTTATCTGCCAACTTCCTATGATTGTCACGAAGAATTCTCCAAATTTGTTTTCCTACGTTACTCTTAAATGTTCAATGGCAGCTAGAACCTGATCTAATTTCCTGGACATGGAGTCTTCGCCAGAGGGTTCCTCTTTTTACCTAGTCACAACAGGAGTCGAGGGAGTCGGTCTCTGATGTTCCGGGGCGTGATGCATCCCTACTGCGTGCTGACGACCCATGGTGGGGGCTTCTCTTTTCCTCCCGCAGTAGTCAGCCTCTGGCGTCTCTCAGTTCCGATCCCTTATCTATCGAGCTGTTGGGTGAATGCGTCCAACCGGGGGCTTCTGACTCTCTGAGTTGTCGCGGTCCCTCCTCACTTCCCTCAGATGTCCTTTGTGTAGTGCTGCCGCTATGCACGCGACCCACGGTTCAACTCTTTTGAGCCGTCCACTGCAAGCTCCCTCGCCATGTCTCCTCCCTCCTC
Organism: Lissotriton helveticus; assembly: GCF_964261635.1. Lineage (NCBI taxonomy): Eukaryota > Metazoa > Chordata > Amphibia > Caudata > Salamandridae > Lissotriton > Lissotriton helveticus. Next base: position 283,836,685 of record NC_136060.1, read on the forward strand.
TCATGGCCCGGGTGTGGAGAAATTCACCAGTGACGCCCCGGGGAGCTGCTCCTGCGCTACAACTTGTTGCCTGTGCCCGGGGGGCGATTTGTAAACTTCGCAAAGGCCGCAGCAGTTCAATTGAGTCTCAGTCCTTCCGATATGGCTAATCTGCGCCAAGTCAGGTTTGCAGCGATGGGGAGCCTCGCCCGCGGAAGCACCACCAGGCAGTGGACGAGAAGGCGTTCCTGACCGTGTTGTTGACCAGTCAGAAGATTGTATGCCTCAGACGCCGCCGTCAAACAGTAAGAGCCATCGGAGGGGGGGGGGCTGTTGTGTTGTCACTTTGGCCTCTGAGATCGGGGCTCGAAGATTGGTAGGGTGCTCCTCGCTCTCTCTGCCTATCTCCACACACCACAAGCTCTGATGCCGATTCGGGGGGAATGGCCACCACATCTCAGACCCCGGTCATTCCGTGCCGCAAGCAGCTAGAGGGCCTCCCCCTGTCCACCGAATTCTGCTGCGTTGCCCTCACTGCGGGAGGTCTTACCCTCTGTACTCTGTTTTAGTTTTGCACATGTCTTCTACGGCTTGATGGATGCAAGTGTGGGGGCGGCTGCAGCTCTCTCAATCACATTGCCTCCTCCCCCACCGAAGGGAGGAAGAAGACCAGGACTCAGGGTTGCACTCCTCCTCCACTGCCTCACAGCATGCGATAGAACTGGAGCCCCAGCGCTAGAGGGAATTTGACTCCTCATGGTCTGCCCGCACTGTTCACCTCCAATGGCTCCTCACCACCCAGTCCAGCTATGGCCTCAACAAGGGAGAGGTGCTCGTCTTGCCCTATGGACCCTCCTGCTCAGCTCCGGCAGGGGCGTCCTCTCATCAGCACAGCGATGCAGCTAGACGACCCTCGAAGTTGTTCAGGGGCTCTGAAGTTGGGCCAGGGCCCACTCGGCTTGGTGTCTACGTGACTGCAGTGCCGATCTAATGGCTTGCGGGTCGTCCCTCCTCCTCCCCTTCAGACACCACTCGGGGAAGGTGAAGCCCGGGAGGGGGGCTCCACACCGAGAACACCACAGATGTCGCGGTCCATGTCCCCCAAGCATTGCCCTCGGGGACGTCCTCCAGCGTTCCAGTTCACAGGGATGTCCACTCCCTTGGGGCAATCAGGGGGCCGCTTCATCCTTACCCGACGCTTCCAGTAGCTGCCTCGCCACTGTCCCCCTCTGGTAGTGCAGGTCCTGCACCAGGATGGTGGCGCTCACTCTAGTCCCCCAAGGGTCACATCACTGCGCTGTAGATCCGCCATTTTGTCCTGCGGCCTCCGAGAACCTCCAACAGATGCCCCAGCAACGTCAGTACGGTCCGCGCCGGGAATCCGAGGTCACCGGGCCGTCTCTGCATCATTCCGACCAGGTACCGTTTTTTATGGGGTCTCCAGTTGCATGGGGTAGTTGTTTGTGGCGATTGTAAGGGCCGCCGGCCGGAGCCTCAGAAAGAATAGTCCTCCATCTTGGCTGGCTCAGCCACGCCCCCTGTCAACAACTCATATTACAGCTTAAATAATCACGTGTATCCATTGGTTGAATTAAATAACATAACAAGCTGTAACTGGTCAGTAAAATGCCAAACAAATACTTAAAATTGGAATATTTTGTGCATTCTGGCCACACCTCTGACTCCGCCCACTGATCTCATCCTTAGGTTGTTGCCATCGACAGTTCCCCTACTTTTTATCTCCCACTTCGACCACTGGGTGAGATTAACAAAAGACATGCGAAGGGTTGCTGCTTTGTTTTAGGCCCAACACTCCGAGTAGTCACTTAATAGTGAAGCTGCAAGATAAAAGTCAGGTTTAAGACATGGTGGTAGAGGGATTAGTCAATAGGCTATTTTGTATGAGTCTGTGGAACGGTATCATTGGAGTAGGCCCTATAATTTTAGGTGTTTGCTTGGAATGGGAAGTGCAGTTTGTCAAGTTTAAAGGTCTGCATGGTCTTGTGACTGAGGTATGTGTCTACTTGCAAACATATTCTGATATGTGTTATGCATCTGAACAATGCCTGGGTGGTAAATTCCGTTCCGCTCACGGAATTTGCCGAATTTGGATAATTTTGTGTTCCGCGGAGAACATGGAATTGCCAAATATTCTGCGATCCGCGGCTTTGAGGAATTTTTTGCTTGTTTGAGCTTTCAAAATGCGTGTTTGTGAGATATTTCTCCCCGATCATACAAACAGCGTTTTCGAACAGGAAAAAAGCATCGCGAAAGGGCGGAACAAGCAATTCCGGATGCTGCTGAACTTTTGCGTGCTCGCGGAGATTTTTACAGTTTCGCAGAGCTTTGCGTAGTGCGACTACGCAAATTCCGCCCACCCCTAATCTGAACATAATATACATGTGTAGTACAGGTATACTACTATTTCTATGATGTGTCTGCTAAAAGGTAGCGATGCATGCATGCCGCTTTTCAAGAATATGATGAGACTCACAAGAGTAACATTGCAAAGATTGCTATTTTGAATTTCTGGAGTTTTCTTGCTTCTTTCTGCACTTCTCCGGATTCTTTCTGCATACTTCTTGTGTTTTTCTGCACCTCTCTTGGTTCTTTGCACACTTCTCTTGTTCCTTTCTGCACCTCTTTGGCTTCTTTGTGAAGCTCTCTTTCTCCTTTCTGCAGCTGTTTGACCTCTTTCTACACCTCTGTTACTGATTGTGCACTTGTCTTCCATCTTTATGCACCTCATTTTCCTTTCTGTACATCTCTTCATTTGAATGCACTTCTCTTACCTCTTTGTGCACGTCTGCTGGTTCTTTCTGCACTTGTCTTCTCTTTCTGCACCTTTCTTGGTTCTTTTGGCACTTATCGTGTCTCTTTTTGCATGCATGATGTCTGTTTCTGCATCCCTCTTCTCTCTTTCTGCACTTCTCTTGTCTCTTTGAGCATCTCTTGTCTCTTTGTGCAGCTCTCTTCTTTCTTTTTGCACCTCTCTTGCCTTTTTGTGCACCTGTGTTCACTGTTTTACACATCTCTTGCCTGTTTCTGTATATCTCTTGTCTCTTTGTGCACTTCTCTTGCATGTTTGTGCACCTCTGTTGTTTATTTGTGCATCCGTTATTGTCTCTTTGTGCACCTGTGTTGCCTCTTTTTGTATTTCTCAAATGTTTTAGTAGCTGTGTTGTTCTTTGTGTATTTTTTGGGGTGTTCAAAACTTTTTTCTTTCTTTCTCTCCCTTTCTTTCTCTTTAGCACCTTTTTTTCGTCTCTCTGTTGTTCTCTTGCTTGTTTCTATAGATTTTTTTATTTGTAACTAGCTTACCCATTGCGCGTTGCTGCGATCTCCTTACAAAGGAAATTCAAGAAAACTTGTTATGATAACATTCAATTTACATTGTGTCATTTTTAATTCTATTTATTTATTCGAGTGCTTGTGGATACACGATTTTTTGTTTTTCCGTCTGGTGCGTACATCAGTATTCGAAAAATTATGAGGGCCCTGGGGGGCCTATACTTAAAAATAATTTATGCCAGAAACCTTCACGGGAGTGTACTCAACAACTTCCCAAATTTCATGGCGATCGGATGAATGGTGTAGTAATGCATAAAGGACAAACAGACAGACAGACAGACAGACATACATTCGTTTTTATATATATTGATAAAGAGTATAGCAGTGTAATTGTAAGTAATGTTTTCTAGTTAATATGGTGTGCAGTCTAAATATCGAGTTGTTATTTTCGACTGGACATAATATCGACTCCAGAATATCGAGATGGCATTAATGTCGAGGTAAGTAATATCGATGTTTTTTTTATCGATTTTCATGTATGTTAAAAAATATCGATTGAAAAAATATCGATTAAGTAATATCGATAGTAAAAAATATCGTTATTTCTAGTAGTTTAAAAATATCGAAAGTCAAAATATCGGTTTTAAGAATATCGAAAGTTGTGTTATCGACAGTCATGATTAAATATATGTTATTTTTTAAATTATTTATATTGAAAATAAATTTATAAAAATTTAATAAATATAAAAATTAATTCAAATAGTATAATAATTTCTAGGAGCGGGTAGTGGGTTTTTAGGGGAATAGGGTGGGAAGTAATTTAATTATAATTAATTAAATATGTAAATCTATTAATTGGTAGTAATATTTAATTAATTGTTAATTACATAATATTTTTTATTTATATAAAATTTAATTGCTAATTAATTTAATTTAATTGATTAATTGCTAATTATGCTAAGTTAAATAATTTATGTCATGTAGCGGGTTGTGGGTTTTTATGGGAATAGGGTGGGAAGTAATTTAATTATAATTAATTAAATATGTAAATTTATTAATTGGTAGTAATATTTAAATAATTGTTAATTAAATAATAGTTTTCAAATATATAAAATTTAATCGGTAATTAATGTAATTTAATTGATTAATTGCTAATTAAGCTAATTAAAATAATTTATGTCATGTAGCGGGTTGTGGGTTTATAGGGGAATAGGGTGGGAAGTAATTTAATTATAATTAATTAAATATGTAAATTTATTAATTGGTAGTAATATTTAAATAATTGTTAATTAAATAATAGTTTTCTAATATATAAAATTTAATTGGTAATTAATTTAATTTAATTGATTAATTGCTAATTATGCTAATTTAAATAATTTATGTCATGTAGCGGGTTGTGGGTTTATAGGGGAATAGGGTGGGAAGTAATTTAATTATAATTTATAAAATATGTACATTTATGATTTGGTAGTAAGATTTAATTAATTGTTAATTAAATAATATTTTTTATTTATATAAAATTTATTTTGTAAATAATTTAATTAAATTGATTAATTGGTAATTATGTTAATTTAAATAATTTATGTCATGTAGCGGGTTGTGGGTTTATAGGGGAATAGGGTGGGAAGTAATTTAATTATAATTCATTAAATATGTAAATTTATTAATTGTTAGTAATATTTAATTAATTGTTAATCAAAAAATATTTGTTGATTATTAAAAATTTCATTGGTAATTATTTTAATTTAATTGATTACTTGCTAATTATGTTAAAATAAATTTTGTATTTCCTGTAGCGGGTTGTGTGTTTATAGGGGAATAGAGTGGGAAGTAATTTAATACTAAAGAAGGAAATAATAATATTTATTAAAGGTATACAACGTTTACCACGCAACTTTTACAACGCACTACCATTACAACGAAACTTTTACAACGCAAATACCATTATAACGCATGTATTTACAACGAATGTTTTTACTACGCAGGTACTTTTACAACGCATACCATTACAACGTAAGTATTTGTAAGTATATAATTATATTTAAAATGTTATAGGTTTGGGTTTTTGGGTAAAGGGGTATTTTTAGGGTTCAGGGTCAGTTTTGGGGTTTTGGGTAAAGGGGTATTTTTAGGGTTCAGGGTCAGTTTTGGGTTTTTGGGTAAAGGGGTATTTTTAGGGTTCAGGGTCAGTTTTCAGTTTTTAGGTAAAGGGGTATTTTTAGGGTTCAGGGTCAGTTTTCAGTTTTTGGGTAAAGGGGTATATTTAGGGTTCAGGGTCAGTTTTCAGTTTTTGGGTAAAGGGGTATTTTTAGGGTTCAGGGTCAGTTTTCAGTTTTTGGGTAAAGGGGTATTTTTAGTGTTCAGGGTCAGTTTTCAGTTTTTGGGTAATGGGGTATTTTTAGGGTTCAGGGTCAGTTTTCAGTTTTTGGGTAAAGGGGTATTTTTAGGGTTCAGGGTCAGTTTTCAGTTGTTGGGTAAAGGGGTATTTTTAGGGTTCAGGGTCAGTTTTCAGTTTTTGGGTAAAGGGGTATTTTTAGGGTTCAGGGTCAGTTTTCAGTTTTTGGGTAATGGGGTATTTTTAGGGTTCAGGGTCAGTTTTCAGTTTTTGGATAAAGGGGTATTTTTAGGGTTCAGGGTCAGTTTTCAGTTTTTGGGTAAAGGGGTATTTTTAGGGTTCAGGTTCAGTTTTCAGTTTTTGGGTAAAGAGGTATTTTTAGGGTTCAGGGTAAGTTTTCAGTTTTTGGGTAAAGGGGTATTTTTAGGGTTCAGGGTCAGTTTGGGGTTTTTGGGTACAGGGGTACAGGGTAAACATTACGTTTATACTTGGTGGAGTTGGAATAGTAATTTGTATGGGTTTAGTGTCCAGCACCTTCCCTGATGTTATACTTGGTGGAGTGGGAATAGTAATTAGTATGGGTTCAGTGTCTAGCACCTTCCATGAGTTTACAATTGGTGAAGTGGGAATTGTAATTTGTATGGTTTTAATGTGTAGTATGGTTTTGTGAGTTTATAATTGGTGCAGTGGAAATAAGAAAACAGTTTTAATACAAATAATTATTATTGGTAGGATACTATATTAAAGTTTTAAAATTACATAGAATTTTTTTTTATTAATTATAATTATTGTTTTTGTAGTAGTTAACCGCATCGTTGCGGAGCATTTTCCCCTGCTGCGCTGAGTTTTTTAAAAACCCATTATTCATGACGAGCTGGGCTCGTCATGAGCGTGCGAGGAGGCTACCTCATGACGAGCCCAGCTCGTCATGAGCGTCGAAGGGGTTAAAAGATAAATACATTTTTAAATTTATTAAAATTTAAAATGCATTTTTTAATAGAATATTTCATATGTAATTAATATTCATATAGAATAATAAAGAAGGAAACATACACAGGGTTAAATGGAATAAATGGAAAACAGTTTATTAACATATAAAAAATAAATTGTAAGTAGAGATGTATTTTTTATTTCTATTGAAAATTGTAAGTAAACAGTTTTTATTATCCAACAAAATATATGAAGTGCATATATATGTTTTTAACAAATAAATGATATTTAAATAATTATATGTTTATTCACATATATTGTAATTTAATTAGTTAAAGAAACAAATTGGTAATATGTACTTTTCATTTAATAAGAATTATTTTATTCACATAGACATTGAATATATTGTCATAGATAAATATGTATATTTGTTTTATAACAGTAACATTTTTGTTTTTTACAAAGTAATCATTTTTTTTTTACAAATTAATATTATGAATATTTAACATATTTATAATATTAATTTTTACATCGATAAACACACAAAGACATTTTTATATACACACATAATGTTTAAACTAATATGAGCTATTTTTATAAACAAATTATTTGTAACAAGGTTATATATTCACATTTGTTTAACATATAGATTATTTTCAAAATGTATATATAAATAATAAAATATTATTTAAAGTAACAGATAACAGTTGAATAATTATTTGAAAGTAATGAATATTTAAGAAATAATTTTCTACAATTTAAATAATTATTTACACTTAATATAATACTCAGTGTATTTTTTTAAAGTGTTGGAATATAGAAATGAAAGAGGTTTTTGCTGTATACAGGGACTACTTTTTAACCGCGTAATGTTATTTAGGCTTATTTGGTGCTTCAACAGATCGCGGTTGGATGCTGCTTCGCGTTAGAGAGGGTAAGTTTGTTTTTATTGTATTTTAGAAGTTAATGAAGTTAGTGTTAGTGTATGTGTGGTGTGTTTAAGTTTATGTACATAGGGTTATTAAGAGAAGATTGTGTTTTCGGTGTTAGGTAGAGTGTACGATATTTCATTTTTACCGCGTTTTAGTTGTAGGTGTGTGACGTGAGCTAATATGTTTAAATGTTACAAAGATAATATGTTTGGTGTATAAATATGTCTTTTTATATATGTATGGGTGTTTTTGTGTGGGTGGGTATGTATTTTATTTTTTCCAGGTTATCGTCGCGTTTTACTGTTTTTGAGGAGGTCCTTCTTTTTCGATCAGAGTTGTGTGACGAGTATTATATACTCTTATTTTTGCACACAAATATTTTGGTTTTCACGTTTTCCAGGAGCGTTTTTTAAAAAAAATTACTATTTTCGGGTTTTCAATGGTATATCGTGTGTATTACATTGGAGAGGAGTCGCTATGGATTTGCTTGTATTTTTGCTTTTTTTTTTGGGTTTCCATGGATTGTATGGGTTTTTGCTATGGTGTCGTATGGATTGCTTGGAATTGGATTACGTTTGAAGGTGCAACAGAAAGGTCAGTATTTACAAATCTTTTTATGGGTGGGGAAACTGTTTTAATTTTTGCTTTAGTTACGTTGTATGTAACATTTTGTAAATACATTATCTAAATACATTTTATATATGTTAATATTATGTATTTGATAATTTAATTGCAAATTGTTACATGTAAAAATTAAGGAATTAAAAAAAAATGCTTAATGTAACGTGTATAGTTAAGTTATGTTTTAAAGAATAGTTTTTGCAATCATTGATAGATAGTCTAGTCCTTTGCTAGTTGGATAGAGGGTAACTTGACTTTGGAGTGTGTTATACATTTTTTTCCTTTCTTTGGTGAGTTTAGGTCCGATCAAAGTTACTGATTGCTCCATTCGGAGCTCCTGGTAACTCTGTTCTTTTTGTAAGGATTGTATTAATTTGTGAAGGGTAGGTGTTCCTCGGCCTGTAGTTGCTTGGAAGGCATTGTGCCATCCTTCAACTGCATTGTTTGTTTTTGCTTCTTTATTTAGTGTGCTAAGGTAGACATTCCACCAAGCTATTTGGTATTTGGGTTGTCTTCTATGGCCTGATCTGTGTAGCCTTCCTACCCATGTGTCTTCGAAGTAGTCAAGCATAGGGCTTAGTCTTTCTTCATTTCTTTTATAGTAGGGGCTGTCTATTAACAAGTTATAGTGCTCAGTTACATCTGTCAGTGGAACATAGGCTAGGGCGATGAGTTTTTTTATTTGATAAGCAAAAGTGCTATCAGTGGCGTATTGGATACTCAAGGTAGATTGTTGTAGATGTCGCCAGATACATTGGTTAAAATGGTAATAGCAACCTTGTATTGCTGTGTGTGGGTATGTTTTAAGGATGCTGTTTATCATTGCTTTTTCAAAGTCAATGATAATTTTTTGTGGAAAATAGTTGTTAGTATGTTGCTTGACTTCAGTTAGTATTTCTTGATAGGTAGCTTGCTGTTTGTTTAGTAGAAGGGCATAAAGGAATGGAATATTAGCATTTTGGAAATGACCATGGATAGTGTATAATTGATAAAAAGGTTTGGGGCATACAGAAAAAGTACCGTCCATCATCCAAGTTTGGCATTGGGTAAGTTTAGTCATGTTGTTTGCTGTGGCAAACAGTATAATTCTTTTATCTTTAGATTTGTTGTCATAGAGTATAAAATCATCTTTATTGTGAGTTACAGAGAGTTCAGGGGGAATTTGCACTTCTTCAAAAGTTTTTGGTGTGGGAGGAGTAGTGCATGTTGCTCTTTTTTGTCTAGCTATAGTTTTGTTTAGGGATTCGATAGATGGTAATTGGCTAGAAGCATGTTGGGGAAGTACACTTAAATGGTGTTTCAGAATAGCAGTTGTTGGTTGATCAGTACTAGTACTAGCTTCTTTAAGGGAATCTAGCATTTGTCTAATCTCTATTTCTGTTACATTGGGTGGGTGATTATGTTCCTTAGTATAAGTAACAGTAGTTTCCTGAGTTACAGCTCTACCATAACATTTGTTGGCATAATATTTCGTACACTTCCAAAAAACTTTCAAATCTTTTTGTTTCTCTTGAGTGTAGACATATCCCATATAACAAAGAAGCATTTTCCCTTTTTTAAAATAAATAAATTTAGCTCCTTCAGTCATGCTTGTATTGTAGTGCTAGGAGGTAATTAAAAGAGAATGTCATTACATTTTTTGATAAAATAATGTTGTATTCTAATAATACAGTTTAACACATTTCTGATTTACCTGTAAATCTTTTTATGATTTCAAGTAGTTCTTTTCAGGTCTTGATGTTCTTCAAACTGTTATTTTCTGTGTATATATTTTCGTACCTGTGGAAGTTGAGAAAATGTGTACAAATATTTTAGAACTATTTATGATATTTTGGTAGAGGTTTTTAGCTAGTTTCTATTTAGTTACCTAACTCTTAAATGTCGAAGTTACATTTAAATTATATACTTACTTATTTATATTTAACTTTTGATGTCCAGGTGTTGTCTAGGTCTTCTGTATTTTCTTTTTGTCTGTAGGATAAATAGTAAAAAAAAACATATATTTTAGGTATTTGGCTTTTAAACATAGGTGTGAGGTTTGAGAGTTACATTTTCGATGGAAAATAATGTAGTAGTACTTACTTTATATAGGTGTAGCTGTCTTTATGTTGAAGTCAATACGTTTTCTTTCAGAAATCCTGCAGAGTTTCGTCTTCCTTTAGTTAGGAGATTTAGGCTGCATTTTTAGTTTGCTGTAATCTTGTTTATATAGTATTAGTCTAATAGTTTCTGAAGTAGGATTGGTTGTTTAAATTGATAGTCTGTTTTAATTCGTGGATTTGAATTTTTTAACCTGTTAGGCTAATTGCTTTCCTTATATGGGTGACGCCAATTAACGTTTATTTAATGTGTAAGGCCTTATTTTGTATAGGTAATGTTATCTTTATATTTTTAAAGTGGAGGAATATATATCATTTGCAGTAAGAAATGTTTAGTTGTTTGAAATATTGTTTATGTATTATAAAATGTATGTTTGTATTTATTTTGTGTTATAAATGTTAGGAAAATATATAGTATGTTTTATAGCTTTTTAGAATCAATTAGTGAATAAATATGAATAGTATGACTACATTTTAAGATAATACAGTGATTTATTCAAGGATGTAGTAATTTCGATATTTTAAAAAAACGATAAATTTGCTATTTATATTTTTGTATTCGATATTTTGTCAGTTTTTCATTTAAAGATGTGTTAATCGATGTTTTAGAAATCGATAATGTTGTTAGTCGATATTTTATTCATTTTTATTTTTTTTGGGTTAAAAACTTTTATTGAGCAACAAAATTATGTTTACAGAAATGGGCCTACAACCGCACGGGCTGGCCACTAAAAATCAGAGCATAATGTGGTATAAAATAGTGGTCTCCACCCCGGCGGTCTGGCACGGACCGGATACAAAATGCCGCCCATAATATGGAACAGGATAGGACAATTTTCTTATTTTAGATCACAACCAAAAGTAGCAAACACCGAAAACAAGGCGAAGGAGTAACACACAGAGTCAGCCCTAGAGGGGGGGGGGAAACCCACTAATCAAGAATACAAAGTTACAATCAGTAGGATAAGTCCAGGCGGGGGGACAGCGGGGAGGTCAATCAAGCCAACGGACAGTATACGAACTTTCAGGAACGCCAACCTAGGGTGACAAGGGAACATCAGGGGTCTCTACCAGGGGAGGAGTACAAATATCTCCGCGATAGGCGTTCCACTGACACCAGATCTTCGTCCATGCCCTAGGTCTGCCCCTAGCTGTGTACACAGTCTTTTCGCGGAACATAGACCAGTCCATGTTTTCTTCCCACACAGACACAGTGGGGGGCCTGTGCGAGCCCCAAAGTTGTGCTATGTCCCGCTTCGCAACCATATACCCCAGGGTCGCCCATCTGGTCTGGGCCGCCGTATAGTCGGTGGGTTCCCACACGTTCAACAAGCATCTCCGGGCCTCCGGCATCAAGGCAATTCCAGTCACATCAGCCATCACCGCAAGCACCTCAGTCCAATAAGCAGCCACCCTCGGACACTCCCAAATAATGTGAATAAACGTAGCACTCATCCCACACCCACGCTTGCATAGTCCATCCGGGGAAAAACCCATCGCAACCAAACGAGGACCAGTGACATACACCCGGTGGAAGATCTTGAGCTGAACCAGACGGAGACGGGCCGGAATGGCGACCTCTTTCGGAGAAGATAGAGCCGACTGCCAATCCTCGTCATCCAATTCCAGCCCGTCTCCGACCCATGCCTCTCTAAGTCGAACAAGCAAGTCTGTGCGATTGTTAATCAGCTTCTTATAGATCAAGGAGATAGTGCTATCGGGGAGATGACCATCCAGGACACGATCCTCAAGGGGGGAGGACTCGGGGATGGCGGCACCAGAAGTCAGAACAGAAGTGAGGGCGTGACGGACCTGTAAATATCTAAAAAATTCCCTATCACTCAGGTCATAGTCATTTCGAAGGGCCTCGAAGGACTTCACCGCTTCATTCGCCCACACGTCACCCACTCTACATATTCCAATCATGTCCCAGCGGTCAAACCCCTTCGTTGTCCAAAGACATCCCAGACGTTCAGATGCATAAAGCGGAGTCGCCAGCGTAACTCGATCATCCCATCCCATGCTCACATTCGCAGCGCGCCACACACTAACCGCAATCCTAGTCGGTCCCGTAAGGTGAAGCCCAGCCGACCTAGAGTAAAGAACTCTATTAAAGTCTCCACCCGGCAGTTGGAGTCTGTCCATTGCAAAAGCTGGATCCGGACCCGGGGAGTACATCGAGTGGTTAATGGCAGACAGCTGAGTAGCCCAATAATATCTCCTAATATCAGGAAGTGCCATGCCCCCGTCATACCAAGGGATGGTGAGCTTCGCAAGGGCAATACGTGGACGCCCGTCCCAAATCAGCTGTCTCTGTAAACTCTCGACCTCCCGGAAATAAGTAGTAGGGATATCATCATAGGAATTCTGGAGTGCGTAAAGGAATCACGGTAAGGACATCATCTTGAAAAGGGCGGCCCTGCCCAGCAGCGACAAGGGTAATTTACGCCAGCGAGCCACGTCCAGCCTCAATCTATGAAGCGGGGGAAGGAGATTACATTCAAACCGGAGCGACGAATCCAGCGTAATAAAAATCCCCAAATACTTGAAACCTGACTGAACAACCTGGATGGGAAATCTACTCGGCAAAACGGGGGCAGATCACCCGAGATAACATAGACACAGGATTTAGCCCAGTTTATAATCAAACCAGAATTCTTGCCGAACGAGGTGAGAACATCAAAAAGGACATTTAAAGATTTACGCGGGGAAGTAAGGTAAAGAAGAATGTCGTCCGCGTAAAGCGAGACACGATCCTCAAAATCCGGGTACCAACGTATACCTTTGATAGACGGCTCCCATCGGATCCATGCAGCTAGTGGCTCCAATGCGAGAGCAAAAAGTAATGGAGACAAGGGGCACCCCTGTCTGGTCCCCCTACCAAGGGAAAAGGGAGCCGACACTCGACCGTTAACCACGACCTGTGCCAGGGGGTCGGTATACAGCAGTTTTACCCATCCGATGAACTCCGGGCCAAAACCAAACTTCTCGAGAGCCGCCCAAAGGTAGGGCCACTCTATCGTGTCGAAGGCCATCGAGGCGTCCAACGAAGCCAAAATGGCCGGCTCCGTCAGAAGCCCCGCCCTCGCGAGGGCTCCATGAAGGCGCCGCAGATTAAGAGCTGTGTTACGGTGCAGGATAAATCCGGATTGGTCCGGATGAATCAAGTCACTAATGACCGTTAGGAGACGAGTAGCCAAGACCTTGGCAAGAACCTTAGGCTCAGCATTTAACAGGGAAATGGGTCTATACGACGCACAAAGATCCCGGGGCTTACCATCTTTAGGAATTACCACAATCGTGGCCAGGCGCTGGTCATAAGGGAGAGCACCCTGATCACGGGACTCCCGAAACATTGCTCGAAGATAGGGCGCGATCTTATCAGGACGCAGTTTGTATAACTCAATTGGCAAACCGTTCGGGCCCAAAGCCTTGCCCGAACGGAGAGAGCGAATTGCAGTCGCTATTTCGTCCGTCGAGAACGGGGCCTCCATAGAGACCCGCTCCAAATCGGAGAGGCAGGGCAAAGCTATGTTGCGCAGCAAGAGGCGAGAGTCGTCTTCATCCCTTTCCGACACCGGGGAGTAAACCGCACGAAAATAGTCTGCAAAACATTCCACTATTTCAACCGGGTCAGTCACTCTCACACCATTCAAAGTCTGAATCACAGGCACTACTCGATTCGCCCTCTCCTTCTTGTCCAACCAGGCAAGCAATTTACCCGCTTTGTCCCCAACATCATACAAACGGCCCTGTTGCTCTCTAAACATCATCTTGGCCGCATCCGTGACCAGGGACTTATAGTCAAATTGCTTCAGACCCAGGGCATGGAGTTTGTCACGGGTGACACCCGATTCCAGGTCAGCCTCCATCTCAAGTATTTCCATCTCAAGATCCACCACCTCCCGATTTCTCGCCTTTTTGGTTTCAGCAATGATAGACAGGGCCTGCCCACGAATTACAGTCTTAAAGGCCTCCCATAGGGACACAGCAGAAGAGACAGATCCCTCGTTTTCCAGAAAGTAGTGATCCAGGGACTTAATCAATTGACCACGGGTCTCAGGGGAGCTCAGGTACCAAGGGTTGATAGGAGCCACCCGACCTGCCGCCTCCACCCCCACGTCAAAACAGAGCCAGAGCGGAGAATGGTCCGAGATGCCCCGGGGGAGGTGTCTAATCTCCCGGACAGCCGATGACTGTTCAGCTGGCATGAGGAAGTAATCTAGTCTGGACAAACTCCCATGAGCCCCGGAGTGGAAAGTATACTGAAGCTGAGTGGGGTGCATAAGTCTCCAGCAGTCCACCAAACCAAAGGTATCCAAAAAGCCACCCAGCCATAATTGGGCCGAAGGAGTATCCCTAGGGGGGTAACGATCACTCAGACCCGAGAGAACAGAATTAAAGTCACCAGCCATGAAAAGAGCACCATCAGGGAGTCCCAACAAAACTCGGCCCACATCAGAGAAGGTAGAGGCCTGCAGGCCGGGGGGCACATAGACGGTGAACAGGGAAAGGGTCCTGCCCTCATATCGTCCCACGAGGACGGCGTAACGCCCTCGATCATCGAGGAGCACATCATCTATCGCAAGGGGAAGGGAAGACCGGACAAGGATGCCCACCCCCCTGGAACCCGTTGTAAACCCTGAGTGTGCAACAAGACGATAGCCCCACCTATTCATCGCGCGACAAGTATTGCCCACTAGGTGCGTCTCTTGCAGAAAGACAATATCGTGAGACAAACGTCGCAGGCATCGCAACACCACCCCCCGCTTTATACGATCCCCTAGACCATTGACATTCCATGAAATAAACCTCAACCCGCTACCCCCATCCCACAAAGTAATGCAGGAGCCACCCCACAATGAGCATGACACTGAGAATACAATTACAAATATAGAATTGCCTTGAAAAAACAAAACACAAACCACAAACACCCCAACAACCCACCCCCCAACACCCAAGGAAAACACCCCCCACCCTGCACCCCTGCAGTAGACAAAGAAGCCACCCCAACATGCAGTTCTACAGAAAGACCCCGGAGGAGGAAAAGGCCCTGTCCCACCCGCCACCCCGACAGAGGCAAAGGGGGGAGAGAATACACAGAAAATATAAGCGACAGGATAGCGTCACGGTCCCTATAATGAAAAAGTTTTGCAACAATGGGCCTCGGCGGGGCGCCCGGCTTGCCCCGGCCACCCGGAACACGATGGGCACGTTCCACCGCAAAGAATTTGCTCAATCCAGATGGAGAAAGGTAGTTTGTACCAAGTCCTCAACCAGGAGATCAACAGAATGTGGATCAGGATTTTCCGGAACGCCAATCACACGCACCTATTTTCAAAATCCTCCAAACGCTGAGACATGAAATCGTTCACCTTTCTGAGGTTGCCGATCTCCGTTTGTATCTCCGAGATGTCGGCCGTGAGGCTAGATGACTTGAGGTCCAATGACTTCACCTTCTCATTGGTTTTAGATAAGTCGGCCCGAATCAGGTTCACATCAATGGCCACAGTATCAATTTTGTGGGCCAGAGCTTCATACTGTTGGCCGATGGTTTCTCTCATGCCAGAGATGGCGCCCATGATGTCCTGTAGGGACGGCTCCGCCGAAGCCTCCAAAGGGTTTCCCACTGCACTCGGGCCAGGCAAAGCGGCACCGGGGGACACCTTCGACTGTGTGTACCGGTCCATGATATTAGACTGGACCGGGCCCCCGCGAAGGGGCGTCTTGGTCTTTCGTCTCTCTTGGTCCCCTCTGCCAGCCATAGCGGAGACCGAGTCCCCAAGGGACCCACGCGACCTGGTGAAAATGGCCACAGGAAAACAGGGCGCCGGAGCCAAAAGCCAGTAGCGAGGGCAAGTCGAGGTGTGAACCGGTCTGGAAGGACTCAAAGCAGGCGAAAGGTGCTTCTGCGATCCCGCGCCGCTGGACTCAGCACCGGCCAGACACCTCCGTTGGAAGACGTAGTCTGAGTCAGAATCAAAACCGAAAGTTAAGAGGGGGACCCATGAGTCGAGTCCCCCTGCCGCTGTTGTTCAACTCAGACACGGCAACAGAGCCTCACCAAGACCCGGGCGCGCCACCAAGGCGGGCCCCGAAAGTTGGAGTCGACGTAGCTTCGGTGCCCCTGGTCCAATTCGAAATCCGAAAACAATATTAAGATCAGCCCAGGTTCCTCTTCATTAGCCCTTATAAGAAGTCAGGATATGCTCAGGATATCATGCCGGGAGTGGCGGGGGTCCGGAGAGCGCTGTGCTCACGCGGCTATCACGGATGCCCGCTAAGCTCCTCCTCGTTGTTGTTAGTCGATATTGTTGTAGTTGTTGTTTTTTTTAGTCGATAATGTGGTTTCGATATTTTTGTGTTTTGTTGTTTAAGTATAGGCAATCGATAATTTTGTAGTCGATAATTTTTCATCGATATTTTGTACAGTCGATATTCGGTCTGTCGAGGTTATGTCAGTGATCCAGTTAATATGATTATTGACATGTAATTAATTTAAAATTGTTAATTCATGTAACAAATTATTGAAACTTTTCTTTGTTTGTTAGAAAATTAATTTGTATGGATCACAAATTGAAGATGGCAAGAAAACATGAAAATAGACAGCAACAAAAAAACAGATCTTCTTAAACGAAAGTGAAAAAAAAAAGTGTATTAGAAAAAGACAAAAATGTTACCAAGGATAACGTCTGTTCTGCTAAGAGCAGTAAACATTTTTTAACACAGTTGCAAAGAGATTAAAGGAAGAGAATAAAAATGAAAGAAAAAAGGAAAGTTTTACAACAGAGCAGACGCAGAACAAGATATTTTATGGTAAGAAATCAACACACGCTTAAACAAGAGAAAGGGAATTTAAAGAGATATGCACACAATTGTTTCGAAGTAGAGTATTTCAAAATTATTAAAACATTGTAAAAAGCATTTAAAAAGATCAGCAGGGTTTAAGAAGAAGCAAGACATTGAAAGTGCAGTGGATACTGCTTTTGAATTGAAACAAAATGTATTCATAATAATGTTGAAGAGAATGAGAATATTGGGTAAAACAAAGGTGTTAATGAAGGAGAAAAGCAAAAGAAAAAGTCTAGTTAATAAAAGTAACGTTTGTAAAACGTTTACTGGTGAATGGAAGCACACTTCCACTACTGAGTTTTTTGCTTAATGAAGAAAGCTATTTTCAACAGAACACATTAGTACATGCAGTTGATAGTAGTGGTCGAGGCTATGAGATGGAAACCGGTCCCAGGATGCTTGTTACCAGTTCAGGGAAGACCAGCTTGGCAGTTCAGGCTGGACTGTTCCCATGAGGCTCAGGGTTAAGAATGATTTCCATATAGCTGGGTCTGAACTAAGGTGGCGAGTGAGCTAAAGAACGATGATGGATTCAGCCCAGATCTGTGACTGTGGTGAGTGTCTGAAAAGTTTCAGCACTCCGTCCATCATCTCCTTGTGTTTCCTTTGTTCGCCCTAAGCTGGTAGGTTATGCCCAGATATGGGTCCCTTGCTCACTTTGCCACTGGATTCAAGCTATCCTGGCTGATGAGGGGTGTTATCCCGAAACATGTTCTAGAAGGCTTCTGTCTGGTTCAGTGAAGACCAGGCTTTACAGTTGGGGCTGGACTGTTCCCTTGAGGCACAAGTTTAAGACTGGGCATGAACTGGGGTGGCATAGTGAGCCAAAGAACGATGATGGATTCAACCCAGATCTCTGACTGGTCGTGAGTGTCTGAAAATTTCCAGCGCTCCGTCCATAATCTCCTTGTGTTTGCTTTGTTCTCCCTAAGTTGGCAGGGTATGACCATACATTGGTCCCCTGCTTACTTTGCCACTGGATTCAAGCTAGCCTGGCTGATGAGGGGTGTTACCCCGAAACCGGTACCAGGATGCTTGTTTGCAAGGGGCTGTTTGGTGAAAATGGAGCGCTGGTTGTAGCATGCCACATGACTGGGCAAAACCGTAAGCCGTTCAATTTCTGCAACAATGCTGTGTCTAAGAAAAACATCTTTACACTTCTTCCGGGCGGGGCCAGGTCACCTGTGGCTTCTCTTTCCCATGACTAGATGCACAGCTTTGTGTGCTGTGCAGTTTCTTTTGACAGAAAATGTCACAGCAAACCGCAGCTACGTAATGTTGGAATGCTTGGATACTTCCTGCAGGTTTCGCAATGCCAGAAATTCAGAAATGCTTTGTAAATTAACATCAGTACTGGCAATTTTTGTTTTTCAAACCGCGTACAATTGCACAAAGGCAGTAAAAGGATAGGACCCCAGGGGTTTAAGAGGGCCGGGTCTCCCCAGTGCTCAGCACTGGCTGTTCTTGAAAGCAGGTGCCAAAAAGGGGCCCTATCGAGCTCTCCAGTTTTACCTTCAGGGTGTAAAAAATAAAATGATAACCTTAACTCTGTTATAGTACCATCCCTCACTGCTTTTAAAGTACCTTCAAAAATACAAATTTTTTCAGTATTATACGGCGTAAACTTGAGCACCAGTTACATAACACAAGCACACGTTCATGTTCTGAATCACAGAATGTTGAGCTGAAATGAGGTTCGAACCTGCTTTCTCAGCTTGAAAGTCGGTACCTCTAGCCTTAGGCCACAAAGAAGGGAAGCATTTTCAGTATTATATACAACAAATTAATAGCTGTTGCTTATTTATCTCATGTAATTTACAACCATTGACAATAGTACTGGTTCGTTGCAGGTGTAATGTTACTTGTGTTAAATAGCTGGATCAATGGACAGAAACATCAAAATACAAGTGGGGCGAAACACTATGCTAAGTACAAATTGTTAGATTGTCTTTTTAGGCCACTCCCTTAATTACATTGGCCACGCCCCTCACTGCCCCCTCTGCTCCTGGTGCTTGTCCTCATGCACGGCTCCCTCTGCACCCGACCACCTGCCTTCAAACACTGCCCCTTCTACTCACACACAGCCCCCCCTGTTGCCTGAGCCTTCGGGTCATGCAATAACTACCCTCTCTGTTCCCTGCCCTCTTTGCATACTCAATGCCCTCTCTGCTCCTTCACCCTTTCAACAAATTGCACCCTTTCTTTGCTGCTCCCTGCCCCTTCACACATTTAACTCTCTGCTAATTGCCCTGCCTGAGTACACACTGCCCTCTCTGCACCCTGCCAACTGTGTGTGTGCACTGCCCTCTCTGCACCCTGCCACCTCTGTGCGTCCACTACCCTCTCAGATCTGTGTCCCTTCTGCTAGCACAGTGCCCTTTGCTGGAAACTTTACCCATGTGTGGACACACTGATTTCTTGGAAACCCTGCATGCACGGAACGAGTGTGGGGATGGCAGTGGCGGCTCCTCCACAATGGCGGAGTTGCGTCACCCGACTGAAAATGAAATAAAAAACAATCATAAAACAATTTTATTGCCATTTTATTGTTAACTGGCAGCTAATGCTTTCAGAGTGTGTGATGCGACCAGGCAATCCTCGCGACACTAGCCAGGGACTGGGTGGAGGAGTGGAGGACACTTGTAAGTGCAAGTCAGTTTGGCCGTCAGACTTAGTTCGGACAAACAGACATGCACACTTAGAATTTCTCCACCCACCTGCATTGTACAGCTGGGTGGAGAAATGGTACAGGTTCACAGCTCCTTCATGAGTGCCTAACCAGGACGCTCCGACCAATCCAGGTCCTGCTCTCACAGCATGGGAGCAGCATCTGGATTGGGTGGGGACTCTGGGAGCTGTGCTGGCCTGGGACTTCCGGAAGAGGAGCACTGAGGTGTCCGACAGATGGAGCGGGAGAAGCAGGTAAGTACCTTTTACAAGTTTTATTTTAGCCCCATGCTGCCCCACTATTTTATTTTGGCAGCAGCCGTTGCAGGGGGGTGGTGAGACTGAGCATTTTAAGTGGGTTGTCTTACAGCTTGTTGGAACATCACACCGGGCTCGGCACAGAGTACAAAGGTGATTTCCGATTGTTTGCTATAGAAGTAGGGTAGAACATTCTTTGCTTTAAGTGGCAGGTTTATCATCCAGTAACAATGCTCCTTTCGGTTTAAAAACATTTTGCGTACATTTTAGATGGCTTGAAAAGAAGTCAACTAGTTCGGTAAACATTAAAACCTATAAACAATGTTATTTTATATCAAATGCTTTAACTTAAGCATTACTCAAATCGCCACTTAATGTAGAGAACAGGGTTAAAAACGAAATGCGGTGTACACAACACAAACTACCTGCAGCTTACAATGGCTGTGGACTAGAAACCAGGTTTCATAACAGGTTAGAGGACTGCAATCGCCACTTCCCAGCATAGCGGTACAAAAGGGGGTGGTAATGGACGGAGCATCTGAACCAATCAAACACTCACTCCCAGTCAAAAGATCTGGGTTTAATCCATCACCGTTCTTTAGCCCACTCTGCCACCCCAGTTCAGACATGGCTATATGCAAATCAGTCTGACCCTGTGCCTCATGGGAACAGTCCAGCCCGAACTGCCAAGCCATGCCTTCCCTGGACCGGAAACAAGCTTCCGAGGACCGGTTTCTGGCATTACAGCCGTCTTCAGCCCGGCTTGCTTGAATCCAGTGGCAAAGTGAGCAAGGGACTCATGTCTGAGCATACCCTGCCACACTTATGGCGGCCAAAAGCGGTACAAAAGGGGTGGTAATGGACGGAGCATCTGAACCAATCAAACACTCACACCCACACCCAGTCAAAAGATCTGGGTTTAATCCATCACCGTTCTTTAGCCCACTCTGCCACCCCAGTTCAGACATGGCTATATGCAAATCAGTCTCAGTATGGCCGCCATAAGTGTGGCAGGATATGCTCAGACGTGAGTCCCTTGCTCACTTTTCCACTGGATTCAAGCAAGCCGGGCTGAAGACGGCTGGAATGCCAGAAACCGGTCCTCGGAAGCTTGTTTCCGGTCCAGGGAAGACATGGCATGGCAGTTCGGGCTGGACTGTTCCCATGAGGCACAGGGTCAGACTGATTTGCATATAGCCATGTCTGAACTGGGGTGGCAGAGTGGGCTAAAGAACGGTGATGGATTAAACCCAGATCTTTTGACTGGGTGTGAGTGTTTGATTGATTCAGATGCTCCGTCCATCACCACCCCCTTTTGTACCGCTTTTGGCTGCCATAAGTGTGGCAGGGTATGCTCAGACGTGAGTCCCTTGCTCACTTTGCTACTGGATTCAA
The DNA here is from genome assembly GCF_964261635.1 of Lissotriton helveticus. NCBI lineage: Eukaryota > Metazoa > Chordata > Amphibia > Caudata > Salamandridae > Lissotriton > Lissotriton helveticus. The sequence continues at coordinate 283,858,044 of NC_136060.1, forward strand.
GCAAGCCGGGCTGAAGACGGCTGGAATGCCAGAAACCGGTCCTCGGAAGCTTGTTTCCGGTCCAGGGAAGACATGGCTTGGCAGTTCGGGCTGGACTGTTCCCATGAGGCACAGGGTCGGACTGATTTGCATATAGCTATGTCTGAACTGGGGTGGCAGAGTGGGCTAAAGAACGGTGATGGATTAAACCCAGATCTTTTGACTGGGTGTGAGTGTTTGATTGATTCAGATGCTCCGTCCATCACCACCCCCTTTTGTACCACTTCCCAGCATAGAGCATTCCATAGCGCTGTGAAGCCCTATGACTGAGACATGCACCCTAAGGACGCAACTATTATTAATACGGCTATTACTGACGTACTCCTTTTTATCCACAATTCCGCGAGACAGCAGACAGATACAAGAGTCGACCAGCGTCAACATAAGAAACTTGAAAAGAGAATTATATTTATTTTACTCATAAAAATGGGCAGTTTGCCATCTCCCTGTGCAAGGAACTGAGTAAGGGTTTAATCCGGGAAAGACAGGAGACAGGACAATAAATATGAGTAGCCCTCACACCAAGCACAACAAAGATTGAGGGCTTAGAGCAAGCTAATCCCCCCATCCCCTTGAGCTCTGGTTTCAAGATGAATAAACAAGTGCAGTAGGCTGCCGGCAGCAGGGGGAGGAGCGCGCGTAACCTCGCGGCAGCAGGAGGTGTGGGGGGCTGTGGGATTCCCTTGCGAGAGCGATAATTTCTACCATATGGCAGTGCTCGCTCCCGCAAAGGAATCGCCACACGTGCACGCATTGCCATTAAAGGCAACAGAACGCGTGCATGTTTTAGACTGAAAAAGGCAATCCATGGCTACAAGTCTCTTTCCTATGCAGCGCGCTATGTAGGCGAGAATTAAAAATGGTTGTTCGGCATTGTGAAAGAAGTAATACTTCAAGACGTTCAAGGGAAGCGTAGACAAGGTCCTGTATATAAGTGGGATTGTAGAAGTATTTTCAGTATTCCACAGGAATCTATTGACGTATTTCAATTTTATTTATGAAAGTATTCAAGATTAGAATGTTACAAGGACTAAATCCATGTAAAATAAGAAAATATAGTAAGTTGCAGGGTCATTCTCTGGCTTGTCTTTCAAGAAAAGTGTGCAAAAGTACTTTCATCATTTAAGAATGTTAACAGTACAACACTCAGAAATGTGGAAGTTAGTAAGGAGCGTTTACTATGTAAAAACTCCTGCATTACGTTTGACTGAAATGAACACTGCTCTTTTGCATGGTTCAGTTTCAGATGTACAAAAAGTTTTTGATGATATACAGTTTTGTTTTTTTGGTTCACAAGAGGAGTGTGGAGAAAGTGAGAGCTTGATAGGTGTAGGTGTTAAAGAACATGCAACAGACATTAGTATTGATGAGTTTGCAGCAAAACTAAAAGGTTTAAGACAGATTCATGTGAAAAACCAAACTATTTGTTGTCAACGTACTCATTATAGAGGTCAAACTAGTAATGTAGATTTATATTTATAAAGTGAAAAGGAAAATAATGATAAGTGGCAGCAGGTGGGTGCTTATTTGTTGGTAGAAGGTTGGTTTGAGTTGGCTACCGATCAAGTTATATGTACATATTGTGACAACAAATTAGAAGAGAACAAAATGCCAGCTAGAGCAGTACATAACAAGTTAGAGTTAGTAGCTATTCCTCCAGAACTGGCAGATTTGAATGCAAATGAGTCCATTTGTATTCAAAATGTGTACCCATTTCAGGCTATAGTTCGTATGGAGCCTAAAACAGATAATCTGCCTTCAACAGATTTACAAAGAGGTCTGAAAGGAAGAGTTATGTACTTACCTTTAGATTTTAAGAAAAATATTGAAACTGTTAGTGTAAACATGGAGGAAAATTATCCAGTAGTTATTCTAGTTAATGGTGTACCAACAAAGAGGCGATAAAATATGGCAACAATTTGTAGATGTTAATAAACTTCACTACATTATATCTGGTACAGAATAATATTTATTATAAGAATGTAAATGTTGATGAACATATGCTTAGTAGATGGAACAGAAATTTCAAGAGACCAAATAGAAAAAGTGGATAAGTTTAGCAGTGAAGAGATTTATGAACATTATACCATACATCCTCTACATTCAAAATAAGTGATAGGAAACAGTATTGATTTATTTCAAATGAAGGAAGCAAAGGGAACTCCCATGAGTGTATGGGACAACAGTTTAGAAGCTCGTTGTTTTCCACAATTGTTCCCCACTGGAGAAGGTGGATGATTTGATGAGTGAGCTGTACGGATTCCAGCTTTAGAATGCTGCTCGATAAGATTGTACTCTAAATATCCAAGATTTCTACAGTGCATTCCATACATATTTCATCTTCTGTTTGAAAGTGATTTGTCTGCACTTTCATATACAGTTAACCACATATTAAAAACAGGAGTTCATCTTCCACATTTGTCTGCAAATGAATTCATGGAACAAACTGATGAAAAGTTAGAATCACAGTTAATTAATTTGACGGTATGTCAATGTGGTACCAATGAATATTGGTTTCGTCATCACGGTGAACTTAAATGGATGTTAAGAAACATGGTTTGTAACACTTAGCTATGCTGAATATGCGTGGGAAGATTTACTTCTATGAGAAGCAAATTCAAATGTAAAATATATTGAATTGAAGACACCTGGAGAACTCTGCTCCTTGGATCCTGCAAATGTCTGCAGATGTTTTAACCATATGTTTCAAAGTATGATGTCATTTACCTGTAATAAAAAATATTCCTCCTCTTGAAGAAGTTACTGATTTCTTTTGGTGAAAAGAGTACTAAGGTAGAGGTGCTCCTCATATAAATATGCTATTATGGATGAAGAATGCTTCAAAATTTGAAAGTTATACTGATGAAAGTGTTTTGTCTTTCATCGAAAAGTATGTTAACTGTGCCATTTCAAGAGAAGAGGGAGAAAAAAGCTTGAGACAACAAGTTGTACGGTTTCAAAGTCATCGATTTCGAAAATAATGACGACAAAAAAACAAGTGCAAAGGGAAATTTTATACAAAAATTACATTTTGGATTCCCACAGACAATAATTTCTAAAGGAAGAGTAAATAATGTTATGTCAGCAGTTAGGCATACAATAACTCGGAAATCTCCAAAGAATACATACAACTTAAAAAGAACCGAAGATTCAAAGTATATTAATGACTACAATCTAGTGATTTTGAAAATGTGGAATGTAAACATGGATATTCAATATGTTGCAGATAATTCAATTGCTGTTGCTCGCTATGTTACGTCATATATAACCAAATCTGAAAAGACAGAGATGGAAGAAATGCGGGAAGAAATTTCACAAGTGAAGAGTCTTAGCAAGAAATTGTACAGCTTTAGATCAAAAATGCTTTCCCATCGACAGATTTGATCCTATAAATGTTGTCAGCATTTGACATCTGCTAGTTTATATTCAAAATCAAGAGGAATCATTTAGGGAAGTTTAGTTTTTGCCTCCACATGAAATAGAGTATTGAAAACATTATAAGAAATCGAATAATCAGCACTGAATGAACCAGAAAGTACAGATATTGTTAAAACTAATATTTCGGATACATTCTATTCCAAAAGGAGTTCACATTTGGAAAACCTATGTCTGTATGAAATACTTTAAGATCAACTGGGACAACCAATTAGCGAAAATGGAGCAGCAATAGCCATGAATGAGGTTGCAACTGTAATGCAACAAGCACAACAGGATATTATTTCATTGGAAAAGTTGGAAGAACAACTAAGAGCCCGATTCCGATCTCGCTCGGAGGGCGTCCTGATGGCATCCGGCAGGAGCGACTCTGTCTCATAAGCATTATTTCCAGATCACTCCAACCACTTTACGAGCCGGCAAACTCCTGTGTTTTGTGGGTGCCTCGCTTACCTTTGGCTCGCTCCTTCCGCCCCGTTCCACCGTGGCTCTGCGTGCCGTTTGTTGTGGAGGGCAGGGTAGGGCGCCATCTTGCGTGAGGCCCGGATCCCGGCGGACCGTAGGTAGCGGTCTAGCTGGGGGAGGGGCTTGGGGCATAAATTGCAAATGGTAGCTCGGGCGTGTAGCGGACGTGCTCAGCGGGCGCGCCACTGGCGCGCCGAAGGAGCACCAAAGGAGGGCCCGTCTGTGCCCGTCCGTGCATCGGACGCGCTCAGCGCCAGCCCCCCTGCCCATCTACTTTCTCAGCAGAGAGCCGGCAAGAGAGGGTATGGTCGCAATGAGTTATTGGCACTAAATAAAGCTAAGTGTGGAAGGGGCAGCCCTTGGGTAGTTGCTGATTGTATCTCTAGGATATGCCCAGCCTGCAATTTCTGTTTCCATCCCACTGCTATCAGTTCCGCCATGGAAAGCGTTAACCATACCACGATCTCAGCAGGGCTTATCAATGCCCGGTCCCTGGTTAAGCATGCGGCTGATGTTTTTGAGCTTCTGGCAGATAACCACTTGGACCTGTTTTTCATAACTGAGATATGGCTTAATGGGTCCTGCGCCCCAGTGTTGGAGCTTGCCATCCTCATGGGCTTTAAAATCACGAGGGCGGACCGCTCGGTAGGAAGGGGAGGCGGTGTTGCCATGATATATAGGGATACATTTACTTTTTCCTTTGAGGCCTCTGGCGACCTGGGTGAAGGGGAGGTGCTTTATTTTTCCCTTGTGTTAAATCCTCATTTTACGTGAGGAGGTACACTGGTGTATCGGCCTCCTGGATATGCAGGGCAGTTTATCAATGCCTTGGAAGATGTCAATGTGCTTCGTGCACTGAGATTTTCGAAGTTTCTCCTCCTAGGGGACTTTAAAATCCATGCGGACACCCCAGATTCTACGGAGGCACGGTGCCTAGCTGATGCCTTGAAACTTGCTCAACTTAAACAATGGGTTGAGTCACCAACGCATGTTGGGGGGCATTTACTTGATTTAGTTTGTTCCAATTTTAATATCTCTATGTCTTGCCCTGAAAGTGTGACATGGTCTGATCATGATGTAATTAGGTTCTCTTGGTCTCTGGATAAACCTGCAGGGGCTTGTGCTACTCCTCCTAATGCACACCCCCAGAAGATTAACTTATCTACACTTTCAGATACCCTATCCCGGGACCGACCCTTACTGGGCCCTGAGGTGGGTGAGGCTGTGATGAGCTGTAACGCATGGATTGAGAGGGGGTCTGCATCCTCTGCGAATCAGGGATCTGTTCGCAGAAAGCCATGGTTTTCTCACGCTTTGCGTGAAATGAAATTGGGCTGTAAAAAACTTGAACGGCACTGGAGACAGGGCTATCAGCCGACAGCGAAAACAGCTCTGCGAGCTGCCCAAAGAGAATATTATGCTGCGATTAGGACTGCAAAGGGCAGCTATTATGCTGGAAGAATTGCGAAGGCTAATAATAATAGAAAAGAAATGTTTTCTATTGTAAAAAGTTTCCTTTCTCCGTGTGCTGAACAACCTCTGCTTCCTTCCTCAGAACAGTGGTGCGATGAGCTGTCCTCCTTCTTTATAGACAAATTTGTGAAAGTTCAAGGATGGTCTGCTTACTGTCTGCCTAGATCAAAGGACTTCGCCCGCTCTGCCTTCTCTGCCTGTGCCTAAACTTGCTACTTGCCAGTTTGAGGGATTTTCTCCCTCCGCAGAAGTGGACATTCTGGCTGTTTTAAGGTCCATGAAGTCTGGGTCCCCAACCGATCTGTGTCCGGCTCGAGTATTGGGAGGAGTGGCAGAGACAGTATGCACGGAGGTTATTCAGATTGTTAACCTCTCCTTTCTAACTGTGACAGTTCCAATCTGCTGGAAGCAGGCTAAATTACTGCCGCTTCTAAAGAAATCCGGGATGGATCCATCTGCTCCGTCAAGCTACCGGCCCATTTCTCTGTTGCCGGCGCTAGCTAAGGTCTGTGAAAAGATGGCGTTTCGCCAACTGGACATTTTAGTGGAGACCTCCAATGCCTTGCACCCGGCCCAATCTGGGGTTTTGGGCGGCTTACAGCACTGAAACAGCTCTGGTTGAAATGTCAGAGGCTATTCGGGAGTGCTTGGACGGAGGCGGCAGAGCGGTCTTGATTTTGTTAGATCTCTCTGCCGCCTTCGACACTGTGCCCCATGAGCTTCTCCTCACCAGGCTGTCTGCCATTGGCATTACTGGCTCCGCTTTAGAGTGGCTGACGTCATTTCTAAATAATCGGACCCAACAGGTGTGGATACCACCTCATGCGTCCTCGACTAGGATACTTTCTACTGGGGTGCCTCAGGGGTCTACCCTTAGTCCCCTCTTGTTCAATGTTTACTTGACTCCTCTGATCTACCTGGCGGAGCAATTAGAGGCAAAAACAATTGCCTATGCTGACGACACCCAGCTTTTGTTTACCTGGCCAGGTGACAATCTGGACACTTCTGCTGTCCAGCTCTGTCTCTCTTCAGTATTTCGTTGGCTTGCACTTGCCCAATTGAAGTGCAATGAGGAAAAATCCGAAGTCCTCCTATACGGTGCTTTCCCCAGTAACTTCAGAGAACTTTTATGGCCACCGGATGCCCCCTGCCCTAAAACCATGGGTTGCCCGGCAAAAAATCTGGGTGAATGGTGTAGCGAAAATTTTAAATTTGAAGACCATAGAAAAATTAACGGGTGTCCGTTTTGGCACTTTAAAAGCCCTGCCGAGGGAAGCTAAAGAGATGGTGTCACATGCCCTTATTCTTTCTCGGCTAGACTATGCTAATGCTCTGTTTAGTGGTATTCCAACCTACCTGATTAAACGTCTTCAGGTTATTCAGAACACGGTAGCTAGGCTCCTCTTTAACATCCCTCGGAGGTCTAGCGTCTGCCATCATCTGCGTAGCCTACATTGGTTGCCGGTGGCACAGCGGATTCTGTGTAAATCCCTGGTTCTCTCCTTCAGAGCGACGCACGATCAAGGGCCACTGTATCTAAGGAAACGTTTCTCAATGTATGTCCCCACATGTTGCCTTAGATCGGCCAGCCAGTGTCGAATGGTCCTTCCCCGATTCCAGCGTGCTCAGCTGGGGGGACAGTCTATTTCTGTAACAGCGGCTAGAGCCTGGAAGGCACTCCCTCTACACCTTCGTGCTCCTCAGGACATTGTTATTTTTTTAAATAGCTTTAGAAACTCATCTTTTCAATACAACAAATACAACAATCTGATCCCCCCTTTCCGTTTTCTGCTTACACTCCTGGTTTCTGCCTTCCCGCCAGGATACTCCTGAGTAATTGAGCGCGTTACAAAACTGTTTATAGCATAACATAACATAACATAACAAGTACTGTGCGAGTATCGCCTCGTGCTCCGACCGACTGATACCTGTCAGAGACGCCGTCCAGACGACGCCGACTTCATCCGCACACACGGTGCAATGAGTCAGATTCCCAAGCGATCAAGTACAATGCGCACATTGAGCAGTTTGATCGACTTGGACCCTCCGACTCGAAAAAGCTCAAGAAAGCGGACTTTGGGAGTCCGTGGCGGACCCCCCTTCACCTGGGACCCTATAACTCGATCACTGGGGGGGGCAAGGGTCTCCCTACACATGCATGTATGGTATGGGCGGGACATCCCCGCGACAGGGGGCGCCCTTATCGGAGATGTGCAATTTTTGTCTATTGGAACCTATGTACGCAACTTACACTAGGGTCCAATAGACTTCAATGGGGCTCCGAATGACACAAGTCAGTCAGCGCTGCAGCGCATCGTACTGTGTCGCTCGGAGCCCAGGAGCACGAGTCGTACGGAAAGCTCTACGGGTACGAGTCGGTCAATTTCTCAGTGATATCGGAATTGGGCCCTAAATGTTGAACAAAAGGAAATATTTCTACAAGTGACACGCAGATACAACATGGTTTGCTGCATGAAAAAAAAGAATCCCAATGTTCTTCATTTAAACCTATTCTAAAGTATATCAGTGGTCAAGCTTGAACAGGAAATAGTTTAATTTAAATTAAACTTTTGACCAGTTATCTACAGAAAACTACAGAATCACATTTATCTTATGTTGTAACAGCTCCAAAAGGATTAGCAGCACACAACATTAAGGGATTACTTTACAAAGATTACTTATGCTACCAGTTGAACATGATAATACATTGGAATATCAGAAGCTTTCTGGAGATGCTTATTATGAAGTGTCAAGAGTACTGAAGAAAATTAAACTTGTATTGATTGTTGAGGTGAGCATGGTCTCCATCTTAATGCTCGCCTTTGTACACTTCAGAATGCAACATATTTTAAAAACAGATTACAATGTTCTGTTTGGAGGAAAACATAAAATTGCATTCTGAGATCTTCTACAACTAACTCCTGTAAAAGGACAACCTTATTTTAAAACACTTGTCCATGAAGACACTAGGAAATCTTTGGGCAATATTGGAAATGTGAACATTTGGTTACATTTTGAATATAAAGAGCTTATTAAGAATATGCTACAAGCAAGTGATGAAGATTACGGAAATATTCCTCAAGACATAAGAATTGGTGTCTTGACGAAACATGGTAGACAAGCTTTAGAAAGTCGGTTATTAAGGAACTTGTTTACAACTGGAAACACAGCAGCTGAAGTAATGTACAACATGCTTGAATAAAATCAGTCTATAGTTTGCCTAATGTTTACATTGCAAGAGTGTTGTACATTCAATCAAGAACTTTTGAAACTGGAAAAACAACAAATAGTGGGAATTGAAGCTATTGATAAAATTGAACACCAGGGAGGGACTATTCTTCTCACAGAGAAACTACAGGCTAAATTGCATTCTTTGGAAAAGTGTGTATCTAAAATTGCAGGCTTAGATAAGACTTTTCATTTATGTATAAACTGTTGGGTAATTTTACGGCGTAATTTGAATGTAGAAGAAGGTTTAGTAAATGGAGCAATGGAAAAAGTTGTTGATTTAGTAAAATTTCAGAACAGAAATGGAATAGAATTTTTGATTATACAATTTGATCAGATTAAAGAGGTAAGACAGATTTGGCGTTGTGTTGTAAATTTTTTGCTTGTAAAAGATTTGTATGTTCAGAGAAAAGAGTTTTCTCTCTCGTTAGCATATACAGTAACTATTCATAAATCTCAAGGTTTAAGTATAGACAGTGCTTTTGTAAATATCGGAAGTACAGTGTTCAAAGAGGGAATAGCATACATAGCCTTATCTCGAGTAAGAACATTGTCTGGGTTGTATTTGATAGATTTTGATGAGAAAAAGGTTAGTGCCAATGCAAATTGTATGGGAGAGTATAATCTTTTAAGAAGACTTTATGCACCTGATTTAGGTGAATATCCCATATATGAGAAACGTGTAGTATGTCCAAAATGGAAACATGTCAAACATTCAACTGAGGTTGAAAAAAGAAAATAATTGAAGAGAAACTTGAAGGTGTAAAGAAAAAGAAAATGGAAACTGTTGATGAGATTGTAGGGTACCAGTTGCAAAATAGTTCAGGTATCAATTGCTATGCTAATGTGATTCTGAATGTTGTGTTTTATCTACAATATCTTCATCATGAAATCATGGGAAATCACAAAAAAAGATTCTTTACAACATCATGTATTTCAACAGTTGGTAACTTACAGAAGTAAAATCCATACTGCTTCTGGCATTCAGCATCTTTTGAAGTACTGGTTCATTGACATTTACTCTCAATATACAATAAGATGCACAATAATTTCTAATGCTTATGCGTGGAGTATTAGAAGATGATGGAATACAGATTGAAAACGTATTTGGACTAAGTTACAGACGGGATCATAAATGTGAAGAGTGTTCATTTACTTCCACCACAGAGATAGAAACAGAACGATTCATATACTTGACAATACCAGACTGAAAATCAGTACCTTTTAACAAATTGATAAAAACAGCCAATCAGAAAGGTGGAGCTTGCCGGCAACCGAGATGGCCGCGTAAGCCTAGGGCTCCGCTCGGAGGCTCCTAATATCCTCAAGTATCCTGCACCAACTGATGACTAAACTGATAGAAATCGGATCCCCGCACTAACGAACGGCAGCGGCACCAGCGACGGCTTGCTTGGCGCTGTGGAGCCCAACCGAACGCTGGGAAGAGGGTGCGACTTGGAGCGGGCAGGCTAGGCAGTCAGCCGCGGTCCACAGTACCTCGGAAGGCCGACGGACGTGCGGCGACGTGCGGCTGATAGGCCCCGCCCACGGGGGGTGTATCGGTGCGACGCCCTGTCGGAGGAGTAAGTGGCGGTTTTGGCATAGGGCCGACGCCGGAGACTTGCCCTGCAGCGTGGCGCGGCAGCGCACTGCCTGGGCACACGAGAGCTACCACACAGTGCGGAACACAGCGGACCACTTGGCGAGAGAAGAGCGCAGGATAGCGCGACCTCCTGAGTGGAGCCACAAACATATGCGCCCAGGATCGCTGCTGGGAGAGGCCTCGGTCCGATGCCTTGGTGGACATAGTGCCTGAACTCAGCGATAGAGCAGCGCAGGGTGTGCCTAGACGGAGGACTGCACGTGAGGCCCGCATGCCATTGAAGGTTCTGCACTGCCCTGACCAGTGACCCTGTGTGCGGTCGACTAACACCGGTGAGTGCGGAGGAGTGTTGTTATGTTATGTTATGTTATATATGCTTATATAGCGCACGGCTGCCCCAGCCAAGGGGCGTCCCGGCGCTAGCGGTTCGTATCCAGAGAAGGCTGCTGCTGATGTAAACTGCAGGTGACATAACATAACTAGCGGAAGAGCTGAGTTTTTATGGCTTTTCTGAAGGATAGGAGATCCTTGAGCCCACGAATCTGGGCTGGAAGTTCATTCCAGAGCTTTGCTGCTAGGTATGTAAATGAGCGACCGCCCATCCGAGCTAATTTGATGCGAGGTACAGTGGCCAGGTTCTGTCCCTCCGACCGTAAAGTGCGTCGAGGAACATAAGATGAGAGGAGTGGGCACAGCATGGGGGGGAGGCAGATTTCAGGATTTTAAAAGCGAGGCATAGAGTTTTAAAATGAATCCTCTTTTCTACCGGAAGCCAGTGTAGTTTCATGAGGGTATTTGTAACAGACTTGTGGCGGGGGAGGTCCGTCAGAGCTCTCGCGGCGGTATTTTGGACTCGCTGCATTCTGGCTTTCTCTGCTACGTTAGTTCCTAGCAGCAGGGAGCTAGTGTAGTCCAGTCACGAGAAAATGGCTGATTGTACCACCAATTGGCGGGTATGGTGATCAAAATATTTTAGGATAGGCCTTAGGTTTCGTAAAATCCCGAAGCAGGTGGCCGCCACTTTTTTCGTATGATGGGTAAAGTTCAAGGCCTAGTCCACCCATACTCCTAAGTTTTTTACAACATTTTTGGGCACAGGTGGTTGTCCCAGAGTCTCAGGCCACCAGTTGTTCCCCCAAGCCGTTGTGTCTTTACCTACCAGCAAGACCTCCGCCTTGCCGGTGTTGAGTTGAAGGTAGTTTGATGTCATCTAGCTGGTGATGTCGGCAAGAGTCTGTTTGAAATTCTGCACACTCAGGCCGCTCTCGTCTTTCAGTGCTACCACCAGCTGGGTATCGTCGGCGTAGGACACTAGTGACAACCTGCGCTTCCTGGCTACCTCTGCCAGAGGTTGAACGTATACATTAAACAAGGTGGGGCTGAGGGCAGACCCCTGGGGCACTCCATGTTCAATGGGACATTCTTTGGAGAGGTACGGCGGGATGGAGACCCTGAAGGATCTATCTGACAGAAAAACCTTGAGCCAGCTAAGGCCCTGGCCAGATACCCCTGCTTCCTCCAGTCTGGACATCAGCACCTTGTGTGAAACCGTATCGAAGGCAGCACTGAGATCTAAAAGGATCAGTGCTGCCATTCCTCCTGAGTCTAGTATAGTCCGAAGATGTTCAATGACACTCAGGAGGGCTGTTTCGGTGCTGTGCCTGGCCCGGAATCCATGTTGGGACCTGTCTAGAATGGAGTTAGACACGAGAAAGTTGGTCAAGGTGGAATTAACATGGGCTTCCGCCACTTTGGCTGACCAAGGAAGTAGAGAAATGGGCCTGAAATTTTCGGGTAGGTTAGGGTCAAGCGTGGGTTTCTTTATGATGGGGGAGACCCATGCTTGCTTCCAACTGGCGGGAATACTGGCCGGAAGAAAAGACAGGTTTATAATGTCTCTAAGGGGGCCTAGTATTGTCTCGCCTGCTTCTCTGAATTGTTCAGGTTTGAGGGGGTCTGCAGGCGAGCCTGGTTTAATTTTATTACATAGTGCCAAAAGATTTTCTTGGCTAAATGCCGGAATGGTGGAAAGTTTGGGCCTATTCCGGTCTGCAGTGGGAGTGAATTGAGAAGTAGCCGGAAAGGAGTTAAGCCAAGTTGTCGCATAATGCGGGTGATAGGGTTGTCCACTGTTTTTTTGGCACTGAGCTCTTTCAGTATTCTGAAAATAGTTTTGGATGCATTCTGTGAGTGAGGGGTGTGAGCTACCACGAACGCTGCCACGTGGGTGAAACTAGTGCAGCACGCATTTTGGAGGGAGGACTGGAAGCTGCACTGCTGCCTGAAGGCGGCAAAGTCTACCTTGAACACTTACAGTCGGCTTGGTGGGAGAGACATTTAGACCGCTGGTGATTTGGCCCCACTGTAAGACCGTGGTGAGGGGCATTTAGCTTACACGTTGCTCTGGATACTGCGACAGGCAGGGGCAGGTTCCGCAGCAGTGGTGGACAGAGACGGAGGCAGCGGCACTGTGACTGGCGAAATTGGCTGGACTCGGCCCGGGTGGAAACCCCCCCCCCTCTTCACGGCTCCCTGGCAAGCAGCTGATACTGCACTGTATAGCGAGGCCCGAACCCGACGGAGCGAGAACCAATAGCTGCGCTGCCGGAGTAGCCGGGTGTGGTGTGACCACGTCCTCTGAGGGGACCCTTGGACGGATATAAAATTCACTACTGCTCGCCATAACAGCTGGAAGGTGGCGGAGGGCGGCGAGAACAGCGGAAACTACAAGGCCAGGGAGAGCAAATGGCCTGGGGCCTTGCCCGACCCACGCATAGGGGAAAAGCTAAATTGCAGGACCCGGAGCGTTGCCCGTCACATTAACCGAGCTGTGCTATCTGCCGAGATGGGTAAGGGCGACAAGACGCAGTCTAAGCTCACTATTAGTCAGCGGAGGTCTAAGTCACAGGAAACTGCGGTCACAGAGCCTGAGAACTTGCACCCAGACGATGCGAATACTTCTACCTTGGACATAAAAACAATCCTGTGTGCCACGGAGAAAGGCCTACAGACAAGCATGACCGCCCTAGGCTCCAAAATCGATGCATTGACTTACAGGATGGATAGAATGGCGGAGAGGATAGATAAGCATGCGGAGCGGCTCGATATGTCATAGAGGCGGCTTACGGAGGTGGAGGAGTCGCAGATGGAACTGGGCACTGGCCATAAAAAGGTGGAAAAAGCGATTCAGGCTCTGCTGGACAAGACCGAAGACTTGGAGGCACGTTCACGACGATGCAACCTCCGAATCACAGACGGGTAATATGGAACGCTTTGTTGAGAAACTATTGGTGACTCTGCTGGGTGAAGACGCTTTCTCCTAGGTCTTCATAGTGGAAAAAGCACACCACTCGCTGGGCACTATGCCTTATAGTTGCAAAACTGCTCAACTACAGGGACAGAGACACTGCTCTGCGGCTCGCCCGGGAGAAGAAGACGCTGCAATATGAGGGCTCAGAAATATCACTATACCCGGATTTTACCGCCAGGGTACAAGAGGTACGTAAGCACTTCGCCCCCTACAAGAAGCAACTCAGAGAACAGGGGCTGGATTATGCTATGCTTTAACCAGCGAAACTGAGAGTTAACAGGCAGGGCCAATCCCACTTGTTCACAGACCCTCGCGCACTGCAGCAGGCTCTGAGGAACTGGGCAAAGGAGCGCCGCAGAGACAGCCCGGAGCAACGCGCAGAAGTAGAAGCGGATAGCCATTTGGACAAGCAGGAGTAGTGTCTCTACTGCAGCTGGCCGGGAGAGGTGGTAAGGCGAACAGGGGGTCTCCTCTAGGAGTTGTTATGCTCTGAACTGGGTCTATGGACGATGCCATATTTGTGGCACAGGAACTCGGGGGTGGGGGATATGCTTAAGCGGCTGGACACAAGTAACTGTTTATATATACGAACAGTCTGTGCAGATAAAGTTTATGTTTGTGGTGCTCTATGGGATATTATAAGCAGGCGCCCTTAGGGTGTCCTATCCTCCAAGATAACGGGGAGCCGGGAATTTCTGCATGATCTCTAATAGTTGATACAGTTACGGTTCGCACATGGCCCTTTGTATAGTCTGTTGGTGAGGTTATGGAGCATCGGCGGGAGCCGTATGAGGCTGCTGAGATGTACGGTATTTCTACATTATTCGATGGAGGCATGACAACCTCGGCCCCGCGCATGTCGCTCCCCAATGACTCCGTTGAGTCGTCAACCATGAGGGAAGGGATTGAGGGTGGGTGGGCTGGAAACGGGGTCGGCAGGACCAGGTTGGGGGTGGTCTGCTGTGGGTGGGGGGGTGAGTTGGTTGGAGGACTGTTTCTTGATTGAAGATGGGCTAGGGAGTTTATTGAGGTTTTACTGTCTTTGCACAACCCCACTTAAGTCACCGGAAGATCATTTGCTGCACGCACTATATATGCATGATTCTCATGACCTCCAAACCTACAATGACTGATGATGCTCCCCCTACTTTACTCCGCGCCCTCACATGGAATGTACGTGGCCTTAATGACCACCGTAAGCTTAGAAAGGTGTTGAACTACTTACAGCGACATAAAGTGGACCTTGCTCTCCTACAGGAGACGCATTTACCACTCACGAGTAGAATGCTGCTTAGTAGGGGCTGGGCGGGCAATATAGCCGCTGCGGGCTTCACAACCCATTCCAGAGGAGTGCTGACCTGGGTCAACCCTAGATCGAAACTCACTCAGACACTTTTGACTGCAGACCCGGAGGGGCGATTCGTTTTGTCTCGCTGTGCGGGGATGGGGCTGGATCTGGTGATAATAAATGGTACACAGTCAAAATATCGAGTTTAAAATTTCGACCTACCAAAATATCGTGTTTGAAATTTCGAAGGTACAGAATATCGATGTCATGAATATCGTAGGACAGAATATCGACCCTAAGGTAAGTAATATCGAATTTATTTATATCGATGTAAGTAATATCGAAGTTAGTAATATTGATAGCATATATATCGATGTAACTAATTTCGATGTCACTAATTTCGATATTTGTATTATTTTTATGTTTTTTATTATGTATGTGTTATATGTTTTTGTTAAGTATTTAAATTAATTGATATTATATGTGTATTTTTTTATATATTAATAAATGTATTTTTAAGTAAATTATATGTTTTAGTACAGGAGCGGGTTGTGGGTTTATAGGGGAATAGGGTGGGAAGTAATTTAATTGTAAATAATTAATGATATTTTTATGTGTAATTAATTTTTTATTTAATTATTAATTGGCAAATAATTATTTTAATTGATAAATTAATTATTTAATTGGTAATTAATGTTAATTTTTATTAAATGTTATGTTTTAGTACCGGAGCGGGTTCTGGGTTTATAGGGGAATAGGGTGGGAAGTAATTTATTGTAATTAATTAATTTTTTTATGTATCATTTATTTTGTAATTATTTATTAATTGGCAATTAAATATTTTAATTGATAAATTAATTATTTAATTGGTAATTAATGTTAATTTTCAGTAAATGTTATGTTTTAGTACCAGAGCGCGTTGTAGGTTTATAGGGGAATAGGGTGGGAAGTAATTTAATTGTAATTAATTAAAAAAATTATGTATAATATATTTTGTGATTATTTATTAATTGGCAATTAATTATTTTATTTCATAAATTAATTATTTAATTGGTAATTAATGTTAATTTTTATTAAATGTTATGTTTTAGTACTGGAGCGTGCTGTGGGTTTATAGGGGTATTGGGTGGGAAGTAATTTAATTGTAAATATTTAATTATTTATAAATGTTTTGTTAGGGATAATTAATGTATTAATTAATTATTAATTTGCAAATTTTTTTTTTTAAACATAATTAATTTATTTAATTGGCAATTAATATTTTTAATTCGTAGTTTTTTTATATTAACTGGAAAAATTAATTAATTGGTAACTTTTTTTTAATGTTTTTATATTTTGTATATTGTTTCTTAAATTTTAAATGTGATGTAAATTAATTTTTTTTATGATAAATATTTTATTTATTTATAGTTAATATTTGGTGAGTAATATTTAATAATTATTACTTATTTGTGTTTGTTGTTAATTTATTCTCAATTAATTATTCAAATGTAATTGGTTTTGTTCATTATTAATTGTTTTTTATAGATGTTGATGTATTAAAAAAATTAATTATACATTATTTCAAATAAAAACATTATTTATAAGTATGTTTAAATAAAATTCTACGCTATTAAACGCTTTCCCTACTGTTACACCCTTTGGAGTTGGAATCGTAATTTTTCCCCCTACGCTATCCAAAGCTTTCCCTACTGTTGCACCCTTTGGAGTTGGAATAGTTATTTTTCCCCCTACGCTATCCAACGTTTTCCCTACTGTTACACCCTCTGGAGTTGGAATAGTAATTTTCCCAACTACGCTATCCAACGCTTTCCATACTGTTGCACCCTTTGGAGTTGGAATATTAAATATTATTTTTACGCTATCCAACGCTTTTCTTACTGTTGCACCCTCTGGAGTTGGAATAGTAATTTTTACCCATACGCTATCCAACGCTTTCCCTACTGTTGCACTCACTGGAGTGGAAATTGTAATTTTTACCCACCCGCTATCAAACGCTTTCCCTACTGTTGCACTCTCTGGAGTGGGAATAGTCATTTTCCCCCCTACGCTATCCAACGCTTCCCTACTGTTGCACCCTTTGGAGTTGGAATAGTAATTTCTACTCTTACGCTATCCAACGCTTTCCCTAATGTTGCACTCATTGGAGTGGGAATAGTAATTTTTACATACACGCGAGCCAACGCTTTCCCTACTGGTGCACTCACTGGAGTGGGAATAGTAATTTTTACCCACCCGCTATCCAACGCTTTCCCTACTGTTGCACTCTCTGGAGTGGGAATAGTAATTTTTACTCTTACGCTATCCAACGCTTTACCTAATGTTGCACTCATTGGACTGGGAATAATAATTTTTACATACCCGCGATCCAACGCTTTCCCTACTGTTGCACTCACTGGAGTGGGAATAGTAATTTTTTCCTCTACGCTATCCAATGCTATCCCTACTGTTGCATCCTTTGGAGTTGGAATAGTAATTTTTCCCTCTAGGCTATCCAACGCTTTCCCTACTGTTGCATCCTTTTGAGTTGGAATAGTAATTTTTACCCTTACGCTATCCAACGCTTTCCCTACTGTTGCACCCTCTGGAATTTGAATAGTAATTTTTACCCTTACGCTATTCAATAATATTTATATTTATTTATGTATTTTATATGTTACATAATGTTGTATTTAATTATTTTTTTAAATATTGAAAGTATATTTAATTGTTGTTATTTATTAAATATAATTATTTATGTTATTATTTTATGAGTGTTGATATATTTTTAATTTGTAGTATTTGTTAATATTTTTTAATTAATTTAAAAAATTTATATATTATTATTAATTAAGTATATATTATATATTTTATGTTTAATTTTAATTAAATGTTTAATATTAAATATGTATTATTTATTTATTTTAAACATTATAAAAAAAATGTAAATTAGTTTAAATTATATATAAGTATTATTTACTTAATTTAACTTTTTTTTTTACAAAAAAACCCGATATTTTTAATTACGATATTTTTAATTATGATATTTTTAACATCGATATTTTAGTTTCGATATTTTTGTACTTACCATGTTGTAGATAGGGTGTCGATATACTTGCCTTCCATATTCCAGCGTCGATATTTTGTCTGTCGATATTTTAACCCTCGATATTCTGTCATAGATTCATAATAAATGTGTATGGTCCGAATTACGATTCCCCAGAGTTTTTTCACAATGTGGTGAAGGTAGCACGCGCTTACTCAACGGCGCATTTTCTGTGAGGGGGAGATCTGAATTTGGTATTAGATCCAGCGCTAGATAGGTCTGCGGGCCCACCGCGCAGGCCCTTGGCGGCAGCACAGGCGATACAACAGGCGATCACCATACTGGATTTGGAAGATCTATGGAGGAGTAGGAACCGGGAACAAGGGGGATACACACATTACTCTGCTTTCCATACACACAAGAATAGATTATTGGTTGGCCTCCTCCTCCATGATCGCCCAAATTAGCGCCTGCATGGTATTACCCAGGACGTTGTCCGATCACTCCCCTCTGTTGCTGGTGCTAGAAACCTCTCCGAAATTGATACCTCCATTTACCTGGCGTTTCCCACCTTCTTCGCTACTGGACCCAGTATTTAGGGGGGAGCTGGCGGAGGAGATAGACGTCTTTTTTGAGACTAACATAGGATCTGTGGAAAGCTTCCAGACGGTATGTGAGACCTTTAAAGTCTTTATTCGTGGTGTGGCTATGTCAAAGCACCCTAGTATATTAAAATCCATCCGTCAGCGACTAGTGACGCTGGAAAGACAGCTCGCTGCCCTTGAGCAAAGACAGCGGTCCGCCCCATGTGCCAATGTGACGGAGGAGATTAAAACACTGATCTCTGAATACCACGAGGAGGCAGATAGGGAGGTACAACACATGGGGAAATATGCCACAGCGCGTAGGTACGGGGAGGAGGAGCGACAGAGCTCTCTTTTAGCCAGGTTAATTAAAGGGAGCAGGGGGAAATCCCTGATTTCGGAACTGCGAACCGCGGACGGAAGTATGGTGACGGAGGAAGGAGAAATAGCAGAAGAATTTAGGAGATACTACTCTGATCTGTACTCTGCTAAAGGTGGTGATCTCACAGCTGAGGCGAGTGACTACCTGGATCACATAGACCTGCCGCAGCTGACAAATACCCATATCGAATTCCTAATGGCACCCATAGAACGGGATGAAATAATAGATGCACTTGCAAGCATGCGCTCTGGCGGCGCACCGGGTGCTGACGGGCTCACTGTTACATTTTATAAATCCTTCCAGGACAAGCTACTTCCACACTTAGCTACGCTATTTGCCAATATTTGTGTAGACGGAGCCATGCCGCCTTCAATGAGAGAGGCCCTAATAGTAACCATACTCAAGCCAGGGAAGGAGCCCAGTGAGTGCAGCTCATACAGGCCGCTATCGTTGTTTAACGTAGATACCAAGATATACGCTAACGTGTTGGCGACTCGCCTTGCCCTCCTGGTACATAAATTGGTCGCGCCGGAACAGGCTGGATTCATCCCCAGCAGAAACTTGACGTACAATATATGTACGGTGTTGGGTACAATAGAGCATGTGCGACAAGACACAAAGTCGATTGCTGTCTTCCTGGACATGGAAAAGGCATTTGACTCTGTTGAGTGGCCGTTCCTGTCCTTGGTGCTGCGGTGGTTTGGTCTGGGTGAGCCGTTCCTTCAAATGATAGGGGCCCTGTATCATAAGCCGACAGCGAGACTCCGCTTGGGAGGTATGGTCACTGACCCTATCCAAATTGGCAGGGGTACAAGACAAGGTTGCCCCCTCTCCCCCCTGCTATATGCTCTGGTGGCGGAACCGCTGGCCTGTGCATTGCGAGAATACCATGGACATGAGGGAGTCAGCTTTCCGTCTTACAAGATAGTTGTCTCGACTTACGCGGACGACACCTTGCTGTACGTCCGCGACCCGAAACGCAACCTGTCCTCTATGCTAAGAGAGGTAGTTCACTTTGGTGCTCTCTCTGGTTTGAGGGTTAACTGGCCGAAATCGGTTGCCTTCCCGCTTACTCCAATAACGGGGCAATTCGAAATGGAGTATCCTCTGCAGTGGTCCAGTGACACGGTCCGGTACCTGGGATTCAGGATACATACGGATGTGGAGACGTTGCTACGCGAAAACTATGGTGTAGCCTGCAGTAAACTAGAAGATGACGTTGAGGCTTGGTGTAAACTACCCGTTTCACTTATGGGACACATTGCCCTTATGAAAATGGTGGTTCTCCCACGCTTTCTCTTTCTCTTTAGTGCCATCTCGATGGTGCTGTCTAAAGCTTTCTTTCGGACTCTGACGCAGCTAATGGTTAAGCTTGCCTGGGCGGGCAAACAGCCCAGAGTAAAGTGGTCTCTACTGACACTCCCATATAATATAGGCGGATTGGTGGCCCCGGACCTAAGGCTGTACTACAGAGTGGCGCAGGCAGCACATCTCCACACTTGGATACACGGGGATGAACGAGTACCACACCTTCGGATGGAACGGCTATTCGCGGAACCATTGCCACTGCCGGCCACGATCTGTCGGCAAATGGACCGCAGGACGGGCATATTGTATTCGCTCTCGGCCACGAATCACGCTTGGCACACTCTACTGCTGATGCAGGGGGGAGCTCTCCTATATTCGCCGTCTATGCCCATAGAATGGGCCCTCTGGCTCTCGCCGCTCACAGAGCGCGGCGTAATTCAGGCGTTGCATAGAATGGGCATTTCCACAGTGGGCGACTTGTTCATGGTAGGGTCAAAGAGTGGGACCAGATAGAGACAGATGTAGACCGTGCTTCACTGCTGCTAAAGTTCCAATACCACAGGGTACACTGCGCTTTACTGGACTTACTAGGCCCGGACCTGGCGGAGCCTTCGGAGGTTCCGGAACTAACGTATGTAATTAAGGCGGAGACCCCTCGCAAACTTGTAACTGCGCTGTATAAAACAGCAATGACACACAGGGAACACCAGTATATAAAGGCCAGAACCGCCTGGCAACAGGACTTGCAGACCACCGTAGACGATGACATGTGGAGATACTGCTGCACAAGCACGAAGAAGATATCACTAAATGGTAGACATAGACTGATACATTTTAAATTTCTCCAGAGAGTTTATTATACACCATGGAGATTACATAGATATGGCCTCCGGAGCTCGGCGGAATGTGAACGCTGCCGGACTCAGGTAGCGGACTTCTTACACCTGGCGTGGTCGTGCCCGGGGGTAAGTAACTACTGGTGTGGCGAATTAAACCAGATCCTGGGTACAGACTTGACCCCTGACCCGGCGCTGGCGCTGATGGGGTTCTCCAAGCCTTTGCCGGTGGCCGTCAGGCACCTTGCGGACATGGGGATGCTAATTGCCAGACGGGTGCTGGCGATGTGCTGGATGAGAGGACCCCTGCCCACAGTGAAAAGATGGCCGCACGACATGTTGTATTGTTGCACCCAATCGGAACATTATAGTGAACTATTGCCACCAACCAGTCGTCCGAAGAACTTCTGGGTCCTCTACAGGTCGCGCTTGCAGAGTCCGGAGGGTGAAACTGCGGAGAGGGAGGGGGTAGTCGAGGAGGGGGGGTGTGCTCGATGGGGCGCAGCCTGCCGAGGCAGAATAGTCCCTAACTGACGGACCGATACTAGCTGATGTAACTGGGGGGCTAGACTCATTATGGCACTTGTAGGGCATCGGAGCAGTCTAGATTCAGATGTAGGAAGTAACATATACTATGGAGCTAAGTGGGGACAGTTGTGCAAGGGAGGGAGGGGTGGGATAGTGTTACTTTTGCGTTATTGGTTGGGTTAGGGCCTAATTGGGATTAGGGCTAAGGGGGAGGAGGGCTAGATATGGGGATCACACACAGTACAGGTTTCAATAGTGCACTCATGGAGCGGTGAGAGGGCAGTCTCTATCTAACGCCCCCCCCTCACTTTTTTGTTTTGGTTTCACAGGAGGTACTAATTTGCCGCCGGACCCCCGGGTTGTCGGCTGAAAGGCTGTGTTCTACGAGATTAGTCTTGTTAAATTTACGGAATATTTGGAGCGGCCGGCCTCCGGGTTGTATGCCTAGTGCTGTGTATAATGTGTAACACTCAATAAAGGTCTTTGAAATATAAAAAAAAGGTCATGGAATATTCACATTGTAGATCAGAGATGTTGTATACATTACATATAGAAAAATTTAGAAAATATCTAAATTTTTTATTTTTTTTATATTTATTTTAAATTTTTTTGTTGCTTCATCAAAAACCTCAAACAAATACATACTTTGGTACTTTTAAATATAAGTCATTTCCTGATGGTACAAGTACACAGTTCCTCTGGCCTAGACATAATGAATACATTGCATACAGCACAACATCACTATCCCCTGCAGCTTGCTTTACTCCCCTGTCTTCTAACCGATTTATCTTAGTCCTCTTGTATCATTCCTCATCGTTCTCCTCGTCAGAGCTGTCAGTATCATCCTCAGGCAGTGGATCGCACAGGCCCCCTCTAAAGACATTCCATGGATCCCAGAACTTATTCCATTTACGTGGGCTGGCCCTGGCCTTGTATACCGCGCGCTCCGTAACCATTAGAATATCCATATTTCTACACCAGTGTGCCAGCGTGGGCAGATCCGCTGCACCCCATTTCTGCGCAACATCTCTCTTAGCAACCATAATGCCCAATGTACCCCATGTTTGACCATGGCGAGAAAGATCATTCGGGTCCCATATGTTCAGGATACATTTGCGTGGTTCAGGTACTATTCAGGTCTTTAGTGTTTGTGAAATGGTGCGCATAATCTGTTTCCAACAGTCTGTGATAAACGGGCAAGCCCAAATGGTGTGTAGGAATGTGCCCTCCTCCCCACCCCCGCGTAGGCAGTAGGGATGCTGCGCTCGCTGCAGCTTGTGTAGTGTGGTTCTGGTGTAATATATCCTATGGAGGACTTTGAGCTGTACTAATCGGAACTTCGCCGATATTCCCACTTCTCTCGGGGACTCCAGCGCCTCATTCCACTCAGAGTCATCCATATCACCCACTTCGTCTGCCCATTTCTCTCGCAGTTTCAGTGTAGGGTCTGGTAGGTTGTATATCAATTTCCAATAGGTGAGGGATGTGGCGCTGCGCTGCATGTAATCTGTGAGTGGTCGATCCTCCAACGGGGAGGCCTCAGGGGATTGGTGTTTGTCGGGATTGCTGTTAACAAGGCGTGCCTGACCTGCACATATCTATACGTCTCGTTTGGTCCTAGGTCATATTGTAGCTGGAGTTGCGTAAACGGGACCACTGTCCCCTTGTCCCACAAGTCGCCCACCGTAGATATTCCGATAGTGTCCCATTGTGTAAAGCCCTTACTACGTCTCAACTGTCCCAGTGCTTTGGAGTCCCATAGCGGGGTGAGTTTAGTAATTACTCCCCTCCATCCCAATTTCGCCTGCGCTGTGTACCATATTTTCGCGGAATGTTGTGTGGGTCCTATGAGCCTGTTCACCAAACCCCTGTGGTAGAGCACCACCAGTAAGCTGTTTGTGCCCATCTGTGCTCTTTCAGCTCTATAAGCTGGATCATCTTGGGGTGCATGGATCCATTGGGTAATGGTTTTAAGTTGTGCAGCCCAGTAATACATTTGCAAATTCGGCAGTGCAATCCCGCCCTCATACCAGCTTCTTTTCAGCTTAACATGGGCAATCCGGGCAGGGCGGTTACCCCATAGTAGGTTGGAGATCAGTGCCGTCACCTGTTGAAAGTAGCGCATCGGTACCGGATATGGTGTGTTATCAAGTGCATAGAGAAATCTTGGCAACGCCATCATTCTGTACAGCGTTGCCCTGCCCAGTAGTGTCAGGGGCAGAGCTGCCCAGTGTTTTACATCACGTCGCAGACGTTCTAGTGGTGGTTTCAAATGTTCATCATACAACTCTTCTGGGTTCTGCGTTATATGTATGCCCAGGTCCTTAAAGTAGTTTGTCGCTAATGAAAATATCTCATTTTAATGCTACAACGTTGTAGAGGAAATGGAAGAAAATTGGAAACCAACATTTTTTTTTTATGGAAGTCAAATATCTATTTCAGGACGAACTTATATAGCAGTGGCTAATATTTTCCATAATGGACCTACTACAACATCTGGACACTATACTGTGTATTTAAAGTGTAATAAAGAGAGGGCCAGATGGTGACCGTGCTGACAGTCGTGTGAGCCCGAGCTCTCGGAGCTCTGCTACGTGTACTGTGCTCGTAATGCCAAACCCTGCGTCAAAGACTGGAATGCTCTTGTAAACATATCAATGAAATCAGTGGAGTAACAACCTGATCCGAAATATACCTGGTGGAACGGCATGATCTACAGTGTCTATCTGACTGTGGCGTCATCCCGTGTGGCTCTCCTTCAACTGCTGGAGCTGGAGCAGCGCTGTTCCGGGTTCGCATACGTCAGGAGGTCACGGAGGTCTTGGCTCGAAAGGCGGAGGTGGGGTTGGTTGTTTGGCGTCCTCCGTGGTAATGCCGCTGAAAGCTGGATGCGTATGGAGGCTGCTGGATCCGGAGAGTCGCGAGGTGGGAAAAAAAGGTGACCCGATCTCGGCGAAGGAGGAAAATATCTGTGTGGATGTGACTAGTAAGAAGATAGTACGTCTTTAATTTTTGCTGGAAAAACGAGGAAGCTCTTCTCCTCAATAGACACGAGTCCTGGAACTGAGCAAAGTGGTAGGAGGGGGGAAATCCTGGCACAAGACGATCTCGCCAATAAGAATGACTCAACAAGAGACATTTCTGGCATTTTAAATGATGGGGAAGAGCAGGGGCTGATAATGGTACTAATACTGATGATTTGGCAAAGATGCAAGGCACTATAGAAGTCTCCACTGAAAACTATATGGGGAAAATTGTACAGTGAGTGAGCAGGAGCATAAATCCCCCAGCCAGGATATCTTGAGAGACAAGGACAATATTAGTGGCCAGAATGTAATAAAAGAGATCGATTCAGAAGACCATTTTTTTTTGCTTTTCGATTCCTCAGAAACCTCCCGAGAGGAATCCGAGCTATCTATGCAGTTAAAACACAAGGGGGGTTCCCCCGCTAGCGGCCTCAGTGGGCTCAGTTATTTACATTTGAAGGATTTGGGTGATATGGAAACAGATTCACTAGGTACTCCAGAGTGCAGTCCAAAAATGGTGCAGAAGAAAGTTGGATTATGCACAGGTCTCCAAACTATCGAAAATACTGAGCCTTTGCAATGGTACTATTTCTTTTTAGCTGAATCTGGTACCACCGCGGTGACCAAAGCAATACAGCCTAATCAATTGGTCATGGAGAAGGCTGAGGGCATCTCGTTAGCAGTTATATATCAAAGTATAATGCCCACAGAGAGGAGACGCTTATTGAATGTCCGCGCACTCAGAACGCTTGCCGCAAACTCCAGAACTCAGTACGGAGGATGAATTAGCAGTGCAAAAAGCAAAAACAGAAACACTGCGTACGGCGATGGATGATACCCTTTGGAAACTGACAGACCTCGAAAACCGTCTTCGATGCAACAACCTTCGTGTGTTGGATATTCCGGAAGTGGCAGTAGGGTTAGATGCACGGAAATCCATCATTGAACTCTATTCTGAGGCTTTTCCAGGGCTCACTCAAGGGATTGGAATAGAGAGATCCAGAGAGCATATAGATTTCCTTTCATGCAGCGTACGAGACCGGTACAAAACGCTCCTAGGTCCAGAGCTATTCTTATATCAGTAAAAAAACGTTTTGGCCCTAGAAGCAGTGTGTACGATTTGGCACGCCCTGTTCGAAAGAAAACTGGGAGAGGGATACAGTTTTTTGTGCGCATAGATTATTGCCCCCTGACAGTCGAGAAAAGATGGCAATTACGCCAACTCAATAGACCATTTCAAAACAAGGAGGCACAAGCCTACTTGTTAAATCCGGCTAAAATGAAAATCATTTATAAGGAACAAGTCAGATTCTTTACTGCAGAACTTGCGGTTAAAGAATATTTGCAAACCCTTTAAAAAAAAGAAAGGGGCTGGGCCTATAGGAATGGGTTAGAATATGCAAGGTTGAACAGTGTTTGTTGTTGGGAGCTTTTTTCTTTTCCTTCTTTTCTTTTTTGTTCTTTTTTTCCTTTCTCTCCTCTTTCTCTATTCTGTCTAGTATGTCTGTTTTTTGTTCCTTTAAATCTGACCCTGATGGGGGGGAATAAAGAGGGGGGAAGTAGTAAAGCAATGCATAGTGTTTGTGGAGCAGGGTTATCCGGGGGGCAGGAGCTTGATCCATCTCAGAAACCTTGGGTCTCAAAGCCTCTTTTCTGGGTAAGGGTGGGGTTGGGGCAGGGCTTCGGCTGAAGCCCTGGGTGGGTGGCCAAGGGTATGGGGATTGGGTTGGGTTGGGGGATTGGGGAAGGGTGAGAGGCTCATGGGGGTGGTGAGGGCACATGATAAACCAATCCATGATAGTGTAAAGATAGAAAATGAGAAACACAATCACTTAATGTAGTCAGTCTTAGACTGGTCAGAAACTTCGACTTTTGATGGGGGATAGGAAGGCACACCCAGGTTTACGGGTCTGCTCTGTTAATGTATGTGGGCTGAATAATCATGGGACGAGGCAACCAGATATAGGGGCCGATTAGGATGGCCGACGGACTTGCGTCCGTCCGCCACCCTTGAGGAGGAGGGAACGTCCGCAGGGGCTGCGGCGTTCCCTCCGTGCTGATTAGGATGTGACCGCCAGGGTGGCGGTCACATCCTCTATATTTAACATTGCGGCGGGTGCAGCTTCAAGCTGCACCCGCCGCAATGTTAAAAAAGCATGTGTTACATTTACATGCACAAAGCGGCAGGCACCGCACGGTGCCTGCTGCTTTGTGCACGCAAATGCAGGGGGGTACCATAGGTACCCCCCATGTGCACCCCCCATTCACCCAGGGGGCCCGCAACGGGCCCCCAAAGTGAATGTCCGTATGCTTTTCCATGGCGGAAAAGCCACCGTGGAAAAGCAGTTTTACACAAACATCATAATATGGCGGACGGTGTCTCATAGACACCGCCTGCCATGTTATAGCTTTTCCGCCGCGGTCGGAAGCCGACCGCGGCGGAAAAGCGGCGGACGGAATTCCAGACCCACCAGCCATCCTAATTTGGCGGTGGGTCTTTGGTGACTCCGCAGAGGATTTTCCGCCTCCTCCGGGCCGGAGGTGGCTTCCGCCGGCCCGGAGGAGGCGGAAAATCCTCCATCCTAATCGGCCCCTAAGTTTGTATACAGGAAACCCATATTCCATGGGGTAAAAGAAAGCTCCTGGCTGAATTAGGATTGTCGACATTGACATGTACACAGCAATCTACAACAACGCGTAGAGTTGCAATTTTGGCAAAAAGTTTGATAAAGGGGATGGGAAGAGCACTGGGGGATAAACAGGGGCGGTCGGCTATTGTTGAATGGACTATTGGGACCTTAAGATGCACTATATCCTCAGTATATGGCTCTAACTTTGATGAGGTAGCTGTATTAGACGGATTGAATGTCGAATTTGCATCATGGCCAACCCCATTATTCCTGTGTGGCGATTTTAATATACATATTGAGCCCCAGGGTTTGCAGCTAGATATAAAAAGGTGTAACGGCAGGAAACCTAAAGTTTTGAAAGCAGTCTAACATCTGCTTTTGGGTCATGGTTTGGATGATGCCTGTGCCGCTTTACGGGGGTCTGACCCAGGGTATACATTTTATTCACACCCACATCAGAAGTTAGTGAGGCTAGATTATTTCTTTCTGTCAAGTGTAACACTCTGTGATGCAGACATACAGGTATTTCCCCGGATGACAGCTGATCATGGACCTTTGGTTTTGAATATTCAGGCACTTAAGGCAGGAATTAAGCCTAGATCATTTACATTTGATAGAAAACGTTTACTGGATGAAGCATATGTTGGGCATATGAAGGAGTGGTTTCCATCTGTAAATCACAACTCCACTGTGGCTGGTTTTGTCTGGGATGCTTTAAAAGCTGGGTTCAGAGGGGACACCCTTAGCTTTGGGCTACATAAGCGGAAGCAGCTGAAACTTGTAATTCAGGAACTATATGCCAAGCCCATAAAAGAAGAAGAAAACCTCATGCGGGTTACCGCAAACAGAAGTGGCATGTTGTAAGCCCAAAATAAATCTTCATTGGAGTAAAGAAATAGCCAGAAAGTATGCTCTGAATAAGGAACAGAGTTATGAGTATGGGGAAGCAGTTGGGCGCTGTCAGGCTCAAAGGCTTTGATCAAGAGAAGCAGCTCAAAGAATAGCGGCCATAACAAATTCTCTGGGCCATTCAGTAGATACCCCTGTTGGGATTCTTAAAGTTTTTCACGATTTCTATAAAGGGCTATACACTGGAGATAGCTATGATACGCAGGCAAGTGAGATACTGTTGTAAAGTTTTAATGGCGAAAACTTGATAGCCCAAGATATAGCTATGTTGGAGACACCAAGAACTATGGAGGAGTTGGAGGTGGCAATCAATAGCTTAGCTATAGGCAAACCGGCAGGACCCGACAAAATTCCTCTGGATGTATATAAAATGGTTTTTTTTTTAAGAGCTGAAAGCAGATATGTTGTCTACTTTTCAACAAGCACAGAGAGGCGTAGCTCCCCCGTCATAGGATGAGGCAAGCATAATTGTATTTAACAAACAAATAAGACACCTGACTTGCCAGGTTCTTACCGTCCCATATCGCTGTTAAATTTTGATGGTAAATTCTATGCAAAAATGTTAGCGACCCAATTAGCGGAAGTTATAACCCCTTTAGTTTTGATTCAGCAGCATGGGTTTATACTCAAGAGGACCAGAGTTAATCATATTAACAGGGTAATAACTCTGCTGGATGTAGCCAATTCTAAAGGTAGTAAATTTGGCCTGATTGTATTAGATTCTAAAGAGGCGTTCGATCGGGTCAAATTGGAATTTTTGAGGGCAGTTTTGCGACGTCCAGGTTTTCGACAAGGCTTTGTCAAAGCTATTCATGTTTTATATCATCGTCCGACTGCTCAAATCTGCATGATGGGTTTAGAATCGGATTTGGTACATACTACAAGAGGTACAAGGCAGGGATGCCCATGTTCCCCATTGCTGTTTTCAGTATATATCAATCCTTTTTTAATGATGTTAGAGCAGAACTCTAGGATCGAATCAGTAATCTGCAGGCAAGAGCAATATTGGGTGTTCGAGTATGAGGACAATATTGCGGTTGTTACACCAAACCCTGTAGCGGCTATGCCTAAGATAGAACTTTTGGCACTCGAATTTGGAGCAGTCTCCGGCTACAAACTTAATGTGTCCAAGAAGACACAAATTTTATGTATGATTCAAGATTCTTATAATGATCAAAGAATTGCAAACGAGGTATCAAACCTGGGTGTTAAACTAAGGACTAGCTTAAAAACACTAGTGGAGGTCAATTGGGGATATATTGTAAGTACAGTACGACAATAACTAGATCGGTGTGACTGTCTGCATCTCTCACTGGTGGGGCGCTGCAATGTTCTTAAAATGTTAATCTTACCCATGGTTTTATACTTTTTAAGATCAGTCCCGCTAGAAATCACCCATGTACAATTGCAATTACTCCAATCTATCTGTGCTAGGTTTTTGTGGGCGCAGGGGAAGTCCTGCAGAGCAATGCATTATATGATTTTACCTTGTGAGAAGGGCGGTTGGGCAGTTCCGGATTTTACCTTATACTATTATGCCTGCATTTTGTGAAACATGCGTATCATATTAACTTGGGAAGAGGTTCTTAGCATAGCAGAGTCTCCCTCCATTTATCAGATGCTATTGGGCGGCGATGCTAAGAGTTGTTTATTTGCGATACTGCAGCCCAGCTATTATAAAAAATCAAGGTATAAGGTGTTAAATACTGCCCATAAGGTTTGGAAGGCTGTATGAAAGCGGTATCAATTTGAAAGGGTTTCCTATTACACTCCTATTTCTGCTTCAGGGTTGCTACCATCTGTATTCTGGGATAGGACTATACACAGATGGCGGATTAAAGGGATCTTATGTATTGAGGATTTATATGCTAATAGGGCTTTGATATCATATGCAATGTTAACTGAGAAATATCAGCTCCCTAGATCAGAATTTTTAAAGTTTTTACAAATCCGCGTTTATTTGTGTAATAGTCGATGGAGTATAGTCTCAAATCCATTAGTTGAGGCTATTACAAGAAGAATGACCGTATTGGCACTACATATAATCTGCTGCTTGACACCCAGACCGATGAATTGGATATTCATAACCTTAAATGGGACAACAGGTTAGGATGCCAGGGCACCCGCATGGAACACTCTATTGACCTGGCAGGGAGGTTACTGATGTCTGCTAATCTTCGCTCTCAGTATTATAACAGTATTATAAGACAGTTTTTAACCTCTATCACACTCCCGCTAAAATTTAAAAATGGGGAGGGGTAAATTATGGGAGGTGTTTTCGATGTGGAACCGAGGATGCAGATATGGTACATATTTTTTCATGTGGGCACTTGAGCAACTTCTTGGAGCATCTTGAGAGGTTCCTATCTGAAATAACGGGAGTTGTTGTAAGAATATCCGCTTCCCATATGCCCCTGGGGTTGGGAGGAAATGTAAGGGGTGAAAAGACAGTATATACGTTGCTTTATTTGATCTTCTTAGCCATAGCATAGCTAGATTATGTATTGCTTCCATGTGGCTTCAGAAAGACGCTCCGACCTTTGAGCTATGGAGGGCCAGATTTTTTACAATTTTTTACTTAGAATACAGCTCATATGCCCTGAAAGGTTCAGGAAGGCGCAAATTGGTCAGGGAAATATAGGGTCCAGTGATTGAATAAATGGAGGATTGAAGATCCGTTTTTAAGAGCTTTTAATCACCTGTTAGAACTATAGTGGATGTGCCTTGGGTAAGATATGCATTACATGCCAGCAGATCGTCCTCTATCGCCAATCTTTTTAAGACTGTTTTAAAGATTTGAGATTTACATGTGTATTAGTACTATCATGGATTGAAATAAAACACATTAAGAAATAAAAATAAATAAAGTGTACTAAAGGATGGACACATTGCAATGATGCTCACTTGGAATTCTAACTTAGATTGCCTTATGAATTACCAAAGTCATATTTGATATTTTTGAAGCCAAAGTTTTAAATACATCATTCAGCCTATTGGGAAGATGTGAACAGAAAGTAGACATCACTGCAAACAATTAGTATTTATAATTACTGTTGGGAATATTATTTGCGCTAATTGATTTTGCATTTGTAAAATTGTGTTTAAAAGGAAATAGTTTATATATTTGTTGTCTATATTGTACCAGATGTAAATGAGAGCCTACATTTTGACAAAGGTATTTCGCATAAATAATAGAGTTATTGTAGCTGAAGGAAGTGATTAACAAAGTGTGCATAGAAAAACACATAGCTACACATATTGAAAATGATGATCTACGCTGATGTGGTTGTTTTTTCTACAATCAATTTGATTATTTTTCCCCCTGTTCAATAACGATACTGCATTAAAATCACTGTGTATGGTGAAGTTAAGTGGAATCTGAGAACAGCAAAACAGGGAAACTGAAAATCTTATGTAATTGTAAATTTATGTTCTTAAAAATATAATATTATAATTTCTGTAACACATTACATTAAATAACAATTTTTCTTCTTATTGTTTATAGTAGCTACTAGTAAAGTTTGAAAACAGTTGTAATTTTGTTTAGGACAACACTATTATAAAATACTTTTGCTGAGTAATGTCTGTAAATTACTTAAAAGGTAAGAATACATAAAATAGCATGGGTGATAAAGTATTTATATGTTATTTGTTTCTAATATAAATAATGTTGATCTTTTACACTATTTGCAAACTAGGATCATGCTGCTGATGTAGTCAGCTACACAGTCATCCTTTCAAGCAAACACTATCTGTGCTCTCATCTATACTCTATAGCATAAGTCATGCACTAATATGATAACCCAGGCATTATTGTTGCATTCTTCCTTTCACACAGGCACATCCCATGCATGCATCCAATCACCCAGGCACTAGCCTGTACTCATAGAATCACTCAGACAATACTATTGCACTCAACCATTCTCTCAGATACAACACATGCACCTATGTAATCACCCAGGCAGTATTCTTGCACTGAATTATTCACTTAGGCACTACCCATGCACTCATCCATTGTTTCAGGCACTACCCATGCCCTCATCCAATGCCCCAGCCATTACTCCTACAGTCATGCGTTTACTCAGGCACTACCCATGCCGTCATACAATTAAGGAGGAACTACCTATACACACTTGCAATCAATCAAGCATTACCTATGCAATCGTACACTCAACCAGGCACAAGTCTTGCGTTCAACCATTCACTCAGGCACTCAGCCATTCCCTCAAGGACTATCCATGCTCTCATCCAAGGACTCAGGCACTAGGCATGCACTCATCCAGTAACCAGGCATTATTATTGAGGTCATCGTTTTACTAAGGCACCACCTATGCACTGATCTAAGCACACAGTCATTACCCTTCCACTCATAAATTCACTCAGGCACTACCCATGCACTCATCCAATCACCCAGGCAGTACCCATGCAGTTATGCAATCACCGAGGCACTGCACATGTAGTCATGCAATCACTCATGCATTACTGTTGCACTCAACATTCACTCAGGCACTACCCATGCACTCATCCATTCACTCATGCACTACCTATGTACTCATTCATTGACGTAGGCATTACCCTTACACTGATAGTTTCACTCAGGTACTTTTCATACACTGATCCAATCACCCAGGCATATCCCTGCACTTATGCAATCAACTCTAACATTGATCATACACACATTCATACAATCAATCACTTTCACTACATACATTTTTTAATCAGTTTAGGTGGTTCCATTAGAACCTTTTTTTAGAACATTTTTATATTGTTTCGTATTTTATAATAGTACGACTCTGTTTTCTTTCAACGAAGAAACACAAGTAACAAAAAAAACAAAAATTAACATTTGTGAGATCTGAGGAGAGTCTTGACAGCGTCTATGGAGAGCTCTCCAACACATAGAGTTGTCAAACATTTTCTGCGGTGGATGCCAGCATCCGCCAACTTCTGAACAATGAGAGGTTGTGGTGTATTTAAAACAACCCCTGCAGATGTTGATGGTTGTGTTCCATCATCATTGGCTGCTTCTTCCCTTCTTCGGCGATCCACCTCTTGTAAAAGACGAACAAGGTGTATTGTATCAAGATGTTTTTTCATGGAAGAAGTATCTCATGAGTACCTCTTTTCTGATCCTCTTGACAGGACTTTGTGACAAATTGTACATGTCACCTTACATACTTTCACTTTCTTTTCACCTTCAGGCACAGTGAAGAAAGCCCACACAATGCTTTTCTCCTCTTCATCACTGGCTCCTCCACCTCTTCCATCTCCTCCTCCTGCTCTTCAGGGAACGCTGATGCCATTTATTGGTGGGAAAAATGAAAAACACAACAAAAAATACAAAATTAACAGAGCATACAAAACAGGTAGTCTTCAAGCCAGAGACACACAAAATGAAAGGACTGTAAGAAGTCTGGGTTCCACCCACCAACAAAATGAAAACCTCTTTGACCAATAAGAAGCTTTCTTTCTATGTGACATTAAGTTGCATAGGGGTCGCACACCCCCCGTGCGTACGTTGCGCACATGTCGCGCATATGTTGCACACCTGTAAAATGTACTAAATGTAATATAAAACATAAAAATATTATTAGGATGTTGTGTTTAAAAGTATTCGAGTGAAAAGTGTTCATGCAAAGCAGAAATTTAAACTTGAAACATTCATATTTCATACATTTGCAAATTAGGCCAGAGTTGTTCCCCTATGCAATCTCGGAAATACGTGATTTTGGAATTCGCAACCACTACGCATCCGCTGCGCGATGGTGTCGCTTACATAAAAATGTGCTTTAAACATCTTAAAAATATTGCACAAGAACACTAATACTGATTTTTAAGATTGATTACCAACCTCTTAGTTAAAAAAAGATATAATTTCAGTGTAAATATGTATTTTAGTGTACGCACATGCAAAGCATAGATCTGCGTTTGGTAAGTGATATAATCGCGTCCACAAAAATCAAATTGCTAACTTCTCTATTGCTATTTTTAAGTACTCAGTAACAAAACTCTACGCAAAAAAATGTATTCGTTCTAAATATGTTTTTTAAAGTGATGTTTGTATAACAGATCCACACACCGACCGCATAGGGTAGCGTATGGTACGTGAACCTTTTTTAAATTAAAAAATATATATATATAAAGAAGATAGTTATTATAAGAAAAGAACAAAACAAGTTTCATACTATTAAAAGCAATCATACAAAAATTAATTTTGCAAAACAAAAAAAACTATAAAAAATATGCTAAACATTGTTCTTATTGAATTCATAATTCTATTATATAATATCACACTGTACAAAATTACTAACAAGAAAACAATGTTAATTCAAATAAATAACACTATCTAAGATCTAAGATCATGTGTTATAAAACGGAGATAAATAGAGTTAAGGCAGAATATTTCTCTAGCATGATTCTTAATGCCCCCAATACCTCCAAAAGTATTTTTAATATTCTGAATAGTCTCTCTAACCACGAGTGCACAAACAAGCAGATACCCCCCTCCCAGGAACTGTGTAATAACTTAGCTAAGTTTTTCCATCTTAAAATCAAAACTATTATTGATGAGTTGAGAGAGGGGAAGAAATATGTGATGCCTGAAACCACTGACACCGTGGCTTTTAATGATTCGGGAAAGAGGGTTAATGATGTCTCTATCACCTTCTCAGATAACATGAATGGTAACTATTTAACCGAGTTTGCGCCTTTGACCTCGGAAGATTTTTGTAAAGTAGCACAGGGCATTTCATTAGGCTCCCCCTTAGAACCCGTACCTCATCAAATCTGGAATATATTTGAGACAGAATTGTTTCCTACTCTGCGGTTAATTTGTAATCAGTCCCTCAACAGTGGGGTAGTGCCATTGCAGTGGAAACAAGCTTTAGTGACCCCTCTGCTTAAAAAGGCCTCCCTGGATCCGGAATGTCCGAAGAATTACAGGCCGATCTCTCTCTTGCCCTTTCCGGCCAAATTACGGAAAAAGTGGTCAGTAGGACACTCTCCAACTGTCTGGAGCAGCATAAATTGCTGGAGGAGGCTCAGTTTGGCTTTCGGCCTGCTCATGGTACCGAGTCGGCCCTGGTGACCGTGATGGACGAACTTCGGATGCGTGCAGACAGGGGTCAGGCAGCTATTCTTATTCTGCTCGACCTGTCTGCCACATTCAACATGGTCAATCATGGGACTCTGTTGAGCAGGCTGGAGAAGGTGGGGGTGAAGGGCTGTGCTCTTCAGTGATTTCAATCTTTCCTCACGGGTCGAATGCAGGCAGTGTCTCTTCCCCCTTACCGCTCTGATTTGATTAACATCACACATTGGGTGCCACATGGCTCGGCAATTACTCCGATTCTTTTTAACATATATATGAAACCTCTGATTGCAGTCATTAAAGAGCATAAGATTAACATCACTAATTATGCTGATGACACGCAGCTTTTTTTCTCATTGGAGGGAGAGCAGTCTACCTCTCTTGAGGAGTTCCATTGTTGCTTACGTGATACGGCTCAATGGCTGAAGGGTAATTCACTACAATTTAATGCCAGCAAGACGGAGGTGCTCTTCTGCTCTGCGGATAGGGTTCCCTCGGTGTTGCCCACTAACTTCTGGCCCAGCGATATGTCAACCGCAGTGAGATCAGTGGATAAGGTTTGTAACCTGGGCATCATGTTTAATAACAAGCTGACTATGGAGGCTCAGGTTACTAGAACGGTGGGTAGCTGCCTTGCGATTATCAGATCCTTACGTACAATCTTTCCTTTATTACCCCCTCAGGCACGGGCACTAGTTGTACAGAGCACAGTCCTGAGCAGACGATTATTGCAATGCCCTTCTGCTAGAATCTCCAAAGTTTCTTTTGAGCAGACTTCTTAGAATTCAGTCGACCCCAGCCAAACTTGCCTTAGGCTGGCCTACAAGGTCCTCATCATCCCGGGCCCTGGCTAAACTGCATTGTCTCCCGGTGAGACAGAGAATTCAGTTTAAGTTGGGCCCTGTCTCGTTGTAGAGGAAATTCGAGTGGTAGGTTCCAGCAAGAAACCTTCGTTCCACCTCAGCAAGATTAGTTAAGATCTCGAGGTTTAGGAAAGTCAGAACGGGTGGCAGAACCTTTACGGCTTAGTTAGTTGTACTAACTATACCTCGCGTGCCCGCAATCACTGCTGATGATGTCACATATTACATCATTCATGACATGGTGAGTGACATCACTGATGACATCACTGATGACATCTCAAATGAAATCACTGACTAACTATAACGGGGGAATTTCAATGGTTTTATACAAGTGAAATGTGTAGCTAACTATAACACCCCTAAAACCTATTTTTTTTTAAGTTAATGTCTAAGGTTTTTTAAATGCTAATTCCTAACTATAACTTGTCTGTAACCTATGGTTTTTTCAGTGAATTTCTAAGGTTTTTTTAAATGCTAATTCCTAACTATAACGTGTCTGAAACTTATGTTTTTTCAGATGATTTTTTTTTTTATATATATACATTCACTGAAAAACCATAGGTTTCACACCAGTTATAGCTAGGAATTAGCATTTAAAAAACCTATTAAATTCACTGAAAAAAACCATAGGTTTCACACCAGTTATAGTTAGCTGGAAATTTTACTCGCATAAAACCATTGAAATTCCCATGTTATAGTTAGTTGGACTCACTATAACTTGCGCATGCAATGCACTGCTGATGATGTCACATATTACATCACTATGACATGGTCAGTGACATCACTCATGACATCACTGATGACACCATCCAGTGAATGTGTGTCTTTCTGAAAAATAAATATGTGTTATATATGTATATGTAAAAGTTGATGGAAGAATAAATGTTTAAATAAGTGTCTAAATGGATGTTTTTAAAAAAAAAAATGATTGGTTAACTGGCTTATTAAGTGTATCTTAGTGAATACACATATTAGTGAGTAATGTTTAAATATTTAAATATATGTGTTAGTGTTTCACTTTGTGTATAAGTGGCTGTATGGGTTGGTGAGTAGCTACATGTGTTTGTATATAGGTTATTAGTTTTTTTTTAGTATCAGTATGAGTGTCTGTATGGTATGATGGGAGTAATACTTAGCACATAGATGCATGAATGACTGACTCTCTGTTTGTATGTGTTTTGAAGACAGCATATGTGCAGGACTGTATGGGTGGATGAGTGTGTATATGTGTGTGTTAGTGAGTGAATGACTGTCTCACTAGTGTCTTTATCAGTAACTACATATGTTTTGATCTAGTATATGTGAATGTTGATGTATATAAGTGAGTATATGTGAAAGTAAGAGATTGTAAGAGTTCCTGTTTAAATAAGTATGTGTTTCTATAAGTGATTGTTTAAGAGAGTAAGTATGTGTTAGTTTCCTTAGAAGTAAGGTGGTAGTGTGTGTATTGCTGTATATGCAAATAAACGGATGTTCAATAGTTTATTTGCATGTGTGAGTATGTGTGTGAGTAACTTTTGGATCACTGTCGGTGTGTAACAGGATGTATAAGTGTATCACTACATATGATGAGTAAGTATATGTATGAGTGACTATATACAACTGTTGGTGAATGAGTGGATGTGTATATAGATGGTGGAATTACTGAATTGGTTGTTGTAACTGGTATGGGTATCTCCATTTTTTTGAAAATTGTAGTTTCTATTTTTGAATATGTGTTTCAAGGGTTACATTACAGTGAAAGGAGGTCTGTCACTCTGTCACAAGGATGGTGTCATCAGTGATGTCATGAGTGATGTCACTGACCATGTCATAGTGATCTAATATGTGACGTCATCAGCAGTGCATTGCACGCGTAAGTTATAGTGAGTCCAACTAACTATAACGTGGGAATTTCAATGGTTTTATGCGAGTAAAATTGCCAGCTAACTATAACTGGTGTGAAACCTATGTTTTTTTCAGTGAATTTAATAGGCTTTTTAAATGCTAATTCCTAACTATAACTGGTGTGAAACCTATGGTTTTTTCAGTGAATTTCATAGGTTTTTTAATAGCTAATTTCTATTTTATAATGAATCCTATATTGTATATTTATGTAATACTAATTTTTATATCTATATTTTTTTTTGCCTTGGTTCGCTGCCGGTGCGCGTACCGATGCGCTCACCGGTAAGCGCAGTCTTGCGGCGCGCCCCGGTGCGCGTACCGGTGAGTGTCCCGTTAGCGCTATTGCCGCGAACGAAAACATCATTGTGACGTATCGCGTCGCCGCGTGATGCGTCTTATGATGCACGGCGTAAGCGCATCCGGAAGCGCCCGAGTGCATACGACCGCGCTACGTAAGCGCACCCGGGCACGCCCCGGGGCGCGTAGCGTAAGCGCGTCGGGTCATGTGACCTGAAAATAGCACTTTTCATTGGTTCAGAACAGTTTTGTTTTCCAAATGATGAAAGCCCCCACTTTTTTCCTCATTCCCACTTTGTTGTTTGAGTGAGGAAGACCTGTTTCTATTGATAGAGAAATGGCTACAGTAGCAGCAGCAGCTGGAGCATCTGCACCACCACCACCACCACCACAAGGACCACCACAACATCACATTGGTGGTCAAGAAGAAGAGGTGGAGGAGGAGGAGGAGGAGGAGGAGAGAAGGCAGTTCCTGCCTGAAGACAATCCCCCATATAAACCTAGGGAGCAATTTATATGGGAGTTTTTTAAAATCCCAAGGGGTGCAAAGAAAGTAAACGCTGCAAAGGTGACCTGTCTCATCTGTGGCGCTGTACTATCCAGGGGGAACCCTGCAAAAAAATATTCATTTGGGATTCACACAATGATTCGCCACATGCAACGATTGCACCCCAATAATTATTCTGCAGCAGAGGTGAGTGAACTGTGCAGAAACCTTCCCCAATCGTCTTCCAGAAGCTGAACAAGTAAAGAACCCACTCCATCGGGTCCAGAGGCAAGGCAGATGGTGCCAAACATACAAACCAAGTTTGGTAGATAAAAAAACGTTTGTGTATTGTGTGGGAAAACAATTACGTATGGTGAGCAAAGTATCACACTCATCAACCGTGCTGGTGATAACCACAAGTGCCCGAAGCCACCTTAATTTTTTCCTGATTTTTATTTGCTCCAGTTGAGCCGTTTACAATTCCCTGTTTTTGTTTCTCCCCATAAAAAATGCAAAAAAAATTTAAAACTGTTCAGAAAAGCCAAAAAAATTACAAAAAAATCAAAAAAACAATAAAAAAAATATAAAACAACAAAAAGAATAAAATAACAGTTCTTTTTAGAACTACCTCCAATTTATAAAAAAATGCTACATTTTTTAAAAACTCTGTCTTTCTTTTTTCTCCAGGGTACGCTCCCCGGTACGATCCCCGGTGCGCGTACCCGGCGCTCCCCCCACGAAAATGGAAAACAAAAAAATGCTTTTCCCCGAGAAGCCTTTTTATGGCCCCCACATCAAACCTATGGGATCAAGGGGAGTCTTCCCTGCCCCCTTGTGGTCATTTCCCCCTTTGTTTTTGCCACCTCTTGTGTCTCGATCCTACCGAGACACAAGATGGCGGCTGCTCCGGACTGTTTAGAATGTTGACAGACACCCGAGAGCCAATCAGCTTTCCGCTCGCGTAGCGCGCTGGTGCGCGCCCCGGTGCGCGTACCGGGGCGCGCTTATAGATATATATATTTTTTTGAACCTAAATTACTCAAAATCCACTGGAGCACATATCTTGAGACATAGCAAAGGCACATCGGGCTACCATTCCCTACAATTTTGCCAAGTTTGGTGGAAATCCATTCAGCCGTTCGGGCTAAAAGTGAGTCCAACCGCCCTATGGAAATTAACATGGGGAAAACATGTTTTGGGACCCCCCTTTTATCTCGGCCCCACTTGACGAATCCCCCCAAACTTTCAGGGAAGGAGCGGAGTGGAGCTGGCCATCTAATTTGAGAAATTCGCGAAAATTCGTCCACCGGCGCCAAAGTTATTCCCAATAGAATGTTGCGGATTTCCTATGGAAACTAGGTCCTAACTATAACTACCTACTGGCGACCGCCAGTAGGTAATATATATATATATATATTCACTGAAAAAACCATAGGTTATAGACTATTTATAGTTAGGAATTAGCATTTACAAAACCTTGAAAATTCACTGAAAAAACCATAGGTTATAGACCATATATCGTTAGGAATTAGCATTTACAAAACCTTATTTTACTCACACAAAACCATTGAAATTCCATATATAGTTAGTTGCACTAACTATATATCGCGCACCCGCAATCCACTGCTGATGATGTCACATATTACATCATTCATGATATGGTCAGTGACATCACTGATGACATCACTGATGACATCTCAAATGACATCACTGATGACATCACTGATGACATCATCCAGTGACTGTGTGTTTCTGTAAAGTTTAAATATGTTTTACATATTGAAGAATGAGTAGATGTATAAGTGTCTGGATGAAGCATTTAGTAGGTGGGTGACTGACTGTATGAGTGAGTGATTAAATGTGTCTCACTGAGTGCATGGGTTAGTGACTAAACTGTCTTAATTTGTGCATTATTATGTCTGTTGTTCTGTAAACTGCTGCATGTGTTGATCAGTAGCTATATGAGTAACTATATGGGTTATTAATTGATTGTCCAAGTATTTGTATGGGAGACTAAGTGTATGTGTAGCTGGCTGGGAGATGTGTGACTCTGTGCAGATCAATGTGTACTTGTATCAATGATTGTATAAGAGAGTAAGTATGTGTTAGTATATGTTTGAAAATGTAAGGTACTCTATGTTTAACTGTATAGATTAGAAAATGGAAGTGTGATTGATTCTTTACAGGACTGACTAGGTGTGTGAGTAACTCCATAAATGAGTGGCAGAGTGTGAGTGTCTGTATAGGTGTATGAGTGCATATGATAGTGTTGTAAAGATGAGTGATTGTATGTATGAATGATTGTATGGGTGAATGAGTGAATGTGTGTGTAGACGTAGGAATCAGTGAGTGCGTATGTAGTAACTAGTATTGGTGTGTCAATGGTTTCAAAAATTATACTCTGTATTTAACACTGGGTGTAACAGAGGTTATATTAAAGTGTGAGGAGATGCATTGTATTGTCACATTAATGATATCATCATTGATGTGACCATTGATGTCAAATGAGATATCATCAGTGATGTCATCAGTGATGTCATTTGAGATGTCATCAGTGATGTCATCAGTGATGTCACTGACCATGTCATGAATGATGTAATATGTGACATCATCAGCAGTGGATTGCGGGTGCGCGATATATAGTTAGTGCAACTAACTATATATGGAATTTCAATGGTTTTGTGTGAGTAAAATAAGGTTTTGTAAATGCTAATTCCTAACGATATATGGTCTATAACCTATGGTTTTTTCAGTGAATTTTCAAGGTTTTGTAAATGCTAATTCCTAACTATATATAGTCTATAACCTATGGTTTTTTCAGTGAATTTCAATGGTTTTTTAATAGCAAATATCATAAGCTGTCGAATGTCAAGTACGTGGTAAGTAAAAACATTTTCGTGTTTATGCACACTGATCTGCTTTGAATGCTGCCCCCCACCCCTCATTTCTATTAGGAGTACTCTCTCTTTGCAGATAGTGAAGGGTAGTTAACGCAGGCCTTTGCACCCGTTGTAATCCGTCGTGCCTGCTTCTCTCTCCATTTGATTGATTGTTCTCTTTGGTTCATTCTCTATTTACAAACAAGCACAGAGTCGCAATACTCTGTTTAGTCTTTGTAGATAGCGAAAAATCGTGTAAAAAAACAAAAGGAATCGAGCAAAATCAGTAGGCCACTAATGGGATCTCTTTTTGACCTCGCTAAAATAGAAACATTAAGAACAACCTGTTGAAAATAGCAATGTGTATGTACATAAGCGGCGTCCATTTGTGTTCACAGTACCCCTTGTTGATTGTTTGAATCGAGCATTGAATTGTTCGAAGTTGGTTCTCTTAAGGATCTTCTCTGCCTGCAAACGAGGAAGAATAGTAATATTCTCTCTCCCTTTGCAGATAGTGAAGGGTAGGTAACGCAAACCTTTAACACGTCGTGCCTATTTCGTTCCTCATTGATTGATTGTTTGCCCAAACATTGACTGTTTGGGAATTGGTTCTTTTTGGAGGTATTCCCTGTTTGCAAATATACGTTGGAAAATCTTTGCAAGTAGTGAAAGGGTAGGTAATGCGGACCTTTCTCCCCCGTTGTAATCTGTCATGCCTATCTACTCCCCACTGATTGATGCACCTGTTTCACCCGGACCATTTACTAGAGATACGTCATCTGGCCCGACCAGAGAGCACCCCTAGTGAAAAGGACATATGCAATAATAACGAAGTGATCACTGTATCCTGTTAACAGAAACTTTAGCATGAAACAACCTGGAAAGAAAAGAATAGGAAAACGAAAATCAGTAGGCCACTGATGAACTTTTTATTAAATAACAAACAAAGAAACGATAACAATACGTAATGATAAAACCTATTATTGTCCTAGAAACAAGAAACGTTAGAAGTAAGCCTGTAATAAGAAACCTGAAAACATCGCCCCTCACTGCCCCAAAACCTGTCTGTCCCACCGCCTGCCATGGCCAAATAACGGCAAACTGGGAAAGATAGAAGTCAGCAGACATCCGCCCCATTCTAGAAACTTCCAAAGGGCAACAGGTTTTCGGCTACGCCCAGCCGGAAGCAACACATATAAGGCGGGTCCTGCTGCCACGCCTCGGCCAGGAGATCATCACGTAGGGTGTAGCCGGAGGAGAGGCCGAGGCCAGCGGGACCCGGCCAGGGGGATTGACAACGCTGGAGAGTTGCAGGGGGGGGAATGTCCGTGTCCTCGACCCTCCCCTCTCTCTCCCAGTCCGGCCGCGGTGGCCCTTGACAGTTGCAGGTAGTCCCGCCACATTCTCTACCGGTCCGGCCACCAACGGCCGGGGCCGATGGGATCCGGCTGCAGCCGATAAACCAAGGAACCCGTTCATGGGGCCAGAGCAAGGGGCGTCCGGCCGACATCCACCGGAAGCCCGGCCCGAAGACGGACGGGACATTTCTT
The DNA here is from genome assembly GCF_964261635.1 of Lissotriton helveticus. Lineage (NCBI taxonomy): Eukaryota > Metazoa > Chordata > Amphibia > Caudata > Salamandridae > Lissotriton > Lissotriton helveticus. Next base: position 283,901,166 of record NC_136060.1, read on the forward strand.
CTTTCTTCAATAATGGCTTTGACAACACTGGGGGGGATGTCTTGCACATGCCTCCGACCCCCCCCTCGTCCTCATCGCCTGGTCCGGCCATAACAAATCTCAAGCGAGACGCCGTGGGGTGCACTGGGAGGGAGAGACGGTGCGAACAGGCCTCTCCCGCCTCCCCAGTGGAGGCTTCCCACCTGCACCCTCAGCGCTCCAGGCGCCCGGAAAAGGGTTCTTCCACTGTGGCGATGCTGCAACGTCTCGCCCGGCAGGGTGGAGCCCGTCCGCTCATTTGACCCCGCGATCGCCAGTAGCTACCGAACTCTCAAAATGGCGGTCGACCTGGCAAGAGCGGGCCCAGCATAAAGAAATGGCCCGGTCACTGGTTGACTCCACCACCGTAGTCCTCCACGACCTTGAAGATTCTAGAGGAGCCGCGGGAGTCTCCGACCCCCGCAGACACCCCCGATGGGGAATGACTGCCATGATCGCCCGTGGAGTGACGAAACTGTATCCGCGGGACGTCGGCGCTCCCATGCTGGCGCCAGCCTCACTTTGAATGACTAGAATCCTGCAGACCTCAGTTCCGGTGAAAGCACACTGTGACCCGGTAGGAAAAATTGTTGCACCCCCTCCCCTTTTTGACTGATAGTTCAAACCACCGATCCTTTCCTTTGCCCTTTTACCAGAACTTTGGACTGCCTCCCCCTCTTTTACATTTTCTAGAGAAAACAAAACATTAACCACTACATTAGCATAGCAGTTGACACCAGAACTGTTTTCAAATTGAAAACCAACAACATCTTCAACAGAATCCTTTTTGTTTCTGCTGTGACCCTGCTACAGCACAGGCATTGTCCCCAGCAGTAATTCTGCAATGCCGGTAAGAATAGCTGTGGTGCCTACTGGACTCACTCACCCCCGCGGCGCCCCACGCCGTTATTTGCTGGGCGGCAACTTACTAGACATCACCTTCGTGACATCCAGATTTCAGCGCTTTCTGCTGCCTTGGAACTATTCGCACAACAGACCGCTACTGACAATCCACCCCCCGGGACGCCCCACGCCGGATACCCAAATCAGTGCGGCACCCAGGCAACATCTTCTGAATTTTCATAATTTGAAAGAACTAGTAACATGTCCTCATCAGGAATTTCCTCATGAAAAGTCTGCAATGATGATTCTTGTAACTCTATGGTCTCCAAACATTCGATAAATTCGCCATCAAGAGATTGATCAAAAAAATCATTCAAGTCATCTCCTCCTTGTGAGAATATTTCATTATTGGTGCTGTCAATTTCAATAAATGTATTGGATAATTCAAAAGAAATTGCCACGGTCTCTTCGTTGTTTAAATGTTTTTACTGTTTTTGTTTTGTTGTATATATTTATAAGTTATTAAAGTTTTATAATCCTACTACTTTGTTGGAGTGCTATATATTTTTAATGTGACACATAAATGTAAAAACTTTGATGTACAAAGAGTCATCCCTGGAATCTTCCGCTTCAGGCTCGGTCCCCTCCCCAATCACAATACAGGAGGGTTTTCAGATAGTAGGAACACGTGTGGTGTGACGGATCTCATCGGGTGTGGGCCTTGATCTACTATAACTCCTTTGAAGAGGGGTGATTCTTTACAGCTGGGGCCATAAACTACATCTGCAGGGCTAGCTGATAGCCTGGACAATCGGACACAGAGGAAGAGGAGTGTCAGAGGGTGCGGTAGTGAATAGGGCGAAAGGGAGGTGTCGGGCGGGCACAGAGTGTGATTCTCAGGGAAGAGCAGCGCAGATGGGGGGAGGTTTATTGCCCATGCATAAGACAGAGAGCGGGGGTGACCAGTGCCTGGGGAAGATGCTTGCGAGGGTGGGGAGCCATGCTACGAATCGACAGCGTGCAGAGAGTGGGTCTGGTCAAGGCATCTAAAATGGCTGCCGTGCACGACAAAAGTGTGGCATTTCAAAAAAGGCAAGATGGCGCAAACAATGTTTTTCAACACTTCCTCATTTCCTTCGAATCGAACGTTAACAGACGTTGGTGCATATTACCAAAGTTAAGCGATATTTATCGCTAACGATGCTTACCAACGAATTTTTTACCGCTAAGCATCGTCAGAAATTATCGAAGATAAACCTTGCTATTATCAAGGTTTATCGCAAATGCGATAAAAAACGGCCGCAATGCATGAATATCGCTAAAAAGTCAGCGATATTCATGCATTACCGAGCTAATGCTCTTAGCCATGTTATCCACCTCCCATTGGATAACATGGCTAAGAACTGCTCAGGGCAGGTGTTAGTTTTTGGAGATATTCGCGCTTAGCGCGAATATCTCCAAAAGTTGGTAATAGGAGATATATATCTTGCATGTTGTAATGCAAGTTATTGTGGTATATGGAACTCATACCATAATCTCTCAGGAAAGCAGAAACTGATCCTTTTGGGACCGCCTGAGAAGGCCTAGGGGGTGAGGGGTACTCTACTTTGCCCCCTTTTTACGTTACGAACTATTTTATTTTACTCTCTTCTGTAATTACACAAAATAGCAGTGATAAGATGCATCAGAGACACACAGTGAGAGAAAGGAGGCCGGAGATGAAGAAGAGATGTCACATACACATTGGAGATAATATAGTGGTAGAAGGGAAGTAAATATGAGTAAACTTACCATGTAACATAAAAATGTTGCACTCTATACTATAAGTCTCATTTTATACTACAATCACTTCGCTACAACCTCATAAATTAAAAATAAAAATGAATAATGTCTCAAACAATTTTTGATTTCTAAATATAAATTTATTCTTCTGAATTTTCTAAATTTGAAAGAACTAGTAACATGTCCTCATCAGGAATTTCCTCTTCAATCATCTCATCTGGAATCTCCTCATTAAAAGTCTGCAATGATGATTCTTGTAACTCTATGGTCTCCAAACATTCGATAAATTCGCCATCAACAGATTGATCAAAAAAATCATTCATGTCATCTCCTCCTTGTGACAATATTTCATTATTGGTGCTGTCAATTTCAATCAATGTAGTGGATAATTCAAAAGAAATTGCCACGGTCTCTTCATTGTGAGCCATTTTATTTTGAAATTGCTTGCTGTAAATTGCAGAAAAAAATAATCACTTTCATTTATCATTTTTAGTAATACATAATATAAAACTAACTTTATCAAGTATTTAGTATAACAGAAGGACTGCAAATAAATAACAGAAAACATTTTTCAAATTATCTTCAAGTGTACAACATAGTTCCCCTTACAAATTAACAACTCACCTTTTTAAAAGTAGGAGAAGTGTTAGTACTGTGTAAATCAAACACCAAAAATTGACCACCAAAAATTCCTCACAAATGTACCTCAGACAGTAGTATCACAAAATGGCTGTGGTTTCCTCTCATTTGAGATATATACATAACCAATTAACTTTCATCACACACAAATACAAAACCAAAGTAACATTTTAATTGGTTCTAAATTTCAACACTTTCAAATGTGTTTTCCCCATGCAATTTTCCATAGGACATTTACATACGTCTACAGCCTGAATGGCTGAACGGAATTACACCAAACTTGGCAAAATGGTACATCAAACCTAAGAGGTCAGGGAGGATCTACTATGCCCCCTTATGGTCATTTGCCCCTTCGCTTTGGCCTCCTCTTGTCTCTCGATCCTACCGAGAGACAAGATGGCGGCCGCTACGGACTGTTTGGAATGTTTACAGACGCCGGAGAACCAATCAGCTTCGCAAAGCTCCGTAACGCGAAAAGTACGCGAAGCGGAGCGCTGTTACAGATATATATCTTTTTTTGAACGTTAATTTCTCAAAATCCACTGGAGCACATATATTGAGACCTAGCAAAGGCACATCGGGCTACCAGTCCCTAATATTTTGCCAAGTTTCGTGCAAATCCATTCAGCCGTTCGATTATTATTATTATTATTTTTTTTGCCCCGCGGGGCCCTTTTAAAACCTCCACATCAAACCTAGGGGGTCAGCGAGGATCTACTATGCCCCCTTATGGTCATGTGCCCCTTCGCTTTGGCCTCCTCTTGTCTCTCGATCCTACCGAGAGACAAGATGGCGGCCGCTACGGACTGTTTGGAATGTTCACAGACGCCGGAGAACCAATCAGCTTCGCTTCACAAAGCTCCGTACCGCGAAAAGTCCGCGAACCGGAGCGCTGCCCGGTCCGCTGTTACAGATATATATCTTTTTTTGAACGTTAATTTCTCAAAATCCACTGAAGCACATATATTGAGACCTAGCAAAGGCAAATCGGGCTACCAGTCCCTACAATTTTGCCAAGTTTTGTGGAAATCCATTCAGCCGTTCGGGCTAAAAGTGAGGCCAACCGCCCTATGGAAAACTCAATGTTAAAAAAACGTTTTGGGACCCCCCTTTTTTCTCGGCCCCCCCTTGACGAACCCCCCCCAAATTTCCAGGGGCTGCTCAGAAACAAAATGTTCCATTTTCCAGAAAATTTCAGCCAATTCCGTCCACAAACGCCAAAGTTATTAGACATAGAATTTTCAAAAATCCCATAGAGAAAAAATCCTAACTATATATACCTACTGGCGACCGCCAGTAGGTAATATAATATATATATATATATATATATATATATATATATATATATATATATATATATACAATTCTTAAACTTTATAGAAACACTCAGTCACTGGATGATGTCATCAGTGATGTCATTTGTGATATCATCAGTGATGTCATCGGCGGTGTCATGAGTGATGTAATATGTGACGTCATCAGCAGTGCATTGTGGGGGTGCAAGTTTTAAGTTTCTCAGCTAACTATAACGGCCAAATTTCTCTGGTTTTGTATGAGTAAAATGTCAACCTAACTATAACGGCCCCGCGACTTTAAAAAAAAAGAAAAATCCTTGTGCAAAACATAAACAAAGGACTAAGAAACCAAGTCCAATATTGCGGCCATATTGGAACAAAATTTGGTTAAAAGTTATGAGAATTAATCCCACTTGGGATGTATCAAATGGTAGATACTTGTTTTCCACTACTTTGTAGGATCACTCCACTAGGAGTTTCATAAGGAGTTGTTTATGAAAAGGACGACCTGTTTTCTACTATCTTTTCAGGATTACCCCACTCGGGTGTATATAATGAGTAGTGTATAAAAAGGATGACCTGTATTCCATGCCAATGAATATTGTTTCAACCGTTAACTGCAATATAATGATGACAATACTCCTACAACCATTCATTTTCAAGGGTATCCGCTATAATGGTATTGTTCCAATATGGCCGCAATATTGGACTTGGTTTCTTAGTCCTTTGTTTATGTTTTGCACAAGGAAGTGATACGTGTAACTTTATTTAATGTGTATGTGGGGAACACAAATCACCCGTGATCAAGCCGAGTGTTCGGTGAAACGCGTTGGGCTGGTTCCATTGTTTGTCATGCTGGAAATAAATTATGGCATATGAAACATGAACTTCTGGTGATTTAAATGGTGAATGTACTGGAGAAGAGTGCATTGCGCAACTTTGAAAGCGTTTTGTGAAACTTTATAATTGGCAGGGAACCCTCTGACCCTGCACTGCACCGCAGTTTGAAGTGTCCCGGTTTTTCGGAGGAAGGGAAACGGATATGTATATATATGTATATATATATATAAAATTTCTATGGCAAAATGAAACCCCTCATTTTGTTCCTTTTCAAATTAAATGTATTAAGTGTTATCACTTTATTCCAATCAAGATGACTTCAGGTGTGCCATACTTTTGTCATAAGTAAGACTGTTAGCGTTCTAGTTGTTCTTTAGAACACTCTGGGACATTCTGTCATTGGGCTATAGTTGGGCTACATCTGGCTGATATTTGGGCTACATTTGGGCTCTTTTGTCTCTGGTGGCCATCTTGGGAGACTGCATATCAGAATTTCTTTAATGAAATATAAGAGGATTTGAGAAGTCACTCAAAATGTGCCCTCATTTTTCTTTCTTCAGCACTAATCATAATTTCTATGGCAAAATGAACCCCCTCATTTTGTTCCTTTGCAAATTAAATGTTTTAAGTGTTAACACTTTATTCCAATCGAGATGACTTCAGGTGTGCCATACTTTTGTCATAAGTAAGACTGTTAGCACTCTGGTTGTTCTTTAGAACACTCTGGGACATTTTGTCATTGGGCTATAGTTGGGCTACATCTGGCTGATATTTGGGCTGCATTTGATTTTTTTTGTCTCTGGTGGCCATCTTTGGGCTACATTGGGCTACATTGGGCTACATTGGGCTACATTGGGCTACATTTGGGCTCTAACATATATATAGCCCAATGTAGCCCAATATATATTTTTCAAAGTTAATTTTCGTAAAAACCACTGGAGCATATATCTTGAGACATAGCAAAGGCACATCGGGCTAACAGTCCCTACAATTTTGCCAAGTTTGGTGGAAATCCATTCAGCCGTTCGGGCTAAAAGTGAGTCCAACCGCCCTATGGAAAATTGCATGGGGAAAACACGTTTTGGGACCCCCCTTTTTTCTCGGCCCCCGCTTGATGAATCCCCCCCAAACTTTCAGGGAAGGACCGGAGAGTAAATGTGCCCTTTTCAGGAAAAGTTCAGCCAATTCCGTCCATCAACGCCAAAGTTATTCAACATAGAATTTTGAAAAATCCCATAGGAAAAAAATCCTAACTATATATACCTACTGGCGACCGCCAGTAGGTAATATATCAGCTCTTCTCAATTTACTCGCTATATAAGTTAGGAACAAAAAGTGTGGGATATACAGATAACCTAATACCGGACTTGAGGAAGGCTTTAAAATCCCTGAAAGAAGACACCACCATTGTAATTAAAAATAGTGATAAGGGATGGAATGTGGTAATTATGGATGCTGATAAATACAATCAAGAAGCAATGGAGCAATTGCAGGATGTCGGGTGCTATCAGGTTATTACTTTTTCAGAGTATTAGCAGATTTCGAATACAGCTTAATAACTGGCATGATGCGAGTATTTTAGACCAGGATGAATTTAACTTTTTATGATCTGAACATCCCAAAATTTCCTCATCCTATCTGTGGCTGAAAGTCCATAAAAGGTTAGGCAACCATCCCCCCACCCTCCCGGGAGACCCATTGTCTCTTCTAATGAAAGTTTCTTGAAAAATACAGCCATATACATTAATTTGTTCCTCTTGCCTTTTGTTAAAGCACTTCCATCCTACTCTAAACACTGCTTCATAAATGTATTAAGCAGACATAATGATAAAATGATAAAAAGTGCTGTATAAATTGTAACAAAATATGTATTTTGAGTAATGATATTACTATGTATATTATATGTTATTTATATATTTATTGTCTTCAAATGTGTTATGCCATGCTGATTTAGGCCTATTTGTGTGGAATTTGCACATGTATTGAATTTCCTTGATGTCTATCGAAATTGGTTGAGCTCACGTCTATAGGCACTGGAACTTTAAATGTAACAGGATTCTCCTAAGGCGCATCATGTGATCAAGGTCTTGTGAGACTGAAACGCATCATGGTGGTCAAGCATGGTGTATGTTATGACAGAATAAACCTGGATTAAAGCACAATATACGTGGTTCGCTCTCCGTTTCTTTCCCGCAGAAGGGAAGTGGCTGCATGCGGAGGAACTTGTGATAGTTGTGCCGAGATGGCGTCCTTGGCAAACAGCTAACCCCCTCCTCATTCTGGGCCAAGTGGCAGGAAGCTGTGTCTGGCATCTGCAGGACGTAAACACTGTTTTTGGGAAGAAAAGACACAGTAGCCCCAGGAAATCTGACAAAAAAATCTTCACCTGCTGTGGGACAATGAGGAACGGGTCCGAGGACACATGAAATGGCGATTTTCCACAAGAGGTAGGAGAGCACGGAAAGTTTCTGGAGGGGAGGTGTACAGTCAACAAACAAAGATATTGTATTGAAAGTTTGTTACCCTAATTGCCTCAGATATATACTTACGCCATGACTGCAAACGAGTAGAGAGGCAGCAGCAGATGTAATGTTTGATGATTTACCAAGCACCCCACAACAAGCTAGAGCTCTAGCTGGTCCATTGACAGGAGAGAACACAAACATTAAAGACATGTACAAAAAATTTGAGAATTTTATGAAATTGGAACAATCTAAATCGGAGAGCACAAGTCTCTCAACAGATATTTGGAAGTTGGTTGAGTCCCTAGGGGTTTGCGTGCTATGCCCCTCGCTATAAAAACCCGGACACCAGATTGTTACTAGAATGGGCGGAATGTAATCTTGCTTCATCAAAGAAATTGATTGAAATCCTTGTCAAATACGCTGAAAGTTACAAATACAAATTGATAAATTAAATGTGGAAATAAGTAAAGTTGAAAGCAATGACACTGCCTACAAACATCGGGAGGAAATGATAGTAAGGCTGCAGAAAAAAGAAGAAATAATCTAACAGAGAAAAACGTATACATTTAAACGCGACAAACAAGACTATGAGCAAGGAAGAGTATTTACCTTTACAAAAAAAATGATGCTCTGAATGCAGGAAATAAATTATCGATCAAAGGAGATCAGCAATTGAGTGACCGTAACACTGCCTTAGCCTCAACCTCAGCGTCCGATATCAGTTTGGCAGTTGAAAGTGAGCCTGATAATGAACAAGCAAGAATGACATCGCAGTTGTGGTTTAAAAATGTTTCCCTGGCAGAGGAAGTAAACTGTTTCAGACATGACACGCGACAACCCCTTCACCCATGGAAACAAACTCCACAAGCAAACAAAGATGCAACTGCAAAAGGAGGGAAAGGCTCAAACACCGTAAGAGGAGGCAAAGCCTACAAGCCATGAAACAACAACAAGAAATGGAAAACACAACAGACAATGTAGAGCCTGAAAATAAAACTGTGATTAATTTGTCACCTGTTATCCCCGACGAAGCCGAAATCCAATTGCTCTCACTCGGACTCTCATATCTAAGCTTGTCTTCATTCTGGGCCAATAAAAGTAAGAGACAATCCTGGTGAAGGTCTTGTCTTGCCCTAAATGTCCTGCCAGGGGGATGTTGTGAGCCAAACCCAGTAGGAAGGTCCTGTAACACTGAGGGACCAGCAGTACACAGGCTGCCCCAGCACCAGGACCCTTCGCTTGTCATAAAGGAGATCATTCTCTCAGAAGATCAGATGATCCCAGAGGCGTCAGCTGCTGCATTGGCTGAGGCGTGTTGCTTCAAGCCCCCAAGAGTGGGATACTCTCTCTGAATTCCTAAAGGAGGTTTCCAACGCAATATATGTGCGGAGGAAAGTGCACCTCAATCCTGGTCAGATGCAACAGTGGCCTTAATTTTGAAACCTAATAAAGACCCGACAAGAGCAGGGTCCTACAGGCCAATATAGCTCTTGAATTTGGACTATAAAATCTTTTCAGGGATAATGGCATCAAGAGTTGCGCAAGTCGTTAAGGCATCATACATCCAGACCAGAGAGGCTTTATTCCAGGGAGGCAGTTAAATGAACTTACATATTTGATGGTAGGAGCAATAGATATAGCAGAGGCCCAGAAACTACCTCTGATTGTAGTTGCTGTGGACGCAGCAAAGGTTTTTGATCATGTGCACTGGATATATCTATGGGAGACCCTTAAGAGCTTCGGATTCCTGAATAATAGACTGAGGGTCGTACATAATCTCTATTGCCTCACCAAAGCTAGGGTATTAGTTAACGGAGAATTGTCCGACTGGTTCCACATCACTCGGGGTACAAGGCAGGGATGCCCACTATCCCCACTGTCGTTTAATCTGTACATTGAGCCTTTCATGCAGCAGATCAGGGCTGATCCTACGATAATCCCTTTAAAGACTTCTGGGTTTGTGGCCAAATGAGCACTGTATGCGGATGATCTGACTCTGTATACTATTAATCTGCAGTCTACAATCCCGATCCTGATGGACAGAGTGCAAGACTTCGGTAAGGTGTCAGGCTATAAGGTAAATGTTGATAAGACTGAAGTGATGGATTGGAATCAGGCTAATTGTAGTATGGGGGAAAGAACCCAAATGAGTTATCTTGGAGTCCGATAACACAAAAGCTTGAAGATATCCCAGGAGCTAATTGGAAGAAAGTGAGTCAGGAGGTGGGGAGATTGTTTGCGAGAAGGACTAATCTACCATTAAATATATATGGCAGAGTTAATCTTATAAAGAGGATCATCTTCCGAAGAATGACTTTTCTTGTTAATCCTATACCATTGATAAATTTCGGAGGGAAGAAGTAGCCCAACTGCAGGGTAAAATTGGTAGTTTCAATAAAGGGACCTAGGATAGCATGGAAGAAATTGAGGAGAAGGTTGGAGGGGAATGGAGGGGGTGGACTGGCCCTTCCGGATTTGTTTTATTATTGCTATGCTTTCCATTTTAAGAATGTTCGCATTTTAGCAGGTAAACAAAATGGCTGATCTATGGGGAGACTCTTTGAGGCATTGCTTGGGGACCTAAGCCAGGGGCAACATCATTTTTTGTTTAAGTATGGGTATCCAAAGTTTTTCGAAAGGGTGAAGGTAAATATTCTGTGAACGGCCCTAAAAACTTGGATAGTTGTTCGTAAGAGGTTTGGGGTACCCCACAATTCATCTTTAGGACCAATTTGGGATTCTCCAGACACCCCTGACTGTTTGTTAGATCAGCTCAGTCAACCCTTAAAATCTGCCAGTTTAAGCCACTGGGCAGATCTTAAAATGGGGTCTAGTTTGGTAGGCTGGAAGGTTCTGAGCAATTGTCCTATGGGACAACTTACGAGGTGTAGGTATTACCTGCAACGCTCCTGGTGGGCTGCCCATGAGTGGGTGGAGGAGGAGAATGATCTATGGTTAGACCAGGCACTGAGAACGTATCAGTTGAAAAAGGAAGTGTCAATTTGGTACTGGGCCCATTTGGAGAAAAAAGATAATATACGATCGGACATATCTGATTTATGGGAAGAGGGATACACGGAAGGGGACCTAACGCATGCATGGCAATCTTCCTTCTCTATCATGCAGGCAGTACTGAAACCTGCCTCACTTAAGAGAAACCACCTATTTACAATACATACGGTGTACTGGTCGCCGGCTAGGGTCTCAAGAGTGCAGGGAAAGACTATTTATGTCCCAAGTGTGCGCTTCCTTTGGCAGATGACCTCCATATGTTCCTGCAGTGTCCAAAGATTGCAGCTTTTTGGATGTCGGTGTGCAATTTCATCGAGGAAGTGACTGGACAGCGGACAGAGATAAGCCCTCGCCTTATATTTTTTAGGCTATGCTCAGAAGCAAGTCTAAATGTAAATCCCATCATAACAAACTTCGTTTTTTATGTGATCCTATTGGCGAGGTTGGAGATTTGCAGATTATGGAAATCTTAAAACTCCCTCTTGGGATTGATTGTTTCAGATGCATTAAGTTTAATGTCAGACTGATATTGCTTGTGAAGCTAGGAGTCTGGAGAGGGTTTGGGCACCGTATACAGCTTGGAGACAACAGCTAAGTGAAACCAATGATTAAGCCTAAATGTTGCAGTCCCGGCTCCTCCCCATCTCCTTATCAATATGGGAGGGAGAGGAATGTGGAATCAGCAGCATTATTTGCAGGGAAAAGCTTTTAAAGCCCCTTCCGGGCGGTAAGAGCTTTACCAGCAAGCAAGTTGGCGGAATGAGGACAAAATTAATAAATGAATGAAAAAGTCTATAGGATGAAACACATGTCTGCTGTCAGCTTGTTGCATCATACTGATAAGAAGGAAATCAGAAAATAAGAAGAAAGAAAAAATCAAAATGGACTACCTCTGATTACTTTTATGGTCATTGACCTATACGCTTTATGGACTGCTTTTTGTGTGCCTCGGTATTAGCGTATCTTCCTCCTTGGGGAACCCAACATGATTAAATATCCCCATCAGTCCTCCAGCTACCATGGGTGCAGTCCCTGCCCTCAGCGAGATGCCCCTGGGTAGCAGGTGAGATGGTCCATCAAGACCAGGATAAACATTTTGCCTAATGCTGTCTTCGGGCCTTGGGGTCCAATGATATTGATGCCCACTCGTTCAAAGGGGTGCCAACGAATGGTAAGAAGACTGGGAAAGGTTGCTTTTTCCCTGATTTTCCATTGGCCTGGCAGGTGGACAGGACTTGCAGAATGTATCTAAAGCTTGTCTTCATTCTGGGCCAATAAAAGTAGGAGACAATCCTAGTGAAGGTCTTGCCTTGCCCTAAATGTCCTGCCAGGGGGATGTCGTGAGCAAAGCCCAGTAGAAAGCTTCTGTTACTCTGAGGGACAACCAGCACACAAGCTGCCCCAGCACCAGGACCCTTCAGCTTCCCATAAAGGAGATCATTCTCTCAGAAGATCAGATGATCCCAGAGGCTTCAGCTGCTGCATGGGCTGAAGCGTTTTGCCTCAAGCCCTCATGAGTGGGATACTCTCTCTGCACTTTGTAGTTATCCTCCCTGGTGGGCCCTCCCTCAACTTGCCAGCTAGGCCACATAGGGCAGCAACGTCTTACCCGGTTGGCTCCGAGGCCTCCTCCACAGGGACCCTGTCAACCTCCAACATGGGAACTTTGGGGACTGGTTTCCCATACCCCCTGCCCCTCTCCTTGGCAGCTGATTAGGCCATTATTGCAGGCTCCAGAGGCCCTTGACTCCCTTCCAGGGCGGCTATGGACCGTGTGGCCATGCACACCAACTGAGGCAATCCCATCATCTCCAAGTGAGACCTGAGCTCTACCTCCCCCAGGCTGTGTGCTCCAGGACTCTGCCTACCAAAGATTCAACAAACTTGGCAGGGCTCATAGCTACTTTCAGAGATCCTGACCCCCCCACACTCAAAGGGAACCAGAGCCACTGGTAAGTAGCTTTTTTGATGTTGGTGACTACGACCTAGTGGAATCTGTTCTGTAAAACCTGCTTTGCAGACACCAGCTGACACTTGGCAGAAGCCATGCTGGCTCCTGTGTCTTGCAAACCCTCCAGCTGTTGCCCATTAATAGTGACCCACTGCCTATACTTTGAGGTATTTGCATACATGTGGGCTTTAGGCGCCATTTCTTTATCCCACTGGGAACGTACGGATATGTCTATCAGTCCACCAAATCTAACTGTGACCAACCCAGGTGTCTGCCCACCGGTAGGGGTCTGTGCCCTCTTGGAACATTTGGGGTCTCCCTTGAGTACCCATACTTGTAGCACTCAGCACATTGGGGTACAATCCTTCCTGTCTTTGGATAGTAGAACTCTTAAGTCTTAGGATCAGATTGGGACTGGTTACCACTACTGCCTTGGGAATTATTTTGGGGACCTTTTCAGAAGTCCTTATTTTTAAGTTTTCCCCCCCCCCTTTTTCTTCTGTTGTGAACCCTGACCACCTTTGTGGGCGTTCCCTCAGATACCTTTTTGGACACTAGGAGAAGTGTGGCTCACTGGTTAGAGGAGGCAGACCTGGAAGCAGAGGTCAGCCCGGGACCAGGGTTCAATTCCCGGCTCGGCAGGGTCTTGAGTCCTAAAATGTCCATGGACTCGACAATTCTCGCTCCGGTGCCTACTCGATTCACGGGTTCACACTCTGCGACTCTGGGCAATAGCTTGCTTAATCTTCACAACGGCCCCTCGCGGCGGGATGCCTGGCTTTCACCTTGCGGATACCCTGCCGGGGTTATCTCACAGGGGAATACCAGGACGGGTTCCCTAAGCAAGCGCTTAGAAACCGCTTGGTGATTTGCGCTATATAAATTCCTGTACATTTAGATTTACATTTACACTCTGGTGCTAGTTCAGAGGTCTGCTTCCACAGCAAGCTTACTGACAACTAGGTTCTGGTGCAACTCAGGAAGAAAGATACTGAGAATGTGCTCTCTAATGATTAAATGGTCCAAACCATTAAAATCTCTAATTGCTGCCTCTCACCCAGCCTTTCAGTACCTTACTAGAGTAATATACAAAATATACGCAGGACTGGTTGGGGGCTTCTGGCTGTCCCTTAATCTTTGGTGATACTTTTTAGACGTCAGCCCAAATTTCACAAATTAAATGGCCTCCATTGGGATATATTTGGCTTGATCACTAACCTCTAAAAGGATAAGTATGTCCCTCCCATGTGTTGGCATGTGTTTCAACAGACCACCCCCCAGTGCTCCTTAGGAACCCTATAAACCTTTAGTGCATCCTCATAAGCTATAAAACACTTATCAATGTTATCTCCCACCTCATAACTGGGCACCAAGTCCTGAGGTATGCAAACCGCTCTTTCTCCATCAGGTACTTCATGTATGCTGCCACCATTACTGCTGGAATCTGCCTCTCTGGCCTGGATATCCAGCTCTTTCAGATTCAGTTCATGAGCCTGTAAATGTTGCTTCTCAATCAAGGTTTATTTATTTATTTATTTGCCGGTTTTTATCGCGCTCGAATCGCCTCCCGGAGGAGTATCTCTGCGCCCTAGGAACACAGCAAGACACAGTCAGAGGGGAACCCGACGAAAATGGACTAGTTTTGAAACAAAAAGGTTTTGAGTTGCTTTCTAAACAGCAGATGTTCTGAGCACTGTCTGAGAGCTAGAGAGAGCTTGTTCCATAGCGATGGCCCAACCACAGAAAGAGCTCTGCCTCCGTGCCTGACCTTCTTCGCACGGGGCACACATAATAGGAATTGATTGCTTGACCTAAGGGAACGTGCAGAGGCGTAGGGTATAAATGTATTTTTCAGATATGCAGGACCTAGTCCGTTTAATCTCTTGTGAATTAGACAACATGTCTTAAACTTCATCCTCTGCCGGACCGACAGCCAATGCAGTTTGTCCAGGAGAGGTTTGGACGCAGTTCTGGGGGGGGTGGGGGCAGCGTTCAAGACCAGGCGGGCCGCAGTGTTCTGGATCACTTGGAGTTTGGCTAATACTCCCTCGTTTACAGATAGTAGCAAGCCGTTACAGTAATCAATACGGCTAAGGACAAGGGCCTGTACCAATGTTTTCCTGATGGAGTCAGGAAGTATCGGGAAGACTTTGCGTAGTAGGCTTATCACGTGGAAGCACGAGCCCACAATTTAATTGCTATGTTGTTTCAATGAAAGCTCCTGATCTAGGAGGACTCCTAAATTCTTTACGATCTGTTTGGGTTCAGGGACTGGTCCCAGATCATGTGGCCACCAATCTGGGGTTCAGAGGATTTTTGCGTCCCCGAACAACATGACTTCGGTCTTCCTTACATTGCACTGCAGGCAGTTTGATGACATCCACTGAGCCACAGCTTTCATGCCCTGAGAAAAGAAGTTTTTAACCTCGGTGGTGAGAGATTTAAAGGGAAAAAGTAGCTGTGTGTCATCCGCGTAAGACACAGGGATGAAACCATATGCTCGCATAATTCCAGCCAGGGGTGCCACATAGATGGTAAAGAGAGTCAGGATCAAACAAGAGCCTTGTGGCACCCCTTTGGAGATCTCTACCTCCACCGAGCGATAGGCACCCATGGTGACGCATTGGGTGCGGTTGGATAAGAAGCTCCTTAGCCAGGTAAGAGCTTTGTTCTCTAGACCAATGTTTGCCAATCGACTTGTCAAGATGTTGTGTGACACAGTGTCGAACGCCGCCGACAGGTCTAGTAGTACCAGGATGACTGAGTGGCCTCTATCCTGATACATATGTAGATCGTCTGTGACTGACATCAGGGCTGACTCTGTGCTGTGTTTAGGCCTAAAACCGGATTGTGAGTAATCCAGCCCTCCTGCCTGTTCAATATAGATGGATAGGTGGCGATTCACATGTTTTTCAGTGAGTTTTCCTAGGAATGGTAGCAGGGATATCGGTCTAAGATTGGACAGGTCTGTCCATGGAATTGTGGAGTTTTTCCTTATGGGTCTTACCAGAGCCTTTTTCCACCCCCTGGGGACCTCACCTGTGCTCAGGGAAAGATTTACCAATCTCTGAATCCCAGGACCTAGTTCTTTACCAAGCATAGGCATAATTCTTGCTGGGATAGTGTCATCTGGACACCCGCTCTTGATTTGCGTGGTTAAAGATACAACCTCTTCTAATGAGATAGGAGGAAATATGCCTAGGGTGTGCGTGGTAGGGTTATGTTCTTCCTTAATTTGTGGTTGGGAATTATCTCCACAAAAGGACAGGTTGGAGCTAATGATTTTCTCATAGATCCCAACTTTTTTATTGGTGAAGAACTGTGAGATGTCATCACACAGTTACTGAGACGCTAACTCTAAGCTCTCGCAGGCCACTGGTTTAACGCATGACTGCAGGATTTGGTATAATACCCTTGGAGTATTTCCAGCAGCTGCGAGTTGGGACCAATGTGGTTTTTGCGCGCCATGCGAATGGCTTTATGGTATGTGGAGAGGGATTCCCAGTAGCGACTCTTGTCCTCAGCCAAATGGGACAATCTCCATTTCTTTTCAAGTTTCCTGGCGGCTTTTTTTAGGGACCTTAATTGCTCTGAGAACCAGACTTCTTGTTTATGTGCCAGGCGTGATTTAAACAGTTTCAAGGGGGCAATATCATTCACTGCTGTCACAAGCGCCCCTACAAATTTAGTCAAGGCCACCTCAATGTCTTCAGTGAGCATGAGGGAGGGTTCTACAAACCTCTCTTTGAAAGAAGCTTGGGTCATTTTATGCCAATGCCTCCGTTTACTTGGCAAGGCAATCGGGCCTGAGGGAAGAGTACTAATGCGAGGAGTGTAAAATTCTACAATGAAATGATCGGTCCATTTTACTTGCGTTGGAGGTAGGCAGTTGATTGATGGGGAGTTGGACAGGATTAAATCCAGAGTGTGTCCTGCCTGGTGTGTTGGACCACTATTAGCTTGTTTTAGGCCCAGTAAGGACAGATCCGTCAGTAGGGATTGTGCCTCAATGCACTCTTTTATTTTGCTATGAACGTTGAAGTCTCCCACAAGTAAGAAATCGCTGTCTTTGTTTACATGGAGGGCCAATGCTTCCACTAGTGTGATGGAGAAATTGGCACAAGGCCCAGGAGGGCGATAGACCAAAGCCCCTGTTTGGCTACCTTTGGGTGCAGCATTAGTTTTAAAAATCAACAGTTCTAGTTCTGGGGTGCATAGTTCGTCTAGGACAGATATATTTATTTCTTGTTTATGGACTATTGCAATCCCTCCCCCTGCCTTAATGGGGCGGTCTAGTCTGACAATATATCCCATCGGAATTCCTAAAGTTATGGCCGGAACCGAGTGGGGTTTCAGCCATGTTTCTGTCAGAAAACGTAGATCGGGCTCTTCAGATGAAATTAGTTCCCATACCTCAGTTGAGTGTTTCGATCGCGATCTAATGTTGCAAAGACAGTTCTTACTCCCAAGTGATACATTAGCACCCACCCTTTTAGGTAGAGGTTCTCTCTACCTCAGCCCTCTTTGCATCCCGTTTAGAGATTTTCACCTTAGCCTCCATTTTTTATTTGGCCATCTGCATCTTACATACTCTCTCAGCTCCTCTGGGGATAGGCAACAGGAGGAGACACTGCTTCGTGCTCTCACAAGGAGCTCAAATTCAGAGATTTCACTTTCAGCCACTGTAGGAGGCTCCTCGTATGAGCCATTCTCAGGTTCCCCTAATCGATCATTCTCCTTAGAGTGGGGTTCTGCCCAGTCCCTATTGTAATTTCACCTTCTTGGTGGCACTCTTGCAGGAAGCACCATATCTCTGTAAAAACCTTAGGCTGAGCCACTGAGTAGGTTTCCAAGTTGGCCAGCACAAATGCTATGATTTCAGTTGAAGAACCTGCAGCAAAAGACATGATTTGGAGGACAAATTCTAAAAATGCCAATGGGTGAGAATTTAAACTTCAAAATACCAATGAGGGAGAATTTAAAATTCAAAATGGTCTTGAACATGGATGGATAATATACACCAAGTTTCTGATTAGCACTGAGCAAACATACCACTGATCACCAATGTTAGAAATTGGAGAAATTGGGCTTTCAGGCAGCAAACAAGATCCTAGTCAGAATAAGATGCAGGAAAACCTAAGTTGACCTGTGCTCATCCTCTGGTAGCTTTGCACAGATCAAGCAGGCTGAACTTAGAGGCAATGTTTAAAGTATTTGTGCAACACTCCAAACAGTAAAACAGTGAAAACACCACAAAAAAAGATTCCACACCAGGATAGAATATTAGAACTTAATTTAATAAATAAAAGAAGAAAAAAAAGTCCAATAAGTAGAACTTGAGATGTGACTTTTTAAAGAATAAACTGTAAAATAATGCTCACTGTGCTTACTTGGGATATCTGGTTGTGCCGAACTAGAACAACGTACAATTTTCAGGCCGACTGCGATGGACGCGTGCCAAATACACAAACCCAGTGAGGCCCGCTGAACAAAAGTACCTTAATAGGGGCTGCATCAATGAAGATGTAGGGTGCAGCTGAGCAATGTGTCAGTGTTCCCCACACAGTAGGGATGATCTCCATGCAACAGTGGCTATAGATCGGTTCTGGAGCCGATGTGCAGGTTCCGAGATGCGACAGTTTTGAAGTCAGTGCATTTAGTTTATCCATGCAGTAAAGGTGATGTGTCGATTTTCTCCATGTAGTGTCAGTGATGTGTTGGTTCCAAAGCAGCAGTCCTGGGGCAATGCGCTGATTCTGAGGATGATATGCTGGTCCTGCTCTCATAGCAGAAGATGCGTCAGTTCCACTGGGGCAAACACCTTAGGCCCACTTCCAATGGTCCAGGACTGGGATGGTACCACTTGGCAGAACAGACTCACAGATTGCAGAGTCCAGGATGGTTGAAAGTCCTTTATGTCACTGAGACTTCAGATCAGGGGACAAGTCAGAAAGTCCTTGGAGTCACTCTGCCTTCAAATGATGCAGGACTAGTCTTTCTCACCTAGGCAGGAGAACAGCTGGCAGCAGGAAAGCACAGCAAGGTTGGTGTCCAGCAAAGTAGCAGTCCAGCAGAGTGACAGTCCTTTTTTTTTATTTCAAATCGTTTTTATTAATGAGAAAAGAAGACATGACAAACAGAAATCCTCCAGTATAAAAATGAGAGTAATTGTGTTGCTTGAGTACAATACATAAACCTAAAAGAAAATCAAATCATATAGTGCTTGCAAGTGTCGTCTGCAGACAGAGCTACATAATGAATATCACACAAAAAGGAACAATATACACGTAATCAATGAAATATACAGTTACACTACAAGTCAATCTACCATCCATAAGGTCCGGCATCGGACTGCGCAGTAACCAGGGTAAACAGTATAGTAAACACATCATGGTGGATCAAAGTGGAAGGAAGACATGTCAAGCGACTTCCAGAGTTTCTTATTGGAAGGGCGCCACGTAGCCGATTGTAAAGCCGAATTGTCAGCCCCTCTCAGGAATGAAAGCCATTCCTGCCAAATTTTGAAATTCACCTCTGACGTCTTTTTCCATTTGCACAAGATTACCTTACAGGCAAGTGCTTCAGTCCTTTAACAACACAGCAGTCCTTCTTCCTGGCAGAGTCTTCACTTCACAGGTCTAGAAGAGTGTTGAAGTGGGAGTGTCAGAGATCCAGTACATATACTGAGTTCTGTCCTTGAAGTTGAGGAGACTACAAAGACAGGCCTTTGAAGTGCACAGAAGTCCTCATGTCCTGCCCTGGCTCCAGACTTACTACAGTGGTGTATACAGCCCTTTGTGTGGAGACAGAACACAGCCTATTCAGCGGTACGTGTAAGGCTGAGCCCAGCTCCTCCATCCCATCCTTCCAGGATGTCCCATCAAGTCATGCCTAAGTTGTCATTGTGTGTTGCTGTCTAGGGGGACTACACAAGTCCAGCTATCACCCTTCCCAGGCGTGCATAAGAGACAGGAAGCAGGCACCTAATTGCTAAAGAAAGAAAATACCTCTTTCTAAAAGTGAAATTATCAGAATTCAAATTCAAAATCTGACTTTACCAAAAACTTGGATTTTAAATCGTGATTTCAGAGACACCCAACCCGAAAAGTCTATCTTTTCATAATTGGGAACTACACTTATAAAATGTAATAAGGTAGTCTCAGTGTTATCCTATGGAAAAAATAAGCCTTGCAATAGTGAAAAATGAAGTTAAGTGGTTTTGGCTAACAAGACATGTAAATCTTAAAAGTACATATCCTGCCTTTTAAATATATTGCACCCTGCCCTCTGGGTACTCCAGGGCCTACCTTAGGGGTGATTTATATGTGTAAAAAGGGGAAGATTTGGGTCTCACAATAGGTTTATCTTGCAAGGTTGAAATGAACTGTTAACTGCATGCAGCCCTGAGACATGGTTAGAAGGCTACTTAGGAGGGTGACACAAGCACTGTTCCAGGCCCACTGGTAGCATTTAATTTTCAAGCCCTGGGCATATGTAGTGCACTTTACTAGGGACTTATAAGTAAATTAAATATGCCAGTTGTGTCTGAGCCATTATTACCATGTTTTAGAAGAGAGAGCACATGTTAGCAGTGGTAAAGTGCTCAGAGTCCTAATACCAGCAAAACCAAGTTCAGAAAATGTGGAAGAAAAAGGCAAAAAGTTGGTAGGAACACCACCCTAAGGTTGTCAGGTCTAACAATGCCTTTATGGCGAGATGCACTAATTTCTGTTCACAAACCAGTATGAGCAGATTTTACACCAACTAATGTGGGAACAGGAAAGAAACTTGCAATTTGGCCTATGTACAATGGGGTTGCATCAAAAATTATCCATTCGCACAGTGCTTAATTTGAGACCACTGATGGAGCAAGGATTCGTAGAAAAGAGACTTGCTCAGGCGCAATCTTCTCAAGTAACCTTTAACCCCGTATTAACCTTGTGTTGTGAAAATTAATATGCAAAACATTATATATACACAAGAAAGAGAAGCTTGCCTATGTGTTTTATTAACCAGTAACTCGAGTATGATTCTGAAATAGCCTCTAACTGAAATTATTTAGTACGGATGCGTCAACTGCTTCTACGTAGTATGATATACTTTTGCTTAGAGGGAAATTCTAGCACTTGCGCAGTAACTAACAAAATGGCTGTTATGAAACTCACATGCTTGGCAGCTGCTTCGCTGAAAACTAAAACAAGTTATTTTCTAATTCTAACACGGGAAAAGCATAAATAAGTAAATGGGGTTAGAATACAGATAGGTGGTATGCAGTGAAACCAATTATTTTTGAGAATAACATTTGTTTTTCTGACTTTATTATTAGTGCGTCTTTGGGCCTCCTAAGATTGACAGAAGTAAGAAGAGTCACATGTTTGAAAGGCTTTTCCACGCATGCCCGTTGAGAGTGAATCCGGAACGATGACTACAAACTTGAATACAAGCCAAAGCCACTGAGTGTCCTGTCCTGGGAACCAAGTGGTGAAGAGTTCACCAGGATGGAAGAAACTGGAGAAGCTATTATAAAATGTTAGAAATATTATGTGAATACGGGTTGGAAATAAAGTTTGAATAAAGAAATAAGGCAATGGGTTTATTAACAAAGGGCTAACTGAAAAAGTGTAATATGTAGGCATGGTGTGATGATCACCTGCCCTCGTCTGTCCAATCTGAGTTAGGAGTTTCATGATATTTAAACAATTTTTGGGAGGTACGATAATAATGTAGGGTACAATTGAGGTAGTACATAGTTAGTTAGTTAGCATTGAGAAGCACAGAGCATGAAACCGGGATGCTGACCGAGAAATGTCACTGCTGAAGGCTGCTGAGACCGGGATGCTGTTGGAGTGACAAGAGATGCTGAAGAAGAATTGAATTGCAGAGCTATATATCTTAAGCTAATTAATTTAGAAGAATATCGCAGAAGAATCTCGAGGAGGAAGAGAGTGTCAGAGAGGGGTGCTGCGCAAACGTCGGTGATAGAGAGGTCATCTGTCCTGTCCTGATTCCTGTCCCGAAGACTTTGGGCGCCAGATATTTCCTTGGGGACCCTTACCAGCTCCTTGGCCAGAGGGTTGGTTTTCACACCATACTTGGTAACTATAAATATACGTCCGTTTATGTGCCTATGTCCTTTTCTCTCTATCCTCTCCCTTTCATGCATTTACATTGCGTAGTATAATGAATGCACTTGATAATTGATTTATTGAATCTTCCTTCCATGAATAGGCAGAGACTGTCCTGTACTTTGTAAGTGATTCACAAGAAATTAATCTCTTTGATAAAGATTTGAAAACACATCCCGACTCTGTGGTCATTTAGTATTTACAGGTAAATTAATCTATGTCATTTCACCATCAACTAGTTCTACTAATTTGGTCCATCGACCAGAGGAAAGAACTTTTTGATCAGTGATAGATTAGTAAGGAGCCAGAAATAAATAATCTTGATATGGTAAGACATTCATAAAAACATGACCCCAGTGATTATTACCAGGTTGTTGTGAATTGTGCGTATGGGCCCTGGTGAGTATATAGTGTTGGATTACCTGTTGCTGGTAACCCGCTGGATCACCACCAGCACATACTTGTGGGGACCAGTACTTGTTATTCAACATCGGGCATTTACCGAAATCAAACAAAAACAAACTCAACGGAAAGACGGAGGAAGTTAAATATGAAAAAACCATCACAGAGGGAAAAGAGCAACCTGCCAGCGAGAGCTAAAGGGGCAGGGATTGTCTGGTAGTGGATTAAAGAGGCATGAGGTGGATTCAATTACAGGAGGTCGCAAAACCAATGCCTCTTCAGTATTAATTGTTGGGTCTCGATTTGTCATTCACTGTGAATAGGAACATGTGTGGGTAAACTGGGTGGTAGGAGTTTTGTGCATACGTGCAGATACCAGGTGTTTCCTTCACATAAATGTGGAGAAAATACTCAATTCTAGACAAAGTTTGAGGTTTGCAGGGCACCGTAAGTAAGAAAACTTTGTGGGACCCTCTCTAGTGGAATGATGGTTTTATTGGGACAAGAGTGGAAATGATGAGTGGTAGGAATTGTGTGGATCCCTGTTGATTTTGTGACTTTCCCTCACAGAACAGTTTTAGCTGAAGTTTAAGTTTTCCAGTGGCTTCTGGGTAGGAAAATATGAAATCCATGCAAGGGGCACCATCTTGGCCTTCCTAAGGCATCTAGTTCTAAGAAATGTCTGAGTTTGGCAGGTTTCCTTGGATGGCAGCTGAGCTTGCGAATAATATATTTCAAAGCTAACCACCCTGTAAAAACAAGTGTTGATTTTTTTTGGGTGAAATGTGACATCTCCAGGTAACATTTTAGCTCATTTTATGTGACAGATGCTAGAACCAGCCACACAAGTCTAGAACCGTTTTATCAGGAGACCATTGGAAATTCGGAACCGAAGAACATTTGTTATTGACAATTGGATTTCTCTGCATTTCTGGCTTTCAAATGTAAGCCAGTATGAAAGAAAGAAGGCATTTTGCTAAATGACCTTTGAATCACAGGACTGTATCATTAACCACAAATTTGGAGGTGTACCAATGATCACTGTTCCGAAAAGTTGGTATTTATGTACATTAGAGAAATACATAGGTTTCCGTCAACCCATTTTTCATGCATTATACTTCTCCATATGAATTTCTTTATAATCTGTACACAAAATAAAATCATTATAATATGCAGCTCAGTTTCTGGCCCACACTATTGCGTGTTTTTGAAAAACCTTAACCCTATTTATCCTCGTAACTAGAAGGTTCTATTGGATGTAAAGTATTTTGGTTTTGTAAATCAGTCATTGTGCCAAAAAATTACAGATGAAAACGTCACAAATGGCTGTTTTTTCATACTCATTTTCACTATTTTAACGATTAGTGCCTTTTGGCAAACCTTGAGGGAGCTTAGCAAATAATCCCTTGCTAAAATCAGAATAGTGTCTACTTTCCAGAAATGCAAATAAAGCTGGAATGACAAAGGGTTTTATACCTGTTTCCACTGTCAGCTGCAAGTAGATTCAAACCACAAACATTTGGAAGAATTAACTATCTTTTAGAAAAATTTGAAAACAGTGGTAAAAACATATGGTTTTTGAAAGCAGCACTGCAAACCTTTCATTAATACCATTTTTAGAAGAAGCAAAAATACTTTTTCTTGCATACACCTTTTTCCCCAAAAAATAACCGCACATTTATCTTTATGTTGCATATTTTCTCAGTTCTCTCTAAGTAAATCTTCACACCCTGCGTACCTTTCAAATCCACAGCATGTTTGAAAAAAAAAGGACGTAAAGTGGGCTGAATATCTTTTGTGAAAAAAAGGTTATGAAGGTTTAGCGCAAACTAACCCAAACAGCCAAAAGGGCTTAGCATGTTTTGAAGGGGGGGGAGTTAGCGAGGCTAGGGGAAGCCTAGCAGCAAAGAAGTTTATTTTTGCACTGATATTTTGGAATGAACTTCCGCCAGTGGTACGTGAGCTGTCAACTCTGAGCGCATTTAAAAAAAGACTGCAGGAGAATGTGTTCTTTTTAAGACACTTTCAGCTTAACCCTGTTGCTTAGTATTGACCTCATAAGAACCTTTTATGGATACTCGTCCTGTTTTTCAGCGTGTTAGAGTCCATAAATTATTTGTAACATTAATGCTTTATAATTAATGCTTTATAAATTCAAGTATATAAAAACATAAATTATAGTCACATATTATATTCAGGTAATCAAGCTACCTGCCTTATATTACATTGTTTTGCAGTTAGAGTTTTGAACAAATGATTTTATGTTGGGATACAATGTGGGGAGGATGATACATTTCTTCGCCGTAGCAACTCAGGTGCTTCCTTCAGCCATAAAAACAATTCGGATCCCCTCCTCCCAAAGAGAGAAGAGATTTCTCTTCAATTCTGAGATTTTGTTCACGCAAGAATACTGTAAAGTGTTGGGGTCCCTGTTATCTGATTGGAAACCCAATGAAGGAGGTCCGCAAGGACACGTCTCTATCCTTATTTAACTGGTGCATAACTTTTATGCTGATATTAAGAGAGGGAAGGTGCGTTTCTACTTTACATACAGAGTAAGATCGGAAGAGAGTCAAGATTGTCAAATTACTTTTTCGACTTGTAGCATGGAGAAAAATGTTGCATTCATGGTGAAGCTATGTTTTATTCTTAATAATAATTCAAATTACAGTTGTTTCTTTCGCCCGGTACTGTGATGTTGGGGAGTGTAGTGTCTGAGCAGGAACTGGATCGTCTTTCATTTTGTGAAAACGTGGAAGGTGGGTGGAATGCTGTGAAACCGGATCGCAACGCACTGTTTTTCAGGATAATGCCTATAGCAATGCGCCCGCCCTTTCTGAAGAACAGGTCACTGGGCTGATACTTGAATCCAGGGCAGGTGCCGGTCTTTTTTTCCCGCACGCGCACACAATGCCTCACTATATCTCGCCTTTTCTTTCCCTCAATTTGCGGCTTTTACGAGGCAGTTATTTTGACCGAGTGTCTCGTATGCTTTGTCCGTCTCTCGTCAGTTTCCTCACTTGGTAAATGGGTGCGTCCTGTCACCATGCTTTGTGCTTGCGGGAAACGTTTTTGAAAATTGTTCTGGCATTGACAGCATCGCCATTGTCTGTCGTCACCAGCTGACAATACACGGATCGACATTTCCGCTCGATTCGCAAGACTTCTCACACTGCCAGAGATCTCTTTTTTCTGGATCATGAGCGATAATGTTGTGGGGAAGGGGGATGGAGTGGTAGTGAGAAAATAATTGCAAGCAGCACTAGCAATTGATAATATTTGCAGATCTCGGGAGCAGCATGTTTATGCGATGCACACAGTAGAGCAGTTTTTAGAAACAGTCTGCTACAATGGAATAAGTCGAAACGAATATGCGGCATCTTTACATGTTCACTTATCGCTGTAAGCAAACTGGTATCCAAACAAATGGGACGAAGAATGCCTAAATAAAGGCACAGCACAAATCAGAGGGGGTAAGATCTAAAAATGAAAACACTTGTGGCACTAGAATTGGATGTTCCTGCCTCACAAGTATCAATGGCCCACACATCCTAGGAAGGCATGCACTTATGACACTCACCAACAACGCCTCTTTAATCCACTACCACACGCTCACGCCCATTCGTCTCACTCTTTCTTTACCCCTTTGTGACGCTTTTTCTGTCTTTCTCTTCCTCGACTTTTCACTTTTGTGTTTCCCTCTCATCCTCTAGGTAAATGTCTGCTGCTGAAAAATAAGCGGTGGCCCCCTAAAAATGAGCGCGAGTTGGCCCTACCAGCAACCACCGGCTCTAAATAGGTTTCCACAAAAACATTATACTACCACTTAAGATATAGGCCAGTGCAGAAGTCAATTTTTGAGAGCACTAAATAAGTGCCTATTGTTTTCTGCAGTTCATGTGGGATAAATGATAAGGGGGCATATGTATGAAGCCCATTTCCCGTTTGCGAACAGCAAAAAGCAAAAAGCCTTTTGGAATTTATCATCCCAAAAGACCCTTGCAAAATAGG
The DNA here is from genome assembly GCF_964261635.1 of Lissotriton helveticus. Taxonomy (NCBI): domain Eukaryota; kingdom Metazoa; phylum Chordata; class Amphibia; order Caudata; family Salamandridae; genus Lissotriton; species Lissotriton helveticus. The sequence continues at coordinate 283,927,549 of NC_136060.1, forward strand.
GAATCACAAAATTTGCAATTCCTTATTTTGCGAAAGCATTTTAAGGAATCGCAATGATGTAAAAAGCACCCAAGTTGTGCGATTTCTCCTTAAGAGATCGCAAATTACCACCAACTTCATGTTGGTGGTAATTTGCAATTTCTTTGAGAAATGCACTTTTTTGCATTTTTCAAAGTGCCATGTGGCTCACATACATTCCCTTAGGGCATGTATGTGTGCCATATGTGCACACATGCACATTTCAGGGGTGCAACAGGGTATCCTTTTGACACCCTGGCACCCTTGAAATTGCATCCTCAATTGAGAATGTCTTCCCATTCATTCCTATGGGCCTCTAAGCCCATAGGAATGAATGGGGTGGTATTCCTTAATTGCGATTCCCAATTAAGGAATATGTAGGATTCGCAAAATTATTTGCAAATCCTACATACATAGCGTTTTGCGATTCTCAAATAGCGATTCTCTAAAAATCGCTAATTGAGAATCGTAAAGGTATCCTTTGATACATATGCCCCAAGATCTTTTTTATGATCCTCAAAGTTTAGAATGAGGAGGAAGTGACAGCATTGATTTGGTCTGTATATGTAAGTTTATCATCAATGAATACTCCCAAATTTCAAGTTTTCCTAACCTGTGAAGAAGTACACCCAACTCCTGCGGCCACCAGGCGGGAGTCAAAAAAGAGGCCTGGGAACCAAAGGGCAGAACGTCCGATTTCCAGAGTTCCGTCTCAAGGAATTTTTGTCCATTCACCCACTGCTCGCCAGCATGTAGTTGCAGAATCTAGACCCTATCCCATTATCACCACTGGCCACGGAGACGGCATTTTGTGTGTCGTCTGCATAAGATGTAAGGGAAAACCCAAACGATCTTATCAATTTAACTGGAGAGGTGACATAGACAATAAATAAAGTAGGACTAAGCGATATCCCCTGAGGTACCACACAGGGTAAAGCAAAAGGCTAGGAGACAAACTCACCTAATACTAAGGACCGTTCTCTGCCCAGGAGAAATCAGCTTAACAGATCCCGAGGTCTGCCACTGATGCCAATCTTTACAAAATTATCTATCAGCAGCTCATAGTTGATGGTCTCAAATGCTGCTGATAGATCTAATAGGACGAGGGCAGATCTGCCTCCCTGGCCTACGGACCACCTGATATCCTCCGTGGCTTTGTCAAGTGCTGTCTCAGTCCCATGGCCACTATGGGATCTAAATTGAGTTGGGTTAGGGTATTGTTTTGCTGAATGTGATTAACTAACTGCTGATTCATGATCTTTTCTACTTTTTTTAGCTGGCAAAGGTAAACATGAAATGGGAGGATGACTATTTGGAGCCTAGGGATTGAGAGAAGGTTTTTTTTTTTAACCCTCGACTTCGTAAAATATTCAGCTAAGTGCTTCACTGGGATGCAAATCCTGTGGAGACCAGTGAACCTGGGGGTAGGAGGTGGTCCGTGGGCTAGATTGCCGACTTTGGTGCTGGAACCAGGGTTCGAGCCTTGGGGTTGCTGTTAACATCCTGTGATTCTGGACAAATCACTTAATCTCCCCGTGCCTGAATGTGTAAAGTAACCAGTGCTAACGTAAAGCCTCCAATACCTTCGGGTCGAGTTCATGCTATATGAAATCTGTAACAAAAAAAATCTGGGCTCCTAAAAGGGTAACCTCATTGATGCTAAATGAAGACTAAATAAGGAAATCAAATATGCAAGGAATAAAAGTACTATTATGCCTTATGGCCGTGCTGAAGGTAAATGTGTGAAAAGTTATATGCTATCTTCGAAAGTCGTACCCTTGTTGAACAGGTACTTGGGTATATTACACTGTGAATTGTTCTGCAGCATTCACCATCACAACCATCTGACAAGGTTACCTTTTCAGAAGAATTTATGAAAGTGAAAAGTCATGTTGGAAGGAGATTACAGCAGTGAAATATCTGAATGTGTTTTTCAAGCACCTGAATGTCCAAGGCTGGCTGATATGATTTGCCCGTCACTTGAAATATTGCTGGGACTGTCAACCACTTGAGTCTTCTTCGGCATCACTGGTTCTCCTTAGTGCTTTCCAGCATGCAAGATTTGCTGCCTGGGCTGGCCCGTGAGTCAAGGCATGTATTGACAATACCCTCGTGATCAAATGGTTAATGTTGGTTCTGAGTTTAGAGTTTAGAAGATAGGCTATGCAGATATTCTGTCGATCCTTGTATAGTGTCAGATTTTGTCCTACAAGGTCTACCCCTTGGCATTGCAACATGGTTTCCAGGGAGAAGGGGTGACCATGGGCTCAATCCTGATCTCGAGTAAACCGTACTCTCTCTCCCTGGACAATTTAATGCAATAACACCCCCCCCCTCCCCCTCCTCCTTCAACTGGCTATTACAGCATTCAAAACGTCTGAAAGCGAGTTTCCACTGTCCTTTCGCCTTTATCGCTGTAATCATTCAATGGTACCCAAGTGGTCACAAATCCAGTGCATATGCCACAACTTAGTTCAAAGTCAGTAAATACATACTATGTATGAGCTATCTGCAAAATCAACAAAGGTCTCCTTGATGTGGGTGGAGACAACTGCATGCTAATCGGCGGGGTCTGCTCACCTCTTCCTCCACTGGCAATTAAGTTTGTGCATCTATTTGTCTTCGTGAGTCTAAATAACACCTAAAGAATTTAAGCACATCACTCATCTGAAGAATTGTGATGAAAAGACACACTGAAAACAATTAATAAATGCATGATGCCTGATGCAAAATACATAAATTGAAGAGCAAAAAACATTTATCAAAGTAATACAAGGGGTAAGCAGCAGTAAGTGGAAAACATCATCATCCAAAGACAGGAAAATAAATGCTTTAACATTATCATTATAGTGTGAATGCTGGTTTCAATAATGATTACCTTTCATATCCAATCAGCTAGATGTTGCAATGAATTGTCTCACTTGATTCAATGTCTATTAAAGTGCAATTCAGTTTAATCTAATTTATATCGATAAAAAGTGCAACGATTTTCATTGAATTGCGATCAAAACAAAATATCTCACATGTTAAAACAGCATAAAATATTGTTTTATAGAATACAGTCATCTAATAAGATCATTTACAGGCATGTTCTAACAGCAGAGAAGTGAAATAACCTACGTATTAGCCAGTTTGCAGTGAAACGAAACTTACGGCAAACAATGTCCAAGGAGAAAAGGGCCACAAAATGAGTGTAACCAACTGCTGGAAACCACGGAGATTATTCGCTTGAATAATTTCTCCTGGGTCTCAGCTGAACTTGGTGGACTGTCAGCTGTCCAGGTTAGCAGATAACCTATAAAACCTATAAAAGCAGTTTTCAGAGTAGGGTCTACATCTTTTGGCCATTCTTGGCAAACATTTTTGTTTTCCAACAACTTAAAGTCTGTTTTGGAAAAACAGAAATCCATGGCCATAACATGAAGAGAGTTTTTCTCTGTGTGTGTTAGCCACTTCTTGATTTCCCTACCTGAGAGTGGCAGGGAAATCCACTAATGGTCACACTGCTCTAAACAGGACAGAGTGACGAATGTGGCCCAACAGTTTAGTGGCAGATTGGCTGCTGCGTTAAAGGTTTTCAACTGCAGGGCCATCTGTGGCTCTGTGTCAGAAACACGGCAGTGTTAAAGGTTTTCAACTGCAGGGCCATCTGTGGCTCTGTGTCAGAAACACGGCAGTGTTAAAGGTTTTCAACTGCAGGGCCATCTGTGGTTCTGTGTCAGAAACACAGCAGTTTCTTTCCTTCAAATGTATTAGATGGACCCTTTGTTTGGTGAGTGATGCATCTACCACATTTTGGCTGATGCCATAGATCTACCACATTCAAAAAGAACCCTTTGTCAGATTTTGACTTCCATGAAAAATGCACGAAATTGGGTAATTGGTTGAGGGGTGTGGACGCCCTACTCAAGCAACAACGACAATTGCTGTCAGGGATAATCACAAAAGTCACAAATTTAACTAAACTATGCTTAACCCTCGGGTATTGGCACAGTGCAGTCAGGCTTAACTTAGAGGCAAAGTATTTATGCAGCACACAAACAGTAATAAAGTGAAACCACAACACAAGAAAAGTCCCAACACAATTTAGAAAAATAGAGTAAGCTGTAATAAATTAAATGATACCAGAACAACAAAAATTCAATCAGTAGAAATAGATGCTAGATCTGTAGTCTTCTCGCAAACCTTTTGCCTTCTCCCCTCCTGTCTTGTTGCTTTCATTTTTGCTGATCTTAGGACTCTCTGAACTTTACCACTGCTAATCAGTACTAAGGTGCTCACTCCCTAAAACAAGGTAAAATTGCCTTACACCTTACTGACCTATTTAATTTACTTATAAGTCGCTGGTAATGTGGTATTCCATATACCCTCGGCTGATAAATTAAAGGCTGCTAGTGGGCCCGCAGGAATTGTTGTGCCATCCACTTAAGTAGCCCTTTAAAACATGGATCAAGCTGCCATTGCAGCCTGGGTGCAGTTGTAAACTGCCAATTCAACTTGGCAACTTTAAACTTGCCAAGCCCCAAACTTCCTCCTTTCGCCAGTATGTAGTTATAGTTAGGACCTATTTTCCATAGGAAATCCACAACATTCTATTTGGAATAACTTTGGCGTCGGTTGTCGAATCTTCGTGAAATTTTCAAAACGTTTGGCCAGCTCCGGTCCGCTCCTATCCTGATAGTCTCAGGGTGATTCGTCAAGGGGGGGCCGAGAAAAAGGGGGGGTCCCAAAACATGTTTTCCCCATGCAATTTTCCATAGGAACCGTTCGTCGTGGCTACAGCCCGAACTGCTGAACGGAATTACACCAAATTTGGTAAAGAGGTGGTCCTTAGTTCAGACTCGTGCCTTTTGCTTATATGGTGTAAATCCGCTCAGTAGTTCCTGAGGAAATCATATTTACATGTACATATATTTCTATGGCCGCGCAGGATCCACGCACCCTAAGTGCACCCTGCCGTGCACAAGCTGTATTCTAATTGGCTGTCAACACCCCAAATCAGGAAGTGTTTTTCAGCCATCTTGTGACTCTGTAGAACCGAGGCACAAGAAACCTATAAAAAAACACGCAAAACGCGAAAAGGGGTCAGGGTAGAAACACCTTGACCCCCTAGGCCTGTTCAGGAGGTCCCCCAAATCAGGAAGTGTTTTTCAGCCATTTTGTGACTCGGTAGAACCGAGGCACAAGAAACCTATAAAAAAACACGCGAAAAGGGATCAGGGTAGAAACACCCTGAACCCCTAGGCCTGTTCAGGGGGTCCCACAAGGACCCCCAAGGCCAAAAACATGATTTATTTATTTTTAAATTGGCAAAATCCACGCAGGATGCGCGGATCCTGGCGATCACAAAAAATGAAGCGCGGGGGCCATATCCCGGGAGCCTGATGAAAAAAGGTAGGGGGGCCCAATCCCACCCACACTGCTCCGGGGACCGCCACCCCCGGGGCTTTAATATATTATAGGTGGGGGCTCACAGCCCCCAGCGGCCCCGGGGACCGCCACCCCCGGGGTTTCTTTAAATTGGGTGGGGCACTCTCAAGCCCTCCCAGCCCCAGGGACCGCCACCCCCTGGGGCTTTTTAAAATATGGTGTGGGGGGGCTCTCAGGCCCCCCAGCCCCGGGGACTGCCACCCCCGGGGCTTCTTATAATTTGGTGGGGGTGCTCTCAGGCCCCCCAGCCCCGGGGACCGATACCCCCGGGGCTTCTGGAAATTTGTTGGGGGGGCTCTCAGGCCCCCCCAGCCCTGGGGACCGCCACCCCCCGGGGCTTTAAAAAATGAATAGTGGTAGGGCTCACAGCCCCCCCCGAGGCCCCAGGGACCGCCACCCCGGGGCTTTAGTTTAAAAAAAACATCCCCTGTGTGCGGGGGTTCAAGCCCCCCACACGCCCTGGGGACCGCCACCTTCCCGGGGCACTGAATATTCAAATCGGGGGGTCTGTGACGGACCCCACAGCTCCGGGAACCACCATCCCCCGGGGTTTTCTAAAATGGGGGAGAGGCACGCGGCCCCCCACCTTGAGCCTGGTTGAGGCCCTGGGGACCGCCACCCCCCAGGGCCAGCTCCTGCAGTGTCACACTGCCGTTTGCAATGACAGGGCGGGAGCCTTGTGGCTCCCTCCCTGTCATTGCAAACTGCTTTGCTATTTGGAAGAGAGAGCAGGAAACTTGTTCTCTCTTCCAAATAGGAAAGCAGATTGCTTTTCCACATCGGGAGCAGCATGTTAGCTGCTCCCCATGTGGAAAAGCAATGCCGGCTCCCGAAGGACGCAAGGAGCCGGCTGGGACCGTGATGGGAATGGGGATCGCCCACGGCCCCCAACGGAGAGGCCCTGCCCCGGGGATGGGGTACCCCGGGCTGTTGGTGGCCCAGAAGGGCGAAAATAAATTAATTAATTTAAAAAAACAAAGGCCGGCCCCTGGGGATGGGGTCCCCGGGGCCATAAGTGGCCACAGGAGGGGGCAAGCAGCCCCCCTCCAAAAATTAATAATGAAAAAAGGGCTATGCCCCGGGTGATGGGGTCCCCGGGGCAGATTATGGCCTCGGGAGGGAGGCCTCGTGGCCCCCTTCCCGATAATTTTTTTTTTTTTTAAATGGGGGCAGGCCCTGGGGGATGGGTTCCCAGGACCAATAAATTAGAAAAAGAAGGGGGGGCACACAGCCCCCCTTGTTAACCGCATGCGTGCGGGCGGAATTCCGCCCGTACGCTGGGTTTTGCGGAATCGCACTTTACGTGACGAGCTGGGCTCGTCATGAGCGTGCGAGGAGGCTACGCCATGACGAGCCCAGCTCGTCATGAGCGTCGAAGGGGTTAAAAAAAAAGGGATTGCACCAGAGGCCACGCCCCTCCTTGCACCAATCTGCAAACGCGCCCTGTGGTGCTTTTGCAGAGGGGGGACGAATTCCCCTTGAATATTAGGGGTGCCTGGGGGCCAACTAGCCCACCAGTAACCTCCAGTATGCGCCAGGGGGCTGCACTGCAGAGTGGTGTTCTGAGGCCACGCCCCTTTTTCACCTCTGTGCAACGCAGCTCTGTGGCGCTTACTGAAGGTTAGTTGGGCTAGTTGCACACCAGGGACCCTCAGTATTCAAGGGGAGTTAATCTCCCAAAACATGCCACTGGGCGAGTTTGCACAATGGTGACGGGAGGGGGCAGGGCCTGAGTTCACATGTGTGCAAACACACCCTGTGGCGCGGTTTAAGTTGGGGAATTAATTCCTTGTCAATCCTGAGGGTCCCTGGTGGCCAACTAGCTCACCAGGTACCTTCAGTAGGCGCGACGGAGCTGCGTTGCAGAGTGTTGTAAAAAGTGGTGTGGCCTCTGAACACCTTTCTGCAATGTAGCCCCCTGGTGCATATTGGAGGTACCTGGTGGGCTAGTTGGCCCCCAGGGACCTGCAAGATCGATGAGGAATTAATGAGGAATTAATTCTCTAACTTGAAACGCGCCACAGGGTGTGTAAGCAGACATATCACCTCAGGCCACACCCCCTTCCTTCACCACTATGCAACCGGCCCAGTGGCGCGTTTTAAATTAGGGAATTAATTCTCTTTCAATACTGAGTGTCACTGAGGGCCAAATAGCCCAACAGGTATCTCCAGTATGCGCCAGGGAGCTGCCTTGCAGACAGGTGTTCAGAGGCCACGCCCCTTTTCACACCTCCCTGCAAGGCAGCATTTTGGTGCTTACTGGAGGTACCTGGTGGGCTAGTTGGACCCCAGGGACCCACAGGATTCAAAGGGACATAATTCCCTAACTTAGAACGTACAGAGGGCGCGTTTGCAAACACGCCTTATGGCGGGTTTTAAGTTGGGTAAATAATTCCCCTACAATCCTGATGGACCCTGGGGTCCAACTAGCCCATAAGATGCATCCAGTAAGCGGCACTGCGCTATGTTGCAGAGAGGTGGTCTAGGCCGTGCCCCTTTTTACATCTCGCTGCTACGCAGCTCTGTAGCACTTACCGGATGTACCTAGTGGGCTAGTTGAACTCTAGGGATCCTCAGGATTGAAGGGGAATTATTTCCCCAACTTAAAACGCGCCACAGGGCATGTTTGCACAGTGGTGAAGGGAGGGGATGGTGTAAGAAAGTGGCTCTATATATACTGGACCGAAGTAAAATCAGCCGAACTACGATTTCTGATTTACTCACCTGTTATAAGGAGAGACCTCAGTGCTGCATCTTTGAGCCCAGTACTGATCCTGAAAAGTAATTCTAACCATACTTACCAGTAACTTGAATTTCCTTCCATAGGAATCCATTGTCTGGTTTTCACCAGAAAAGTTTCTAAGTGTCTATTTTCACAAACTACAAATATTCCTTAAAAATCGTCTGTATGACTTTAACGCATTCTTTCAACTGTTTACAGGAGATGCACCAGTGCTGGATCCAGGATCTACCACTGAGTAAGAAAAAGTAATGATAACACTACTTACCTGCTAAGTGAATTTCCTTCTGTAGGCTAACATTGACTGGTTTCACTTGGAAATTCTTTTAAGTGTGGAGTTTGGGAACTTTAAAATATTCACCTAAAATCATCCGAACAATGAATTCCGATTTACTCACCTGTTACCAGGAGAGAACCCAGTGCTGCATCTTTTAGCCCAGCACTGACCCTGAAAAGTAATTCTAACTATACTTACCAGTAACTTGTATTTTCTTCCATAGGAATCCATTGTGTGGTTTTCACCAGAAAAGTTTCTGTGTCTATATTCACAAACTACAAATATTCCTTAAAAATCGCCGGTATGAATTAAACGCATTATTTCAACTGTTTACAGGAGATGCACCAGTGCTGGAACCAGGATACACCACTGAGTAAGAAAAAGTAACGATAACACTACTTACCTGCTAAGTGAATTTTCTCCCATAGGATAACATTGGTGATTTTTTGTGAAAAAATGTGTCAACTTTAAAAATACATTAATATTCCTTAAAAATCACTACTGTAACTAAAACACTTTTACTCAACTGTTTACAGGAGATGTCCCAGGTCTGAATCTAGGATCCAGTCCTGTGGTTAGAAAAGTAATCCATAAAGTAACTAATTGCATTAAACTAGAAATTCACATTGAGCTCAATGTTGCATTGTGTTAGAAATTTTGTTGCCCATTGCAACAACGGTAACTACTGTACTTAAAAGTTTATTGCCTATTTGCAAAGTATTTAAACGAAAGTAATTTATTCTGAGAAAGTATATTTTGTAATGTAATGTATAATGTAATTATAATGTAATTAAAAACATAAAATATCTAAAAATAAATAGTTAAAAAAAATCTAGTAAATCAGTATCACAGAAAAAACATAGGTTTTCAGACATGTTATAGTTAGGAATAAGCATTTAAAAAACCTTTGAAATTCACTGAAAAAACTATAGGTTTCAGACATATTATAGTCATGAATTAGCATTTAAAAAACCTTAGAAATTCACAGAAAAAAACATAGGTTTCAGGGGTGTTATAGTTAGCTGGACATTTCACTCATTCATGCAAAACCATTGAAATTCCTCTGTTATAGTTAGTAGAACTAACTATAACGGAGGAATTTCAATGGTTTTGTACGAGTGAAATGTCCAGCAAACTATAAAACCCCTGAAACCTATGGTTTTTTCAGAGAATATATAAATACATACATATATAAACATATATATAATCTGCATATCTATATAAATACAAAAATAAATGCATGCATACATATATATACATATATGCATACATATCCATGTTATGTACATGAACGTTTGAAAAACACTAATAAAAGCAAAGCTAAAAAGCCACCTAATTACAAACAGAATTGCTTTAACTTAAAAGAGGGCGAGACCTAATACATTTTCAATGCTTGTTTACTTTGGTTCCCTCAAGAGGGCATTCAGATGTGTCACACACTTGCCATAAATTCTGACTGTTAGCACTCTAGTTGCTCATTAGATCACTGTAGTAAATCTACTGCTCACCAGGGAAGTGTGCTGCCGGTATTCAAAGTGCATGTTTCAGTCTGCATGTTAGAATTTTTTCATGAAATAGAAGAGCATTTGAGAAGTCAAAATGTGCCCTAATTTTTCTTTCTGCAGCACTAATCATAATTTGTATGGCAAAACGAAGTACCTCATTTTGTTCCTTTGCAAATTAAATGTTTTAAGAATTACCACTTTATTCCAATCAAGATGGCTTCAGGTGTTCCATACTTTTGTCATAAGTAAGACTGTTAGCGCTCTAGTTGTTCTTTAGAACACTCTGGGACATTCTGTCATTGGGCTATACTTGGGCTACATCTGGGTGATACTTGTGCTACATTTGGGCTCTTTTGTCTCTGGAGGCCATCTTGGGAGACTTATTTGTTATGAAGTTTCCTACTTTCCTCATTTACTACAGTCTCCTCAGTAGAAAATACTGTCAGTGTTTAACTTTGGTTCCATCAAGAAGGCATTCAGATGTGTCACACATTTGTCATGAATTCTGAATGTTAGCACTCTAGTTGCTCATTAGATCACTGTAGTAAAGCTACTGCTCACCAGGGAAGTCTGCTGCTGGTATTGAAAGTACATGTTTTAGAATGCATGTCAGAATTTTTTTCATGAAATAGTAGAGGATTTGAGAAGTCACTCACAATGTGCCCTAATTTTTCTTTCTGCAGCACTAATCATACTTTCTATGGCAAAATGAACCACCTAGTTTTGTTCCTTTTTAAATTAAATGTTTTAAGAATTACCACTTTATTCCAATCAAGATGGCTTCAGGTGTGCTATACTTTTGTCATAAGTAAGGCTGTTAGCACTCTAGTTGTTCTTGAGAACACTCTGGGAAGCTGCAGTAGAACACAAAGGAATCAACTGACAGTCTCTGACCTTGTTAGATGTACATGTGTTACTGAGAATGTCAGACTTCATTCTCACACGACTGAGAAAGATAATGTGAATTTACAGAAAATATTATCTCAGTTTAGCTTATAGATCATTTTCCAAACCTCTCTGGGAAAAGCATGAGAAAATAGTTTTCTCTCAAACATGATTCATGATATCCCAGCAGAAGGCTTTCTCACATGGTAAAATCATCTTAGAACATACCACAATTCCTAAAATGAGTATGGTACCATCAACAAATTATTTATAATGTAACTAAAGTCTTAAAACCTTTTATTAACTGTAATGCTTTTTAATGAGGTGCTATCATGTATATAGGTCCCAAGATGGCTGCCAACACTTCTTGGATAAAGTGCTGACAGCCAATCTGATCTCACGATGGGATGTGTCATTAGGCTCCGCCCAGATATATATGTCTTTTTTTCCGTTATTATCTAAAAAACTACTAAACAGATTTACACCATTTAACCAAAAGGCACGAGTGCCAAATTTGGTGCAATTCAGTAACTGCGATTAAAGGTTCCTCTGGAAAATTATATGGAGAAAACACGTTTTGGGACCCCCTTTTTTCTTGGCCCCCGCTGGACGAATCACCCGGAGACTTTCAGCATAGGAGTGGACCGGAGCGAGCCATAAGTTTCAAAAATTTCACGAAGATTCGTCAACCGGCGCCAAAGTTATTCCAAATAGAATGTTGAGGATTTCCTATTATATATATATATATATATATCGTAACAACAATCCTCAAAGTCAGCGTGCTCTCAGAAAAGAAACAGACACGAAACGGTCAGAGTGTCTGAAGTTCACTTCACAACGCGTTTCACCTCGAAAGACTTGATCACGTGAAAGGAACAACCAGTGTTACACGGCATAAGTAGTGTTCGACATAAAGTAACAATCAACATAGGACTGTCTAAAAACAGTGGCGGACATGTTTGAACATTTTTATTTGATGATAAATCCTACATAATGAGTGGTTGCTGCGTTATAACAGAAAACAAAACATATATACTGTATTTCACGTTATTGTTGAAAGAGCAACCACCTCGAATCCAGCTGTGAAATAAAATTACGTTTCACACTGAGTTAGCAAGTACACTTCCCCCATTCATATTCAAAATTACACAGTACTTGGTAAATAAATATTGAGTTGGGTTACTGCCTGTGAGCAATAAATAAAGTAAGATAAAACTCATATCTCTCACCTCGTAACGAGCTACAAGCGCGCTGTCTTAGTGACGCCACCATCTCAACCGCCATGAGCTTGCCCGTACTCATGCCAAAAGTGTGAGTGTTGTCGCAGGTTGTTTGTCAATAAAGTTACGATGACGATACGGAACTTTAATCCCAAGCTGTGAGCCACTCTTGCCTATATTTGAACGTAGGGCAAGCAAATATGCAATTTAAAAAATGAACAATGTGTAAGAATATCACAAACGTTGCTGTCATATAGCTTGAACCAATTTAATATCATAGTTGCGCACCTGTAATACATTATTGTACAGTGCAATAAGGATCAAGGACAAAAGGATGGCATTTCCTCACGTATTGGCAAGTGCCAGAAAAAACACATGCTGTCATATGAACAAAAAGGGCGACACAAGTGGAAAAGCAAAATAAACTGAGGGCGGGGAGAGGGAAGAAAAACGGGGGTAAGAGGATGATAGTAATTACACAAATCAATTATGCAAAATACATTTTCACTCAACACTCTAGGTAACAGAATACAGTCCTGCTGTACAGTCCATTATACAAAAGGTTACCGTCTCACTACACCACTAAGCCATACTGTAAAACAGATTTTTATCGCAGTTCTCTTGAAAAACAGGAAAGAGAAAAAGGGTAGGGAGCCCGTGTAAGGTGAGTGCTGGTGATTTAGGCCCCTTCCTTTTCTCGTGTAAAATAAAGAAAAAAACAAAATAGAGATTAAAATCACAGGATCAAAAAAGACCCTAAATAAGCATTTCTAGCTACTTGGGCACATAATGCTACATGGATTATCGAAAGAGGACTACTATAGTAAGGCAGATAACATTAAAAATGTGGAATATTATTCATTTCATTTCATAGAGCTTTATTCGGAGCATAAAACATGTCCATAAAAGCACATACAGTTGCATATACAATCAATTCATAGATTAAAAAATATAAAGAAAAATACAGTTATAACAATAATTATCCAGTGCGGGATGGAATAAATACATTAAAACAGAATCATTAAAAACACATGCTTTTCCTAGCGCTGATAGCCTTCTGTAGGAAAATAGCCGTAAAAAAGCAAATGTCCGGATGATGCATATTAAAAAGCAATTTCATAGATTCTGTGATAGTTCTTACTCCAAATCTATTCAAAATCGGCTTTAAGTAAATTTTCCGTAATTCACTGTACATGGTACAAGAAAAAAGAAAGTGCACAGTACTCTGTTCAGTCTTGTGATCACATGGACAGGGTCCCACAGGGCGCGTTTTTATATTAGGACACGCAACCAGATGGTGTGCAATTCCCATCCTCATTCTTGTGAGTACAAACTGGTGTGAGACTCTAGTCACCTGTGTCAAGTAGGGATGAAATCCACTAAACTCATTCAAGCCATTGTACAATTTACAGGTAATACGTTTTGAATCCTCCAAGGCACGCCTCTCTATACAGGAATTCAAAAACATAGTCTTCATATGTGACTTGGGGTTATCAGATACACAAAACCGATCATTGATCACATCATATCCAAAGACAATTTGAAAATTTTCAATATTATATTTGATCCAGGGGATCTTCATATGCTGGTCCAAAGAGAGGCAATCCTCAATGATAGCTCTGTTTAGTGAGGTGCCTTCATTTAACCAAACAGATCGCCACAATAATAAAGGTCTTAGCATGATTAAATCGTTCAAGAAATGAGACCCCGTTTCCTTATGAACCAGGGTATTAGATGTCGATTTGGGCAGACACAGGAGCCTTTTCAGGAAGTTGTTCTCCTCTATCTGTAGGCACCCGGCAGATGTTACACCCCAAACTCCTGCCCCATATAGGGCAGCAGACAGGCGTTTAGATTGATAGATTTTTAACATATCTGCTATACGTCTATTTCCCAATTTCTTTGCGAATACGAAAACCCCATTGGCACTTCTAATCATCTTAGTTTTAACCGCTTTGTGTTCGGTGTCCCAGCTACCATTTTTTGAGAAATTAATCCCCAAATAGCAGAAATTGTCTACTTTTAAAACCTGTTCACCTTCTATAAAATAATGGGAGTTTGTTTTCGTTTTTGACTTAGCTCGGCCAGAGCACTCCATCACATAGGTTTTAGATCTATTGATCACCAATTTCCTATTTTTGATGAACAGAACAAACCTGTCCATCAATCGTTGAAGACCCAGGGGGGAATATCTGCCAGAACGCTGTGGGGCACCTACCTGCTGGACGTCTTCCTGTCCCTGGGGCCCTGACGCTGTGGGTCTCGCCGCTCACCGTTGCCGCGTTCCTACATCTCGCGGCTGGTGGCGGCTGGAGACTACAGCTCCCAGAGGGCAGTGCGACCACTTCCTATTTGGGGATTAATTTCTCAAAAAATGGTAGCTGGGACACCGAACACAAAGCGGTTAAAACTAAGATGATTAGAAGTGCCAATGGGGTTTTCGTATTCGCAAAGAAATTGGGAAATAGACGTTATTCCTTCAGGTGTGCTGATAGTTATTCTTCCTGATTTAGGCCTTTAGGTGTTTTAGTTTGAAAGTCAATAATAAGCTTGGACTCTCTCTGGCGTAACTTCAGGACTCTGTTTCCCCCTCTGGGATTTTTTTGTACCTGTTCTAAGATGATGTAACTCAATTCCTTAGCATTGGAAAAATGGTACTCTCTAAATTGACGGGCCTCTGGGAATTTTGGATCAAAATTAGTGATGGCACGGCTGTGCTCCAAAATCCTCTTCTTGGCCATGCATGTGGTGCTGCCGATGTACCAACATTTGCAAGGGCACACTATGACATACACAACAAAAACAGAACTGCAGGTCAAAAATTGGGTGATGTTCTTGGTGATTCCATTTTGATTTACTTGTTTGTGAGATTTGCTCCAGGGACAGGCCTTGAAGTAGCCGCACGGGTCAAAGCCCTTGAAGCCCTCCATGTCGGTAGGAGGATAGGTGGTAATGTCACTCCGTACCAGCATGTCCCTCATGTTTCCACCCCTGCGGTATGTAATGCTGGGTCTCTCTGGGATCATATCGCCAATGACCGTGTCATTCTTGAGAATTTCCCAGTTCTTGGTGATAATTCTTTTAACTGCCTGTGCATCTGAACTGTAAGTGAATATCATTCTGGTCTTCTCATCATGTACTTCGTCTGATGGTTGTTTATCTGAGATGGTCTGTGTTCTCTCCATTGTTCCAGCTCTTTTGAGGGCATTTCGAAGCATCCAATTAGGGTATCCCCTCTCCCTGAATCTTCCTACGATGATCTCACTTTCAAGATTGTAGGCCTCTTCTGTGTTACAGTTCCTTTTTGCCCTCAGCAGCTCCCCAAATGGAATACTCCACTTGAGAGTCTCTGGATGGCTGCTGTGGGCATGAAGTAAACTGTTACCCGCGGTGGATTTACGGTGTAATGTGGTGAGAATCCTGTTATCCTTGACCTGAAGTTTGACATCAAGGAACTCAATCTCAGTCCTGCTTAGGTTCCCACTAAGCACAATTTTTAGTTGATTGTTATTGAGTTTTGCAATGAAATTCATTGCATCACTCTCAGAGCCTTTCCAAATAATGAACAGATTGTCGGTGTAGTGAAGCCACATCGACACATGTTCAAAATCAGATTGAAGTCCAGGATCTGATCTAATGCTCTCCTCCCAGCTTCCCATAAACAGGTTTGCAAAGCTGGGAGCAAAGCACGACCCCATGGCCGTCCCGTTAACCTGACAGAACAAAGCACCGTCAAACGAAAAGGTGTTGTTAGTCAGACAGTATTCCGTCATGTCCAGTAGCCTCTGAGTATGTTGACGAAACTTCACATGTCTAGTATTAAGATAGCGTTTGTATGCTGTTAAGCCATGTTGGTGATTGATGATGGTATACAGACTCTGCACATCCAACGTAATGAACAGCGAGTCTGTATCCCATACCATGTTCTCAATTTTCAGCAAAAAGTCTTTGGTGTCTTTAACATATTTATCCAAATTATGTACAAACTCTCTCAGAAAATGGTCGATGTATTTAGAGAAATGCTCAGCCACACTGCCTCCTGATGACACAATAGGTCTCCCCAGTGGTCAAATGGGGGTTATGTGTAGTTTGGGCAACAAATACAGCACTGGGAGAACTGGATAATCTTGTTTCAGATATCCATATTCCTCCCTGGTAAGGATACCTTTATCCTTCCATTCACAAAAAGAATCCCAAATGGTAGTGATGCTGATAATGTATCTATCAAAACTCACAGGTTCTTAAAATATTACATCTTTTAATTGCCTCTCAGCTTCTATCAAGTATTGTTCACGATCTAATACAACAATATTGCCTCCTTTATCTGCTGGACGAATGACAATACTGTCATCGTCCATCAGTGATTTGAGTGCCTGATTCTGTTTGTATGAGAGGTTGTAGTCCCCCTTGTTTTTGTCCTTCTTGCGTTTATGCCTGGATTCATTGAGAGCCTTGTTCACTACCTTGTGAAAGGTGTCTATACTATCGTGAGGGAGATTAGGTAGCAACACAGATTTGGGTCTAAAATGGGTGTCCGTTGAAGCGTCAGTGATGATGTCTAACTCAGTAAGCAGCTGGGTGGAAGAGACGGATGTACACCCCTCCTCACATTGTCCGAAAGCAACTATATCACTGAGTAACTCAGTATCTCCTATGTCAAAATTATAGGTTCCTGTATCAGTAATCTCTTCCACTCCCCTTGTTTCACACCTGCCCTTGAGTTTGTGCCATTTCTGGAGATTCAATTTACGTACATATATAAAAACATCAATACCTGTATTGACATATTCTGAGGAATAGGTTGGACAAAACGATAAGCCTAGGCAGAGAGTTCTCTTTTCTGTCATAGTCAGATTCCTTTGTGATAAATTAATGATAGTTCTATTCACCAATAAGTCATCCATCAATATGTTCTTTTGGCGCATCCCCTGTTGGTTCCCATAGCTCCAAGTCCCCTTCCTCTTTTGCCACCGTTGTCTGAGCCTTGTTCTTCGGTTCCTCCGTAACCTCTTCCTCGGCCCCGTCCTCGACCACTTTGTCCTCTTGTCTTCGGTATTGGTGTTTCCCTTGTAGTTAGACGTTCCCTCCTTAGAGTCCGATATTCGTCTAAAAAAAGTACGTTTT
Organism: Lissotriton helveticus; assembly: GCF_964261635.1. Lineage (NCBI taxonomy): Eukaryota > Metazoa > Chordata > Amphibia > Caudata > Salamandridae > Lissotriton > Lissotriton helveticus. Next base: position 283,944,748 of record NC_136060.1, read on the forward strand.
TTTTCACTAGTTGCTACTGGTGTTTGATTTTGTACAGATACATCTGATTCACTGTCTTCAGCACTTGATGCCTCTATAGTTGATCTTTCATTAGTGTGACTAGTTTCTTGTCCAGAATTGTCTTGTTTGTATAGGTGATCATATTTGTGCCTGAAGGTCAAGATCCGCCCACTATCATAGTCACCGTATGTAATTCTTTTGCATTTATGTCGTGAGGGGAACGCCTCTTCTCATCACTTACCTGCTCCCTTGCTCCCTCAGGGGGCCAGCTGCTTCACCGCATTACCGTGCCCGCCGTGAGGGGAATGGCTAGGCGGTTGCGGACTTCAGGCTCCAGAGGGCTTTGTGCATCAGGGCGCCACTTGAGCCACTTGCGGACGTCATCGGAGGGCGCAGGAGGAGGCCCTCATATTCAGCGTAGCGCAGGACAGGCCAAATTCTTTCGCATTAATGCCATGAGTGGAACGGCTCTTCTCATCACTTACCTTCCAGAGGGCTTCCAAAGGGCTTTGTGCAGTAGGGCGCCGCTTGCAGACGTCATCAGAGGGCGCAGGAGGAGGTCTTCATATTCAGCGCGGCGCTCACGCACCCAAGGGCGGGCCCGTCCGCGCTCGTCAGAGACCGAAAGAGGCCGGGCTGGCCCACCCCTCTTAACGGTCCATTAAGGTGAGTGGCACAAAGCAATTAAAATATGGGGAGGCGCACAGTAACATCAGGACCAAGGCCTACCACTACTATTGATAGTATGCTTGAAACAGCTGTTAGTATCGTCTCATTGGAGATCGAACAAACAATGAGGAGACTTTCCTTGGGCCCATCTGCACCCCAACTGCATTTGTCTGAAGGAGTTGAGAGGGGTAACTCAAATTCCCCTCCCCCTTTGATACCTAATGTACTAATTACCACCACCTGTCATCGAGAAACGTGGCTAGAAGGTCCCGAGTTGTTAGGCATTGAGATTGATGAGGCCGATGAGGAGTTTCCTGATCGTCAATCCCCGAACCAAAGCCAATGTCACTACTGGAAACTCGGTCCCAAATATTAAAACAATAGGGGCAAAAAGGAAGAGAACTACGCTAAAACCCACCAGCAGTAAGAGGAAACAGCCATCTTGCTCAAAACCCCAACCCACACCCTTGAGCTCGTGGATACAAGGAACTATTGCTGTGACTTCGAGCCCTATTGAGCAAACAAATTATATTACTGTGGACTTGACTACATCAGAAGCCGCAGCCAACTCCACCTACACTCAAACTGAGCACACAATTGCCCCAAGTATCCGTGTTAGGCCGGGCAATATCTCAATTGACACCATAGTGGACTCTGTTTATGAACGCTTAAAGAAATTGGTAGAGAAACATTTCAATGCCCTTTTGAAACATTTGAACAGGCTTGAAAATTTGGTAAAGAATTCTGATACTCAAAAAATGCAGTTAATGTTGTTGATAAAATTAGGGGAGAGCAGCACCCAAAACCAATGAGAATAACTAGCCAGAGTATACCCCAGCAGATTGGTGACCCTATGCCTCCCACTGTCAATACTGTTAATACTGCTTGTGATATGTGTGGTAATCATAAAAGTAATTCCTCTTCCAAATCTATCCCTAGCTTGATGCCTCTCTCAAGCGCAGCATTTGGCCATAATACCATCAGCAATAGTTTGCCTTGCAACCCAGCATCAGCTATCCCTATGCTACTGGATCCCACACCCACAAGCACTGTAATCGCCCCTAATACTCTTCCCATTTTTGACATTTCTGATAATAGTCCATTTGCAGACGTCCTTCATTTACCACCCGAAGCTTGTCCTTATGTTGTAATTCTAGCAGGTGTACCCCCTTAAAGAAAGACCAAACTGAGTCTTGGGAGCAACTCAGGAATAAGAGCATCGATTGGTTATCCAAGCATAAAGGCTTAGGGATGGCAAATGGCAGAAAAATATTAATGATTGGATGAGTGGGACGGGTGGGACCCTCCGAAAAGAACATCATATGGGATTGCATAGTTGTGAATTTTAGACGCCCTCCGTTGGTAAAATGGCTATTGTGAGCACAAACATTTCACAACAACTCCCCTACTCTCATCCACTCACTACCCCTGGGTTTTTTCTATAAACGTCCCCTGGTCCCATGTAACTTTACTATCCCTACACATACCTCACAGAATCGGTTTGCTGTTCTGTCCAGTCTAGAGAGTCTGGACTGACTATCGAATCGATTATCGGCTGTTGCACCTGAGCCCATGGAACTTTTAATAGATTGCCCAGTTGCCACTGATCCCAGATCCCAAGATTCTATTCTAAGTGTGCTTAGTTGGAACATTGCAAGATTAACAGCCAAGCTGAATTCCATGGAGTGGGTTGATCTGGTTTGTAAATATGACATTTTAATGTTCCAGGAGACATGGTGCACAAAGGAATTGTTCTTAGAAGGGTTTGTGTGTTACAATAGCATTGTACCTAGTCCCAAAATAGGTTGTCCATCTGGTTGTCTATCGACATGGATAAATATTTCAGCCGGGGGTAGTATAAAACCCCTTGTGACAAACAACGATAATTTTCAAGCAACGATTTACTCACGGGGGCATCGATATGTTTAATTAACTTTTATAATAATGAGTTTACATCACTACCAAACAGGAATTTTATTAATTTGTTTGAGTTTATGGATAAATTAGAAGACCAATACGTGCATGATAAATTGGATGGAATGTGCCTGGGTGGGGACTTCAATGCACGACTGTTTAGTGACTCTGATATCCTTACCATCAACCCGGTTAAGGAGCCCACATGCAAAAGAGGGGTGGAACTTCACAACCATTTATCCCAGCGTAATTTAACCAACGTAATGGAAAGGGTTGGAGTACATTCAAACTACATTCGCCCATTGCCTACTTATAGAGGACGTGGTTGTTCATCTACAATAGATTATGTTTTTATATCGTCCTCAATGGCAAACCTCCTAGTAAAGGCGGAGGTTTTATGTACCAGCCAAGGCGATCACAACCCAATGTTGACAATCATCAGATTTTCCCCCAAGCCTAGCACCAAAAGAGAAGTAGGGGCTAAACATTTAGTGGCATCTACTGATAAACTCAGAGTGATCTGGAAGGGTATAGATAATAAAGCTTTATTTGTAAACATAATAAAACTGTATCCTTCACTTATAGAGACATGTTTCTCAAGTAGCACTTTTGATGCAGAGATCATTGAGGCGCTTAGTAGCCTATGTGTTGGTATTAAACATATAATTTCAAGACCAGCCATCAACACTAGCAAGACACCCAAATGGTTCGACGGCACATGCTTGCGGGCTAATAGAGAATTGCGTGTAGCATTAGCAACTACACCCAGGGATATAATTTTAGTTAGATCATTAGGAGCTTGCTATAAGAACGCTACCAAGTTACGCCCAGATGAGATATTGAAAGAACGCTGGGCTAATCTTGCCAGTGCAGCGTCATTTAAGGATGTAACTGGATTCTGAAAAGCAGTTATAGCCATGAGGTCTATGGGCTTGGATATTACTCCCATAAGCTGTAATATAACAAGCGAATTATGGGAGGCGCACTTTGCCAGAATCTATACGGTACCTCTAATGACCTCCAACATTAATATAAGCCGGCTAGTCTCAAAGGTCGCTATAACAGTAACTGAAGTTGAGGATGCCATACATCAAAGTATAGGGAACAAAGCCCCAGGTTCGGATGGGCTTCCAATCGATCTTATAAAACATGAACCGGATTTTTGGGCTCCTCTTTTATGTAATGTTTTCAATAATTTGTCCAATACAGCTATTCCGAGCACCTGGTCGACTAGTATTATTGTGCCCATTTTTAAAAAAGGAGACAGATCCAAACCCAGCGGTTATCGCCAAATTTCCTTGATAGATAATACCTTGAAGATCTTGGGCAGCGTTGTTTTTATTTAAGATTAGGACTTGGGCTGAAGACAACCAAATTTTAAATTGCTGTCAGCTAGGTTTCAGAAGTAATGTTGGAACTGTTGAACAGTGTTTGAATTTAAACCTCATCCTGGGCAAATACACAATTGCACAAAAGTCACCAGTTTTTTGGGGGTTTTATGGACCTCACATCAGCTTTTGATTTTGTTAATAGATCGCGTTTATAGGAGGTCCTTTTAAATTATGGGTTGGACGAGGCTTTGGTTTATTTTTTGGCGCATTTGCACAGGGATCTGAAGGCACGGGTGAGGATTAGTAATGATGGGGAGGTCTCTGGGGATATTGTTATTAGTAGGGGGGTTAGACAGGGTTTTGTTCTCGCCCCTCTACTTTTTATTCTTTACATAAATGAATTACAGAATTCCCTGTCTAAATTAACCAATGACTTCCACAAATTCAATGGTAAATTACTCCCCGCGCTTTTATACGCAGACGATCAGGAAGAAGAACTATCGGTACACCTAAAGAAATAATATTCCACATTTTTAATGTTATCTGTCTTACTATAGTAGTCCTCTTTCGATAATCCATGTAGCATTATGTGCCCAAGTCACTAGGAATGCTTATTTAGGCTCTTTCTTGATACTGTGATTTTAATCTCTATTTTGTTTTTTTCTTTATTTTACAGGAGGAAAGGAAGGGGCCCAAATCACCAGTACTCACCTTACATGGGCTTGTTCATTTTTAAATTGCATATTTGCTTGCCCTACGTTCAAATATAGGCAACAGTGTCTCACAGCTTGGGATTAAAGTTCCATATTGTCAATTTAACTTTATTGACAAACAGCCTGCGACAGCACTCACACTTTTGGTGTGAGTACGGGCAAGCTCATTGCAGTTGAGAGGGTGGCGTTACTAAGATAGCGCGCTTGTAGCACGTTGCGGGGTGAGAGATATGCGTTTTATCTTACTTTATTTTTGGCTCACAGGCAGTAACCCGACTCATTATTTATTTACCAAGCACTGTGTAATTTTGAATATGATTGCGGCAAGTTTACTTGCTAATTCAGCGTGAAACGTAATTTTATTTCACAGCTAGATTCGAGGTGGTTGCTCTTTCTACAATTAACGTGCAATACAGTATATATGTTTTGTTTTCTGTTATAATGCAGCAACCACTGATTATGTATGATGTATCATCAAATACAAACGTTCAAACATGTCCGCCAATGTTTTTAGACAGTCCTATGTTGATTGTTACTTTATTTTGAACACTACTTATGCCGTGTAACACTGGTTGTTCCTTTCACGCGATCAAGCCTATCGAGGTGAAACGCATTGTGAAGTACACTTCAGACTCTCTGACGGTTTTGTGTCTGTTTCTTTTCTGAAAGCACGCTGACTTTGTTAATTGTTGTTACGATTGAATGCCAGGGGCTCTACCGGCGTGCGGGCCACCTTCCACGGGTCTCATGGAGTCCAGTAGGAGCTGTTTCTTTGGACTGATATATCGCCAGTAGGTAGTTATAGTTAGGACCTAGTTTCCATAGGAAATCCTCAACATTCTATTTGGATTAACTTTGGCCCTGGTGGATGAATCTTTGCGAATTTCTCAAAGAAGATGGCTCGGTCCGTTGCACTCCTTCCCTGAAAGTTTGGGGGGGAATGGTGAAGTGGGGGCTGAGATAAAAGGGGGGTCCCAAAACTTGTTTTCTCCATGTTATTTTCCATAGGACGTTTAGACACGGCTACAGGTCGAACGGCTGAATGGATTTATAAGAAATTTGGCAAAACTGTAGAGTCCGGCTCGCAGATTACGCTTTTTTTGGAATGTTGTAAATCTGTTCAGTAGTTGCTGAGAAAATTAAAGTTAAAGTCAATTATATATCTGTAAGCGCGCACGGGTGCGCGCACTCAAGCGGCTGCGCTCGAGCGGAATTTTTGTTGTTGCTGCTTGACGTCTGTTAACGTTCGATTCGAAGGAAATCAGGAAGTGTTGACCGCCATTTTGTCACTGCGAGTAAATATATTCTCATTTCAAAGCGTTGGAACATGGAAAGGGGAGAAGGTAGAGATTGTTTTGCTGCGTAGGTTCTCTCAGGGTGTGCAGTAAGGCCCTTAAACGCGAAAATATATATATGTATATTTTTTTTTTAAGTTGCGGGGTGCGCGCACTCGGGCGCGCACACCTATTTACAAGAGTGTGAAAATGGAGATAAATCAGAAGTTTGAGTGCTTTGATATAAGGTGGCTCTGAAAAGAGCCCTTGTGTTAATTGAGTTTTTTCTGCATTTATAAGTAAGTACCGATGCAGAGTCTGATGTTGCAGAGGAAGATTTTGTTTCCCTCATCCGTGAAATGAACACCATCTGTCCTATAGATGTCTTGCATGTGGTAACGCAAGTTGTTGTGTTAAATAGAACCCATGCTATAATCTCTGAGGAAAGCAGAAACAGATTTATTAACATGTCTCCTTGCTTTCTCAATTTGTGCACAATGTTGATTGGACCAATTCCATTTCTGTCTTTGGCATATATTGAAATATACCAAGGCAGTTCGAGGAAAAAGTGTCATCAATTGTCTAAAGGTGTCTTTTAGAAGCATTTCCAGACCTACCCCAGTCAATGTGCCTAGATCGTTCCCACCACAGTGCACAATTATAAGGTCTGGTTCTGGGAGATGCATAAAAGTTTTCACCAATGGTATTAATTGATGACATCTTAATCCTCTTTGCCCAATCCACGTTATCTGCACATTTGGTAAATCAAGGTTGGAAATTCGTCTGCTTGCTGCATATTTTCCACTCCAGTGAATATAGCTGTGTCCTAAAAGCCAAACCTTCATTTTCAAGGTAGATGCACTCGTACTCCGATGGGTTCTGGAAGAGGAATGGCAGTTAGAAGCTGAAAGTCAGGATAAAAAAATGGATGAGGCTTGGTGTGGTTGAAAAACAAAAAATGATTGGTTGATTCTAATACGTGAAGATTGAAGCCTACGTTGCATGTTAATGTTATGTAAAAGAAAAAGTAGTATTGGGTGTGAAAAAAATGACATGTAACAGAGCTGTGGATAGGCAGGTGTTTCTGGAGGGAAAACAGTGTTGTTAGTTTGCTGTAGAACGTTGAGATATGAACTTTTGACCTGTGCCTTCAGCCAGGTGCAGAATGAGGTGTTACCATGGAAACAGCCAGAGATGGCAGTGGGTGATGGGTGACTTTTATGTGACATTGAAAATATTGTGAGGGACAACCAACTGAAATGTAAATTTGAATACAAAATTTTGCGGGAGGAAATATGATTGGCTGAAGAGACATATATGAGTCTGTATTGACTGAATATCTGTGCCATTGAATTTTGGTTGCAGTGATAGCAGCATAATTGAGACTTCTTTCAAACGAATATGTATTTTGTGACTGTCACTGTTGTACATCGTACAAAGCATTGGTAAAGGTAAGTCTGTAACTGTTTGTTTTGTCATGTACCGTAAAATATGGTTTACTCACAAGCAATGATTGATTTTCCTCATAGTTTGAAACTAAAGTCATTTTTGGCTGTCATAATGTGTTGTATTTCTAAAATTATTTTTAATTTAAATGTGAAATATGAAGTTTAAAATATGTTTAATATAAAGAGTAATTATTTGTGTGATTTTGTAGCCTTTATATATAATGAGAGAAGTTGTTTATGAAGTGAAAAAATGATATTAGCAGAGAGACAGATAATGCAGATAGAGAGAGAAATGGTAAATTACATGTGATACCGTCGTGAAAAAATGTTAATGGTTAATGAATTCGTAAACTTTCTGTCACACGACAAAATTAGAGTGCGGGTTCTGGACGCGGCCTGCATTGGTGGGTGTAGGGTGAGAGGGGCAGGTGGTTGAGTGAAATAAAATGAAAAGTTGGTATATTACATGTGATACCGTGTTGAAAAAGTGGTAATGTTTAATGAATTCTTAAAGTTTATGTCAGACGACAAAATTATAGTACGGTTTATGGCCGCGGCCTGCGATGGTGGGCGTAGGGTGAGAAGGGCAGGTGGTCGAGTAAAATAAAATGAAAAGTTGGTACATTACATGTGATATCGTCTTGAAAAAGTGGTAATGCTTAATGAATTCTTAAACTTTCTGACAGACGACAAAATTACATTGTAGTTTGTGGCCGCGGCTTGCACTGCTGGGGTGAGAGGGGGAGGTGGTCAAGTAAAATAAAATGAAAAGTTCTGACCATGAGGTTGTACACAGATTTGTGCAGTAAATGTGTTCGTAAATTGAGGTACCAAACGGAGTATAAAAATATCTCTCTCACTCCTGCTGTTTGACTGCATCTTCATCTCCCTTCTGTTTTCTGTCTCCGTTGCCCTGTGTTATCTTATTGTGTGTGTGTCTGTCTGTGTCTGCCTTCAGTCCGGGTTGAGGAACTTTGTTGTGTAGGCACACACAGATAGTCTCATCAAAGTAGTTGGAACGTTTTGAAAAAACTATTTATATAATTGAAATGCTTTTTTGAAGCGCTAGTGAATGTTTTCTTTCACAATTACCGCTCGGTTGTTTCCATAGAGCAGAGGGTATGTTGTATTTCACTACTTAGTGCCTCTGCATCTGCACTCTGTTCTCTGGTGGCTGGCGGAGAAGTGTTTGTTATTGTGGAGATTAAAGCGTGATAAGGAGTGAAATACGACATAGCGTCTGGTCTGTAGAAGCGTGGGAGCAGTGATTAACACAGAGAGAAGCGGAACTGCGGTAGTGCTTGCTAAGAGTAATACATTATTTTTTTACAGAGGTACAACTGTCTGATGGTGCGCGACTTACTAAGAAAGGGTTCACGGGCTGTTATAGGCCTGTGGGTTCTAGTATGAGTAAATCAGGTCGACAAAAGAAAATATTAAGTTAGTACAGCTGAAGTTACGTGGAACACATGAATACTGTTTCAATATACAATCATTTTACTTGAGATTATGGATTAAAAGAGAGAACGTGTATATTTGAAATGTTTATTCAGAAATGCACTGTTTTCAAGGCAAGTTTCTTATCTAATACGAGTACAGACATTGCAAAAAACAAAGTAATCGGTATAGCCACTAGTACATAAAATACAAACGGTATAGTTGATGAAAAATGAATATGGTTTAGCAAAATTAATTATACACTCTTATGAGGAAGTATATTGGGGCAGATTTATGAAGGCCTTGCGCCGCCGGTGCGTCACTTTTAACATGGGAAAAAGTGACACACCGGCGGCGCAAGGCCTTCATAAATAAGGCTCATTATATGTTAATAAATGGAAGAAGGTCTCTGGCCTTTCAGTTTAGGAATGATATATGAAAATGCTAGTGGTTAGACAATATGTCTTTATCAATGAGCTCTCTGCATGCGAAGCACTATCACGTTTCTGTTATGCTATTGTGTAAGGGAAAAAAAACGCGCCAAAACTGACAAAATGGCGAGAGGTGCATGTATGTAATGTGTTGGATCGTTCGCAAATCAGTGTTGAGAAGAACTACTGTATTGAGATATCTTTTGAAGGTTGCAGTATTGCATTTGAAGTACAGTACGAAAAAACAATGGAATAAAATTATAGTGCGGTTGGTGGCCGCGGCCTGCGATGGTGGGCGTAGGGTGAGAAGGGCAGGTGGTCGAGTAAAATAAAATGAAAAGTTGGTACATTACATGTGATATCGTCTTGAAAAAGTGGTAATGCTTAATGAATTCTTAAACTTTCTGACAGACGACAAAATTACATTGTAGTTTGTGGCCGCGGCTTGCACTGCTGGGGTGAGAGGGGGAGGTGGTCGAGTAAAATAAAATGAAAAGTTCTGACCATGAGGTTGTACACAGATTTGTGCAGTAAATGTGTTCGTAAATAAGGTACCAAACGGAGTATAAAAATATCTCTCTCACTCCTGCTGTTTGACTGCATCTTCATCTCCCTTCTGTTTTCCGTCTCCGTTGCCCTGTGTTATCTTATTGTGTGTGTGTGTCTGTCTGTGTCTGCCTTCAGTCCGGGTTGAGGAACTTTGTTGTGTAGGCACACACAGATAGTCTCATCAAAGTAGTTGGAACGTTTTGAAAAAACTATTTATATAATTGAAATGCTTTTTTGAAGCGCTAGTGAATGTTTTCTTTCACAATTACCGCTCGGTTGTTTCCATAGAGCAGAGGGTATGTTGTATTTCACTACTTAGTGCCTCTGCATCTGCACTCTGTTCTCTGGTGGCTGGCGGAGAAGTGTTTGTTATTGTGGAGATTAAAGCGTGATAAGGAGTGAAATACGACATAGCGTCTGGTCTGTAGAAGCGTGGGAGCAGTGATTAACACTGAGAGAAGCGGAACTGCGGTAGTGCTTGCTAAGAGTAATACATTATTTTTTTACAGAGGTACAACTGTCTGATGGTGCGCGACCTACTAAGAAAGGGTTCACGGGCTGTTATAGGCCTGTGGGTTCTAGTATGAGTAAATCAGGTCGACAAAAGAAAATATTAAGTTAGTACAGCTGAAGTTACGTGGAACACATGAATACTGTTTCAATATACAATCATTTTACTTGAGATTATGGATTAAAAGAGAGAACGTGTATATTTGAAATGTTTATTCAGAAATGCACTGTTTTCAAGGCAAGTTTCTTATCTAATACGAGTACAGACATTGCAAAAAACAAAGTAATCGGTATAGCCACTAGTACATAAAATACAAACGGTATAGTTGATGAAAAATGAATATGGTTTAGCAAAATTAATTATACACTCTTATGAGGAAGTATATTGGGGCAGATTTATGAAGGCCTTGCGCCGCCGGTGCGTCACTTTTAACATGGGAAAAAGTGACACACCGGCGGCGCAAGGCCTTCATAAATAAGGCTCATTATATGTTAATAAATGGAAGAAGGTCTCTGGCCTTTCAGTTTAGGAACGATATATGAAAATGCTAGTGGTTAGACAATATGTCTTTATCAATGAGCTCTCTGCATGCGAAGCACTATCACGTTTCTGTTATGCTATTGTGTAAGGGAAAAAAAACGCGCCAAAACCGACAAAATGGCGAGAGGTGCATGTATGTAATGTGTTGGATCGTTCGCAAATCAGTGTTGAGAAGAACTACTGTATTGAGATATCTTTTGAAGGTTGCAGTATTGCATTTGAAGTACAGTACGAAAAACAATGGAAATATTATTGAAAGAACATATTTTTCTCTTATGTATTAAAAAATATTTTAGTTTATGGACAATTAAAGGAGCAGAGGTGTGTGAGGCGGAAATAAGCAGTTCAAATGCGAAATGGCGTTTACAGTTATAAAAAACTCATTCTATATTTACACATTAATTAGGGCACATGTAGCATATATTACCGAGTTTTGCTTCAAGTACGTTTGAAAGAACATAAGATAAGATATACAATAGAATTGTTGAGATTAGACTTTAATAAAAAATAAAGTTCAAAATCGAGTAGCTGAAGAAAAAAAATTTAGTCCACAGAAAAGATCAAAATTTAACCAGCAGGAAATCATAATGTCCACTGTTAGTAAAGCCAATAGGTCTGTTCATGTTAAGAAAATATCCAAGAAAACGTGAAAAAGATAGGGAGGCAAAACGAAATGTGGACGTCAATGGCTTGCATAACAGTCATCCAAGTATTGTATAGGTAAAGTAGGCTGCAAGTGCCTCTAACAGGAAGTCACTGTTATGATCCGAAAAGATGTCAGCCATCCAATTGAAAAGAGGAAAGCAGCATTCATGATCTGTTATTATCGGAGCCTCTAGTACCATCAGAGGACAGCTTGGTGGGTTTTCAATGTAGTTGTCTGTCAGGAAATCTTGCGCCGCTGCGAATATATTCCAATGACCTAGAACTCCTTGTATCGCTGCAAAGGCCATAATCCCTCCGTTGCAACATAGCTGTTCATGATCAATTAACGGATTCATGAGATGATTGTAATTCACTTCAGGAGGTACCAAGTTGCAGAGACATAAGTCCAGGGCCCACATGAAATCACAGCTCAGGCAATGAAATACAGGCTGTACACAGGTGAAATAGGAATATCGAAATGATAATCGATATGAAGTATTCAAAGTCGAGGGTGCTAAGATGCCGTAGTAGTCAAGCATCTTCTGGCGAAATAGTTCTAAGTGTTCCGGTTTGTTTGCGAAGACAGGAGGGACATCCATTTTGAAATAAACGAGATGGGAACACAAACGTCGCAGCACTGGCAGTTCAACAGGAAGTCCACAGAAATAGGTCGCAGAGCATGGAGTGAAGAGTAGCAGAATGACTTGATATAATTTTTGGCAGTCCGGTCACTAAACCATTGCTTAGTAGTTATAAAAAAAATAGCCTGTCTTGAAGTGGAGGATGCGTTTAAAATTAAGGGAGTCACCTCAGTAAATTGTAAAGGAAGGCCACTCTTTTATAAGGAATGGTGTTGTCTGTGAATATTAGCTAAGTGAAAGATATGTTCGCGAACAGATGCTACGCTAACTTCTTTTTGTGACAATAAGGCTGTTGTTCATGTCTTGTGATTCAAGGCCGGAATTCGCCGCCAGATGGAAACATCAAGGTTCAAATGCGTGGGGTAGATAAACTACATTCTTAAAGGGAAGCAAATGCAGAGTGATTTTTACCGCGTAAGCTTTGTCGTTTAAAAAGTCATAGTGATTTTCATTATATGTAAAAAATAATATCACTGATGAAGAATGAAAAAAAATCGTTATAATAATAGGCACTGGTGTATTTTTGGAAAGATATGCAACATTACAGGGATTCCACTTAAATAAGTCATGTAATTGAAAGTGCCTGCATGTGGACGACTAAATACATGTTTAGGCGTTTAATATGCAGCTTTGAAAAAAAACGTGTGTATGGTTTAAAAATCAAATGTAAAGGTTTAAAGCAGGAGTTTCCAAAGCTGTCGTGGAGGGCCAGATGTATGGTAGATTAAAAAAATGACTACATGTTTTTCAATTGAGTTATCTAAAAAATATGTTTCATTATCTACTGTGTAGTTTTTCAGCATGTTGCTTATTGTTTGAGTTTTACTATTGCTGTGTCTTATACATTTTCAAGGGGCGGATCTAGGGTCATGGTGGCCGTGGGCAGGGAGCGTAGGTAGGGGGCCCTGTAACAGGGGGTCCGGGCGGGGCGGAGTGCGGAGCCCAGTGAAGAGGGGGGAGGGGTGAGGGTGTTTGGAAGTGGAACAGAGCCAGAGGACGCGTAATTCTTGGCATGGGCCATCACAGAAACATGTATCTATTGTCAGAGAATTATTATATTAAGGATATATATTGGCATGGTGGCCCCTGGGGTTTGGTGATCCAGTGCAGGTGTACAGCTTGCATATGCCTAAGGCCAGCTCTGCATTTTCTGTGTATGCAGTTGTTGTCCGTTACATGGGTTTTTACAAAACGTGTGTGTGGTGAAAATGGAATGTAAAGGTTTAAAGCAGGAGTTTCCAAAGAGGTCCTGGAGGGCTAGATGCATGGCAGATTAAAAAAATTACTACATGTTTTTCAATGGGGTTATCTTAAACATATGTTTCTTTATCTACTGTACAGTTTTTCTGCATGTTGCCTATTCTTTGATTTTTACTGTTGCTGTGTCTTATACATTTTCCAGGGGCGGGTATAGGGTCATGGCAGCCCTGGGCAGGGAGCGTAGGTAGGGGGCTCTGTAACAGGGGGTTTGGGCAGGGCGGAGCGTGCAGCCCACTGAATAGGGGGGTTGGATCAAGGTGTTTGGAAGTGGAACAGAGCCAGAGCACGCCAAATTCCTGCTATGGGCCGCTACGCAAATATGTATGCATCCTTAGAGGATTATTATATTAAGGATATATATTAATATGGTGGCTCCTGGGGTTTGGTGGTCCTGTGCAGGTGTACTGCTTGCATATGCCCAAGGTTGGCCCTGTATTTTCTGTCTATGCAGTTGTTCTCCGTCACATGGGCTTTTAGTTATGAAGGCCTTCTGTCGCTGGTGCATCAGTTTTAACATGGGAAAAAGTGACATATCTGTGGCGCAATGGTTTCATAAATGAGACATTTTGTATCTTATTGTAATGATGGAGAATCTTGGGGAATTTATCTGTTATGCTTGTTCTTTGCTATAATGGCTCTATGTTGTGTAAGAAATAAGTCTGTAATAAGTTAATTAAATTTTATTATTTTCTTTTTTACAGTGTTTGGTGGTGAAAAGCAACAACCTGCCTTCTGAATTACACAATTTGAGGAATTATATTCTTTTTTTCAGGTGAGTTGGTATTTTTGCATAGGCAATTTTTTTGGGTGCACATGAAAATAATGAAGAAGATTTTTTTAAATGTTTGTAAAATTTCATTTTGAAATATGATTTTATTTTGAATTATTCACATGGGTTGTATCTGCTTATACTAGATATGTATTTTGAGATATTCTCCACTGACAGTTGAAATTATCTTTTAATGGGCTTGGTGCATGTGTTGTTTTTGATGGAGTTCAGATTTATGGATCATTGGGGTATAATTCTTTCATGTTTCCATTACTTAAATCTTGTGAAGTGCTCATGATTTTTGAAATCTTCTTGCATTATGTTTGGCAGTCTTTCTCTTTTATTTACAGAGAGGTATTATGATATGGTTCTAGGTGTGATGGGTATCTTTCCTGCATATCTGTGATTATACTATGTATAGGTATTGTTTTACATATTCATGCAGAGGTTTATTATGAGGTTGTTCTTCATGCTTAGTATGACATTTTGTATATGCTATGACATTTACATGGTGAGTATGCTGTTGAAACATAAAAGGAACTGTCTCTGTGGAAAGTAGTAATCTGTTAAGTGAATGCTATGGTTTGTATAGTGTGAGCCTTCTCTTCAGAGTGCATATAGTTTACATAGCTCTTTGTACTGGTGAACTGAAAAAATGGGTCTCTAAAAATTAATTCTACAGTTAATCAATATTTGTGATATCTAGAAAATCTAAAAAGAAATTTTACCGTAAAATGTCTTTTAAGAACAGTAATTATTTAATGGAAAAAAAAGATCAGTGTTAATGTTTAGGGTTATATTGCCAATTTCTTTTCAAAACAAGCGGAACGTGGTATCTTAATATATATACAGTTAATAAGTTAGAAATTATAAAAATATATGTAGTTTAAAAATTAGTAAAGGTACTTTTAAGTTATACATTTATGAAAAAAGATATAATTTAGTCTGTATATTTTTTTAAAAGGATACAGAAGAATAAACTGAGTCTAGTTATGGAGAATTCCTCAGAAGAGAAACAAATTCATTTTGAAATCATTAACGAAGTAATGGAGGAAATCTTAGATGCAGTCTTTGAAGAGGAAATAGATGAAAATAATGATTTTATGGACATGTCTTTAGACTCAGCTTACTTAGAGATGGTAGAAGGAGATGAGGACTTTGGACTTGAAGAAGTTACTGATGATATAATGCTGGAAGTTCTACTAGATTATGAACTTTTCAATGAATAAAATTTTTTTTGATAGTAAAGCATTCTTGAAGACAGTTTTCTTGTCCTATTCATCGATGATGTGCTTTATGAGAGTGATAAGACATGTTCTCATGAAGTGTAAAAGAGATTGTAGTAAAAAAGGTTAAAACATCTACAATGACCCATAGTTCTTGAAAAAAGTGTACTGTTTGTATGCTTTAAAAATTAGAATTAAAACTGTCTATAATGTTAAAACAGATATGGAGTGTGATAAAATTAAGAACCAACATTTACTACAGGATTTCCTACTCTGTTCAGAGACTTTCTGTTATTTTCTTTATTCTACTTAGAAAATGAATCTGTGGTTTAAATTTGTACGTTATATGCTAGTAGTCAACTATAATATTTGTTATGTTTATGTTTTACAGATTGAGAATTTCATCAAAATCTTAAATTAAGATGCCGACCAGAACTGAAAAAAGAAAGCTCTATAAACGGACATACAATTTGAAGAAGAAAGGAATTGAAGAAGTATCAAAAGAACATAGGACGGATAAAAAGAAGAGTGCTTCTGGTAAGCAAACCAAAAAGTTTTTGAGAGCAATATGTGGAAGGAAAAATGTTAGTATTGAAGTCGACAAGGAAAAAAGTATACCAGTATCGAGAAGGAGACATGGAACCAAAGATAAAAATGTTTCTGGAATCAGCAGACAGGAAAATCTGTACAGTAAAACTCGGATGAATCAATTTAGCCAAATCAGGAAGCGTATGTTTTACAAAAGAGTAGTTTCGAATTTATTACAAAAGGAGAAAGTTTCTAAAAGAAGATCTGCTTTTCTTAAGAAGAAACAATATATAGAGGGTATTGTTGAGCGCGCGTTTGAGACAAAAAGAAAATTATTTATTTTAGTACTTAATAGAATAAATACGCTAAATAAGGCAAT
Organism: Lissotriton helveticus; assembly: GCF_964261635.1. Taxonomy (NCBI): domain Eukaryota; kingdom Metazoa; phylum Chordata; class Amphibia; order Caudata; family Salamandridae; genus Lissotriton; species Lissotriton helveticus. Next base: position 283,961,013 of record NC_136060.1, read on the forward strand.
ACGAGTTTTAAAAGCTAAAAGTAAATGGAAGAGACACATAAATAGGAGTAATTTTTGTAAAGTGTTTTCTGGGAAGTGGATGCATACTTCTACTTCTGAACCATTTTTTAATGAAGAGAGTTACTTTCAAAGTAACGATTTGTTGCATGCAGTTGACACCAGTGGTCGAGGATATGAGGTGAAGGAGGGATGTGTAATTGAGAAAGCGAAAATTGTGGTTAGAAATGCAGAAGAGGTGATGGCTGGAGAAGATTCAGGGGGACGTCCTAATGTTCCTGTTTACAGTTGGAATTGTAGTAGCATTTGTAGTGTACGACAGGATTCAATTGATTTCTTTCGCAATTTCTTACGTAAGTACACTAAAGAAAGTCTTAGAAAAAAAATTGTTATGTTGCAAGAATTAGATCATTGCAGAGTGCGAGAAAAAATAGGTCTGCAAGGTCATTCTCTGGCTTGTCTTTCTAAAAAAATATGCCAGAGTGTGTTTCATCACTTCAGGATGTTAGCAGTGCATCATACTAAAATGAGAAAATTAGTGAGAAAGTTGTATTATGCAAAAAGTCCAGCACTTAAACTTAAACAGTTAAATAGTGCTCTTTTGCATGGATGTGAATTAGATGTTAAGAAGATTTGTGCAGAAATTGAGGTAAGTTATTTTGGTCCAGAGGAAGATAATGCAGAAACTGATATAATCATAGAAGGAAATGTGTTAGAAAATGTTGGACATGTTAATATTGAAAATTTTGAACAGGAAATAATAAAGTTTAAGGTAATTGCAGGTGAGAAACAAAATTTTTCTTGTGTCTGTTGTCGACGCATTCATTACAAAAGTCAAACTAGGTTAGTTGATTTATATTTAAAAAGTGAAGATGAAAATAATGGTAAATGGAAAGATTTTGCAACTTATTTGTTGGTGGAAAATTATTTTGATTTGGGTTTTGAGCAACGTATTTGTAAATATTGTTATAATAAATTAAATGAAAATAAAATGCCTGCTTGAGCTGTTCATAATAATCTAGAGTTGATAAATATTCCATCAGAATTGATGGATTTAAATACTTATGAGACTATTCTGATCCAATGTGTACATCCTTTTCAGGCTATTGTTCGTATGGAGCCTAAGACTGGTAAATTAAATCCTTCAGATTTACAAAGAGGATTAAAGGGTAGAGTTGTATATTTGCCACTTGATTTAAAAAAAAATATGGAAACAATTGGTGTTGAAAATGTAGAAGAGGAACCTCTAGTTATTCTTGTTAATGGTGTACCTACAAAGAGTAAGAAAATCTGGCAAGATTTAGTGGATGTTAGAAAAGTCAAAAAGGCAACGTTGTATTTAGTTCAAAACAATAAGTACTATAAAGATGTATACGTAGAAGAAGAAGATGTAAGTGAAGAAGAGGAGAGTGATTTGTCTATTGGACAAATTGAAAAAGTTGACGTATCCAGAAGTGAAGAAATTTATGAACATTACAGTGTTCATCCACTGCATTCCAAAGAAGCAATAGGGAATGCTATTGAATTATTTCAGATGAAAAAGGCGAAAGGAAATCCTATTAGTGTGTGGGAAGAAAGTTTGGAAGGTCGTTGTTTCCCACAGTTATTCCCTACAGGTGAAGGTACACGATATGATGATCGACCTATGCAGATTCCTGCATCTGAATACCGGACAACAAGATTATATGCAGAAGATCCGAGGTTTCGCCAATGCATCCCATATTTGTTTCATCTTCTGTTTGAGAGTGACTTATCTGGTCTCTCTTATGCAGTAAACCATATCTTAAAAAGTGGAGTTCATCTGCATAATATTTCAGCAAAGGAATTTATGGATAAAGTGCAACAGAAAGACAGTGTTTTGGATTCACATCTAATTAATTTAATGGTTTGTCAGCGTGGTACTAATGAGTATTGGTACCGTCGTCATGGAGATTTGAAGTGCATGCTTAGAAACTTAGGAGCACCAACATGGTTTTTAACTCTAAGCTGTGCAGAGTATGCTTGGGAAGATTTACTTGAATTTCTTCAGGAGGCGAATGCAAACATAGAAAATATAAACTACAAGACACCCGGAGAACTGTGTTCGTTAGATCCGGTTAATGTTTGCAGATATTTTAATCATAGATTTGAAGCTATGATGTCTTTTCTTACAAACAAGAAAAATCCGCCTCTTGGTGAAGTACTGGATTTCTTTTGGAGAAAAGAATACCAAGCAAGAGGTGCTCCTCATATTCATATGCTGTTATGGATCAAGGACGCTCCTAAATTTGGAAGAGACTCGGATGAGACTGTACTGTCTTTTATTGAACAGTATGCCACTTGTGACATATCTAATAGTACAACTGATAAGGACTTAAGAGGAAAAGTGTTACGCTTTCAAAGTCATCGTTGTGGAAAATATTGTCGGCGAAAATTCAAATCAAAGAGTAAATTCTACACCAAATGTCGTTTTGGATTTGCACGACCGGTACTTTCAAAAGGAAGAGTCAACAATTTGATGTCATCTTTGCGACATAACATCAGAAGAAGGTCACCTAAAAATACGTACAATTTAAGAAGAGGTGAAGAATCCAAATATATAAATGACTATAACCCAGTGATTTTGTCCATGTGGAATGCTAACATGGACATACAATATGTTGCAGACAACTCTATTGCTGTGGCTCGATATGTAACGTCTTACATCACAAAATCTGAAAAGACGGAACTGAAGGAGATGTGGGAAGACATTTCTCATGAAAAGAGCCTAAGCAAGAAATTGTATACGTACAGTTTGAAGATGTTGTCTCATCGAGAAATTGGAGCATATGAATGTTGTGACCGATTATCATCAGCAAGTCTTTATGCTAAATCAAGGACTATTCTCTGGGTGAGTTTGGGTCTTGCAGAAACACGAAACCGTGTTCTAAAACCTGTGCAAGAAATTGAATATTTAGCCCAGAAAGAACCAAACAGTACAGACATTCTGAAAACAAATATGTTGGATACATACTATCCAAATAGAAGTACTCTTCTAGAAAACATTTGTCTGTATGAAATACTTCAAAACTACACTTTTAAAAGGAATGTTACAGAGAACATTGATAAAGGTGTATACGCTGTAATTGGACAAGAAGGATGTCTGGTGAAACAAAGAAAAGGACACTTGATTAATCATCGGAAACGGAGTTGCGAAACACCTGACAAAAGAGAAGTTTACTATTTTGCTCTTTTGCAACTCTTTAAACCATGGCGTAGAGAAGAGGAACTACTTGGGGAGTTTGATAGTTATGAAGATTCATTCAACGCTTCTAAAAGTAGTATTGAATGTCCTGTTTTTAGTAATTATCTCCAAATGTTGAATGATGAAATAGAGCAAGAAGCGACAATTGCAGCGGAGATTGCTAGAGATAGTTCACAAGATAGTCAAAGTTCGGCTTCATTAAGTCAAGATCCACTGGGACAACCAATTATCCAAAATGAAGCAGCCACCGCCATGGATGAGGTGGAAAGAGCAATGCAGCAAGGTCAAGAGGAAGCAATCAATTTAGAAGAATTAAAGAAGCAATTTAATGTTCAGCAAAGACAGATATATGATGAAGTGACAGAGCACATTGAGCATGGCTTTCGTCATGAGAGAAAAGATTGCTCATGTATGTCATTTCAACCTATTCGATTATATGTAAGTGGAGAAGCTGGAACTGGTAAAAGTTTCCTAATTAAAGGAATTACTACATATTTACAGCAAAGAACTCAGTCAACACTGTCGTGTGTTGTTACTGCTCCAACTGGATTGGCAGCACATAATATTAAAGGTATTACTTTACATCGTTTACTGATGCTGCCAGTTGAACATGAAAATAAATTACAATATCACAAGCTATCTGGAGAAGCTTGTTTTGAAGTTTCTAGAGTGATTAAAAAAATGAAACTTCTTATTATTGATGAAGTAAGCATGGTATCTAATTTAATGCTTGCTTTTGTGCATTTAAGAATGCAACAGATACTTAAGACAGAGTATGATGTGTTATTTGGAGGTAAACATGTCATAGTTTTTGGATATCTACTCCAACTAACTCCAGTAAAAGGACAACCTGTATTTGAAACTGTTACGCATGAGGAGACTAGAAAGTGCCTGGGCAGTATTGGAAATGTTAATATATGGTCACATTTCAAATATACTGAACTGATTCAAAATATGCGACAGGCAAAGGATACTAAATATGGAAATATTCTTCAAGATATAAGGATTGGAAAACTAACTGAAGATGCGAAACACACTCTACGAACACGATTACTTTCCAAGCTGTTTCCTAATGAAGATAATATACCTGAGAAAATATATAGTAAAGAGGTAGCAGATAAATCAGTGATATGCTTGATGCCAACTGTGAAAGAATGTTCAGTTTTTAATGAGAAAATGTTGAATTTAGAAAATGAAGAAATTAGGAAACTGGAAGCTAAAGATAGAATAGAGCATGAAGGTAGTACTATTGTTTTGTCCAAAAAGTTGAAGTTAAAATTGGATTCTCTTCAAAAACATATATCTAAAACTGCTGGTTTAGAGAAAAATCTGTATGTATGTTTAAATTGTTGGATAATTTTAAGGAGAAATTTACATGTAGAAAGAGGATTGGTAAATGGAGCAATGGGTAATGTTGTTGGTTTTGTCAATTATACAAATAGAGATGAGATTGAATTTTTAAGAATTAAATTTGATGGAATTGAGGAAGTTCAGAAAATTAGTCGCTGTTCAAATCGTTTTTTGCTTGTGAAAGACTTATATGTCCGTCGGAAGCAATTTCCAATTTGTTTGGCATATGCAGTGACTATTCACAAATCTCAAGGTTTAAGTGTAGATTGTGCTTTGGTAAATATTGGAAGCACTGTATTCAAAGAGGGTATGGCATATGTTGCTTTATCGCGAGTTAAAACTTTATGTGGACTTTATTTAATTGATTATGATGAGACAAAGATTAGTGCAGATTTAAATTGTGTGAAGGAGTATAATAGGTTAAGAAGAGAATATGCTCCAAGTTTACCTCAATATCCTTTAATTGAAAGGCGTATGGTTGGTCAGAAAAGGAAAAATGAGGAGAAATGTGCTGAAGTAGTAGAGAAACGACGAAAAAAAGATGTAGCTGTTGTTGGTAGGCATAAGAAAACGGTTAGTATTGAAGAGATTGTTGGATTTTAGTTTGAAAACAGGTCTGGTGTCAACTGTTATGCAAATGTAGTAGTTAATGTTGTTTTTTTTTCTAAAAAATGTTAAGGAACAGATTGTAGAAAATCAAGAGCAAACATTTTGCTATTCCTTAAATTCTATATTTGAAAAATGTAGTAGTGGTGAAAGTGAAGTAGGAAGTGTTTCAGAACTAAGGAATGTTTTAGACATATGTGCAGGAGTAAATCAATTTTCACAGAATATTCAGCAAGATTGTCAGGAATTTATTATGTATATGTTTACAGTTTTGGAAGATGAAGGTGTAGATATTGATAATCTTTTTGGCCTTTCTTATAAATGGGAACATAAGTGTGATAATTGCTCATTTTCAAGTAGTACTGATATACACAGTGAAAGATTTATATATTTAACATTACCAGACTGTAAAGAAGTGTCTTTTAATAAACTAGTAAAAGATGCGCATCAGAACATGGTCTGTTCTCAATGTAAGTCTGAAATTTTATCAACTTTATTTATCCATAGATATGGACAATATGTAATATTAATGTTTCAACGATGCAGAGCTGATGGGAGTAAATTGTCAACTTTAATTAAAAATGTTGTGGCTACTCAAGTATCTATTTCTAGAAGAACATTTTTAACTGTAGCCATCATTTTTCATGAAGGGCCTTCCACATCATCAGGACATTATACAGCTTATTTGAAGTGTGGAAGTGGCTGGATGCTTTGCAGTGATACCCAATTGACTTTTAAGAAACGTTTGCCTTTTGCCTTAACTAACTCCTATCTGCTATTTTTGGAACCCAAATTTCAGTAGAATCACTTGCTGTAGGAAGATTAATACTGTAAAGATATGAAACTTTCTTCTTTACAAATATCATGTGACTGAGGGTCTACAAATCTATAAATGAAATTTGTGTTTGGTATAGTGATAACATCAGGTAGAAATTTAGTTAATGTTTGATGGTATAAAACATGTTACACATTGTTACTGTAAAGGTTCACAAAAGAATAGATAAGATTAAGATTAAGAAATTTCAGAAAAAAACTACTTAACTCATAGTATTTGGCCATGTGGAAAAATATGAGAGAAGAAAATGAGTACTTTAGATAATTATTTTAGAACATATATGGACGCAAGTTTTTGGGAGAGGTATTTAAAAGATAATGAGTTAACTTATACAATTTGGCCACGCGGAAAGGTATGAGAGAAGAAAATGTATAGTTAAGATAGATTTTTATAGGAGATACTTGCACGGTGTTTTTTTGAGATATATTTAACAATAGGTCGTATAGTTTAATTAGTTTTTAACTGTGGAAGATGTAGTGTGCTTACTCAAGAAATTGCGAATTTGAGAAAAACATTTAAGATATTTTTTCAAGTATTTATAATATGTATGGAGATTTTGGATGGGTTTTTTAAACACAATCATTTTGATTGTGTTTTTTTTTCCCCGCTGTTATATGATGATTAATATTGAAATCACTGTTTATAGTGAAAATCAATGTATTCTGAGGACAGCAAAAATAAACCATTTAATTTGTTGTTTGAGTTATTTTGTTACATTGAATTTAGAAATATGTATTAAAACATATTTTTTTACTGTCTTCCACAGATATTATATTTATAAGGTAAGTACAACTAATAACATCCGAGAGTTTTCTCTGCCTCTCTCTTATTGACTCCTACTTTTTTTTATTTTATGAAATGTACATTATAATCTTATTTTTACTTTTCTTCCACAGGTACTACGTTTTGAAAATAAATTTACTTTACTTTTTTACTATTTTTTAGGTAAGTATAAAAAATAAAGAAACTTTTACATCACTGTGTCATTTGTTTGTCTATCCTGTTTAAAGCAATGTCATGTTTAATATAAGCACTTCCACATAGAATTGGGTGCATTGTTATAAGGCATGCTTTAAAAGTGATTTAATGAAATGAGCGACATTTTACTGAGTGAGTTCAGCAACACTGATATATGATAACATTGGTGGGAAATGATATTAAATGTTACATGTTGTTCTCTCCAGGAGTTTAAGTCCTTTGCTGCAGTGGCAATTCTGCCTCAGCATTAGGGGGCCGGGGGGCTGAGTGGTACTTCTATGCTCATGATAGAGGTACTCCTTCATGAGCCACGGTTGAGATCTGTTCATGATACAGTGGTTCTGTCAAGGCTCTGCTTAGTCAATAGAACGTGTCATGGAGGTACAATATTAGTGCTGTGCAAGCAGAGCGGCAAGCCCATGACAAAACTGGTCTATTCTGAGGACAGCTGAGGCAATGCTCGTGATGGAGCGGCTCCGCATGAGCATGGAAGGACTTAACAGGTGTTAAAAAAACATGAGGGGTCTCTTCAAAGAGAGTGTTGGTTGTAATTTAAAGGGCACTTTAAAACACATTGTAGCAGCTTTATGTTGACGTTGCATCTCTTTGCGCCACAATTTTGTCAGTTTATTTAATACAATGACAGTGGAAATAATGTACCACATTTACAACGTTATGGATGTAGGAGATATGTCACATTCTAAAGCCCTGCACCATAAGGAAGTGTTCCTCTGAAGGAATGCGTCTTGAAAGTGGCTGACTGTAATGCATGATATTTCACTCAGTGACTTTCAGACCTATGCTGTTTCAAAACTGTGCATGTGCTTGAAGCAGGCGTAGGTATTGACGCAGTATTGTGAATATAGTGCATTGGTGAGCCTTGCTGGAGCTGCATCACACTTGCGATGCAACTCTAGCAATGTATTACTTTTTCAGCACAGATGTGTTACGCATGTATGGTGTTTTTGTAGCATGGTGCGCCACATTTCAAATGTGGCACACCATGGGTAACGGAGCACTAGCATACTGTGGTGCACATTAACTGGTGCATATCTGGGTATGAAGTAGTTAACATAAATCTGCGCCATAGGTTACAAATCCGCGTTTAGTAGAGTGTTCGGCCTTTGTAGTGTTATGTTTTTTCTGTTATTCTATGTAGGTATGTAATATTGCAAGATTTTTGTCATGAAAAAGAAGCCATGAGTATTGGGTTTGTGAAAGATTGCAAGATTTTTAAAATTAAAAAGCAAGAACCATGGCATTGTTTAATTTAGCATTGTAAATACTTATCTTTAATAATGATGAGAGAGTAAAAAAAGGTTAACCTGATGTTTTAAAGTTATTCACAGGCTTCTTTAGAGGAAGTGTTCTATATGATTGTAGCGTGGGTGTTTGACTTTTTAATAGGTAATAGAATGCATTCTGTATGCTGTAGCAGGAGGAGTACTACATACTTGAATATTCTTCAGTGCTTATGTTCATTTTGTAAGTGGTATTGAGACCGACACAGAACTTCAATGGATCAGAGGGGCTGTTCCTGTGCATCTGGAGGACTGCCAAGCCGTTGCAGCAGTGGGAGTGAGGCCTCTCACGACAGAGAACTTCAATGGATCGGAGGGGCTGTTCCTGTGCATCTGGAGGACTGCCAAGCCGTTGCAGCAGTGGGAGTGAGGCCTCTCACAGGGGCGTAGCGCAGCTCCTTTTGATGCTCACAATTGCAGATAACAGGGTAGAGATGTCTGTGGAATTTATAGATGGTTAGTCACACTAGAGTATGGGCGGCGCCCCTAGCACTTCATTACGGCACACAGGGGAGCCGTGTTGCACAGTTTGAGAATCAGAGACTTAGGAGATAAACCTTCATAATAGGAAGGCTTCTAAGTGATAAAAATCGCCGGTGCTCGGCGTTAAAAATATCACTGCTATCGGTGGAATTTTCCACGGTGTTAGTGCTTCAACAGAAATGGGAACACATATCTGATAGAAAATCCTGTAACAATCTCAGTGTTCCACATTATCGCGTGAAAAGAAAGTCTTTCGAAAGATGTTGAACGTTGTTCTCTTTTGAGAGTAGAAAAGATAGTGAGAGAAGTGGGTGGAGTGCTTCGTGTAAATTGCAGAATAGAAACTACTAAGAACCAATTGGAAGTGTTGTTTTCAAGTCACATGACTTCACATGCGCGTCTCAGGACGTGTACGCGGTGATAGTATCTGGTCACGTACGCCATTTGGAAGTAGTGGTCTAATTCAGCGAAGTTTCAAAACGTGAAAAGGAGTAAATCCAAACACATCCGGATTTAATATATCTTCTGAGCTCGATTCAAGCATACAATTGTTAAAGTATAAAACCTTTTATATTTCTTTTTAAAAATACCAAGGTGTGTACATTCGGTCACGGACGAAAGTTTAAAAAGACATTCGGCTCCATTTAATGAAAATTTTGATAATAATAAAAAAGAAGCCTAGGTTTAGTGTCTTTGACGTAGTATAAGTTCTTTGATGGGTCTATGAAGAAATTTAATAAGTCGCAATTGCAAAGTTTTCACGAAATATATAGGCAGGTGCGCGCACACGGTCGCGCACGAACGAAAGCCAAAAAAGCGGAGATAAACCCCCTTTATAATATGCTCCTGGAGCTCTTTTAGGTAGAATGAGTTAGTTCTGAAAAGAACTTTTTTTTTTTTTTTTTTTAAAAACAAGAGTTATGTTGTTTTTGATTTTTTAAACTTGCAACAACATTTTCATGTGTGACACAAGATCGAAATGAAATGAAGAAATTTATCTTTTCTCGGGGCATTTATGACTCTCAATTTTTAGTTTAGTAAGAATGAGGCTCTGCTCTCCGTACAGAAGAATTTCTCCACACTCGTTGCATTTCATGTGCACCGTTGCAAGATATGGTCTCAAGTCCATCACAGCACTCGATGGAGATACAGGTCGTCCACCAGAAGATGTGCTGGCCACCTCTGATGGTAATAGCGTGGCCAGGGCTCTTGTCGATGCCTTTGCAAATTCCATAGGGTGCACTTGTTTGACATGCCGCACCATGGTATGTATGGAAAAGGAATATTTTTTTCTTGGATTTCCTCTTGAGAGAACCGAATTGCATATCGTGCAGGTAACTTTTGGCACATTCACTTTCTTTTGTTCTTCAGGATAAGTGAAAAATTGCCAAATAAAATATTCGTTTTTTCTTTTTAAAGGTAGTCGCTCATTTCCTTCAGATTCGGAAGATGAATGCGGGGCGGCAGCCATTTCAGCAAAGTCTTCCGTAGCGTGTTGAACGTCGTTCTCTTTTGAGAGTAGAAAAGATAGTGAGAGAAGTGGGTGGAGTGCTCCGTGTAAATTGCAGAATAGAAACTACTAAGAACCAATTGGAAGTGTTGTTTTCAAGTCACATGACTTCACATGCGCGTCTCAGGACGTGTACGCGGTGATAGTATCTGGTCACGTACGCCATTTGGAAGTAGCGGTCTAATTCAGCGAAGTTTCAAAACGTGAAAAGGAGTAAATCCAAACATATCCGGATTTAATATATCTTCTGAGCTCGATTCTAGCATACAATTGTTAAATTGATTGATGATTGGCTCCTGAGGCGGAAAGCCGGGAGCAGGGGTTATCTGCTTTTAAAATTTATTGTGTTTGAATATTGTGCTTTTAACTGCCATTTTTACTTACCTGCATCTCTTGACTTGCCACAAACAGCGCTACTCGCTGCAACGATCCCCTTACTTCTCCCGCCATTCCCGAGGGTGAGGCGAGACACGCCCCCTCGGCTGGCCACGCCCCCCACCACATCTATAAATAGAGCGCGCCGCTGCCAGGCGTCGCATTGATGATTGGCTCCTGAGGCGGAAAGCCGGGAGCAGGGGTTATCTGCTTTTAAAATTTATTGTGTTTGAATATTGTGCTTTTAACTGGCATTTTTACTTACCTGCATCTCTTGACTTGCCACAAACAGCGCTACTCGCTGCAATGATCCCCTTACTTCTCCCGCCATTCCCGAGGGTGAGGCGAGACACGCCCCCTCGGCTGGCCACGCCCCCCGCCACATCTATAAATAGAGCGCGCCGCTGCTAGGCTTCGCATTGATGATTGGCTCCTGAGGCGGAAAGCCGGGAGCAGGGGTTATCTGCTTTTAAAATGTATTGTGTTTGAATATTGTGCTTTTAACTGGCATTTTTACTTACCTGCATCTCTTGACTTGCCACAAACAGCGCTACTCGCTGCAACGATCCCCTTACTTCTCCCGCCATTCCCGAGGGTGAGGCGAGACACGCCCCCTCGGCTGGCCACGCCCCCCCAATCTCCCGACCCACCGGCATAAAGCATGTGTCTTGCCAGGAAGCGCAGCGGACGAGCGCAGCGGGCGCGACTTTTGCGCGCCGAAGGCGTGCCTAAGGCAAGCCCGTCTGCGCCCGTCCGCGGCCGGACGGGGCCAGGGGCACGACTCCATGCCAAAACTACGTCTTACTCTACCAAGGACCTTATTGCCCTCCAAGGCCATTGGCCACTCCCGGATTCCATCCGCTGCCGGATATCCTCACTAGGCCTTGCTCCTTCTTCCCCCATTGCACCCTATTCCTCGCAGCACGTCCCCCCCGTCACCATGCCCCCCCCCCTCCTCGATCCCCTCCCCCGCTCTCCGGCATTGAATGTCTTCCTACTCAATACCAGGTCAGCGGTCAAGCACCACCACGAGCTGTTTGTCTTACTCGACTCAGAGAAACCTGACATACTGCTCCTGACCGAAACCTGGTACTGTGATTCTTCCCTCCCTGTTCTCCTGGCCACCCTACCCCCCTCCTATGTGGCCCTGCGGGCCGACCGGCCGGCAGGTAAGGCTGGTGGTGGGGTCGCCCTAATCGCTCGGTCGGAGTTGAACTTTCAACAACTCCCTTTTTCCCCTATTCCCCCTGCTGACTTCCTGGTAGTCCGTTCTCTTTCATTCTCCCCCCCATCACTTGCCTCCTTATGTACCGCCCTCCTCAGCCTTCGCCCTTATTCTTGCCGGCATTTCAAGACCTGTTGGCTAACCTGGTGGTCAACTACGCCTCGGTCTTGGTGCTAGGAGACTTCAATTACTGGCCCTCAGACCCACATGAGTGCTTAGCCTCTAAAGAATTTACAGATTACCTTTCATCCCTCAACTTCGTGTCACACATATCCGTCCCCACTCATTCCCATGGGCACATACTGGACCAGGTTTGGTCCCTTAACCTCCCTGTGGCTTCGGCTGCAGTCTCGCCGTGCCCATGGTCCGACCATACCCTTATCTCCTTTTCCATTTCCCGCAACCTGATTTCCAAAACTCCGCACACCAAAAACACCTGGGCGCGGAATTGGAATAAACTGGATTATCCCTCCTTGACCTCCTCACTCCGCAACTCCACTCCCATTCTCGCTGGCTTATCATCTGCCTCTCAAGCCAATGCCATTAACTCCTGGCTGGCTGGAGGCTGCGACTCAGTGGCGCCCTTACGCCGCATTTCCATCCGCCGACCTAAGGACTCCAATAGATGGTTCAATGACCACCTAAAAGTTCTCAAATTGAGCGCCCGACGGGCGGAGAGGCAATGGAGGAAAAATTACAGTCCCTTATTAAAAACCCACTTCTTATCAGCACTGGCCAAATACAAAACAGCAATCCTGGCTGCAAAAACCTCCTACTTTTCTTTAAAAATAACTTCTGCAGAAAACAAACCCAGGGAAATCTTCGGCATAGTGAATGACCTGGCATTCTCGGACCGAACCTTGCCCCAAATTCCTCCTTCCCAGCCTCTCTGCGACCAACTTAATACCTACTTCTTAGAGAAAATTGATACCATCAAGACCAACATTCCACCACCCTCGTCTGCCTTCGTCGATCCCTCCCCCCCTTCCGTTCGATGCCCTTTTACCTCCGTTCCCCCCCTCACTCAGCACTCTTTTCTGGAGATACTTCCCAAAGTGAAGTCGGGGTCTCCTGCGGACGTCTGCCCGGCACGAGTCCTGCAGCAAATTTACTCCGGCTGCCCTGACCCCCCCATCGCCTTCCTCAACAGCTCTCTGGCACAGGGCGTAGTGCCCTCTGTGCTAAAGGCAGCTACAATAGTGCCCATCCTGAAAAAACTTGGCGCGGACCCTTCCATCCCGGCCAATTATCGCCCCATCTCCCTGTTACCCTTTCTGGGCAAGGTGATGGAACGCCACGTCACTGCGGCACTCAGCGCCCATGTTGAGGCAAATGGAGGACTGGCATCCCGCCAAGCCGGGTTCCGTCCCAGGCATTCGACCGAATCAGTCGTGGTCGCAGTCTTAGACAAACTCAGAAAGGGCATGGATGAGAACAAACACCAGGCACTGGTCCTCCTTGATCTTTCCGCCGCCTTTGACACGGTGGACCATACCATCTTACTTACCCGTGTCAAGGCGGCCGGTATCGGGGGATCAGCTCTGGTCTGGCTCTCCTCCTTTCTGAGGGAACGCACTCAGGCGGTTCGGCTAGGCAACTTCACGGCCACTCCTCTCCCTGTCACTTGCGGTGTCCCCCAGGGTTCCTCTCTCTCCCCTTTGCTTTTCAATCTCTATATCTTTCCTCTCATTTTCGCACTCCAGCAGCTGGAGGTCACCGTCTATAATTACGCGGATGACCTCCAGCTCATCTTTGATCTGTCCCCTTCTCCTCTCTCTGTCTCTAACTTCCAGTCAACTATGACATTCATCAGGGACTGGATGAACCACAACCACCTTAAGCTGAACCCGGATAAAACCGAGCTGGTTCTCACTGGTGGTTCATCCAGCCCCTGGAACTCTCTCTTTTGGCCCCCCTCTTTCGGCCCCGCACCTACCCCTTCCACCACGGTCAAAACACTCGGTGTCAAAATAAACAACCAGCTCACTCTCCACTCACAAATCAGTTCCGTGGTATCCTCTTGTTTCCTCACTCTCCGCACTATCCGCACTGTTTCCCGTTTCTTTTCCCCCCAGGCACTTAAGATCATCATGGCCGCACTAGTGATATCGCGACTGGACTACGCAAACGCTCTTTACCATGGTATCCCCGCGTACAGTTTGCGTAGACTCCAGATTATCCAGAACCAGGCAGCCCGGCTGGTGTATGGCCTTCCTCGTTATCACCATTCCACCCCCCTTCTCAGGGAGCTTCACTGGCTCCCTGTAAAAGAACGCTCTCTTTTTAAGATCGGATGCATGGCCTTCCAGGCCCGCCAGGGCACTGCCCCCGCTTTTATCTCTTCATTAATCAATCCGTATGTACCTGCAAGAGAACTTCGGTCTTCCGCCAAGTCCCTTCTTCAGACCCCTCGCTTCACACGCAAAAAGTGGGGCGGGGCCAGCTTCTCCACCCTGGCTCCAACTTTCTGGAACTCACTCCCTGACCATCTCCGCTCTGCCACTCAGTACCTCCCCTTTCGTAGAGATCTGAAAACGTTCCTCTTCAGTCATGCCTTCCCCTCTTAAACTCTCTTAATATCTCCTCTTATCCATTCTCCTGGTCTCTCTCCCCCAGTTGCCAATCCCCCTAGCGCCAAGAAACCGCAAGGTGTACGCTGCGCTCTAGAAATATTTTAAATTAAATTAAATTAAATTAAGTATAAAACCTTTTATATTTTTTTTTAAAATACCAAGGTGTGTACATTCGGTCACACACGAAAGTTTAAAAAGACATTCGGCTCCATTTAATGAAAATGTTCATAATATTAAAAAAGAAGCCTAGGTTTAGTCTCTTTGACGTAGTATAAGTTCTTTGATGGGTCTATGAAGAAATTCAATAAGTTCAGATTGCAAAGTTTTCACGAAATATATAGGCGGGTGCGCGCACACGGTCGCGCACGAACGAAAGCCAAAAAAGCGGAGATAAACCCCCTTTATAATATGCTCCTGGAGCTCTTTTTGGTAGAATGAGTTAGCTCTGAAAAGAACTTTTTTTTTTTTTTTAAACAAGTGTTATGTTGTTTTTGATTTTTTAAACTTGCAACTACATTTTCATGTGTGACACAGGATCAAAATGAAATGAAGAAATTTATCTTTTCTCGGGGCATTTATGACTCTCAATTTTTAGTTTAGTAAGAATGAGGCTCTGCTCTCCGTACAGGAGAATTTCTCCACACTCGTTGCATTTCATGTGCACCGTTGCAAGATATGGTCTCAAGTCCATCACAGCACTCGATGGAGATACAGGTCGTCCACCAGAAGATGTGCTGGCCACCTCTGATGGTAATAGCGTGGCCAGGGCTCTTGTCGATGCCTTTGCAAATTGCACAGGGTGCACTTGTTTGACATGCCGCACCATGGTATGTATGGAAAAGGAATATTTTTTTCTTGGATTTCCTCTTGAGAGAACGGAATTGCATATCGTGCAGGTAACTTTTGGCGCATTCACTTTCTTATGTTCTTCAGGATAAGTGAAAAATTGCCAAATAAAAGATTCCTTTTTCCTTTTTAAAGGTAGTCGCTCATTTCCTTCAGATTCAGAAGATGAATGCGGGGCGGCAGCCATTTCAGCAAAGTCTTCCGAAGGGTGTTCAACGTCGTTCTCTTTTGAGAGTAGAAAAGAGAGTGAGAGAAGTGGGTGGAGTGCTCCGTGTAAATTGCAGAATAGAAACTACTAAGAACCAATTGGAAGTGTTGTTTTCAAGTCACATGACTTCACATGCGCGTCTCAGGACGTGTACGCGGTGATAGTATCTGGTCACGTACGCCATTTGGAAGTAGCGGTCTAATTCAGCGAAGTTTTAAAACGTGAAAAGGAGTAAATCCAAACATATCCGGATTTAATATATCTTCTGAGCTCGATTCTAGCATACAATTGTTAAATTGATTGATGATTGGCTCCTGAGGCGGAAAGCCGGGAGCAGGGGTTATCTGCTTTTAAAATGTATTGTGTTTGAATATTGTGCTTTTAACTGGCATTTTTACTTACCTGCATCTCTTGACTTGCCACAAACAGCGCTACTCGCTGCAACGATCCCCTTACTTCTCCCGCCATTCCCGAGGGTGAGGCGAGACACGCCCCCTCGGCTGGCCACGCCCCCCACCACATCTATAAATAGAGCGCGCCGCTGCCAGGCGTCGCATTGATGATTGGCTCCTGAGGCGGAAAGCCGGGAGCAGGGGTTATCTGCTTTTAAAATTTATTGTGTTTGAATATTGTGCTTTTAACTGGCATTTTTACTTACCTGCATCTCTTGACTTGCCACAAACAGCGCTACTCGCTGCAATGATCCCCTTACTTCTCCCGCCATTCCCGAGGGTGAGGCGAGACACGCCCCCTCGGCTGGCCACGCCCCCCGCCACATCTATAAATAGAGCGCGCCGCTGCTAGGCTTCGCATTGATGATTGGCTCCTGAGGCGGAAAGCCGGGAGCAGGGGTTATCTGCTTTTAAAATGTATTGTGTTTGAATATTGTGCTTTTAACTGGCATTTTTACTTACCTGCATCTCTTGACTTGCCACAAACAGCGCTACTCGCTGCAACGATCCCCTTACTTCTCCCGCCATTCCCGAGGGTGAGGCGAGACACGCCCCCTCGGCTGGCCACGCCCCCCCAATCTCCCGACCCACCGGCATAAAGCATGTGTCTTGCCAGGAAGCGCAGCGGACGAGCGCAGCGGGCGCGACTTTTGCGCGCCGAAGGCGTGCCTAAGGCAAGCCCGTCTGCGCCCGTCCGCGGCCGGACGGGGCCAGGGGCACGACTCCATGCCAAAACTACGTCTTACTCTACCAAGGACCTTATTGCCCTCCAAGGCCATTGGCCACTCCCGGATTCCATCCGCTGCCGGATATCCTCACTAGGCCTTGCTCCTTCTTCCCCCATTGCACCCTATTCCTCGCAGCACGTCCCCCCCGTCACCATGCCCCCCCCCCTCCTCGATCCCCTCCCCCGCTCTCCGGCATTGAATGTCTTCCTACTCAATACCAGGTCAGCGGTCAAGCACCACCACGAGCTGTTTGTCTTACTCGACTCAGAGAAACCTGACATACTGCTCCTGACCGAAACCTGGTACTGTGATTCTTCCCTCCCTGTTCTCCTGGCCACCCTACCCCCCTCCTATGTGGCCCTGCGGGCCGACCGGCCGGCAGGTAAGGCTGGTGGTGGGGTCGCCCTAATCGCTCGGTCGGAGTTGAACTTTCAACAACTCCCTTTTTCCCCTATTCCCCCTGCTGACTTCCTGGTAGTCCGTTCTCTTTCATTCTCCCCCCCATCACTTGCCTCCTTATGTACCGCCCTCCTCAGCCTTCGCCCTTATTCTTGCCGGCATTTCAAGACCTGTTGGCTAACCTGGTGGTCAACTACGCCTCGGTCTTGGTGCTAGGAGACTTCAATTACTGGCCCTCAGACCCACATGAGTGCTTAGCCTCTAAAGAATTTACAGATTACCTTTCATCCCTCAACTTCGTGTCACACATATCCGTCCCCACTCATTCCCATGGGCACATACTGGACCAGGTTTGGTCCCTTAACCTCCCTGTGGCTTCGGCTGCAGTCTCGCCGTGCCCATGGTCCGACCATACCCTTATCTCCTTTTCCATTTCCCGCAACCTGATTTCCAAAACTCCGCACACCAAAAACACCTGGGCGCGGAATTGGAATAAACTGGATTATCCCTCCTTGACCTCCTCACTCCGCAACTCCACTCCCATTCTCGCTGGCTTATCATCTGCCTCTCAAGCCAATGCCATTAACTCCTGGCTGGCTGGAGGCTGCGACTCAGTGGCGCCCTTACGCCGCATTTCCATCCGCCGACCTAAGGACTCCAATAGATGGTTCAATGACCACCTAAAAGTTCTCAAATTGAGCGCCCGACGGGCGGAGAGGCAATGGAGGAAAAATTACAGTCCCTTATTAAAAACCCACTTCTTATCAGCACTGGCCAAATACAAAACAGCAATCCTGGCTGCAAAAACCTCCTACTTTTCTTTAAAAATAACTTCTGCAGAAAACAAACCCAGGGAAATCTTCGGCATAGTGAATGACCTGGCATTCTCGGACCGAACCTTGCCCCAAATTCCTCCTTCCCAGCCTCTCTGCGACCAACTTAATACCTACTTCTTAGAGAAAATTGATACCATCAAGACCAACATTCCACCACCCTCGTCTGCCTTCGTCGATCCCTCCCCCCCTTCCGTTCGATGCCCTTTTACCTCCGTTCCCCCCCTCACTCAGCACTCTTTTCTGGAGATACTTCCCAAAGTGAAGTCGGGGTCTCCTGCGGACGTCTGCCCGGCACGAGTCCTGCAGCAAATTTACTCCGGCTGCCCTGACCCCCCCATCGCCTTCCTCAACAGCTCTCTGGCACAGGGCGTAGTGCCCTCTGTGCTAAAGGCAGCTACAATAGTGCCCATCCTGAAAAAACTTGGCGCGGACCCTTCCATCCCGGCCAATTATCGCCCCATCTCCCTGTTACCCTTTCTGGGCAAGGTGATGGAACGCCACGTCACTGCGGCACTCAGCGCCCATGTTGAGGCAAATGGAGGACTGGCATCCCGCCAAGCCGGGTTCCGTCCCAGGCATTCGACCGAATCAGTCGTGGTCGCAGTCTTAGACAAACTCAGAAAGGGCATGGATGAGAACAAACACCAGGCACTGGTCCTCCTTGATCTTTCCGCCGCCTTTGACACGGTGGACCATACCATCTTACTTACCCGTGTCAAGGCGGCCGGTATCGGGGGATCAGCTCTGGTCTGGCTCTCCTCCTTTCTGAGGGAACGCACTCAGGCGGTTCGGCTAGGCAACTTCACGGCCACTCCTCTCCCTGTCACTTGCGGTGTCCCCCAGGGTTCCTCTCTCTCCCCTTTGCTTTTCAATCTCTATATCTTTCCTCTCATTTTCGCACTCCAGCAGCTGGAGGTCACCGTCTATAATTACGCGGATGACCTCCAGCTCATCTTTGATCTGTCCCCTTCTCCTCTCTCTGTCTCTAACTTCCAGTCAACTATGACATTCATCAGGGACTGGATGAACCACAACCACCTTAAGCTGAACCCGGATAAAACCGAGCTGGTTCTCACTGGTGGTTCATCCAGCCCCTGGAACTCTCTCTTTTGGCCCCCCTCTTTCGGCCCCGCACCTACCCCTTCCACCACGGTCAAAACACTCGGTGTCAAAATAAACAACCAGCTCACTCTCCACTCACAAATCAGTTCCGTGGTATCCTCTTGTTTCCTCACTCTCCGCACTATCCGCACTGTTTCCCGTTTCTTTTCCCCCCAGGCACTTAAGATCATCATGGCCGCACTAGTGATATCGCGACTGGACTACGCAAACGCTCTTTACCATGGTATCCCCGCGTACAGTTTGCGTAGACTCCAGATTATCCAGAACCAGGCAGCCCGGCTGGTGTATGGCCTTCCTCGTTATCACCATTCCACCCCCCTTCTCAGGGAGCTTCACTGGCTCCCTGTAAAAGAACGCTCTCTTTTTAAGATCGGATGCATGGCCTTCCAGGCCCGCCAGGGCACTGCCCCCGCTTTTATCTCTTCATTAATCAATCCGTATGTACCTGCAAGAGAACTTCGGTCTTCCGCCAAGTCCCTTCTTCAGACCCCTCGCTTCACACGCAAAAAGTGGGGCGGGGCCAGCTTCTCCACCCTGGCTCCAACTTTCTGGAACTCACTCCCTGACCATCTCCGCTCTGCCACTCAGTACCTCCCCTTTCGTAGAGATCTGAAAACGTTCCTCTTCAGTCATGCCTTCCCCTCTTAAACTCTCTTAATATCTCCTCTTATCCATTCTCCTGGTCTCTCTCCCCCAGTTGCCAATCCCCCTAGCGCCAAGAAACCGCAAGGTGTACGCTGCGCTCTAGAAATATTTTAAATTAAATTAAATTAAATTAAGTATAAAACCTTTTATATTTTTTTTTAAAATACCAAGGTGTGTACATTCGGTCACACACGAAAGTTTAAAAAGACATTCGGCTCCATTTAATGAAAATGTTCATAATATTAAAAAAGAAGCCTAGGTTTAGTCTCTTTGACGTAGTATAAGTTCTTTGATGGGTCTATGAAGAAATTCAATAAGTTCAGATTGCAAAGTTTTCACGAAATATATAGGCGGGTGCGCGCACACGGTCGCGCACGAACGAAAGCCAAAAAAGCGGAGATAAACCCCCTTTATAATATGCTCCTGGAGCTCTTTTTGGTAGAATGAGTTAGTTCTGAAAAGAACTTTTTTTTTTTTTTTAAACAAGTGTTATGTTGTTTTTGATTTTTTAAACTTGCAACTACATTTTCATGTGTGACACAGGATCAAAATGAAATGAAGAAATTTATCTTTTCTCGGGGCATTTATGACTCTCAATTTTTAGTTTAGTAAGAATGAGGCTCTGCTCTCCGTACAGGAGAATTTCTCCACACTCGTTGCATTTCATGTGCACCGTTGCAAGATATGGTCTCAAGTCCATCACAGCACTCGATGGAGATACAGGTCGTCCACCAGAAGATGTGCTGGCCACCTCTGATGGTAATAGCGTGGCCAGGGCTCTTGTCGATGCCTTTGCAAATTGCACAGGGTGCACTTGTTTGACATGCCGCACCATGGTATGTATGGAAAAGGAATATTTTTTTCTTGGATTTCCTCTTGAGAGAACGGAATTGCATATCGTGCAGGTAACTTTTGGCGCATTCACTTTCTTATGTTCTTCAGGATAAGTGAAAAATTGCCAAATAAAAGATTCCTTTTTCCTTTTTAAAGGTAGTCGCTCATTTCCTTCAGATTCAGAAGATGAATGCGGGGCGGCAGCCATTTCAGCAAAGTCTTCCGAAGGGTGTTCAACGTCGTTCTCTTTTGAGAGTAGAAAAGAGAGTGAGAGAAGTGGGTGGAGTGCTCCGTGTAAATTGCAGAATAGAAACTACTAAGAACCAATTGGAAGTGTTGTTTTCAAGTCACATGACTTCACATGCGCGTCTCAGGACGTGTACGCGGTGATAGTATCTGGTCACGTACGCCATTTGGAAGTAGCGGTCTAATTCAGCGAAGTTTTAAAACGTGAAAAGGAGTAAATCCAAACATATCCGGATTTAATATATCTTCTGAGCTCGATTCAAGCATACAATTGTTAAAGTATAAAACCTTTTAAATATTTTTTTAAAATACCAAGGTGTGTACATTTGGTCACACACGAAAGTTTAAAAAGACATTCGGCTCCATTTAATGAAAATTTTCATAATATTAAAAAAGAAGCCTAGGTTTAGTCTCTTTGACGTAGTATAAGTTCTTTGATGGGTCTATGAAGAAATTCAATAAGTTCAGATTGCAAAGTTTTCACGAAATATATAGGCGGGTGCGTGCAGTTGGTCGCTCACGAAAGCCTGGAAATGCGCTATCCATTTTATTGAGAACTGTTGCCGAGAGTGCGCACACCGGGTCGTGCACGAAAGTTTAGAAAGGCTATTTTTATTTACAGGCAAATTTTAATGCGTTGAAAAATAGGCAAGGTACAGACTTTCTAATTCTGTATCGCTTTACAAGGAGTCTCTATGCAACTTGAACAGTGAAGAAAACGGCTTGTTTCCGAAAAAAATATTTCCAGAACTTTATTGACAAAAGTATAGGTTGTATACACGAGATATTTCTGAATTAGCATTTTAAAAACCAATGAAATTCACTGAAAAAACCATAGGTTTTACACACTTTATAGTTAGGAAGTAGCATTTACAAAACCTATGAAATTCACTGAAAAAACCATAGGTTTGACACCAGTTATAGTTAGCTGTAAATTTTACTGATATAAAACCAATGAAATTCCACGTTATAGTTAGTTGGACTCACTATAACTTGCGCGTGTAATGCACTGCTGATGACGTCACATATTACATCACTCATGACATCACTGATGACACCATCCTTGTGACACAGTGACAGACCTCCTTTCACTGTAATCTAACCCTTGAAACACATATTCAAAAATAGAAACTAAAATTTTCAAAAAAATGGAGATACCCATACCAGTTAGAACAACCAATTCAATAATTCCACCACCCATATACACATGAACTAATTCACCAACAGTTCTATATAGTCACTCATACATATATTCACTAATCATATGTAGTGATACACCTACACATCCTGTTACACACCGACAGTCATCCAAAAGTTATTCACACACATACTCACACATGCAAATAAACTATTGAACATCCATTTATTTGCATAAAGAGCTATACACACACTACCACTTTACTTCTAAGGAAACTTACACATACTTACTCTCTTAAAAAATCACTTATAGAAACACATACTAATTTAAACAGGAACTCTTACAATCCCTCACTCTCACATATACTCACTTATATACATCAATATTCACATATACTAGATTAAAACATATGTAG
Organism: Lissotriton helveticus; assembly: GCF_964261635.1. Taxonomy (NCBI): domain Eukaryota; kingdom Metazoa; phylum Chordata; class Amphibia; order Caudata; family Salamandridae; genus Lissotriton; species Lissotriton helveticus. The sequence continues at coordinate 283,983,338 of NC_136060.1, forward strand.
TTACTGATAAAGACACTAATAAGACAGTCATTCACTCACTAACACAGACATATACACACTCATCCACCCATATAGTCCTGCACATATGCTGTCTTCAAAACACATACAAACAGAGACTCAGTCATTCTTGCATCTATGTACTAAGTAATACTCCCACCAAAGCATGCAAACACTCATACTGATACTAAGAAAAACATCTAATAACCTATATACATACACATCTACCTACTCATCAACCCATGCAGCCACTTATACACAAAGTGAAACACTAATACATATATTTAAACATTTAAGCATTACTCACTAATATATGTATTCACTAAGATATCCAATAATATATACATATATAACACATATTTATTTTTCAGAAAGACACACATTCACTGGATGGTGTCATCAGTGATGTCATGAGTGATGTAATATGTGACGTCATCAGCAGTGCATTACACGCGCAAGTTATAGTGAGTCCAACTAACTATAACGTGGAATTTCATTGGTTTTATATCAGTAAAATTTACAGCTAACTATAACTGGTGTCAAACCTATGGTTTTTTCAGTGAATTTCATAGGTTTTGTAAATGCTACTTCCTAACTATAACGTGTGTAAAACCTATGGTTTTTTCAGTGAATATATATATATATAGAGATATATATATATATATTCACTGAAAAAACTATAGGTTTTACAGACATTATAGTTAGGAATTAGCATTTAAAAAACCTTAGAAATTCACAGAAAAACCATAGGTTTCAGGGACGTTATAGTTAGTTGGACATTTTACTCATACAAAATGATAGAAATTCTGCTATTATAGTTAGTTGAGCTAACTATAACTTGCGCCCCCGCAATGCCCTGCTTATGATGTCACATAGTACATCATTCATCATTCAAAGGTTCCAACAACTTGCAAAATGCTCCTGGACTATGTCTGAAGTGAATGAAAAAGGGGACCCCTGCTAATGTTATAAGTACCTAAGGCAAGGAAAAAATCATGAATGTACAATAGCCATTGGCAATTCAGAATTTTTAAAATTAGTATCCTATCTGGATAGAGGGCTCACAACAACAAGTAAGTTTGGGTGTATACATAACAATAATTTAATAATGATAATCAACAAAGTTAAGAGTGATGGTTAAGGAGAGGTGTGGCGCAGCGACCAGAGCCTTTGACTCCAGAGCACAGGGATCATGGTTTGATCGCCTGCGGCAGCTCAGCTAAACAACATGTGACTCTGGGCAATAGCACACTTAATCTCCCCGACGACCCCCGTGCCTTGAAAGCCTATAGGGGGGATGTGATTGTGCTTTACAAATAAGATTAATTATTATTTAAGAAGATTTTAAAAGTCTCATATAATTATATGCATAAACAAAAGGAATCCTACCAGGAGAGGAGTGCTGCCCATAAGGGTAAGGGAGCACTCAGAGTTTGGTAAAATACCCCTCACACACCAAAAGGCACCTTGGTGTCATGCTTCATCATCGGGGTCTTTGCACCCCTCTAACGGGATGCGGCGTGCTGCGACCTACGACTACGCGGGAGCACTGGTAAATGACTATGTGTGGTGTGTGTGGTGCAAGTGATAAGGATGATAATGTGAGTGGTGGTAGGTAGTGAAGAGTTAAAAAGTACCTGGCTCGTAGGTGAAAAAAAGTTTTTATTCAAGACCTCGGGCTGGTACTATTAAAAGAAGTGAAGTGCGAGGTAAAAGTGTGTCGTGATAATGAATAGTATCTCATGTGTGCGTCGACATGTTTCGGAGCTGGCGCTCCTTCTTCAGGACGGGAGCACAACTTCCCCACCTTACTCACGTATTACTAGTTCGTAACTCAAAAATATTGGTTAGTTAACAAAAAGTGACAAATATTTTAAGTGGTAAAAAGGCTACAATGTGCCTACAGCGTTTTTTTGGCTCAGGATACATGCAGTTGCATGACCTGAAAAAAGAAAACAAAAGGATGATCACCCAAGGTATGGGTAGTTCTACAGGTGCAGTCACCTGGAACAAACCATTTAGCACAGTTGCCCTGTAAAAGAAAAGGACTCTCAAGACATACGATATAGAGAACACACAAAATTGTTTAAATAAAAATACCAAGGAAATGTGGGTCATACTTAGTAGATATAAGTTGCTTGCTTCATGAGCTCAATAGAAGCGTCTGGGGGTTGATTGCTATTTTGTGCAATCTGAGTGGAAAGATAAAAGTAACAAAAACGAGTTTCAGTGATCAGTTCTTACTCACTTGGTTAGGAGGAGAAGCCTTGATTACCCTCTCATATACTCACAAGCTGGGGACGAATTATCCACCGTGTAGCCCCACACGCTGCTCCGCTCGTATGGTTGTATGAGCCTGCTGTGGGAGGTATTTATACCAGGTGGTCCTAATTGGTTAGGCCGGTATTAAATAGGCGGATTCGGTGTAATGCCCAAACATGGCCTATCCGCTAGCCTAATTACCGGTTGAGGACTGATTACGAGTCCTTGAACTGATAGGTTCGTTAGAGAGAGAGAGGCGGAGAGGCGCGCCCTACCTACGCGTGCGCTGCCGCCCAGCATCTCTACCTCGCGCATGCGCTGTGACTCTGTAGAGTTTGCGCATGCGTGTCAAGGAGACGCTACTTGACCGCGCATGCGCGGTTGGATTGCTAGCTCCCTCGGTTACAGTGGGGAGTTTAATATGTTAAAATAAGCTGACAGACGCTGTGGGCCTCCTTCCCCGTGTTCTAATTTTCTCAGTAGGAGTGGGTGTGTATTGAAGAGGACAAGGTGAAGGCAAAAATGTCCTTGAAAACTATTAAAATGGGCTTATGTTCATGTCATTTACAGCTTATTGATTGGGCATATATTCATTAATTGGACAGTTGTGACCAAGGGACATCATCATTGAGTCCGTGAATATGCGTGCCCAGACGGAACACCCATCTTTGTTCTTTTTGAAAAAGGCCTTTTTCAGAAGGCAATGATTCAATGACTGTCCAACTCAGGTCATTGACACAGTGTTGTTTTACAAAGTAGTGTGTTGCCATCTTGGTAGTGCTCTTCTTGCACCGGACATTGCTTTTATGCTCATTTAGCCTCGTTTTCACTGCTCTGGTGGTCATCCCCACGTATTCCAAACCACAGGGGCACGTTATTAAGTAGACCACGTTTTTGGTGTTACAGTTCGTGAGACGTCGTTGTTCCCAAGTGGTGCCATTCCTGAATGTAAGGATCTTGCTCTTTTTTGTCAGGTGGCAGCTGCTACAATTTCCAGAGGGAAAGTGGCCATGAATACCGATAGGTTGTGTCCTTGTGTCAGTATCTGTTTTTGGTCTGGTATGTACCAAGATGTCTTTCAGATTCCGTCCACGACGGTGGGCATGCATGGGTTTCTCCAGGTTCATTGTACCACAGTTAAGAATGGACCAATGTTTATTTATAATTTTGGACACCTCGTTGGACACAGTGGTATAGGTAGTGACACAAATCGGTTGTTTGTTGTCACTAGTCTCACGTTCTCGATCTTGTAAAAGAGCCTCTCTGTGGTTATTCTTGGCCCTCTTCATGGCTCTATTGATAGTCTTCTCTGGGTACTGCCTCTGTAACAATTTTTTCTTGAGGTCACAGGCCTGTGACTTGTACTCGCTCAGCTCGGTACAGTTACGTCTCAAACGTAAAAATTGTCCATATGGCAAATTCTCTCTTAGATGTCTGGGGTGAAAACTGTCATATCTTAAGAGACAGTTCCTCGCTGTGGGTTTGAAATGGGTGGTACTTTTCAATTTTCCACCTTCAGTGTAGACATTGAGGTCCAGAAAGACCATGGAATGGTCTGAGATAGTACTAGTGAATTTTAAGAAAGCATTTTGATTGTTCAGCCATGCTAGGAAATCCACCGCTGATTGGTGGTCCCTGTTCCAGATGACGAAAACATCATCAATATACCTTTTCCAGGTATTGATGTTGCTCCTGTATGGGTTGTCTGGATGTAGTATCTTGTTTGTCTCTAGATGGTGGACATATAGTCCAGCCAGACTCGGAGCAAAAGTACTACCCATGCTGGTACCATGGCTTTGTAAATAGATAGTCTGTTTTTTACTGGAAAAAGTTTTGTTGTAGCGCTAAAGAGATACATTCAAGGACCAGACCTCTTGGTGTTTGGTACTTCCAAGGAGTGGTAAATAGTACTTCTTCGATGATTTGGAGTGTTTCATCATGAGGCAGGCTCGTGTACAGACTCTCCACATCCAAACTCATCAGAAGTTGATTTGATGGGTCGAAGTCTCTGTTGTCTAGCAGTTGTAGAACTGATTTGGTGTCTTTAAGGTAAGTGGTTGTTGACTGGACCAGTGGGCGTAGTAAAGCATCCGCAAATTTGGAGAGTGGCTCAAGAATAGAACCAATACCCGACACAATGGGTCTTCCCGGCGGGTTGGACATGTTTTTATGGATCTTTGGGATGCAGTAGAAATAGGGGATGCGTGGTGTAGGTTGTTGCAAGAACTCTGCTTCATTTTTACTCAACCAATCGTGCGCAAGCCCCTCTTCGATCATGCTCCCTATCCTTGTTCGGATTCTTTCGGTAGGGTCGTCCTGTAATACAGTGTAGTTCCGTCTGTCAGATAATAATCTCAGACATTCTGTATCATACGACTCTATTGTTTGCACCACTATAGCACCACCCTTGTCTGCCGGTTTTATGATTATTTCGTTGTTATCAGCTAGTTCCCTTATAGCTTGCTGCTCCTGTTTGTTGGTATTATGAAAAACCTTAGCCGTTGACAGATTGATTTTATTGACTTCCGTCATAATTGCCTTGTCAAAAGTTAATATTTCGATAGGCAAAGTGGAGTCAGGGGGGGTAAATGTGGACTTCGGTCGTAGTCCCGTATCTGTTGTTCCTTGGATAGATGGTTTATCCTGAAAAAAAGCTTGTAGTTTCAGCCTCCTCACAAAGTCTTTCATTTCCATGTTCAGTCTGAAAATGTCTGGTTTATGCGTAGGTACAAACCCTAGTCCCTTGTTTAGTACATTTTCCTGAATCTCCGTCAGAGGCCAGGGAGTCAGGTTTACCACTAAGTCCCCCTTTTGCTTGTTGATGGGTGGTTCGGGAGGGATCCTGTCATACTCCTGGTGGTCCTGGAATTGTTCTGTTCCTGTTGGTCTTCCCAGGCTACATTGTTGCCTTTTCTGTTTCTTCCCCGTGTTCCGGGGCGTGAGCCTAAAAAAGGCTGTTGATCATAGAAACCCTCATTGTATTCTGGGTTCCACTGTTGGTAGTTAGGTCCTGCAATGGGCGGACCAAATGGAAAAGGGGTGAACAGGTATGTTGGATACTGGGGTTGGGGTTGGTGCTGGTACCCTCTCCACCCCCTTTGTCTAGGGAATTGTTGTCTTCTTTGTCTCCAGCCACCTCGCCGTGGCTTGTACCCTTTATTCCCGCTAGAATTAGACCCAGAGGAACCATTGTCAGAACCATCACTATCATAATCGCTGTTGGAGTTTTTGGGAGCGTAGTCAGCTTTTGTGTAAGGGTAAGCTCCTTCTGGTGTGAATTTTGCTTTATCCTTACTTAGTTTGTTGGTTTTGCTTTGTTTCAGTGTAAACTCAAACTCAGTCATTTGCTGATTGAGTTCGTCCAATCTCGCTTTTAGGTCAGCTGGTGATATGTATGTGTTAAGTTGGACCTCGATTCTGTTGATCTCAATCTTTAGTTCTTGAGTGATCCTGGCTGCTGTTTTCACTATCAAGACCAGCCAGTCTCTTGAGCAGTGCCATGAGATCAGTGACCACTCTTTTTTAAAAATGAGATCATTCTGGAAAATCAGTGGTTCATTTTTAACAATCAACCCGGGTGGTGCCATTTTGCTCCTAAGGTATTCTTTCATGAAAAGGCCATGTAGGGCTGCTTTTATTTGGTTACGTCTCAGATTAATTAGTTCGTTCCACTCATTGATGTTAGGGCCGGTTGCTGGATTGCTCAGGCCTTCAAAAGGACTGATGTCTCTCAGTATCCGGTCAATTTCATCTTCCCCAAACGTGAAGCCATGTTCGTCCTCCATTACGTAACGACCGCTGGCTTCCTTGATATATGGTGTGTGTTTCTATGTGTATGAGTTTTGTGTTGGACTCCCGCAGCTGCACGCTGCCTACTAAACAAAATTAACAAAAGAGGGAGGTAGAGTAGTTGAAGTAGGATTCTTACTCCACAGACTTGTATGCATAAACAAAAGGAATCCTACCAGGAGAGGAGTGCTGCCCATAAGGGTAAGGGAGCACTCAGTGTTTGGTAAAATACCCCTCACACACCAAAAGGCCCCTTGGTGTCATGCTTCATCATCGGGGTCTGCGCACCCCTCTAACGGGATGCGGCGTGCTGCGACCTACGACTACGCGGGAGCACTGGTAAATGACTATGTGTTGTGTGTGTGGTGCAAGTGATGAGGATGATAGGTAGTGAAGAGTTAAAAAGTACCTGGCTCGTAGGTGAAAAATGTTTTTATTCAAGACTTCGGGCTGGTACTATTAAAAGAAGTGAAGTGCGAGGTAAAAGTCTGTCGTGATAATGAACAGTACCTCATGTGTGCGTCAACATGTTTCGGAGCTGGCGCTCCTTCTTCAGGACGGGAGCACAACTTCCCCACCTTACTCACGTATTACTAGTTCGTAACTCAAAAATATTGGTTAGTTAACAAAAAGTGACAAATATTTTAAGTGGTAAAAAGGCTACAATGTGCCTACAGCGGTTTTTTGGCTCAGGATACATGCAGTTGCATGACCTGAATAAAGAAAACAAAAGGATGGTCACCCAAGGTATGGGTAGTTCTACAGGTGCAGTCACCTGGAACAAACCATTTAGCACAGTTGCCCTGTAAAAGAAAAGGACTCACAAGACATACGATATAGAGAACACACAAAATTGTTTAAATAAAAATATCAAGGAAATGTGGGTCATACTTAGTAGATATAAGTTGCTTGCTTCATGAGCTCAATAGAAGCGTCTGGGGGTTGATTGCTATTTTGTGCAATCTGAGTGGAAAGATAAAAGTAACAAAAACGAGTTTCAGTGATCAGTTCTTACTCACTTGGTTAGGAGGAGAAGCCTTGATTACCCTCTCATATACTCACAAGCTGGGGACGAATTATCCACCGTGTAGCCCCACACGCTGCTCCGCTCGTATGGTTGTATGAGCCTGCTGTGGGAGGTATTTATACCAGGTGGTCCTAATTGGTTAGGCCGGTATTAAATAGGCGGATTCGGTGTAATGCCCAAACATGGCCTATCCGCTAGCCTAATTACCGGTTGAGGACTGATTACGAGTCCTTGAACTGATAGGTTCGTTAGAGAGAGAGAGGCGGAGAGGCGCGCCCTACCTACGCGTGCGCTGCCGCCCAGCATCTCTACCTCGCGCATGCGCTGTGACTCTGTAGAGTTTGCGCATGCGTGTCAAGGAGACGCTACTTGACCGCGCATGCGCGGTTGGATTGCTAGCTCCCTCGGTTACAGTGGGGAGTTTAATATGTTAAAATAAGCTGACAGACGCTGTGGGCCTCCTTCCCCGTGTTCTAATTTTCTCAGTAGGAGTGGGTGTGTATTGAAGAGGACAAGGTGAAGGCAAAAATGTCCTTGAAAACTATTAAAATGGGCTTATGTTCATGTCATTTACAGCTTATTGATTGGGCATATATTCATTAATTGGACAGTTGTGACCAAGGGACATCATCATTGAGTCCGTGAATATGCGTGCCCAGACGGAACACCCATCTTTGTTCTTTTTGAAAAAGGCCTTTTTCAGAAGGCAATGATTCAATGACTGTCCAACTCAGGTCATTGACACAGTGTTGTTTTACAAAGTAGTGTGTTGCCATCTTGGTAGTGCTCTTCTTGCACCGGACATTGCTTTTATGCTCATTTAGCCTCGTTTTCACTGCTCTGGTGGTCATCCCCACGTATTCCAAACCACAGGGGCACGTTATTAAGTAGACCACGTTTTTGGTGTTACAGTTCGTGAGACGTCGTTGTTCCCAAGTGGTGCCATTCCTGAATGTAAGGATCTTGCTCTTTTTTGTCAGGTGGCAGCTGCTACAATTTCCAGAGGGAAAGTGGCCATGAATACCGATAGGTTGTGTCCTTGTGTCAGTATCTGTTTTTGGTCTGGTATGTACCAAGATGTCTTTCAGGTTCCGTCCACGACGGTGGGCATGCATGGGTTTCTCCAGGTTCATTGTACCACAGTTAAGAATGGACCAATGTTTATTTATAATTTTGGACACCTCGTTGGACACAGTGGTATAGGTAGTGACACAAATCGGTTGTTTGTTGTCACTAGTCTCACGTTCTCGATCTTGTAAAAGAGCCTCTCTGTGGTTATTCTTGGCCCTCTTCATGGCTCTATTGATAGTCTTCTCTGGGTACTGCCTCTGTAACAATTTTTTCTTGAGGTCACAGGCCTGTGACTTGTACTCGCTCAGCTCGGTACAGTTACGTCTCAAACGTAAAAATTGTCCATATGGCAAATTCTCTCTTAGATGTCTGGGGTGAAAACTGTCATATCTTAAGAGACAGTTCCTCGCTGTGGGTTTGAAATGGGTGGTACTTTTCAATTTTCCACCTTCAGTGTAGACATTGAGGTCCAGAAAGACCATGGAATGGTCTGAGATAGTACTAGTGAATTTTAAGAAAGCATTTTGATTGTTCAGCCATGCTAGGAAATCCACCGCTGATTGGTGGTCCCTGTTCCAGATGACGAAAACATCATCAATATACCTTTTCCAGGTATTGATGTTGCTCCTGTTTGGGTTGTCTGGATGTAGTATCTTGTTTGTCTCTAGATGGTGGACATATAGTCCAGCCAGACTCGGAGCAAAAGTACTACCCATGCTGGTACCATGGCTTTGTAAATAGATAGTCTGTTTTTTACTGGAAAAAGTTTTGTTGTAGCGCTAAAGAGATACATTCAAGGACCAGACCTCTTGGTGTTTGGTACTTCCAAGGAGTGGTAAATAGTACTTCTTCGATGATTTGGAGTGTTTCATCATGAGGCAGGCTCGTGTACAGACTCTCCACATCCAAACTCATCAGAAGTTGATTTGATGGGTCGAAGTCTCTGTTGTCTAGCAGTTGTAGAACTGATTTGGTGTCTTTAAGGTAAGTGGTTGTTGACTGGACCAGTGGGCGTAGTAAAGCATCCGCAAATTTGGAGAGTGGCTCAAGAATAGAACCAATACCCGACACAATGGGTCTTCCCGGCGGGTTGGACATGTTTTTATGGATCTTTGGGATGCAGTAGAAATAGGGGATGCGTGGTGTAGGTTGTTGCAAGAACTCTGCTTCATTTTTACTCAACCAATCGTGCGCAAGCCCCTCTTCGATCATGCTCCCTATCCTTGTTCGGATTCTTTCGGTAGGGTCGTCCTGTAATACAGTGTAGTTCCGTCTGTCAGATAATAATCTCAGACATTCTGTATCATACGACTCTATTGTTTGCACCACTATAGCACCACCCTTGTCTGCCGGTTTTATGATTATTTCGTTGTTATCAGCTAGTTCCCTTATAGCTTGCTGCTCCTGTTTGTTGGTATTATGAAAAACCTTAGCCGTTGACAGATTGATTTTATTGACTTCCGTCATAATTGCCTTGTCAAAAGTTAATATTTCGATAGGCAAAGTGGAGTCAGGGGGGGTAAATGTGGACTTCGGTCGTAGTCCCGTATCTGTTGTTCCTTGGATAGATGGTTTATCCTGAAAAAAAGCTTGTAGTTTCAGCCTCCTCACAAAGTCTTTCATTTCCATGTTCAGTCTGAAAATGTCTGGTTTATGCGTAGGTACAAACCCTAGTCCCTTGTTTAGTACATTTTCCTGAATCTCCGTCAGAGGCCAGGGAGTCAGGTTTACCACTAAGTCCCCCTTTTGCTTGTTGATGGGTGGTTCGGGAGGGATCCTGTCATACTCCTGGTGGTCCTGGAATTGTTCTGTTCCTGTTGGTCTTCCCAGGCTACATTGTTGCCTTTTCTGTTTCTTCCCCGTGTTCCGGGGCGTGAGCCTAAAAAAGGCTGTTGATCATAGAAACCCTCATTGTATTCTGGGTTCCACTGTTGGTAGTTAGGTCCTGCAATGGGCGGACCAAATGGAAAAGGGGTGAACAGGTATGTTGGATACTGGGGTTGGGGTTGGTGCTGGTACCCTCTCCACCCCCTTTGTCTAGGGAATTGTTGTCTTCTTTGTCTCCAGCCACCTCGCCGTGGCTTGTACCCTTTATTCCCGCTAGAATTAGACCCAGAGGAACCATTGTCAGAACCATCACTATCATAATCGCTGTTGGAGTTTTTGGGAGCGTAGTCAGCTTTTGTGTAAGGGTAAGCTCCTTCTGGTGTGAATTTTGCTTTATCCTTACTTAGTTTGTTGGTTTTGCTTTGTTTCAGTGTAAACTCAAACTCAGTCATTTGCTGATTGAGTTCGTCCAATCTCGCTTTTAGGTCAGCTGGTGATATGTATGTGTTAAGTTGGACCTCGATTCTGTTGATCTCAATCTTTAGTTCTTGAGTGATCCTGGCTGCTGTTTTCACTATCAAGACCAGCCAGTCTCTTGAGCAGTGCCATGAGATCAGTGACCACTCTTTTTTAAAAATGAGATCATTCTGGAAAATCAGTGGTTCATTTTTAACAATCAACCCGGGTGGTGCCATTTTGCTCCTAAGGTATTCTTTCATGAAAAGGCCATGTAGGGCTGCTTTTATTTGGTTACGTCTCAGATTAATTAGTTTGTTCCACTCATTGATGTTAGGGCCGGTTGCTGGATTGCTCAGGCCTTCAAAAGGACTGATGTCTCCCAGTATCCGGTCAATTTCATCTTCCCCAAACGTGAAGCCATGTTCGTCCTCCATTACGTAACGACCGCTGGCTTCCTTGATATATGGTGTGTGTTTCTATGTGTATGAGTTTTGTGTTGGACTCCCGCAGCTGCACGCTGCCTACTAAACAAAATTAACAAAAGAGGGAGGTAGAGTAGTTGAAGTAGGATTCTTACTCCACAGACTTGTATGCATAAACAAAAGGAATCCTACCAGGAGAGGAGTGCTGCCCATAAGGGTAAGGGAGCACTCAGTGTTTGGTAAAATACCCCTCACACACCAAAAGGCCCCTTGGTGTCATGCTTCATCATCGGGGTCTGCGCACCCCTCTAACGGGATGCGGCGTGCTGCGACCTACGACTACGCGGGAGCACTGGTAAATGACTATGTGTTGTGTGTGTGGTGCAAGTGATGAGGATGATAGGTAGTGAAGAGTTAAAAAGTACCTGGCTCGTAGGTGAAAAATGTTTTTATTCAAGACCTCGGGCTGGTACTATTAAAAGAAGTGAAGTGCGAGGTAAAAGTCTGTCGTGATAATGAACAGTACCTCATGTGTGCGTCGACATGTTTCGGAGCTGGCGCTCCTTCTTCAGGACGGGAGCACAACTTCCCCACCTTACTCACGTATTACTAGTTCGTAACTCAAAAATATTGGTTAGTTAACAAAAAGTGACAAATATTTTAAGTGGTAAAAAGGCTACAATGTGCCTACAGCGGTTTTTTGGCTCAGGATACATGCAGTTGCATGACCTGAATAAAGAAAACAAAAGGATGGTCACCCAAGGTATGGGTAGTTCTACAGGTGCAGTCACCTGGAACAAACCATTTAGCACAGTGGCCCTGTAAAAGAAAAGGACTCACAAGACATACGATATAGAGAACACACAAAATTGTTTAAATAAAAATATCAAGGAAATGTGGGTCATACTTAGTAGATATAAGTTGCTTGCTTCATGAGCTCAATAGAAGCGTCTGGGGGTTGATTGCTATTTTGTGCAATCTGAGTGGAAAGATAAAAGTAACAAAAACGAGTTTCAGTGATCAGTTCTTACTCACTTGGTTAGGAGGAGAAGCCTTGATTACCCTCTCATATACTCACAAGCTGGGGACGAATTATCCACCATGTAGCCCCACACGCTGCTCCGCTCGTATGGTTGTAAGAGCCTGCTGTGGGAGGTATTTATACCAGGTGGTCCTAATTGGTTAGGCCGGTATTAAATAGGCGGATTCGGTGTAATGCCCAAACATGGCCTATCCGCTAGCCTAATTACCGGTTGAGGACTGATTACGAGTCCTTGAACTGATAGGTTCGTTAGAGAGAGAGAGGCGGAGAGGTGCGCCCTACCTACGCGTGCGCTGCCGCCCAGCATCTCTACCTCGTGCATGCGCTGTGACTCTTTAGAGTTTGCGCATGCGCGTCAAGGAGATGCTACTTGACCGCGCATGCGCGGTTGGATTGCTAGCTCCCTCGGTTACAGTGGCGAGTGTAATATGTTAAAATAAGCTGACAGACGCTGTGGGCCTCCTTCCCCGTGTTCTAATTTTCTCAGTAGGAGTGGGTGTGAATTGAAGAGGACAAGGTGTAGGCAAAAATGTCCTTGAAAACTATTAAAATGGGCTTATGTTCATGTCATTTACAGCTTATTGATTGGGCATATATTCATTAATTGGACAGTTGTGACCAAGGGACATCATCATTGAGTCCGTGAATATGCGTGCCCAGACGGAACACCCATCTTTGTTCTTTTTGAAAAAGGCCTTTTTCAGAAGGCAATGATTCAATGACTGTCCAACTCAGGTCATTGACACAGTGTTGTTTTACAAGGTAGTGTGTTGCCATCTTGGTAATGCTCTTCTTGCACCGGACATTGCTTTTATGCTCATTTAGCCTCGTTTTCACTGCTCTGGTGGTCATCCCCACGTATTCCAAACCACAGGGGCACGTTATTAAGTAGACCACGTTTTTGGTGTTACAGTTCGTGAGACGTCGTTGTTCCCAAGTGGTGCCATTCCTGAATGTAAGGATCTTGCTCTTTTTTGTCAGGTGGCAGCTGCTACAATTTCCACAGGGAAAGTGGCCATGAATACCGATAGGTTGTGTCCTTGTGTCAGTATCTGTTTTTGGTCTGGTATGTACCAAGATGTCTTTCAGGTTACGTCCATGACGGTGGGCATGCATGGGTTTCTCCAGGTTCATTGTACCACAGTTAAGAATGGACCAATGTTTATTTATAATTTTGGACACATCGTTGGACACAGTGGTATAGGTAGTGACACAAATCGGTCATTTGTTGTCACTAGTCTCACGTTTTTCGATCTTGTAAAAGAGCCTCTCTGTGGTTATTCTTGGCCCTCTTCATGGCTCTATTGATAGACTTCTCTGGGTACTGCCTCTGTAACAATTTTTTCTTGAGGTCACAGGCCTGTGACTTGTACTCGCTCAGCTCGGTACAGTTACGTCTCAAACGTAACAATTGTCCATATGGCAAATTCCCTCTTAGATGTCTGGGGTGAAAACTGTCATATCTTAAGAGACAGTTCCTCGCTGTGGGTTTGAAATGGGTGGTACTTTTCAATTTTCCACCTTCAGTGTAGACATTGAGGTCCAGAAAGACCATGGAATGGTCTGAGATAGTACTAGTGAATTTTAAGAAAGCATTTTGATTGTTCAGCCATGCTAGGAAATCCACCGCTGATTGGTGGTCCCCGTTCCAGATGACGAAAACATCATCAATATACCTTTTCCAGGTATTGATGTTGCTCCTGTATGGGTTGTCTGGATGTAGTATCTTGTTTGTCTCTAGATGGTGGACATATAGTCCAGCCAGACTCGGAGCAAAAGTACTACCCATGCTGGTACCATGGCTTTGTAAATAGATAGTCTGTTTGTACTGGAAAAAGTTTTGTTGTAGTGCTAAAGAGATACATTCAAGGACCAGACCTCTTGGTGTTTGGTACTTCCAAGGAGTGGTAAATAGTACTTCTTCGATGATTTGGAGTGTTTCATCGTGAGGCAGGCTCGTGTACAGACTCTCCACATCCAAACTCATCAGGAGTTGATTTGATGGGTCGAAGTCTCTGTTGTCTAGCAGTTGTAGAACTGATTTGGTGTCTTTAAGGTAAGTGGTTGTTGACTGGACCAGTGGGCGTAGGAAAGCATCCGCAAATTTGGAGAGTGGCTCAAGAATAGAACCAATACCCGACACAATGGGTCTTCCCGGCGGGTTGGACATGTTTTTATGGATCTTTGGGATGCAGTAGAAATAGGGGATGCGTGGTGTAGGTTGTTGCAAGAACTCTGCTTCATTTTTACTCAACCAATCGTGCGCAAGCCCCTCTTCGATCATGCTCCCTATCCTTGTTCGGATTCTTTCGGTAGGGTTGTCCTGTAATACAGTGTAGTTCCGTCTGTCAGATAATAATCTCAGACATTCTGTATCATACAACTCTATTGTTTGCACCACTATAGCACCACCCTTGTCTGCTGGTTTTATGATTATTTCGTTGTTATCAGCTAGTTCCCTTATAGCTTGCGGCTCCTGTTTGTTGGTATTATGAAAAACCTTAGCCGTTGACAGATTGATTTTATTGACTTCCGTCATAATTGCCTTCTCAAAAGTAAATATTTCGATAGGCACTACCTATACCACTGTGTTCAACGAGGTTTCCAAAATTATAAATAAACATTGGTCCATTCTTAACTGTGGTACAATGAACCTTGAGAAACCCATGCATGCCCACCGTCGTGGACGTAACCTGAAAGACATCTTGGTACATACCAGACCAAAAACAGATACTGACACAAGGACACAACCTATCGGTATTCATGGCCACTTTCCCTGTGGAAATTGTAGCAGCTGCCACCTGACAAAAAAGAGCAAGATCCTTACATTCAGGAATGGCACCACTTGGGAACAACGACGTCTCACGAACTGTAACACCAAAAACGTGGTCTACTTAATAACGTGCCCCTGTGGTTTGGAATACGTGGGGATGACCACTAGAGCAGTGAAAACAAGGCTAAATGAGCATAAAAGCAATGTCCGGTGCAAGAAGAGCACAACCAAGATGGCAACACACTACCTTGTAAAACAACACTGTGGCAATGACCTGAGTTGGACAGTCATTGAATCATTGCCTTCTGAAAAAGGCCTTTTTCAAAAAGAACAAAGATGGGTGTTCCGTCTGGGCACGCATATTCACGGACTCAATGATGATGTCCCTTGGTCACAACTGTCCAATTAATGAATATATGCCCAATCAATAAGCTGTAAATTACATGAACATAAGCCAATTTTAATAGTTTTCAACGACATTTTTGCCTTCACCTTGTCCTCTTCAATACACACCCACTCCTACTGAGAAAATTAGAACACGGGGAAGGAGGCCCACAGCGTCTGTCAGCTTATTTTAACATATTAAACTCCCCACTGTAACCGAGGGAGCTAGCAATCCAACCGCGCATGCGCGGTCAAGTAGCATCTCCTTGACGAACATGCGCAAACTCTACAGAGTCACAGCGCATGCGCGAGGTAGAGATGTTGGGCGGCAGCGCACGCGTAGGTAGGGCGCGCCTCTCCGCCTCTCTCTCTCTAACGAACCTATCAGTTCAAGGACTCGTAATCAGTCCTCAACCGGTAATTAGGCTAGCGGATAGGCCATGTTTGGGCATTACACCGAATCCGCCTATTTAATACCGGCCTAACCAATTAGGACCACCTGGTATAAATACCTCCCACAGCAGGCTCATACAACCATACGAGCGGAGCAGCGTGTGGGGCTACACGGTGGATAATTCATCCCCAGCTTGTGAGTATATGAGAGGGTAATCAAGGCTTATCCTCCTAACCAAGTGAGTAAGAACTGATCACTGAAACTCGTTTTTGTTACTTTTATCTTTCCACTCAGATTGCACAAAATAGCAATCAACCCCAGACGCTTCTATTGAGCTCATGAAGCAAGCAACTTATATCTACTAAGTATGACCCACATTTCCTTGGTATTTTTATTTAAACAATTTTGTGTGTTCTCTATATCGTATGTCTTGTGAGTCCTTTTCTTTTACAGGGCAACTGTGCTAAATGGTTTGTTCCAGGTGACTGCACCTGTAGAACTACCCATACCTTGGGTGACCATCCTTTTGTTTTCTTTTTTCAGGTCATGCAACTGCATGTATCCTGAGCCAAAAAAACGCTGTAGGCACGTTGTAGCCTTTTTACCACTTAAAATATTTGTCACTTTTTGTTAACTAACCAATATTTTTGAGTTACGAACTAGTAATACGTGAGTAAGGTGGGGAAGTTGTGCTCCCGTCCTGAAAAAGGAGCGCCAGCTCCGAAACATGTCGATGCACACATGAGGTACTGTTCATTATCACGACAGACTTTTACCTCGCACTTCACTTCTTTTAATAGTACCAGCCCGAGGTCTTGAATAAAAAAAAATGTCACCTACGAGCCAGGTCCTTTTAACTTTTCACTACCTACCACCACTCACATTATCATCCTTATCACTTGCACCACACACACCACACATAGTCATTTACCAGTGCTCCCGCGTAGTCGTAGGTCACAGCACGCTGCATCCCGTTAGAGGGGTGCGAAGACCCCGATGATGAAGCATGACAACAAGGGGCCTTTTGGTGTGTGAGGGGTATTTTACCAAACACTGAGTTCTCCCTTACCCTTATGGGCAGCACGCCTCTCCTGGTAGGATTCCTTTTGTTTATGCATACAAGTCTGTGAAGTAAGAATCCTACTTCAACTACTCTACCTCCCTCTTTTGTTAATTTTGTTTATATAATTATATGTAATCTCATTGTTATACTAGTGTACATAAACACAGTGAATTCATCTAACAAACCGTATTAGACTCATACCCAATATCAACCACTACAATCATATCATCAAGCATGCATAGCACCCAAACTCAAGTAGCTGAGTACTGAGTAATGAGAGGAGACCAGGAAGCACCTCTAATCTGTTATTCTCCTTCTACTGAAAGTTGCAAAAAATGTACGTTTCGAGGTGTTTCTTTATTTGAAGTCATACCAAATGATCTGTTACAAAAGTTACTCCATCCATCATCTCCTGGTGTTGATGAGGTGTGTTACCCCGAAACTGGTCCCAGGATGCTTGTTTCCAGTCCAGGGAGAACTTGGCCTGGCAGTTCGGGCTGGCTGTCTCCATGAGCAGGGTCAAGACTGATTTGCATATGGCTGAGTCCAAACTGGGGTGGTGAAGTGAGCTAAAGAGCGATGATAGATTCAACCCAGATCTGTGACTGGGGGTGAGTGTCTGAAAAAGTTTCAGTACTCTGTCCATCATCTCCTTATGTTTGCTTTGTTCACCCTTAGTTGCAGGGTATACCCAGATGTGGGTCCTTTGCTCACTTTGCCACTGGATTCAAGCTAGCCTGGCTGATGAGGGGTGTTACCCCAAAACCGGTCACAGGATGCTTGTTTCTGGTCCAAGGAGGACCTGGCCTGGCAGTTTGAGCTGGACTGTTCCCATGACGCACAGGGTCAAGACTGAGTTGCAAATAGCTGGATCCAAACTGGGGTGACGAAGTGAGCTGAAGAACGATGATGGATGCAACCCAGATCTGTGACAGGGGCTGAGTGTCTGAAAGTTTTAGCACTCCCCCATCATCTCCTTGTGTTTGCTTTGCTCGCCCCAAGTTGGCAGGGAATGCCCAGACGTGGGTCCTTTGCTCACTTTGCCACTGAATTCAAGCTAGCCTGGCTGATGAGGGGTGTTACCCCGAAACCGGTCCCAGGATGCTTGTTTCCAGTCCAGGGAGGACCTTGTCAGGCTGTTCGGGCTGGACTGTTCAGTTGAGGCACATGGTCAAGACTGATTTGCATATGGCTGGGTCCAAACTGGGGTGGCAAAGTGAGCTAAAGAACGATGAAGGATTAAACCCAGATCTGTGACTGGGGGGAGTGCCTGAAGAGTTTCTGACCTTCCTCCATCATCTCCTTGTGTTTTCTTTGTTCGCCCTAAGCTGGCAGGGTATGCCCAGACGTGGGTCCCTTGCTCACTTTGCTGCTGTATGCAAGCTAGCCTGGCTGATGAAGTTTTTACCCCAATACTGCTCCCAGGATGCTTGTTTCCGGTCCAGGGAGGATCTGGCCTGGCAATTCGGGCTTGTTGGAAAAAGAGGTCCCTGTCACTTACTGCTGTCACCAAATGCTGGAGGCGTGCGTCTCGGACCCCTCACTTCAACGTTAGGCTAAGTAAGGACACAGTCTGAGATAGCCCTGCTCACCCCCTTACCCCTTAGTAGCTTGGCACAAGCAGCCAGGCTTATCTCCAAAGCACAAGTGTTCAGAATGTGCAACCATGCTCACAGTAACCCCATGATGTCATCACAAATAGACCCCACATGAGTATTGATAAAAATTAGTATAATCTTCATATAGGCAATTATACGATACGACCACATGATAATAGATCAACATATAAGAATGGGTAGTATTCTTTCCGGTGGGTCGGTAGGTTCTAATCCCAACCACCACTTCTAACCAACAGTTAAGCTCACTTCTAACCGTTTCCCAAAAGGTTAGGCAAGCCGTATTGCTAGAATCACACAGGTTGCCAAAGGAAACAATACTGCAATGCGTAACAATATTCTCTCATACTGTGCAACAGAGAAACAATGACATACGTAGCGTCACAGTTATGTACTTTGAAATTGAAGGAATGATGCAATGCGTATCACCACCAGCATGCCCTGTACCAAGAAGAAATAAAGAAATGCGTCACGCTACAATCATGCACGGTGCAATGAACAAATAATACACTGTGTCACGTTAAACTCAGATACTGTGCACTGAAGAAATAATGCAATGCGCCACTTTACAATCAAATAATATGCAAGGGAGAAATAACGCAGTGTGTAGCCCACCCAGCATTCAGTTCATGAGGCACAAATGAAGTCAGGCGTCATACGACAGTTCGATAGTTCGTTAGCAGCAATAATGCAAAGTGTAATACGACTGTTTTACATGCCCTGTTAATAGTGCCCCTGTTATGGATCAAATGATGACACAAAAAGTACTGCTTCCCACTCCGGCCCCAATACTGGCCCGTCTTGGGTCAGCATGGGCCGGGATCTGACCAAAGCAACGGTTCGCGCAGTTGACTGAAGCGGGAGGCTGAGAGAGTGTCCCTCCGGGCCTGCACTCCACCCCAGGTGTTGATCCATGTTACCTTGGGGGGGTGCAATCCCACTCTCCTCCCAGACGTCAGCGACTTTGGCCTTAATCCAGAACTCAGTGAAGCTCTTTTGTGGCTGTTGGCCCGGGTTGCTGCTGTTCGACTCTGAGGGCCCAATGATTTGGCCCTCACTCCGGCGGTCTCAGTCCACACCAAGACCCGCCCTCAGCACTGTGGAGACTTTACATCAATTCCGTGCACACCCTAACCAGGCGCTCCTTAACAGCACTTTAGCTTGCACTTCGACACACACACCGCACATCCAAGACTTGCATCTTCTCTGGTCCTTAGGACGATCCAGTGCTCTTCACCAATGCTCCACTTGCACCTCAACACGCACCCTGCGAGTTTGAGCCTCTCCTCTTCTCCCGGTGCACACAATGTCCAGGCGCTCTTCCCTAATGCCCTGGCTGCACCATGACACACACTTTTGCATGTCAGAGACTCACTTCTTCTCCCGGTGCACACTATGTCCAGGCGCTCTTTCCCAAAACTTTCCCAATACCATTGCGCATCTGAGCCTCGCCTCGTCTCGCCCATGCACACCACGACCAGACGCTCCTCACCAACACCTTGGCCTGCACCACAACACCCACTCTGTGCGTCTGAGACTAAGCTTACTCCTGTGTGCCCACGATCACAAGGCACAACTTCTGAGGGTCTCAAGAACCACGTGCACACCGCGTAGCTTGGGACTTCTCCGGAAACTTTTATGAACCTGTATTTCCAAACTGGGAGCCAGTTCACCTCGAGCCCTTGGGGTTACAAGACACAGCACAAAGCACAGTCTTCTTCAAGCAGAGGGACCCAGCGCCTCCAAGCACAGTCCAACAGCCTCTTCCTTAGTTAGAACAGCAATATGCAGACCAACCCCAGATCACGAAGCAAGGATTGTTCTATCCACAGCAGTCTCTTCAGTTGTTCCTTCTTTAGCAGAGGTTCCTCTTGACCACAGAATCGGCCCAAGCCTGTTCAGTCTCAATCCATATCTGTTTCATTCCAACAATCAGGGGCTTCAGCTCTCATAGTTATACCCCTTAATGTCTTTGAAGCTTATATGTGCTCAGGGGTCCCAGACCCCTCCCTAAATGAGTTCTGGGTGTCTCCCTTCGAGTGTTATATCTCTCCCTTTGATACTGGGGGCCTGGATCCTTAATTACTCAGCAGGAGATGAGTCAATTGGTTTATAGCCCCAACCCAGGCCTTTTGACCTAGCCTCCCCCATTCTGTACTATGGGCAGAATGGCCATTCAGCAGTAAAAAACGAAATGGAGAGTTTTTCACTGGCAGAACATAACACACACCTGAGTTTATGTTCTGCCGGTTACCTACATTGCACCCTGTCCAGGGGTTACCTAGTACCTACCACAGGGGTGCCCCATGTGTATGCAAAAGAGAAAGTTAGGCCTGACAAGTGGTTGAACTTGTCAGGAATACTTGCTAACTTAGCATTCTGCACGCAGGCCCTACACTGAAGGCCTAAGTTCCCTCCTCTGCACGCCCTTGCATTACTAGCCATTGCACACACAGTGCACATCACTAGGGACTTTTACTAGTAAGGCAAACATACCAATCATAGCCAACCAATCACCAATACATAGAAGTAATACTTTATTCGATATATTCATAGTCATATTCATATCATATTGTAAAACAAATCACCAATACATTTTACATAGAGAACTCCTGTACCCAAAGCATCTAAATTAGCATCTCTCGGTCAGAAAAACGGTCTAGGGGGAAAGCAAAAAGTTCAGGGAACTTTAACCAAAATGGCCTACAGGGCTGTACTCTTCCAATGAGGCCAGGGTCAAGACTGATTTGCATATGGCTGGGTCCAGGCAGCTGGGGTGGCAAAGTGAGCTAAAGAATGATGATGGATTCAAACCGGATCTGTGACATGGTGGGAGTGTCTGAAAAGTTTCAGCACTCCATCCATCATCTCTGTGTGTTTACAAAAGCAAATTAGCCCCTTTTTTAATTACATTGTTACTTTTACATTGTTTGTACCTTCTCCAAGGTATGTTTTTAAATTATCCTGAATCAAAAGGAATAATAATGCTTCTCCATTTCCCCTACTTAACCCTCCGTTGGGATCAAAACTCATGTATGCTCAAAAGTGTTTAGTATTATGTGGGGTAGTATAATACCAATATTTAAAGGTATTGGTTCATTGATAGACATTGGCCAATGTTGATAAGGGTATAGTCACCTTCAGACATAATGTTGCAGCCAAAATGTCTAATACACACCTGCCAGAATTCTTTTTCGGCGTAAATGTATTTATTATTTCAGATTTTTCCACGGGTGCAGAGAATTAAGCAATAACAAATCACTATCAAGGGGTGGGAAATGCATGTTCATAGGCTTTGTTTGCCTTGGAATTTCTGTAATTCTCACAGACATATATGTTTGTGTGGATTCCTAAACTCAAAATTGACCTCTTCCCCCCTTGAACTACTCATAAACTTTATCCCGCCAAAAGCTAGAGTAACTCTTTTTCGAGGAAGGAAACGTGAATAATTGACTTCCACATTTGTTGGGGGTGTAGAAGATGGGATATCTCCAGGGATGAAAAATTGACTCCCTAGGGAAAAAGTGCTTTTGCACAGGTTTAATTTCCTGTTTGCATGTACTACTGGGAATGTAAGTGAATTGGAAATAATGCACATTCAGGTTAAGACATAAACCTACACACACATTTTTTTCCTGCACAAGGTCCATTGTCTAAAGGTTACAGACTACTGCCTTATTTGGTTCATGAATTTTCTGTGTGTTTACACCATCACCATTCCTATACATGTACAAGCAATATCCTGATGCAAGAAAATGTGAACAGCAGTATTTACTACCCTCATATTACTTGAGAGGCAGTTCCTGGCTAGAGACAGTCCAAATGTGAAGGGAGGCTTTTTCCATGGGAAACAAAAACAAAACTGACAGCATGATTTGGGGAACTTTTTGCATTGATATACACGAATTACAAGGGTCAAGCGAAAAAGCACTGTAGGGGTAATAGGCTAGCAACACTGTTTCAACTGACTGAAATACTCATTTATCACGGTTTCAGCTCAGTTGCTCACTGAGCTATGATCTGGATCTCCCACACTGACACCCTGAAACTCTCTATGAATACCAGTGGGAAATAGCCTTCAATGAGAGTCTCTCTTCTGTCCTGTTGAGCTTTAGAAAGTCTTGCCTGTAACTTAACTATATAAAAAACAAGGAATCCCTCAGATAGGCTTGTTTTCTTTAAATTCATAACAATGAATATTTGGCAGTAAGTTGTACTGAAACAAAGTCTTTGAAAACACAAACTCTTCCTCAGAGTTTAGGTTTAATTTTTAACATTTGTTTGCATTTGTTATCATGTGTTTGTTTGCAGGATCACAATCCCTGCAAAAAGTCCGGCTCCCCCCACACAACACACCCCAAGAAAGGCAGGACTCACAGGAATGGTCCAAAAGGTGAGCCAGAACCAAGCCACCTAAGCCAAGGAAACATTGATCTACATTCCAAGCATCTTCACTCCAGGACCAGACCGCACAAGATTTTTCTGCAACAAAAAGGTACAGGACAGTGCTCGCCTGACCAATCACAACCTGGATCCGAAAGTCCGCAGCCCGATCGTAAGGTAAGGGAGTGCTCAGTAGGTCAGGAAGCCCCCCACCTCTTAGATCCACTGAGAATGACCCAACAAATCCTCCACCTGATGATGTTCCCCAGCGCCTCATCAGCTATTGAAGCATGACATGTAATTGAACAAGCCTGATCCTCTACCAAGCTCTGACCTCTAAAGAGCTTTCCTCATGCCACCTCAAACAATCTGAATGTTACCCAGCTCCACCTCAGTCATTAAAACAATGCATACAATAGACCTAACCTGACCCTCTATCAAGCTCTAACCTTTGAGGAGCTGTCCCCATTCCATTACATCCCATCCCATAGTTTGTAAGCAGACTAATACACAAATTGGGCTATCTGAACCTGCCAACTACAACAATCCTATCAAAATTGGCCCTCACTCTCTTAGCGACTAGCCCTTAAGTTGATCAAGGCCTCCTGCAACTCTCTTCTACTCAAGAAACAGAGAGAAAATTGGATCCGATACTCCTTCCTTCCAATGTCCCCCCATACCGACTTACCTGAAACCCCATGGCCTGAACACCTTCGTGATCAATTCCCCCAACCTCTCACTCAAAGCAAAAAGAAACCTTAAACATAGACTGATCAGACAACACACCAAATCTCATCTACCACTGCTCCTCCAAAGGGCAAATAAAAATGGATCTAATCTTCCACACAAAAAGACCAGACAATTGGACTGCCACGCTCAAAACACAGCTACCCATTGCCAAAACTACGACCACCCTGCACAGTTACAAACTGATGACCACAATCACTAATCACTTGATGCGAAACTGCAACCCCTCTGTGACTATCTACACAAACGGAACAGTCCTGATCCAATCCAACAAGGAGAACCTAAAGGCCTTCGACTCTCTCTTCCCCTCTCTGAAAATCACCCCCTTGCACACGACCTGCCCCTCCTCACCCTACTCCGTACCTCTAACCAGCCGTCCATATTTGGAGAAACGATCACCCACTTCCTCGCCATTTACCAGAACAACCACCCGTCCTACACGAGTCACCACCCGCACTTGCTCTCCCTCAAACCAAGAGCTACTACCTCTCGCTGAGTCACACCCTCCTCCTCCCAATCTCCCCAACCTGCAAGCTAGGAACGACCCTCATCCGCACGTACAGACCCCCAGTCACTCCACTCATGCTGTGAACAACAGGATGGTGAAAGCACAGCTCGACCATCTGCTAACCCTACCTATGATCCCTAATACGGTCAGCTCCTCCACCAAAAGGCCCCGTAACACAGATATGCCCACCCTCTTGCCTGATGCCCCCTCCCAAGCTGCCCCTACCCTATCCCTATCCCTAGTAATCTTGGAGCAGCAGCTAGCCCTTCTAGAAAGCCATCTAGAACTGATAACCCTGGGCCTGAGGGAAATCTTAACGAACCACGACTTGGCCCGTAAGACTAGGCTGCCTCTGCTATGGTCTCAAACTTTGACTAGCTCCTCCCATCCAAGACCGAACAACTCACCACGCCTGAATGAGCTTCCACCCAGCCTTGTGAGCCTGCAACAAAGACCCAAAGAAACCGATACTGAGTATCGAACCCAGAGACCCAGTGAACTCCTAACCAACCCTACCACACTGACTCAAAGACCTAGAGAAGCCAATACCAAGTATCAAACTCAGGGACCCAGTGAACCCTCATCCACCCCAGAGACCCTGAGAAAAAGACCCAGAAAAACCGATACAGAGTATCGATATCAGAGACCTAGAAAAACCATAGCAGTCATGCCCTCTAAGGATGCGACAGAGCTATCTCTAACCTCCAACTCTCCCCTTGCAGCCTCCCCTATAACCAAGATACAAGTGATCACCGGTTTCGGATGAGACCACAGCACCTTGAATTCACCAAGACCCCCTGCCCTCCTCACTCTCATTCTATGAGCCTCCCCCACCAAATTAGATCAGCCACTAAACATGCAACAGAACTAGCAGAAACCATCCTCTCGCATGACATAGACATTCCGTTTATAAACGAGATTTGGCTAAAAATATTCTTCACACCAAACCCAGACATGTCGGTGCCCCTTGACTTCACTATCATCAACAAGGTAAGAGGCAGAGGCATAGCAATCATACACAAGAACACCATTGCCATTTTAGAAAACGACAACAGAGCAATTCTCTGTCATCTCCTATACCATCCTCCAGGCAACACTTCCACATTCGGGAAACACCTGTGGGATCTGATTGCCCACTGCTCACTCGGTGACTCAAATAACCGAATTCATGGTGACCTCAACCTGCTTTGGAATGAGGCAAACAATCATCTAATTCTGACTGCTAACAATCTTCTTCAGGACAACAATCTGACCCAATTCTGCTCCGAAGAATCGCACAATATTGGGGCAACCTTAGATGCCATTATCGCTCGAAATGACACAGTGACGATCGACCACGTCCTCCCCGTGGACTGGTCCAACCACCACAGCATCCTATTTCATATTAACCAAAAAGCTCTCAGCAAGACCCCCCCAAATGGTCCACAAAACTAACACAGATTCCTTTAACAGACCTAGACAAAAGGATACGCTCCCTCCGCCCCAGCTTTTCTGATCACCTATCCGCAATGGAACTTATCTCGCACTACAACTCAAATATGACATCCATCCTCGATGCCCACCAATCGGGCTTCAGAAAGGGCTGTGATCCTCAACGTCATTGACAACATGCACAAATCTCTGGATGCAGACAAATGCTGCCTTCTCATCCTCCTAGATTTATCGGCAGCTTTTGACACTGTTGATCACAACCTCCTCATTAAGGCGCTTAAAGAAAGGGCAGGTCTAGATGAGGTGGTCTTACAATGGTTGTCCTCCTTCCTCCACAACAGCACCCAAAGAATAAAAATCAAAAACTTCATGTCTGGCCTACAGCATGTTAGCAGGGGGTCCCCCAAGGGTCAGTGCTCTCCCCACAACTTTTTAACATTTACATGGAACCACTCACAACCCTACTCAGAAAAGTCAACGTCCCCTTCCTCCTTTATGCCGATGACACTCAGATCTATCTGGAAACCACCTCCATTGATGACATTCAGAGACTCCACAACACGCTCAGAGAAGTCCAACACTGGCTGTCAAGGGACCACCTAAAACAAAGGATGCAGTTGGGAGAAGATGGCGGCTGAGTGAAGAGCTCAGTCGTGAGCTCCTTGCCCGAGGGAGCCGTTTTGCCTAAAGTGCCCACCGGAGCTGAATATTAATCAACTACTGCAGACCGCCATGCATGCCTAATATGCTGGTACTTCTGCTCTCTATCATCTGCCTTCTACCTTCTACCTTCTACCTTCTGCCGGATGAAAATCTGCAGAACGCCCATAGAAGAGCAGCAGCAGGGCTTAAAAAAACCAACAACCCTGTCTCTCGTCCCTTGTCTCCTGTCTCATGCGGTCTGAGCCTAAGCCTGTGTCTGTGCCGCTCGCAATCACCCTGAATCGCCAGAGCCAGTGCCTGTACCTGTGTTCGCATCGGCGTCTGTGTCTGGCATCCACGTCCATATCCACGGGGGAGCCTTGAGCCCTGACCGGTGAGTGCCGCGAGCTGCCTGCCTGCAATTGGGGATCGGAGGTCAGAGGAGAGGCACCAGCCCGAGGTCTAAGGGGCCTAAGGGTACTTCTCATCACTTCTCATTACTCGGAAACACAGGGACGCGGCGCAGCTGCTAAGCGGTCTCACCTCCAGCATCTCGCGTCTCCATTCCCCACTCTCCATTCTCCCGTGATGGAAACAGCAGCCACCGCCGCTGCTTCGGAGCCCAGCTGATCGGCGCTCTCTTCTTTCGACCCTTCAAGCTCGGGGCTCTGATGGAGCGAGATAGAAAACAGAAATCTGTTAAAACTCGTGACGTCACACTTCCATAACATGAAATAATAATATTAATAATTTGTGATGTGTTATGCTAACACAATCTAGATTAAACTTTACATACGGGGACATTAACATGTGTGCTCATAAACGTGCATAATTGTTGCATCTTTTTGTTCGTGCAAAAATAATAAATTAATTTTGTCATTTTCGTTTTGTCATTACTAACTGCAGCAGATTTAAAAGAGGCATGTGCTTATTTTGCTTTCCTTAACTATGTGGTGTCATTTCTACTATTCTAGGTGCACATAAGGTTTAATGGTTTCATGAAGTCTGGTAAATATAAAATGCTGCTTTATTTGTTTGCTTCTTGCTAGGTAACTTTAGACTAATTGGGAGGGTTAATCAATTAGTAAACGAAGGGTGGAAACAGAATAAATAATATTTCTTACATTAATACTTTTCTTGTGTTTGTTTTATACTAGAAAAATAAGTTGCCTGCTTTTGGGCCGAGTTTGCTCGAGTTTTGCTAAAAGATGAATTTAATTTCTGCAAGGAGCACGAGATGTCCTTTTTGAAAGTTTCCATCAAAGTTTCATTCACTGAACAATAAAGGAGCGTTGTCATTAATTTTTTGTCGGACGTGGCCAAGGTCAGAAACCGGTAGAAAGAACATTAGATAACTTGGTCTCCGAGGATGTGTATTGAAACCAGCGAGAACTCTTGCTCAAATTTGTTGCAAATCAAGGAAGCTATGGAACACGTACAAGGAAGACAATGGTCCCAAAGAATATGACCGAATGGAAGTTTTGAAATGTGGGTGACATGTCACTTGTCACTCTTGGACCAATGAGACATCGACTTTTGCAGAAAATTTTCCTTTACTTAGATTAGCTAGCATAGAAAGGTATAAAAATCCCATGCCCTAGGGATGGGCTGGCTGCTGCTTTCCAACTTTCAGATGAGGGTGTCGTGCTGTCGGACTTTGCGTGGAGCACGTAAGAACCCTAAAAGACTTTACTTTATTTCCATTTATTTAGCTTAGCTAGGGACTTAGGATTTTAGAAATGCTAAATTTATAATTCCTTGCTTAAAACTGTATTTCTTTATGATATTTTTCAAACATGCTTACTATGATTCTAATAAAATTTGCATTTATAAAATTATATTCCTAATAATTCAAAATTAGTTAATAAAATCTTACTCTTGAAAACAAGCTGGTCTTGGTTATTCAGAAGTACAGGTTACTAATAGCTAGATGCCATCGCCATGGTGGTCATTTAAATAGTTAGGATTTGTTCAAATGATGTCATCGTTTACCGCGGATGTATATAATTGTATATAATTTGTAAATAAGTTGTATAGGTTTAATTTGGCCACCTGATTCAGTAGGTCAAAATATGTCATGTTTGGTTAATGGGTCCATGAGTTAGAGTAGTATTTTATAGAGTGGGTTATAGAGTTAGGTAGCATAGCTTATGGCATATTTCCTATAGGCCGCTGGATCAATTCTTCTGGTAGCAGAAATTGATGGTTGCTAAGGGTAACCAAGGTATTATGGTAGTTGCTAAGGGTATCCAAGGTGTTATGGTATGGATATAGGATTGATGTTTAACACATGTTGAGTTTGTTTTTCGTGCTATATGTGAGTCGTACCGGTACAGACTGTGTGATGAGAAGGTAGTCACACAGGGCATTTGATCTGTTTCAGAGTAGTGATATCGCCGTGTATCACGTGTTGTGGTCGTGCAACACAGTGTTGTGGTCGTGCAACACAGTTTTAGGGCTAGGTGTGAATCTTGTATAGTGAGGATTATCTAAGAAATTTGAACAGCATGAGAATAGGGACAAAGTGCCTGTTGTAAAACTCACTGTGATAAGAGTATTAGTTATATTCGAGCTTGAGTGAAGGGTAGGGTAATGTCCTGTAGGGGTACGTGTTTTATATCTATAAACAGGTGAGAGTCCTGTACGGATAACGTCGTTATTCTACTAACGGTGCATGATTTCTATAAACAGGTGAGAGTCCTGTACGGATTTCATGTGTGTTTGAATTTAGGGATTTTTCCGTGTGAAAGTGCGAGTTTGTTCTGTAATTTATGTTCGAGTGGAACTTTCGGACAGTCACTTAGTCGTGCGTTCTGAGGGAAATGAGTTCATAATTACTTGTTTGAAGGGTAGAGTAAAAAGATTACTGTACTGGCAAATGCATATTCTATGAGAATAGCGTCGTCTATTCCGAGTAAGAGAATACTTGAATGTATGTAAACTATCCTATTTAGAGAAACAGACAGATGAGTCTTTATTGTCATTGTTAAAAATTAATTTTCACTGAAAAGTGTTTTCAAAATGGCGCTGTGAAAAGATTTTGTGAAGGAGGGGTAAGCGCTAAGAGTGAGAAGTGAGAAACCGCAGCTGCTGTGTACGTCACAGAGCCGCGCTGGGATTGGGTGAGATACGTCACAAGCTGTGTCCTGATTGGTTCTTGAATCTCTGACGAGCTGTAAGCTGCTTGGTTCTTCAGAAAATCTCCATTTTATTGGTTGAGTAAAAAAGTGATGTAGCTCAACCCTCATTGGCTTGTTGGTGTGTTTCGCGCACGGATTGGTTGTTTTTGCGGAACATCCCGGAAATATTTTATGAACGAATTTGTCGATTGAATTTAACTCTTAAAAATGAGTTATCATTTTAAACATGTTGAGAAAAAGCCAACGTTGTTTCAGAAATTTAAAAATTTTATTTCACCTGACAAGAAAATTGAAACGCGAGGTGGTAAATTACTTCATAAGTACAAAACACCTGCAGCGTATATGGAAGGTGAATATGGTTATCATACTGTTTTGTGGTTTGATATTTGGAAACACTACACTAAGGATGATGGTGTTTTGGCTTGGCCTGACGATGGTTCATTTAATGTAAAAGTTTTGAGAAATTTGAGAGAGAAAATGAATGCTCTTACTCCAAAGCCGAGACCAACTCAATTTGAAGCTTTAGTTGAATGGGAGGATGAGATGTATCAACTACAAAGGGAAGCTAGTGGAATTAAAAGACCTCCTAAGGCTCCGAGTTATAGAAGAGAGACACATGAGGATAGGATGCGAATGTGGAGACAGGGAAGCATGAGTGAGGGACTCTATTTAATTAGAGAGATGGTTTTAGGTTCTCCTGATAGAAAAAGAACTGAAAAGAGAAATAATGCTCCTGTAGAAAGTGAATCTGAGGATGCAGTTTTAGAAGAAATCTACACTTCAGATAAAAGAAATGAGCCTTTGAGACCCCCTAGGTCATGGTCTACTCCGATGGTTTCTACAGAAACTACACCGAGTGCACCTCCAGTTATTGAAACTCCTAAAATTTACCCAAATAGTTCCGAATCTTTTGAAACTCCAAGAAAATCAGATGCTGAGGCAAATGCAAATGTCTGTATTGGAGGTAGACATTTTTCATTAATTCCAAGAGAAAGGGAAGCTCCAAAAAATTATGTGAGAGAAGTTAGAAATGTGGAGGCTGGAGATTCGTCTGAATATTTACGATCAAAGGAAGAATTAATTCGACAAATAACAAAAAGCATGGAAGCTGTGACAGTTCCAGTAACAATTGGTCCTGTTCAGCCTGTTTTTGAGCAAAGAGAAGTAAATAAGACAGGTTTGACTGTTCCTTTAAATGCAGAAATTCAGAAGGTTGCTGAAAAATTTTACTCAGACATATCTGAAATTAACTCTTCAAAATCAAGAATGCCTAATTTGACTTTTAATGAGAACTTATCTCCAAAATCACCGATGGGTGCAGAATCTGATGCTGAGTGCTCAGAAGTCAGAGTGACTAAACCTAAACTTGATGTTGCAAAATTAAAAGCAAATTTGGAGGAATTAATAATTGGTACAATTGGTCCTGACAGTTTAAATTTTTATCGAGATGATGAACTACTGTTCATTTGCAAGAGTATTCAGTGGAAAACAAAAAACAAATATGATCAGTTGGATGAACTGGCAGCTGAACTTGAAATTGATTTGAGCAGGCAAAAGAATTTTGCAAAACATTACAGATTAGACTTTTCAGAAAGTGACATTGAGAATTTGAACTCAATGGGAAGAATAATGCACATAAAAGATTTGATTGTTTACATAAAAAAACTGGGAGAATTGAGCAAGTGGAGAGTGAAATGGACGAGAAAGAAGGAAGATGAGAAATTGGAAAATTTGTCAAAACAATTTCCAATGAGAGAGATTGCAGGTGGAGGATATGTTCATGTCCCTTGGTCAAGACAGGACATATTGCTGTTCACAAATGATTTTCCAAGACTGAGAGAAAAGCCAGTCGAGTGGTATAGGCAGGTGGACAGGTTCATCAAAGTCTCAAAAGTTTTGTGGATTGATCTGGATGGATTTTTTGACATTGTTGTCCCATCAGATCTTTGGACAGAATGCAAAATAGCCATAAGTTGGGCAAAAATAGAACCTGAGCGAATTAAAGAAACAGGTGCTCCAAATCCAATTGTAATGGATTTTTATGAAAAGGTGATTTACTGGTTGAAAAACAAAATTCCACCAAAAGAGGTCGATTGGGTTAAGATAGAAAGTACAAACCAGGAAACAAAAGAATCGGTTCATTCATTTTACGAAAGGTTACTGTTGATTTTTAAACAATACAGTGGCTATGAAAAACTAGACGAGAAGGATATGAGTCATTTCGTCTATAGATTTGTTTATGGTTTGAAACCAGAAATTGCAGATATGATCAGGAATAGTATTGTCGGATGGCAAGCACTTTCTGTTGATGACATTTTGAGAAAAGCAAAATACTGCAGTGATGAGTTAGAAGTGAGACAAAAGAAGCTCAAGGAGAAAGCCATGTGGGCTCAGGTAAAAGTGGCTGAGCAACAGATTGCTAGTCTTGGTAATAAAAACACAAATTTTGTTCAAACTACAAATTCGAACCAAGGTCAAGGGAAGTTTAAAAGTAATAATTTTGTGAGAAAAATTAACCCAAGGATTGAAGAAATGAAGCAAAAATTACCTTGTTTTAATTGTGGCGAGATTGGACACTGGAGAGATGAATGTAAGAAACCACCTAGAAATTTAAAAAGTCCATTGTTAAATCCACAGATGCAGAGTGATGTTGACCTGCAGCAACAGCTACAGTTGCAACAGAGTTTAAACGAGTTAAATCTTCAGCGACAACTGCAGCAACAGGTGAATAATCAACATAGTCAATTGCCACAACCTCCTTTTCCAAATTGTGGGGGAACTCAAAAATATAATTTTGGTGTGGGATTTCAAGGAGATGAACAGGTAATAAAACCTCAAAGGCAAAGAGCGCAAAATGCTTCTCAACAGTTTTTGTTAACAAAAGGGCAGGGAAGTGATTCTGATGATTATTACTGACGGTGCCCGAGAGAGGAGGAAGAGTGTGTTGTTGGAGCCACTCTTGAGGTTGACCAGTCTGGTCCATTTGTAAACGGGAAAGTTAATGATGTAGACATCACTTTTCTAGTGGACACTGGTGCTACCCGTTCTACTGTTAGATCAGTGGAAATTGAAAACCTACCTCTCTCTGGGGATACCATCCAAGTTGTTGGAGTAAGCAATCAACAAATCAGAACTGATTTGACTTATCCAGTACCAGTTGAAATTGGAAATTTCAAGGATAAGCACAGATTTGTGGTTTGTAACAGTAGTCCAGTGAATCTATTGGGCAGGGATATATTGTGCAAGATGAATTGCAGAATATATTGTTCTCCTGAAGGAGTTGAATTACAAACTATGGAGGAAGATGGTTTGTACAGGATGACAATGATGCTAATGGAAACAGAGGAAACAAAATTGTTTCCTGCATTTGAAAAAGAGAATTTGCCAGAAGAGCTCAAGGAAACAGTGAAATCTGAAATTTGGGATTTGACTGGGAATGAGATGGGTCTGATGAAACATGTCGATCCAGTCAAAATTACACTGAAGCAAGGAATACAGTTTCCTAATATTCCTCAATATAAGATGAAAGCAGAGACTATTGAGGGAGTTATACCTGTGATTGAAAAATTCATTAAACAAGGTGTCTTAAAAGAAATTGAGAGTAGCCCTTGTAATTCACCGATCATGGGAATTAAAAAATCGAATGGAACGTACAGGATTGTTCAAGATTTGAGAAAAGTTAATCAGATTGTTGTTCCATGTTGTCCTGTGGTTCCAAACCCAGCAGTCATTTTGTATCAGATTCCACATGATGCTGAATGGTATACTGTCATTGATCTTTGCAATGCATTCTTTACTGTTCCTTTACATCCAGAGAGTCAGGAAATTTTCGCTTTCAGATTCCAGAGTAGGACCCTCGCATGGTGTAGAATCCCTCAAGGCTATACAGAGAGTCCTTCAATCTTTAACGAGTTGTTAAAAAGATCTTTGGAAGATTTAGATTTACCTGGCAGGTCTACATTGGTGCAGTATATCGACGACTTGTTGATTGCTGCTAAAACAAGAGAAAATTGTGTAACAGACACAATAATACTTTTGAATCATCTTGCAGATGAGGGACATAAAGTGTCTCCAGCAAAATTGCAGTTTTGCAAACAAGAAGTGAAATATCTTGGTCACAGATTTGCAAAAGGAAAAAGACAGGTGACAGTTGAGAGAATAAAAATTATTCAAGCAATGCAACCACCAAGAACACAGAGACAGGTTAGGATGTTTTTGGGAATGGTTGGCTACTGTCGACAATGGATAAGTGGATTTTCGGTAATTGCGAAACCACTACAGAGACTGACAAAGTAAAAGATCCAATTACTCTCAATGAAGTTGAGATGGAATCTTTTGAGAACCTGAAAGAGAGTTTATGTCAAGCTCCTGCTTTGGGTATGCCAAATTATGAGAACGATTTTGAACTATATTGCAGTGAGAGAGAAGGATGTGCATTGTCTGTGTTAATTCAGAGACATGGGAATCTAAAGAAACCTATTGCATACTTCTCTGCAGTTCTTGATCCAATTGCAAAAGCCTTACCAGGTTGTTTGAAAGCAGTTGCAGCTACAAGTGTCAGTCTTGAGCAAAGTGAAGGAATCATAATGGGATTTCCTGTGAAAGTTTTTGTGCCTCATTCGGTTGAAATATTACTGACAAGAGGTAAAACTCAACATTTAACAAGCAGCAGATTGACTAAGTATGAGAAAATCATACTGGGAGCAGATAATGTTTCCATTTCAAGATGTTTGAATTTGAATCCTTCTACATTACTGCCTGATTCTGAAATTGTTGATGAAGATGAAATGGAACATGAGTGTTTGGATGTCATGGAATTTTGCACCAAACCAAGGCAGGACATTAAAGATGTACCTTTGCCTGAATCAGATGTAGTCTATTTTGTAGATGGCTCCTGTCTAAGGACAGAGGGAGGTGTTTTGAAAGCAGCATATTCAGTCTGTACAGTTGCAGATGTTGAAGAAGCATCATGTCCTGAAGGAATTCGTTCAGCACAGGTGGCTGAATTGATTGCTTTAATTCGTGCTTGTGAAGTGTCAAAGGACAAAAGAGTTACCATCATTACTGATAGTCAGTATGGGTACGGAGTTGTGCATGATTATGGACAGCTCTGGTCTCAGAGAGGTTATCTGACATCAGCAGGGTCACCAATTAAAAATGCAGTTTTTATCAAAAGACTAATTGATGCCATACAGTTGCCAAAAGAGATTGCAATTGTAAAGTGTGCAGCACATACAAAAGGAGTGGATTATATCTCAAAGGGTAATGCCTATGCAGATGAGACTGCAAAATATTGTGCGAGAAAATGTTGTGCATACAATCGGGAAAAAAGTAAAGAATCTGATTCAAATTCATTAATGCTAACAACAGTTGTAGAGACATGGCAGGAGATCAGAGATTTACAAAATGAAGCAGATGATGAGGAAAAAGATTTGTGGTTAAAAGCAGATTGTAGACCACGTGATGAGGATGGAGTGTGGACCTACAAAGATGGCAGAATAGTCTTACCAAATTGTTTGATTGCTGATATGGCCAGATTATATCATGGCCCAGCTCACCTTGGAAGAGATTCCATGGTCAGACTATTTCGAGAGACCTGGTTCGATACAAAATTTAGAACGATTGCAGAGTCTTTTTGTCAAAGGTGTTTATCATGCCAACAAATGAACCCAAACAGGAAATCAGTTGTGGGTACAGGGGTAATTGGCCGAGAGGGTGGTCCCTTTACCAGGTTGCAGATGGATTTCATTGAAATGCCCCTACACAATTGTTTGAAATATGTTCTTGTGATTGTTTGTTTGTTTTCAAGATGGGTGGAAGCATTTCCTACACGACATTGTGATTCAGTTACAGTGGCAAAACTGCTACTCAGAGAAATTATCCCAAGGTACGGTTTTCCAGTCACTATTGAGAGTGATGGAGGAAGCCATTTTGATAACAAACTGATGAAGCTGATATGTGAGGCATTAAGCATTGAGCAGAAAATACACTGTGCATACAGACCAGAGGCATCTGGGGTGGTTGAACAGATTAATGGGACAATAAAAAACAGGATTGGAAAAATGTGTCTAGAAACAGGTGTAAAGTGGACTGATGCTCTTCCACTTGTTTTAATGTCATTGAGAAGTACACCTGATAAAAAGACAGGTTTGAGTCCTCATGAAATACTGATGGGAAGAGTCATGAGACAAGCTTTTGTACCTGTGGGCAAATTGTTGAGCATAAATGACAGTGCTATTTTAGATTACTGTAAAAGGTTATCTGATATAGTGACTTCTGTGTCTAATCAGGTGGGAACTGAAGCACAATCAAATGAGAAAGTTCTGACACATGATTTGAGACCTGGTGATTGGGTCAGAACAAAAGTACATCGAAGAAGAAATTGTCTGTCTCCTAGGTGGCAGAAGCCTAGACAAATAATTCTGGTCACTACAAATGCAGTGAAATGCAGAGGATTGAAAAGGTGGATTCATCCTAGTCATACTATTCCAGTGCCTACTCCTGAGAGTTCTGATGTTGAAAGTGATACTACAGAAGATTCTGATTCTGAAGTAGAAGGTGAAGGTGAAACAAATCCAGATACTGAAGATCGACAGAGAGGTCAACATCTGGAACCTGTGCCTGTGAATGGAGAGTTGACAAGAAAGGATTTGGAAGTTATTGAAATAGATTCTGAGGAAGAAGAGAATCTATTAAAAGGAAAAACAACTGGAGTAAGTTCTATCGAGGACAGAGAAGCTGAATCAAAATAAATTTCTGACCAGGAGAGTATCGAAAAGCAGAAGTCAAGCTCTGAAGTAAGGAACGGAAAACCAGAATCTGGGAAGTTGGAGGTAATTGAAGAGGAGGAGGAAGACGAATTACCGAGTACCAGTGATGGGAGACAAAGCATAGTTCCTGAAGGAGTGAAACTGCCGAATAGAGAAGTTCCTGAGTCAATCATTGAAGTTTCAGACTGTGATACTGAAGAAAGTGACGTGGATGGTGAAAGTAGAAGTTCAAAGAAAAGATCTTGGAAGTCAGAGACAAGTGCTTCTGAACCAAAGAGAAAATTTGTGAGGAAAACTGATTTTTGGCCTGGTGGAAGATTGAGAGTCAGGTTGATCAAGAAACCAAAAGAGCAGGTAGAAGAAATCAGTAGTCAAAAGGGTCCTGAAAAGGAAGTTGGAGTTGGGAGAAAAATTGAAGTAGTGACAAGAAAAGGAAAGAGGATTATAAGACCAAATCAGAAATATAAATCTCCTGAGTGGACTTATCTAGTAATTCCACCTGTTATTGACATTTATGATAGTAGTCAAGAAGAAGACATTGAAGAAATCAGTGACAATGATTGAAGTACAGAAATTTTAATTGGGATTTTCTGAGTTTTTAATTTTTGGCAAAAGGCTGAAGAAATCTTGTTAGGTGACACAAGGTCGAAGAAAACTTGTTTAGTTGAGGAAAACTTACTTTGTGACATAAGGTCGAAGAAATACTGTTAGGGTTTTAAAAAAAATATATATATTTTAAAAGGGGGGTGTAAATAATTAATCATTTAAATTTTAAAATTTTAAAATAGTTTTTAGTTTTTTTCTGTTTCCTTTAAAGGCAAAACTAACCAAAGATGCCTTACGTTATGGAACAGAGTACTTCAAGGTGTTCCATTTTTAAGAGATGCTGTAAGATGACTCTGGTGTGTCTGCTCATTTTAATTCTGCTCTGGTTAGTTTTAGCTGTGATCATTCCATTTGAAATTAACAAAGATTTTAACAAAGCCAACATGACAAGCAAAGCTTCAGTTAGTCAACATAAAAATAGTGCATCAGGCAAAATTATTGATCATCAACCTAACATTCATCAGGACAAATCTATTAGTGATTTTTCAAGCAATACATTCACAAAGCTTTTGAGTGAATATGTCAAGGTAATGGATGCAAAAGATTGCTACGTCTGTGTTAAATTACCTGCTTCTGTTTCAGAGGGAGTGACATATAATATGCTTCCTCTTACATATGGTGTGACATGCAGTGTGTTAGCTAGCTTATTTTACCAAACTGGACGCTTAGAATACTATTATTCAGATTTTGACGAGATTTTTGCAATTTTAAAAATTGAAGGTGCTTTGAATAAGCATAAAAAAGCGAAACAGATGAGGGAATTTTTCCTTGTCACTAATGAACTCACCTATGAGTATGCTTACAAGAACAATCTAACCTGCAAACTAAGTGCTGAGGGAAAGAAGTTTTTGAACCTAGTTGAAGAGAGGAGAGCAATCTACAAGAGAAATGAAATAGTCAAGCAGACTAAGTCTAGGTTCTGGCAGAAAGAGGATGAGAAGCTAAATGGCAAAATGCTTGATAATGTTGCAATTCACATAGACAAACCAGTTAGTGGTAAGCTTTGCATTAGAAGAGACAATACACTTTTTGATAACTACTTTGTGAGTGCAAGTAATTGTGAAGATACTTATCAGATCATGGGAGGTTGGGGATTCAAAGGTGGAAAAGATCCAATTTTTCCTGGAATTTATTTTGTTTGTGGTGACAAGGCGTACTACAATCTCCCTGATCACTGGTATGGAACTTGTTATGTTGGGATTGTTTTTCCTAAGATGTTCCATGTTGACAGAGATTCGGAAGGACTGTTCAAAATCAACAATTATGTAAATAGGGTTAAAAGAGAAACTTTTACAGAGGTTTTGGGAGATATTTTTCAAGCAGTGATACCTTTTGTAGGTATAACCCTGAATGCAGGAAGAATCAGAAAATTGTCCACAATTGTTGACAGATTGTCAACAGATACAGCTGATGGTTTCCAATTAGTGAATGTTGAAGTCATTGCAATCAGATCCATGGTGATTCAAGATCGCCTTGCTTTAGACATACTCCTAGCAAAAGAGGGAGGAGTCTGTGGCATTTTACATGTGCAACATTGTGGCACCTATATCCCTGACGAAAGTAAGAACATTGAGATGTACATTAAAAACATCACAGAGATGCATTCAGAGATAATTCCCTTAGAAGAAGAAGATTTTTCAGAAAAATTTTCAAAAAGATTACAATCAATTAAAAATTGGTTTCATGACATTGGAAGTTCAGTTCTTGGCAAGATTTTGGCACCTTTGATTGTGATAATATTCATTTTTGTTCTGACAAAAATTGGTTGTTTGTTGCATAAGAGAAAGAAACAAATGAAGGAAAAGAGAAGAATTTATAAAATCAAAAAAGAAGAAGAAAGGGAGATTGAGTTACAAGAATTACATAGAGCACGTTATGACAATTGCAAGGATTTTGCATAAACAAATTTCTAGAAATACTGACACAGATGAATTTGAATCATTTTCCAAGAAGTCTAAATTTCCAAATTTTGGGTGGTGGTGTGGTGATTTGTTAATCACCAGATGAGGGAGTTGATGGAGCGAGATAGAAAACAGAAATCTGTTAAAACTCGTGAAGTCACACTTCCATAACATGAAATAATAATATTAATAATTTGTGATGTGTTATGCTAACACAATCTAGATTAAACTTTACATACGGGGACATTAACATGTGTGCTCATAAACGTGCATAATTGTTGTATCTTTTTTGTTCGTGCAAAAATAATACATTATTTTTGTCATTTTCGTTTTTTCATTACTAACTGCAGCAGATTTAAAAGAGGCATGTGCT
Source organism: Lissotriton helveticus (assembly GCF_964261635.1). Classification (NCBI taxonomy): domain Eukaryota; kingdom Metazoa; phylum Chordata; class Amphibia; order Caudata; family Salamandridae; genus Lissotriton; species Lissotriton helveticus. The sequence continues at coordinate 284,021,965 of NC_136060.1, forward strand.
TATTTTGCTTTCCTTATCTATGTGGTGTCATTTCTACTATTCTAGGTGCACATAAGGTTTAATGGTTTCATGAAGTCTGGTAAATATAAAATGCTGCTTTATTTGTTTGCTTCTTGCTAGGTAACTTTAGACTAATTGGGAGGGTTAATCAATTAGTAAACGAAGGGTGGAAACAGAATAAATAATATTTCTTACATTAATACTTTTCTTGTGTTTGTTTTATACTAGAAAAATAAGTTGCCTGCTTTTGGGCCTAGTTTGCTCGAGTTTTGCTAAAAGATGAATTTAATTTCTGCAAGGAGCACGAGATGTCCATTTTGAAAGTTTCCATCAAAGTTTCATTCACTGAACAATAAAGGAGCGTTGTCATTAATTTTTTGTCGGACGTGGCCAAGGTCAGAAACCGGTAGAAAGAACATTAGATAACTTGGTCTCCGAGGATGTGTATTGAAACCAGCGAGAACTCTTGCTCAAATTTGTTGCAAATCAAGGAAGCTTTGGAACACGTACAAGAAAGACAATGGTCCCAAAGAATATGACCGAATGGAAGTTTTGAAATGTGGGTGACATGTCACTTGTCACTCTTGGACCAATGAGACATCGACTTTTGCAGAAAATTTTCCTTTACTTAGATTAGCTAGCATAGAAAGGTATAAAAATCCCATGCCCTAGGGATGGGCTGGCTGCTGCTTTCCAACTTTTAGATGAGGGTGTCGTGCTGTCGGACTTTGCGTGGAGCACGTAAGAACCCTTAAAGACTTTACTTTATTTCCATTTATTTAGCTTAGCTAGGGATTTAGGATTTTAGAAATGCTAAATTTATAATTCCTTGCTTAAAACTGTATTTCTTTATGATATTTTTCAAACATGCTTACTATGATTCTAATAAAATTTGCATTTATAAAATTATATTCCTAATAATTCAAAATTAGTTAATAAAATCTTACTCTTGAAAACAAGCTGGTCTTGGTTATTCAGAAGTACAGTTACTAATAGCTAGATGCCATCGCCATGGTGGTCATTTAAATAGTTAGGATTTGTTCAAATGATGTCATCGTTTACCGCGGATGTATATAATTGTATATAATTTGTAAATAAGTTGTATAGGTTTAATTTGCCCACCTGATTCAGTAGATCAAAATATGTCATGTTTGGTTAATGGGTCCATGAGTTAGAGTAGTATTTTATAGAGTGGGTTATAGAGTTAGGTAGCATCGCTTATGGCATATTTCCTATAGGCCGCTGGATCAGCTCCACGGAGGTGACAGTGGTAGAGTGGAGGAAAAAAAACCAAAAAAAACTGTAGGGCTCTCTTGAAGAGGCTTACTCGAGAAGACGGTAACGGGGGTTAAAACTGAACGCTGAATACTCTGGAAAACTGCACAAGACGATCTGTGAGAGGTTATGTTATGTCAGTGTGGTGTCTGCATATACCCCGCATATACCCTGCCTGCTCTCTGATAATATGATATACTGATATACTGATATCCTGATATTTCGTAATTGTACTCAGTGCTGTGGGCTCTGCACTGGTTTGCATTGCTCACCTCACATCTGCATATGCGCTGTACTGCTTGCCGAGAATTTTTGAAGTTACAAAAACGACTGTAGCCTGTAGCCTTCCGAACTAAGCTGAATTAAAGTGAGTTACACGACCGATGTGACCTATGAGAGCCTCATGGGTACATTTTGATCACGAAGGACAATGCTGTCTGCTGTTTGAGCCATACATTTCGGACCAATATAAATTAGAGAGTTTAAACAGCAGTAGTGGACTGGCCCAGGGGAACAAGAAACCAAGAGATCTCTAAGAGGCCTCCGCAGCATACACCTTGTGTATCCCTGTGTATTCCCTTGATACGTAGTGCAGAAACAGAGACAGGGATAGGCTCAGGGAGGCACAGAAGGCAACAGGCTAAAAAGCATCTGACAAGAAGAAGGAGAGGAGTCGAGGAAACTAGTAAGCCTGTCAGGAAATCTCCAGAAGGGCAGAAGCGACCAGTAGGACAAGACGAGGGGCCAAGGTTTTCCCCTCTCCTAAATCTGAAAAACGCAAATCAGGAAAGACGGAGCCTACCACAGAAGCAGCTCCCCACTCACTCAGAGTATGGGCAAAAGCAGTGAAATCGCGCCGCATCAACAGGAAGGTAGGGCGCAGACTATCCTTCCGAAGTAAGGAAGTGGCAGCTGAGATAGAAATAACCAGTAGCAGGGGCTGTGCAGTACAAGGGCCACAAGTGGCGCACGACGGTACAGAAGGGAAACGGCACATAAGCTGCAACAATACCTATTTAACTCAGCAAGACAAACCCCCTCCACTATCAGCCCACAAATCTACAATAGAGCAATACCAAGAAGGGTCCAGCCCGTCCCAGAAGGCCTCGTAACATCTGTGCTAACAGTGCAGTCTTCACATAAGCTGGAAACTACTGTGGCCCCCAAGAGTTCGCAACCTCTCAGCAGAAACAAGGAAGAGGAAGAGGTAGCGCAAGAGAGAAAGGGGTACAGTCTAAGGAGTAAAATTTCAGAGATAAAAGCCAGTACTCCACTCAAAGGGGAAAAAAAGGCCAGTTGCCAGCCAGTGCCCTTTCCAGAGAGGAAAAAAGGAACAACAAAAGTCTCGTCTCAGGGCAACCGCAGGCACCCCAATCCAGAGCTAGCCTGAAATCCACAGGTCGCAAAGCCTTAAAAATCACCCCCTCACTCAGGTCCTACTTTAAGGTTCAGGATAAGGACAAGAACCGTACCCCCGAGAAGAAGGCCTTGGACTGGGAAAAGACACAGAAAGATCTACCCAACACAGGTTGGACCCAGGACCTCAAAATGGCGGAGAGCAAGAAACAGCGGAAACAAAGCGAAGGAATACTCGACTTAACAGTCAGTAATAAATATCAGGCCCTCTCTGTCGACGAAAAAGAATCTGAAATAGAAAGGGAAACTGAGCATCGGCCTGAAGCAACAAAGACTTTTCTGGAAAAAAGCAAAGAGGGTCACTCACAAACACCGCCGGAATCACAAACGTTATGGATACGGATACCACAGAAGCTACAGCTACAGCTGCTAAAAGTGTTACCATCCCTGAGAATGTCTTAGAAGAGATGATGAAGGAGCTAAGAACTAAATTTACTATCTCCGAAAAAAAACAGTCCAAAATACAGGAAGTATGCGAGGTCCTGGATCAGAAAATAAACACTCTCATTGACAGGGTGACACACGCCGAAGGCGAAATCGAAGTATTAAACAAGAAAACGGAGGCAAATCACAATGAAATAACAAAACTAAAGACCAGGGAAGCTGAGATCAGTGAAAGAATGGAGTCCCTGGAAAACCACGCCAGGAGAAACAACCTCAAAATCCTGAATATCCCAGAGGGACTCGAAGGAGAAGATATCAAAGGTTTCATAATTCAGCTATTAGAAGGGGAGGTTTAGAAAAAATCCGAGGGAAGTCCTAATCAATTTTATGACCTACTCATTGAAGGAGCGAATACTCAGTGAAGGCCTTAAAGCTATCCTACATTAAGGACGACTGGTCCTGTAAAATAAGATCCGATCTATGCAAAACAACCCAAGATAGACAATGGGAGCTCGGCCAACGTAGGCCCCAATTGAGGGCACTCGGAGCGAATGTCCAGATGCGCTTCCCAGCGTTACTCAAAATCATGTGGAACATAAAATGTTCAACTTAAGAGATCCGAAAGAAGTGGAAGGCTTAATTGAACAAATCAAGACTCACCGGGAAGATCAAACTCTATCAAAAAAGTAAACAAAGTACGCACCACCACCACAAAAGAGTGAAAGAAACGAAAAAAGAAACGAAAAACGAAACGGAAAAAAAAAAGGGAAAGTTTCAACATGGCCAAAATACCGGTGCGAAAAGAGAAGAAAAGTTAAACTCGAATTTTCAAAGGCAAGGAGCTCGAAAAGGGCATTTTCAATGCCCAGAAAGAAGAAGAAAAGGGAGGCTTCTCCAGGGTGGGGGAAGGAAAGTACACACAAGCTCAAAAAAAGAAAAAAGAGAAAAATAAATCACACGGTGGGGAGCAAAATGAGGAAAAAAAGAAAAAAAAAACTTAAAGTCCTTACAGCAATATCAGAGGAGTACAAAGGCAAAGTCAGGTGAAACAAATACAAGGCCAACGATGATGGCCATAAATAAAAGCATAGAAAAAGAACTTAAAATATTAACGTGGAATACGACCGGAATGAGAATTAAATCACGGAGAATGAAAATATTGGAGTATCTGAAAGACTGTAATAGCGAAGTAATCCTAATCCAGGAATCACACCTAACAAAGGAGAAGTGGGAACCAATATGCAAAACCGAGAGCTGGATAGAGCAGTGTATTTGTACAAACCAAAACTGTATCATAAAAGGAGTCGCAATCATTCTAAAAAAATCTTTGAAAGCAGCGATCGAAAAAACTGAAATTGACAGAAAAGGCAGATGGGCCATTGTGACGGCAAGAATATACAACAACGTATATACCCTGGTATGCTATTATGGCCCCAATTCTGATGACCCAGAACCACTAAAGAAGCTATATCCTAACCTCCCAGCAACCAACTCCCCAATAATAATGGGAGGAGATTTTAACATTATATTAAATCCCTCAGAAGACAGACACCTTGCAAAGAACCTCCCCAACTTGCCAAACATGAGAGAATGGGTGGGGGGATATATGAAAGACCTAGGCTTGGTCGATGTATGGAAAGAAAAAGGAAATATAAATCACAGATTTACGTATAAAAACAAAAGACGAGGGCACGCTTCCAGAATAGATTTCTTTCTGATTAGTAGGAGCCTGGTAGAACAAATGGAAAAGGTCGAACCGTTCCCAGCCCATATTTCTGGCCACTCAGCGGTACAACTTATACTGATGCTTAAAACTTTACCTATTCCCCAGAGGTGGACAGTAGATAGGAGTATATTCCTACTGGAGGCTTATAATGAAAAACTTACAGAAGAAACAAAACTGTTTTTTGATCTTAACAAGGCTGGAACTACAAAACAAACTGCCTGGGATGCTTATAAATCATTTATTAGAGGGAAAATTCTCAGCATAGCATCGCACAGGAATAAAGAAAAGAAGATATTTGTGAAACAGATTGAAAAAGACCTACTATTGCTAGATGTGGACCTCAAAACTGGTAGTGGCAGCAAGTCAATCTCTGAAATAGAACAAAATATAAGAAATAAGAAGACAGAGCTCCATGACTTTCTAGAAAAAAGAGTTAAAGACAAATGGGAATCCAGTAAACTTTCTCATTCTGAGTATGGAGAAGGATGCGGGAGGATCTTAGCCTGGAAAGCAAAAACTGAAAGAACTAAAAATAGAATTACAAAGATACAAAGATTAAACAATACAGGACACACCTCAGTAAGCAATACAATTAGACAAGAATTTAAATGCTTCTTCGAAGATCTGTACACGGAAGACCTAATTGGCACTAAAGAACAAAAATAACATTTTCTATCGAATATAACCAACCCGGTCACTTCACAGGAACAGAAGCTTGCTCTCAATCAAGAAATCTCGAAAGAGGAAGTCAGAGCCGCAATTAAGTGTCTTAAAAGAGGGAAAGCTGCCGGTCCAGACTCCCCACCAAATGAATTATATTTACATCTCCAAGAAACACTATTAACACCACTTACTGAACTTTTAAACTGTATATTCCAAGGCAACCAAAAACTCCCAAACTCTTGGAATGACGCAATCATTAATATTATCCTAAAACCTGGGAATGACTCAACAAAATGCGAATCATACAGGCCCATCTCCCTCTTGAACACGGACTACAAAATATATACACAGATTCTGGCTAAAAGAATTGGGGCAGGGGCAGGGTCCCTAATCCACCCAGACCAAAAGGGTTTCATTAAAGGTAGGCAAATACATGAATTGTCCCACGAGCTCATCGCTGCCATTGACATTGCAATTCAAGCCACTGCTCCTCTATCGGTAATAACTATTGACGCAGCTAAAGCTTTCGATCGAGTCAGTTGGCCATTCCTTAATGCTACCCTGAGTAAATTTAAGCAAGGGGATAAAATCGAAAGTGCTATATCCAATATCTACTCAAGGCCAAAAGCAAGAATTTTAGTAAATGATGCTCTTACTGACAATGTACTCATTAAAAGAGGCACTAGGCAAGGATGCCCCTTATCTCCCCTCCTATTTAATTTTTACATTGAACGTTTGGCTATCTTATTAAGAAGGGAAGAAGAGATCCAAACCTTTACATACCATGGACAGGAGAAAAAGGTAGCACTATATGCACTGATATTCACTGGGAATCTACAGATATCACTCCCAATAATATAGGATACCATAGCCCAGTTTGGAGCAGTATCAGGCTATCAGGTTAATCAAACCAAGACAGAAATTCTCAAATGGAACACAGCCTCAGGAATACACAAAAGACCTAGATGAAATAACCAACCTGAACTTTTCCAGGATACACAAAGAAATAAGACAACTACTAAAGGCCTGGTCAGGCCTTCAATTATCATTCCTAGTTAAATATAACTTAATTAAAATGACAATTTTGCTGAAATGTACATACCTATTTAACTCCATCCCTCTGAGCTTTAGTACAGATCAAATCAAAAAACTTCAGGGAGAGCTATCTAGTTTCATCTGAGCCGCTAAGGGGGGTCAGAATCGGTTGGAAAAAACGTAGAAGAAACAAAGCACAAGGGGGAATCGCCAGCCTGGACATACTCGAATATTGTAGATCTTTTCAGTTCAAGAACATTAGGATTCTACTGACCAAATGGGCTAACTGGCCTATATACCTAAAGGCACTCGTATGCCCCAAAGAAGACCACTATTTATACAAATTTGGCCACCCGACATTTTTAAAAAAAATAAAGCTTAAGACGATAATGGCCGCAGCTAGATCCTGGCAGGACATAAGAAGAACACTAAAAATACCGTATTTCAGCAAACATGCCCCAATCTGGGAATCACCAGGCACCCCGGAATGCTTAAAAGATGCACTATCGATCCCATTAAGCAAGCACAACATAGACCACTGGGGACAGCTCCTAGAAAATAACCGGATTGTGCAATGGGAAACTCTATACAAAGAAACTCAGGGGTCGTTATCAAGATTTAAATTTTACCAACTAAACAGCTGGGTGAATACTTTGAAAGAAAAACTGCAAGGTGACGAGATCATCGAACAAAAACTCCTGAACCCAGCTACTTTAAAAAAGGAGGTCTCCTACTGGTACTGGGCCCTTATAAGAGCAGGGGAGGAAGAGTACAAAACGCCACAAGATATCTGGGAGAAGGACATGCCTGACATGGACCACTCAAACCTTTGGCTTTCCTCAAACGCTATAATGTGCCGTGTAGTAAAATCCACCCCCCTGAAGAAAAACCACCTATTCACGATTCACAGAGCATACTGGTCTCTAAAAAGGCTTTCTAAATTCACCAGTAACGAACAAAACAAAAAATGCCCAAAATGTGGAGAAGAAAGAGCTGACGCTCTACATATGTTCCAGGGCTGCACAGCGCTTAACAATTATTGGGAGCATGTCGGTAAGATCCTCTCTGACGTAGTAGACGGCCATATAAAGGTAAGCGTAGAAACTGTTATTTTTGGGATATCATGTAATGAAACACCCCTGCCTCTAACTAAGGATCAAGAAAATATTCTTTTTATCCTGATTCTTATGGCCAGAAGAGAGATCTGTATAAATTGGGTTAAACCATCTCCCCCAAAATACACAGATTGGCTAAACTCTGTACTAAGGGTATATAAGCTTGAGACTCAAAAGAAACGCACGAAAAAAAAACAGATTTTGGAATCTGTGGGAAAGGTATAATTTGAGATAACACAAAGGGTCCAATGATTAAGGCAAATTATACAACGATTTCAAGCTAACCACTTGACCAGAGTAGTCATAATGACTAGTGCCCCCACTGCCGTAAATCGTGTGCCTTTTGGTTCGGACAAAAGAAGGCCCCCAAAAAAATGAAAATAAAATAAAAGACAAGGGTAGAAAAAGTGTCTTTCAGGACAAACCCGGGCCACCTACTCCAAAGCCCTGAAAGAACACTGGGGCCTTTGACTCCTCCTTACCATAAGATTATTTGCTCAATGAGGACTTTAAAAATATATATATATATATTAAAACATAATCAAGAAAAGACTGAAATACTCCTCATCTCAAACAAAGAAGAGAATCCACAAATTACAGAATGGCTATTTACGATCGATACACTTGATGGAAACATCACCCTGGCAGACTCTATAAAATCACTAGGCATCACTTGAGACCCAAAACTCAATATGAACAAACACATTAAGATCTCCGCCAGGAGCGCCTTCCTAAACCTAAATCTATTGAACAAAAATAAAGCCTTTCTTCCCAGCCAAGGACCTTAAACAAGCTACCCAATCACTGGTGTTATCTAGATTAGATTATGGGATTGCAACCCTCTCAGGCTCATCAAAGGCACACCAGGCCCCTCTTAAAAGAACACTAAACGCAGCAGCTAGAATGGTCACAGGAGTGAAGAAATTTGACCATATCTTACCTACACTCATAGAACTAAAATGGCTCCCAGTTGAACTGTGTGCCAGTTTCAGAATAGCCTGCCTCACCCACAAAGCCCTTCACACAGGCAAACCTGAATACCTGGCATCCAAACTAAAAAATGCCGTGCAAACCAGGACCCTCCGGAGCTCAAACACTCTACTACTCATCCTGCTGAAAGCATGCAAACAAAAAACTGCAGCCCGGTCCTTTGCGGGAAACACGCCCAAAATCTGGAACGCTATCTCCCCCACATCAGAACAATCCCCTCCGAAAAAATTCAAAGAGCAACTCAAAAATCTTTTCCTAGATGGGTCCCTAGTGAAGGCACTTGAGACGCAGAAGAGCTGATGACATCACTCCCTGGATGGGATGGGGCTGTGACCCTAGGCTATGGACACCTCGCTAAGGCTGATACCATCATTGTATTTACTGTGAACGTATGTGTGATCTCTGCAATTCAACTATTGTACAGCGCTAAGATACCCCTGGGTCTAGCTAGCGCTGTATAAAACTTCATAATAAATAAATAAAGTTTGCCCAAAACATTATTTCTATGTAGGCTCATAGCGGACGTCATCCAGAAATTGCAAAGTTCAGATAGAGAACAACTCAACCTGTCTTTTAAATACATTATATGCTTTTATGACTAAGACTGTACATAGGATGCTACCTTTTTCATGTCCTGATGAAGACCCTGCTTAGAATTATAGTTTTAGGGTTCAAACATCAATGTATTGCGCATTGTAAGTGATGGGCTTAAAGGATTGATTTTGTGTGTTCTGTCAATTAAAGTTAATTCTTAGGCCAAAAGATAGTAGTGCATATAAATGTCTTTATTTGCTCCATGTTCACATCGAGCTTTTTTAATAATTGAACACACTGAGTGATAAGCCAAAGCCAGCATATATTCCATGATTTAAAGAATCTTCATCGTGGCCCACAAAGTTATTTGCATGTTTCTCAAAACGCTAGATATCCCGAATATAGGTGCTCAGTGTCTGATAATTGGCAGGTACATGGAATGAAAGAGGTTGTCTTGGTTAAGATGTGTTGCTGACAATTAAAAAGAATTTCACGATACCTAAGGGTAGGATAACCTACAGTAGATAAATGATGAGTGGCAGGAATTAGCACGATTTATAGGTTGGCTGTGCTAACAAATGTTAACATTGAAATCTGAAGTTTGAGGAAGAGTCCGTGTTTTCAAAACGAAATTGGGTCCATTCAGCATGTGCTTTCTTTTTCAACCAAGCACACTTTTTTTCTCACTTCATCTCTAAGCTCTGCGCCCATTTTGGGGGCACCTACTTGCATATAGTTTTCTCTCCCATTGTTATGATATGAATTAAATTACTGTTGAATTAGTACAACTAACTGGAAAATGTTCATTTATTGTGAATCTTAAGAAATTGAGCCTATCCAAGGGAACCCTATACATTTAAGTGCCCAGGTTCCCAGGAATACCAGATTGCCCTGCATTATTGTGTAATTTAACTCTGACATGTGTCTGTGTGCTCTTCGGGGCGGAACAATGCATTGGTGGGCTAGGGGAAGTGTGTCATCAGGGTCGACCTTTAGTATGGGCAAGTTGGGCCCTTGTCCACGGCCCTGATCTTCAGACGGCCACAGGCGCTATCTCCAGCAGTCACACTCTGACCTGGCGCAAAAGAAAAGTGTATCAACCACTTTTTCTGGAGGCATGTGGCACCCATGTCAATATTTTGTGTGTTTTCTTCTCTGGCTGTCATAACCTTTTCCCCCATCACCTTCCCCCTAACCACATTTTTTAGCACACTGAAAATTAAAGCCGACAGGCGGAAGGGGGCACCAACTTTGGTTCCCTACCTAGATTTGCTTCATAAACCCTTGTGCTCACACACTACCTGCTTTCACTAACGGTATCTCAGTTTGATTGACCACATTTACCTGGGCCAAACATTCCAAAATACGCCAACTAATTTTTTTGTATTTCTTTTCACTGGGCTTTTGTCTCTTACGGACTTCAACATTCACAATATATTTTTTGATATTGTGTCTCATCATGGTTCAACGTTTTGTTAATCGTGTACACTTGTGAAATGATTTTCGTGCAGGAGCAAGAATAGTAGTGTGCTTCATTGTTCTGTATTTTCTTTTTTAGGCACGGTTGGGCAAAGTATTAGCTCTCTTGGCTTTTTGATTTTGTTTTAAAGCATCAGTTCATTGTATTTTTAGATAATTTTAATATTTTAATTGTTCTTATCTTATATTATTTTTACTATCTTTTTTTGTTTGCCTCTTTCATGGTATTTTACCGAAATAAAGACCTTTGAACTGAACTGACTATATTTCTTATAATATTACGATATCCTGATTACTGTTTCGAGGCGTCTATTTACAAAAAAATGTAGAGGAATTTCACAGAAAAATGCCTCGGCATTAAAAAAGAACCCTACAAAAGCAGCCTTTAAAACACACTTTTTGTTAACGTTATATACATCGTCATTTTGCAGTTCAAATCCCTTTGCCGCAACACTCACCCAGAATGTGAGTTAATATTTCTTAAGCGAGCTCTCTACAAAATAATTATACTGTGCAAAAGAATGCTGGCGATTTTCTTGAAATATGTCTTTGTAAGTGCTAAACGCCAGCCGCCTAAAAGCAAGCATACATGAAACAATCCCATTAACAGGTATAGAATATCCTAAAGTTCAATGGTAGGGTATACAATGGATAGAGGTTGTTATGGAAACAAATGCAATTAGACCAACAGGCGTTTCATGGCTCTTTACCCCTACAGAAAAGGAACTGAACAGATGGCTATTTAAGGCGAGCTTTAAAATGTATAGAATTTATAACTCAGAGCTAGATTTGGGGAAATCACTTTCAAATGCCTGTAGCCGCAATTTCTTTGATTGAATTGACAGAAGAAAATAATATTTTTTTTTAACAAAAACAAAAAGCAAGAGTGCAACAAAGACACGCGTGAATCTTTAATCGTGACTTATATTTCTTGATTAAAAGGTCGGCACGCTTTGACAGAAACGAACTAACCACGAAAATAGAGAAATATTCCGCCAATAATCACTGGCTGATCGGTTTCAAAGTGCCGACAGAAATAACGACAGAGACAAAATTATTAATTATTTCTGCGCATTTTTGGGATTTCAGTGTTAATCATTTTGACAGCGGCAGTTTAATTGCCCTGTTGTGCAAATGGGTGATGGGTGAAATATCTCATTCCAACAAATTCAACGTTTCCAGAGCAGAAATGACCGTGAATCCCGCAGTCCGAGGGCATTAATTAAATATTTTTTTTGATTCTTCCGAGGTTGATAAAAGGAGTGGCATCTCGATGGGTAATTATAACCCTTGGTTTTAAAAGGCTACACATACACAAGACAGGGATAGCAAGCAGTACGTAAAATATTAATACATTGATAATAATGGCAAGCTCCTGGAAGGCAGTTAGTGTGTTGTGCGTGCTATACACACGCAGATCTATTCACCATCGCAATTGTGTCTATAGGCCGCTTGCACACTAGGGGCCTCTTGCAGCTATCGAACTTCACTTTTTTGTGAAGTTCCATGGCGCAGAAGCCTTTGTGATATTTATCAGGCAGCAGCTGCGGCCCGTTATCCATACTCCGGTTTTTAGCACCCCCTCCCCGCCTCTCCGCCCCACCATAACTCCCTCCACGGGCCGTGGCTGACAGGCAGCACTCAGCCTCTTTTTTAAGGCTTAATGCTGCCTGATAAATATCAGCCCCTTGAGCTCAGTGTTCTGTGTTAAAGGGGCGTGCAATGGGTGTTGCTGGGGGCGTTCCCAGCAACATCCATGGCCTTTTGACACTGCCCCAGATTTACAAGAAATCGTGAATCTGAGGCAGTGCCAAAAGCTTACGCCTCCCCAGGGGAGGCGTAAGGGAGGCGCAACGGGAAGAAAGATCTTTATTTCTCCTTGTTTTTCTTTTTTCTATGTGTGCTGTATTCTGCAGCACACATAGAAAGAGGAAAAGCCTATTGTGATTATTCTTGTACTGAAAGGTTTACCTTCCTGTACAAAAATAATCATCCCCGCAATGCCGGCACCCTTGCACCATTGTGCAAAGGTGCCTACGTTGGCGCAGGCAGCCCATTGTAGGCCACGCAGGGGAAAAGGACAGGAGTGCGCCGTATCTTATAGATACGGTGCATTCCTGGCCTTTTCTTTTGCCGTAGGCAAGCACCGCAGGAAGGCCTTCTGCGCGTCCCTGCGGCAAAACCTCATAAATGAGGCCTCCAGACTCCTGCCTCATTTGGTCTCTCGCCTTTTATTTCGGTCGCCTGAGTCTGACCATGCTTTCAGAGACAGCATCTAAAGGTATGTCTTGCAGGTTCCAACACAGAATCAATCAATCAGTCAATCATGACATTTGTAAAGCGCACTACATACCTGTGAGGGTCTTAAGGCGCTGGGGGGAGGGTGCTACTAGTGATCGAAGAGTGTCCACCTAGGGACATATTTATGGAAATGGCCCTGATTTATGGGCCTCTATTTGATTCCTACAATTTTCATATTAGGCAGTAAATCTGATAAACACTCGAGTTGAGCAGTTTTTTTTTTAAATAACCCATTAGCGTTGTTCAGCTAACAACAAGACATCCAAATAATACCATTATTAAGTGCAACTGACTGAGTGACATTGCAATTCTTATAAGCATTGGCAAACCAATAGGTCTGGGGTTGACCGCCAGCCTTCTGGCAATTATTGCTTTGTTTTGTCATGGGTTTTACAATTTACTGGTTGGGGATATGCTGAGCGCTCTCAAAAACACACATTACCACATTTCTCTCTAGCACTGAGGGTAGTTCCTTTGTGTGTGGTTGTGTTCCTTGTGAGAGGGTGGCATGCAGTAGCTTGCAGTGAAGTCATTCAATGGCTGAAGTGGGTTGATACATTGCCCCTTGATGCATGCTAGAGTGGGTGGAAGAAAAATGTGAATATCACCAACAACAGACTAAAGGATGAAGTCTTGCTGAAGCCCCAATAAGTATCTATGTTGCAAATATAATTTTAGTAAAATCATAAGGTCTTGGCTAACCCAGATCTATAATAAGCCACTCATTCTGAGATAGGCTGAAAGCCATTTGCCTTTAAGAAAGAAAGGTTGAAAGAAAGAAAGAAAAGGAAATAAGGAAGGAAGGAAATAAGGAAGGAAATAAATAAGTTAGGTAAGAAAGAAGGCAAGAGAAAAGGCAAGAATGAAGTAAAGTGAAGGAAGAAAGAGGGAATAAGAGAAAAAAGCAAGGAAATAGAAGGAAAGAAAGAAGGAATGAAAAGGGAAGAAAGAGAGAAGGAAAGAAAGAGGGAAAGAAAGAAGGTAAAACAGAAAGAAAAGAAGATAAGGAAATATAGAAAGAAACAAGAAAGAAAGAAAGAAAGAACAGTAAGGAAAGTAAGAAAGAAAATGCAAGAAAGAAGAGAAGGAAACAGCGAGCAGAAAAAAGAAAGAAAGAATGGAACTAGGCAATAATAAACCAAAGAAAAATAATGAGTGAAAGAAAGAGAGAATAAAAAGAAATAAGAAAGAAGGCAAAAATGAAAGAAGGAAATGTAATGGAAAAGAGGCAGAGAAAGAGATAGGGAAAGATGAGAAAAGGAAAGAAAAAGAAAAATGAGTGAAAGAAGGCAAGAGAATAATGAAAGATAAAGATAAAGAAAGAGGAAAAGAGAACGAGGGAAGGAAATAGGAAAAATGTGGAAAGAAGTGAAGGATAGAAATAAAAAGCTTAACAGAGGATAACTTTATACAGAACAGTTTCAAATGGACACAATCTGGTATGCTGTCAGGTAGCAGCAGTCAGAACATCAACACACTCCATAGGAATTTACAACAGCTATGTCAGGTTCTGGGGTCTGACAAAGCTGGAATATAGATCTAAAGCGGTCCTGCTATCGCATCAGGCTCTAAACATAAATGCAACGCTAAAGTAATTATATAATAAAACTGGCACTGAATAGAGCTAGCTTGCATGTGGTTGTGCTCCTTCTGAGAGAGCAAAATGCAGTTACTCAAAGTGAAGTTAACCATTGGCTTAGTAAGCTAACCCTTTGCCCCATGCTATATGCTGCAGTGGGTGGAAACGTGAGGTGGCGGAAAGCCCCTATCTGTGAGTATATCATATACATTTTAGTGGAATCAAAAGGTCTTGCCTAACGGGAGACCTAAAAAATAAATCATATTCCGTATTATATGCTATTCAATCTTAAAGAGTACTACTCAATGAAAAAGCAGTTTGGGAAGTGAACAAACAACGATTCAAGTGCATGCATCTTTGACAAAGAACAGAGTAGCCGGTTACTGAACAGGATGCGTTTATCCTGAACTCATATCAAAAGCAAAAAGGTATAGAGAGTAGATTAGGAAGATACAAAATAGGAGGAAGGTGTTACCTGAGAAGCAGAAGGATTACTATGAGGAAGATGATGGAGCAAGAGGACAGTCCCATCAAAAAAATATAGGCTAATTTCAGATAAATATCAAAAATGAATCTATGTGTGAAAATAGTATATATGAAGATGTTCACAGTGTAGTATGCTATGTATTGCCTTTGCTGAGTATGGTAAGGGAGAAAGACTCGCAAGATGCAAAACCTCTTGTGAGTCATGATGCCTCTCCACTGCCTCTACAATGGTAATAAATAGCATATTACCCTCTGTACATCTGTGTATATGGTTTATGCCAAGGCATTGGTTTCATGTGTCTATGTAATACCAACATGTATTTAACCAAAACCAGGATGCAAGCATTCAAGGGAATAAATGTGTGTGGCAAGTGAACATTGGACTGAAGATACTGTGACTATTAGCATGTTAGGAGAATAACCTCCAAGTGCAGAGTACATAGTACATGCAATTTGTGAGACAATAATAGCGTTTTTCCTATTTCCAAATTTGTAGTTCAGTAGTAACAAACTGGAATATGACATTTGTTTTGTAGTAATTACATGTGAATATGGGTTTATTATGGTTTAACCCCTTCTGCCCTGCGTGAATTTTCGCACGTGCGGGGGTTTTATTAAGTGGGCGGGATTCGGACGGCCCCCGGCCGTCGTCAGCACATGCCCACCATGACATCGGATGGCCGGGGGCTGTCCGAACCACACAAGCGGTTAAATGTTGTGCAATTTTGTGCTATTCGGCCACATTTATTTTCAATGCTATGGTATTTCGATTCCTCTTAACCTCTGGCATTTTACATTTTCTCTCCCGCTTTACCTAACAAAATAAATAAATATATATATATATATTACAATATATATATATATTAAGCATGGGCGGATTTTGCGAATTGGCAATCCGCGAAATTGCGTATTTACGGATTCGCAATCCGCAAAATCCGCGAACTCTCGCGAATTTGGCGGATTCCTTTTTTTTGTGTTCGCAAGTGTTTCTGCCATTTCGCAAGGGTTTTTTACCAGTTCGCAAACGCGAACTTACTTGTCGGGTAGCAACGGTCGCGACCATGTTGTTTCTACGTCTGGTTCATCACAGCACCCTCTGTTTCACCACTGCCACCCTCTGTTTCACCACTGCCACCCTCTGGCTCACCCATGCCACCCTCTGGCTCACCCATGCCACCCCCTAGTTCATCACTGTAGATTATGGGGGGAAAAGCACACCTGCACTGCCTCAACTGACATGAATGAATTAGGGGCTGATTAATGTGTCACTGAATTTGAACTTCCAGGCTGGCACCTGCTTCCTTATCTGTAATTGCTTTCTGTTGCAGTGTAATTTTTTTAACAGGAACTTTGTTGTATACTTGTAGCTATTCTCTGAGCCTACTGTGAGGGTCAGAGCAGGGTCATAGAATAGTTGCAAGTAGGCAACTGAACTCTGAAGGGGCCCCTCAGGAAGCACTACAGGGAATGGTTACTAATGATAAGATTGAACTTTTGCACCTGCTGAGTGCTTTCAGTTTTGCAAAAATCCAAATATCCAGCAGCATCCACAAAAAGTAATTCTTCCAGGTCAAGATCCAAATCAAAGTGACCAGCACATGAAGAAAGCACTGGGAGGAGCCTGCTGGACAGGAACAGGATGTTGGAGACTGTGGGGCACTTCCTTCCTCCCACCCCCCCCCCAAAATGGACTCCTTGCAAAAAAAAAGTGCAGGCAAATGTCAACCTGAGGAGTTATTCTGATAAAAATCATAATTTTCAAGGTTTATGCTGCCTGCTGGTGGATTTCTTGTGCGAAATTGCACATTTTGCAATCTTGCAATTGCGAGATTGTCGCTGCCCGCCGCATCTACGTGTTTACTCCCGCGAAATTGTATAGTATTCTAGTTGGATGTTTAGGCGCAATTATTTATTTATTTATTTTAAATTAAACAAAACGCGTTGTACGTGTATTGTACTCGTACGCGGTGGAAAAGGAAAAAAAAATGAAGTTCGTTTTATTCCTAATTAGCTCCCGGGGGGGGGGCCAAATCCCGGGGGCGATTTTTTTCTATAATGGGGGGCTTGGTAGTGTCGAACAGGAAGAAAAGAATGAAAAAAAAGTAATGTCGAGGACAGTGATGCTACTGCTTCCTGCGTTTTATCAGGTCAATAGACTGTTTCCCATAACACAAAAGTTTATTGCAATTAATGTATAGAATTTTAACTTAAGTAAAATCAGGATGAATTTGTGTGCGTGGACTGTTTGCTGAAAATGCTGGTGCAGCAGTTGATGTGCTTGGTGCAGTAGCAGGTGGGTTGTCCTTCAACCTCCTTCTTGTAGCTCGAGCAAAGTTGTTGGGGTGTAAGTTCTTTACGTGTCGCTCCATATTTGCTGTGCTAAAGGAGTATTTTTGAGATGGATCACCCCTTGAAAGAGTTTGGAAAATTTTACAGGTTACTTTTGGAGCATTAACCTTTTTTTGCCCTTCTGGAAAAGTAAAAAACTGGAAGATGAGTCCATTGCTCACAGCGTGTTGCTGACCGGGAGGACGACGTGGGATTTGTGCGCTCTGCTAGCGCTTCTGATTTTGTGTGGGGCTTCGTGAGGGGAAAGGACTGAGTCTGCACCACACGCCGAGGGACTGCGAGGACCAGCAGTCTCCCTGCTCCACAGCTGCTGCCTCTTCCCTCGGCGTTCCCGCCCCCCCGCCTGGACATTACATCAACCTATCGCGGCCCCCGCTCCGCGGGTGCCGCTCACAGCGTGTTGCTGACCGGGAGGACGACGTGGGATTTGTGCGCTCTGCTAGCGCTTCTGATTTTGTGTGGGGCTTCGTGAGGGGAAAGGACTGAGTCTGCACCACACGCCGAGGGACTGCGAGGACCAGCAGTCTCCCTGCTCCACAGCTGCTGCCTCTTCCCTCGGCGTTCCCGCCCCCCCGCCTGGACATTACATCAACCTATCGCGGCCCCCGCTCCGCGGGTGCCGCTCACAGCGTGTTGCTGACCGGGAGGACGACTTGGGATTTGTGCGCTCTGCTAGCGCTTCTGATTTTGTGTGGGGCTTCGTGAGGGGAAAGGACTGAGTCTGCACCACACGCCAAGGGACTGCGAGGACCAGCAGTCTCCCTGCTCCACAGCTGCTGCCTCTTCCCTCAACGTTCCCGCCCCCCCGCCTGGACATTACATCAACCTATCGCGGCCCCCGCTCCGCGGGTGCCGCTCACAGCGTGTTGCTGACCGGGAGGACGACGTGGGATTTGTGCGCTCTGCTAGCGCTTCTGATTTTGTGTGGGCTTCGTGAGGGGAAAGGACTGAGTCTGCACCACACGCCGAGGGACTGCGAGGACCAGCAGTCTCCCTGCTCCACAGCTGCTGCCTCTTCCCTCGGCGTTCCCGCCCCCCCGCCTGGACATTACATCAACCTATCGCGGCCCCCACTCCGCGGGTGCCGCTCACAGCGTGTTGCTGACCGGGAGGACGACGTGGGATTTGTGCGCTCTGCTAGCGCTTCTGATTTTGTGTGGGGCTTCGTGAGGGGAAAGGACTGAGTCTGCACCACACGCCGAGGGACTGCGAGGACCAGCAGTCTCCCTGCTCCACAGCTGCTGCCTCTTCCCTCGGCGTTCCCGCCCCGCCGCCTGTAGTGTATAAATCTTGCTCAAAAGCCCGCGACGCGGGACGCGCGCAGGACATAGCCCGGGGCGAAGCCCGGGAAAAGGGCGGGCCCTCTACGGCCCTCAAAGGCCGGATAAGGACGGGACGGGCCACCCCCCTTTCGGCCGACATAATAAAGGTATACTAGCCACAAGGTAAAGACCCCCTCTAATTGTTCCGTTTCCACATTTGTGGATTCCTGTATACTTTACGGCCCTATAGCCCATTCCCACCATCACCTCCAAGGGGGACCATACAACCGGTGAAGCTGGCACTGGGCAAACGTACACTTTGCTAGATGAGTTAAACCTTCTATGCAAAACCAAATATGCCACATTGGAAACTCCACCCATGACCAAAAGCGCTAGTACACCTTCAGATATGGCTACTCTTTTAGATCCCCTCATTTTATCAAACAAATCCCGCAGCACGAACCAAAGTATTGAACTCCCTCAGGTCCCATCTGCGAAAAGGAAACATAACGATGTTAACCAAGGTGGAAATTACCCCATAACCCAAAAACGGTGCCGTACTCCATCCTCTGCTAACTCCCCAACGATCCCACCGATTGCTGAAGCTCCTGAAGCTATAACACCCCCTCCCCTTTTGCACATACTACCCCTCATCGAACAAATGGTTAGCGCTATGATAGCCCCACTGTTAGAAAAAAATAATATGTTAGGGGATAGGCTTTCTGGGATAGAGAAAGCCATTAAGTCAAACTCGCTGGTTGATAAATGCAGCGATGCATCTAATTGCCCTAAGACTCCTCCTACCCACTTAGGTTTAAAGTCACCTGTCCAGGAAAAAATCCATCAAATACAACTTGCTGGCCCTAGCGCTCCAGGGCAAAAAAGAGTTAAATACCCCGCAAAAGTTTCTCTTCCCCATCCGACCGCACCTAGAGTAGGTCTAAATAAAGTTAATTCTATCCATTTACCCCCGGAAGCGGCCCCATACATGTGCATCCTTGCGGGTGTACCTGCCCTTCCATCTGGCAAAATTGAGAGACAATATGACTTACTTAGTAAAACCAAATTCTGGCTGTCAAAAAATAGGCCACTGCCCCGTAATTTATACGGAGCAATAAGGAGTGTTAGAAGGGTGGGTTGGTTGGGCTCTCTTCCCAAAGATGTTACTGGGGACCTGGTACTTGTGCGATTTAGAGATCGAAATATCGTCCCTTACTTGAAAACTTGGCCGCCTCAAGTAAGAGATGGCCCAATATCAATATGGGATCTACATGATTTCTACCCCATAAACCCATGTTTCCCTCCCTGAATATCTGGACATGTAACGATGATCAACTATGAATTCAAACGATTAATTATGAACTCTTCTGATACTGCCTTAACCCGGGACTGGAAAAGAACTTTTATGTCTGGGACCCTATTTTACTGTACTTTGGTCTCTCAAAATGTATTTTAATATTTGGATTGTAAATTGTATTTACTGTGAACTTTTATGGTTTTTTATTTTCAAAAACCGAATAAAGTATGTGACTGACTGACTGAGTCCATTGCTGTTAATATGGTAAACTTCGTTCTATTTGACAAGATTCTCAGAAGAGATGTTTCTTTTTAGAAAGTCAAAGTAGAATTTTTACAATGGGACGGAAGTTTCAACAGTTGTAATATGAAGTGTTATGAACCAATGAAATTTCTTCTTTTAAAGTCACATGGCTTTGCGTACGGTTACGCTGTTATCACGGTGTTCTTAGGATGCGAGTACGCATGACTTTTCACCGCGATTGGTGTAATTACTTTTAACAGTAATGTACGAATATTATCCTAGATAATGTGTTCTGTTAGTATGTTCAATAAATACATAAATATATGTTTGTAAACAATTAAAAACATTTGCGTCTTTGCGTACGGGGCGCCGACATGACGTCACACGGAAGCTTTGATGCAACGCGTAACGTGCTATGAGAATGGTTAGAAGTGGTCACTCATTGGAAATCCGATTCAGCTGTGTAGCTTAAATAAGTGTGGGTGAATTTTGCGAATTCGCATTTCGCGAATTCACAAAAAAATCCGCGGATTTCTCCGCGAAATCGCTGATTTTTGGGCAATTGCACTATACTCGACTGGAGTACTTTCTAATGAGTAAGTGCTACCTCGTTGGGTAAATGTATCGTGCTTTTCCGGCACTACAGCTGCTTAAAGGCCCAGAAGAGTTGTCTCCAGTGACCCCGTGTGTCTGTAACTTTGCCACCGCGCCCGTAGGCGCCGAGGTCCCTCGAGTGAGCTGTCCATCACAGTGGGGAAAAGGGCGGGAAGAGGTTGCATAGCTTAGTGTGTGTAGGGCCGGGTTTCTGTGCGAGTTCACATGCCTCTTCTTCATAAAGGGTCAGACACCGATCAGAGCAGCAGATGAGGAAAAAGCAGTAAGTGCTACCTCATTGGGCAAATGTATCGTGCTTTTCCGACACTACTGCTGCTTAAAGGCTCACCAGTGACCCGTGTGTCTGTAACTTTGCCACGGCGCCCATAGGCGCCAAGGTCCCTCGAGTGAGCTGTGCATCACAGTGGGGGAAAGGGCGGGAAGAGGTTGCATAGCCTAGTGAGTGTGGGGCCGGGCTTCTGTGCGAGTTCACATGTCTCTTGTTTATAAAGGGTCAGACACTGATCAGAGCAGCAGATGAGGAAAAAGCAGTAAGTGCTACCTCGTTGGGTAACTGTATCGTGCTTTTCCGACACTACAGCTGCTTAAAGGCCCACCAGTGACCCCGTGTGTCTGTAACTTTGCCACCGCGCCCATAGACGCCGAGGTCCCTCGAATGAGCTGTCCATCACAGTGGGGGAAAGGGCAGGAAGAGGTTGCATAGCCTAGCATGTGTGGGGCCGGGCTTCTGTGCGAGTTCACATGCCTCTTGTTTATAAAGGGTCAGACACAGATCAGAGCAGCAGATGAGGAAAAAGCAGTAAGTGCTACCTCGTTGGGTAAATGTATCGTGCTTTTCTGACACTACAGCTGCTTAAAGGACCAGAAGAGTTGTGTTCAGTGACCCCATGTGTCTGTAACATTGCCACCGCGCCCATAGGCGCCAAGGTCCCTCAAGTGAGCTGTCCATCACAGTGGGGGAAAGGGCAGGAAGAGGTTGCATAGCCTAGTGGGTTTAGGGCCGGGCTTCTGTGCGAGTTCACATGCCTCTTGTTTATAAAGGGTCAGACACCGATCAGAGCCGCAGATGAGGAAAAAGCAGTAAGTGCTACCTCATTGGGTAAATGTTTCGTGCTTTTCTGACACTACAGCTGCTTAAAGGCCCTCTAGTGACCCCGTGTGTCTGTAACTTTGCCACCATGCCCATAGGCACCGAGGTCTCTCGCGTAAACTGTCCATCACAGTGGGGGAAAGGGAGGGAAGAGGTTGCATAGCCTAGTGTGTGTGGGGCCGGGCTTCTATGCGAGTTCACATGCCTCTTGTTTATAAAGGTCAGAGGCCGATCAGCGCAGCTGATGAGGAGAAAGCAGCCTCCTGGTCACTGGAAGTACAGGGGGATTGCTCTCGAGAAACTCGTGGATGCCTAGACCCCCATCACGGATTACAGCTAATTGCAGACGGTAGATCTGGGGAGAAAGCACACCTGCCTAGCATCGGTGCTCACTAGATTCTTGGGCTGATTATAATGCGTTATTGAATTTTAGCTTCAACCCGGGCACCTGCTTTTTCTATCTGTAAGTGCTTCCTGCTGAGGTTTAATTGTTGGGACATGCACCTCGTTGCCTAATTGTAACTAATCTCTGACCCTGCTTCGAGGGTCAGAGCAGAGTCAGAGAATAGTTGCAAGTAGGCAACGAGGCGCCTCAGGAAGCACTTACAGGGTTACAGCAGGTGGCCAAGTTGAAGTTAATTTCTTTGTAACCATTTTGTAAATGGTTACAAAGAAATTAGCTTCAACTTGGGCACCTGCTGTAACCCTGTAAGTGCTTCCTGAGCAAAATTCGTCCCGCTCGTGGATTCGCGGATTTTGCCGCGATTTCGCGCGGATCGCGAAATCGTGGAAAATCCGCAAATTCTGTGAGCGGAACGAATTTTCCTCCCATACTTACACAGGAGACAGCTTACCTGTGAAGCATAAAACTTACAGGGTAACTGACAGGGTGAGGGCTTGCATCAAAGAGGAGGTCTCAAAGATGCTTGCGCAACGGGTGATTGAGTCATCTAGCAGTCCTTGGGTCAGCCCAGTGGTCTTGGTCCCGAAGGCTGCAGGGCCCGGTGCCACACCCGAACTCCAGTTCTGTGTGGACTACAGAGGGCTCAATTCAGTAACGAAGAATGACTCGCACCCCATCGCCAGAGCTGATGAGCTCATTGAACGGCTAGGGGCTGCCCGGTACCTCAGCACGTTTGACTTAACGTCTGGGTACTGGCAGATCGCTTTGACTGATGGGGCAAAGGAGAGGTCAGCATTCTCCCCACCAGATGGGCATTTTCAGTTCCGTGTTATGCCCTTTGGAATGAAGAATGCCCCTGCCACCTTTCAGAGGTTGGTTAACCAGGTGTTGGTTGGACTGGATGAGTTCAGTGCCGTCTACCTGGATGACATCGCAGTGTTCAGTGCTAGTTGGGAGGAACATCTGTTCCACCTCTGGGAAATGTTGATGGTACTGCGGAAGGCAGGCCTCATGATTATTGTGAGTAAGTGCCAGATCGGGCAAGCTTCCGTGGTGTACGTGGGACACCAAGTTGGGAGCGGCCAAGTGGCGCCCCTACAACCCAAGATAGAAACCATCTTCGCTTGGGAGCCACCTAAAACCCAGATAGGGGTGAGAGCCTTTTTAGGTCTCACAGAGTATTACATGAGGTTTGTCAAGGGGTGTGGTAACATTGTTGCACCCTTGACATGGCTGACTTCCAGCAAGCAGGTGATCTGGACAGAAACCTGTCAGAAAGCTTTTGAGGCCCTGAAAGCTGCCATGTGCACGGTGTCCGTGCTCCGGGCACCCAACTTTTCAAGTGAGTTTATCGTTCAGACAGACGCTTCAGATCATGGTGTGGGGGATGTTCTGTCACAGATGAATAAGGAGGGCCTAGATCAACCCGTAGCCTTTATCGGTAGAAGGTTACTTCCACGGGAACAGAGGCGGAGTGCTATTGAGCATGAGGCATTTGCTGTGGTCTGGGCACTGAAGAAGTGTAGACCATACCTGTTTGGGACTCACTTCTGGTTTCAGACAGACCACAGGCCCCTCAGATGGTTGATGCAGATGAGGGGCGAGAATCCAAAGCTGTTGAGGTGGTCTATTTTCCTTCAGGGTGTGGACTTTACGGTGGAACACCGCCCAGGTACAGAACACACCAGTGCTGATGGTCTGTCCAGATTTTTCCGCCTTAGTAAAGAGAACTCCCAGGAGTTAGCGTAGTTCTCCCCACATTTCAGCTGGAGGGGACATGTGTTAGACCTGGCACCATTGGCGTGGGTCTCCCCTCCATTTCTGCTGTTGCCTCATGGTTTTTGCTGGTGTTAGATGCTTTGGGCCCTGTGCCACTGCTATCCAGTGCCACAGTGCAAGTGCTCCCTATTGTAAATTGATGTATTAATCAGTGGTTCCATGTTTGGCTATTTGGTTTACTTGTCAGACCCTAGTCTAGTGCACTGAGTGTGCCCAGGGCGTGTAAGTCCTAGGCTGCTGGTGGGCTTACAGCACTGGTTGTGCCACCCACAAGAAGCAGCCTGGTAAAATGTGTCTAAGGTCTGCCATTGCAGAGCCTGCGTGTAGTCTGGTACTGTCATGCTGACTGGGCAAGTGCACCCACTTGCCAGTCCCTAAACCTTCCCTTTTCTTCATATCAATCACCCCTATGTTAGGCCCAAGGGGAGGGTGCATTGTAAGTATAAGGTAGGACAAGCCCTGATGTGTGTGGCATGTCCTAATAGTGAATTACAACCATTTTCGTTTTTCACTATTGCAAGGCTACCTGTTCAGAATAGGCCAGAGAGTTATTACATTTTATAATCCTAACTGAAGCAGAGAAGATGGTATAAATTCGAGTTTAGTATGCCTGAACTCAGAATGATAAAATACATCTTTTAGTGAAGTTGGTTTTAACATGCTGTGTTTGCAAAGACCACTTTTAGAAAGTAGGTATTTGCTTGTCTAACTATCCAAAGCCTGCCTCTGCTAGGTTGTGTATTCCTTGTCTGGTTTTGTGAGTGACAGGGCTGGTGGATTCCAAGAGACAGGATGAGTCACCCAGTGGTGAATAGAGAGATCTGCATCTAGATGGGAGAGAGGAGTTGCACCTGAACCTTGAATAGGGCTGTGCCTGGCTTTCACAATGCTGACTCCACCTCCTGGGGAGGAGCTGATGTCTCTACCCTGCACCCTGAAAGAAGAGAAGGAGTCCTGTAAACAAAGTGCTCCAGGACTGTACTAGCCTTCCACAATGCTGGCTCCACCTCCTGTGAGGAATCTTATATGTCTGCCCTGTACTGTGAAAGGGAAGGAGAAGTCTGATAAACAGAGTGCTTCAGAACTGGTTTGGACTGGGCAAAGGCCCCTCTCCCCTCAGAGAACAAAGGATTTTGTGATATAAATATTGGGACCCTAATCCTATGAAATTAGATCACTTTTGGACTACAAGAAGAAACCTTTACTGAGGAGAGGAACCTGAAGAAACTAAGGAGAGACTATTCCCAAGCTGAAGTTCTGCTTGGGGGATTGGCCTGCAGTGGTTGCCTTACTGCCAAAGGAAGGAGAAAGGAACTTTGTGTACTTTGCTTTCAACTTGTGAAGGATCACCAAGGGCTTGGAAAAGAGCTTTCCTCCTGCTGAAGTCTCAGGGACAACAGACTTCAACCCCCAGGTCCCCAGAGTTATTTGGAAGTGCCTGCTGCTGTTTTGGGCCTTTTGAGGAACTGGTTGTCGCAAGGAGCTGGAAGCACGACTCAACGAGAAGAAGCGTGTCGCGATCACTGTGCCTGCCGCCGCAACTCCGGAGGAGGGTGTCACCACTGGAACTGTTGCACTGCAACGCGTCGGAGAGAAGCGTGACGCAACGAAGAGGAAGCAAGTCGCCGGCGCTGCTGCTGCCGCCGCAACTCCAAAGGAGGGTGTCACTGCTGTAACTGTCGCACTGCACCTCATCAGGAGAAGAATCTCGCAACGAGGTTGGAGTATGTCGCCGTTGCTGAGCCTGCAGTCGCAACTCCGAAGAAGGGTGTCGTCGCTGGAACTGTCGCACTGCACCGCATCGAAGAAAAGCGCCTCGCATCCCCGAGAAGCGAGCCGCATTCGCAGCTGCTGCCGTCGTATCGTGGATGTTGCATCATGCGGAAGCTTCACGCATCGAGGGAGAAGAGTGTCACAAGTGGAACTGCTGCCGTCGCATCGCAGAATAAGGGTGTCGCTGCTGCAGTCTACGCATCGAACCGAGAACTTCTCGCATCCCTGGAGAAGTGTACCGCATCTGGAAGATCTTCATGTCTTTATTTCTTTGTACTTGAACATTGCCGCATTTCCCTCACTGCGACATTGCTTGTCGTGGAAGCACAACGCAACCTAAGGTACATTGACGCAAAGTATCGCATCTAAGAACTGAACTAAACTAAGATAAAGTCTACCATCTTAAAGTAACGGTATCGTGCATTTTTTTCGTTTATGGTCTTGTGGTAACTCTATATAAAGTATACTTATTTTTTATATAAAACCTGTGTGGTGTCCATTTGTAGTGTTGTCACTGGGTTACTGTATGTGGTCACAAATGCTTAACACAACGCCTCTAAGATAAAGCCTGTCTGCTCGTGCCAAGCTACCACGGGGGTGAGCAGGGGTTATTTTAGGAGTGTAATCCCCGTATCCTGACTAGAGGCGAGAGTCCCTATTTGTCACAAGTACCTACATGTGCCAACCAGAGAACCCCAAATCTAACAGGGGGGTGTTGGAGGGGGGAAAAATCACGACTTTTTAAGGCGCAAAAATGACTTATGTTTGTTTTAATTCTGCTTGAACGAAGAGAGTTATGTATTAAGTGGATTCTCTCTTACCCTCCCCCTGGTGTTGGAATGGGTATGCTCAGTTCAAAGAATATCTTAACTTGGCCAGGCCACCTCTCATTCTAAGAGAACAACATTTTGGAAGATCTGGAAACAGGAGGGCAGTTAATGCGGGTATTTGTGGGTCTAGGTGGGGTAAAACTGCAGAATATGTGCACAAATTGTGCCCCATTGAATGTCCAGGTATGTGGGGGAAGGAGTGGCTGCAGCCTGTTCGCTAGTAATTTTGAGCAGATCTTGTAATCTATATTAATAAGTGATAGTAGGTGGCATGAATCTTGGAGGTTCGGGGGCTTACCAGGTTTTATCAGTGTTAGTGTTACTGCTTCACACATGGATGGGGGAAGGGCACATACCTCTATCGATTCCTGATAGACTGCTAAGAGATGCGGCACTAAGATTGGTGCAAAACTTTTATAAAAGGAGGCTGTCAGCTCATCCAGCCCAGGGGTTTATCACCAGGCAGGCAGTGTATTACCTGGATGATATCTACAGTGGCGAAAGGCTCATCAATATAGGCCTGATGTGCTCTGCCAAGCCATAGCAACTCAATCGAGTCTAAATATTCAGAGAGCCCCTCAGACTTTTCGCTGATGGTGGAGGAGTATAGCATTCCAGGGCCTCTCACCAGATTAGAGTCTGCATCCAGGAGTTCTGTAATATGGTATGAATTATGCGGTGGCCTAAGGTTAAGGTTCTCTCCCCCGTAGCATCTGGCTGTAGCATAGTTTCCTAAAAAATGTGTTTCCCTCCATGCTTCATCTTCAAACTCAGAGTTTTCTTCTTGAGTGATGCCAGATGTTCTAGTTTGCTTGTTCTATAATAATCTAACTCAGTGTCCCGAATAGTAGATTCCAACCGCATGACTGTCAGCAAGCCATGCTTCCTTAGCTATACATGCCCCTTGTATTACCACCGTAAAGGCCTCCCAGAGATTGGAGGGATAGGATACTGACCCATTGTTAAATAAAAAGTAATCTACAATGCCCATATGAATTTCCTCCATAAAGGGTACGTCCAACAGGGCATGAGGTGCAATTTGCCAGCTGAAAGCTCAGGAGTTGACAGGGGAAGAGTACACCGAAATAAGCTAGGAGCATGATTGGATAGTGTCCTTTGCATGTGCCGACGTTCTGCCGTCCATGTCGCCACATTCCTTGACACTAGCCAGAAGTCAAGTCTAGACCATGCATTGTGATGTGCCAATGTGCAAGTGCCCTCCCTCTTTCCCAGGTGTTATTGTCTTCAGATATCTACCAATCCATTTCTTTGTAGAATTGCATTTAGGATCAATCCTGCCCCAGGATGGAGACTACGGGAGGAGTCAGTTCTATCTAGGGCCTCTTCTAGTATAGTGTTAAAGTCTCCACCCTACATTATAGTGTCTCAGCCTAGCAGGGCGATTGTCGGCCAGATAGTGCTGAAGAACTCCGGGCCTTCCGTGCTTGGTCCATAAATCTCCACCAGGGTGATCCTGATAATCTCCAATCTGCCCCCTAATATCACAAATCTTTCATCGGGGTTGATCTGTGAGTGGGATGTGACCCAACCGAGCCCTCAGTAGATCAGAATGGCTACTCCTCTACCGTAGTTGGAGTATGTCAATGTGTAGACGTCCCCCCATCGATTATGATGTCGTTTAGTAGTTGATGTATTGCTAAAATGAGTCTCTTGAGGGACTCAGACATCAATGCTGTGTCTAAGCAAAGTATGACTGAATTAGATCTGTCATACTATGGTCGTTTAGACCCCGAATTTTCCAGGCCAGGAAAGTGTGTGTCATCATTTAAGCCGGTGGTGTACAGTATGCATGGATGTTATAATTCCTGGTAGTCAAGGCAGTGTTTTGCCTTCTGGTATCCCGTTGTAATCCATATAGGTCAGTTCGCTGTCGTCTGTGTGATGTGGTTTGTAGAGTTACGCACATCTTTATTACCAGGCTGGTGTCAGTGCTCAAGTTTACCGACCTTCCATCCCCAAATAAACTGAAATAACTTCGCCAACCAAACCTTCACTCAAACCAACCCCCCAATTAGGTTGTGTTTTAGATCCCACCCACCATCTTGCAAACATTGCAATTTCCCAAAACAGAAAGTAGTAGAAAGCTTCACATGGGGGCATGAGAGTGCTGGAGAACTACGCTGCCCTAGTGGCAGGCTGGCTGAGTTGAACAATAGTAATGAAAGAGCAAGAGCGATAATAACTCATACAGCCAAATCAGATCTCGGCAATGCTTACATAACCGGATCAGGTCCTTATTTAAGCTGCTGTGGTGTAGTTCTGCCCATATTATCACACCAAGTAGATCAGTTAACAACTGGGCTTAGCATATTTGCTGAAATGTCAGTCGTTATCGCTTAGCCCCGCGCCTGCAGGGTCATGTGTTGTGGGCCCTGGGGTGCATTTCTGACCTCCAATATGCTGAACAAATTTAAGGGCTGATTTTTCATCGGTAAAGTAGTGAGTCATAAGTGACTTTTACTTTAGCTGGGTACATAAGAGCATATGGAACCGAAGATTGCTGTAGGATACATTAGACAGGTCCAAGTCTCGACAGCTTAAACCAAGGGTGTAAAATCAGGGTAGAATGAGATGGTGGAACTTGACAGCTTATGTTTCCCTGCACCCTATTAGGCACAGGATTGCGTCGCGGTCAGTATACTTGAGCAGGCACTCCAGGATTGGTCTTAGCATACCGCCCACTGGAGACTTGGGACCCAGGGAGTGGTGGCTAGTTCTACAGTGAACATTGGTGAGAGGTCTGGAACAAACGGATTTTGTAGCAGTGACTCCATGAGAATTTACATTTTGGAAATTTCTATAGTTTTTGGAATGCCTGTAATGCAAAGGTTGTTTCTTCTAGAATGGGCTTCTAAATCTTCAATCTTTGCTTTAAGCACATTCAGGACCTTTTTCATTTGCAACATGTGCTCTTTAGATTTCACCTCGTAGTCGTAAGCATCAGATGCATGTTTTTCAAGTTGGTCTATCTGTATCTCATAAGTGTCCACCTTTCACCCAATCCAGCCGAAAGGTACGTATATCAAGTTTAGAGTCTATTGTTTTAAGGCTAGTATTAACCTCCAGCAGGATATAGCAGAGGTCATCACTTTGGCGACCAGGGTCCTGGTGCTTGATTCTGGGTCTGACTCTGCCCCAGGATCTGTTAGCCGTGTCGGCCTTTTGTTTTCGAAGGTGAGTTTTGTCTGTTTTGTGTTGCTTTTCCCTATGGTGTAGCCATGCAGTGGCCCGGTAGTTCGCTCCCCAAACTGTTCTACATCTCTGGGGGGGGGGAGGGGGTATCTGCAAATGGGGACTGATTTGCTCTCGTCACTCGCAGTGGTCATCCACGAGCTGGGTGCCCGGGCCGGTCCACCCAGTCGGGTCTGGTGCCCTGTAGCTGTTGAAATTCAGAAGGTTTAATCCTTGGTGGTTTCTGGTCTGCCTTCAGACACTGTCACCCATGTGGCAAGGCAGCCCCGGCACACCTGTCGCACCGTGAATCAGGCCAGGCTCCCGTGCTTCAGCATGAGGTCCTAGTTCTCTGCTGTCAGATCTCAGCACCTCCCACAGCTTATTCTCAGCAGCAGATCCACGTCGAGGCCGTGCTCAGGACGGCTGCATAATTCAACTTCTTCCTGTCTCTTGTGTCACTACACGCCTCACGCACCCAGACTCCCCCTCTGGGCTGACAGAATTCTATGTTGCATGGCAGGTATGAGTCCACATGGAGCAAGTCCACAACGCCCGGGCAGACCCCTGGCACCGCTGGCTGTAGGTGTCTTTACATGCAGCACCACGGAAAAGCTCTCACCTTGACTCTCCTGCTCTTCTACTTTATGACGTTCAAGCTCGAATCTCCACAGGACAGATCCGATGTTAGAAGACGTTCTCAAGAGTCAAATTTGGCAATTTTTCCCTTCAAGATTGAAATGATTTTAGCAAGTGATAAATTCACAATAAAATCACCACACGTAAGAGCTCATCAGTCTAAGATTTGCCATAAGGAGAAATTAAATTGTTGACATGAAATGTGTACAGTGTAACATCCAATAGCAATTAGCGACAATGCTCTGTGAGACATGAAAACCTAATGTAAACAACAAAGCCTCCACAGCACATCTCTCCTCTTAACAAAACAGAGCCACATGTTCCTATAAATGACACTCCCAATCCTAACACCCAATGGTGCTAGGATACTGCACCAGTGCTAGTTATGTGCCTAAGTATCAGATATTGAAACATGCCATCAGTTTGCAACCTTGCAGCCAATGGCGTGAAGTGGCTGCTTCTACTCAGGCAGCCAATCAGAGATGATTGGTTGGATCTGCCCAAGCAGCTAACCATTGATTATGATGGTGTCTAGTCCCTCTTGCCCCACAGCAAGTTTGCAGGCATACAGGATTATCCTAAGAGAAAGGGTAAAAGGGGGCAGAAATAGTGCTCTCATAACTAGCCCTATCAATCTAGTGGGTCAAGGCCCACTTCAAGACCTTTCTAACACCTCCCTCAAAAAGTATGCCACAGTATGCTAGCTATAACACTAATACCACTCACTGACCAATACAAATCCTCATTCATTATAGAAATTATTTTCATAATCACAAATTGATCTATTACGTATGTATGTCAAATTTGGAACAGCTAAAGTAAATTTAAAAAACCCTGAGTCACCATATAAAGGCAAAAAGGTGGCATGTGAGTTAGAACTTTCCACTCTTAGGTTGTGTGTACAAGTGAACCTGTCCTTTGCTGTTATATTAAACATGCTGTCACACCAGGTGAAACTCATAAATCAGAGAGATTTGTTGGAGCAGAACCAAGCCTGATTTGCAGAAGGATGGTTCTCATTGGAGTGGTAAAGTGAAACAAAAAACGAAGCACTGGAATGCAGACCAAAATATTGACCAGTAGCCGACATCATCTTTATGTTTTCATCCATGTGATGCCCTTAAAGCTATGGGCTTGCTAGTATATGGCCCCCATTCTGACTGTTCCATGGTTATCAAGTTGCACCGCACTGATGAGGCTCAAATAGGTTGAAACTGGTTTGGAGTTGCTTGGTTCTCTTCAACACAAGGAGATGTTGGACGGAGCACTGAAACATTTCAGAGACTCACCCCCAGTCACCAGGGCTGGACTGGGAACCGAAACCGGCCCTGGCAAACTGCTCAGCTACCCCCCTACGGTGAGGGGGGTACAGCCGAGCAGTTTGCGAGGGCTGGTTTAGGCTGATTTTGTTACAGGGGGCCGATATTGCCCACCCCAAGTAACAAGAACGGCACCCCAGGGGCCCAAATCCATCCCCGAACCTGGCCGCCCACCAGGGAAACGCCGGGTGCCCGCTATGGCCAGTCCAGCCCTGCCAGTCACAGATCTGGGTTGAATCCATCATCGTTCTTAAGCTCACTTCGCCACCCCAGTTCAGACCCAGCTATACGCAAATCAATCTTGACCCTGTGCCTCATGGGAACAGTCCAGCCCTAACTTCCAAGCCAGGTCTTCCGTGGACCGGATACATGTATCCTGGGTCCGGTTTTGGGGTAACACCCCTCATCAGCCAGGCAAGCTTGAATCCAGTGGCAAAGTGAGCAAGGGACCCACATCTGGGCATACCCTGCCAACTTAGGGCACACAAAGCAAACACAAGGAGATGATGGACGGAGTGCTGAAACTTTTCAGACACTCACCCACAGTCACAGATCATGGTTGAATCCATCATCGCTTCTCAGCTCACTTTGCCACCCCAGTTCAGACCCACTTATATGCAAATCAGCCTTGACCCTGTGCCTCATGGGAACAGTCCAGCCCGAACTGCCAAGCCAGGTCTTCCGTGGACTGGAAACAAGCATCCTGGACCAATTTTGGGGTAACACTCCTCAACAGCCAGGTTAGCTTTAATTCAGTGGCATAGTGAGCAAGGGACCCATGTCTGGGCATACCCTGCCAACTTAGGGCGAACAAAACAAACACAAGGAGATGATCGACGGAGCGCTGAAGCTTTTCAGACACTCACCCTCAGTCACAGATCTGGCGTGAATTCATTATCGTTCTTTAGCTCACTTTCCCACACCAGTTCAGACATAGCTATATGCAAATCAGTCTTTAACCTGTTCCTGTATAGGAACAGGCCAGCCCGAATTGCCAAGCCAGGTCTCCTCGGGCCAGAAACAAGCATCCTGGGACCGATTTTGGTGTAACACCCCACATCAGCCAGGCTAGCTTGAATCCAGTGTCAAAGTGACCAAGGGACCCACGTCTGGGCATCTCTTCAGAGGAGACCTAGTAGTTTGGCTGAATTCTTTCATTTTGGGTAGGACTAGTAACGGACAGTGGTGGGAGTGCTACCGTGCGCTGACGTGGGGCAGGGGAGGGGCAGGGTGGGGGTTAGTAAACTACAGGTTAAGGCTGATTAGAGGTAAGTAAGCATAAAAATAAATAAAATGAATTTCGTTGCGTGCACTGCATCGCCAAATGTGATGCAGTGCTCACAACGAAATTTGTTTTATATATTTGTTTACTTACCTCTAACCGGTCGTAATCCGTAGTTTACTAACCCCCACCCTGCCCCTCCCAGCCGCACGTCAGCGCCCGGCAGCACTCCCACCATGGGCCGCTACTAGGTAGAACCAAGCCTGATTTGCATGTAGCCCAGGTGAGGAGTGGAACAATCGGCAAAAAGGAAGAACTGGAATGTGGCCCAAAATAATTGCCAGTGTGGATGATAATTTAAGCATTCCACCCATCATCTTTTTGTTTCCCGTCATATATCAGCGTTTATTTGCTTACTTGAGAAAGTCTTAACATTTTTTATACTAGGCAAAACGTTAGTACACAGGGCTCGGAGTTCCTTGTGTAAGTACTAAAAAAAAGCAAACAGTTTTGCCATTTTTCATATGGTTTTTACGAAATAAAATGTCTTTATATACGATTAATGGCATGGATTCGTTTTCTTGCTTTCTTTCCTCACTGCCAATGAATAGCACCTTATGTAAATAAAACACGTCTGAGTGTTATTATTCAAGCTGCAAATTCTTAATTTACAGAAAACAAGCTGCAGCGCCATTCAATAAAGTTAAATAAATGTTACCATGTAATTACACATAATACCAATGATCAGTGACTAGGGAGAAGAGAGAGTTATTTCCATAGAGATCAGATCCAGCTGGGTGGATGCACCTGCATGCTGAACACATCTCTTTCACAGAGGAGGAATTACAATAATGAAAGTATAACACGGAACACAAACACACACGCCGTGTAGAACAGCATATTTCAATGAAAAGGGTTGAAAAGAACATCTTAACTAATGCGACATAACAAGATGAAGTCAAACTTGAACCAAACAAAGCAACAGCTATAATTTACTTTTTTGCGATACTGGTAGAAATGTTGGCTACTAGGTCTAAAAGATGTTCTCTGGTGGGTTTCTATGCACTTCGGCTCTCGTAAAGGTCTGACAATGTTTTATGCATCAAATGGATGCGGATCAAAAATGCTTGAGAGGGAAGGAAAATGTAGTTTCCTGATGGTTTATTCTTATTCCGTGGGAGGCCAGTGCGATATGTATAGTAATTAAGCGTGTGACTTGCCCTATTACCCCAGGCCCCCAGGACTTACTTGCGACAGGTCCTCCAACCATTCAAGGACTTTGTGGACGCGGTTCCACACCTCACACTCTCGCCTCGATCCCCTCCTCTATGTTCTCTCACACTCCTTCTCTCTTGTTCGATCTCTCTCAAGTTCCATCTTTTTTTACACCTCTTTATTGTACGTTGTTTGCCTCTTTTACATACTTCTTGTGCCTCTTAGTCACTTAGGGGCAGATGTATCATCATTGTATTTTGCAAGTCCTTATTAGCAAATTTTACGGATTCGCTATTAAGGACTAGCAAAATGCAATATATGTAGGTTTCGCAATAATCGTTGCGATTCCTACATATTCCTTAATTGCGAATCGCAAATTGCGATTCGCAATTGAGGAATACCTTCCCATTCATTCCTATGGGCCTAGAGTCCCATAGGAATAAATCGCAATTTGCAAGTACCCAATAGGTACTCGCAAATTGCTAATGCAATTTAAAGTTTGCAAGGGTGCCAAAAGGACACCCTGTTGCACCACTGAAATATGCATGTGTGCACATGTGGATCACATACATGCCCTAACGGGCATGAGTGTGCCACATGGCACTTAGAAAAATACAAAAAAGTGCATTTTTGTAGGAAATCTCAAACTACTACCAATTTTAAGTTGGTGGTAATTTGCGATTCCTTAAGGCCAGATCGCAAATTTTGTGTGTTTTCAAAATTGCATTTAAGGAATCGCAATTCCTTAAATGCATTCGCAAAATAGGGAAGTGCAAATTTTGTGATTCCTTATTTTGCGATGGCCTTTTGGGATGATACATCCCAAAAGGCTTTTTCCTGTTCGCAAATGGGCCGATTCTGCGAATCAGCAGATACTTCTCAGAGGCTCTTTTCATAACTTGGCCATTGTTTTCTGCCTCTTTTTGTGTATTTGTACCTGTTGGTGGGACTTTTCCCATTGGCCTCTCTCTGCTCTGTTTGTGCTGCATCTCTCACTCCCCTGCCTAAACCCTTGTTTCTCCCCATTCTCCCTCGCCCTTCTACCCCAGCGCCAATTATCTTTTCCCATTTCCTCTTTGCCCCTTCCCCTTTCCCATGCCCCTCTCTGCCCCACCCAATGCCCAATGCACTTCCTCATCCTCCCAGGAAGGACCTACTTAATGATGGCGGCAGCGAGGACCAGCCATTAAGCAGGTAACTAGCCCTCCCTAGACTAACCTGCAAGTGGTCCTCAGACCAGTCAAGACCCTTTTGAGCCTAGCTTTGAAGGCACGCCAAAGACAAGCTGTTAAAAATTGGGTTGTAGGCTGACTGTGGTATGAGCCCTATTCAAGCAGCAACCACAATCTTAGCCAGGGTAAGAAGCAGGCAACCTAACATTAATCTGTGTTCACCCTCTGGTAACTCAGTACAGAGCAATCAGACTCAACCTAGAGGCAATGTGTCAAATAATTGCTCAACACTTCAAACAGTAAAACAGTGAAAGCACCACACAAAAACATTTCACACCAGGTTAGAAAAACAGAACTTAAATTGATAAATAAAAAAAGACAAAAACAACAAAAATCCAATAGCTCAGGCCAACCAGGAAGGAACGCGGGCATGATACATGGACCATTGGTGCCTGCTGAATCAAAGTACCTTTAATCTGGGCGCGTGGACATCAAGAATGGGTGGCACAATCAAGGCGATGTGTCAGTGCAAATCCACGCAGTGGTGGTGATGTGCTGATCCTTAGCCATGCAGCAGCGGTGATGTGTAGGCTCCGACAAGTGATGAGCTGTGATGCAATGGCTTTGCCGTTGTCGCCCACGCTGCAGTCAATGAAGATGCGAGGACCTTGCGTTGGGAAACGTGTTGCATGGTGGTGGTTCCAAAGGTAATGTATCGATGTCGACCCACGCAACAGCGGCAATACGCTGGTGCTGGTCCATGCAGCAGAGCTGATGTGCTAGCTTTGATCTGCGCCGCATAGGACATGCATTGGTTCTGGTCTGTGCAGCAGCTGCAATGCATCGGTTTGACAGTGGATGCCTCAGTTCTGCTGGAATAAGCACCTTAGGCCCACATGCAATAGTCCAGGACTGGGGTGGCACTACTTGGCAGGGCATACTGACAGATAGCAGAGTCCAGGTGAGAAGAAGGGTGGTTGGAATTATTTTATGTCCCAGAGAGTTTAGATTAGAAGGACAGCCAGACAGTCAGCCCTTGGAATCAATCTGCGTACAAGTGATACAGATCCTGTCTTTCTCATCCAGGCAGTGGAACAGCAGGGAGCAGGATAGCACAGCATGGCAGGAGTCCAGCAAAGCAACAGTCCAGCAGAGTGGAAGCCCTTCAGTAGCACAGCAGTCCTTCTTCCTGGCAGAGTCTTCACAGATCTATCAATGTACTGAAGTGGTGACGTCTGAGATCTAGTACTTATAACTAGTTGTGCCTTTGGAGAGGGGGAGACTTCAAAGACATGCCTGTGAAGTTCACAGAGGACCTCCTTTTCTGCTCTAAGCCCAGACTCACTACAGGGGGCTGTGCAACCCTTTGTGTGGGCACAGGCCACAGCCTATTCAGGTGTATGTGAGGTTGTGTCTAGCATCTCCCTCCCATCTTCTCAGGATGGCCCATCAAGCCACACCTAAGCTCCCATTGTGTCTAGCTGTCTAGAGGGAATACACAAAGCACAGCTGTCACCAACCACAGACAAAGACAGGCAGCAGGTACCAAATTGCTTGAGTGAGAAAATGCCAACTTTCTAAAAGTGGTACAAAAGGGGGAGGTGATGGACGGAGCATCTGAACCAATCAAACACTTACACCCAGTCAAATGATCTGGGTTTAATCCATCACCGTTCTTTAGCCCACTCTGCCACCCCAGTTCAGACATGGCTATATGCAAATCAGTCTGACCCTGTGCCTCATGGGAACAGTCCAGCCCGAACTGCCAAGCCATGCCTTCCCTGGACCGGAAACAAGCTTCCGAGTACTAGTTTCTGGCATTACAGCCGTCTTCAGCCCGGCTTGCTTGAATCCAGTGGCAAAGTGAGCAAGGGACTCACGTCTGAGCAAATCAATCTTGACCCTGTGCCTCATGGGAACAGTCCAGCCCTAACTTCCAAGCCAGCTCTTCCCTGGACCGGATACATGTATCCTGGGTCCGGTTTTGGGGTAACACCCCTCATCAGCCAGGCAAGCTTGAATCCAGTGGCAAAGTGAGCAAGGGACCCACATCTGGGCATACCCTGCAAACTTAGGGCACACAAAGCAAACACAAGGAGATGATGGACGGAGTGCTGAAACTTTTCAGACACTCACCCACAGTCACAGATCATGGTTGAATCCATCATCGCTTCTCAGCTCACTTTGCCACCCCAGTTCAGACCCACTTATATGCAAATCAGCCTTGACCCTGTGCCTCATGGGAACAGTCCAGCCCGAACTGCCAAGCCAGGTCTTCCGTGGACTGGAAACAAGCATCCTGGACCAATTTTGGGGTAACACCCCTCAACAGCCAGGCTAGCTTTAATCCAGTGGCATAGTGAGCAAGGGACCCACGTCTGGGCATACCCTGCCAACTTAGGGCGAACAAAACAAACACAAGGAGATGATCGACGGAGCGCTGAAGCTTTTCAGACACTCACCCTCACTCAATACTTCAAACAGTAAAACAGTGAAAGCACCACACAAAAACATTTCACACCAGGTTAGAAAAACAGAACTTAAATTGATAAATAAAAAAAGACAAAAACAACAAAAATCCAATAGCTCAGGCCAACCAGGAAGGAACACGGGCATGATACATGGACCATTGGTGCCTGCTGAATCAAAGTACCTTTAATCTGGGCGCGTGGACATCAAGAATGGGTGGCACAATCAAGGCGAAGTGTCAGTGCAAATCCACGCAGTGGTGGTGATGTGCTGATCCTTAGCCATGCTACACTGGGCTGGACTGTTCCCATGAGGCACAGGGTCAGACTGATTTGCATATTGCCATGTCTGAACTGGGGTGGCAGAGTGGGCTAAAGAATGGTGATGGGTCAAACCCAGATCTTTTGACTGGGTGTGATTGTTTGATTGGTTCAGATGCTCCGTCCATCACCACCCCATTTTGTACCACTTTTGGCCACCATAAGTGTGGCAGGGTATGCTCAGACGTGAGTCCCTTGCTCACTTTGCCACTGGATTCAAGCAAGCCGGGCTGAAGACGGCTGTAATGCCACAAACCGGTCCTCGGAAGCTTGTTTCCGGTCCAGGGAAGGCATGGCTTGGCGGTTCGGGCTGGACTGTTCCCATGCGGCACAGGGTCAGACTGATTTGCATATAGCCATGTCTGAACTGGGGTGGCAGAGTGGGCTAAAGAACGGTGATGGGTCA
Organism: Lissotriton helveticus; assembly: GCF_964261635.1. NCBI lineage: Eukaryota > Metazoa > Chordata > Amphibia > Caudata > Salamandridae > Lissotriton > Lissotriton helveticus. Next base: position 284,060,543 of record NC_136060.1, read on the forward strand.
AGCCCAGATCTTTTGACTGGGTGTGAGTGTTTGAATGGTTCAGATGCTCCGTCCATCACCACCCCCTTTTGTACCGCTTTTGGCCGCCATAAGTGTGGCAGGGTATACTCAGACCTGAGTCCCTTGCTCACTTTGCCACTGGATTCAAGCAAGCCAGGCTGAAGACGGCTGTAATTCCAGAAACCGGTCCTCGGAAGCTTGTTTCCGATCCAGGGAAGGCATGGCTTGGCGGTTCGGGCTGGACTGTTCCCATGAGGCACAGGGTCAGACTGATTTGCATATAGCCATGTCTGAACTGGGGTGGCAGAGTGGGCTAAAGAACAGTGATGGGTCAAACCCAGATTTTTTGACTGGGTGTGAGTGTTTGATTGGTTCAGATGCTCCGTCCATCACCACCCCCTTTTGTACAACTTTCTAAAAGTGGCATTTTCAGAACTGAAATTTAAAATCCGACTTCACCATAAGTTTGGATTTCAAATCTTGATTTCAGAGACTTCAAACTTGAAAAATCTATTTCTTTGCAATCGGTAATTACAGTTATAAAATGTAATTAGGAAATCCCAAGTTATCCTATGGAAGAGATATGGCTTGCATTAGTGAAAAATGAATTTTAGAGTCTTTCACTACTAGGACATGTAAAACTTAAAGATGCATATCCTGCCTTTTAAATACATTTTACCCTGCCCTCTGGTTTGTCCAGGGCCTACCTTAGAGGTAGCTTATATTTATATAAAGGGAAGGTTTGGGCCTAGCCAGAGGTCTATCTTGCTAGGTAGAAATGGCAGTGTAAACTGCACACACAGGCTATAATGGCAGGTCTGAACCATTATTAGAGGGCTACTTACATGGATGGCACAATAAGTGCCACAATCCACTAATAGCAGTTATTTTACAGGCCCTGGACACATTTGTTGTTCTTTACTGGAAACTTATAAATACATTAAATATGCCAACCTTGTATGAACAAATATTACCATGCTTTAGGGAGAGAGTGCAGGCACTTCAGCACTTTTTAGCAGTGGTAATATGCTCAGAGTCCTAAGGGAAGAAAAAAGAAAGTCAGATAACGTGGAGAAGGAAGACAAAACGTTGGGGTAAAGACCACCCTACGGCTGCCAGGTCTAACACAAGCCCATATGTGCCTGACTGCACGCACCACCAGGAACCCTTTTTCTCCCCAGACCCACCATTACCCATCCGCTCCCTCCAAATACTCAACTCCAGCTACCAGTTGAAGCACTGCTGCTGTGCCACTCTTCACAACAGAGAAAACCTTCACATGCACCTCCTGCAGATTTGTGTGCACTCCGACTCCCACACCTGTCATCACCTCAACGCCCACTACCCTAGCACCAACAACACCCAGCACCCTGCCATTCCACGCACACAAACTAGTAACCATCAACACTAATCTCCTCACTCACTTGCATGCTATTCAACACCCTTTCGCTCAGCAATGGCACCAGGAGACATGGAACTTTCTAAAAGACCAAACCCGGACCTCCTCCTACCGAAACTTGGCTGCACCCACCCTCAGCACCAAGCATGGCCACTACAATCCTGCGGGATACAAAATCATCAGACAAGAACATGAACACAAGCCTAGAAGAAGGCTTGTCATTATTTTCAAGGAATCTATTAGTTGTACCACCTCCGCAGACACCGTAACTAGCTACATGGAGAACCTAACCTTCAAGCTACAGATCACCATTTGCTGAAATGCTGAATCCTCATCTACTGATCGTTAGGACCCTGTGCCAACTTCACCAGCGACATCACCAATTTCCATGCAAACCTAGTCATCGACTCCAGTACCTTCATCCTACTGGGAGGCTTGAACTTTCACTTAGATGATCACACTGACCCTTATTATTTATTTATTATTTTAAACATTTGTAAAGCGCGGCTGACACCTTGCAGGTTTCCTGGCGCTGGAGAATACTCAAAACTGAGGGGGGACTGACGGGGAGGAGCAAGTAAAAATGGGTTTTAAGGGAATAGCCAGGTTTTAATGCGTTTCCGAAAGGGGAGGAGTTGTGAGATTTGACGGATTTCAGGAGGCAGACTGTTCCACAATTTAGCCGCTGCGACTCTGAAGGATCTGCCCCCCGTCCTGACTTTGTTGTATCTGGGAACATTTACCAGACAGGCAGAGGCTGAGCGTAGGGTTCTGGTAGGGGTGTACCAGGTGAACATGGCCTGCAGAGGTTTGGGCCCAGCTCCGTGGAGTGCTTTAAAGACGAGGCAGAGGGTCTTGAAAGCCACTCTTTGTTTAAGTGGGAGCCAGTGTAATTCGGCTAAGGCCGCTGTGGCTGAGGATCTCCTGGTCCAACCGAGAGCTAACTTGGCTGCGGCCGACTGAACTCTTTGAAGTCGATCAAGTAGAGCAACTGGGGACTCAAGTAGCAGCGCGTTGCAATAGTCCAGGCGACTAAGGATAGTGCACCTGACTATCAGCTCCCGGGCTTGTGCAGGAAGGAGTGGCATAATTTTGCGCAGGGAGCGCAGAAGAGCCGAGCATGTTCCCACATTTTTTGCAACTTGGGTTTCTGTGCTCAATCTGTTGTTCAATGTGGCCCCTAGGTTGCGGACCGACGTGACTGGCAGAGGTTTATCTGGTGTTTCCGGAGGCCAGAAGTCGCAGGGGAACTGGCGAGGAATTCGACTCCCCACACAATACAGAACCTCCGTTTTGGAGGAGTTGAATTGCAGGGAATTTTTATGTAACCACCCAGCCGTCTCCCTTAGGCAGTCATGAAAAGCTGAAAGGGGGGTAGAGTCTTCTCCCTCCCAAGAGAGAATGAGCTGGGTGTCGTCCGCATAGTTAATAGTTTTTAACCTGTGGGCCTTTATTAACGTGATGAGGGGTTTGAGGTACACGTTAAAGCGGATGGGGCTGATGGAGGAGCCCTGGGGGACCCCGTGGGGGACGGCGGAGAAGGTGGATTGAAAAGGGGGGAGAGACACAGCCTGCCTCCTGTCCCGTAGATAGGAATGGAACCAGAGCAGGGCTGTGCCGTCCACCCCAGCCTCACAGAGTCTCTCCAACAGGATCCCATGGTTAACCGTATCAAATGCGGCAGACAGGTCCAGCAAGATCAAGGCTACTGCCTGGCCCCTGTCTGCCCGCATACGAAGGTCCTCCATGGCTGTCAGGACAGCTGATTCAGTCCCGTGGGCAGGGCGAAAACCAAATTGAAAATCATCCAGGATCTGATTTTGCTCCAGATGAGCGGAAAGACAGGCGCTTACCCAACGTTCGGCAATTTTTGCTGGGAATGGCAAGAGGGAGATAGGCCGATAGTTAGACAAACATTCGGGGTTCAAGGAAGGTTTTTTCAATAGTGGAGTACCCTAACGCCGTCATCCTCCTTGGGGGTCTCGAGAACCTTGTCCTCATCCAGAAGTTTGCTGAACCCACCCATGCTGCCGGATGCCTTCTGGATACAGTCTTTTCCTCACTCAGCAACATCAAAGTCAACAACCCATTACCAGTCAACTTGACAGAGCACACCCTCATCAGCTTCAACATCACAATCCTATCGCATAGAAGGCCAGCCACCTCTGGACTTGCCCGCTGTGGCTGGAAAAGCATCTCAGAAGAGGACTGGGCTTCCACCCTCTCCGAACAATGCCAGAGTATACCGGTAAGCTAAAGGATGACATCAATAACTCAAGGTCTGGATCGTCATCTGTGGGATGACACCCTGGCCCCTCAAACACTGCAAAACAACAAGAGCACAAACACAAATCAGCTGGTATACAGAAGAACTCAGGATGACAAAGCAGCACTGTAAGCAACTAGAATGCAAGTGGAGAACAAGTTAAAACGCAAGGACAAACACTTAAGGTGCTACCATCAGCAAGTATGGAGCAGGATATATGATGTTAGCACGCATACTTTTAGCACGCAGACCATTACCACGCAATTTTTACAACGCAGGACTCTTTACCACGAATACCTTTACAACGCAATACACTACAACGCAGGTACTATTACAACGCATACCATTACAACGTAAGTATAGGTAAGTATATAATATGTTAAAATAATGTAATTATTAGTAATATTTTTTAATTAATAAATTAATATTTTAATATTAAATATTTTAATTAATTATATTAATTTTTATTTATTAATTTGTAAATATATATGTTAAAAATACCCCTGTACCACAAAACCCAAACCCATCCCTAAAACCTAAAAATACCCCTGTACCCCAAAACCCAAACCCATCCCTAAAACCTAAAAATACCCCTGTACCCCAAAACCCAAACCCAACCCTGAAACCTAAAAATACCCCTGTACCCCAAAACCCAAACCCAACCCTGAAACCTAAAAATACCCCTGTACCCCAAAACCCAAACCCAGCCCTGAAACCTAAAAATACCCCTGTACCCCAAAACCCAAACCCAACCCTGAAACCTAAAAATACCCCTGTACCCCAAAACCCAAACCCAAACCTGAAACCTAAAAATACCCCAGTACCCCAAAACCCAAACCCAACCCTGAAACCTAAAAATACCCCTGTACCCCAAAACCCAAACCCAATACCCATAATAAATGTTTTAAAAAAAAAGATAAATTTACCTATACTTACGTTGTAATGGTATGCGTTGTAATAGTAGCTGCGTTGTAGTGTAATTCGTTGTAAATACATGCGTTGTAAATACCCTTGCGTTGTAATGGTTTCGTTGTAACAGTACTTCGTGGTAAAAGATGCGTGGTAACGGTTGTATACCATGGAGCACCAAGTGAAAACCCATTGCAGATGGCATAGAAGCCGGTTTCAATATAGCAAAGACATCGTCTCCATCATCAAAGTTTTCACTGCATCCAGCAACATCACCTTAACATGACTCTGCAATGATCTCTCAGACTTTTTCAGCAACAACATCACATCTGTCTATGATACCTTTGCCCCCCAACAAGACCTCATTGTTGGAAAACGAGGTAGCATCTGTGCAGCCTACACAAATAACATGACTACATTTGTCCTTCACTGGGAACCAAATACCCAATAGTAGCGCCTGACTCTCAGAGGGTAACGTTGCAGAGCAGTCTGAGGCATACTCAAGGGAGGTGGTGTGGGCTAGTAATCGGCATTTGCAGGTGCACAAAAATAACACTCAATAATTTATTGTCCAGTCTGAACTTTGCTTTATAAAAGTAAAAGTACATTTATTAAACACACACACTACTCAATCCTATGCACCAATTTACAAATATACATAAGCTGTTGGAATTACTTTGTGACATTGCATAACATCTCCACCCCTCCCGCATCGGGGGTGGGGTCTAGTACCATCACCTCCATGTATACATATCATCTTGCCCCCAATGCAATTAGTTGAACATAACCTGGGGCGTGAGCCCTGCCACTGGCACCATCCCAGTGGTGACCCACCCCATTGCCTCAACAAGCAATAAAAATGGGTGCACCTGCCTTGGTGACACAGGACCCTGACTGAGCATCTCCTACTGACCATAAAGTGTGCACCTCTATATCTTAAGGGCTAGCAGTCTTGGGTCTTCACCTAAATACAGCAGCAAGACAGTACTCAGCACATTTGTGGATCATTAGAATGCATTGCAATGACATCCCCTAAAGGCATCACAGATGAAATCACATGATTACGCACATACAGCCAGACACACTAGCAGGAATGTCTGGCAACATAACCCCACTTTGCTTATGACATCACTGTTGGACTTGGCCCTTATTGTCCTAAAATGTTTTGCTTTTCCCCCTCGCCTTTTTACTGACAAGGTGTGTCTGATCTGAAAATAATAGATGTTGTGCAATGGTGTATGTATCTTTATTTCCACCATTGTAGAATGTCACTTTTAAAATTAATGCCATTTCTGTCTGCTTGTGGCGTCTGCCTGAGGTGGGTTGGCGGTCTAGTGTCTGAAATGCTTGAAGTGACAGAGTGCTCTACACCTCCCCCACAGTGACAGTTGGGAAAGGAACTGCCAGGAGCCTTCTAGAAGGTTATAGCCCTTTCTGGTAGGTGGGGTGAGGGGTGTATACAAGGCAGAGCTGGGATGCCATGTGCTCAGACTGGGAGTGGATTTGAATGAGAGGGGACACTCTGACAGGAGGTACCACCTCATGGGCCTGTGTGCTGGCCCCTGTGCCCAACTGTACCCCTCTGCTGTCCACAGGGGTAGTAAGAGCCCGCTGCTGGAGGGAAGATCGCAGACCCAGGAGGAGTGCCACTTTATGAGGGATGACTGTTCCTAAAAACTGCGGCCCTGTTTTGATGAGTGCCCACTGGCCGCTGATCTTGCCCAGTAGTGCCTGCTGCTCTCCTACCTAGTGCCTTGTGAGCGCTAAAACTGTGCCATGCCTGCTGGCTAGCGCCTGGAGAAGAAAGGAGCGCTAAACTGGAATTGTCGGTGCTTCCCTGCCTGCACCCTAGCGCCTTCTGAGTTTTGCATGTGGAGTGCCAAGGAAGAGAGGTGCTATCTTGTTGTCCCTAGAGCGCTATATTCTACCCGGGACTTTTCCAGCCTGTTTGCAGGGAGAGAAGAGGAACTGTAGTGTAGTTCCTATATTCCCAATAGGCTCTACGCATTGGAATAATATAAACAGCAGTGTAGACGTAGGACTGAGGTCGACTAGGTATCTACTGACTATATTAGACTTAATTAGTTTTGCCAGCTAGCTCAGAGGTCACTAGACACTTTCTCGAATAAACAAGGAGGAGTTTAACTTCCCTGGATAGACAAGAAGGGATTAGCTTCTGACGACCATAAACATGACAACTTTGCTCCCTCAGAATAAGAGTGTATCTCTAGAGTTGTGTGAAAACAATAGACAGCTATATTACTCAGTCAATCGTGCATACTTAGTTTCACCAGAGTGCAGAGAAAAGAGAGACGGGCGTTTTCAATAAAAGGTGTTATTTATTGAGCAGTCTTCTTTCTCATGCAAGAGAAATGAAATGCCATAATTGCAATACTTAATGTAAAGTAAAGTGCGTACAGTAAAAGGATTATTATGAACTAATACTGTAAAAGCATTGATATGGTTTCTTAGCCATATGATACTTTAAAATGGATAAAATATATACATACATATATACATTGACTAACGTACTCAACTGGTGCTTCTAAATACGCCTACCCCGGTGTACCTGACCTAAGCCTAATACGTGGGAAGGAGTAAGCAAGTAGCAGTTTAAGTTAAGTTGGTTTTTGCCAAGAATCTGAGTCAAGAATTCTCTTTAAGGGTTTGGTCAGCTCCGTACCTGGGTAACAGAAAGCAGGAGGTCTGGTATCTCTTTCTCAGGACTCGATATCCCAGCAACCCGCAAGGGCGGCTGGAAACACCGGAGCTGGATTTTCTCGGCTGGAGAAAAAGACAGCGTCTTTCTCAGTGCGTCAAAAGGGAGGGGCGGCGTCCGTGGGCTCTCGCATCAGCTGGGTTCTCGGGCAAGTAGATAACCGCTCTGCTCCAAACCACCGTGTGTTTGCTTAAGGCAACGTTGGTATATTTATACCTGAAAGGTGCCGGGTTTGACGTAAGGTTGGACATGAGACGTCAATAAAGATGTCACTAAGAACTGGCCGTTCTTTCAGTGTTCGCAGGAGTTCTAGGACAAATTAAAACAGAAGCATGGGGATTTCCCAGGTTGCTGGAGGTTTGCTTTGTTTAAAGAACGCTTTGTACTCTCTAGGAGTCTGGGGAAGTAGCCTTGCTTAATTTGGACTGCATGGGCTACGACTAAATATGGATATGATTCTTATGCCTTTATAAGGATATTATTTATTATAACCACATAAGGGCATAAATCAGGAATATCGAATTAGGGTCCTAGATTGAAATACAACACCCACTCCCCGATCTAATGTCCCTCATTACTTAAAACTAAGCAATAGTAAACATATAATGGTGCATGTGTTTTCCAACCCACCCCAAAATACATAATTCGCATTTGAAAAGGTATATGGTAAATACACGAAAATGATTATTGGTTCTGTACGCTTTTCAAGCAGTGGTATCATTCAGGTAAAAATGCATATATATATCAGCTGAATGAATTGCGAAAATTACACATGAAATGGCTCTTAATACAGAAGAGAAGGTCGAGACCATTTCTTCATATATTAATACAAATGCTGTACATATGCTAGAGGCTGAGGTAAAATATTGTCTCTAGAGTTCCTAAAATAGAAGCTCTGATCTCTAAGAATAGTTCTACTTTAAGCAGAGTACTCTGTGCCAGAAAAAGGTAAATATTTTGGAAGTGAAAAAAAATAATTTCGTTTTCAGGGAAAAATAGTTCCAAATGTTTTCAGTAGCTTTTGTTTATCAAAGCTGAAGGCCGAATTCAGAGTTCAGGGAACACTGTTTGCTTGTTGCTTAAAAAGTTATTCCCGTTGTTCAGGGGAGAAGATCATTTCAGACAGACATGCAAAAAATTTGGTCTACAGCCTCAGGTGAAATTTCGACCAAGTTCGAAAATGCTGTAACAGTGCAGTCGTGAGAATGATTGCTATCATCGATGTCAGGATCAGCAATGCTCACAGAAGGTTGTACCTGGGTGATGCTGCTCTCATCTCGTACTCCACTGCCACATACTCGTAGTGGTGAAGTCTCAACGAATGCCGTCATCAGAATGGGTAGCCGCTGGGGACAACACGATGCATGAGCCGTTACAGGACCTAGCAAAGTATCTGTATCCAATGGTACTGCTGATGGTAGTGTAAGACAGACGTCCAACACGCATTCTACTCCGCATAGCATACATCGAAGCACAGGGAAGATGCAATTTTGCCAGATAGGTCTGAATGAAAGAAACCAGGTCATATTCAGATCTCTTAGCCGGGCTAATCGGAGGACTTTAGTTATGCGGTCTCGATAGCGTATAGCTAGGATCGTTTCTTCCATCATTGCTGGAGTCTTGTCTGCGACTTGGCTTGCCATATCGGAGCAGAAGGATCAAAAATAAGATTCCTGCCACGAGTCCCAAAAGTAGAGGTAGGCGGCCAAAGACAGAATGGACAAAATTGGGAAAAATGCCCAGAACTGTTTCGAAGGGTGTTAACAGTCCCGAAAAAATTGTCTTAAATACATGTGCGATGCCACTGGTATCTGTCATGTTTAGAATTTGGCTTACCATTTCTACGAAATGCACGGGGCAATTTGTTGATAAAAGGGAATGTATCTCTGCCGTTGTCCTTGCAACTTGCAGATCATACGTTTCTCTGGACGAGGTCAAAGGCACAGTTGTCTGTAAAAGAACGGATTTCATTCTGCTTAAAGTATCAATTCGAATAGAAGAGATATTCAAATAAGGCCATGCCGCCTCCATGTCTGAAGTGCTGTTTGGATACAATACTTGCATACAGCAAGTGACCATGGAACTAACGCTGACGAGATAGGCTTTCCCTGGCACCATGCCACAACAGCTGTGGTCATTTATTAGAACATAGCTCCCGTTAGAAAGTTGTCTAAAGAAAGGCTCTATCTGTGTTGTAGGAGTGCCGTGCAGGTGACATGAAAGGTTATTTGAAGACCCTTCGCATGCCCCATGCAAGTTAATACCTTGACACAGAAGTGTACCGCTTAGTGATCGTTTACAATTTTTACCACTAAGAAATACATTCTTTTTCTTTTCACTGTAACATGTGTGTGTATAAGGTAGTTTCCATGTTGACTTGATGTACCCTTTACCCAACCTTTCATACTGGCCCGCTGGTATATATTCTTGGCATATTTAAATTGGAAAGTTGTTATCGGAATTGTAATTATTCCGTGTATTATCTATTCAATGACAGGTCTTTCTGACATTGTCAATGGTAATCTCTCAAGTTTTTCAATGCTCAGAATCATGTAGTCTGCTCCTTTTTGTGCTAAACTGATTTGTTTATCAGTAAGGTTAAAGATAGAGAATAATGACGTTGAGTTGATTAAATGCCATGGTACGTAGCCTGAACGCAGATTTTTCAACGTCCAGCCAAGCTGTACAATAGAACGTAATTGGGACTGACCATGTTGTAACATTAGTAAGTCCTGCTCTATTATATCAACAGCAGATGATACGATACTGTCCAGTGAATATATTCTGGAGGACAGAGTCGTTAACCCATTGTCCACAACAGAAAGTGATTTTTCCAAATTAATACGATCAATTTCTCGTATTTTTTCTGCTGTTTCAATTTGCATTACTTTCCAAGCTTCGTTGTACGCAGCGTATATACCGGCCACTATGAAACGTTTTTGACGTTGTTTGCGTGGTCCCAGTATGAAATCTCGAAAGTCAGCACCGTCTTTAAGTAAAGTCAAGTGTTGCTTAATTTCAGCCAGTGTGGATTTTTGTAGCCATTCGAGGCATAGTTTCCCTACACTGTATGTTGTAACTATCCCTGGATGTTATCTCTGGGAGTATTTTGGGTCTGGCCTGTTCAGTTTTAACCCCTGTATTTTGTTCAGGAATCTATCTTAACAGTTATTTGTGTCTGTGGGCCAGATCAACCATTTTTTCCAATCAGGATGTGCTCTGTTTTGGTATAAAATATGGGATACGTCTATCTCCATATCATTAGTGTTATTACTATCAGGTATGGACTTTGGAATAGACGGTTTGTTTAAGTCCTTAATTTTGGCTAGGCCAAGACAGGTAGTCTGTTGAATGGTGTCATTCAGGAACATTAATTGTTCTGGGATCATGCAGGCTCTAAACAATGCTTCTAAACCTTGGACCTGCCATTCTTTTGTACCCCAGATGGTTTTTGTTTCAATGTTTTTGTTCCAAAATTCAAAACCAAATGTAATCATTTTTTCATAAAATGCTTCAGAATAAATCAATTTAGTATTTGTCAACATTGTTTTCATTTCTGTCTTATTTAACATCTTAAAATAAAACGTTTCTGCATCACTTGTGTTAAACCCTGAGAAGTATGGGAATTTCTCATAAAATGTTTTAGGGCTGCTTTTAGGTGGTGTAGCACAATGCTCCCATTGGTTATACTTGAAAACATTTCTAGGTTGAGCAGATTTATGCAAATAGTGATGACCAAAATGATTGTAGCAATACATTTCTTCATATTTTGATGAACCCTGTAAATAATCATGTTCTGTAAATTTTGCTGACATTACTAAATCTGACATCATATTGTTAATATTTTCAAAGTCCCAATCATCAGAGAATGTACTTGGTTTTACAAAGTCACTTAATGAAACCTTAAACTGGTGTAGATATTTCAAGAGCTCAATCGGGCCATAGATTTCATAATCCGTTTTGTCCCAAGCTACCCCACCAGGTATTGGATTGGCTGTGACGTTTACTGATGATAGTTCTCTTTTCTCGATGTGAGATGATTTGTGAGGCTTTAGGACCAAGTTGATGTTCTGACTTGCTGTGTCAATTGTACTGTATTTTCCTTCAATGTATTTTCCCAAACAAAGAACCATGATGAGCCAAAGCAGGAGGAAAAGTACACCTAACACAATCCAAAATTCAATCCATAGAGAAATCAGATAGGTTTCTTTGAGTTGATTAAAGAGTTCTGTTACTTTTTCTTTGAAAGGTTTTGTGGCTGGGTTTTCTTCAGGCTCGCTTGGATCTTCAGAACAGTCATCGAAATTGATGAAGTAGCCAGATGCAGTTCTGTCAATTGTTGGAATTGCTTCCGGATTTTCAGCTGCTTTTGGATTTTTCTTTGATTCATTAGCATAGTCTGAGGCTACATCGTTGTAGACTGGTGTTTCTTGATGAACTGTTGCAATTTGGGTTTCAAGAGGCACAAGTTCCATGGCTTTGTTGCATAGTCCTTTTTTATTCACTACAGGTTTATCGAATGTAATTAGTCTCTCAGTTTGAACCTCTTGTATTGTAGCAAATTTTGGTATTCTGCTATTTCTTGGGAGTCCACTCGGCCTACTACTTATTATTGGCCACATGTTTGTGGTTTTACCAGGTCGATGGATACAACTCGGTTCTCCTTTTTACCAGCAAGGGGCGGTAGTACAACTGATCTTGTTCCGCTGATGTAAATTGATACTTGTATAGCGCACTACTCACCCGCAAGGGTCTCAAGGCGCTTGTATGAATACCGCTATGGAACCCATCCTGGCTTTCCCTGTGAGGTGTCCACTCCTGGGCACCCCCAAGGTGGAGGCCAGGCATCCTTAGCATTGTGGGGGCTGTTGTGGAGATTAAGCAAGCTATTGCCCAGAGTTGCAGAGTGGGGCTCCATGTATGGAATAGGCACCAAGTAGAGAATTATCAGGTCCGTGGAATTTTTGAGCTCAAGACCCGCCGAGGCGGGGAATTGAACCCTGGTCCCAGGCTAGACCTCTGCATCAGGGTTTGCCGCTCTAACCATTTATCCTTCCAAAGGAATGTCTCTAAAGGACACTTTGTCGTTCAGTGAAGATCATATACAAAGTTTAATTGCTTCTTCTCTATTTGCTAACGTCACTTTGAGCTCTTCTGCCCACCAGCAGAATGAGTCAGATAAATTGATCAGACTGAGTAAAAAACATATAAGTACAGAGCTTCATGCACATTTTTTGTTTAAACATCTGAGGGGAGGGACAATCCCCTGGAGATTACAGGTGAAGAACGTGCCTGTAATTTTCACCGAGGACGCTGAGTATAGAAAGGGGTTCAGTTGTATTAATACAAAATGCAGTAGGGACCTAATGGTCCACACCATTGAGACTGTGCAAAGACTCTGCAGTAAGGAATTAGAGGAAATAGAAATACTGACCAAAGCTATCGAAGATAGTCCAACAGTATCTGATGCCAAAGCTCTCTTGGAAAAGATAGAGAAAGAGATTTTGGCTTTTAAGGACAATACGATTAACAATAAAACTGCACAGCACGAAAGAGACTCCAAGGCGTTCATACTCGAGAAGGCATACCCTTTTCTAAAAGACGAGTACTATACACAAGCAGACTCACAGGGGGCACTCTATAACTATCAGGGGAGATCTCGCAACAGATCTAAAACTTTTTCTGAAACTTCTTCTTTTTTTCGGATTCATCAGGTTCAGATACACGTGGGAATCAAAACAAAAAGCAGGTGTCTTTTTTAGAGAAGGGCCAGCAAGGAAAAACAAAATTCAAGGTACCATGGGAGATGCGGAAAATAAGGAACTTTTACAAAACCTAGGGGCAACCACTACAGTGGTCAATTTATCCCCTAAAACATTAACGAAGGATGAAGAGTCAGTATTGAACTTAGGATTAAAATTTGTCCCACGCCAACAACCAGACTTTACCCTAATGAAACTTGAAACTATTGAGTTCTGTCGTAAAATTAGACTCAGGGCTTTTTTTGCTAACCAGCCTCCTATGATTGAGAAAGAGACTACGGGGTTACGAAACAAATCAAACTTTATACCCACCCAAAAAATTCCTAAACAAATGTATGCCTTTGAGCAAATAATGCTATCATCAATAGACAAATTGGAAAAGAATAAGAAATATATTCAACAGAATATAAGTAAAGGGCAAAGAACTGCGCTCAAAAACCTGAGGGAAGATCAATCAATAGTTATCAAGCAGGCCGACAAAGGCGGTGCAGTTGTTCTCTGGCCAAGAGATAAATATCTAGCAGAAGCTCAGTCACAGGTTGACAATAAAGTTTGGTATAGGCCACTCCAAGAAGATCCTGCCAAAAATATACAGGGAGCGATAGCTGATATTGTCAGAGTAGGGATGGAAAATGGCTATGTTGGTGTTAAAGAAGGCGAGTTTCTAATAAAAAAAATTCCAAGGACTCCCATCCTATACTTCCTCCCAAAAATTCATAAAAACCTAAACGAGCCCCCAGGACGACCTATCATCTCTGGATGTGACTCGTGTCTGGAACCACTCGCAAAATATGTAGACTTCTTTTTGAAACCGTTTGTGAGCACGGTGAAATCATACTTAAAAGACACCATGGACTTTTTGGTAAAAATTGAGGGTACTGAGTTTAATCCAAACGTGCAACTACTAGTGACAATGGATGTTACGTCCCTCTATACCCAGATTCCCACGAGTTTCATTTTAAAACTAGCAGAGATAGCCTTGAGGAAGAATTATTTTCGTTTCAATGAGCAGTTTTTCATGCAGACGAAAGGTACTGCTATGGGATGCCCTTATGCCCCAGAGATGGCCATACTGTACATGGCGGAATATGAAAGAAGGTTCATTGATAACAACAATCCATTCAGTGAACATATAAAACAATGGTTACGCTACATCGACGACGTGTGGCTCCTGTGGCAGGGGAGCCGCACCGAGTTGATGGAGTTCCATACATGGCTCAATGCAAAACATCAAGATATTAAATTCTCGATGGAATGCAGTGACACCAAAATGACGTTCCTTGATGTGGAAGTCACCTGTACAGAAGGGCGGTTAATATCTTCCCTGTATAGAAAAAAGACTGATAAAAACACAATGTTGCATCATTTAAGTCCTCATCCAAGGAATCTGAAGGCCAACTTACCATATGGTCAACCGCTCCGCATTAGAAGAAATTGTACGGAGCTGTCTGATTACGAGAAACCTGCAGGTACATTCTGTGAGGAATTGAAAGGCAGAGGGTATCCTCGAAAATTGTTAAAGCATTCATATAAGAGGGCGCGGTATACGCCTCGAGAATGCCTTTTACAGACCAAAACAAAACCTGAACTAGACAGATTAGTTTGCGTCACCACATTTGGGCCTGATACCAATAAGCTGAGACAGGCGGTCCTTAAAAATTGGCATTTATTGGACAATCTGGACTGCCCATTTCCCCGTCCACTTTTTGCATACCGGAAAAATAGGAGCATAGGCCAACAAATAGTGCGGGCAGACATTGCTCTACCCAAACCCAAGAGTGACTTATTGTCCCAGTGGGGGATGAAACCCATTGAGGGACACCATAAATGCGGGTGCTGTGCGGCATGTGGAAATACAATGGAAGGAAAGGAATTCCAACATGAAAGTGTGAGGTGGAAACATTTGTGTTTCTCGAACTGCAAAACACGCAATGTCGTGTACGTGATTGTTTGTCCATGTTCGAAAATTTATATTGGCAAGACAACCCAGCAAGCCAATATACGTATAACTCAACATAAATGACGGTTGAAGAATAAAGTTTTAACCGCCCCCATGGTCCAACATTTCATTGAAAACAACCACACTGAAAGTGATTTCAAGTGGTCAATCTTGTTTGTTTTGCAACAATCGAGAACAATAATGGATCCTGATAAAATCCTGCTACAGAAAGAGGCGTATTTGATATTAAAATTCAATAGCGCACTCACTGGTTTAAATTCGTTGTCTGAAGTATGAAGGTTGTAACAACTACACTAATTTAAATTTTTTATGGAACAAGCAGTAACACACTAAAAGGTGGCCACTACAGTCAGAGCATGATTGACCACGCAAAGTGTTTTGATAAATTCCTTCATCCCTCATTAATTCAAATCTTTATTCCTGTGCGAAGACCATTCTTGTTTAAATCGTTCGACTTCGCACAGAGATAATAGTGTATATTGGACTTTGTTTTTGTTTTTAAAAAACCACTAAAAGATGGCCGCCACAGAACGTGCGGGTTTCAGCAATGCGCGTCGAAGCTATAAGCCACACACAAAGATGGTCGCCGCATCCACAGATTGACTAAGCAGTCACCGGATCGCCGCCAAATCAAGTAGGTGAAACGCGGAATAAAAGATCAGTTTCCTCTGCCTAAATTAAAATGCTTAAGATATACCCGATTCTAAAACACACTTTTGTACATAGGAAATTGTACTTTGGCCGAGAATGAGAGTAGCCGCCTGGGAATTCAACAAATGAAGTGGTTGCAGTACACGAGGGAGATCGAAAACATATCAGGTATGCCCCACAGAGTAGTGAACGCTTAACTCATGATACTAAACATAAGAGAGAATTACATGAGCGTTTTGTTAATTCCAGATTGTGAATAAAACGACAAGGAGAAGTATTGTTCACAAAAACAGGACAAAAAGTGGAAACTAGAAGAACAACAAACTGACACTTTAAGGTATGTCCAGTAAGAATTGGTGCATAACCGTATTGCCAGGGTTGAATGGAGAATGGCAAAATGTCCTAACTTGATTATAGGTATAAAAATTAAGGAACCCAGTCGAGTGCAGAATAATACTTGCGGACCGGCGACAGCTGGAAAACAGGTAAAAATAGTGACAGCAGCACCAGATGGAGTGAAGCCCATGAGATTTAGATTCATTAAATAAACCCCCCCCCCTTTTTGTTTTATACATATTTTTAGATAAACTTGAAAGACAGAGCCCTGAGGAGAACCTGAAAATTGAAAACATCGGGTTTGAAACGCGTCGGCACATAGAGGAAATAGACATCAAATTGCCTAATAGACCAAATAATTGATTTATGGTTTATTGAAATTCTTGTTGCATTTGGTTGTTAGTTTATTTTAATCTTGAGTCCAGAGGGTGACTTGTGTCTTTTCAAAAAAGTACGAGCAGTAAAATATACTGTTCAAAATGATTGTGTATATATCAAAATGTATTTGTGTATATATAAATGGTGTATTTATGTTGTAGAAATGTATTGTGTTTGTAAATGAACGAAAACGTTAAGTGTCCTTTTCATACATGAAATAAAGGAAAAAACTCAAAATAATAAAATAAAAGGGTACGAATGAGATATAACCAATTAACCTAGGAGTATCACTTGTTTTTTTCCTCAAAGTGGAGGATCTAGAGAAGTGTGTAGTTGGTAAATTATGTTTGTATACCCGCTCTAACCATTGAGCCACACTTCTCCTGATAGCTAAGACAGGTACTGCTTTTCTGTAAGAAGGCCCAAATTCCTTCTTCACCGCGATCTTCTCTCTGACCAGATCCCCAATCTTTGGAATCCAGACAGGTATTGCTGGGACAGGTGGTTTTTCTTCAGTTGCTGTTGGCTGTTGTTTTAACTTTATGTTGCTCAGGTTCCTTCTTGTTTCATTTAAGTCCTGCAAAACAGCCAAACGGTCTTTGATATCAAAGCATTTTTCTTCTACCACTGAAGTCTGACTATCAAGGTCCTGAATATGCATTCTAGTACCGAAAAATAGTTCGTACGGACTGAGACCTTTTAGAGAAATTCTTGGCAGATTACTAAGACTACGTTGGACACTTGTAAAATGTTGGACCCACCCATCACCAGAACCTAATACCCTCGCCGTTATAGATTGCTTTATGTCCCGGTTTTTTCTTTCCACTACCGCATTTCCCTCAGGATGGAAGGGACAAGAGTACCGCAATGCAATGCCCATGCTGGCCATGGCCTCCTTGTAAGCCCTAGAGCTAAACGCAGGACCCTGGTCAGAATGTAGCATGCCAATTGCGTATGTGCCGATAAAGACTCGCAAATCTTTTATAACAGTTCTGGCATCAGCCGAGCGCTGGGGCCACATCCAAATGAATCTCGTGCAGGAATCCACTGCGACCATGATATATTTATAGTTGCCATCCCCTTGTAAGGGACCACAGTGGTCCAGGTAAACACAAGCTAATGGTTTATCTGAGATTAGAAGGGGTGTCTGCGCTGGTCGTTTCACTGTTGATACTTTCATTCTTTGGCATATTTCACATTCTAGAACATAGTTCCTAGTTGGTTTTCTCATGCGCGGCCACCAATATCTCTGTTTTAATAACGATATTGTGGCGGAAACACCAGCATGTGCAGAAGCTAGCCCTTCGTGTGCCGCTATAATTAGTCCTAACCTGTGTTCCATGTTTGGAATTGCCCTATCCCCCACTCCAGGGATTCTAGCAAAAGGAACATTATTCGCATCAGTTATGTATGAGTACTTTACTGGAAAGCCTTTTGGGAGTGATTTTCTATCATCTTTTACTGAAGCACTGACAGCTTGCATTACATTGCTGTCTATTTTTGTTTTTGACTGGGTGATAGCAGCTACGGAAGCCGTTTGCACAGCTGCCTTCGCGGCTTCATCAGCCAATGAATTCCCCGCAACGTGAACGCCATCACGTTGATGACTCAGTGTATGTATCACGTGAGTCTTTTGTAGTTCTTTCTGTAAAAGAACTACTTGTTCCCAAAGCATTTTATGCGTGATTGTGCCACCTTTTGCATCTTTGAAGCCGTTTTGAACCCAGTTCCGCAAGTATTCATTATAAGACTGAACGCAGTAATATGAATCGCACACTATTAGTGTGGGGAATTCGCGATCGGTATTTTCAAGCGCCATCTTAAATGCTAGTAGTTCAGCTTGCTGAGCTGTACAATCTCCTAGAGATTGTGTTTTAGTGACCAGTGGTCTAAATTTTCCTTTGCGCCAACGACCTTTAACAATCGCGCACGCAGCACTGTAAGCTTGCTTACCCCCAACTGCAGGTTGTGCTGATCCGTCTGTATATATTATACAGCCGTAATGTTCCAGAGGCAGGATTTCGGTAGGCAGAGGACATTCATATTCATATTGTAGAAATCTTATGTTTTTAAATTAGGATCAAATTCGTATACTACATCTGTTGCAGCAAGAGAATTAACCCAGTGTATCCATCTAGGATGTAGTGCTTTAGCATTTGGAATGCTTGCCTTTGTCACTGCTTCTAGGGCAGGTATTGGTGTAACGATTATTATTCATTTCCCTTGTGCTAGGGCTCTTTCTTTTGCTACAGCAGTCTGAACCGCAGTTAGAATTTTTTCAGTAGAACTGAATTTCATTTCAGCTTGTGTGTACAAGTGTGATTTGTAAGCTACTGGTACCGTTTCACCCTCATTAGAGGTTAGGTACGTGAATCCGCATCTTCCTGGGATGACTCGGATTACAAGGTTGCGTATGTTTTCGCGTGTTTGCAATTTTGTTTTAGCTAACATGTCTGTTTGCAATGATCTTAAAATTTCTTTGTGTGTCTGAGTCCAATTGATTGGTTTGAAATCAGGTTTTATTAATTCATAGAGAGGTTTAACCCTCTCTGCATAATTTAGAATGTATGTTCTTCCGAAATTCAGGAAACCTAGTATTGATTGTAAGTTCTTCAGCGTTTTAGGTGCTTAGAGTACTGCACACTGCTCTAAGAAGTTGTCTGCTAGGCTTTTGCCTTCACTTGATAATTCATATCCTAAAAACAGGACAGTTAGATGGGCAATTTGTGACTTTTTAAAGTTGAATTTGTAACCCTCTGCTGCGAAACCAAGTATTATGGTGTTCACTCTTTTCAAGTGAGTCTCCAGGTCATCATCTGTGAGATAGATGCCGTCGACATAAGATAATGCTTCATCATCATATATTTGTAGTAACTCTGTTACTCTTGCTGAGAATAATCCTGGGCTATTCTTGAATCCCTGTGGGAGTCGACAGAAGTGTTTTTGCGACCCCATTATTGAGAACGCAGTCAAATACCTGCTCTCAGGTGCAATGTTCTGACAAAAGAATCCATTAGAGATGTCTAATGTCGTTTTATATTTTTTGCGCACGATGTTATTCATTAGTGCTGCACTGTGTGAGTTTTGTACTGCAAACGTTTTGCAACATGAGTTTAAGTGTCTGTAGTCCAAAACTAGACAATATGAATCGTCTGGCTTGGAGACAGGAAACAAAGGATTGTTCATTTGTGAAGTGCATGTTTCAATCACCCCCTGGTATTCAAGTTGATCTAAGATCTCCCTGACTTGTTTTTTAGCTTCTTGCTTAACAGGATACAGCCTTTGTGCAGTGGGTTGAAGTTTTAACTGGATTTTGTGAGGAGGAGAGTCCTCATCCCATCCTACATGATTTTTATACAATGCAGGAGCTTGGGCCACTGCCCATTTTCTTGCATATATGGATTTTTTATGAGTTGAAATATGATCTGAGAAGGCAGGCATAATCATTTCTTCGCCATGAGGGCACTCCCTGACAAACTCTGGTGGCCAGTCTTGCTCAGCTAACAGAATGCCATTGCCTTTCGAAAGGTTATCCCAAAAGAGACCCCTTACTTTCCTAGTCTTGTCCCCCTCTATACGCAGTGTTATTTCGTATATTTTATGAGGTTTGCTAACTCTGGTATCTGCAGTTTCCACCTGAATGTATTCATTCGTGTCCACTGTCTCCAGAAGATTCATCAGGATCTTGCGAGCTATGGTCACTTCTGCTGCGCTGTCTAGAATTGTCTGGGCCCACTCTCCGTTTTTCAGTTGTGTCCTCAGTATCCTCGGCATGTTTAAATTATTTTAATACTGGCTACCTTCTTTCTTGGAAATTGTAATTTTTTACTTTGATGAGCAGGTTCCTTGTCTTTGGACTTGACGTGCTCTTCTTTGTGTTCTGACCGTCCTCTTCTTTCCGATTTCTCTGAGGAAGTCTGAAAAGATCGAGAGGGACGTGTATCAATATCTTGATATCTATCAGGTTTTTTTTCAAATTATCCCTATTTCTAAGGTTGTATCTTTTCTCAGAGGGCTCCCTCTGGGAAGACTTGTGTCCTTGGTCCGGAGATCTTTCTCTCCGTTGAGGAGACCTTCCTCTGGACTGGAATAGTTTTTCTTTTGAGTGGATTGTTTATTACCATCCCAACTCTTTTTTGGAGTATTTAGATTATTTTTTATAAAAGTTTTTTCAGGATTTTCAGTTAGTTGGGGTTTTACTGGTTTCCCACCCGAACTATCTCTTCCTAGTTCTTCATAGGATTTGTCTATGATTCTGGCAAGTTCAAAAGGTTGTTCTGCTATATCTGTTTCTTTCAGTTTCTGGCGGATCGCCACAGATGCTGCTTCTCCTTTTATGTTGGCTAGTAATATAGCCGAGACCTGCTTGAAGTCTTTCAGTAATTTCATACCCAGAGTAAAAGCAAGTTCTGGACCGTATTCATTTTGAATTTGTCTTAACACATCTGGTATTACCGCCATGGACGGAACACCATGTGTTTTTGTGTAGATGGAAGCAAAGACTGTGCCCCAAGTGTCACAGTCCTCCACATGTGGTGTGATCCCCATTGGAAGACAGATAGTCAGAATTTTGTGTTTCTCATTGGCTGTAGTATCAGGAAATACTGCCTCTATTTGAGTGATTTTTTGTGCTAACCAGAATGGAATTTGTTCCCGTTTTGCGGGTGTTTTACCAAGACATGATTGTATGTTCTGTGGTGTAATTTTGTTTGTGTTCCCCTGAAGAGGGGTCAGCTGTGGAATGTTAATTGCTGGTTGGACTGTTGAAGTCTGCATTACATATTCAACCAATTGTCTATGTATCTTAATTAGTATTTTTAGCTGAGCTAAAAGTTCCCGGTCTGACATTTTATCAATGTCTGGATGTGGTGTGTAGCTGGCTAGAACCGGCCACATTGCTCATAGTCTACCTAGTGGACCGAGCCTGGTGATGTGATTTTTATGTTTTAAGGCGCCTTTAAACCAGAGCAGGTGCTCTTGGTAATTTAATGGGATTTCAACCTCCTCGAAAGGAGTGTATTCATCCGGAGGTTCCTCTATTTTGTAATAGTGGAATTCTCTTGTTACAGCGTTTGCTGCTGGAAAGTGTATCCATGAATAGAATACCTCTGTCTACCGATATTCATGGGCCTCTACAACGAATATGACTGTACCACCTCGTGATGTCAGTCAATTTTCTATAAGTTTAATAGTTATAGTTCTTCTTATATTTGCCGGAATGTAAATAGCATTCGGGTCAATCTGTTGGATATTCGTGTCACCCAACAACTGTGGAGACGCTGTAGCATCTCTTTCTTCGTCTCCGTCAGGCATTTTACTG
The DNA here is from genome assembly GCF_964261635.1 of Lissotriton helveticus. NCBI lineage: Eukaryota > Metazoa > Chordata > Amphibia > Caudata > Salamandridae > Lissotriton > Lissotriton helveticus. Next base: position 284,082,243 of record NC_136060.1, read on the forward strand.
ACAGAAAGTTTTTTGTTGCAGATCAAGTTTCAAGGGAAACAAAGATTAGGTGCACAATATTTTGGAACAATGTATCCTTCAACGTTGACTAAACCAAAACTATACATAGGAATCTCTTTCTACTAAGTTCCGGCGGATTTTAACCTTTTACCCACTCCAGACGTCTTTTGGAGTATTTACAGGAAAAAGGGTTCTGTGTGAAAAAGCACGACTGAGTTACTCTAGTGTCTTGCGTTAGATTATCGCCTTACCAAACGTTGGGCGCCATGTAGTGTAGTTCCTATATTCCCAATAGACTCTACGCATTGGAATAATATAAACAGCAGTGTAGACGTAGGACTGAGGTCGACTAGGTCTCGACTGACTATATTAGACTTAATTAGTTTTGCCAGCTAGCTCAGAGGTCACTAGAAACTTTCTCGAATAAACAAGGAGGAGGTTAACTACCCTGGATAGACAAGAAGGGATTAGCTTCTGACAACCATAAACATGACAACTTTGCTCCCTCAGAATAAGAGTGTATCTCTAGAGTCGTGTGAAAGCAATAGACAGCTATTTTACTCAGTCAATCGTGCATACTTAGTTTCACCAGAGTGCAGAGAAAAGAGAGACGGGCGTTTTCAATAAAAGGTGTTATTTATTGAGCAGTCTTCTTTCTCATGCAAGAGAAATAAATTGCCATAATTACAATACTTAATGTAAAGTAAAGTGTGTACAGTAAAAGGAGTATTATGAAATAATACTGTAAAAGCATTGATATGGTTTCTTAGCCATATGATACTTTAAAATGGACAAAATATATACATACATATATACATTGACTAACGTACTCAACTGGTGCTTATAAATACGCCTACCCCGGTGTACCGGACCTAAGCCTAATACGTGGGAAGAAGTAAGTAAGTAGCAGTTTAAGTTAAGTTGGTTTTTGCCAAGAATCTGAGTCAAGAATTCTCTTTAAGGGTTTGGTCAGCTCCGTACCTGGGTAACAGAAAGCAGGAGGTCTGGTATCTCTTTCTCAGGACTCGATATCCCAGCAACCCGCAAGGGCGTCTGGAAACACCGGAGCTGGATTTTCTCAGCTGGAGAAAAAGACAGCGTCTTTCTCAGTGCGTCAAAAGGGAGGGACGGCGCCCATGGGCTCTCGCATCAGCTGGGCTCTTGGGCAAGTAGATAGCCGCTCTGCTCCAAACAGCTTAAGGCAACGTTGGTATATTTATACCTGAAAGGTGCCGGGTTTGACGTAAGGTTGGACATAAGACGTCAATAAAGATGTCACTAAGAACTGGCCGTTCTTTCAGTGTTCGCAGGAGTTCTAGGACAAATCAAAACAGAAGCATGGGGATTTCCCAGGTTGCTGGGGGTTTGCTTTGTTTAAAGAACACGTTGTACTCTCTAGGAGTCTGGGGAAGTAGCCCTGCTTAATTTGGACTTCATGGGCTACGACTAAATATGGATATGATTCTTATGCCTTTATAAGGATATTATTTATTATAACCACATAAGGGCATAAATCAGGAATATCGAATAAGGGTCCTAGATAGAAATACAACAGAACTGCTATCCCGCAGCGCACTGCTGGGAAATCCACGTGCCCTGAGGGAATCCCAGCGGGTGGGATTCTCCGTGTCTGGCCTTTCGCCGCATGTATGCGCCTCGGCAGTTGCCCACCCCGCGTGTGTGTAGCTTCTAGGCACTTGGAGCTTCGCAGGTGCCCACCCCGCCGTTGTGCCTCTCTGTGCTGCCTTGGTGTTGGATTACACCGCGGGAGCCTACCCCACGTGTATGCTGAAAAGCAGGTGTCCACTCCACATGCTGGCTCCTTGAAAATTGGAAGCCTACCCCACGGATATGCTGAAAAGCGGGTGCCCAACCCGCATGCCGGCACCTTAAGAATCAGAAGTGGGAGCCTACCCTGCTTGTGCCCTGGAAGAGCGGGTGCCCACCCCACTTCATGTTCAAAACCTAATGGGAGCCTACCCCGTATTCGTGCAGTTACACGGGTGCCTACCCCACAAGTGTTGGTATTTGAAGGTGGGAGCCCACCCCGTACTTCTTACCTGCCCAGGAATCACCTCCGCAACCCGGGTTGTGCAGAAGAGGAGGGCCGCCACGCTGCCTGCGGTGACCCAGAAGAAGCAGAGACCCAGCCTGAAGCCAGCCAGAAGCGAGAGGAGGTTCTGGTTTTTGTCGGCAGGGCTCCCCTGGTGGAGGAAGAGCCCCGCAAGTTGCCACTGCATCCCTGCAGGAGACTCCGCTCCGTGCTGAAGGGCCCAGGTGGAGAGAGGAGTCTGGGACGAGGCAGAAGCCTACCCCGCCTCGTGTGGAGAGCCCTGCAGTGCCTGCAGCCGACTGGAGAGTACGGCGGAGGGGGCCTCGAGGCACATTGTCCCCACCGCATTGAAGTCCCTGTAGGCCCAAGAAGCGGAGTCCTCCAGTGAGCCCGGTGAGTGGGGCTCAGCCTTGCCCTGGTGTGGGGTGGTGTTGGGGCACGTATTCGGTGCCCGCCTCCCCCCTGTGTTGGTCTGAGGGCACCATGGTGCCCGGGTTGGGTTGACAGCTGCCCCGTCTGACAGCGGGCAGCTGCAGCGTCTGGGGGCAGTTTCTTGTATTTCAGAGTCCCCGAAGAGGGACTCCCACGTCCCCAGGATGGCCCAGTGACTTGGTGACTGCATATTCCACAACTGCCCCGCTGGACAGTGAGAAGTTGCGATGTGGGGCATTGTTTGGACCTATGAGTCCCAGAGGGGGCTACCCAGGCGCAGTGATGCTAGAGACTTAACACCATGCGTGCACTGCTATGTGGATGTGATGCCTAATAGGATGTTTTAGGCTATGCCTGATCTCACATGTTCATGCCTATTGGCATGCCATGATATTTTCATGGGTTAGGCCCCTGCTAAGGTTGTTTATGCTAATGTTATGCCCAAGGTGTTGCTAATGCAGGTATGCACAATGTTAGTTATGTATAGGGATGTTAGATTCATGCGAATGTGATTTTCCATGACTGTCATGTTGTGGTGCTCACCTGTTTATACCTAATACTAAGAAGGTTTTATGCATAATGTTCCTATGCAGATTTACGCCCCAGGAGGAGGTTCTATGTTTATACCTGAGCTAATGTGGCTTATGCCTATCCTGATTTAGGCAATTGTGTTTTATACAAATGCTGATTTGCATATTGGTTTTTCGTGCCTAATGCCTTTATGCTACTGTTGCCTAATGCTTTTTCCTAGGGTGCACATTGTTGATGTTTATGCCCCAATGACACCTAAGGCTTATGTTATGCATAATGCTCAACTTCATTGGAGGCCTATTGACGTGCTAATGTTGATGCTTAGTGCTTTATCTAACAACAAGGAGCTTAGAGGGAAATTAGGGTCATAGGTCGCCCTCCACTCAACAACACATTGTGGACATTATTTTTCAGATGTACAAACAGCTTAATTTCGTGCTTCATCTATTACTAAACCACTCGATATTGTGAGAGTTTACTGGACTGCCCGCCGTTTTATCTCAAAACGATCTGACCTTTCAAAGAGTCTAACTAATAACGGTCAGAGTTCCATTCTTCAACGCGAAAACCGGACACCTTACTCCTTACCGGTATGTAAAAACCGCTAGCGTTTCCTCAGCCCGTGTGTGCCACCGGGGGACTAACTCCTGTATAAATCCCTCGAGTGCGCCGATATTCTCCGTATTCTCGCGAGATCTACTGTCGATCTACATCTCAACTATGGGCGCCATCTTTGAATAGGCAACTATATGGTTTGGTACTGTGTTTTAAACCAAATACTGTCTTGTTCTGTGGTGTATACAGGCTATATCGATATAGTTTAAATATCTTAACGTAACCTATCTATATCGAATTTCTCCAGTCTTTTGAAAAAATGGATATGAGTAGGGTTCATAGAGCTAGGGCGATACATTTGTTGGTTTATTTTTCTTATCTTAAGTTCATACCCAGTATTGTGTAATAGTGCACAGTCCAAGGAGGCGATCGCCTTTCAATCCTCCCCCACATAATGACAATCCATTATATTGAATTGTCGATAACTTTGAGAGATTTTTATCAAATTTAGACAAATACATGTTCCAAAAATAAATGTTCCAAAAATAAACTCTTTGTATTGCCTATTTAGTTTTTATATACCAGAGTTTATAATTAAAAGATGGTTATCACAATGTGGCATATTGACTAAAACAGGACTAGATTTATACACAGCTGGTTTATGGTGGTATCATGCTCGTACACCTTCACACATGGCAATGAAACAACTAGGCTTGATAATTAGACTCTGAATTGTTGGAATCCAGCTCACCCAACCTAAGGGAGTTTTAATGTACTTTATTCCATTCCAACAAGTCATTGAGACCTAGCCTCTTTCGCAATGAGCAGGTGTTCGACTGAACCAGAGTCGCCTGTCACTTTTTCTAGCACCACCCACTTGAGTGTGTGCCTATTGCTGTGACAATGTTGGACCAACTTCGTGGAAAGTTTTCCTGCCTTGATCGTGCTCAGGTGTTCCTGAATTCGTGTTTTTATTCTGCGTGTAGTGAGTCCAATGTATTGTAGACCACATTTACAGTCCAACCTGTGAACCACATTAGTGGTATTACAATTGCTGAACTGCCTTAGACTCCATTCTTTGCCTGATTGTAACTTTACACTTTTCACTTTCGATGTTAGAGGACACACCGAGCATGACCCGCATGGATAATGTCCCGAAGGGGCCGTGCTGTTACTTGTTACATTGCGAACTTGTGGGCGTGTATGAACCAACTTATCTTTGAGGTTACTAGCGCGCTTAAAAGCAAACCTAGGATGCGGCATTTTAAACTCCTTTGTTAACAACAACGGCCAATGTTTTCGAATTGATTGCCTTATTTTTGTAGCCAAAGGATCGAATGTCATTACCACCGGTAGGCAATCTTCCTTTTCCCGATGGTTAACCTCTAAGAGTGCATTTCTAGGTGTATTTAAAGCTCTCTTTCTTGCCTGTTTGATGATGTTTGCAGGGTAATTTCTCTGTTCTAATTTGTCTGCCAAAACCTGTGTCTGCTCCTTATATATGTCTTTACTGGAGCAATTTCTCCGGTATCTAGGAAATTGCCCCAACGGCAGGTTGTCTCTAAGTGCTCTTGGATGGTATGAGTCGTAGGACAACAAGGAATTCCTGTCGGTGGGTTTCTGATGGACACTTGTCATCAAGCCCCCCTCACTGGCTTTAATGTCCAGGTCTAGATAGACTGCAGTATCCCTGCCGTAGGACCACGTAAACCGCAGGCTTTGATCCTGCGTATTAAGCCAGTTTAGGAATTCCAGCAAGGTAGACTCCTCTCCAGTCCAAATACAGAGCACGTCGTCTATATATCTCCTCCAGAGACGTACCTGGTCTCTGAAGGGATTGGTGGAGGGATAGACTACGTGCTCTTCAAACTGGCCCACATATATGCAGGCCAGACTCGGGGCCATAGTTGCCCCCATCGAGGTCCCAGTAGTCTGCAGGAACAATTTCTCCTTGAAACTAAAAAAGTTTCTTGTGAGAGCTAATTCAATGCATTGCAGAACAAAAGTTTGGGGTGCATCATAAAACCATTCCTGCATTCCCAGGGCACGCGCAGCTGCCACCAACGCTGCATCCTGAGGAATGCAGGAGTACAGGGATTCGACATCAATTGTGACCAGCATCTCGCCAGAACAATCGAATGCCATATCCTCAATTACATTAAGGATATCTGTGGTATCCCTCACATACGATTTTTGTGTTACAACCTATTACGGATGGAAAAGAAAAGGGACTCACGTTTGGAGCAATTTTAGAAGCACAAACAGGTGTTTACCTCTCGGCTGGTACGAGACAGGATAGCTGATAGAGGGTAAATATATTGGAGTTATGTGAAAGTGGGTCTGGCCACATTAACAGTAGTTTACAAGGCAGGTTGACAACTACTAAAGTGCTGTGTATTTTATAATTTTTACAGTTGCCAAGACGATATATGTCCAATGCAGTGGCTTGAAATACGTAATGCCCTTAAGAAATTGCCAAAAAGTTGAGTGGCAATGAAACATGTCAGCAAGTGGAGTATGGTTGGATAAGTAGTAACCACACTCACTTTTTTAATAATCCAGAACCAACACTACGGAGAAAGAATAAAATTGGTTATCCGTGTTGTTTGTGGTTTGTCTGTTGATTTGACTTTATGTATGTCATTTGTCTATCTACACTGCACGTTTTTCACAAACACATTCTTTGTTTGTTTATTTGGACACAATTATTTTTGAGCTTGATGGCGCCAATGATGAGAACAGGGCAATCCTGGTGAGTACCTGCCAGGTTCCCGTTGGTGGTGCGCCCTTGAGGTGCCATCTCACTCACACACACTTTTTTCTTTAGTCTGAACATGACACCAGGGTGTGTGTTGTTTGTAGTCTTGCAACTGTTATTTTATAAATAGGACTGGGCAAGATTTAAATACGGCACAATGTGGATGTATCTCCTACCCCAGTAATTGAAATAGGGGAGGTTAGTTGTAATGTTTTGCGACACATGATACACCATCAAATATAAAATCGTATAGTGCCTAGGGTCTAGGTTCTTTTTTTTAAAGCTTAGTGCTTTATGCCAGGGATTTTTACTACAGGCATGGTCAGGCTAGTAACTGCTGGCTGTTGTACATTTACTCCTTATGGACTTTCATTTATCTGTGTACTTCGTAATGATGTTGGCAGCGGCCCGATTGGCCCTGCCCTGTAAATAATCCCCTGTACATGACTACCTGGTGCCAGTTGGCGCCGTGTCCACCACCGTAATTGCATCCTACTGTATTTGGTGTAATACACAAGTTATTTTTAATGTAACTTGGTGTGGTTTCTCTTTTTGTAGTGTGCCTGGTGTGCCGCCTGTGAGTGCTGCGCGGATGCTTTACCCATTTCCTCCGGAGTTTGGCCCGCCCGCTCTGCGCCATGATACCCGTGTCTAACAATCACCTTACACCAGTACTTCACATTAAACACATGAACTTCAGTTCCTCTGAAAGAAATAACCATTAGTAAATGCATTTTGGTGCAATTGCACCTCTTCACCTCTAGGGGATGCCCTTTTCCAGACATCCCCAACTCACCCCTTCACTCCTGGATGCACTTCTCAATACACCCTGAACTGTAAAACAAAACTTCCATCCCAGAAAGTGTTAAATGCTGGCTGAGCCTTTGAGGGGTTATTCCTTTCAACTCCCCAGAAAACTTAGGGAGGGACGTCTGTTTGTGCTGTGGGGAGACTGCGCTTCTCCAGCAGCTCCCCAGCCCCTTTTCACCATTGAGGGTGACGCCTCTCCACTGGGGGCCACCAAAACGCCACAAACAATAATTTCCCCATGCCTTACAAGGCATTATGGGGTGCCTCAGGCTCCTGCTGATGCATATTTGATGAGCGGCTCTCCCGCTGTGCCGGGCAAAGCCACACCTAACGAATGGCGGCTTCACCGCATCTTCAGGCCTTGTTGGGGGGCCCGGTCCCACCCGGACCCCCAGGTGACTGTATGCGGCTCAGGGAGCCCACCCCCGGCCGCTCCTTCGATTTTCCGGGGCCTGGTCCCACCCGGGCCCCTATCAACTCCTGTGGTCATCTCGGGGGCCCGCTTCCACTCGGGCCCCTGCGTACCCGTTCAGTGGAGGGCAGCCCAGGGAGCCTACCCCCGGCTGTCCCCACCGGCTCCCTGCCCGGCCAGCACTCTTCTGTGCTGCTGCGGGAGCCAGCTTCTGTCTTCGGGTCTACGGCGGGCAGACGCTCGGAATCCAGCGGGTCCTCCTGGACTCCGGGGGATTGCGGCTGCACTCCCCCCACTTTCTCCCGCACATCGGGGACAAGGGATGGGGTCCCGGGCCCCCCAGGGACATCTTCATGGGAGGCGCAACAGCGCCCCCGGGCTCCTTTTTGGGGCCCTGGGATGGGGTCCCAGGCCCCTCCTCCTCTTCCTCACGGGGAGTGCGCCAGTGCTCCCCAACCTTGGTTATTTCGGCGGGCACCAGGGTGGGCTCCTGGCACCCCGCTTGAGGGAATATTCATGGGGAGCGCGATGGCGCTCCCCAGTTTGGATTTGGGGCCCGAGGATGGGGTCCTGGGCCCCCTCCAGACCTGCAATGGCATTCCCCTCCTTCACATCACTGGGGGCCAGGGTGGACTCCTGAACCCCTTCTGGCAGCTTCACGGGGGCCCCGACTTTGCTTCCTTCTGGGGCAGCCCCCGACACCTGATCCGCCCCGGGTGCATGTCTGAGACTGTCGGCGGAGCACCAAATGCTTCGTCGTCGGGCTGCTTAGGGGTCGAAGGTTGCCTACCTTCCAGGGGCCATATCTCAGCCCCTGGGGGTCTGATCTGCCCCATTTTTGCATCTTCTTGCTCCTGATGGCACCTTGGGTCTCCAAGAGGGGGCATTCTGCAAGGAGCGGTCTTCAATGGCTCCCTGCACTAGCCTTTCACCTGGCTCTCCTCCTTCGCCTCTCTGTTCCCTGCGCAGAGGCCCCAGCTTCTGTGCACCGGTCCTGGGCTCTTTGCATGACACTGTTAGGGGCCTGGGGGCAGTCAGGGGGGTACTCCTTCCAACTTCCCATTGCCAGGCTCCAGCACCTTCCGCCTCAGCACACCACACCCCAGAAAGAGCTTCTCTTCCTCTGCAAGCACTTTTTAAAAGTTGAGTAGGGGGCTGGCATAAAGTCTCTGTTTGACCTGTCAAACAGCGACACATCACTTCCCTGCCCCTGCTCCCTCTTTCTTGTTCAATCCACGGGTTTGTTCAAAATTGTGTCATCCAGGGTCTCTGGCCATATGGTTTCTGAAGCCTCTTCCCCCCACCCTGCCTTCCCTCCTTGGTGCAGCCTGGTGCCTGGCACCCAGTGATGGATGAGCCGGTAGCCCCACCCATCTTCTTTTCCTGGAGAGGAGGCCTTCGCTTGTGGGAGAATTGTTATCAATCCATCCTGCTGAGGTGAGCCCTCAGCCAGGGTCTGGTTATGGCTGGCTCAGAGAAATATGACAGTTCTGTATGACCCAAAGGCAGTACAAATATGACTTTGGACTCTGCAGAATACTTCTTTTCACATCCGATACAGTGGACTTTAGTTGGTGTCTGGAATTTGTAGGCCTTATGGAAGTTACTCTAGCCCATGGGTTCCACATCCCCATAAGGGAATAATGAAGTGAAAAACACAGTAAAACACACTGACTTTTCCTGGCATCTTTCTTTCCAGTGTATAAAGCCTATTCCATGTCACAACTCTATTCTGCATAAGTTCTGCCACACCATTCACTCTGTAGCTCCTCCTGGAATGCGCACGCTAGGAATCTCCCCTGCACAGCCCTTACACATGTGCACACGCATGTACACCTGTGTCTGCATGTAACTAGCCCGGTGTCCCTTACTCCAGCGGCTGCACAGTGGCCTGGTCAAGCCAGGGGGACACCAGTAAAATCCCCATGCAGTATCCTTCATTATGATTTCACTGTGGGTGAGTCCAAGATTATGAGGCTTCCCCACAGTAAAAGCTCAACAATTAGGTGCTCAAAAAGAGAAAAATCTGGGCGGCCCATAGTGTCAGAACCACCTTCTAACACTCAATAACCTCATAGCAAGCCTTCCAGTATCCAAAGAAGAACTGCCATCACCATAGACGGTACTGATGCCACTATTAAGTCCATCTACTGCAGAGCCTCTTTAGACCGGTGCCCCCACCACACTATCAACAAAGGACTCTCTCCTGTTATACTCCAAGGTTATGCCCATGTAGAGAAGCAGCTAATTTCCTATATTGTCATCACAATAACATTTTCTTCTGTGACCTTTCGCACATATTTGCATGACCAACAATGTTGGATTACTTTCCCGGAAACAAAACTTGTTTACACATCTAGCTTCACACAACATTATCACAATGCCATATATAGGTTTGCTGATCCAAAATTCTTTAAAAAGGTTAGGCTAAAGGTTTTAAGAGACTTAGCAGAGTTATGGTTTAGAATCAGGAGGGCACTAAGAATTCCATACTATAGCTGCATGGCTCTGATTTGGGATGCACCAGGGTCTTCCCAATGGTCAAAGGACGCACTGGCTCGACCATTAAAAGAGTGGGGTCCCCAGAGATGGAAGGACTTATTTCCTGATGGGAAGTTGGTCTCCTGGAGATTTAAAAAAGAAGTTGCATTGTGGTATTGGCTGATGCTAGAGATGGAGGACGGCCCCTTCAAGTTGCCTGAGACCCTGTGGGGAGATTGCTTACCGGAGATCGCAACAGAAGACCAATGGCAAGTAACAATGTCTATGCTCTATAAAATAGTGAAACCTGCAAATTTAAGGCGGAATCATTTCTTTACGATTCACAGGGCGTATCGGTCCCCTCGAAGACTTTTTAAATTCAGCTCTAGCGGTATGGTGGCGTGCCACAAGTGCAAGAGTCCCAACGAAGATGACCTGCACATGTTCCTGCTATGTCCGAAGATAAAAGAGTTTTGGGAGGCCGTGAGTAGTTGTCTGTCAAGAGCCCTAGGCCTGCAGATCAAGGTAAGCCTTGAGCCAGTTATATCTGGAAGACTTGACCTGCAATGTAAGGGTACAGATGAAAATGCTAAACTTATTTTTTGCGCTGTACTTCTTGCACGGAGAGAGGTTTGTAAATTATGTGTTTCACCGCCCCACCCCCAACAGAATTGGATTGGTTATGAGCTATGAGATTTATTGCTAAGTTGGATATTTCGGATCAGACTAAAAAGAGGTATACATTTTGGACTCCTTTTTTGTTGTGTTTTGGGTGAGGTAAAAGGTTTTTTGCGTTTTGATAAAATATAAATCCAATGATTAAGCCTTCGCCTACCTCGGCTGATTGAAGTCTTCTTAGGCATTGCGAAGACTTGCGGTAAGGGTGGACACACTTTGGAGGAAGACTTTCTGTCCTATTCATACAGAGGGCTATGTCCTGAGGAGAGTTTCACCAGTAAATGAGGTGAAAAGCCTAGGGTGGTTTTGTTGAGTAATGGGCGGCGAAAAGACAAATGAGGAGGAAAAAAAAAACATTTAAAAAAAACATTATCACAATGCCCTGAACATCATGTGCAAGGTCTCTTTTTGCACTATGTACCATTCTCTTCTCTATCTTCATCCATGGGGCAACAGGGCTATCTACATATCCATAACCTCACTAATCTATAGGCACATTGCAAGGCTGCTTTTTAATATAAAAGATGAGCATCCTGATAGATTAGTAGAGGAGGCTCTTCTGCTGACACCTAGGGTTCCCGCATGCTGAAACTTCACCAAGCAGCAGTCTGACGTCTCGTGAGGGGTGTCCAGTTCGTGACCAAGAGGGGTCCTACATTCTGTCTCATCAGGTAATGGAGTTGGCTCGTCCCTTGGGGGATTATTGACTCTACACCTACACACACTCTAGGTACACTCAAAGTAGGGTTTGCATAGTGGGAGTACACTCAATTACTGCCTTGTTTTCTATGCCTGCATATATACACTGTTTAAGTACCATGGAAGAAGTATATCTACCATTTATTCTTTTGGTGCTTGTAATCACTTTTATCTGCTTCTGTCTTTTAATAATCAGAGCACATGTATTTTACACAAGAATAATGTTGGTTTAATAGACCTATTGAAAATGTCCCACTTTGTACTCTCTGTATACTTCTCAGAAAAATAAGTGAACACAAGTTACTGAGTGAAGGGTTCTGTACTGTTTCCATGATCTCTGAGAGGTCATGTTTAGTGGTTGCCAGAAACCATTCACTTTCTGATAAGGACAGGAGGGCTTATGGTGACACTGTGAGCTAGCTGGTCTATAGCTCAACATATCCTGCAGGTGTCTCCGGAATCAGTCTTGGCACCAAACCCCTAGTTTATGCTGTCGAGAAAATTCACAGATCCTACGGATTAGTAAGAACTACACAACATGGCACCCAATGTTAGGTGGGTTAACGTTTATCGGTCAAATCTGAGTAGTTCAGTCATGCTTTCCCAGATACGCCTACTCACATTTAAATTGGAGATGTCCGAAGTGTGAACGGAAATAAATCTGCCTCAGCTGAGTAGGTATACCCTATGTATTGGCTGTAGATTATTCAAGATTGGAAGATTGAAAGTTCTTACATGGTGCGTATCATATCTCTAGATATTTTAACTGCATACTTCTTCTCTAACGATGATCGAACAAGCGGGTAAGGACATTGAAGAACAGGTAGTTGCTCTTCACATTACAGACAATTGCAGACAAGCAGTTACTAGGACATTACTCCAGCATGTCCTTTCGGCAACGAGTGGAGATGTTACTTCATGGTTGAGGCACATAAGGCATTCAGAACAGAGATATTCAATTCCTTGTTTAAATTCCCACCTGCAGATGCACGCACAAGTTTGTTTCATGCTTACATTGAAGATGAACTACCTAGAAAGTTCTTCTTATATGTGGACATTGAAGTCCGAATAACTTATCAAGAGCATATTAAATGGTTCAAAGGCACCCTACCCCCATACCACACAAAACGTGAGACTCGTCTGCTCAGCAAAGAAGGAGCGGCCTGGCCGGCCTAGCTTCATATACAACACATCCATACATTGCTACTTTATCAGCAGCAGGAATGCATACACTCTATAGAGACTTAGTAAAAATTTAGAGAAATCTTACATAATACATAATGAGAACATTGACAGTCCAACCTGCCAAGGCTGCCCAGGCTGCACAATCGCAATTGACTACTAAAGATATTAGTCGCCACTTGCTAAATGCCACTATGGGAAAGCATCCCACCAGCTGGGAGCAAATCCCATTCTGAATATTGTGCAGAAAACAGCTTTGCTTGAAGCAGTTGTTCCCCATATGGGCCCTCAGGAAAACACAGAATGCTAACAATTTGCTTACCAATTGGGATGGCACCTACGACAGAAGATTGTGTCACTTGAGGTACAATCTTTGCTTCCGTTTTTACCAGAGCACATGGTACCCCTTCAGTAGCAGTTATACCAGATGTACTGAAATAAATACAGAATGAGTATGGGGCAGAGACTGCACTAGATCTGGGGTTGAAACTGATGGGACATTTTGGCCAAATATCTGCCATTATGTAACATAAAAGGGGAGGCAGCATCTGTGGCTATACACCAACGCTTGAGGGAATTCACTCCAGCACAGAAGGTGCGAGAATTACCTATGATTATTGAAGATACATATGCTTCGCTTGGTAGAAATGACCTGACAGGCATACGGTGGAAACCAATTGTTGAGGGCAATTATGAAATGGATAACTCTAAACAAGCACCCGATTCTTCAAACAAGAAATGGAATACCAAAAAGAAAAAAAAGGAGAAAAAAACACAGTCACTGGATGGGTGTCCTCAACAGGAACACACTGAGAGCAAAATACAGTTTGGGAAACCGTGACAATATTGGAAAGCCTGAAAGGTATCCGCATACTGAAACTCATTCCTCCCATTCCTTTCAACAGTCATCTGGAAAATGTTCCGAGCGAGACAGACGGTCAGATCACAGATCGGAAGAGTGAGTCAAGCTGAAAAGGGTGACACATCGCACTTTGGACTACATCATTAAACGGGAAGACAAAAAAAAGGCTTTGAAACCTCCATTTAAAAAGAAGGTAGCCAGGATAAAAATTAGAAATGTCCGGGCTACTGAGAACTCTGCTTCTGAACAGGGAATGGACAGTAATGATGCTAGACAGTGCGGCAGAAGTCACAATAGCTCACTGCAACTTGATAGTTTATCTGATGGCGTAGTGCTGAGTGATCATATCGAGGTAAAAACACCTGATCAAAGGGTAAGTGTCACACAATTGTTTATATGAAATAACACTCCAAATGGAGGGAGACATACCCAGGCAAGTGAAGAGTCCCCTTTAATAGAACCTGACATATGGTTATGAATTTTTTTTCCCTGAAAAGGATTGGCCACCTGATTTTGAAGTGGAATGGTCAATGAGGGAAGACGTCATTTTGCCTTCCTTCTCCGACCTTGTACCAGAATCAGTTAATAATTCATACATGCAGGAGTGGGTGTTAGCACTAGCTCCTACACTTTACTGCATTCATGTTGGGTGGGATGATGAGTCACCTCACCACAAAAGCCCATTTAAAATTAGTTCCTCAACCACAGATACAATACCCAATAAAGCACAAAGCAAAGAAACAAGTCAGGGAGATCTTTGATCAACTTGAGTACCAGGATGTGATAGAGAATTGCACCTCACCTATGAATAATCCCTTGTTTCTCGTAATGAAACCTTGTAAATCATATTGGGCCAGATGTACGACCCACCAATTAGCGAGTCGCAAATTGCGTCGCATTTGCGACTCGCAATTTGTGACTCGCTAATTGGAATGCACAACAGTGTCTCAAACACTGTTTGCGATTCCTAATGGGGTCGCAAATTGCCTGCCCCATTAACATTAATGAGGCAGGCACAATTTGCGACTCCTTTAGGGATGGCTAGCATTCACAGGGATGATGGCCTGCTGGGGTCAGCAGACCTCCATGTCTGTGACTGCTTTTTAAAAAAAACATTTTTTTAATGCAGTCCACATGGAATACGGGATGGATTTAAAAATGAAAAAAAAATGAAAAATGAAAATTTTCAGTTTCATTTTTTTAATGGCAGGCAGTGGTCTCTGGGACCACTGCCTGCTCTTAGAAAATATTTTCCCACATACTCACAAAGGGCAAGGGGACCCCCGGGGACCCCTTCCCCTTCGCGAGTGGTTTACCACCTACTTGAACTAGGTGGTAAACTGTGAGTGTTTTGCAGCCGCTAGTCGGAAGGGACGAGAGTTGCAAATGCTATTTTGAGAGTCAGTGATTCGCAAAATAGCATTTGTACATGCTATTACCCTTTTTTGCAGCCGCAAACGGGAGGATCTCCCATTTGCGGCCGCAAAAAAGGGTCGTACATCTGGCCTCTTTTCTGATCCTAGATTACTGGCATTTACACACTTCCACACATACATTTGCAGTACAAAATGCACATAGTGCTGCACTGAAGAATAACATGGTGTGGAAAAAATATAAAACAATACTAGACATCTCAAATAGGTTTTTCTGCCAAGATATAGCACCTGGGAGCAGATATTTGACAGCATTCTCAGACCTAGGTTCTCAGCACTAATTTTGTCTATTACCACAGGGGTATAAGAATAGCCTGGGCTGTTTTCAGCCAGAGTGAAAACGTTTCTCCAAAATATTGATGAGCAGGTATTCTTCTATGTAGATGACATCTATCTGATAGCCAATGAATTAATGGAACACTTGTCTAGAGTGAACCACATAATCCTTGGCTTTGCCTACTTGGGGTACAAATTTAATTTAAAAAAATCTAAAATTGCCCAATTCAATGTCCTATTTCTAGGGTACGAGTGGTCAATTGAAGGCAAAAGCCTGGCATCACAGTTTTTAGAAAAATGTGCACTGCTCCAACCTCTGACGACTCTGAAGAAACGACAATCCATTCTAGGATTTTTACATTTTGACAGGACATATATTTGGATTATGCAAAAGTGGTCAAACCTTTCTACGACTTAATTAGACCTGATTTTTCAGTACATCATTGGACATACGAACATACAAATATTCTATGTTCCATACAGACTGACATGATAGCTTCTAAACATTTGCACACATATGTCAATACAACCAACCTGTTGATCCGCGTAGTCAGTGGACCAACTGGGTATACCTACATCACTTTCAATGAAGGAGATAGAGTACCTATTGTATACAAATCACATTTGTACACAAACGCTGCAATGCATTTTGCACCCACTGAAAAAAACAGTGGTACAGACTGCTATGAAATGAAATGAAAATGAGTTTTGTATAGCGCACATAGCTGCCCTGAGGCGTCCAAGCGCTGAGATTGCAGCTGAGAATGTGGTTACTAAGAAGATATATCAACCCGACTACTGTTTATTAAACAGGAACATTTTCAGCTGCTTACGGAATGAGGTGAGATTGGGGTTGGACCTTAGATGTTGGGGAAGAGCATTCCACATCTTGGCCACATTATAGGAGAAGGAGCGGCCTCCCGCTCTATTTCTCTTTATTTTGGGAACTGTAGTCAGAGTGGCAAGGGTTGAGCCCAACTGTCTAGCAGGGTGGTACGGAGTGATGAGGGATAGATTAATTGCTGGGCCCATAGACCAGAAGGCCTGGTGAGCGATACAAAGGGATTTGAAACTGACTCTCTCCCTAACGGGGAGCCAGTGTAGCCTTATCAACCCAGACTTCACAGATGATCTACGAGGGATTTGCAGAAGCGTCCGGGCAGCACAGTTTTGTATTGCTTGTAGCTAGCGCAGAGTGAAATCAGGGGCTCCCAGATACAGGGCATTCCCGAAATCCAGACGAGATTGAATCAGGCCCTGTATCACAGTCTTTTTTGCTTCAAGAGGAAGCAGAGGAAGGATCTTTCTGATGACTCTGAGAATGCCAAAGCAGATGGCGGATAGTCTAGTTGCCTGATGGTCAAATGACAAAGACCTATCCAGCCAGCTGGCAAGGCTCTTGATGGTATCCTTTTGTGCCGGAGCAGGGCCTAAACAGGGTGGCCAAAGTGCATCGATGGAAGCTGGTGCAAGCCGACCCAGTAGCATGAGCTCAGTCTTGTCTCCATTGAGTTTGAGACAAGACTTGGTCATCCAGCTCTTGACCCTCTCCAGACAGCCTGCAAGATCCACCCCTGCTAAGGAGCCCCCTTCTTGAGCCAGAGAGACCACCAGCTGAGTATCGTCCGCATAGGTAATTATCTTAATCCCATACGGGCGGACGATCTCAGCCAGCTGTCTCATGTAGACGTTGAATAACGTCGGGCTCAATGAAGATCCCTGCGGAAATCCGCAACCCAGAGGCTTACTGGCAGAAGTCGCATTGCCCTCATAAACCTGGAAGGCTCTGTCGCTCAAATATGAGCTGAACCACTCCAGAGCTCGGCCAGATATTCCGGTATCCAGGAGACACTGCAGAAGGATACCGTGATTAACGGTATCAAATGCAGCGCTCAGATCGAGGAGGATGACTGCCACCGATCCTTCCCGATCTAAGATTTTCTATAGTGAGAGAGAGAGAGCACCAGCGCAGGGTAAAAGCATAATTGTTGTGACCCCGGTAGCAACCTTAGAGGCCATTACTAAACAAAGCATCCTAAATGCTAAAGCATTACATCCAAGATGGATTCAATGGGCTAACTCTCCCACTACAACAGATGTAGAATACAGATTTGACATAAACCCTGTTGTCAGTATTCAAAATAAAAGTGATAGAGAACTCCCAATGATTTTATAGGTAAAATTACCTTTTGCTACATATGACAACTCCCTCTTGTTGTTATATGTTGGAGCCACCATCTTGTGGGGTTACGTTGCACCTGAAAATAGCCCTTGATGTCTGCTTGGCAATACCGTTAGTAATCTCGGGTTCCTCTATTCTGGGTCACCGAATTTTATCAGGTCTTTTACTTCAATTTAGACCTCGGGAGGTCCAAGTATGATTATACATGAATAATAAATCCTTTTTGAACTAATATCTATTTTAGATGTGCTTTTGTAATATACTGTGATACCCGGAATATTATTAGAAAGAATATTTCTTTCGTTGTTAAATGATATTTAGCCTGCCATATTATATTCTGTGTTGATGCTTATAAGGAATATTTGCTGCAGTTAAGAGGTTTCTCTTATGTAACATTGTGTAACAGGGTTTATGTCCTTTTGGTTTTGCACATACCCCCTCCGTCTGTAAATTGTATAGGGGTACCTTCCTCCTTTTTGATGATTACAGATTTGACTCTGGATTACAAACACAAACATTCTTGCAGCACGAACAAGAATATCCTCTGCCGAATGAAATTATGACTCTAGATCAATATGAATGCTGAGTTTATACCAGTGGTCTGCCCAGCAGGCTGTCGGAATGAAACATCAATATTACGCAGCATTTGCAATTGTAAAAGGGTGCATGCATGAGGGGAAGTTCTGTCTTGGGAAAAGACACACTCAGTCCCAAAGGGACTGTACATCGCAGTTGGCGGAACGAAAAGCCCTGAAACTGGCACGACAAAATTCAGATCCTGAATTCCCCACACTAATTGTCTGGGATTCATTTTACTGTGCCTAGTCCTACAATGGATATATACACTATTGGGGCAGAATGGATTTAGAGATTCTAAAAGTTGTACAGAAAAGCACAAGATGCTTTGTGAAGAAGTGGCAAAGCTAAAAAAAGATTTGTCACGGTCTAACATCATTCATACATTGAGTCATTAACATGTTAGTGTTGATGTTGAAGGGAATTTGATGGCAGATGAAGCCGCCAAGACAACAGTTTGAAATCCTGCCATTGCTGCAATAACTCTCTCAAATACAAGAATAGATGGAACAACTATGGTTGCAGTTAATGCCTTGCGCAACTGTTTAGCTCAGCCAAAAGGCTTTCCACTCAAGTACTCCTACAATTTAGATGCACAAAACATTCTGTACGCACAAATTCCAGGAGTCGGGTATAAAGTAATACCAAACATTGATTGCATATTATGACTGATACTACCTGAACAAAAGAGTCTTGGTTCGGCTCACACAGGGATTACTTCTACAGTTGTATTTGAAGCACTGCTATTGGTGGCTAGGTCTATCAAAACAGACCAAGGACTTTGTCGTTAAATGTGACCTCTGCTAGCAGATGAAAGGCTTCACCCTAGCACGTCCAGCACAGACACATCTATTAATCTCAGGCAAGCCTTTTGCTTTTGCTTAATTTAAATCACTGCAGACCCTTATACTCAGATGGGGCTTACAAACATATCTTGGTGGCAGTAGATTCATGCTCCAGATTCCCATGGGTTTGGCCACAGCGCTCGGCTGATGCTCAAACTGTTATAAAGGATTTGCGAGTCTTTATCGAGACATACGCAATTGGCACACAACATTCCGACCAGAATCCGGCGTTTAGCTCTCAGGCTTATAACGTATCATTAGGAAGCTTGGGTGTGACCTTACGGTACTCCTTCCCGTACCACCATGAGGGAAATTATGTAGTAGAGATGAAAAACTGCGATTTAAAACAATCCTTAACAGCAAACCATTAGGCTCGGTAGCAGATGGGTCAATCACCTATATGGGATCCAGAGGGCACTTAACAACATGCCAAAAAGATCCCGAGGTAGTGGTACACCTTATGAACTCCTGTTTGGTGTGAGAATATGGGTACCACACCCAACAGTGTCAGTGAAGTGGCAGTTCAAAGACCATTTGACATCAATGAATGTTTGGCTGTTTTACAGAAAATCAATGAATTCCGGGCTTTACAAAGCAACGTCCATCGTCTTAAAAGTTGGGAAGTGACAGTAGTCCAGGTAAGACCTACATGAGTCCCGAAGATTGGGGACCTAGCCAGAAAAAAGATTGTGGACAAGAAAGAATTTGGGCCATCTTACAGAGCACTTGTACCTGACCTGGCTGTTGAAGCTACTAGAAACGTACTTCTTCCGCCTCTTGCCGGGCACCGAGACAAAAGGTTTGTCTCAATTGATCTTATCAAACCACACTGTGTGGATGATTCTCAACCATAGGTCACTTGGGCTCCTGGTTAACCGCCACACTCCTCTCACTACTGTGCAGGAAGTTAAGATGGAAGCTTTAATGATGACTGAAGACTCCACTCTCCAAAAAGAAGCTTTAAGCAACAATAAAATTAAATTTCTCCCTGTTCAAACAACCAAAACTGTACAATCAAAAGGTACAGAAATCTCAATGCGAAAAATTAACGACATCCATGTGAAAATACCACAGATCCCAGTTCTACAAAACCTGCTGAGCTGACGAGAATAGACCGGACGGCGTCTGGCTAGTTCATGCATTATGATGAATTGTCATCAGATCCAAGTGAACTTGAATTGCCAACACCATCTCTGCCTTTCAAGCTACCAGTGAACCTGAATTGCCAACACCACCCCTCCCTTTCAAGCTACGGGTGTATGCTCTCTATCTTTGGCTGAAAAAGTCATACTTTGTTGTTCCATGGATACATCTTTGGATTACTTTTCCTGGTCCTTTGAATTGGTTTGTTAACTCTCTGACTGGACATTATCTCCCAGAATGCTCCACTGTACAAATTGTGAACTCAGTTCTCAAACCACATGCATCATTGCATCGCAAACTAAGGGACCTGTCCCTGGTGAACATTAGAACAGTTCCAGTTCCAGAAAGAATACTGTGGGACATGGTACTGTATGATGTGTATCGACCTCCTGAACTTTTGCAAATTCAATATCGGTATAAAATTATATCTTCACCTCTAGTACCTTCTCTGATGATTGGGACATTGAAACTGTACACAATTTGCTTTCAGATCTAGAGCAATCAGCCATATTTTCTATGGATGAATTGTATGATGGTACATCTAACTATGGAGATATGTTCTGCTATTAACATTATGGTCACCATTTTTTACCCAAAGCTAGTGTCCCGTACGCTGTTTATAATTACACATAATGGGAACACTGCCTAACACCACTGAAAGGTAGTTCAAAGACATTTGCACAAACATTTGCTTATTTTTCAGGTTTTGATACATCAGACCCAGCCTCTTATTATTATAGGCTTGCACCTACATCTGCAAAGAATAATATGCTAACAAACACCAAGCTGATATACTCTGCTTCCTTTATTTCCGAATTGTCTATACAGGGTTTCGACTTTTGAAAAGACACTATAGGCACAAAATCTGTCTGGGGGGACTAAAGATTTGAATTGTTCAGGGAATTGAGTTTTTTTTTAGAGAATGCCTCATACCACATCAAATGATTTTCCTGAATAACACAGTGCAACAAACTCGCTGTCTTGGAGTAGCCAGGATGAACAATTTGAATGCACCTCGTATTCCCGCATTCTCATGCTTTGAGAACTGGCAGCATCTAACACACTTTAGTGAGGACACATTAGATACCATGTGTAGGAGAACTGGGCAAATATAGAATCTAGGAGGCTTGATTTGCTAATCAATTTTTGCTTTTTTATTCACAAATTATATTTATGACTCCTTCTCCACTTTTCCTGTGTGTATCTATTCTTCACACTTCCCCAGTGGGATTATTCTTCACACTGTTCTTCTTTGTTTTCAGATTCCTTATGTTCAAGTGGACTTCCCCCAGGAGGCTCGAGAGAACGGTAAGGACGGCAAGTATCTTGAGATAGGTGTTTACTTAAAAACAAAAATGGGAAATTGTCCCCCACCACACCAAGAGTGACAAGATAGTATCTCAAACACTATCTGGGTCGGGTGCAAGATCAGGGGATTTATACATGTATATTTCTTTCATCCATGTTCCTTAGCCAAATGAATATGCACTGGAGTCAAGCAAGCCCGGCTGACTGGGGGTGAGTGTTTGTATTGTCAATACTCCGTCCATCACCACCTTTGGTTTTTCTTTGTTCGCCCTAAGTTGGCAGGGTATGCTCAGACGTGAGACCCTTGCTCACTTTGCCACTGGAGTCAAGCAAGCCCGGCTGAAGACGGCTGTAATGCCAGAAACCGGTCCTGGGAAGCTTGATTCCGGTTCAGGGAAGACATGGCTTGGCAGTTCGGGCTGGACTGTTCCCATGAGGCACAGGGTCAGACTGATTTGCATATGGCCATGTCTGAACTGGGGTGGCGTAGTGAGCTAAAGAACAGTGATGGATTAAACCCAGATCAGTTGATTGGGGGTGAGTGTTTCTATTGTCAACACTCCGTCCATCACCACCTTTGGTTTCTCCTTAGAACCATACCACTGTGGGGAATAAAGCTGCCGAGAATAGAATAGGAGAGAGAGATTTCTGAAATTCAACTCTCCTTCTTCCCCCTCCTCCTGTCCTCCGAGCATTGTCTTTTTACGGAGATTAGTGTCACAACACTTAAATTGGTCACCTCCAATCACAATTAGGAAAGGAAAAAGTCTAGCTCACTATCCTGCATACAGGAGGGCTCAGGTTCCCAAACTACCTTTCTTTTAGGCAGTACAATGCAGCAGAAGTGAAAGGAAGGAAATAAAACAAAGAACAAACCAACTGAAGAAGAATGGCTTCACTACTCACCCCGCTACCTTGAAACCCAATTCCACCTCCCTGTCGTTACAAAGATCAGGGTCACTCACAGCCCATGCCGCAACTCTCCTGAGTCGCGGCGGCAATTACACCACTCTTGAAGGGGAGCCACCAGTCTTCACTCCACTCCTCGGTTGCTTTATCGTCGACCCTGAAGTCTTCTTCTGGTTCCCGGTTTTCCTTCTCCGACATCTCCTGTGGCTTTCCTTCTTCCGCGTCCTAGGTGTATTCCAGCTTTTCCGGGCTCTTTTCCTTTTCTATGGAGGGTAGTGTATCTAAAAGGTTGCAATGTTAGGAACCACCGTAAAACCCTGTTGTTGTGTCCTTTGTTTCAGGAGAGCCATTCTTGTGGGTCGTAATCAGTGTACAGAGTGAACTCGCGGCCATCAAGGTAATACCTCAGAGATTCAATGGCCCATTTGATGGCCAGGGCTTCCTTCTCCACTACAGCATAGTTCTTCTCTGTGAGGAATAGTTTATGACTGATGTACATTATGTGCCTTTCCTGCCCTTTCGAATCGTTTTGGGACAGGACGGCTCCCAGGCTGAGGAGTATGGGGTTTGTCATCATGGCTTGCTTTAACTGTTGAAAAGCCTTCGAAGACCTGGCCGAGGGTTGCCTGAGCTCTTTTTCTGTTGTTACATCTTTCTTTAAAAGATCAGTTAAAGGGTCGGTTATATTATCCCAGGACACCCAGAAGGGCTTGTAGATCTTTTCTTATATGGTGGAAGGGTAGCTTGGAGACAGTGGGTATTGTTTTTTCTTCCTGTGTTTTTAAAAGAGGTACCAGAGATAATTTGCAGATCGGGCAGCTAGGTGGCTTCTGGTAGGATTTATGGTCAAGCCTCCTTCTATTAAAGCCTGGATCGCTCGGGATAAGTGAGTCAAGTGTTGTTTCCAGGAATCACTATAGATAACTATGTCATCCATGTATGCTGCAGCAAAGGTGTTGCATGGTTTAAGAATCCTGTTTATTAGCCTTTGGAATGTGGCAGGGGCTCTGTGCAATGCAAGAGGAAGCATGGGGAATTGATATAATCCCCCTGGTGTATAAAAGGCAGTTTTTTCCTTATATTGTTCTCATAATGGTACCTGCCAATAACCCTTTCACAGGTCCAGTGTACTAATGTATAGGCTTTTCCCAATCTCTCAATCATTTCATAAACTAGCTGTAGAGGATAGGCATGAATCTGAGATATTTTATTGATCCATGTGAAGTCTTTACAAAACCTGATAGAGCCATTGGGCTTGGGTACTATGATGATGGGTGAGCACCATTCCCTATTGGAGGGTTCAATTATTCCCATTTTTAGCATTTGATGCACTTCGTTTTCAATAGCCCCTCGTCATGAGTCAGGTATACGATAGGGTTGGAGTCAGACCTTTTAACCTAGGATTCAATGTAGTGCATTGTTGAATTAAGGAAGTCTTCCCTGGGGTGAAAGCAAAGACATATTGTAAAGGGAATAACCACTTATCCAGCTCTTGCTGGAGGTGAGTAGGTAAGACAGGGTCAATGCTTTCTTGATACAGCGGGGTGGGATTCTCTACCGTCCCCAAATAGGGCAGGTCTAGCACCTTCCAGTTTTTTTTACGTAAATTGATGTGATAGACTCTGAGTGTTATTTTTGTTATGGGCATCCAATTCCAGGAGATAGGTGACAGGGGTCACCTTATCAAGGACCTTAAAGGGGCACTGCTACTGACCAGTCACCTTGTGATCTGAAGTGGGCATCATTAATAATACCAAGTCACCCACTTCTAAGGTTCGTTCCTTGTTTTTTATTATCATATTTTCTTTTTTGGGACTCTTGGGCCTGTTCAATATGGGTCATAACTATAGTCCTGATCTGATGGAGGTGGGATTTGAGGTTCCACACACTCAGGGAGTGGTTTGGATCCATTGGGTTCTTCTTCCCATTCCTCCTTTACAATGTCAAACATAGTACGAGGGTGTCTCACATATAAAAGATCGAAGGGAGAAGACCCAGTGCTCTTTTGTTGTTTATATCGGATGGCAAAGAGGGCTAAGGGCAATGTCACTTCCCATTTTTGGGTTTCTTGTTCTAATAGTTTTTTAGGGTTGTCTTAAGAGTGGCGTTATATCTTTCTACCAATCCATCTGTTTGTCGATAGTATGCTACAGTGCATATTTGTTTAATTCTTAACTGTTGGCATACCTGTTTCATTAAATAGAAGACAAAAAGGTTTCCCTGGTCAGTTATGATATCCTTCAGGAACCCTGCTCTGGAGGACACATTAATCAGGGCTTTTGCTATGTGAGTCGAGTTAGGCTGTCTTAAGGCAATTTCCTCAGGGAATCAGGTTGCATAGTCTACTATGACTAAGACATAATGACACCCAATGTGGGAGGGAAGGAGGAGCCTGATTATGTCCATTCCTACTCTAGAGAATGGTTCTTTTATTACTGGCAGGGGCTTTAAAGGAGCTTTCTTTGAAAGACTCCTACTGTTTTTTGGGAAAGTTAGGCATATCCAGCAATATTTACAAACTTGGTGGTAAATTCCGGGCCAATAGAATTTCTCTAGGTTGGCCTTCTCAATTTTTTCCCCTCCAAAATGCCAGCTGAGAAGGTGGCTATATACCAGAAATAGGACCTTTCCCTAAATGACTAGGGTACTAGAAACTGAGGTTGAAGGTATTTTTCACCCTTTTGGTATAATAACCCTTTCTTTATCAGAAATTGGGAACCTACTTGGTGAGGATCCTCCATGGAGGCTTCCCTTTTCCAAGCTTCTTGGAGAGTGGGGTCTTCCCTTTGAGCAGTGTGAAAACTTTGATTGTGTTCCCAAATAGTGGTCTTGTCAGTTCGTGCTAAGGCAATTTGGGTCGAATTTTTTTTTCCTTTTCTGTCCTCGGCTCTTCTTGAGTTTGGCCTGAGGCCACTCCTGGTCTGAAACTTAGGGAAAGGGGCTGGTTCCCTCCATCTGTTTCCCTCGGTCCATTGCTCTCTTACCAACTTACCATATAGGGATAGCCATTTTACTGAACCAGGGTCTCAGGCAACTTAGGGATAAGTCCTATTTTAAGGGGTACCGGCTTAACCCTATCCAACCTTGGTGGTTGGATAGGGTTATCTCTGTGTACACATTGGATGTTTACTACCCCAGTTGTGTTTCATACTCCTCCTGGGATAGCTTAGGGTTGTAATATGCTTTGGAGATACCCTGTGTCAATCGATACTTGTTTTGAGAGAAAGAGGGAGTTTAGGACCTTCTGGTGCACAGTAAAATGATTTTGTTAGTCCCAACGCCATGTGTTCTACTGTTTGAGGGCAGACCTGGGCAATATACCCAAACTTACCAAACTAAAAGCACTGAGGTCCAGGGTTAGGTGGAAGCCTCTGGGCCACAGAGAAAAGTCCAGGCAACAGGGTCACAGTATCTGATTTGTTTTGGAGGGGGAGCTCTAGGGGTTCTGGGTTTAAGCCCCTCTCCAGATGTTTCCACTGGGTCTCTTCGAATCCTATATTTCTTTCATCCACTTTCCTCATCCAAATGAATATGTACTTACAATTCTCCTTACAACCATAACACTGTGGAGAATGAAGCTTCCAACAGTAGAATAGAAGAAACTAACCTTCTTCTTCCCCGTCCTCCTTTTCTCCCAGTATTGTCTTTTCATAAGATTATTGTCACAACACTTGAATTGGTCACCTCCACTCACAATTAAAAAAGTAAAATGCCTTGCCCGCTATCCTGCATACAGGAGGGCTCTGGTTCCCAAACTGCCTTTCTTTTAGGCAGTACGATGCAGCAGAAGTGAAAGGAAGGAAAAAAAACAACTGAAGAAGACTTGCTTATCACCCCGTCCTTTCACTACCTGCCTGCTCCCTTAAAAACCCAATCCCCCCTTACCCATTGTTACCCAGTTCAGGGACATTCCTGGGGGGTATCCCCCACTCTTCACTCCATTCCTCAGTTGCTTCGTCAAAATTCCCCAAAGTCTTCTTCTGGTTTCCAGTTTTCCCTCTCTGATGTCTCATGTGGCTTTCCTTCTTTGGTGTCCTTGGCATCTTTCAGCTTTTCTGGGCTCTTTCTGTTGACCTGCGCTTTCGACTTCTTCTACTTCCTGTTCCGGTTTTAATCCTCCTGGGTGCCTCCTGTTTTGGTTACCCTGTTTGCGTGCTCCTCCTCTTTCCTGTGT
Source organism: Lissotriton helveticus (assembly GCF_964261635.1). Classification (NCBI taxonomy): domain Eukaryota; kingdom Metazoa; phylum Chordata; class Amphibia; order Caudata; family Salamandridae; genus Lissotriton; species Lissotriton helveticus. The sequence goes on from NC_136060.1 coordinate 284,108,542, forward strand.
GGGAAAGGTTGGGAGTAGAGACTTAACCCTTTCCTGCCTTTGTGGTGTCCCCATCCACGGCGTTCTCTACTGTTTTCCGTGAATCAGCATTTCAACCCACAGTATGCAGCAGGTGGCAAGACACAAAGTTCTTTCTCACACCATGATACGTAATGGTTCTTTTAATTCTTCAGATCCCAATTGGAAGTGGTGATTGGTTTGGCCTGTATACACAAACGGGTGGAAACTAGGTAACACAGAAGGGTTTAGATCAATAGTTCTGTTCAGCGATGTGTACAAACAAAACACTCGGGTGGTGGTGTCATATAGTGTTGGGATGTTATGCCTAGATTGGCTAAAAACCTCAACACTTTCCCAGATGAAGCAACACTTGTCCCTTCTTTCTGATGACATGGATCTCAGAGTATTTTTTGTATTATTTCCTTGGAATGTTGTAAATAGTGCTTTTTGTACGGAATATACAACATGCTGGGGAAGATTTCTCAATAGGAAGCTGCTGGGAGATTGTGCGAGATCGACAGTCACAATTACGGTACATCGTATTACTCTGCTCGACAATACACACATTATTTTCTGGCCACGTGCGGTGGTGTTACATCAACAGTACCAGTCTGTTTTCTGAATATGATCTAATGGATAGACGGATAGTAATGGCATGCAAAATATACCATGTTGCACATTTTAAAATTAGACCAATTTCCTTTCACCGTGGCTGAGAAACCATCCACAGACTGGATAATCCATGCTTACATCACCCTACCAATCACGACATTTCAATTGCACTTTTTTCCCCAATACCAACACGTAGGAAGATACAAAGAGCTAGGGTAAGGTTATGTGCATGAGTATTGGGAATTACCGTTCAGGTTTATATGCAGGAATGGGGACACAGATGTTTTTCGTAGGGGCTCTGACTGTGAAGGTGCTTTAAGCAGATCTTTGGTTTACAAAGACATTTCCCACCACTGAGCATGCAATGCTTTGGTAGCAAATTTCTCTTGTTATGTGTAGGGTCCTTCAGCTGCCATGATTCATCCGTTGTCCAAGCTGATCTTGAATGAGATCTGTTTGATGCTGAATGAGAAAGGTTGCTCCGGGATGGAACTGGCCATTGCATATCAAGTGACGGATAATTCCATAGTGACTTGTTGTACACAAGTACTGTTTTCACCTGCCCACACAGTTAGGAAGGCAGCACAACAGCCTTTGATAAATGATGTCAACATACAGTTTGATTCTCTAAGCAAACTGAAATCCATGTATGGTTCCTGAAGGCCAGCATGTAGCTATATACGTCATGGGGAGGTTTCCTGGAAGATTGCTCCCAGCCTTCTTTAACCAAACTCAGAGGTCCTCTGACTGGGTGTCCATAGAGAAGCTCAAAGGGACTGAACCCTAGAGATTTCTGTGGCGCCTCAAGGTATGCAAATAACAGGCATGATAAGAGGACGTCCCACTTATGCCTCATGGGTTCCTCAAGACACATAATCATGCCTTCAGTGTTCTGTTTAACCTTTCAATCAACCCATTTCCTTGGGGGTGGTAAGGAGTGGTGAACTTATAAGTCACACCACACTCCTGCCACAGGGACTTCATATACTTGGAAATGAAGTTGGTCTCCTCGGTCAGGCACTACCTCGCGAGGGAATCCTACTTGTGAGAACATTTCCATCAGTGCTCGTCCCACCACAGGAGCCGTCACTGTCCTCAGAGGTATGGCTTCCGGGTACCGGGTGGCATGGTCCACCAAGACAAGGATAAACCTGTTTTCCATGGCTGTCTTAGGGTTCAGTGGCCCCACAATGTCAATCCCCACCGGCTCAAAGGGGGTACTGACCACAGGAAATGGCTGGAGAGGAGTCTTGTGCTTCCTCCCACTCTCTCCACTTGCCTGGCAAGTCTGACAAGTCCTGCAATGAGTATCTGAACTCTTGTGCATTTGGGGCCAATGAAAGTGGGCAGCAAGCCTTTCAAAGGTCTTGTCCTGCCCCAAATGTCCTGCTAATGGCACATCATGAGCTAGCCCCTGTAGGAAGGCTCTGAACGTCTGGGGTACCACCAGCACACGGGCTGACCCAGGTTCAGCAACCTTAAGTTCACAGTAAATTTAATGCGATCCTGACAGATGTGTTCCGAGTTGTAGATGCAACATTGTTGTTGCCCACTCCCGCAGACATTCCCAGAGGCACACCCCATAGCATGCTTATGGAGCAAAGATGATTCCATCCAGTTCCCACAGCAGCAGCCGAGGTAGGCGTTGTGTCCCACCAAGTTGTCCGCATAGCCATTGTTCACATCACTAGGAGCGGAAGCATCATCAATAGAATACGCTTGGGACAGCAATATGCATGGGCCTTTAAGGGGTCCATCAGTACTTCAATGTCCGATGGCGCAACCAATTCTGATCCAAGACATATATCCAGGGCAAATTCTTGGCTAAAAAGCAGGCAGCGTAAGACAGGTTGAATGCAGTAAAGCCAGACTGGCCTGAACGACAAGAAAAAGTGCTCATTCAGTTCATGAAGCTGAGGTGTGCAGAAAGGAGTGTATCATGCACTCACAGCAATGCAGCACTAACACCACACCTTTCGACCAACGATCTCATTGACCAGTACAACTCTGAGCTAGTCTCCATACTCGATAATCTAGCTCCTCCAAAGCTCAAAAGAAGCCGTGCCACCCCGTCTAGAACCTGGTTCAATTCGGACCTCAACGCAGAAAGAAGAACATTGAGAGCCAAAGAAAGAAAGTGGAGAAACAAACCAACAACCATCCTTCGCCTACAACTAAAAACAGCCCGAAAGAAGTATAACAACCACATCAAAAACAAGAAATCCAACTTCTTCCGAGAGGCACTTGCCAACTCCAAAAACAGACCTAAGGAACTCTACAACATAATCAGACATCAAACATCCAAGCCTCTGCCCTCACCCCTGCAGGCGTCCAAAAAACTATGCGACAACTTCGCCAGCTTCTTCAACGACAAGGTCCTAAAAATCGAACGATCTCTAGCAACACGACCATCCCTCAGGCCCTCCCTTCCGGCCCCCCTCCCCTCCCTTGGCTAAGCTTTCGCCACGTGCAGGAAACGGATATAATCTCGCTAATCTCGACCTCCAAACCATCAGCTCACATCTCAGACCCCATTCCCCCCTCACTTGTCAAAAAAATGAAGCTCACCTTAGCACCTATCTGGGGCAAAATCATAAACAGCTCCCTACAAAGCGGAGTGGTCCCCGACTGTCTAAAAATGGGACAAGTCACCCCTTTGCTGAAAAAACCCGGCCTCGACTCTACGGACTTGAACAATTTCAGACCGATATCTAACCTCCCTCTACTCGCCAAAACACTGGAACGCTGCGTTCTCCTGCAACTAACTCATCACCTGGATAACATCAATCTCCTGGACCCCCTCCAATCTGGCTTCAGACAAGGTCGTAGCACAGAAACTGCAATGCTGAACATCATAGACGACATTCACGGTTCTCTTGACGCTGACAAGTGCTGCCTTCTCATACTCCTTGATCTATCCGCAGCTTTCGACACGGTAGACCACAAGCTCCTCATCAAAACTCTGCAAGTAAGAGCTGGCCTCGGCGAGGTAGTTCTTGACTGGTTTTCTTCCTTTCTCCACAACCGCTCGCAAATAATAAAACTGAAGAACTTCACCTCCGAAACACAGCAAGTCAACAAGGGTGTCCCCCAAGGATCAGTACTTTCTTCTCAGCTCTTCAACATCTATATGGAACCGCTCGCCAAACTACTCAGGAATGCCAACATCCTCTTCCACCTCTACGTGGATGACACGCAGATCTACCTGGAAACCTCTTCACCTAACGACATCCATAGACTAAATGCTGTCTTAAAAGATGTTCAAGCTTGGCTGCCAAAAAACCACCTGAAACTCAATCCCGATAAGACCGAAACCCTTCTCATCTCAAACAAAGAAGACAACCCTCAAGTCACTGAGTGGCTGAAGTCGATCGATGCTCTTAAAGGCTCTCTCACGCCAACTGACTCCATCAAATCTCTGGGTTTCACCCTAGACCCCAAACTAACCTTAACAAACCACATTAAGAACTCGGCAAAAAGTGCTTTCTTCAACCTCAGACTGCTGAACAAAATCAAACCTTTCATTCCAAACAAGGATCTTAAACTAGCCACACAATCTCTAGTTCTATCTAGACTGGACTATGGGAATTCAATCCTTACAGGTATCCCCAAATCACACTTGGTGCCACTAAAAACAACACTACATGCGGCAGCAAGAATGATCACAGGATGCAAAAAATTCGACCACATCTCCCCAGCACTTAAAGAACTTGAATGGCTTCCGGTGGAAATGCGTAGCACCTTCAGAACGGCCTGCCTAACCCACAAGGCCCTCCACACCGGTAAACGAGAATACCTGGCAACCAAGCTCAAAAAAGCAGGCCAAAGCAGATATTTGAGAAGCTCCAACTCCCTGCTGCTCATCCTTCCAAAAACCAGAAAGAAGAAAACTGCGGACTGCTCCTTCACTGGAAATGCCCCCAAAATATAGAACTTTATCCCTCCGCACATCAGAACTCTACCGTCCTATGCGGAATTCAAGAACCAACTCAAATCCTTGTTCCTCATCCGCTCTCTAGGTCCCAGATAACTAGGATCTCCCACTGAACTATGTGTTATCTATGTATCCTTATACCAAAAGTCCCACTTTACGAACTTTCCCTCCCCCAATATTGACTTTCGAGGACTGCCTCTACTTGTTACATGTCTTTTTGTTCACCCTGTCACGCCTGTTACTGTAAAGCGCTCTGCTACCTTCGGGTCTTGTTAGCACTATAGAAAACTTCTAAAAATAAAAATTAAAAAAAAGTGCTGTCTCCATTCGTAGTTGAACTGGGACGTCCATTGAGGAGCACATAGAATAAAATCATTATTCCCACCACAAGTAGCAGGAGAACCGGGAGCCCTCCAAAAACACTTCCCAACATGGAGTGTATGAAAGATGGTGCACTATTCCCTTTGTATCAGACATGTTAAAAATATGATGGATCAGCTACCCAAAATGCAGTGGAAAGTTGGTGTGGAGTAGTGTTTGTATATCAGACGAGGACCTTACAACCTGGAGATCAAACGTCTCTGTGGCTGCAGCTAAGTCCACATCCTTCTGTGAAAGTTGGGCTTTCAGTTTACTTAGGGAGTCACATTTTATGTTAGAAACATTTATTGAAGGCCAAAACGTTGCCCTCCTAACTGTGTGGGCAGGTGAAAACAGTATTTGTGTACAGCAAGTGACTATGGAATTAACAGTCACTAGATAAGCGATTGCTGGTTCCATTCCGCAACAACCTTGATCGCTTAGCATCAAATAGCTCCCATTCGAAAGCAGCCTGAACATAAGATGAATCACAGCAGCTGGGGAACCCTTCAGATAGTAAAACAAGTTTGAAACAGAAGCACGAAGAGAAATGCCCTTGCAAACTAAGGATACACTCAAAGCATTCTCACAGTCGGAACCACTAAGGTAAATCTCTGTGTCCTCTTTCCTGCATCTAAACACGAACTGTAAGTCACAATACTTGTGCATATACCCTTCGCCTAGCACTTCGTATCTTCCTACCTGTTGGGATTGGAGACAATATTCGAATTGTAAGGTCGTGACCGGTAGGGTTATTTAACCATGGATAGTCCAGTCTGAGGATGGTGTCTCAGCCACGGTAAAAGGCCATTGCTCTAATTTTTCAATGTGCAGTATGAAGTATTTTGCATCTGCGTGCCATAGTTATTTGCCTTTCTGTCAAATCATATTCAGAAAACAGGCAGACAGTATTGATGTAACACCACGCACATGGCTAGAACATAATGTTTCGTACATCCGGCTCAGTATTATGATTGATCATAATTGTGACTGTCTATGTTGTAAAATAGACATGTCTTGCTGAATTATGTTGATTGCAGAAGACACAATGTTGCCCAGTGAATAAATTATGCATAATAACGTGGTCATACCATTGTCAACCACAGACAAAGCCTTTTCTAAATTAACCCTATCAATCTTGCGCAATATCTCAACAGCTTCCTGTTGAGACATCTTTCACAGCTTGTTGTATATTCCATACAAAAAGCACTTTTGACGTGGGTTTCTGGGACCTAGTAAAACCTCCTTGAGATCCATGTCATCATAAAGGAGGGACAAGTGTTGTTTCACCTGGAAGAGTGTCACAGTTTTCAGCAAGTCTAGGCATAACTTCCCAACACTATATGACATCACCACCACAGAGTGTTCTGTCTGTACATATCATTGATCAAGCCTATTGAATCTCAATCCTTCGGTGTTACCCAGGAATCTAGATTTGCACCTGTTTGTGCCCACAGGCCTAATCAACCAAACCGTCCAATTGGGATCTAATGAACTGAAAGAACCATTACATATAATGGTGTCCAGGGTATCCTCATTAAAGAGTATTAAGTGCGGTCAATTCTCGAAATGTGAGAATGCAGAAATATGAGGGATGTTCAAATACTTCGTTTTTGCTATACTTAGAGATGAAGTTTGTTGCACTGTCTTGTTCAGGAAAATCATTTGGTGTGATACGAGGCATGCTCGTAGTTAGGATTCTGTCCCCTGAACCTGCTAATCTTTTGTCCCCCAGATAGACTTTGTGTTTATTAAGCCTTTCCAAAAGTCGTAACCCTGTGTAGACATTTGGAAAATAAAGGAAGCAGAGTATATCAGCTTGATGCTTGTTAGCATATTTTTTTTTGCAGGTGTAGGTTCAAGCCTATAGTAATATGAGGCTGGGTCTGATGTTTCAAAACCTGAAAAATAGGTAAACATCTGTGCTTTAGGCGATGTTGGGCAGTGTTCCCATTGTGTGTAATTATAAATGGCGCATGGTATACTGGCTTTATGTAAAAAATGATGACCATAATGTTGGTAGCAGAACATGTCTCCAAAATTACTTGTGCCATCATATGATTCATCATTTAAAACTGCAGCTAATTGCTCTAAATCGGAAAGCAAATAATGTACAGTTTCAATATCCTAATCATCAGAGATCGTACTAGAGGTGATAAAGTCATTTAAAGAAATGTTGAACAAATAAGGAATTTTCGAATGTTAAGTAGGACCATATGTATCATTCTATACCCTGTCCCATATAATTCCTTCAGGAACTAGAACTACACTAACATTCAACAGGGTCAGGACTCTTTGTTCACGTTCACAGTTCCAGTTCCAGAAAGAATACTGTGGGACATGGTACTGTATGATGTGTATCGACCTCCTGAACTTTTGCAAATTCAATATCGGTATAAAATTATATCTTCACCTCTAGTACCCTCTCTGATGATTGGGACATTGAAACTGTACACAATTTGCTTTCAGATCTAGAGCAATCAGCCATATTTTCTATGGATGAATTGTATGATGGTAAATCTAACTATGGAGATATGTTCTGCTATTAACATTATGGTCACCATTTTTTACCCAAAGCTAGTGTCCCGTACGCTGTTTATAATTACACATAATGGGAACACTGCCTAACACCACTGAAAGGTAGTTCAAAGACATTTTCACAAACATTTGCCTATTTTTCAGGTTTTAATACATCAGACCCAGCCTCTTATTATTATAGGCTTGCACCTACATCTGCAAAGAATAATAAGCTAACAAACACCAAGCTGATATACTCTGCTTCCTTTATTTCTGAATTGTCTATACAGGGTTTCGACTTTTGAAAAGACACTATAGGCACAAAATCTGTCTGGGGGGACTAAAGATTTGAATTGTTCAGGGAATGGAGTTTTTTTTAGAGAATGCCTCATACCACATCAAATGATTTTCCTGAATAGCACAGTGCAACAAACTCCCTGTCTTGGAGTAGCCAGGATGAACGATTTGAATGCACCTCGTATTCCCGCATTCTCATGCTTTGAGAACTGGCAGCATCTAACACACTTTAGTGAGGACACATTAGATACCATGTGTGGGAGAACTGGGCAAAAATAGAAGCTAGGAGGCTTGATTTGCTTATCAATTTTTGCTTTTTTATTCACAAATTATATTTATGAATCCTTCTCCACTTTTCCTGTGTGTATATATTCTTCACACTTCCCCAGTGGAATTATTCTTCACACTGTTCTTCTTTGTTTTCAGATTCCTTATCTTCAAGTGGACATCCCCCAGGAGGCTCGAGAGAAGGGTAAGGACAGCAAGTATCTTGAGATAGGTGTTTACTTAAAAACAAAAATGGGAAATTGTCTCCCACCACACCAAGAGTGACAAGATAGTATCTCAAACACTATCGGGTCGGGTGCAAGATCAGGAGATTTATACATGTATATTTCTTTCATCCATGTTCCTTAGCCAAATGAATATGTACTGGCAATTCTCCTTACAACCATAACACTGTGGGGAATAAAGCTGCCGAGAATAGAATAGGAGAGAGAAATTCTGAAATTTAACTCTCCTTCTTCCCCCTCCTCCTGTCCTCCGAGTATTGTCTTTTTACAGAGATTAGTGTCAAAACACTTAAATTGGTCTCCTCCGATCACAATTAAGAAAGGAAAAAGTCTAGCTTGCTATCCTGCAAACAGGAGGACTCAGGTTCCCAAACTACCTTTCTTTTAGGCAGTACAATGCAGCAGAAGTGAAAGGAAAGAAAAAAAAAAAGAACAAACCAACTGAAGAAGAATGGCTTCACTACTCACCCCGCTACCTTGAAACCCAATTCCCCCTCCCCGTCGTTACCCAGATCAGGGTCACTCACAGCCAATGCCGCAACTCTCCTGAGTCGTGGCGGCAACTACACCACTCTTGAAGGGGAGCCACCAGTCTTCACTCCACTCCTCGGTTGCTTTATCGTCGGCCCTGAAGTCTTCTTCTAGTTCCCGGTTTTCCTTCTCTGACATCTCCTGTGGCTTTCCTTCTTCGGCGTCCTTGGTGTATTCCAGCTTTTCCGGGCTCTTTTCCTTTTCTATGGAGGGTAGTGTATCTAAAAGGATGCAATGTTAGGAACCACCGTAAAACCCTGTTGTTGTGTCCTTTGTTTCAGGAGGGCCATTCTTGTGGGTCGTAATCAGTGTACAGAGTAAACTTGCGGCCATCAAGGTAATACCTCAGAGATTCAATGGCCCATTTGATGGCCAGGGCTTCCTTCTCCACTACAGCATAGTTATTCTATGTGAGGAATAGTTTATGACTGATTTTTTTTATGTGCCTTTCCTGCCCTTTCAAATCGTTTTGGGACAGGACGGCTCCCAGGCTGAGGAGTATGGGTTTTGTCATCATGGCTTGCTTTAACTGTTGAAAAGCCTTCAAAGACCTGGCCGAGGGTTGCCTGAGCTCTTTTTCTGTTGTTACATATTTCTTTAAAAGATCAGTTAAAGGGTCGGTTATAATATCCCAGGACACCCAGAAGGGCTTGTAGATCTTTTCTTATATGGTGGAAGGGTAGCCTGGAAACAGTGGCTATTGTTTTTTCTTCCTGTGGTTTTAAAAGAGGTACCAGAGATAATTTCCAGATCGGGCAGCTAGGTGGCTCCTGGTAGGATTTATGGTCAAGCCTCCTTCTATTAAAGCCTGGATCGCTCAGGATAAGTGAGTCAAGTGTTGTTTCCAGGAATCACTATAGATAACTATGTCATCCATGTATGCTACAGCAAAGGTGTTACATGGTTTAAGAATCCTGTTTATTAGCCTTTGGAATGTGGCAGGGGCTCTGTGCAACCCAAGAGGAAGCATGGGGAATTGATATAATCCCCCTGGTGTATAAAAGGCAGTTTTTCCCTTATATTGTTCTCATAATGCTACCTGACAATAACCCTTTCACAGGTCCAGTGTACTAATGTATAGGCTTTATCCAATCTCTCAATCATTTCATAAACTAACTGTGGAGGATAGGCATTAATCTGAGATATTTCATTGATCCATGTGAAGTCTTTACAAAACCTGATAGAGCCATTGGGTTTGGGTACTATGACAATGGGTGAGCACCATTCCCTATTGGAGGGTTCAATTATCCCCATTTTTAGCATTTGATGTACTTCGTTTTCAATAGCCCCTCATCAGGAGTCAGGTATACGATAGGGTTGGAGTCAGACCTTTTAACCTAGGATTCTATGTATTGCATGTTGAATTAAGGAAGTCTTCCCTGGGGTGAAAGTAAAGAAATATTGTAAAGGGAATAACCTCTTATCCAGCTCTTGCTGGAGGTGAGTAGGTAAGACAGGGTCAATGCTTTCTTGATACAGTGGGGTGGGATTCTCTACCCTCCCTAATAGGGCAGGTCTAGCACCTTCCAGTTTTTTTAAGTAAATTGATGTGATAAACTCTGAGTGTTATTTTTGTTATGGGCATCCAATTCCAGGAGATAGGTGACAGGGGTCACCTTATCAAGGACCTTAAAGGGCACTGCTACTGACCAGTCACCTTGTGATCAGAAGTGGGCATCATTAATAATACCAAGTCACCCACTTCTAAGGTTCGTTCCTTGTTTTTTATTATCATATATTCTTTTTTGGGACTCTTGGGCCTGTTCAATATGGGTCATAACTATAGTCCTGATCTGATGGAGGTGGGATTTGAGGTTCCACACACTCAAGGAGTGGTTTGGATCCATTGGTTTCTTCTTCCCATTCCTCCTTCACAATGTCAAACATAGTACGAGGGTGTCTCCCATATAAAAGATCGAAGGGAGAAGACCCAGTGCTCTTTTGTTGTTTATATCGGATGGCAAAGAGGGCTAAGGGCAATGTCACTTCCCATTTGTGGGTTTCTTGTTCTAATAGTTTTTTAGGGTTGTCTTAAGAGTGGTGTTATATCTTTCTACCAATCCATCTGTTTGTCGATAGTATGCTACAGTGCATATTTGTTTAATTCTTAACTGTTGGCATACCTGTTTCATTAAATAGAAGACAAAAAGGTTTCCCTGGTCAGTTATGATATCCTTCAGGAACCCTACTCTGGAGGACACATTAATCAGGGCTTTTGCTATGTGAGTCGAGTTAGGCTGTCTTAAGGCTATTTCCTCAGGGAATCAGGTTGCATAGTCTACTATGACTAAGACATAATGGCACCCAATGTGGGAGGGAAGGAGGGGCCTGATTATGTCCATTCCTACTCTAGAGAATGGTTCTTCTATTACTGGCAGGGTCTTTAAAGGAGCTTTCTTTGGAAGACCCCTACTGTATTTTTGGCAAGTTAGGCATATCTAGCAATATTTACAAACTTGGTGGTAAATTCCTGGCCAATAGAATTTCTCTAGGTTGCCTTCTCAATTTTTTCCCCTCCGAAATGCCAGCTGAGAAGGTGGCTATGTACCAGAAATAGGACCTTTCCCTAAATGACTAGGGTACTAGCAACTGAGGTTGAAGGTATTTTTCCCCCTTTTGGTATAATAACCCTTTCTTTATCAGAAATTGGGAACCTACTTGTTGAGGATCCTCCATGGATGCTGCCCTTTTCCAAGCTTTTTGGAGAGTGGGGTCTTCCCTTTGAGCAGTGTGAAAACTTTGATTGTGTTCCCAAATAGTGGTCTTGTCAGTTCATGGTAAGGCAATTTGGGTCGAATTTTTTTTCCTTTTCTGTCCTCGGCTCTTCTTGAGTTTGGCCTGAGGCCACTCCTGGTCTGAAACTTAGGGAAAGGGGCTGGTTCCCTCCATCTGTTTCCCTCGGTCCATTGCTCTCTTACCAACTTACCATAAAGGGATAGCCATTTTACTGAACCAGGGTCTCAGGCAACTTAGGGATAAGTCCTATTTTAAGGGGTACCGGCTTAACCCTATCCAACCTTGGTGGTTGGATAGGGTTACCTCTGTGTACACATTGGATGTTTACTATCCCAGTTGTGTTTCATACTCCTCCTGGGATAGCTTAGGGTTGTAATATGCTTTGGAGATACCCTGTGTCAATCGATACTTGTTTTGAGAGAAAGAGGGAGTTGATGACCTTCTGGTGTACAGTAAAATGGTTTTGTTAGTCCCAACGTCATGTGTTCTTCTGTTTGAGGGCAGACCTGGGCAATATACCCAAACATACCAAAGTAAAAGCACTGAGGTCCAGGGTTAGGTGGAAGTCTCTGGGGCACAGAGAAAAGTCCAGGCAACAGGGTCACAGTATCTGATTTTTTTGGGAGGGGGAGCTCTAGGGGTTCTGGGTGTAAGCCCCTCTCCAAATGTTTCCACTGGGTCTCTTCAAATCCTATATTTCTTTCATCCACTTTCCTCATCCGAATGAATATGTACTGACAATCCTCCTTACAACCATAACACTGTGGAGAATGAAGCTGCCAACAGTAGAATAGAAGAAACTAACCTTCTTCTTCCCCGTCCTCCTTTTCTCCCAGTATTGTCTTTTCACAAGATTATTGTCACAACACTTGAATTGGTCACCTCCAGTCACAATTAAGAAAGTAAAATGCCTTGCCCGCTATCCTGCATACAGCAGGACTCTGGTTCCCAAACTGCCTTTCTTTTAGGCAGTACGATGCAGCAGAAGTGAAAGGGAGGAAAAAAAACAACTGAAGAAGACTTGCTTATCACCCCGTCCTTTCATTACCTGCCTGCTCCCTTAAAAACCCAATCCCCCCTTACCCATTGTTACCCAGTTCTGGGACATTCCTGGGGGGTATCCACCACTCTTCACTCCATTCCTCAGTTGCTTCGTCAACGTCCCCAAAGTCTTCTTCTAGTTTCCAGTTTTCCTTCTCTGATGTCTCATGTGGCTTTCCTTCTTTGGTGTCCTTGGCATCTTTCAGCTTTTCTGGGCTCTTTCTGTTGACCTGCGCTTTCGACTTCTTCTACTTCCTGTTCCGCTTTTAATCCTCCTGGGTGCCTCCTGTTTTGGTTACCCTGTTCGCTTGCTCCTCCTCTTTCCTGTATGGGAAAGGTTGGGAGCAGAGACTTAACCCTTTCCTGCCTTTGTGGTGTCTCCATCCACGGCGTTCTCTACTGTTTTCCGTGAATCACCATTTCAACCCACAGTATGCAGCAGGTGGCTAGACACAGAGTTCTTTCTCACACCATGATCCGTAATGGTTCTTTTAATTCATCAGATTCCAATTGGAAGTGGTGATTGGTTTGGCCTGTATACACAAACGGGTGGAAACTAGGTAACACAGAAGGGTTTAGATCAATAGTTCTGTTCAGCGATGTGTACAAACAAAACACTCAGGTGGTGGTGTCATATAGTGTTGGGATGTTATGCCTAGATTGGCTAAAAACCTCAACAATTTCCCAGATGAAGCAACACTTGTCCCTTCTTTCTGATGACATGGATCTCAGGGTATTTTTTGTAATATTTCCTTGGAATGTTGTAAATAGTGCTTTTTGTACGGAATATACAACAAGCTGGGGAAGATGTCTCAATAGGAACCTGCTGGGAGATTGTGCGAGATCGACAGTCACAATTACGGTACATCGTATTACTCTGCTCGACAATACACACATTATTTTCTGGCCACGTGCGGTGGTGTTACATCAACAGTACCAGTCTGTTTTCTGAATATGATCTAAAGGAAAGACAGATAGTAATGGCATGCAAAATATACCATGTTGCACATTTTAAAATTAGACCAATTTCCTTTCACCGTGGCTGAGACACCATCCACAGACTGGATAATCCATGCTTACATCACCCTACCAATCACGACTTTTCAATTGCAATTTTTTCCCCAATACCAACACGTAGGAAGATACAAAGAGCTAGGGTAAGGTTATGTGCATGAGTATTGGGAATTACCGTTCAGGTTTTTATGCAGGAATGGGGACACAGATGTTTTTCGTAGGGGCTCTGACTGTGAAGGTGCTTTAAGCAGATCCTTTGTTTACAAAGACATTTACCACCATGGAGCATGCAATGCTTTGGTAGCAAATTTCTCTTGTTATGTGAAGGGTCCTCCAGCTGCCATGATTCATCCGTTGTCCAAGCTGATCTTGAATGAGATCTATTTGATGCTGAATGATAAAGGTTGCTCCGGGATGGAACTGGCCATTGCATATCAAGTGACGGTTAATTCCATAGTGACTTGTTGTTCACAAGTACTGTTTTCACCTGCCCACACAGTTAGGTAGGCAGCACAACAGCCTTTGATAAAGGATGTCAACATACAGTTTGATTCTCTAAGCAAACTGAAATCCATGCATGGTTCCTGAAAGCCAGCATGTAGCTATATACGTCCTAGGAGGTTTCCTGGGAGATTGCTCCCAGCCTTCTTTAACCAAACTCAGAGGTCCTCTGACTGGGTGTCCATAGAGAAGCTCAAAGGGACTGAACCCTAGAGATTTCTGTGGCACCTGAAGGTATGCAAACAACAGGCATGATAAGAGGACGTCTCACTTATGCCTCATGGGTTCCTCAAGACACATAATCATGCCTTTCAGTGTTCTGTTTAATCTTTCAATCAACCCATTTCCTTGGGGGTGGTAAGTCGTGGTGAACTTATAAGTCACACCACACTCCTGCCACAGGGACTTCATATACTTGGAAATGAAGTTGGTCTCCTCGGTCAGACACTACCTCGCGAGGGAATCCTACTTGTGAGAAAATTTTCATCAGTGCTCGTCCCACCACAGGGGCCATCACTGTCCTCAGAGGTATGGCTTCCGGGTACCGGTTGGCATGGTCCACCAAGACTAGGATGAACCTGTTTCCCATGGCTGTCTTAGGGTCCAGTGGCCCCACAATGTCAATCCCCATCGGCTCAAAGGGGGTACTGACCACAGGGAATGGCTGGAGAGGAGTCTTGTGCTTCCTCCCACTCTCTCCACTTGCCTGGCAAGTCTGACAAGTCCTGCAATGAGTATCTGAACTCTTGTGCATTTGGGGCCAATGAAAGTGGGCAGCAAGCCTTTCAAAGGTCTTGTCCTGCCCCAAATGTCCTGCTAATGGCACATCATGAGCTAGCCCCTGTAGGAAGGCTCTGAACGTCTGGGGTACCACCAGCACACGGGCTGACCCAGGTTCAGCAACCTTAAGTTCACAGTAAATTTAATGCGATCCTGACAGATGTGTTCTGAGTTGTAGATGCAACATTGTTGTTGCCCACTCCCGCAGACGTTCCCAGAGGCACACCCCATAGCATGCTTATGGAGCAAAGATGATTCCATCCAGTCCCCACAGCAGCAGCCGAGGTAGGCGTTGTGTCCCACCAAGTTGTCCGCATAGCCATTGTTCACATCACTAGGAGCGGAAGCATCATCAATAGAATACGCTTGGGACAGCAATATGCATGGGCCTTTAAGGGGTCCATCAGTACTTCAATGTCCGATGGCGCAACCAATTCTGATCCAAGACATATATCCAGGGCAAATTCTTGGCTAAAAAGCAGGCAGCGTAAGACAGGTTGAATGCAGTAAAGCCAGACTGGCCTGAACGACAAGAAAAAGTGCTCATTCAGTTCATGAAGCTGAGGTGTGCAGAAAGGAGTGTATCATGCACTCACAGCAATGCAGCACTAACACCACACCTTTCGACCAACGATCTCATTGACCAGTACAACTCTGAGCTAGTCTCCATTCTCGATAATCTAGCTCCTCCAAAGCTCAAAAGAAGCCGTGCCACCCCGTCTAGAACCTGGTTCAATTCACACCTCAACGCAGAAAGAAGAACATTGAGAGCCAAAGAAAGAAAGTGGAGAAACAAACCAACAACCATCCTTCGCCTACAACAAAAACAGCCCGAAAGAAGTATAACAACCACATCAAAAACAAGAAATCCAACTTCTTCCGAGAAGCACTTGCCAACTCCAAAAACAGACCTAAGGAACTCTACAACATAATCAGACATCAAACATCCAAGCCTCTGCCCTCACCCCTGCAGGCGTCCAAAGAACTATGCGAAAACTTCGCCAGCTTCTTCAACGACAAGGTCCTAAAAATCGAACGATCTCTAGACATCAGCAACACGACCATCCCTCAGGCCCTCCCTTCCGGCCCCCCTCCCCTCCCTTGGCTAAGCTTTCGCCACGTGCAGGAAACGGAGATAATCTCGCTAATCTCGACCTCCAAACCATCAGCTCACATCTCAGACCCCATTCCCCCCTCACTTGTCAAAAAAATGAAGCTCACCTTAGCACCTATCTGGGGCAAAATCATAAACAGCTCCCTACAAAGCGGAGTGGTCCCCGACTGTCGAAAAATGGGACAAGTCACCCCTTTGCTGAAAAAACCCGGCCTCGACTCTACGGACTTGAACAATTTCAGACCGATATCTAACCTCCCTCTACTCGCCAAAACACTGGAACACTGCGTTCTCCTGCAACTAACTCATGACCTGGATAACATCAATCTCCTGGACCCCCTCCAATCTGGCTTCAGACAAGGTCGTAGCACAGAAACTGCAATGCTGAACATCATAGACGACATTCACGGTTCTCTTGACGCTGACAAGTGCTGCCTTCTCATACTCCTTGATCTATCCGCAGCTTTCGACACGGTAGACCACAAGCTCCTCATCAAAACTCTGCAAGTAAGAGCTGGCCTCGGCGAGGTAGTTCTTGACTGGTTTTCTTCCTTTCTCCACAACCGTTCGCAAATAATAAAACTGAAGAACTTCACCTCCGAAACACAGCAAGTCAACAAGGGTGTCCCCCAAGGATCAGTACTTTCTCCTCAGCTCTTCAACATCTATATGGAACCGCTCGCCAAACTACTCAGGAATGCCAACATCCTCTTCCACCTCTACGCGGATGACACGCAGATCTACCTGGAAACCTCTTCACCTAACGACATCCATAGACTAAATGCTGTCTTAAAAGATGTTCAAGCTTGGCTGCCAAAAAACCACCTGAAACTCAATCCCGATAAGACCGAAACCCTTCTCATCTCAAACAAAGAAGACAACCCTCAAGTCACTGAGTGGCTGAAGTCGATCGATGCTCTTAAAGGCTCTCTCACGCCAACTGACTCCGTCAAATCTCTGGGTTT
This sequence comes from Lissotriton helveticus, assembly GCF_964261635.1. Taxonomy (NCBI): domain Eukaryota; kingdom Metazoa; phylum Chordata; class Amphibia; order Caudata; family Salamandridae; genus Lissotriton; species Lissotriton helveticus. The sequence continues at coordinate 284,125,456 of NC_136060.1, forward strand.
CACCCTAGACCCCAAACTAACCTTGACAAACCACATTAAGAACTCAGCAAAAAGTGCTTTCTTCAACCTCAGACTGCTGAACAAAATCAAACCTTTCATTCCAAACAAGGATCTTAAACTAGCCACACAATCTCTAGTTCTATCTAGACTGGACTATGGGAATTCAATCCTTACAGGTATCCCCAAATCACACTTGGCGCCACTAAAAACAACACTACATGCGGCAGCAAGAATGATCACAGGATGCAAAAAATTCGACCACATCTCCCCAGCACTTAAAGAACTTGAATGGCTTCCGGTGGAAATGCGTAGCACCTTCAGAACGGCCTGCCTAACCCGCAAGGCCCTCCACACCGGTAAACCAGAATACCTGGCAACCAAGCTCAAAAAAGCAGGCCAAAGCAGATATTTGAGAAGCTCCAACTCCCTGCTGCTCATCCTTCCAAAAACCAGAAAGAAGAAAACTGCGGACTGCTCCTTCACTGGAAATGCCCCCAAAATATGGAACTCTATCCCTCCGCACATCAGAACTCTACCGTCCTATGCGGAATTCAAGAACCAACTCAAATCCTTGTTCCTCATCCGCTCTCTAGGTCCCAGATAACTAGGATCTCCCACTGAACTATGTGTTATCTATGTATCCTTATACCAAAAGTCCCACTTTACGAACTTTCCTTCCCCCAATATTGACTTTCGAGGACTGCCTCTACTTGTTACATGTCTTTTTGTTCACCCTGTCACGCCTGTTACTGTAAAGCGCTCTGCTACCTTCGGGTCTTGTTAGCGCTATAGAAAACTTCTAAAAAAATAAATTAAAAAAAAGTGCTGTCTCCATTCGGAGTTGAACTGGGACATCCATTGAGGAGCACATAGAATAAAATCATTATTCCCACCACAAGTAGCAGGAGAAGCGGGAGCCCTCCAAAAACACTTCCCAACATGGAGTGTATGAAAGATGGTGCACTATTCCCTTTGTATCAGACATGTTAAAAATATGATGGATCAGCTACCCAAAATGCAGTGGAAAGTTGGTGTGGAGTAGTGTTTGTATATCAGACGAGGACCTTACAACCTGGAGATCAAACGTCTCTGTGGCTGCAGCTAAGTCCACATCCTTCTGTGAAAGTTGGGCTTTCAGTTTACTTAGGGAGTCACATTTTATGTTAGAAACATTTATTGAAGGCCAAAACGTTGCCCTCCTAACTGTGTGGGCAGGTGAAAACAGTATTTGTGTACAGCAAGTGACTATGGAATTAACAGTCACTAGATAAGCGATTGCTGGTTCCATTCCGCAACAACCTTGATCGCTTAGCATCAAATAGCTCCCATTCGAAAGCAGCCTGAACATAAGATGAATCACAGCAGCTGGGGAACCCTTCAGATAGTAAAACAAGTTCGAAACAGAAGCACGAAGAGAAATGCCCTTGCAAACTAAGGATACACTCAAAGCATTCTCACAGTCGGAACCACTAAGGTAAATCTCTGTGTCCTCTTTCCTGCATCTAAACACGAACTGTAAGTCACAATACTTGTGCATATACCCTTCGCCTAGCACTTCGTATCTTCCTACCTGTTGGGATTGGAGACAATATTCGAATTGTAAGGTCGTGACCGGTAGGGTTATTTAACCATGGATAGTCCAGTCTGAGGATGGTGTCTCAGCCACGGTAAAAGGCCATTGCTCTAATTTTTCAATGTGCAGTATGAAGTATTTTGCATCTGCGTGCCATAGTTATTTGCCTTTCTGTCAAATCATATTCAGAAAACAGGCAGACAGTATTGATGTAACACCACGCACATGGCCAGAACATAATGTTTCGAACATCCGGCTCAGTATTATGATTGATCATAATTGTGACTGTCTATGTTGTAAAATAGACATGTCTTGCTGAATTATGTTGATTGCAGAAGACACAATGTTGCCCAGTGAATACATTATGCATAATAACGTGGTCATACCATTGTCAACCACAGACAAAGCCTTTTCTAAATTAACCCTATCAATCTTGCGCAATATCTCAACAGCTTCCTGTTGAGACATCTTTCACAGCTTGTTGTATATTCCATACAAAAAGCACTTTTGACGTGGGTTTCTGGGACCTAGTAAAACCTCCTTGAGATCCATGTCATCATAAAGGAGGGACAAGTGTTGTTTCACCTGGAAGAGTGTCACAGTTTTCAGCAAGTCTAGGCATAACTTCCCAACACTATATAACATCACCACCACAGAGTGTTCTGTCTGTACATATCATTGATCAAGCCTATTGAATCTCAATCCTTCGGTGTTACCCAGGAATCTAGATTTGCACCTGTTTGTGCCCACAGGCCTAATCAACCAAACCGTCCAATTGGGATCTAATGAACTGAAAGAACCATTACATATAATGGTGTCCAGGGTATCCTCATTAAAGAGTATTAAGTGCGGTCAATTCTCGAAATGTGAGAATGCAGAAATATGAGGGATGTTCAAATACTTCGTTTTTGCTATACTTAGAGATGGAGTTTGTTGCACTGTCTTGTTCAGGAAAATCATTTGGTGTGATACGAGGCATGCTCGTAGTAAGGATTCTGTCCCCTGAACCTGCTAATCTTTTGTCCCCCAGATAGACTTTGTGTTTATTAAGCCTTTCCAAAAGTCGTAACCCTGTGTAGACATTTGGAAAATAAAGGAAGCAGAGTATATCAGCTTGATGCTTGTTAGCATATTTTTTTTTGCAGGTGTAGGTTCAAGCCTATAGTAATATGAGGCTGGGTCTGATGTTTCAAAACCTGAAAAATAGGTAAACATCTGTGCTTTAGGCGATGTTGGGCAGTGTTCCCATTGTGTGTAATTATAAATGGCGCGTGGTATACTGGCTTTATGTAAAAAATGATGACCATAATGTTGGTAGCAGAACATGTCTCCAAAATTACTTGTGCCATCATATGATTCATCATTTAAAACTGCAGCTAATTGCTCTAAATCGGAAAGCAAATAATGTACAGTTTCAATATCCTAATCATCAGAGATCGTACTAGAGGTGATAAAGTCATTTAAAGAAATGTTGAACAAATAAGGAATTTTCGAATGTTAAGTAGGACCATATGTATCATTCTATACCCTGTCCCATATAATTCCTTCAGGAACTAGAACTACACTAACATTCAACAGGGTCAGGACTCTTTGTTCACGTTCACAGTTCCAGTTCCAGAAAGAATACTGTGGGACATGGTACTGTATGATGTGTATCGACCTCCTGAACTTTTGCAAATTCAATATCGGTATAAAATTATATCTTCACCTCTAGTACCCTCTCTGATGATTGGGACATTGAAACTGTACACAATTTGCTTTCAGATCTAGAGCAATCAGCCATATTTTCTATGGATGAATTGTATGATGGTAAATCTAACTATGGAGATATGTTCTGCTATTAACATTATGGTCACCAATTTTTACCCAAAGCTAGTGTCCCGTACGCTGTTTATAATTACACATAATGGGAACACTGCCTAACACCACTGAAAGGTAGTTCAAAGACATTTTCACAAACATTTGCTTATTTTTCAGGTTTTGATACATCAGACCCAGCCTCTTATTATTATAGGCTTGCACCTACATCTGCAAAGAATAATATGCTAACAAACACCAAGCTGATATACTCTGCTTCCTTTATTTCTGAATTTTCTATACAGGGTTTCGACTTTTGAAAAGACACTATAGGCACAAAATCTGTCTGGGGGGACTAAAGATTTGAATTGTTCAGGGAATGGAGTTTTTTTTTAGAGAATGCCTCATACCACATCAAATGATTTTCCTGAATAGCACAGTGCAACAAACTCCCTGTCTTGGAGTAGCCAGGATGAACAATTTGAATGCACCTCGTATTCCCGCATTCTCATGCTTTGAGAACTGGCAGCATCTAACACACTTTAGTGAGGACACATTAGATACCATGTGTGGGAGAACTCGGCAAAAATAGAAGCTAGGAGGCTTGATTTGCTTATCAATTTTTGCTTTTTTATTCACAAATTATATTTATGAATCCTTCTCCACTTTTCCTGTGTGTATCTATTCTTCACACTTCCCCAGTGGAATTATTCTTCACACTGTTCTTCTTTGTTTTCAGATTCCTTATCTTCAAGTGGACATCCCCCAGGAGGCTCGAGAGAAGGGTAAGGACAGCAAGTATCTTGAGATAGGTGTTTACTTAAAAACAAAAATGGGAAATTGTCCCCCACCACACCAAGAGTGACAAGATAGTATCTCAAACACTATCGGGTCGGGTGCAAGATCAGGAGATTTATACATGTATATTTCTTTCATCCATGTTCCTTAGCCAAATGAATATGTACTGGCAATTCTCCTTACAACCATAACACTGTGGGGAATAAAGCTGCCGAGAATAGAATAGGAGAGAGAGATTTCTGAAATTTAACTCTCCTTCTTCCCCCTCCTCCTGTCCTCCGAGTATTGTCTTTTTACAGAGATTAGTGTCAAAACACTTAAATTGGTCACCTCCAATCACAATTAAGAAAGGAAAAAGTCTAGCTTGCTATCCTGCAAACAGGAGGACTCAGGTTCCCAAACTACCTTTCTTTTAGGCAGTACAATGCAGCAGAAGTGAAAGGAAGGAAAAAAAAAAGAACAAACCAACTGAAGAAGAATGGCTTCACTACTCACCCCGCTACCTTGAAACCCAATTCCCCCTCCCCGTCGTTACCCAGATCAGGGTCACTCACAGCCATTGCCGCAACTCTCCTGAGTCGTGGCGGCAACTACACCACTCTTGAAGGGGAGCCACCAGTCTTCACTCCACTCCTCGGTTGCTTTATCGTCGGCCCTGAAGTCTTCTTCTAGTTCCCGGTTTTCCTTCTCTGACATCTCCTGTGGCTTTCCTTCTTCGGCGTCCTTGGTGTATTCCAGCTTTTCCGGGCTCTTTTCCTTTTCTATGGAGGGTAGTGTATCTAAAAGGTTGCAATGTTAGGAACCACCGTAAAACCCTGTTGTTGTGTCCTTTGTTTCAGGAGGGCCATTCTTGTGGGTCGTAATCAGTGTACAGAGTAAACTTGCGGCCATCAAGGTAATACCTCAGAGATTCAATGGCCCATTTGATGGCCAGGGCTTCCTTCTCCACTACAGCATAGTTATTCTCTGTGAGGAATAGTTTATGACTGATTTTTTTTATGTGCCTTTCCTGCCCTTTCAAATCGTTTTGGGACAGGACGGCTCCCAGGCTGAGGAATATGGGTTTTGTCATCATGGCTTGCTTTAACTGTTGAAAAGCCTTCAAAGACCTGGCCGAGGGTTGCCTGAGCTCTTTTTCTGTTGTTACATATTTCTTTAAAAGATCAGTTAAAGGGTCGGTTATAATATCCCAGGACACTCAGAAGGGCTTGTAGATCTTTTCTTATATGGTGGAAGGGTAGCCTGGAAACAGTGGCTATTGTTTTTTCTTCCTGTGGTTTTAAAAGAGGTACCAGAGATAATTTCCAGATCGGGCAGCTAGGTGGCTCCTGGTAGGATTTATGGTCAAGCCTCCTTCTATTAAAGCCTGGATCGCTCAGGATAAGTGAGTCAAGTGTTGTTTCCAGGAATCACTATAGATAACTATGTCATCCATGTATGCTACAGCAAAGGTGTTACATGGTTTAAGAATCCTGTTTATTAGCCTTTGGAATGTGGCAGGGGCTCTGTGCAACCCAAGAGGAAGCATGGGGAATTGATATAATCCCCCTGGTGTATAAAAGGCAGTTTTTCCCTTATATTGTTCTCATAATGCTACCTGACAATAACCCTTTCACAGGTCCAGTGTACTAATGTATAGGCTTTATCCAATCTCTCAATCATTTCATAAACTAACTGTAGAGGATAGGCATTAATCTGAGATATTTCATTGATCCATGTGAAGTCTTTACAAAACCTGATAGAGCCATTGGGTTTGGGTACTATGACGATGGGTGAGCACCATTCCCTATTGGAGGGTTCAATTATCCCCATTTTTAGCATTTGATGCACTTCGTTTTCAATAGCCCCTCATCAGGAGTCAGGTATACGATAGGGTTGGAGTCAGACCTTTTAACCTAGGATTCTATGTATTGCATGTTGAATTAAGGAAGTCTTCCCTGGGGTGAAAGCAAAGAAATATTGTAAAGGGAATAACCTCTTATCCAGCTCTTGCTGGAGGTGAGTAGGTAAGACAGGGTCAATGCTTTCTTGATACAGTGGGGTGGGATTCTCTACCCTCCCTAATAGGGCAGGTCTAGCACCTTCCAGTTTTTTTAAGTAAATTGATATGATAAACTCTGAGTGTTATTTTTGTTATGGGCATCCAATTCCAGGAGATAGGTGACAGGGGTCACCTTATCAAGGACCTTAAAGGGCACTGCTACTGACCAGTCACCTTGTGATCAGAAGTGGGCATCATTAATAATACCAAGTCACCCACTTCTAAGGTTCGTTCCTTGTTTTTTATTATCATATATTCTTTTTTGGGACTCTTGGGCCTGTTCAATATTGGTCATAACTATAGTCCTGATCTGATGGAGGTGGGATTTGAGGTTCCACACACTCAAGGAGTGGTTTGGATCCATTGGTTTCTTCTTCCCATTCCTCCTTTACAATGTCAAACATAGTACGAGGGTGTCTCCCATATAAAAGATCGAAGGGAGAAGACCCAGTGCTCTTTTGTTGTTTATATCGGATGGCAAAGAGGGCTAAGGGCAATGTCACTTCCCATTTGTGGGTTTCTTGTTCTAATAGTTTTTTAGGGTTGTCTTAAGAGTGGTGTTATATCTTTCTACCAATCCATCTGTTTGTCGATAGTATGCTATAGTGCATATTTGTTTAATTCTTAACTGTTGGCATACCTGTTTCATTAAATAGAAGACAAAAAGGTTTCCCTGGTCAGTTATGATATCCTTCAGGAACCCTACTCTGGAGGACACATTAATCAGGGCTTTTGCTATGTGAGTCGAGTTAGGCTGTCTTAAGGGTATTTCCTCAGGGAATCAGGTTGCATAGTCTACTATGACTAAGACATAATGGCACCCAATGTGGGAGAGAAGGAGGGGCCTGATTATGTCCATTCCTACTCTAGAGAATGGTTCTTCTATTACTGGCAGGGTCTTTAAAGGAGCTTTCTTTGGAAGACCCCTACTGTTTTTTTGGCAAGTTAGGCATATCTAGCAATATTTACAAACTTGGTGGTAAATTCCTGGCCAATAGAATTTCTCTAGGTTGCCTTCTCAATTTTTTCCCCTCCGAAATGCCAGCTGAGAAGGTAGCTATGTACCAGAAATAGGACCTTTCCCTAAATGACTAGGGTACTAGCAACTGAGGTTGAAGGTATTTTTCCCCCTTTTGGTATAATAACCCTTTCTTTATCAGAAATTGGGAACCTACTTGTTGAGGATCCTCCATGGATGCTGCCCTTTTCCAAGCTTTTTGGAGAGTGGGGTCTTCCCTTTGAGCAGTGTGAAAATTTTGATTGTGTTCCCAAATAGTAGTCTTGTCAGTTCATGGTAAGGCAATTTGGGTCGAATTTTTTTTTCCTTTTCTGTCCTCGGCTCTTCTTGAGTTTGGCCTGAGGCCACTCCTGGTCTGAAACTTAGGGAAAGTGGCTGGTTCCCTCCATCTGTTTCCCTCGGTCCATTGCTCTCTTACCAACTTACCATAAAGGGATAGCCATTTTACTGAACCAGGGTCTCAGGCAACTTAGGGATAAGTCCTATTTTAAGGGGTACCGGCTTAACCCTATCCAACCTTGGTGGTTGGATAGGGTTACCTCTGTGTACACATTGGATCTTTACTATCCCAGTTGTGTTTCATACTCCTCCTGGGATAGCTTAGGGTTGTAATATGCTTTGGAGATACCCTGTGTCAATCGATACTTGTTTTGAGAGAAAGAGGGAGTTGATGACCTTCTGGTGTACAGTAAAATGGTTTTGTTAGTCCCAACGTCATGTGTTCTTCTGTTTGAGGGCAGACCTGGGCAATATACCCAAACATACCAAAGTAAAAGCACTGAGGTCCAGGGTTAGGTGGAAGTCTCTGGGGCACAGAGAAAAGTCCAGGCAACAGGGTCACAGTATCTGATTTTTTTTGGAGGGGGAGCACTAGGGGTTCTGGGTGTAAGCCCCTCTCCAAATGTTTCCACTGGGTCTCTTCAAATCCTATATTTCTTTCATCCACTTTCCTCATCCGAATGAATATGTACTGACAATCCTCCTTACAACCATAACACTGTGGAGAATGAAGCTGCCAACAGTAGAGTAGAAGAAACTAACCTTCTTCTTCCCCGTCCTCCTTTTCTCCCAGTATTGTCTTTTCACAAGATTATTGTCACAACACTTGAATTGGTCACCTCCAGTCACAATTAAGAAAGTAAAATGCCTTGCCCGCTATCCTGCATACAGCAGGACTCTGGTTCCCGAACTGCCTTTCTTTTAGGCAGTACGATGCAGCAGAAGTGAAAGGGAGGAAAAAAAACAACTGAAGAAGACTTGCTTATCACCCCGTCCTTTCATTACCTGCCTGCTCCCTTAAAAACCCAATCCCCCCTTACCCATTGTTACCCAGTTCTGGGACATTCCTGGGGGGTATCCACCACTCTTCACTCCATTCCTCAGTTGCTTCGTCAACGTCCCCAAAGTCTTCTTCTAGTTTCCAGTTTTCCTTCTCTGATGTCTCATGTGGCTTTCCTTCTTTGGTGTCCTTGGCATCTTTCAGCTTTTCTGGGCTCTTTCTGTTGACCTGCGCTTTCGACTTCTTCTACTTCCTGTTCCGCTTTTAATCCTCCTGGGTGCCTCCTGTTTTGGTTACCCTGTTCGCGTGCTCCTCCTCTTTCCTGTATGGGAAAGGTTGGGAGCAGAGACTTAACCCTTTCCTGCCTTTGTGGTGTCTCCATCCACGGCGTTCTCTACTGTTTTCCGTGAATCACCATTTCAACCCACAGTATGCAGCAGGTGGCTAGACACAGAGTTCTTTCTCACACCATGATCCGTAATGGTTCTTTTAATTCATCAGATTCCAATTGGAAGTGGTGATTGGTTTGGCCTGTATACACAAACGGGTGGAAACTAGGTAACACAGAAGTGTTTAGATCAATAGTTCTGTTCAGCGATGTGTACAAACAAAACACTCAGGTGGTGGTGTCATATAGTGTTGGGATGTTATGCCTAGATTGGCTAAAAACCTCAACAATTTCCCAGATGAAGCAACACTTGTCCCTTCTTTCTGATGACATGGATCTCAGGGTATTTTTTGTAATATTTCCTTGGAATGTTGTAAATAGTGCTTTTTGTACGGAATATACAACAAGCTGGGGAAGATGTCTCAATAGGAACCTGCTGGGAGATTGTGCGAGATCGACAGTCACAATTACGGTACATCGTATTACTCTGCTCGACAATACACACATTATTTTCTGGCCACGTGCGGTGGTGTTACATCAACAGTACCAGTCTGTTTTCTGAATATGATCTAAAGGAAAGACAGATAGTAATGGCATGCAAAATATACCATGTTGCACATTTTAAAATTAGACCAATTTCCTTTCACCGTGGCTTAGACACCATCCACAGACTGGATAATCCATGCTTACATCACCCTACCAATCACGACTTTTCAATTGCAATTTTTCCCCAATACCAACACGTAGGAAGATACAAAGAGCTAGGGTAAGGTTATGTGCATGAGTATTGGGAATTACCGTTCAGGTTTTTATGCAGGAATGGGGACACAGATGTTTTTCGTAGGGGCTCTGACTGTGAAGGTGCTTTAAGCAGATCCTTTGTTTACAAAGACATTTACCACCATGGAGCATGCAATGCTTTGGTAGCAAATTTCTCTTGTTATGTGAAGGGTCCTCCAGCTGCCATGATTCATCCGTTGTCCAAGCTGATCTTGAATGAGATCTATTTGATGCTGAATGATAAAGGTTGCTCCGGGATGGAACTGGCCATTGCATATCAAGTGACGGTTAATTCCATAGTGACTTGTTGTTCACAAGTACTGTTTTCACCTGCCCACACAGTTAGGTAGGCAGCACAACAGCCTTTGATAAAGGATGTCAACATACAGTTTGATTCTCTAAGCAAACTGAAATCCATGCATGGTTCCTGAAAGCCAGCATGTAGCTATATACGTCCTAGGAGGTTTCCTGGGAGATTGCTCCCAGCCTTCTTTAACCAAACTCAGAGGTCCTCTGACTGGGTGTCCATAGAGAAGCTCAAAGGGACTGAACCCTAGAGATTTCTGTGGCACCTGAAGGTATGCAAACAACAGGCCTGATAAGAGGACGTCTCACTTATGCCTCATGGGTTCCTCAAGACACATAATCATGCCTTTCAGTGTTCTGTTTAACCTTTCAATCAACCCATTTCCTTGGGGGTGGTAAGTCGTGGTGAACTTATAAGTCACACCACACTCCTGCCACAGGGACTTCATATACTTGGAAATGAAGTTGGTCTCCTCGGTCAGACACTACCTCGCGAGGGAATCCTACTTGTGAGAAAATTTTCATCAGTGCTCGTCCCACCACAGGGGCCATCACTGTCCTCAGAGGTATGGCTTCCGGGTACCGGTTGGCATGGTCCACCAAGACTAGGATGAACCTGTTTCCCATGGCTGTCTTAGGGTCCAGTGGCCCCACAATGTCAATCCCCATCGGCTCAAAGGGGGTACTGACCACAGGGAATGGCTGGAGAGGAGTCTTATGCTTCCTCCCACTCTCTCCACTTGCCTGGCAAGTCTGACAAGTCCTGCAATGAGTATCTGAACTCTTGCGCATTTGGGGCCAATGAAAGTGGGCAACAAGCCTTTCAAAGGTCTTGTCCTGCCCCAAATGTCCTGCTAATGACACATCATGAGCCAGCCCCAGTAGGAAGGCTCTGAACTTCTCGGGTACCACCAGCACACGGGCTGACCCAGGTTCAGCAACCTTAGGTTCACAGTAAATCTAATTTGATCCTGACAGATGTGTTCCGAGTTGTAGATGCAACATTGTTGTTGCCCACTCCCGCAGACGTTCCCAGAGGCACACCCCATAGCATGCTTATGGAGCAAAGATGATTCCATCCAGTTCCCACAGTAGCAACCAAGGTAGGCGTAGTGTCCCACCAAGTTGTCCGCATAGCCATTGTTCACATCACTAGGGGCGGAAGCATCATCAATAGAATACGCTTGGGACAGCAATATGCATGGGCCTTTAAGGTGTCCATCAGTACTTCAATGTCCGGTGGCGCAACCAATTCTGATGCGAGACATATAATCATAAAAATAATAAAGGAGCTTATAGAGCCTTCCCGGAGTGTCCCCGCGCTGTGGAGAGAAAACCTGCCAGAAGTCAGGGACCCACCCCCAGTTCCTGCTCATCCCTAAATAGTGAATAAATGAGTTTTGAGAAGACTCCTAAACCTGGACTCAGATCTTTCCAGCCTGAGGCATGTTGGGAGTTTATTCCAGCTTTGAGAGGCTAGGAATCTGAAAGAGCGGCCGCCCATCCTGGCTTTCTGAAACCTGGGGATTACTAACTGTCCTGTTCCTACTGATCTCAGCGCTCTACCTGGCACACACCTGATAACCAGGTCTCCTAAATAGGAGGGAGCCCTGTGTCAGAGAATGCGATGGCATATGAGGAGGGATTTAAACAGGATCCTTTTCTTAATGGGAAGCCAGTGAAGAGCTGACAAGGTGGGCTTGGATGCTGCTCTTCTGGGTAATCTCATTACCAGCCTAGCTGCCGCATTTTGTAGAACTTGTAGGCGGCCAACATTCTTTTCAGACGCACCCAAGTATAACACGTTCCTGTAGTCCAAACGGGACGTAATGAGCGCTTGGGTCATTGTCTGTCTGGCCCCTAGTGGGAGCAAATCCAGAGTTTTATTTAGGGTTTTTAAGATACCAAAGCATTTCCCTACAAGCAGCGGAATGTGAACTTCATAAGAGAGGGTGGAATCCACCCAGATCCCTAGATTCTTAGCCTCCTTGCAAGGAGTGGGTGCCCAGGCATTCAGGCCACCAGTCATCCGACCAGTTGAGTTGAGTTTCCACCTACCACCAGCACCTCGGTCTTGCCCTAAAGTTGGAGGCCTCGGCCGAGGGAGACTGGGATAGTGATATCAACAACTGTGTGTTGTCAGCATAAGAGACCAACTCCACTCCATAAGCCTGTACCACCTCCGCCGGGGGGCCATATACAGGTTAAACAGAGTGGGACTCAGGGCAGATTCCTGTGGCACCCCCTGCTCTAGAGCCACCTTTGTGGACTGAAAGGATCCCAGCCGGACCTGAAAGCTCCGGCCCATCAGGAAGGATTTCAGCCAGCCCAGAGCGGGGCCCGACACACCTCCCTTGTTCAGACACTGCAGGGCACATTCAGGGCACATTCTTGGCTAAAAAGCAGGCAGCGCAAGGCAGGTTGAATGCAGTAAAGCCAGACTGGCCTGAACGACAAGAACCAGTGCTGATTCAGTTCTTGAAGCTGAGGTGTGCAGAAAGGAGCGTATCATGCACTCACAGCAATGCAGCACTAACAGTGCTGTCTCCATTCTGAGTTGAACTGGGGCGTCCATTGAGGAGCACATAGAATTAAATCATTATTCCCACCACAAGTAGCAGGGCAAGCGGGAGCCCTCCAAAAACACTTCCCAACATGGAGTGTATGAAAGATGGTATGTATCCGAATATCGTCTGAAAGGTGCTAACCAAACCAGAGCCGATACATTTTTTAAAGGTGCACTATTCCCTTTGTATCAGACATGTTAAAGATATGATGGATCAGCTACCCAAAATGCAGTGGAAAGTTAGTGTGGAGTAGTGGTTGTATATCAGACGAGGACCTTACAACCTGGAGATCAAACGTCTCTGTGGCTGCAGTTAAGTCCACATCCTTCTGTGAAAGTTTGGCTTTCAGTTTACTTAGGGAGTCACATTTTATGTTAGAAACATTTATCGAAGGCCAAAGCGTTGCCCTCCTAACTGTGTGGGCAGGTGAAAACAGTATTTGTGTACAGCAAGTGACTATGGAATTAACAGTCACTAGATAAGCGATTGCTGGTTCCATTCCGCAACAACCTTGATCGCTTAGCATCAAATAGCTCCCATTCGAAAGCAGCCTGAACATAAGATGAATCACAGCAGCTGGGGAACCCTTCAGATAGTAAAACAAGTTCGAAACAGAAGCACGTAGAAAAATGCCCTTGCAAACTAAGGATACACTCAAAGCATTCTCACAGTTGGAACCACTAAGGTAAACCTCTGTGTCCTCTTTCCTGCATCTAAGCACAAACTGTAAGTCACAATACTTGTGCATATACCCTTCGCCTAGCACATCGTATCTTCCTACCTGTTGGGATTGGAGACAATATTCGAATTGTAAGGTCGTGACCGGTAGGGTTATTTAACCATGGATAGTCCAGTCTGAGGATGGTGTCTCAGCCACGGTAAAAGGCCATTGCTCTAATTTTTCAATGTGCAGTATGAAGTATTTTGCATCTGCGTGCCATAGTTATTTGCCTTTCTGTCAAATCATATTCAGAAAACAGGCAGACAGTATTGATGTAACACCACGCACATGGCCAGAACATAATGTTTGGAACATCCAGCTCAGTATTATGATTGATCGTAATTGTGACTGTCTATGTTGTAAAATAGACATGTCTTGCTGAATTATGTTGATTGCAGAAGACACAATGTTGCCCAGTGAATAAATTCTGCATAATAACATGGTCATACCATTGTCACCCACAGACAAAGCCTTTTCTAAATTAACCCTATCAATCTTGCGCAATATCTCAACAGCTTCCTGTTGAGACATCTTTCACCGCTTGTTTTATATTCCATACAAAAAGCACTTTTGACGTGGGTTTCTGGGACCTAGTAAAAAAATCCTTGAGATCCATGTCATCATAAAGGAGGGACAAGTGTTGTTTCACCTGGAAGAGTGTCACAGTTTTCAGCAAGTCTAGGCATAACTTCCCAACACTATATGACGTCACCACCACAGAGTGTTCTGTCTGTACATATCATTGATCAAGCCTATTGAATCTCAAACCTTCGGTGTTACCCAGGAATCTAGATTTGCACCTGTTTGTGCCCACAGGCGTAATCAACCAAACCGTCCAATTGGGATCTGATGAACTGAAAGAACCATTACATATCATGGTGTCCAGTGTATCCTCATTAAAGAGTATTAAGTGCGGTCAATTCTCGAAATGTGAGAATGCAGAAATATGAGGGGTGTTCAAATACTTTGTTTTTGCTACACTTAGACATGAAATTTGTTGCACTGTCTTGTTCAGGAAAATCATTTGGTGTGATACGAGGCATGCTCTTAGTAAGGATTCCGTCCCCTGAACCTGCTAATCTTTTGTCCCCCAGATAGACTTTGTGTTTATTAAGCCTTTCCAAAAGTCGTAACCCTGTGTAGACATTTGGGAAATAAAGGAAGCAGAGTATATCAGCTTGATGCTTGTTAGCATATTTTTGTTTGCAGGTGTAGGTTCAAGCCTATAGTAATATGAGGCTGGGTCTGATGTATCAAAACCTGAAAAATAGGTAAACATCTGTGCTTTAGGCGGTGTTGGGCAGTGTTCCCATTGTGTGTAATTATAAATGGCGCGTGGTGTACTGGCTTTATGTAAAAAATGGTGACCATAATGTTGGTAGCAGAACATGTCTCCAAAATTACTTGTGCCATCATATGATTCATCATTTAAAACTGCAGCTAATTGCTCTAAATCTGAAAGCAAATAATGTACAGTTTCAATATCCTAATCATCAGAGATCATACTAGAGGTGATAAAGTCATTTAAAGAAATGTTGAACAAATAAGGAATTTTCGAATGTTAAGTAGGACCATATGTATCATTTTATGCCCGGTCCCATATAATTCCTTCAGGAACTAGAACTACAGTAACATTCAACAGGGACAGGTCTCTTTGTTCACGGTGTGATGATGCCATGTTAATCCAAGTTCACATGTTGGACTGTGGAGATAATATCCATTCAGAAGTAGAAAAAGACAGCTACCAAACCAATCCATTATACCAGGAATAGTAAGCCAATTATAATCCATAGATATATCCAGGGAACATTGAAGTAAGTCTTTTTTAGCCAAAGATAGAAAACATAAACTCAAAGCTTCAAAAGAAGAGTCTGTGTCGGCAGCTCAGGTTCACTTGGATCTGATGAAAAATCATCATATTACACGAAGTAGTCGGATGCCATCTGGTCATTTCTTGGCAGCTCAGCAGGTCTTGTAGAACTAGGAGATGACTCAATCTGTGACATGTTAACATAGACGTTGTCAATCCTTCAAACTGAAATTTCTGTACTTGTTGTCTGTACAGTTTTAGTTTTTTCAATAGGGAGAAGCATCATCTCATTTTCATTGACAGCTTTTCTTTTAAAAGTGGAGTCTTCAGTCGTTATTAAAGCTTCCATCTGAACTTCCTGTACAGTAGCGAGAGGAGTACTGTGGCTACCCAGGAGCCCACGTGGCCTACTGTCGAGAATCGGACACATAGTGTGGTTTGATCAGATCAATTGAGACAAACCTTTTGTCTCGATGCCAGCAAGAGGCGGAACAAGGACACTTCAGGTTCTTTCGACTGCAAGGACAGGTACAGGTGCTCTATAAGTTTGACCCAATTTCTATTTTGTCCACAATCTCCAGGACCCCTGCAGGTCTTGCTTTTACTGTTTTCACTTCCCCCGTGGAGGTACATTTTACTTGGACATCGCTTCTTAAAGCTGCAAATTCTCTTAGGTCCTGTAAAATATTCCAATGATTATTGAGGTCAAATGGGGTTCCAGTCACCACTGTGCTAACACTTTTGAGGTTGGGTACCTACATTCTGACCGCAAACAGGAGCTAATTAGGTGTATGACCCTCCAGGGATTTTCTTGGCATGTTGTTAAGTGCCTTCTCGACCCCATGTAGGTGATTGACCTAACTACAACCCAGGTCTAATACCCTTACTGTTAAGGAATGCTTTAATTCATGGCTTTTCCTCTCAACTACTGAATTTCCCTCAGGATAATAGGTGGAGGAATACCGCAAGGCCACACCCAAACTTCCCATGGCTTCTTTGTAAGCCCGAGAGCAAAATGCTGGGCCCAGATCGGAATGTAGTTTGCCAATTGCGTATGTCCAGATAAATGCTTGCAAATCCTTTATATCAGTTTGAGCATCAGCTGAGCGCTGGGGCAAAACCGACAGGAATCTAAGGCATGAATTCACTGCCACCATGATGTACTTGTAAGCCCTGTCAGAGTGTAAGGGTCCTCAGTGATCCAAATAGACAAATGCAAGAGGTTTGTCTGAGATCAATAAAGGTGGACGTGCTATGGTGGAGCCCTTAATTTGCTGGCAGATGTTGTGTTTGAGGACAAAGTCCTTGGTCTGTTTAGTTAGACCTGGCCAGCAGTAGTGCTTCTTTAGTAGTGAAACTGTGGCAGGGATCCCTGCATGTGCTAAACCCAGACCCTCATGAGCAGCTAGTAATAATCCCAATCTGTGATCATTGTTTGGTATTACTCTATCCCCACTTCTGGAATTTGAGTATACGGAATGTTCTGTGCAACTAATTTGTAGGAGTACTTGAGTGTAAACCTTTCAGCAGGGCTGAGCTGATGTGTGTGGCATTGATAGCTATCATAGTTGTACTGTCTATTCTCGTGCTAGAACGAGTTATTGCAGCTTCCTCCACCATTGAATTCCCTTCAACGTCAACACCAACACGTTGATGACTCAATGCATGAAGAACATGAGCTTGTGGCAGGCCTTCTTTCAGCTTAAAAAGTCGAACAGTGAGCAACCCAAAATACCCTTGAGGGCTTGGGTGAATAAGTAGAGGGGTATAAGTGCCTTCAAGGGAATTTGTTTAAGCAACAATTAATAGTTAAAGTTTAAATCAGTAGGATAAATCAATGATCCTTATAAGAATTGAATTCAACAAAATTAATTAATTATAAATAAACTCAGTTCATCAAAACACAAACAGAATACATAGATAACAAACACAAACACAAAAGGTGTATAGGAAAATAGAATTCATCAAGTGGTAAAACAATTAGATTCATATACAGATATGGATGATTCAGAAAATAATTAGGTCTGCAGGTATACAAATAATATGTTCATAAATAACTCAACAGAACCTAAAAGCACCTATCCAAAATCAAAAGTACATGACATAAAGAAAGGATGAGGTGGAGGTCGACGTTTCGGTCTCCTAGAGATAACTTTGTGAGACCATCTTCAGGACTGGTGTCAATTGGGAACTGTATAATAACCAAGTGTAATCTTAATATAGATGCTTGGGCGGCTTAGCTTTTCAAAAAGAGGGGAAGCTTATCCAAGAAGCGAATACCCTGTGCTAGAGATGGGCCATACCGGAAAATATTCAATTTCAGTGACAATGGAGATCAGGAGACGATATGCGTCCAATCTAAGGATTCTTGTAAAATTCGTAGAAACAGACCGATTAAGTAGCGATGTTGGCTAAATCCACGAGATGGAGAAGATTAACTCCAAATCTCTGAGTCCAATGATGGTATACTTGGGCCAAAAGGTACGTAGCGTTTATCAACGTGATAAAATCGAATTAGAATCTTGGTCCCAGAGGGTCGGTACGAATCATAGAGGACTTCAGAAGTAGTCTAATTCGTCAGTCTCTTATTTGTGATCGGCAAACGAAATCCAGCACGTAACCGGTTACGTGCTGGATTTCGTTTGCCGATCGCAAATAAGAGACTGACGAATTAGACTACTTTTGAAGTCGGCAAACGGCAAACGAAATCCAGCACGTAACCGGTTACGTGCTGGATTTCGTTTGCCGATCGCAAATAAGAGACTAACGAATTAGACTACTTCTGAAGTCGGTAAACGGCAAACGGCAAACGAAATCTAGCACGTAACCGTCGACCTCCACCTCATCCTTTCTTTATGTCATGTACTTTTGATTTTGGATAGGTGCTTTTAGGTTCTGTTGAGGTATTATTTGTATACCTGCAGACCTAATTATTTTCTGAATCATCCATATCTTTATATGAATCTAATTGTTTTACCACTTGATAAATTCTATTTTCCTATACACCTTTTGTGTTTGTGTTTGTTATCTATGTATTCTCTTTGTGTTTTGATGAACTGAGTTTATTTATAATTAATTAATGTTGTTGAATTCAATTCTTATAAGGATCATTGATTTATCCTTCTGATTTAAACTTTAACTATTAATTGTTGCTTAAACAAATTTCCTTGAAGGCACTTATAACCCTCTACCTATTCTTTCAGCCTAGCCACTTGTTCCCAGAGCATCTCGTTCTTTACTGTGCAACCTTTGGTATCCCTAAATCCATTGTGGCCCCAATAGTGTAAATATCCCTTATAGGATTGGACACAGTGAAATGAATCACACACTATGAGTGTGGGGAATTCATGATCTGAATTTTGAAGTGCTATTATCAGAGCGTTTAGTTCTGCCAGCCTAAAGACTGTGAGTCCAGGCTTTTGCCCTCACTTGACAACTCATACCCTAGAAATAGGACAATGAGGTGGGCACTCTTTGATTTTGTTTAATTTAATTTGTAGCCCAGGTGAGAAAACCCAAGGATTATGTGGTTCACTCTGGCCAAGTGTCCCATTAATTAATTGTCTGTCAGATACATATCATCTGCATAGGACAATGCCTCCTCATCAAAAGGTTGAAGTAACTGTGTTACCCTGGCTGAAAACAATACGAGGCTCTTCCTATACCCCTGGGGTAATCAACAAAATTGAAGTTGAGAGCCTAGCGCTGAAAATGCTGTCCAATATCTGCTTCCAGGCTCTATATTTTGGTAGAAAATCAGTTTGAGATGTCAAGTGTTGTTTTGCATTCTGTACTGCAAATGTGTGTGTGTATGCATTTAAATGTCTATAATATAATAATAAACAATATGAATTATCGGGTTTCATTACAGGAAACAAAAGATTATTCATCAGTGAAGTTCAACTCTCAATCACATCCTGGTATTCAAGTTGATCTAGGATCTCCCTGACTTGTTTCTTTGCCTCACTTTTTAATCGGGTATTGTCTCTGTGGTAGAGGAATTGATTTTAATGGGATTTTGTGATGAGGTGACTCATCAACCTATGGTGCAGGAGCTAACGCTAACGCCCAGTCCTGTGCAAATTATTTTTCAACTGATTCTGGTACGATGTCAGAAGAAGCATATAAAATACCTACTTCTTCCATTGGGCAATCATTTACGAACTCAGGCGGCCAGTCCTTTTCAGCCAAAATAATGTCGTAACCATATGTCAGGTTTTCCCAAAAGAGACCCTTCACTTTCCTGGGTATGTCCCCCCCCATTTGGAGCATTATTCTGTATAAACAATGTGGGACACTTATCCTTGTATCAGGTATTTCCACTGTGATATGCTCACTCAGCGATATGACCCCTAGAAAGTCCATCAGGGATGAGCTATGGTGACTTAGGCCACGCTGTCCAGCATTGTCACTATCCATTCTCCATTCAGAAGCAATGTCCTCATGTAGCCTGGGCATTTCTAAATTTAATCCAGGCTACCTTCTTTTTGAATTGAGGTTTTGAAGTCTTTTGTTTTGCTTCCTATTTAATGATGTATTCTTAAGTGCCATGTGTCTCCCTTTTCGGCTTTTGAACACTCTTCTGATCTATATTCTGTCCGTCTGTCTCTCTTCAAATGCTTTTTGTATGTTTCCTGAAAGGAACGAGATAAACATGTATCAGTATCCTGATACCTATCAGGCTTTAAAATATTTTAACGGTTTCGCAAATTATATATCTGCGGTTGGTGTGTTCCTGTCGTGGAGACCCACCCCATGACTGTGTTTTGTTTTGTAAATTTTTTTGTAAATTATCCCATTTCTTCTTTGAAGATTTGGGTGCTTGCTTAGAGTTATCTCTTTCAGAGCTACTCTTTACTATTGTTTTCCTGGGTTTGGCTCCCAGATAATCTCTGCCTACAGAGGCATATAAGTATATTTGGTCATTTTTGGCAATTCGCACTCCTGTTGTATGGGAGTGATTTCCCTCAGGTATTGGTGTATAACCACCGGAGCTGTCTCCCCTTTTATGTTACTTAACCAAATTGCAGAAACTTGGGCAAAATTGCTCATCAGTTTCATTTCCAGATCTAAGGCAGGCTCTGACCCGTACTCCTTCTGAATCTGTTTCAGTACATCTGGTATGACTGCTGTTGAACTGGTACCATGCGTTCCGGTATATACAGCAGTGAAGACTGTACCACAAGTGGGGTAATCTTCTAACTGGGGAGCCAGCCCCATCAGCAAGCAAATTGTCAGTATTCTGTGCTTCTCCTGCGTGCCCCTCTAGGAAAAACTGCTGCAAGCTGTGCTGCAGTGTGTGCTATCCAGAATGGGATTTGCTCCAGGCTGGTGGGAACCTTTAGCATGATCGCATTTGGGGGCATATTATCAAGAAACAGAGTTAAGATTATCGCCGTTTAGCAGCAGGAAACTGCTGCTAAAGCGACGATAATGGGCTTGATAATATGCCTTTTTGAATTCCCATAGAAGCCAATGTTCTTGTGTGAACATGGGCTTCTTTTGGAATTCTCAACGGCATATTATCTAGCCCATTATCGCCGCATTAGCAGCGATAATCTTAACTCTGTTCTTGATAATATGCCCCTTTGTGTTTGAGGGCTAATGCATGTGGTAGTCATATGTGGTATGTCCCCCACAGGTTGAACTCTCAATGTTCTCAATGCATATTGTGTTAGATTCCTGTAAATGTTTACTAAATCTATATAAAGATGTCACATTTCTGCTGGTTTTCAGGCAGCAACATCTGGATGCGGTGTCTATGATGCTAAGATTGGACAAGCAGCTCCTACTCTGCTGAGCGGACCAAGTCTCAGGTGTTCTGTTATATGGGGTAGGGTACCTTTAAACTAATTAATGTGCTGTTCATATGTTAATGGGACTTCTCGCATGGAAAATACTCATCAAGTGGTTCATCTTTAATGTATTCATGAATTAATCTTATGTGTGCATCTGCAGGTGGGAATTTTAACCAAGAATAGAATACCTTTGTTCTGAATGCGTCATGTGCCTCAACCATGAAGGTAATATCTCAACCCATTGCTGAGAGGCCATGTTGCAATAATTTTGTGATACCTGCCTGTCTGCAATTTTATGAAATATTTAGGTCCCTCGATCTGTTCTCCAATGTTTTTATCTAGTTGTTTGGTCATTGTTAAAGAAGCAGTATTCAAATTGTTATAAAGATATGGTTTGCACAGAGTGGGAACTTCACATCATCCAAGCTGGATTTAACCAACAGCTAATACATAGGGTGTACCTACTTAGCTGAGGCGGATTTGTTTCCCTTCCCACTACGGATGACTCCAGTTAAAAAAGTGTGTAGGGTTCTCTGAAAAAGCAGGACAGAACTACTCAGATTTGACAGTTAACTCCTTCGGTGCTGATGACGAGCCCAGCTCGTCATGAGTCACAGTGGAGCTGTGCTCATGATGAGCTGGGCTCATCATAACGACTGCGCTCCGCCAACGCGCGATTGATTCCCCACATGTGTGGGCAAATTAATCAGTGGGCGAGTCGTGACAAGCCCAGCTCGCCATGAGCACAGCTCCACTGTGACTCATGATGAGCTGAGCTTGTCACGAGCACTGCGGTGCAGTGCTCACCCCCTGCCCCCCACCCCACACCTTGGGGGAATTACCCCTGCAGCAAGGGGGTTAAATAAGAGCCTATCCCACGTTGGCGGCGCATTGTCGTGTAGGTCATACCAATCCGTAGGATCGGGCACACTGTTCTGACAAAAACTAAGGGCTTGGTGTCAAGACTGATTCCAAACACCCATAGGATATGTTGGCCTATAGACCAGCTAGCTCACAGTGCCACCGTAAGCCCCCCTAACCTACCAGGGAGAAAATGGTTTCTGGCAACCACTGAACATGACAACCCTAAACCCTCAGGGATCGTCGAAACAGTACAGAACCTTTCGCTCAGTGACTCATGCTCACTTATTTGCAGAGAAATATACAGAGAATACACAGTGGGACATTTTCAATAATATTTATTGAACCAACATCATTCTTGCATAAAATAGGTGTACTGCAATGATTAGTAGACAGAAGCAGATAAATGTGATTACAAGCACCAAGAGCATAAATAATAGATATAGTTCTACCACGGTGATGAACAATTGTGTATATGCAGGCATATAAACAAGACAGTAATCTAGAGTACTCCTACTACGTGGACCCTACTCTTAGGGTACCTAGAGTGTGTGTAGGTGTAGAGCCAAGAATCCTCTAAAGGGACGATACAACCCCTTTACCTGATGGGATAGAGAGAAGGACCCAGTCTTGGTTACAAACTGGATACCCCTCACGAGATATCAGACCAATGCATGTGGATTTCTCAGCATGCACGAACCCTCAGTGTCAGCGGAAGTACCTCCTCTACTAATCTATTGGGATGCTTATCTTTTATAATAGAAAGCAGCCTTGTAATGTATGCATAGATAAATGATTTTGTGGATATGTAGATAGCCCTGTCGCCACGTGGATGAAGATAGTGATGACATTTTTATGTAGTAAGGAACGATATCTTGTACATGATGTTCAGTGCACTGCAATAATGTGGTGCGACGCTAGATGTAAAACAAGTTTAGTATCGGAGAAACTAATCCAACATTGTTGTGCATTCAAATGAATGATGCAACAGGTCACAGCTTGGAAATGTTATTTGTGAGGACAATGTAAGAAAGCATCTGCTTCGCTACATGGGCCTGATCCGAGAATATAACCAAGGGAGCTCCATAGCTCCAGATACACAATCAAGCACAGTTCAAGCTTCTCGCCTACACTGTCAAAGGACTACACAATGTGAGCCCAGCCTACCTGAAAAGCTGTATCTTTTTCCACCTTCTGTCCAGGCACATCTGCTCAGCTGGATACTTGTTCACATGCATTTCAAGCCTACAGAGGAACAGAGCAGGGGGCAATTATCCTCATTCATAATTCACAAAGCATGGAGCAACCTCCCATTTCACATCAGTGGCTTCTCTTCACTTTTTGAATTTTACAGGAGGCTGAAAAACCAACTTTTTTTTTAGAAGCACCTTTACCCCGCCCTCAAGACCAGGCCAAAGCACCAGGATACCCTTGAGTGTGATAGTGCGCTCTACAAATAAACGTGACATGACATACCTAAACATAACATATAACATAGCACAGTATAACATATGAAGCAGAACTTTGCATCACATCTATAGTGGTTACTCTTTTATACAAGGGGAGCCACTGAGCTTCACTTCAAACACATTAGTCGTTTTCCTACCCCATAAATAATGATATATAAGTTGGCTTTTTGTACACGTATGTAATGTTGGTCTTTAAAAAACATGTGGCTATAATATTTGTTAAATGCACTCTAAATGTCTATGCCATTGTGCACCCTTAATTTGGTGCATCCAACATAGACCCATGCACAGCACCCAATTACAAAAACGTATGCACTTCACCAGTGCATAGGCAAACTCTGACAGTTCGCACCTGCTCAAAGTTGAATGCATCAATGAGGGACTAAGATTCAGCTCGAAGCTGCTACTCTGTCTGTCAATGTCTGAAGAAACCCCACATTTTGAAGAGGTGGGAGTCATTACCAGACAGGAGAGGACACTGTGGGGCCTCACTTGCCTGTGGGGGATATCTGTGGTTCCCAGGGATATACAGGTGTACCACAAGTCCCTACAGGCTCTGCAGTGTAGAGAAGACTACAATGCCTGGGGGGCCCATTACCACTCATGCAAATATCAGCTGCAAAGATCTCTGCTCCAGACCTGTAAAGCAAAACCACCTTGAAAAATTACCCATCTTGCAAGATAGAATTGAGACTTCCTCTCCTGGGATTAGATGGGCTCCCTTTAAGCAGATAAGCATGCTTGGGCCATGCTTATATTGGAGGGTTCATCTTCCACCAGTCTGCATCAGTCCGTGTAAGACTTATGACAGTGGTGTAGAAGCTGCAGTCCAACTTAGAAGTGTTTCCTCCTTCTGCTCACCTTTCACTCCTGAGAGTGGATAAATAGTAAGATGGCATCAGTTAGCCATTCTCCTGGCACTGTCCTCGAGACAGCATGCTGTGGATGCCTGATGTACACAAGCCTTTGCCTTATTGTAACTTGCAGTGCAAAGATGTGAGCAAGAGGTCAGTTATATACACTGTCTGTCCTTGTTTTTCTGAGTGGCCACAGCCTGTAGTGAAGTCCCATGGGCAGAGTGCCAGTCTCTGCTTCTATATAGCCCAACTATTTGCCTCTGGTACGAAATACCACTGTGACTCTCAAGAACCACAAACAACCTTACCTTCCCCAGGAAAAACTAAGGACAATGACTGCTTGGGCATGGAGTGATTTGGTGCAGTGTAGTCACCACTCCATAGGACAATCTACAATAGGGCATGTCTGCAGAACATAAAACTTAACAGGCCTATGATTAAGGAAGTATTTGTGGTGCATAACTGGGTGGGGGACTGGAAAGGTTTGCCAGCCTGGATAGTATCCCTGGCCAGTCACAAACAGTTTATTACATTTTACTTTATTTTTCTAAATTGGTGTGGGATTTTTCTTTTGTGGGATTTTCCCTTTATTACTGTTGCTGTTTTGCATAATTACCTTACACATTGCCTCTAAACGAAGCCTGACTGCTTTTGCAATATGCAACCAGAGAGATAAGCTCAGATTAATTTAGTGACCATTCGGCCCACTGCTTTTGTACCAAGTAACTATAGTGACTATTCGTGGCTCGCCATGAGAAGGATTGTGGCTATTGCTTGGGTAGGCTTTCAAATCCCTTAACCAACAGTCCAATTTCTCACAATGACCCTATGGTACATGTAAAGGAAATACCAGTGAAACTGCTCAAATCTTCCACTTGAAGTCTTCTTCCAAAAAGATGTGATTCCAGAACTAAGAAATACGTTTCTCCACATATTTCACAGAGACTGCTGGATAAAATATCCACTAGTGGTCCATGCTTTATAAGCATTGCTAATTAGGCCCTTTGTCACTTTTCTGAAAAGAAAATCTTCTGAATCTCAATACAGAAAGGGTCTTTGCCACTGTTTGAGAAGAGCAGTTCTCCTTGATTAGGCTGCTGTTAAAATTGTAGCTGCTGCTCTGGAACTAGAAGCCGGATACCAAAATTGGTTGGGCATGCTGGAAATCAAGAGCCTTATAGAAGTATCACTAAAAATGGTCTAGTCTCAACGCAGACTAGGACTTTGTTGTTTTTGGAAGATGGACCTACTTTCGAGTGGGACAAATCTGCAATCCAACCTGACGCTGGGGAAGTCGGGTCCCGTTAAACCTCTAGGGGAAAGGTTATTAGAAATTTCCAAACTTGCCATACAACCACAAGAGTACACTTCTAAGATCTACAGGACCACAGAGGAAGGCACTTAGAAACTCACAGGGTGATAGGCAGAGGTCAACAGTAAAGTGCAGTCCAGGTCCTGTTGCCACTGATAAGCTGGGCACTTCAGGTAAAAGGCCTCTCGCAGCTTCTTGTGACCTTGAAGAGACCCAAGATGCCAGTCAACTGTTCCTTTGAGTCCACTCCTTTGTTCTGGGCATAAGGGGGAGCGGGCCCAGTCCTTCATGGCTCCTCTCAGGTCCCAGAAAATAAGTCCAGTCCTCATCTGATCTTCCTCAGTTCCATAACGTTGTCTAAGGAGGGAGACCTAGAGTGCCATATTTATGATTGGCACTTGCTAATGGGTGAGATTGACTACTGACAACTCCCTCACCAATTGGGTAGGTTCTGAGGGGAAACCCTACCTGCCTTTTCAGCAGTTCCTGTTTGCTCTCCTGCAGACAATCACACAGTGCCCTTCACTCTCAAATTTCAATTTGGAGCAAACACGTTACTCCTGTTTAGCAGAGATAGCAGTGCAGAGATTTCTAAGTCCAGCAAAAATAGGGTCCAAAAAAAGGTGAAAAATGTGTGGTGGCAGCTCAGAAAAGACAAATTTCCTACAGAGACCATGGCTAATTAAACTCTATCTGGAGACCTCCTGATTTTGCAATTAGTTTCCGAATGGATGTCAAGCCTGAAGATCTTATTTTTTCCTTTTTTCACTGCTCTTTGCCCAACCCCATTTGCATTGCTTCCAATCCTTAGCCTAGTTTATTATGTCAGAGCTAAGTATATGCAAAGTTGGAATGTTTCTCTAGTCACCCAACACAATGTTTGGAGAACGAGTATGTTACAATTATCAGGACACTGTCCATTATTGTTGAGCAAGTGTGGTAACACAGGAGCACCATGGCTTCGTACTGTTCTAACGGCAGCCATCTTTCTCCATTCTGTCTGCATGCAGCAAGCTCTGATAACAGAGAATAATGTCCAGTTCAACATTGGCTGTTGAGCAATTCAACATGATGGCACTCTGACAGTTAGCTTTGGTGTTAAACGCAGCATAATTGCCAATATCTTATTATTACACATTAGTATCTACTCAAATTGAGTGATACAGAAACCGTTAACAACCCCGAAAAAATTGAGATCGCACCATTTCCTGTTACTGGGTTGTGTGAGGTCTTCTTAGTGCTGTAAATGGTATGATCTAATATTCTTAAATAATAAGAGTTGTGGTGATCTCACGATAATTTTAGGCACTACTGAAATATTTGTAGGGCAGTACTGCCTAATGTTTACTTAAATTGTCTTTAGTCCCATCTTTTTTCCAGGACTTTGGGCGATATGTATCAACATTCTGTTTTGCGATTCCTAAATAGCGATTTTTAAGGAATCGCTATTTAGAAATCGCAAAATGGTATGTATGTACAAAATCGCTTCTTTTTAGCGATTCCTTAATATTCCTTAATTGCGATTAGCAAATTGCTAATCGCAATTAAGGAATAATTTCCCATTCATTTCTATGGGCCAGGAGGCCCATAGGAATGAAGGGGAAATTTGCGATTCGCAATTTGCTAATCGCAAATTGTGAATTTTTTCAAGGGTGCAGGGGTGTCCAAAGGACACCCTGTTGCACCCCTGAAATCTGCATGGGTGCACATGTGGTGCACATACATGCCCTAAGGGCATGTCTGTGCGTCACAAGACACTTTGAAAAATGAAAAAAATTAATATTTTGGAAGGAATTACCAACTTACCACCAACTAGAAGTTTCTGGTAATTTGCGATTCCTTAAGGCCAATTTGATATTTTTTTTTGCTTCTTACATTGCATTTAAGGAATTGCAAAATTTGCGATTCCTTAAATGCAATGGCAAAATAAGTAATCGCAGATTTTGCGATTCCTTATTCTGAACCAAGTTTTGTTTAATACATAGCATTTAGCAAATTTCGGCCTTTGCGAATGCGAATTTGCTTGATACATATCGCCCTTTGTTTTCTTCTCACAAACTGCGAAACTGGCCTTCAGCTTCAAAATATTTTTTGAACCTGGATGGTAACGGTGCTAAAATAAAGAACAACGTAGGTTTCATGAGGGGTCATGTTGGCTCGACAGATGTATTGGTCTGCATTTATGGTACACAAGCGAACTGTTTCATAACTGCTATCGTTCAAGTGCAGAACAAGATATAAATAACTGTTATCTTGTGATGTGATTAATAGGTTTGGTTAAGGTTGTATTTGCTGTCTGGCACAAAATGTTCCTTATTTCATGAGAAAGATTGTTTAAGCGACTGCTATTAAGGCAAGCCACTGCTTTTTTAACGTTAATTTAAAGAGAGTGAGGAACGCATTAACCTATACAATCTGCTCATCTTAATTTATGTAACATTTCGAAACAAATGTAAAGCAAGCAAGACAAGAAAACAACATTACAAATATGCAGTGAGAGTAAGGAAAAACATTATCAAGTTCAACGTTGGCACAAAATGTTGAAGTGTCTGTATGTGTGTGTGTGCATGTATAGCTCTATATATCTATATATGTAAACTATTGGCTAAAAGGTTGATGTGGATACCAAGACCCAAAATCACGACTTGTTGGCTGGAATTAGAGCAAAATGATGGGATGGATGTCATACCAGTCCATGGAACTCAGTCATGCACACCTACCTAAAGTAAATAAACAATGGTTTAAGGGCTCATTCCAAGATACATAATTATACTCTTTGTGTGACGTCTTTACCAATGCACTTCGAAAATTGGTTGAAGGCAGAATGTAGGAAATCCCCCTTTTCTGTGTGGTCACCCTGGATTTTTTGCCTTTTTCCAGACCCTATTTTTGCTGTACTTAGACTTCTGTGCACTGTTAATCCTGTTAAACAGGAGTAAAGAACCTGTGCTTAAACATGGTTAAATTGGGTTGACACATTTAATTTTCCTGTAAGGCCATAGTATATGGTGCACAAATACAACTTTGTTCTGGAAAGTTAACAACCACTCGTGTACTACACCTCCTCTTGTGCTATCCACTGCAGAGGCAGGACAAACATGGCTCTATGGCTTGACAGCAGCAACTTGAACCTTGCTGCACAGAGATATCAAAATCGCCTTTTTGAAAGGTAGGACAACCTGATTTTAAATATTAAATAAGTGATCTCTTAATAAACCTTGCTGCCTTCAAGGAATGTTGCATATTATTTTACAGTGGAACATGTGTGACATTTGGAGTGGCATTTTCTCCCTTTGACCAACGCCAAAACGACATTGTCACTGGTCAAGCTATAATTGCACATAGAAAAAATCAGAGTACAGATTTTGTGCCTTTTCGTCTCTACCAGCTACAAAAGCCTTTCAAAGACTTTTATTTAGGGGTGGGTGAAATTGACCCACTTGTTTAATGTCCGTCTTGTGGTTCTCTGGATTGATGTGGTGCAAGGATAACAAGAGATGTTAGTACGTGCTGGTAGAGGTTAACTGCACAATGTCAGGATCTGTTGAGTTGGGTAGATTAGGTATGGGAACGCTATACATTGGCTTGCATTACCTATACGCTTAAGTCTGTGTGCCTTGAATTGATGGAGACAGTTGTTGATGGAGGCAGTGAGTTTTTTTCAGTTAGAGAAATTGATAGAGATGAAGGATATGGTCTAATATATTTATGGGTCCATCATCATAAGGGGACATATTTCTATCAAACTGTGCTCATGACAAAACTATATCAGAAGGTCACTAACCTTTGACCCTGACTGTCTGCGAGTGAGTTCGATCTGTCTATGTCAAAAATCCTCCCACGATTATTTAAAACACAAGTGATTACAGTAGTCTTTTAACATCCACCTACAAATTCCCATGAATACAGTTTACTGGGCCTTATAACATACTGTTGAAAAATAGATAAGTAAGCTATCTGTTGTACCTGCTGCTCAGCCAGTGTGACTGGGCTGTGGAATGTTGGCATGTGGGATGCTGTGGAATGTTGGTTGAGTGAGAGAGTCAGTTGGAAAATGGGCTGAGCAGCAGGAAGGCTTCTCCTAGTGGGGCTCTTGATCTTAACATCTAACTAAACAAATCATCTTACATAACCTACCCTGAGCTACTGGGCATCTTTCCATAACAACATTTTGGTGATCATTTACAAAGAAGAACCTGCGTGTGCACTCTGGAGGACAGAAGGAATTTTTCAAGAGGGAACCATTTTTAAAGAAGGAACCAAGTGCCAACGTTTGTAAGCTGAACCACAGTAACTTTCACAGAGAATCTGAGAAACAAATAAAAGCATCAAGAGAACTGCTGAGAAATTATGGATAACTCTACAGCCTGCATAGATTCGCCTTGCCCTGGAGATCACCCCACCAGTGTACTAAAACATCTAACGACCTTCACTCCAAGGCATTGGTTCAGGCATCCACGTTTTGACTCTGCCAGCATTATGAAACCAAATCTGGCTGCTCTGTCAATATTAATCATTTAGCAGATTTATCTTGGCAGAAATTGGAAATGTGGCAGAGCTTTGTTTTCGGGACCTGTCAGGCACCAATGTGATTTTAAGAGAAGAAAGGAGATAATTACAAAGTGAAGGAGTCGTGCCGGTGGTGAGTGTTGTTTTTCTTACTGTAATTTTGTCTGTTATGGCGCGTGGACTGGGAGGCATATCGATCCATTGGCGCGTTACCTTGGGCTGTGAGATACTGCTCTTGACGGTAAGTGGACACCTTCCATCAACAGTGAGGGAGAGGTAGGCAGCGATTTGTTTGTTTTCAGCTACGCAAGAACGCTGCGTGCACGGAAACGCCTGGAGCCACCTTGCGCCGCTTTTCCAAGCAAGCCGACCATCTTGTTGTTTTCATCATTGTTTTTGGGTGCTACCATCACACTTCGTACTCTGGTATTTAATATCCCTAGGGTTGTGAGCTGCATTTTACATCTTGGCAGCATGCCATTTATTCATGGAGTACCGTTTTTATCAACACGGTAAGGATGTGATTTGAGATGGAGATCACAGTGTGCTAACTGTACTGCCTGTGGGATCCGGAACAAGTACCTATTGTTCTTTGCCTGGAACTCAGAGATTTTGTGATTCTTTCATCAACAACTACTCTTTCAAGATCAGCAGCTTTTGGCTTGATGATGAAGCGCTGGCTTGATGATGTTTGGTCGAATGTTATTTACCTGGAACTCTAAGGGTTGATGGAGCGAGGTGGAGAAACAAAATTTTGTATACCTCTCGTGAAGTCATTTCCTCATAACTGTAACCTTTATTAATTGTGTGAGTTTGGAAAATATTAATCAACGTAGTATAGAATGCACACACAAGTACACATGGGAATACTAATCTGCTTGCATGGAAAACTATAACTAACTAATTTAGTAATGTTGTCAGGTTGTTTATTAATGCAAAGCTTTAATTTAATCACAAGCCGCATAAATGTGCTTTCTGTTTGTGTATTTTGTGGCGGGTCCGGTTTCTGGGGTGGGATTGGCTTTGGGCGCCATCTTGGAGTGCTGTTCACTTTGGGCGCCATCTTGGAGTGGTGTTCACTTTGGGCGCCATCTTGGAGTGGTGTTCACTTTGGGCGCCATTTTGGAGTGGTGTTCACTCTGGGTGGGTGTTGCTGACGAGCGGTCTAGCGCTCCGGCTGAGTGGAGGGACGCCTATTTAAGGCGACCTGCCCTGTGGACTGCCCTGAGAAGGTACTCGCGCTTTGCATCGCGCTATGCGCCTAAATACCGCGCTATCATTTTTAAAGCTACCCTTATAACTATTTATGTTCTTCTTAGTTGTACTCTGCCCTGATTTTAATAGGATTTATTGTAACCCCCTCACTTGCCCTCTAATCGGCTCCTTCACCGCTGTTTTGGCGGGTCCGGTTTCTGGGGTGGGATTGGCTTTGGGTGCCATCTTGGAGTGGTGTTCACTTTGGGCGCCATCTTGGAGTGGTGTTCACTTTGGGCGCCATTTTGGAGTGGTGTTCACTCTGGGTGGGTGTTGCTGACGAGCGGTCTAGCGCTCCGGCTGAGTGGAGGGACGCCTATTTAAAGCTCCCTCCAACGCTCAGCGGTTACGCGCAGTGGGCGTGCCTGAGTCGTGCCAGAGTCCTGCCCGTCTGCGCCCGTCCGCGCTAAGGAGGCGCGGCCCGCGGCAGGACTCTGGACCTGGCCATCATGACTTTACCTTTGAGAACTTATAGTAGGGCCGATCTACTGGCCCTTTGGGACCGATGTACACATTGCGAGTTTTCGCCTGTAGTCCCGCTTTGTGGCCCATATCATTGTAGGTGTGGTGCTTGGTCATTGGAACCCCCCTCTCTTACACGCTCCTTGGGGCCTGGTATAAAGAGGGTAGGACAACGGGACCTGAGTATCTGGAGCTTAAACGTCAGATCTGTGGTAAAGCACCATCAGGAGGTTTACGACCTTCTCATTGATGGCTCGCCGGATGTGCTTTTTCTAACGGAAACGTGGCTCCAGGACTCTGACTCCTCGATAATTAACCTAGCCTTTCCCCCAGAGTATGCTATTTTTACTTTAAATCGGACGACTAGAGGTGGAGGCATTGCGATGGCCACCAAACGGTGTTATCCGTGCGAGTGGAAAGCCGCTGAACTTTTGGGGTGTGAGGGTGCCCTATTTAAAATAGCGTTTAGTC
Organism: Lissotriton helveticus; assembly: GCF_964261635.1. Taxonomy (NCBI): domain Eukaryota; kingdom Metazoa; phylum Chordata; class Amphibia; order Caudata; family Salamandridae; genus Lissotriton; species Lissotriton helveticus. The sequence goes on from NC_136060.1 coordinate 284,157,527, forward strand.
ACCAGTTTACCTTCTCTAGTTTATTAATTTACCGGCCTCCGGGCTGTGACTCTGTTTTTAGGGCTGCTCTTCCTGAGTACATTAGTACAGAGGCACTAGGATGCGCAAATTTTAATGTTGTGGGAGATCTTAATCTCCATTTGGACTGCCCTTCTTTACCCTCTATTAGGAGCTTTCTGGCGGATCTTGAGGCTCTACAGCTCTCGCAGATGATTACTTTCCCCACACATAGAGGTGGTCATACTCTTGACCCATTCTTCACAAATCTAGAAGGATTCAGAGTTCTTGGTTCCTCCCAGTTGGTCTGGACAGACCACATGCTGGTGAAAATGGCATGCTCTTTGTCTGACTCTCCTTTTCTATCTCAGGACAGACTTGTTCTTAAACGACACTGGAACAAATTAAGACTGGAGGATTTTTACCATCTGCTCGAGGAGGTTCCTTTAGGTCCGCTCACCGAGGTTGATTGTGGATACGACTCCTTCTGTGAGTGGATATCTGGTGCCCTCGATTCTCTGATTCCTATGTGTTGGTCCAAGTGTCGTCGGAAGGAGCCGAGTCCTTGGTATGACACTTCCTTGGCATCTCTTAAGAGGGCCTGTAGACAGGCCGAAAGATTATGGAGGAAGTCGTACGACCCAGATCTGAAGATATGTTATCTGGCCAAGGTCAAGATCTACCACAGGGCAGTGTGTCAAACTCGCGCTTCCTTTTATGCTCAACAGTTTCAGAATTCTGCCAATCCATCTAAACTTATTTTCAAAGTATTAAAGGACCTGATGGCGAAGAGAGCAACTGCAGTGGAAATATGCTCGGACTCACATTGTGAGGGTTTGGCCTCTTTCTTCCATGAAAAAGTGCAAGCCATCTATCGCACTTTTCCAACGGGTTCCCTGATGCTAGAGCAGGTTGGTCGCACCTTAGGTGAGGGGGAATGTCTTTCTATCTTACCCCCCTTATCTCTGGAGGTGTTTGACTCTCTCAGCGCCAAAATCAAGTCTGGATCTCCGGCAGACCCACTGAAACCGGCCCAACTCAAGACCCTGGCGCCGGTTTGCCGTACCCCGGTGCTGTCCTTGATCAACCTGTCCCTCTCTTCTGGAGTGGTTCCCGTCAGATGGAAGCAGGCAGTAGTCACGCCAATTCAGAAGAAGGCGACCCTTGACCCCCTTAAACCTGAAAGCTACCACCCTATCTCCCTTCTCCCTTGGGCCACAAAAATAGCGGAGGCCCATGTAAATGCCACTCTTACAGACCATCTTGGTAGGCTTAACATTCTCGACCCTACCCAGAACGGGTTCCGTGCAGGTCACAGCACGGAGACGGCCCTTCTCTCGATGGTCGAGCATCTGCGTTCCGTGCTGGATTCCGGTCGGATGGCGGCACTATTGTTATTAGATCTCAGTGCCGCCTTCGACACGGTCTCGCACGGGATTCTGATTCGGCGTCTTGAGGAGGTGGGCGTTTCTGGCACCGCCTTGCACTGGTTTCGATCCTTCCTTACGGATAGGTCATTCCAGGTGGCGATCCCGCCTGGTAAGTCGTCATCCTACCCGTTAGACCAGGGAGTCCCACAGGGGTCATCACTGAGTCCCACCCTTTTCAATCTGTATGTGAGACCGTTGGCTGCGGTCGTCAAGCGGTGGGGCCTGACCATGGTCTCTTACGCAGATGACACGCAGCTGGCGGTCACACTGAGTGGGGACTCAGACCTGGAGGCTCCCAGGTTCTGTGATGGCCTACGGGAAGTGGCTAACTGGATGAATTCCAACTGTCTCCAGTTAAACACCAAGAAGACGGAGATTATGGTGGTTGGTAAACAGGTGGCTTTGTGGGGTGACAAATGGTGGCCTTTGGAGTTGGGTGTGACTCCCCTCTCAGCGGCAGAGATAAAAAACCTGGGGGTGTGGCTTGATCCTTCTCTGAGTTTCATCTGTCATACCAAGAAGGTGGCGGCTTCTTGCTATGGCATCATCAGAGGACTTCGACCCATCCTCAAATTCTTTGATGCACCCACAAGACAGCTGGTGGTCCAAGCATCAGTGCTGTCCAGGCTGGACTATGCCAGCTCCCTACTGGCGGGGGTTAACCAGTCAGAATTTCTGCGGCTCCAGCGGGTTCAAAACGCTGCGGCCCGACTGGTGACAGGTCTGCCTAGGCGGTGCTCGGTGTCCAATGCCCTGCGCTCTCTCCACTGGCTCCCTGTGCAGCAGAGGATTAGATTCAAGGTTCTCTGCCTTGCATTTAAAATCCTCAACGGTACGTCCCCACAAATCTTGGAGAAACTGCTGATCCCCTATGTGCCCTCTCGCACTCTTAGATCGCTAGGCCAGAACTTAGCAGTGGTCCCGCGTTTTAAGTTGAGCAGAATTGGTGGCCGCTCCTTTCGAGTCCTGGCAGCGAGCTGGTGGAATTCTCTTCCTCCACAAATCCGGGCCATCGATGAGCTCCTTCAGTTTAGACGGGCTATCAAGACCTTTTTATTTGTTTAGCTCATCTGTTGTGTCTCTTCTCCTTTCTGCCCGCTTTTAATGCTGTGTTGTGTTTACCTTCTCAAAGCGCCAGGACGCCGCTTTGCTGGGGCAGCTGTGTGCGATACAAATAAAAATAACATAACATAACATAACAAAAACATGGAGTTAGGTGCGTATATCACGCATACATGTTGCTTAATTGCTAGGTAACAACTAATAGGGAAATCCTTAGTATGGGGGAGGTAAAAATAAGGGCTATATTTCAATAATTAACATTTATTTGTGTTTGTTTCTATGATAGTTCCCTTTCTGGCTCGTGAGGCCTACCTAAAAAATGGAGGCTTTTGATTACTGCGACAGCGAAAGATACTGCACACGTGCGGCAAAAGCCGAGATTGAATGGGAACTGCCTGTGCCTGAATAATAGCAGTTCAAGGACGACTTGCCCTGGAAGTCCTGATGCCTGCCAAAAGAAGGAACATTTGTGTTACTGATCGTGGGTAAGGATCATTTAGTAGCTAGTTGAGGATGTGACTAGTCCAAAGACTTTCTCAAAAAAGGGCTCTTTAAAATTCAGCTGATGCTACGGAAATTGAATATTAGAATGATGAGGTGATGCTCATCCACCCTCAAATTGTCCAATCAGAACTTGAGTTTGGGCTGATAGTTACTTTTGTAGATAGATAAAGTTAGTGAAAAAGGTATAAAAAGTCTTGATTTTCCTTAAGAGAAAACTCTCTTCCGATTTCCTCCTGTGATGCTGTTGGTATGCTGATTTTCCTGAGATGTAAGAATTCTTGAATAAATGTTTTATTTCTTTGAGTGAGAACTGAGCTTTAGATGAGGTTATTAGTTAGGGAAGTTAGGAGAAACTGAATTTTGGGAACTATCAGTCTTTTGCTAATATTTGTGTTCTGAAATCTAAATAATAATGTCTAATTCTGAATCTCTGAAATAAAATGAATATAACTGTTTGAGATAAAACTTTTACTCCTTTAAAGTTATTTTTGAATAAAGAGACAAAATAAAGCGAATAAACTGTTAGACATGCTAAATTTTGCTTTATTAAAAATTAGATAAATGGAGAATTAAGATGGTCTTGTATTTTCCTACGCCTAATTTTTACCAGCAGATTCATTGAGTATAATGGTGGTGTGTCTGAATAAAATGGCTTGTTGATAAAACCATGGTAAAACATATTGAAACTGCTGGTGTAAATAGTTAAATATTTAGTACTAATTTAGACACTCCGCTATGATACAGCTGCTCTCCTTTGAATCTCACTGATCCATGAAGTAGGATGGAATTGTTTTGTGAGTAGCTCACAGTGTTATGGGCCCCACTGATGAGTAGATGTATGATTTGGTACTTCAGGGTTAGGTGATACGGTTTTAGAAAATATTTCCGGAGTAGCACCGCATCAGTTATTAGATTGGTAGCAGAGCATTGGTTGCTATAGAATTAGCTAGGATCATGTATAAAATGATATACAAGTGTATTGATGTACAGAATTATGACTAACATCTGTTGAGTTCGTATTACATTATATATAGTCCTGAAAAGGCTTGTGAGGATTGCGTGAAGCTAGTCATTCTGTCTGCAGGCAGAGGAAGTGTGGCAAGTGAAGTCGCACATCGCATAGTCTGTTTCAAAAAGTAGTATTGTCCTATACTACAGTGGTATTTGCGCATATCACAAGTTTAGGGATCTTTACGTGTGAAAGGATAAATGCATAATGAGGGCAGTCTATAAAATCTTAGCCTTCAAGTACAGGGATCATTGCGTATCCTGATTTAAAACTTACTGCTAGGAGAGTAATAGAGCTTAACTCGAGCTTGTGAGAAGGGTAAAGGTAGAGGTAAGCGCTACTTTATAGGCGAGTGTAAAACTATGTAGTAGAGAAGAGGTAAGCGCTGTCTACTGGAAATAGAAAATACTTGTGTGATAGTGAAAACCATCACTTTATATAGCGAAACAGACAAATGGAAATGTTTTGTATAAGTTACTAACCGAATTAGTGGTATACCTTGTAAATACGGCTTCTCGATAAATTTTGTAAAGGAGGTGTCAGTTGGCGCTGCAGAAGCCGGAGCGCTGGTGACGTCAAAAGTGTCGCGCAGGGATTGGTCCTTATGACCAAGACAGAGTAAGGGCTGATTGGTGCATCACGAAAAGCAGCGAAACTATTGGTTAAGCACTAAAGAGACGTACTTTGTTCTAATTGGTACGCTAGTGTAAACTGCGCTGTGATAGGTTGGTGTTACAGAACAGCAACAGAGAAGTACGCAATCTTTTGAAAGACAGGCAATTTACAGAAAAATGGATTACTATTACGAAGAAGAAAAGAAGAAACCTTCATGGTTTAAGAAATTGAAAAATGTGTTTGTAAAGGATAAGGCGATAGTAACAAGAGAGGGAAAATTACTTCCTCCGCCGAAAACACCTGCTTCCTATATGTTGTCGAAATATGGTTACCATACATGTGTTTGGTTAGAGAATTGGGCAAGGTATACCAGGAATGATGGTGCGTTAGCTTTTCCAGAAGTCGGATCTTTTAATTTGGCAGTTTTGCGAAATTTGAGAGAGAGGATGATGAAGCTTGAGCCAAGACCTAGACCGACTCAATTTGAAGCTCTAGTTGAATGGGAAGATGAGATGCATGAAATGGAGCGAGAAAGATCGGAAAGACATCTCAAGACCAAGAGGTAGAGTGCATGGATTATGTGGAGAGACACATGAGAGTAGAATGCGCAGATGGAGAAATGCTGACATGTGTGATGGAATGTATCCAATCAGATTAGTGGATGAATATGAAGGGCGGAAATGTACAGAAAAGAGGAAAAATGTGGAAACAGGGAAAGAAAGTTATGGTGATGGTGAATCGGAGGATGCTGTACTGGAAGAAATATTAAATAGGAGACCACCACCATATCAACCAGGTTCTTTATGGACCACATCTAATGCTCCACCAGTAGAAGATAGAGTTAATGAAACCCCAAGGCAATTTACAAATTATAGAGATATACCAGAAAGAGTAGAAATGATATATAATCCAAATGCCTCAATAACAGAAACAAGACTTACTGGTACTCCCAAGCAAAATAACGAAAGAGGAAGTGTAAATAGAGTAGAAAAATGAGTTGAAGAACAAACAAGTACTGCTGAATATATACGATCTACAAATGAATTAACATAAAAGATACCAGAGCCTACGAAAAACATAGAAGCAGTAACAGTCCCAGTAACGATAGGACCTGTAATCCCGGTGTTTGAAAACCAAAGAATAAAAGAGCCAAGTTTGACAATCCCTTTACAGCAAAGTTTGCAAAAGGTAAAAGAAAATACTGATCCATATTTGGCAGAAAGTAAGCGAGCAAATAATGTCAATCCGCCTGACTTGACTTTCAAACAGAATTCACCTTGTAAGTATGCAACCGGAGCAGAAATTGACTCTGCTACACCTGAGAAGAGCATAGAGAAAATAGATTTAACACAGACTCCTATAGGACCATCGGAACAAGAATTAAGTGATAGGCTTAAATCTTTGAAATTAAAAGAACATATACCTAAAGTATTAGATGTGGCAAGATTAAAAATCGATATGGAGGAATTAATTATTGGAACAATTGGAACAGACAGATTAAAAACGAACCATGATGATGAACTTATGTTCATGTGCAAGAGTATAACATGGAAAGCGAAGTCTGTACATGATCAATTAGAAGGATTAGCAAATGAATTTGAAGTAGTGTTCGCAAAGAATAAAACAGAGTAGACTTTTCAGAAAAGAATATTGAAAATATGAATACTGCAGGAAGGTTAACCCAGATCAAAGAATTGATTGTCCTACTAAGGAGATGGGGAGATGTGAATAAGTGGAGAATGAAATGAGCAAAGAAGAAAGAAGAGGCCAATGATAAATCTACATTAGAGTTCCCTGTGAGAGAAAAAGAGACAGCAGTAAATGAATTTCCTATGAGAGAAATACCTGGAGGAGGTTATGGACATGTTCCTTGGAGTAGACAGGATAGATTATCCTTTACAAATGATTTCCCAAGATTGAGAGAAAAACCAGTAGAATGGTATCGACAAGTAGAGCGATTTGTGAAAGTTTCAAAAGTACTATGGGTTGATCTGGATAAATTATTTGACATAGTTGTACCAGCAGATCTGTGGACTGAGTGTAGGATAACTGTAAATTGGCCAAAAGAGGAATATCCTCGAGACAAAATAACAGGTGCTCCGTCACCAGAAGTCATGAGAAAGTACGAACAAGTAATAGTGTTTTTGAAGAATAAAATTCCACCAAAAGAAACAGATTGGGTTAAAATAGACAAAACTATAGAGGAATCGAAGGAATCTGTGCATGCATTTTATGAAAGACTGCTGTTGGTGTTTAAACAATACAGTGGATAACAGGAACTGAGTGAAAAAGACATGAGTCATTTCGTATATCGATTTGTATATGGTTTAAGTCCAGAAATTGGAGACATGATTAGGCATAGTTTAATAGGATGGCAATCGAGTACAGTGAATGAGGTATTGAGACAGGCTAAATATTGTAGTGATGAAATTGAAGCTAAACAAAAGAAGCTAAAGGAAAAAGGTATGTGGGCAGAAGTGAAGGTAGCAGAACACCAAGTAGCACAATTGGAGAATAAAAATTCAGATAGTCAAGGAAAATTTAAAGGAAATTTTAACAAAACAAAATTGGTAGGAAATATAGAAGAGCTTATGAAAAAGTTCCCTTGTCATAATCGTGGCATGATAGGGCATTGGAAGAAAGAGTGTAAGTATCCACTAAGAGTTAATACTGAAAATACATCATTGAATCCACAGGTGCAGCATGAGGTAATTCAACAGCAACCACACCAGCAGCAGATAGTTACTCAGCAAAGTCAGGTGCCACAACCGCCACTTCCACCCAGTGTAAATCTACAGAGATACAGTGCAGAGACAGGATTCAGCAGGTACGAGCAGGTAAACCGATTGCCCAGAGTGAATGTGAGTCTCCAGTATCGGTTACAAGAGGAAGGTGGGAGTGAGTCAGATGAAAGTTTCTGACGGTGCCTGAGAGAGGGAGAAGAGTGTGTGCTTGGAGCCACTCTTGAGGTAGATCAGTCTGGTCCATTTGTGAACGGAAAGGTGAATGATGTAGAAATAACTTTCCTGGTGAACACTGGTGCTACCCGTTCTACCGTTAGATCAGTGGAAGCCCAAAATCTTCCTCTCTCGGGAGAAAGCATCCAGGTTCTAGGTGTAGCGAATAGACAGATTAAAACCTCCTTAACACAACCAGTTGAAGTAGAAATTGGAAATTTCAAAGACATGCACCGATTTGTGGTGTGTGATAGAAGCCCCGTAAACCTGTTAGGACGAGGCATTTTGTGTAAAAGGAACTGTGCCATATACTGTTAAACAGATGGCATAGAACTGCAAACCCCAGATGAAGATAGCCTGTATAAAATGACCATGCTCATGATTGAGGCAGAGAAAAATAAGTTGTTTCCTGTGTTTGATCGAGAAAATATACCCGATTAATTGAAAAAGGTAGTGAAAGAGAAGGTGTGGAATTTCACAGGAGAAGATATTGGATTAATGAAAGACGTAGATCCTGTAAAAGTCTCTATAAAGGAAGGTGTAAGTTACCCGAACGTTACCCAATACAAAATGACAGCAGAGATAATTGAAGGAATAACTCCAGTAATAAACAAAATGATTGATCAAGGCATTTTGAGAGAGATAGAAAGTAGTCCTTGTAATTCACCGATAATAGGATTGAAAAAGCCAAATGGAACATTTAGGATTGTGCAAGACCTTAGAAAGGTTAATAAAATAGTTGTCCCATGCTGTCCAATTGTACCAAATCCAGCAGTGATTTTATATCAAATTCCCCATGAGGCAGAATGATACACTGTGATTGATCTGTGTAATGCGTTCTTTACTGTTCCATTGCACCCAGAAAGCCAGCCAATATTTGCATTCCGGTTCGGAGATCGTATTTTGGCATGGTGCCAAATTCCTCAAGGGTATACTGAAAGTCAATCTATCTTTAATCAGTTGCTAAATAAATCACTAGAAAGTTTGAGCATGCCTGAAGAGTCTGTATTGGTTCAGTACATTGACGATCTCTTAGTGGCATCGAAGACAAAGGATGCATGTGTAACAGATACTGTTGCATTGTTGAATCATTTGGCAGAGTAGGGACATAAAGTGTCCCCATCAAAATTACAATTTTGTCAGAAAGAACTGCAATACTTAGGTCATAAGATTGCCAAAGGAATTACACAAGTCACTGCAGAAAGAATCAAAATGATACAAGGAATGCAGCCACCAAAGACACAAAGACAAGTAAGAATGTTCCTGGGAATGGTAGGTTACTGTAGACAATGGATTAGTGGATTTTCACTGATAGCAAAACCATTACAGAGATTAACCAGAACAGATATCAGAGACCCTATAGTACTGAACAAAACTGAGATGGAAGCATTTGAACAGCTAAAACAAGCTTATGTGAAGCACCAGCTTTAGGGATGCCTGACTATAAAAAAGAGTTTGAACTGTACTGCAGTGAACAAGAAGGATGTGCATTGTCAGTACTAATTCAGAGACATGGAAAACTGAGAAAGCCAATTGAATATTTCTCAGCTGTTTTGGACCCAGTTGCAAAGGCGTTGCCAGGTTGTCTAAAAGCAGTAGCAGCTACAAGTGTAAGTCTAGAACAAAGTGAAGGAATAGTGATCGGATTTCCTGTGAGGGTGTATGTACCTCATTCTGTGGAGATTCTCCTCACTAGGACAAAAACACAGTATCTCACCAACAATAGGATGACAAAATACGAGAAAATAATTCTGGGAACAGAAAATGTGACAATCTCTAGATGTGTAAATATCAATCCTTCTACGCTATTGCCTGATACCAATGAAACTGAAGTAAGAAATGAGGTTGATCACAAATGCCTAGATGTTCTTGAATACTGTACCAAACCAAGACCAGACATCAGAGATGAACCATTGCCTGAATCTGATTATGTAATGTTTGTTGATGGTTCGTGTCTGAGAACAAATGAAGGTGTTCTGAGTGCTGCATACGCAGTCTGCACAGTAGCAGATGTACTGGAAGCATCTTGTCTGAAGGGAATTTGTTCTGCTCAAATAGCGGAAATGATTGCTTTGATTCGAGCATAGGAGTTGGGAAAGGAAATCAAGGTTACCATAGTGAATGATAGTCAGTATGGATTTGGGGTTGTCCATGACAACGGACAACTGTGGTCCCAAAGAGGTTATCTAACTTCTGCAGGATCCCCCATATATAATGCAGAATTTGTGATCATGTTGATTGACGCAATTCAAATGCCTGATGAGATTGCAGTAGTGAAATGCGCAGCTCATAAAAAAGGAGATGACTACATAACTCAAGGTAACAGTTATGTAGATTCCATTGCAAAATGTTGTGCCAGAAATCTTGCATCCATAAATCGGGACAGGAGCAAAGAGCATGTTTTAAGTCCTTTAATGCTAACCACAGTAGTTGAGACTTGGCAGGAAGTGAGGCAAATGCAGGAAGAATCTGATGAGGGAGAGAAGAATGTCTGGTTAAAGGCAGGTTGTAGGCAAAGAGAAGTAGAGGAAATTTGGGTTTACAAAGATGAAAGACCAGTAATGCCCAATAGCATTATTTAAAATATGGCCCGAATGTATCATGTATCAAAACAAAGGGAGAGACAGGGTAGTAGGATACTCTTACACCCCAGTATCAATCTAGTAAACAAAACAAGAGTATTCTATGGCAATGATAGAGACCATCAGTAAGGAGCAAAGAAACGACTTCACTTAAGGCGTTTTTGAAGTAAGCCCTCACTCACCACCTAGTGATGACATGCTTCATCATCGGGCCCCACAGAGGGGATCTAGCACCCCCTCTGTGTGCTGCAATGCCAGATCTACTGCGGAGCGGGTTGGTGGGTAAGGACAGTGCTAGCAGCTCTAGACTCTGTTAACTGGACCCACCAAGCTTCGAAAAGTTTCATTTTACAGTGTGCAACTTTGGCTCTCAAAGAAAACTTCTTCTCATATCAAGGCAACCTCTATCTTCAATGTACCAGGACCTCGATGGGCAGTACCTTTGCCCCGAGCGTGGCTGGGCTCTATGTGGCAGACTTTGAGGCCAAACACATCCTACCCACTACCAGCCCCTGTTTTCAGTCGATACGAATTTGGCGCCGTTACATCGACGACGTCCTGGTCCTATGGACAGGAGATGAAAAAAGCCTCCAGACATTCCTACTCTGGATCAATAACCTTGACCCCAACCTGAAATTCACTCATGCAACCAGCAAGACTGAGGCAACGTTTCTGGATGTCACTATCCAGATTTCGGGAAACAAACTCACAACCAAAACATACCACAAACCGACTGCAAGAAACAATCTCCTTGAATATACCAGCTTTCATCCGCGACCGTTGAAAGAGAACCTACCTTACGGTCAATATTTACGTCTCAGACGTAATTGTTCTGAGTTACGTGACTTTAAGGAACAATCTGCAGAATTATTCCTCAAATTGAAGGCCAGAGGATACCCTACTGCAACCCTTGACAAGGGCTATAAAAGAGCTCGTAATCAGCCAAGGGAGGCCCTCCTGGAGGAAAGGACACATGTTGATAAAGATATCCCTCTGACCTGTGTGACGACATACAGCACCCTATCGAACTTAATGAAAAAATCAATCAATAAGAACTGGCGAATTCTAACAAGCACCAACAATATCTGGGAAAAACCTTTGTTTTCTTTTAAGAAAGGGAGAAGCGTCAAAGACGCCTTGGTCCATACACGACCAAAATCAACAATCGCAGAAACCCCTAGGTCAGTAACTGACGTTTGGGGACTCCCGAGAGTGGTGGGTCATTACCCATGCTCAAATTGCAGTGTCTGCCACCTGACCACACACACAAACACATTGGAACTTGAACCAGGTAGAACCTGGACTCAACGGGAACACACGAATTGCAACACAACCAATGTGGTTTATCTCATCACGTGTCCCTGTGATCTGCGATACGTGGGCATGACTGGCAGGAAGGTGAAACAAAGAATTTGTGAACATCGCTCTAATATCAGATGTAAAAAATCCACCACGAAAATGAGTAGACATTTCCTGGAAAAGAACCACACTACCAATGATTTACACTGGACAATAATAGAGCACATTGACAGTGGTAATAACATTAACCACCGACTGTTCGAAAAAGAACAAAGATGGGTCTATAGACTTGGGACCCACCTCCAGGGGCTTAATGATGACATCCCCTGGAACTCTGTCTTGAATTAATCCTGAACGGTGGCTTATCATTATAGTTCTTGTCTAGATTGTAACTGTTAATATTCTACCCCTAAAACACAATCTGCAGGTAACTTAACAATGAGCAACTCGCTCCTACATTCTACCATCAGAGAACCCTGATGTGTGTCTGATAGTGTCTTATGTAGTCTCAATCGATGTACCGGTATCAGATTCCTTTATCACAACATCATGACTAAAATCGGAATTGTTGCCATAGTTATACGCAAGACAATTGCGGACACCCGCCACACCCGCTGACGTGTGTCTAATAGCGTCTTATGTAGTCTCAAACGATGAACCGGTATCAGATTCCTTTATCACAACATCATGACCAAAATCGGAATTATTGCCATGGTTATACATAATACAATTGCAGACACCCGCTACATTCACACCGCATATCCTGAATCACGAGTTGCCATTGACAACGAGGACACCGGCGCCTATTGGCGGAACGCACATGACGCCAGAGCGCACTGATTGGTCCTTCCTCCCTCACGCGCTGACGCAGACCGACCGCTCCCACCCGGAAGCAGGATAACGCAGTGTTTACTTAACGGCCTCGGTGCCTCGAGCAAACATCTTCGGGGTCCAGCAGAGGGTCGCTATAGGTATACCACGGGTGCCGAGCGTCGAGGGCGTGAGTAAACCAAGCCGAAAATCTTCCGCATTTCATTGAGCTAAGTACCGATCTGAGTCGCGCATTTGCCTAATTTCACTTCCTTTTATTTTATTCTATTTCTGACGATTGCAGGGTATGCCAATTACGCCTCCACCCCCCTCCTGTGACCCATGGTGTGAAACTTTCACACTATCAAAGTGAGAAATTACCCTTATTTTAACTATCAGCACGATTGTTATCGCGCCGACATTTTAGGTTGATAGTGTTTTTTAACCCACAACCCCCTGTAAATATCACGCGTTGTACATAGCACGTATAGCACTTAGCACTAGTTACTCATAACGCTATCTTCGCTGGGGATCAAGGTGGTGTTAACTATACTGTTATTTAACCACAGGATGTCTCTGATTCCACCAACTGGAGCACAATGGACTGCTATTAGGCAATCATCAACACAACTGATTGTTTGTTTTGTCCTTTTGTTTGTCCTAGTTATTTCTTTTCCTAACAGGTGCAGAAACCGAAAAATTGGAAGCCTCCTAAACCAGGAGTTATTAGAAAGACAGCTTTTCTTTCTAATTTTTTGCACTTTTTCACGATTAATTTTCACTTTCACGTCCCTAGGTAAGGGTGGACCTTAGCGAGTCCATACCGCCAGGGTATATCTACACCAAGTCCTGAAGAATGCCAGGTAAATTTACACCGTTTCGTGAATGAAACATGTCGACTGACTTAGGAAACTACCACTTAAATAATTGTGGACATATTTCCTACACATCATTTTATCTATAAGTCCTTAGTGATCCTAATAAAATTAATTTTGATACACTACAGACTTTTTTAAACCTCACATCACTCACTTATTACTCCTTGCACAGCACTGTCCTTACCCACCAACCCGCTCCGCAGTAGATCTGGCGTTGCAGCACACAGAGGGGGTGCTAGATCCCCTCTGTGGGGCCCGATGATGAAGCATGTCATCACTAGGTGGTGAGTGAGGGCTTTCTTCAAAAACGCCTTAAGTGAAGTCGTTTCTTTGCTCCTTACTGATGGTCTCTATCATTGCCATAGAATACTCTTGTTTTGTTTACTAGATTGATACTGGGGTGTAAGAGTATCCTACTACCCTGTCTCTCCCTTTGTTTTGATATACTTAGCAGCGCACAGCTGTGAGAGCTCTCTCAATTAGAAACCTCTACTACTGGTCTCTTTCTGAGTTGTTTTAAACTGTAATTTCTCCTAAACTACTCTCTGTCACCATGTCAAACCTGGGTCTCATGTATTCAGAATCAGAGATAGCTGACATCATCTCTGACACCAATCTATTCGCTGACCCTGCAGTCTCACAGGCAATTGCTCATACCTCAGAATGGGAAAAGTTAACCGAAGTGAAACGTGAGAGGATACGTACTATCCTCCACGGTACTATACTGAAACAGTATCTTACGAAGAATGCGGCACCAAAAGGGCTGCTAGTTACGAATGCCCCCAGGATTTTTCTGAATGATGCCACCTTTAGGAAAGAATGGGCCATGATCGCGTGGCATTGTACCCGCGACTGGCTCGTTCTCATAATCAAGACAGCACTAAGATTATCAGAGACCCTTATGATTGAGATTCAAGAGACTGAGACCCGTTTTAAAACAACAATAACGGGCTTCAAAAAAAAGTTAGATGAAATCAATAAAGATCTAAAGGAATACAAAGAAAACTTACTACAAGCTAAGGTCACCAAATTTCAGAAAGACCTGGATAAATTTGAATTTGAAAAAATTTACCCATATTCAGCTGCTACCTTTACACCACCCGCAAGAAAAGCATCTAACAGTGCCCAATCGGATGCGGATTCCTCCATTAGTAGTGGTTCAAGTACCGGCTCCTATAAGCAAGGAAAAAGGAGAGGCAACAGAGGGAATCGAAATAATAGAGGACACCCTGCATTTCATAACCAACTCCAAGGATGGCCTATGCCCCAACAAATGATGGATATGGGACAACAATTCCCTTTTCAACAACCACCCTACCCCATGATGGGATGGAATCCGGCCTTTATGCCGCCAACCAATTTCAACCCTCAATACCGCCAGCCTTTTTTAGGGATGGGCAGGAGAGGCAGAGGGAAAAGAAGAGGGCACAACCAAGTATCGTGGGAAAACACGGACATGGTGAGCAACCACACCCGCAACAAGGAACAACAACCGGGAACGAGCGGCACCTAAGCCTGATAACAAATCTCTCGGATAAAATACTATCTCCAACAGAAACTAAGGTCTTAGAAAAGGGACTAGGCTTCATCCCTACCTGCCGACCACACAAGTTCAGACTCCACTGTGAGCTTGGTGCTTTTTTCAGAAAACTGAAGCTTAAGGCCTTCTTTGAAGGAAAAGAAGATCCCAATGAGGCTTTACGCAATGGTGACACGGGCCTGAGATTGAGCTCCACCTTCAATCCCCCACCACACACTGTCCCTGCGGCCATTACTGCCTTCGAACAGGCTGTCTTTCACGACCTTGAAAACTGCCAAGAACCCAAATCTTTTAACAATTTTACCACTGCGGAATACCACGCATTACAAACCCTAAAAAATGATCAAAGTATTACTATAAAACCCGCGGACAAGGGTGGTGGCTTAGTCATACAGAACACTACGGACTACGACAAAGCATGCAAGCTACTTCTCAATGATCGGAAAAACTACGAACCTCTGCTGATCGATCCTAGCGAGGATCTCAAATTACGGATCTCAGCGCTGGTAAGGAGAGCGGAGGAGGACGGACAAATCTCAAAGAATGAGGCAGACTTCCTCAATATCAATGAGAGCACTGTCCCTTATTTCTATACCCTCCCCAAAACTCACAAAAATCGGATGCCACCACCCGGACGTCCAATCGTCTCCGGAATCGGCTCCTTACTCGAACCTCTGTCACGCTTCTGCGACTTCTACCTGAAACCACTGGTACAAAGTACGCCAACTTACCTTAAAGATACCAAGAGTCTTCTCCAGTTACTGGAGAGCCTAAGCTTTGCTGAAAATACTGTTACCCTTGTCACACTCGACATCGAGAGCTTGTACACCAGCATTCCCCAGGATGACACCATCAAGGTCCTGGGAGCAGCTCTAGACTCTGTTAACTGGACCCACCAAGCTTCGAAAAGTTTCATTTTACAGTGTGCAACTTTGGCTCTCAAAGAAAACTTCTTCTCATATCAAGGCAACCTCTATCTTCAATGTACCGGGACCTCGATGGGCAGTACCTTTGCCCCGAGCGTGGCTGGGCTCTATGTGGCAGACTTTGAGGCCAAACACATCCTACCCACTACCAGCCCTTTTTTTCAGTCGATACGAATTTGGCGCCGTTACATCGACGACGTCCTGGTCCTATGGACAGGCGATGAAAAAAGCCTCCAGACATTCCTACTCTGGATCAATAACCTTGACCCCAACCTGAAATTCACTCATGCAACCAGCAAGACTGAGGCAACGTTTCTGGATGTCACTATCCAGATTTCGGGAAACAAACTCACAACCAAAACATACCACAAACCGACTGCAAGAAACAATCTCCTTGAATATACCAGCTTTCATCCGCGACCGTTGAAAGAGAACGTACCTTACGGTCAATATTTACGTCTCAGACGTAATTGTTCTGAGTTACGTGACTTTAAGGAACAATCTGCAGAATTATTCCTCAAATTGAAGGCCAGAGGATACCCTACTGCAACCCTTGACAAGGGCTATAAAAGAGCTTGTAATCAGCCAAGGGAGGCCCTCCTGGAGGAAAGGACACATGTTGATAAAGATATCCCTCTGACCTGTGTGACAACATACAGCACCCTATCGAACTTAATGAAAAAATCAATCAATAAGAACTGGCGAATTCTAACAAGCACCAACAATATCTGGGAAAAACCTTTGTTTTCTTTTAAGAAAGGGAGAAGCGTCAAAGACGCCTTGGTCCATACACGACCAAAACCAACAATCGCAGAAACCCCCAGGTCAGTAACTGACGTTTGGGGACTCCCGAGAGTGGTGGGTCATTACCCATGCTCAAATTGCAGTGTCTGCCACCTGACCACACACACAAACACATTGGAACTTGAACCAGGTAGAACCTGGACTCAACGGGAACACACGAATTGCAACACAACCAATGTGGTTTATCTCATCAAGTGTCCCTGTGATCTGCGATACGTGGGCATGACTGGCAGGAAGGTGAAACAAAGAATTTGTGAACATCGCTCTAATATCAGATGTAAAAAATCCACCACGAAAATGAGTAGACATTTCCTGGAAAAGAACCACACTACCAATGATTTACACTGGACAATAATAGAGCACATTGACAGTGGTAATAACATTAACCACCGACTGTTCGAAAAAGAACAAAGATGGGTCTATAGACTTGGGACCCACCTCCAGGGGCTTAATGATGACATCCCCTGGAACTCTGTCTTGAATTAATCCTGAACGGTGGCTTATCATTATAGTTCTTGTCTAGATTGTAACTGTTAATATTCTACCCCTAAAACACAATCTGCAGGTAACTTAACAATGAGCAACTCGCTCCTACATTCTACCATCAGAGAACCCTGACGTGTGTCTGATAGTGTCTTATGTAGTCTCAATCGATGTACCGGTATCAGATTCCTTTATCACAACATCATGACTAAAATCGGAATTGTTGCCATAGTTATACGCAAGACAATTGCGGAGACCCGCCACACCCGCTGACGTGTGTCTAATAGCGTCTTATGTAGTCTCAAACGATGAACCGGTATCAGATTCCTTTATCACAACATCATGACCAAAATCGGAATTATTGCCATGGTTATACATAATACAATTGCAGACACCCGCTACATTCACACCGCATATCCTGAATCACGAGTTGCCATTGACAACGAGGACACCGGCGCCTATTGGCGGAACGCACATGACGCCAGAGCGCACTGATTGGTCCTTCCTCCCTCACGCGCTGACGCAGACCGACCGCTCCCACCCGGAAGCAGGATAACGCAGTGTTTACTTAACGGCCTCGGTGCCTCGAGCAAACATCTTCGGGGTCCAGCAGAGGGTCGCTATAGCTATACCACGGTGCCGAGCGTCGAGGGCGTGAGTAAACCAAGCCGAAAATCTTCCGCATTTCATTGAGCTAAGTACCGATCTGAGTCGCGCATTTGCCTAATTTCACTTCCTTTTATTTTATTCTATTTCTGACGATTGCAGGGTGTGCCAATTACGCCTCCACCTCCCTCCTGTGACCCATGGTGTGAAACTTTCACACTATCAAAGTGAGAAATTACCCTTATTTTAACTATCAGCACGATTGTTATCGCGCCGACATTTTAGGTTGATAGTGTTTTTTAACCCACAACCCCCTGTAAATATCACGCGTTGTACATAGCACGTATAGCACTTAGCACTAGTTACTCATAACGCTATCTTCGCTGGGGATCAAGGTGGTGTTAACTATACTGTTATTTAACCACAGGATGTCTCTGATTCCACCAACTGGAGCACAATGGACTGCTATTAGGCAATCATCAACACAACTGATTGTTTGTTTTGTCCTTTTATTTGTCCTCGTTATTTCTTTTCCTAACAGGTGCAGAAACCGAAAAATTGGAAGCCTCCTAAACCAGGAGTTATTAGAAAGACAGCTTTTCTTTCTAATTTTTTGCACTTTTTCACGATTAATTTTCACTTTCACGTCCCTAGGTAAGGGTGGACCTTAGCGAGTCCATACCGCCAGGGTATATCTACACCAAGTCCTGAAGAATGCCAGGTAAATTTACACCGTTTCGTGAATGAAACATGTCGACTGACTTAGGAAACTACCACTTAAATAATTGTGGACATATTTCCTACACATCATTTTATCTATAAGTCCTTAGTGATCCTAATAAAATTAATTTTGATACACTACAGACTTTTTTAAACCTCACATCACTCACTTATTACTCCTTGCACAGCACTGTCCTTACCCACCAACCCGCTCCGCAGTAGATCTGGCGTTGCAGCACACAGAGGGGGTGCTAGATCCCCTCTGTGGGGCCCGATGATGAAGCATGTCATCACTAGGTGGTGAGTGAGGGCTTTCTTCAAAAACGCCTTAAGTGAAGTCGTTTCTTTGCTCCTTACTGATGGTCTCTATCATTGCCATAGAATACTCTTGTTTTGTTTACTAGATTGATACTGGGGTGTAAGAGTATCCTACTACCCTGTCTCTCCCTTTGTTTTGATATACTTAGCAGCGCACAGCTGTGAGAGCTCTCTCAATTAGAAACCTCTACTACTGGTCTCTTTCTGAGTTGTTTTAAACTGTGATTTCTCCTAAACTACTCTCTGTCACCATGTCAAACCTGGGTCTCATGTATTCAGAATCAGAGATAGCTGACATCATCTCTGACACCAATCTATTCGCTGACCCTGCAGTCTCACAGGCAATTGCTCATACCTCAGAATGGGAAAAGTTAACCGAAGTGAAACGTGAGAGGATACGTACTATCCTCCACGGTACTATACTGAAACAGTATCTTACGAAGAATGCGGCACCAAAAGGGCTGCTAGTTACGAATGCCCCCAGGATTTTTCTGAATGATGCCACCTTTAGGAAAGAATGGGCCATGATCGCGTGGCATTGTACCCGCGACTGGCTCGTTCTCATAATCAAGACAGCACTAAGATTATCAGAGACCCTTATGATTGAGATTCAAGAGACTGAGACCCGTTTTAAAACAACAATAACGGGCTTCAAAAAAAAGTTAGATGAAATCAATAAAGATCTAAAGGAATACAAAGAAAACTTACTACAAGCTAAGGTCACCAAATTTCAGAAAGACCTGGATAAATTTGAATTTGAAAAAATTTACCCATATTCAGCTGCTACCTTTACACCACCCGCAAGAAAAGCATCTAACAGTGCCCAATCGGATGCGGATTCCTCCATTAGTAGTGGTTCAAGTACCGGCTCCTATAAGCAAGGAAAAAGGAGAGGCAACAGAGGGAATCGAAATAATAGAGGACACCCTGCATTTCATAACCAACTCCAAGGATGGCCTATGCCCCAACAAATGATGGATATGGGACAACAATTCCCTTTTCAACAACCACTCTACCCCATGATGGGATGGAATCCGGCCTTTATGCCGCCAACCAATTTCAACCCTCAATACCGCCAGCCTTTTTTAGGGATGGGCAGGAG
Source organism: Lissotriton helveticus (assembly GCF_964261635.1). Lineage (NCBI taxonomy): Eukaryota > Metazoa > Chordata > Amphibia > Caudata > Salamandridae > Lissotriton > Lissotriton helveticus. Next base: position 284,177,169 of record NC_136060.1, read on the forward strand.
AGGCAGAGGGAAAAGAAGAGGGCACAACCAAGTATCGTGGGAAAACACGGACATGGTGAGCAACCACACCCGCAACAAGGAACAACAACCGGGAACGAGCGGCACCTAAGCCTGATAACAAATCTCTCGGATAAAATACTATCTCCAACAGAAACTAAGGTCTTAGAAAAGGGACTAGGCTTCATCCCTACCTGCCGACCACACAAGTTCAGACTCCACTGTGAGCTTGGTGCTTTTTTCAGAAAACTGAAGCTTAAGGCCTTCTTTGAAGGAAAAGAAGATCCCAATGAGGCTTTACGCAATGGTGACACGGGCCTGAGATTGAGCTCCACCTTCAATCCCCCACCACACACTGTCCCTGCGGCCATTACTGCCTTCGAACAGGCTGTCTTTCACGACCTTGAAAACTGCCAAGAACCCAAATCTTTTAACAATTTTACCACTGCGGAATACCACGCATTACAAACCCTAAAAAATGATCAAAGTATTACTATAAAACCCGCGGACAAGGGTGGTTGCTTAGTCATACAGAACACTACGGACTACGACAAAGCATGCAAGCTACTTCTCAATGATCGGAAAAACTACGAACCTCTGCTGATCGATCCTAGCGAGGATCTCAAATTACGGATCTCAGCGCTGGTAAGGAGAGCGGAGGAGGACGGACAAATCTCAAAGAATGAGGCAGACTTCCTCAATATCAATGAGAGCACTGTCCCTTATTTCTATACCCTCCCCAAAACTCACAAAAATCGGATGCCACCACCCGGACGTCCAATCGTCTCCGGAATCGGCTCCTTACTCGAACCCCTGTCACGCTTCTGCTACTTCTACCTGAAACCACTGGTACAAAGTACGCCAACTTACCTTAAAGATACCAAGAGTCTTCTCCAGTTACTGGAGAGCCTAAGCTTTGCTGAAAATACTGTTACCCTTGTCACACTCGACATCGAGAGCTTGTACACCAGCATTCCCCAGGATGACACCATCAAGGTCCTGGGAGCAGCTCTAGACTCTGTTAACTGGACCCACCAAGCTTCGAAAAGTTTCATTTTACAATGTGCAACTTTGGCTCTCAAAGAAAACTTCTTCTCATATCAAGGCAACCTCTATCTTCAATGTACCGGGACCTCGATGGGCAGTACCTTTGCCCCGAGCGTGGCTGGGCTCTATGTGGCAGACTTTGAGGCCAAACACATCCTACCCACTACCAGCCCTTTTTTTCAGTCGATACGAATTTGGCGCCGTTACATCGACGACGTCCTGGTCCTATGGACAGGCGATGAAAAAAGCCTCCAGACATTCCTACTCTGAATCAATAACCTTGACCCCAACCTGAAATTCACTCATGCAACCAGCAAGACTGAGGCAACGTTTCTGGATGTCACTATCCAGATTTCGGGAAACAAACTCACAACCAAAACATACCACAAACCGACTGCAAGAAACAATCTCCTTGAATATACCAGCTTTCATCCGCGACCGTTGAAAGAGAACGTACCTTACGGTCAATATTTACGTCTCAGACGTAATTGTTCTGAGTTACGTGACTTTAAGGAACAATCTGCAGAATTATTCCTCAAATTGAAGGCCAGAGGATACCCTACTGCAACCCTTGACAAGGGCTATAAAAGAGCTCGTAATCAGCCAAGGGAGGCCCTCCTGGAGGAAAGGACACATGTTGATAAAGATATCCCTCTGACCTGTGTGACAACATACAGCACCCTATCGAACTTAATGAAAAAATCAATTAATAAGAACTGGCGAATTCTAACAAGCACCAACAATATCTGGGAAAAACCTTTGTTTTCTTTTAAGAAAGGGAGAAGCGTCAAAGACGCCTTGGTCCATACACGACCAAAATCAACAATCGCAGAAACCCCCAGGTCAGTAACTGACGTTTGGGGACTCCCGAGAGTGGTGGGTCATTACCCATGCTCAAATTGCAGTGTCTGCCACCTGACCACACACACAAACACATTGGAACTTGAACCAGGTAGAACCTGGACTCAACGGAAACATACGAATTGCAACACAACCAATGTGGTTTATCTCATCACGTGTCCCTGTGATCTGCGATACGTGGGCATGACTGGCAGGAAGGTGAAACAAAGAATTTGTGAACATCGCTTTAATATCAGATGTAAAAAATCCACCACGAAAATGAGTAGACATTTCCTGGAAAAGAACCACACTACCAATGATTTACACTGGACAATAATAGAGCACATTGACAGTGGTAATAACATTAACCACCGACTGTTCGAAAAAGAACAAAGATGGGTCTATAGACTTGGGACCCACCTCCAGGGGCTTAATGATGACATCCCCTGGAACTCTGTCTTGAATTAATCCTGAACGGTGGCTTATCATTATAGTTCTTGTCTAGATTGTAACTGTTAATATTCTACCCCTAAAACACAATCTGCAGGTAACTTAACAATGAGCAACTCGCTCCTACATTCTACCATCAGAGAACCCTGACGTGTGTCTGATAGTGTCTTATGTAGTCTCAATCGATGTACCGGTATCAGATTCCTTTATCACAACATCATGACTAAAATCGGAATTGTTGCCATAGTTATACGCAAGACAATTGCGGACACCCGCCACACCCGCTGACGTGTGTCTAATAGCGTCTTATGTAGTCTCAAACGATGTACCGGTATCAGATTCCTTTATCACAACATCATGACCAAAATCGGAATTATTGCCATGGTTATACATAATACAATTGCGGACACCCGCTACATTCACACCGCATAGCCTGAATCACGAGTTGCCATTGACAACGAGGACACCGGCGCCTATTGGCGGAACGCACATGACGCCAGAGCGCACTGATTGGTCCTTCCTCCCTCACGCGCTGACGCAGACCGACCGCTCCCACCCGGAAGCAGGATAACGCAGTGTTTACTTAACGGCCTCGGTGCCTCGAGCAAACATCTTCGGGGTCCAGCAGAGGGTCGCTATAGGTATACCACGGGTGCCGAGCGTCGAGGGCGTGAGTAAACCAAGCCGAAAATCTTCCGCATTTCATTGAGCTAAGTACCGATCTGAGTCGCGCATTTGCCTAATTTCACTTCCTTTTATTTTATTCTATTTCTGACGATTGCAGGGTGTGCCAATTACGCCTCCACCCCCCTCCTGTGACCCATGGTGTGAAACTTTCACACTATCAAAGTGAGAAATTACCCTTATTTTAACTATCAGCACGATTGTTATCGCGCCGACATTTTAGGTTGATAGTGTTTTTTAACCCACAACCCCCTGTAAATATCACGCGTTGTACATAGCACGTATAGCACTTAGCACTAGTTACTCATAACGCTATCTTCGCTGGGGATCAAGGTGGTGTTAACTATACTGTTATTTAACCACAGGATGTCTCTGATTCCACCAACTGGAGCACAATGGACTGCTATTAGGCAATCATCAACACAACTGATTGTTTGTTTTGTCCTTTTGTTTGTCCTCGTTATTTCTTTTCCTAACAGGTGCAGAAACCGAAAAATTGGAAGCCTCCTAAACCAGGAGTTATTAGAAAGACAGCTTTTCTTTCTAATTTTTTGCACTTTTTCACGATTAATTTTCACTTTCACGTCCCTAGGTAAGGGTGGACCTAAGCGAGTCCATACCGCCAGGGTATATCTACACCAAGTCCTGAAGAATGCCAGGTAAATTTACACCGTTTCGTGGCTGAAACGTGTCGACTGACTTAGGAAACTACCACTTAAATAATTGTGGACATATTTCCTACACATCATTTTATCTATAAGTCCTTAGTGATCCTAATAAAATTAGTTTTGATACACTACAGATTTTTTTAAACCTCACATCACTCACTTATTACTCCTTGCACAGCACTGTCCTTACCCACCAACCCGCTCCGCAGTAGATCTGGCGTTGCAGCACACAGAGGGGGTGCTAGATCCCCTCTGTGGGGCCCGATGATGAAGCATGTCATCACTAGGTGGTGAGTGAGGGCTTTCTTCAAAAACGCCTTAAGTGAAGTTGTTTCTTTGCTCCTTACTGATGGTCTCTATCATTGCCACCGAATGTATCATGGTCCAGCTCATGTTGGAAGAGATGCCATGCTTTGTCTATTTTACAGACGTGGTACAATCCCAGGTTCAGGATGATTGCTGAAAGCTTGTGCCAAAGATGTCTGGTGTGTCAGCAATTTAATTCAAACAGAAAAACAATTGTGAGTCTGGGAACCATAGGACAGGAGGGAGGTCCATTTACAAGAATGCATTTGGAATTCATAGAACTTTCACCTTGTAATATGCTCAGGTATGTTTTAGTGATCATTTGTCTGTTCTCTCGATGGGTGGAGGCTTTCCCCACGCGGAGAAACGATGGACTAACGGTTGCAAAGTTGCTTTTACGTGAAATAATCCCAAGATTTGGATTTCCAGTAACGATCGAAACTGATCGTGGAACACATTTCCAAAATGAATTTATGCAAGTGATCTGTAAAGCCCTGGACATTGGCCAGACATTGCATTGTGCCTACAGATCTGAGACTTCAGGGGTAGTAGAACAAGTGAATGGAACAATAAACACAGGATTGCAAAAAATGCGTTTGGCAACAGGACTGAAGTGGCCAGACGCCTTACCACTTGTTTTGATGACATTAAGAATTATCCATGACAAAAAGACTGGATTGAGTCCACACGAGAATTTGATGGGCAGAGTGATGAGACAAGCATTTGTACCAGTTGATAAACTGTTAACTATTAATAATGACATCATACTGGATTACTGCAAAAACCTGTCTGACGTGATGACTTCTGTGTTCCATCAGGTGGGAACTGAATCAAACACGAAAGAGAAAAATCCAGCTCATGATCTAGTTCCTGGAGATTGGGTTCAGATAAAGGTACATCGCAGAAGAAACTGTTTGGTGCCTCGCTGGCAGAGACCGAGACAGCTCATATTGGTCAGCACCACTGCAGTTAAATGTGCCAGAGTAAAGAGATGGGTGCATGCAAGCCACACCATCCGTGTGCCTGAACCTGAAAATCCAAACGAGGAAGGTGAAAGCACAGCTGATTCTGATTCTGAAGGTAAACCAGAGAGAAGTCCAGATACTGAAGCTCGACAAGAACGTCGACATCTGGAAGTATCAGAAGCTAGCTCTGCGTCTGAAGGAGAAGGAGAAATTGTCCAAATACCAAATTCTGAAGATCAATTTGAAAATCGAGATTTGGTAGAGACTGACACCAGTAAGGATACAGAGAAATGTGGAAATAAAACTGGCGATCAAGAGAATACTGAAGAGCAGTCTGGAAAATCTGAAAGCAGGAACCAAAATCCTGACACTGGAAAAGAGGAAATAACTCTCGGTAAGGATGAGATTCCATGTACCAGCTGTGGAGATGTTCCTAACAGAGTAAAAGAACTGTCAAAAGAGAAAACTGACTTTGAAAAAGAAAAAGACATCATAAAGTTTGTCGAAGAGACTGAAAGTGAAACTGACGACAGTGCAGATGGAACTCCATTGAGAAAGAGTTCAAGAAAAAGGGCTTGGAGAGTGGAGCACAACACCACGGAGCCTAGGACAAAAATAGTTTGTAAAGGAGATAATTGGCCTAAAGAGAATGATGGACTGAGATTTAAACTGGTTAACAAAGCAAGAAAGCCAGAAGATCAAGTAAATGAAATAACCAGTCAAAAGGAGTTTTTGGGGAAAAGAACAGAAGTTGTCCGAAGGCCAAAAAGAGTGAGAAGATCAAACCAAAAATACAAGTCACCTGAATGGACATATATTGTTTTACCTCCTATTGAAGAAGTAAACAGTAGCCAAGAGAACTTATACTGCCCAAATTCAATTGGGAAAAGTGAGTAAAGAACTGAATCACAAAGAAAAGTGATAATTGATCAAAGGTATAAGGTAAAGACAAAACCTGAAATCCTGATATAAGGAGAATATTGTAAGTGAAAGGTGAAAGCCTATAGATGACAAAGGTGTAAGAGAATTGTAAAAGCTGATCGTGTAGAAAAAGAAAATGGCTAACAATGTTCATAAAATGAAATGTTCTATCTTTAGAAAATGGTGTAGAATGTGTTTGATATGTACAGGATTATTAATATTAATATGGATAATTTTAGCTATTGTCATTCCTTTTCAGGATAAATTAGTGAAGTCGAAACATAATGTAAGTTCAAATGAGCAAAATGTCGAATCAAAGTCTAACAAACAGCATTTATATAGACCACAAATGCATCAAGATAGGTCAATTAGTGACTATACCAAAAATAAATTTTCAAGATTGTTGTCTGAATATGTTAAGACCATGGGTGCTACTGACTGTTCTGTCTGTGTGAAATTACCTGCATCTGTTTCAGAAGGGGTGACGTACCACCATCTTCCACATACATATGGTGTCACGTGTAGAGTGATTGCAAGTCTGTTTTATCAAACAGGAAAACTAGAGTATTATTATTCGAATTCAGATGATGTATTTGCAAAGTTGAAAGTAAATAATGCCATGAGTAAAGCAAAACCAGCTAAAGTAATGGGGGAATTCTTTTTGGAAATGGATGAATTGAGCCACGGATATGCCTTCAAAAATAATTTGACATGTAAAATGAGAATTGAGGAGAAAGCATTATTAGATATGGTTGAAGAGAGAGGAATTGCTTATAAACATAATGAAAAGGTAAAACATGAGAAATCCAAATACTGGACCTTTGAAGATGAAAACCTTGATGATAGAAATGTGAACATATCCTAAATATAGACACTCCATTGTTTGGGAAATTCTGTATTAGAAGAGACAACACTGTGTATGACAATTATTTTGTGGGAGCGAGTCAATGTAAAGACACCCATAGAATCATAGGGGGTTGGGGATTTAGAGGTGGAAAAGATCCAGCTTTCCCTGGTATATACTTCATATGTGGGAACAAAGCTTATTATAGATTACCGGACCACTGGTATGGGACATGTTACGTGGGTCTGGTCTTTCCTAAAATCTTTCATGTAGATAGAGGTACTAATGGAATTCATGAGATAGGTAAAATTTTAAGTCGTGGAAAAAGAGAGAGTGTAATTGAAATAATAGGTGATATTTTTGGAGCACGGATTCCAGCAGTGGGAATATCTTTTAATGCAAGCCGAATTCGAAGATTATCAACGATAGTAGATCGTTTGTCAACAGACACAGCAGGTGGATTCTTAATAGTAAATACTGAAATGGTTGCTATGAGAGCTATGGTGATACAAAATCGTCTTGCTCCTGATATAATATTGGCAAAAGAAGGAGGAGTTTGTGAAATTTTGCAGGTGCAGCATTGCTGTACCTACATTCCAGACAAAAGTCAAAATATTGAAAAGTACATTAAAACATTACAGAGTTCCATAAGGAAATTGAACCACTGGAGGTTGATGGTGTACTTGAACCACTTGGTAAAAGTCATTCAGCAGTTAAACATTGCTTTAAAGAAATAGGTAGTTCAATTATAGGTAAGATACTAATTCCAGTAACAATAATAGTATTAGTGTTTTTGATGTTAAGATTATGTTGCATATATAGAAAAAGAAGGAATACTAGAAAGTCAATAAAGGAAGCAATTCAAGGAAAAACGAGAAAGAGAAAGAGAAAACTATGATATAGAAATGAAAGAATTTCGAGAAAAGGTCTTTGAAGAAACCAGAGAAGATACTAGAGTATAAACTGTACTAATCTGAAGAACTTGAAAAATGTTTGGATAAAATTTTCAAAATTTTGGGAGATATTTGGTGATAAGATCACAAAAGGAGGGAGTTGATGGAGCGAGGTGGAGAAACACAATTTTGTATACCCCTCGTGAAGTCATATCCTCATAACTGTAACCTTTATTAATTGTGTGAGTTTGGAAAATATTAATCAACGTAGTATAGAATGCACACACAAATACACGTGGGAATACTAATCTGCTTGCATGGAAAACTATTACTGACTAATTTAGTAATGTTGTCATGTTGTTTATTAATGCAAAGCTTTAATTTAATCAAAAGCGGCATAAATGTGCTTTCTGTTTGTGTATTTTATGGCAAAAAACATGGAGTTAGGTGAGTATATCAAGCATACATGTTGCTTAATTGCTAGGTAACAACTAATAGAGAAATCCTTAGTATGAGGGGAGGTAAACATAAGGGCAATATTTCAATAATTAACATTTATTTGTGTTTGTTTCTTTGATAGTTCCCCTTCTGGCTCGTGAGGCCTACCTAAAAAATGGAGGCTTTCTATTAATGTGACAGCGAAAAATATTACGCACGCGCGGCAAAAGCCGAGATTGAATGTGAGCTGCCTGTGCCTGAACGAAAGCAGTTCAAGGACGACTTGCCCTGGAAGTCCTGATGACTGCCAAAAGAATGAACATTTGAGTTACTGATCGTGAGAAAGGATCATGTAGTAAATTGTCTTGTTGATAAAATCATGGTAAAACTTATTAAAACTGCAGGTGTAAATAGTATAAATATTTAGTTGTAATTTAGACACTCCGCTATGATACAGCAACTCTCCTTTGAATCTCACCGATCCATGAAGTAGGATGGAGGTGTTTTGTGAATAACTCACAGTGTTATGGGCCCCACTGATGAGTAGATGTATGATTTGGTACTTCAGGGAAAGGTGATATGGTTTTAGAAAATATTTCCGGAGTAGCGCTGCATCAGGGTCCAGCCTGATCTTATCAAAGATTGATAGTTTTTCTTCAAGCTACACCAATATGCCAGCTACGACTTGCCAGCTACAACAACCAAGATTGTGAGGTGGCAATGTGTATTGGATAAGTGTGTGCTAAAAATCAGGTTCACTTGCGGATTTTGCGAAATTGTAAAAAAAAAATCAATTCGCAAGCTGGCGGATTTTTTTGCTTGGTCGCGCTTCAAAAATACAATCTCGCGCACGCGGCGTTGACTTACTGTGATTCTGAGTCCGCCGAGTTGTTTTTCCTCCCGGTTTGCGTGCGCTGCGCCTTTTTGGATCTGGCTGCGTGATTGCGCGAGACTTTTTGACCGCGAGTACGTCATAGCGGCCCACCATCTTGCACTGCGAGAGTTTGAGAACGCGACTACGCATAAGGGCCCGCGATCACGCATTGCAGGAGTAAACAATTGCGAACACGTAGATGCGACGCGCATCTAACTTCCGGCGGGAGATTTGAACAGCTCGCTTTCCCGAACTTGCAAAAATTGCAGTTCTGCTCAAGAAATCTACCGCAGGCAGCATAAACCTTCTGAAAATGATGATTTGGATCAGAATAACTCCTCAGATTGACATTTGGCTGCACTTTTTTGTGCAAGGAGTCCATTTTTGGGGGGGTGGGAGGAAGGAAGTGCCCCAGAGACTTCCTGTTCCTGTCCAGCAGGCTCCTCCCAGTGCTTTGTCCATGTCCTGGTCACTTTTCATTTGGATCTGGAGCTGGAAGGATTACTTTTTGTGGCTGCTGCTGGATATTTGTATTTGAGGACTTTTTGTGTGTATCACTTTTGGATTACTTTTGGATTTGAGATTTTACAAGTAAGTTGGTGTTGTCCTGAGTGCATGATACAACTGTTTCTGTGAGTTTTGTTGAACTTAAATATCATGTATGTCATGGAATTGAATAGATCACTGTTATATGTGTATTTTGTTTTAATTTTGGGGTGCCTGAAAAGCCACACCAGCCAGTAGTCCCAGGGGTAGTCAATAGTGCATGGACCAAGGCTTTCTGTGGGGTGTCTTGAATTTAAACATCATTTAGGGCATGGATGGCATTGGATTGTGGTGATTTTTGTGTGTTTTTGCTGTTTTGGGGGGTGTTGTTGGGGCCTGAGCATGTTGGTGGGGGCCATTTTGAGGCCTGGCCATGTGGGTGGGGGTCAAATGGCCATTTTGAAGCCAGGCAGTGTGCTTTGTGCCAAAAACCTGCACTCAGTCTGTCTTGCTTTCATCCATTATGCCCAGGGGTACTCAGTGGTGCATGGACCAAGGCTTTCTGTGGGGTGCCTTGAATTTAAACATCATTTAGGGCATGGATGGCATTGGATTGTGGTGATTTATGTGTGTTTTTGCTTTTTTGGGGTGTTGTTGGGGCCTGGCCATGTGGGTGGGAGCCATTTTGAGGCCAGGTCCAGACAGGGCCTGGCCATGTGGGTGGAGGTCAAGTGGCCATTTTGAAGCCAGGCAGTGTGCTTTGTGCCATAGGCCTGCACCCAGTCTGTCTCCTTTCATCCATTATGCCCAGGGGTACTCAGTGGTGCATGAAACAACTCTCTCTGTGTGGTCTCTCTTCTATTAATGTAAACATCCATTTTTTATTAGAAATAATTGAAATTTTAATTTTGGTCTTTCCATTTTTGGGTGTGTTGTAATAATAATAAATGCCTAGTTGCAAATATTAATTGAAGCACGACATATGCAACATTTGTTTAACTGATGTTCCTCTGGCTTCCTTTGCTTTTAGGTGCACAAAGAGAACCACGAATCATCCTCATCTTTCATCATCAGTGCCAGGAAGAAGTCCTGCTGCGGTGTGTGCACAACGTCACGTGACATTACGTGTGGCCACAAACAACTCTGCAACTCGTGCAACTGCTGCCTGCTGTTCTGAGATCTGAAGAAGATGGGCCTGAAGAAAGGTGGCCGTAGCTCCTCTACCAAGAAAGTTGCCAGTGCCACTACTAGTAAGAAGGAGCAGAAGAAGCAAGTGGTGCCACTTACCAAGGAGACTGGTGTGCCCACAGACACTTTTTGGGGAGAAAAAATAACTACGCCTGCAGTAGCGGTGTCCGCCGGTGACCAAGCTGGGAGCAGCACCTCAGCTTCATTGGTCTCAGTGCCACCACGCCAAGTTAGGCCCAAGGCCATGAGTGCCACAGAGGCAGCCACTTTAATTGCTCATTCACCATCGACCAGTGATGTTGGCATTGACTCAATGCAAGAAAGTAGCATCCAATCAACGCAGGGTGAAACTCATCTGACGAGTGTTCAACCACAGCCGCAACGGCAACCACAGGTACAACAAGGAGAGGCCCAAGGAGTGGTGCAAGGAAAGGCGCAAGTAGTGGCGCTGGCACAAGGAGTGGCGCAAGTAGAGGCGCAAGGAGTGGCGCAAGGAGTGGCGCAAGTAGAGGCGCAAGTAGAGGCGCATGGAGAGGCGCATGGAGAGGCACAACTGCCCAAAATGCTTGTTCCTCCAGAAGTGTGGTGAAGTCCTGGAGAAGTGTGGCTCACTAGTTAGAGGAGGCAGACCCTGAAGCAGAGGTCAGACCCGGGACCAGGGTTCAATTCCCGACGCGGCAGGGTCTTGAGCCCAAATGTCCACAGACTCGATATTTCTCGCTTCGGTGCCTACTCGAATCACGGGTTCACACTCTGCAACTTTGGGCAATAGCTTGCTTAATCTCCACTACGGCCCCCCCTGCGGCGGGATGCCTGGCTTTCACCTTGGGGATGCCCAGTAGGGGTTATCTCACAGGGAAAAAGCCAGGACGGGTTCCCAAAGGAAGCGCCTTGAGACCTTTCGGTGATAAGGCGCTATATAAGAACCTTTGACATTTGACATTTGACAAGTAGGGGCACATCAGGAAATGAAGATTCAAGCGGAGGTATCATCCGAGCAAGCCACTCCTCCTGATGATACATTGTCTTCCAGATCCCATCAAGAAAAAGGTCTAGGAGGGCTAGTACAAGTTCTTCTTCAAGCCCCCTTGCTTGTGAGGATCTAGATCTTGATTGGAACCCACCAATGCAGTCTGAGAGGGAGGCACGCCATGAGCCGACAAAGGTAGCTAAGCCTAAAAGGAAGTTTCCCGCAAGGCTTTCACTTATGGGTGATGACTATGAACAAGAAGCAGAAGTGGTGTATTCTGCTGCTGATGAACAGTCTGATGATGACGACCCAGTCATCACAGTCGCCACTCCAGCCCCAGAGGGCATGCAGCAGATAGACATTTTTACCCTATCCCGAATTGCTGCTGAGCAGGATGTGGGCGGCGTGGTACTCGTCCCACCACCAACACAGGTAACTACTACACCAACACGACCTACAGCTGCCATATTTTCTCTTCAGAAGGGCCGGCAGGGACCGCCATCCAGCTCGACCTCCGTTACCTCAAGTAGTGGTGCTGTAACTGTAAGTGCACAACAGAGTCAAATTCGGCCACGCCCATTCTACTTTCAATGCCACTTCATCTGGCATTGAAAGTAGCACCTCCACCACCACCACCAGAAATCTCAACTCCCCAGTTTGGGACTTCTCTAGTATTAGCAAAAAGGCAGAAAACCTACTTATTTGTTTGATTTGTAAAACTGTAGTTAGTCGGTGTAAGCTTGGTACCAACTATGGTACCGGAGGACGGAGAGGTCATCTCCAACAACACATCACTATCCAGTGGGAGGCGCACCTAAGTAAGATCCGGGCAGCCAAAAGTACAACAAATCCAAATGTATCCATTGATATTGCATCTGATGATGACGAGGGGCTGATCGTGCAGGGGGGAGGTGAAGAAGCGACAGACATTTTTTCCGGTACACGCAGTACCCCTGGCAGCAGCACTGTAGTGGTAGCGCCCACACCCTCTACCCCAGCAACACCTATGAGGCACTCTAAGAGTCTGGGAGAGACACCAATGCGAAAAAGTACATCAATGAGCCTAACTAGGTTAAAGAGGTCTGGATCCTCCTCATCACATATGAAAACGGTCAACACCACCATTATAAGCATGTTTTGGTCAGAGGCGCCATTTGAACGCAACCACCCAACAGCACGTCTTTATAATGCAATGCTGGCTAAAATGTTAGCGCTGGACCTTCTCCCTTTTTCTTTCGTGAAAGGGGTGGGTTTTCAAGAATTTGTGGCAACAGTCTGCCCTAAGTGGAAGGTTCCTAGCCGGTCCTATTTTGCCAGAGTTCCAGCACTACATCAAGATATGCTGGAGGTGATTGGGGCAGCTTTGCAGAAGAGTGCTGTTCACACTATCCACCTGACAACAGACATGTGGACCAGCTGCCAATCTGTTGATTACATGTGCATCACTGCACACTGGCTCTCTTTTGCAGGGGTTGGAGACAAGATGTCTGCAGGTGTTGACACTGCCACAATTTTTCAAGCTAGTCGGAAACATGCAACAGAAGCCATGTTTGCAATGGAGAAATCTCATACTGCAGTTAACATTTTGGAGGAGTTTAACAGTAAGGTCTTTAAATGGCTGCATCCAAGAAAGAGCATGATTGGTTATGTTTCCACGGATAATCGCAGTAATATAGTTAGGGCCATGAATGATGGTGGCTATTTCAGAGTGCCATGTTTGGCGCACAGTATTAATATTGTTGTTCAAGATTTCTTGAAAAAAGAAAACAAAGTCAGCAAGTTACTGACCACCTGCTGAAGAATCTGCACACATTTCAACCATTCCTTTAAGTCCCGGAAGCAGCTAAGGATCGGATCCTTCAGAGTGACCGTAGAGTGCCAGTCAGAGGACTCATCCAGAAGGTGGAAACACGTTGGAACTCAACCTTCTACATGCTTGAGCGTCTGTTTGAGCAGTGCTTGGTAATCAATGAGTATGTCTTTGCACTGGGTTCTTCTATGAAAAAAATGAAGCTAGAGGTGGAGGAATGGGACCTAGTTAAAAGCATGACAGACATGCTATGTCCTTTTGAGGTCTTCACGCGTGAAGTCAGCAGGGAGGACTGTACTTTGGGCAAAGCGATCCCATTGTTGCGCATGCTAGAGCACCAACTGGAGGCGGTGTCTCCAACGTTCAAAGATGATACTGACAAGCAAGACGCATATCAGTTGGCGGAGAGCTTATTAACCCGCCTACTTGACAATGCAAGTGTTAATGGAATACATTGTGATCAACATTACATTTGTGCCACTATTCTGGATCCACGGTACAAAAAGGCACTGACCAGCAATACATTCATTCCCTTTAAAGATGCAGATGTTTCAAAATACAAACATTGGCTAGCTCTGTCTCGAGAAAGAGCGGCAGGAAATTGAAGGAACCGGCAGAAGTACTACTGAATCAGCAGGCCATCCTGCGTCAAGGTCCACTTCTGTGGCCGAAGGCAGTCACGTTCCCTCAGAGCCATTACCGACAGCAGCAACCGTATCATCATCATCCTCACCTGCACCAGGCCCAGCCATAATATTGTCAGAAGCGGATTGGATAACTCATCAAGGGTTTTCTCGTTCCAATGCTGATGCAAAGGCCACAGATGGTACGCAAAGTGGAGCAGCCCTGGATGACCTTGAGTGGATGGTGCAGGCCTATCTGGATAAACCAACAGAGGTCTACATTGATCACAACCCATTGATGTATTGTTATGGGAAAAAGGGTCAATGGTCACTGATCACCAAGCTGGCTCTAAATTATTTGTCTTGCCCACTCGCAAGCGTGTCTTCTGAACGTGTTTTCAGTGCTACTGGTGCCATTGTAACTTCAAAGAGGATGCGCCTCTCACACAAAAATGTGGAGAGGTTAACAATGATCAAGATGAATCAGCACTTCATACCACCAGATTACAAAATATGTGAATCCACGCAGGATGAAGAGGAGGACACCGACTTAGGTGACGGAAGTTCTCTGTTAGCTGACCTACTCCCATTGCAAGTCACAGAGTTTGAGGACGAGCTCTATTTCCCTGCCACCGACCTATGTCTGAAATACCAACTTCCTTTTTTTCGTCCTTATTCACTTTTATTCCTGTGTGTCTTTCTTGTTTTGCAACTTTTACCACAAGAAAACTCTAATCACAACAAATCCATCACCAGCACTGTCTACGTCTTATTTCCTTATTGAAGGTGCCGCTGTCTGCATTCTTGAAGTTCACAATTTCACAACTCAGTCATGCTCCTCTATCCTCCTCCTCGAGACTCCCCCTATCCATTTCCCTCAAGGCAGATGGCTGGATTACGCAGAATCAAGAAACTGTCTCTTCGTAGACGAGTCCCCTCAAAAGAAGTGGGACTGGAATTACTGACTATATGCTGATTGGTGATGCTGACTGTAACTTCGGAAATTGACACGAGAGGCTGCCCTGTGGGCCTTAACTTTAAGAACAAGATGCGGACAAAAAGTGGAACAGGTAATGAATAAGGAGATGGCATGCAGTGGACAACACTGGCTGTCTTGCTCTGTGAAAGCAATTGATGTTTGTTTGTTGTACATGAAATGAATCATATGTGTTGTGTTATTATTTAATCTTTTACAGACTAAATCTAACTCGTCTACTCTGTTTTTACCTTGTTTAATTCAAATTGTACTTCTACTGCAGGGGCCACTACGTTGCATTCTTTAAGATGGAAAATGTCCTTGGACACACTGTGTGTAGACTGTGACTGCATGAACAACATTGAGTTTGCCAATATACCATGATGATGATGAGTCTTGATGATCAAGTTACATAATATCTTTATTATTTACAGTCACTCACTGGGATGGATGCTGGATCATCATCGTTGGTTTACGGAAGAACTATGGCCATTTCGTGAGTGGCAAACAGGTAAAAAAGTCAACAACACAACAATATATACTTTTCCCTCATTGACCAATATACTTTACCGTTCAACATTGTTCAGATTCTTCATACGTTCGTTTTTAAAGTACAACAGTGAAAACAGAAATCATCTCATTGTTCTTTTTATTTTCTCAATACATTTCCTTTCTTTTTTATATTATTTCATTATTGATGTTTATCAAAAGTGGTTTTCTTCTTTTTATCGCATTATTTCATATGATTCATGTTAAAAACACATACATAGTAAACAGTTCTAAATCATAAATACATTTCTTTCCAAATTAGGCTGATACAAAATCAAATGTAGAAAAATGTCAAAACTAGTATATACAGCAAAACACCCCTGGATTCAATTCAATATGCACAGTCATACTCCAATCATTCCATTACATCCAGTCTCACACCAACTACACTCACACAATATCTGTACACAAAAGAGTTATATATGACAAGAGAGAGCCTCTGTCAACAATAAGATCTCAGTACAAAGCACGAGACTCCGCACTAGGTCGACGCGCGTTTCGGTGGGTTTAGAGCTGAAAGTACCACTTTCCTCAGGACCTTTCCAGATATTAGACTTTCACTTCCCAGGGGACCTATAAATACATAAAATATGTAAACACCGTTGTACTCAACAAGTTAAATTTAAAACAAAGTACAACTTAATTGTAGGACCCAACACGGACAGCCATATGTCACTGTAGAGCATGTGTCCCTAACCCAAACACAGTCATTCCGGAAACAAAACATTCAAGAATTCGAATTTCGATAAATAATTCCGAACACCATCACACTCCAAGTTGGCTATATGCAAAGATTAGTCAGAAGAAGAAACAGAAGGATTTAGTTATAGTTATCCAAGGTCAGCCCACCCCAACAGTTTAAACACCATCACCAACACTCTGAAAATAGACAACATTAAATACTTTAGTTGGCACCTTATATCCCCTAGTCTCTACTACCTATATGTTCACTTACATCCTGCCAAGGGGTAAGTATTATTTCAAATAATTTCCTTGGCGTTAGGTGGTATAAAAATACCACCAGGAATATCATCCGATATCCAGTAAGAGCTTGTCAAAACACCTATAACCATAAATTTAAAGTTGACTATAGGTCCATTGCCATCTGGTATAGTACAACCGAGGTGTAACTTAACGTAGGCATCTTACCAGGTTTACAGTGGGAGTATACTCTAACTAATGGTGGTTCCTCTCATAAATGATATTAGCTGGCCGGTACATCGAGGTTTAAACCCCGTCCATGTACTAGAGAAAATACAACATAGAATGGGACAATCCATTGAGGTGACACCCAAAAAGCGAGAAACCTTTTGGATCTTCCATCTTGACAGTGTACGGAAAGGCTTGAATGAAGAAATAGCTTGGTAAGTGACCAAAACATAATTAGATCTTTCCTTAAGACTTTGGAGATCTTCATGTTATATAAGGGATGTGACTCATGTATATTCATTGTGCAGGAGTCACCTGATTGTAATATACATGTGGGCCAAGTTTGTGGCATGCATGACTTTATACGTGGATGATTGGGACATGGGAGATCCGTACATTTTAGAGTCCTGGGTGATGTGCAAAAACAGGAACATTGTGCTTTATGTGCCATACAAGAATATAGCTTGACAGATTTATAGTTGCATGTGTGACTTATGTCCTCTTAGATTTATCCTGTATTACTGGGCACAATTAACCTCTTTGTTCAGTTTTAAAATGTAGAACTGATAATGTACTCGTACGTGGTGAGCAAAGATACTGTGTCATGGTATCAGTGCACTAATAACTTGATGTCGTGCTGGTAATGAGCGGAGCACGTTACGGACTAATGCGCAATTAATTAATGGAGTTTGCAGTGCTAATGAGATATTCTGGCAGAAATCTCTTTTCTATTTTTGAGCTCTGAGGAGGTGTTACGAAACTTACACGTAGAATTGGATAGTTGCCCATTCCAACATGGCGACAGTAGCTAGTCCTCTTTCGATGTAGACTAACAGTACAATACCAGTGAGCGTTTCTATTTTCTCGCGTTACTTTAGTCCGCCTCGGCACTACTCAAATACCCCAAATGTGCCTCTTGTTTACGTCATCGTTTTTTCGCATGTCATTGGGCGGCTGACACAACAGCAGCTACAAGTACTAGAAAAGGTAAGGCGCCGATGGTGAAGTTAATAGAGGCTCATTTTTGGCGATATTCTGCAATTGTATGCTGTGTAGTTGGGGTGTGGTAGCAAAAGGCTTATTTTCTTTTTTTGAAGGATCGCCATGCCTCGTTAGATCATGCGCTAGCATGACTGGTCTAGGCTGCCCCACTGCCATGAAGTTAAATAGATTTTATGAGTAAGAAGGGTACTCGGTAACCAAACGATGGAGATATTTATCATGTTTTGAGGGACGTTGAAAACACATAGCGGTTAAACCATTGCAAGACCCCTTACAACTAACTTTGTCCAAGTACACAGATACATCTTGTACGGGCGCTCTATGTATATAGGCTAGGATTTCTCTGATAACGAAGATATATATCTTAAAGGACTGGGTGAGGATTCTATGACAGAGAATAAGGAATGGAGTGCTAATAGCTGTACCTGTAGATATTTCCTACAGGCTCTGAGCTAGTAACTGGGTCTGATCTGAGGACGAAAAAATAGGAACGATACATATCTACCTGCCACATGGAAATATACAAAAAAAAGTCAGTAAGTTATCATAGAATGCTACTTCTTGCACAGACAGAATATACTGTGAATAGTCTTACAAATATGGGCACTGTTACATTCTCTTTCCAGCTGATGTTCGATGTACCGGCCAGCTAATATCATTTATGAGAAGAACCTCCATTAGTTAGAGTATACTCCCACTGTAAACCTGGTAAGATGCCTACGTTAAGTTACACCTCGGTTGTACTATACCAGATGGCAATGGACCTATAGTCAACTTTAAATGTATAGTTATAGGTGTTTTGACAAGCTCTTACTGGATATCGGATGATATTCCTGGTGGTATTTTTATACCACCTAACAACGAGGAAATTAGTTTAAGTAATACTTACCCCTTGGCAGTATGTAAGTGAACATATAGGTAGTAGAGGCTAGGGGATATAAGGTGCCAACTAAAGTATTTAATGTTGTCTATTTTCACAGTGTTGGTGATGGTGTTTAAACTGCTGGGGCGGCTGACCTTGGATAACTATAACTAAATCCTTCCTTTTGTTCTTCTGACTAATCTTTGCATATAGCCAACTTGGAGTGTGATGGTGTTCGAAACTATTTGTCGAAATTCGAATTCTTGAATGTTTTGTTTCGGGATTGATTGTGTTTGGGGTAAGGACACATGCTCTACAGTGACATGGATGTCCGTGTTGGGTCCTACAATTAAGTTGTACTTTGTTTTAAATTTAACTTGTTGAGTACAACGGTGTTGACATATTTTATGTATTTATAGGTACCCTGGGAAGTTGAAGTCTAATATCTGGAAAGGTCCTGAGGAAGGTGGTACTTTCAGCTCTAAACCCACCGAAACGCGCGTCAACCTAGTGCGGAGTCTCGTGCTTTGCACTGAGATCTTATTGTTGGCAGAGGCTCTCTCTTGTCATATATAACTCTACTGTGTACAGATATTGTGTGAGTATAGTTGGTGTGGGAATGTGCATATTGAATTGAATACAGGGGTGTTTTGCTGTATATACTTGTTTTGAAAATTTTCTACATTTGATTTTGTATCAGCCTAATTTGGAAAGAAATGTATTTATGATTTAGAATTGTTTACTATGTATGCGTTTTTAACATAAATCATATGAAATAATGCGATAAAAAGAAGAAAAACACTTTTGATAAACATCAATAATGAAATAAGATAAAAAAGAAAGGAAATGTATTGAGAAAATAAAAAGAACAATGAGATGATTTCTGTTTTCACTGTTGTACTTCGAAAACTAACGTATGAAGAATCTGAACAATGTCGAACGGTAAAGTATAATGGTCAATGAGGGAAAAATATATATTGTTGTGTTCATTTACTCCCCTCTTTTCCCTGACCTAGAATAGTTTTTGAGGGGGTCCCTTAACTTTTGCCTAAACAAGTCAACAACAACCACAGCAGAACTACAAGTCTGTCTAGTCGTGGTATGGAGTGGTCAAGCCAGTGTAGTATTGTTATACCAGAGTCCAGACAGCAGTTCATGTAAAATTGCGGCTATGTGGGTTGCTGCATACAATTAGATATGCTTTGTCTGTCAGTGTCAAAGAGGTATGCTATATCAGGCTGGTTCACTCAGTGGTGCCTGCCTTGACCGTCTCCATGGCCCTGGCATGCTGTGTGCTAATTACTATCCTTGAAAAGGAGACTCAGAGTTCGCACTTTAGAAATGATGTTTGTTGTATGTAATACTGTTGCCTCTGAAACTAAAAGTGGTATTTTTGCACTACACACAGTACCTTATATTTTTTCTCCGTGGTGTTTTAATATCACTTCCTGTTTTTCCCTCAACAATTACAGGCTGGCTTTTACCCTGTTCTTTTTGAAAAGGTCTATAACTAGTGAAAAACCAGACAAATGAATAGATGAATACCACTAGTATATCAGCCCACTAGCTCTAAAACTGAATCACCAAATATTTAGATGTGTTCCGATTTATTTTATTTATCACATATATATACGTTTTTTTATATATACACTTTTTTTATATATAAACATATTGGAGAAAATAGATAAACATTTCATGGATGAATTTCAAAGTGTTTGATAATCAAATTAATATTTCAAATAGTGTTGACAAACAAATCTAAAAATTACATAACCAACATATGAACAAGCATACAACAAAGAATGATGGAGGCAACGTGGTAGGTAGCACACATGCAAAGCGGTGGGTGACACACTACGCGCGTTTCGGCTTGGAAGCCTTCATCAGGTGACCCGTCTTTGGCAATGAGAAAGTGGCTCAGGATGAGAATGAATTCAAACTCAAAAACATGTAAATCGTCAGAGACTCGTGTTCCAATGTCAAAAGGTAGTCACACACTGATATAAAGAAAGGGACGTAATCTACAGTCCTCGTAAAGATGCCAAAAATGTATACGAGGGTTGTTCTAAGATGGTAAACGACACATGAAGTGTTATGATGTTCAGGATAATAGTTCGGATGAAGATATCAAAGTGGACTCTCAATCTTAAAATTGGGTTCCTCAATGGAAGCCGGGGGCCAGGAAGATGTATTCACACACGAGGTCTAAAGCCCGTCTGTTGTAAAGCAGGATATAGCCCTCCTATTCACTAGTACTCTGCAAAAGCTCGCCAGCCGCCAGGCGTTTACCCTGTTGCAATGGTAAAAACATTAACTCAGGCTTACCATTAGCAATCCGCAATTCCGCATCCGCCAGGCAGGCAGTGGACAGTGTGTCTGGTCATCAAGATTGATCAACGGAGCGTCAGATGGAATGGAGGAGTAACGCGAATAAGAGGAATGGCTGGATGCATGCAACTTTCCAAATTGAACAGGACATCTACAACATACAGTTACAGTATCCTCTTCACTTCTCCTTATCTTTTAAAGAATGTTATTGTTGTGAACTTTTATGAGTGTGACTCTGTGCGTTTGCTCTCTGCTTCAAATTCATCCCTACAGCTATTTGCTATTTTTAAAACTAATTTTATGTACTAATAAGTGTTTATTCTCTCTGAGGGCAGAAAGGCAGGTGAAATTGCGTAATTACTGCAGCCCTGTACTGTCAAATTGTTTATTCATAGTTAGAAACTAGTAGTAAGTACTACTTTTGAGTAACCTGACCATTCATTTAGCAAACAACTTCATCATGCATGCAGTGCACTTCCTTTATGTCCCTTAAAAGAGTTATGGATAACTTCGTATCCAAACATTGGTTTTTCTTCATTTGTTGTTTGTCCATGCTGTGTTTCTTTCTCTCTCCACAAAACAGTCCCAAAAACCCCCATCCCCATCCAATTTTCAAACCCTAACCCTCTTCCCCAGGGATGTGTGGTTTTCATTGACGTGTGACTAAATGACAACAATAATTCCACACACTTGCTGGGGAGGATAAGCTCAAAGCAACAGATAATCAATTTCAAGGCTGGTGAAGGAATCCGAGGATATATTCTTATTCTTATTCTGCTTGACACACACCCGTGAGTATTTGCACATCAAATCAGAATTTCATGTGTGCCATCAAGTGGATTGATCATCAACAACATCCTCCTCCTAGACGTCACGAATGCTTACGCTGCTGTGTCCTTCACCTTCAGTACTATCTCTTGTAGTACCCATACTCCACGCAACTAGTAGTTATATTTTGAATACTTTAGCATTGCTTAGGCTACAATTTATGGCACTGTTCTTGTGTACTGTACTATCTATCGTTCTGTTCTAAGGCTCCGCTCAGCCCACTCAATGTTTCATTTCCTTTTTTTTCATATGCTGCTACAGCCAGTGTGTACCACTACTACTACCACCCCAACGATGGCATTTCATCCGTCCAGGATTCCATAGCCAACCTTAATCGCCATTTGCCATGCAGCCAGCCCTGTGCCTAGCCCTGTTCTCAAACACGAATCACAGCATATCAGCATCAATGGGAGTAGTGTTGGCCTCTCCAAGTGAGGATATCTTCTTTACTGGCAATGATGAGGCCGATGAAGAGGACGTGGAGGATGAGGCTGCAAGTACCAACTCGGAAGGTATGTCCATTTTGGATTCAGATTTGGAAACGTCTTCGGGGTCTGAATCTGGTAATGATTCAGACACGGATATGGACAAAGAGACAGATGATGACGATAGTATCTCTCCTGGTACCGATAAGGAGCTAGGATTTGCCGATTTGGAGTGTGACACAGTACAAAAGCGCCCTAAGGCACTTCAATCCCTTACTATCAGAGACCCAGTGAAGCCAGTGCACAAGATCAAATCTAACAGCAGGAGAAAGACCAGGAGTAAGATTAAAAATAGTAATATGCCTAAGTCAAAACAACTAACCAGTGCAATGCATGGGGGATCGGAAAAAACGGTTACAAAAAAACTAGAATTCTATGCACATGAAACCCATACAGTACCATCTATGACGGGAGCAGCAGTAGCTAATAGAGTCACGACCATGTCAGAACTTAATACTAGGAGTCCTGAAACTGATCCTTCTAATTTTGAAATTTTGCTATCAACTTTAAAACAAATGCAGGAGGAGGCACGCATCGAGAGTCAAAGTGCTAGCAAAAGAGCCAAGCACGCGAACAAAAAAATACAATCCTCACTCCACAAAATAAATAAAATGTATGAGGAGGTACTTGGAAGGGTTTCTGAGGTGGAGACAAGAACAGGCAAGCTGGAGGACGATATGGTAAAATTACAAGAGGACAAAGGAGATCAAGATAAGACTAC
The DNA here is from genome assembly GCF_964261635.1 of Lissotriton helveticus. Taxonomy (NCBI): domain Eukaryota; kingdom Metazoa; phylum Chordata; class Amphibia; order Caudata; family Salamandridae; genus Lissotriton; species Lissotriton helveticus. Next base: position 284,200,073 of record NC_136060.1, read on the forward strand.
AACAGATATACTTTGGAAATTGGAGGAATCAGAGAATAGGCAGAGACGCAATAATGTAAGGATACTTGGCGTGCAGGAAGGGAAGGAAGGTGGCGATATGCGAAAATTTGTGATCGACTTATTGAAGGGAGCATTCCCCGAGATGACCACATGGGATTGGGAGCACGAGATTCAGCGTGCACACCGGTTCCCACTGATGCGGAAAGAATCACAGACTAAACCACGCGCTATTTTGATATATGTGGGAAATTTCTTATTACTCGAAGAGATTATGGCTAAGGAAAAACCTCAAACTAGATGTACGTACAAAGACATTGTTTTCTTTGCTCGCCCTGATTTCTGCCACACCACAGTAGAAAGGCGTTGGAGGATGAGACAAATGATTACCCCTTTCCAGAACTTGGGGTGTGAGGTCTATTTACTATTTCCAGCCCGTTTGAAGATCGGGGTAAATGGTATCTTCAAAATCTTCCATTCTGAAATCCTGGCCCAGGAGTATTTAAACTTCCTACGAGAGACTAGGAGCAAACACAAGGCAAAAGACAAAGAATTGGGAGAACGATTGTCACAGGTGGTGGCTATTCAGGACATTTCCAGAAAGAAATAGAGAGGGAAAGGACATAACATCCTATTAGGTGTTTTTCCGCTCCCCGTAATGGGGAAATATCTGATGCCTGTCTTATTTTTCTGCACAATTTGGTGAAGGGAAGTAGAACAGGGGTTTATGAGTTTAGGAGAAAACTGGGTGAGAGGCTAGAGGGACTAGAACAAGAGGGCTTTAAGGTTTATTAGTATCAGTATTGTCGTGAGAGCACCAAGGGAGGAATTTGCTGGTATTTGAACATCAGGGGGGTTGGGGAGGATGGGGCACCCTGTTGGCATCGACGGTCAGACATAGGTCCTCTCGACCTAATTGCCCGTAGGGGGCGGGGGGTCCTGTGGGAGGGCAGTCTGGGGAGGGGGAGGGAGGGGAAATGGGCAGGGCACACAAGGTTTGTAGTCGAAAAAGGAAGATTAGACATAGGCATAAATTTGTTGTGTTATTTTTTTTGTTTCAAACTGAAAAACATGAGGTATAAGAATGTTAAGAATGCTAAAAAAGTATTGAAAACTAAAGTAAGAGAAAATGTAGCTACTAATGCATTTATTACTGGGGGTTCTTTTTCACCGGATATTTTTAAATTTCCTTATGACACTTAGAATTGTAACATGGAATGTGTGTGGTCTAAACGATGTTCAAAAAAGACAAAAGATAGCCACCCGACTTCGTCAGATGAATGTGGACTATATCCTTTTACCGGAAACTCATGTAATGAGTACACAGGAGTTTTGTCTCAATCAGTTAGGATTTTATTTAATAGCAAGATCTAGGCTTGGGGCAAAAAAATAGAGGAGTAGCGATTCTATCAAGAAACAAAAATGTGGTAACTGGTAGAAAATTAGAGGATAAATGGGGTAGATGGGCAATAGTCGAGGTACTAATAGATGGAGTATGGACAACCCTAGTGTCAGTATACGGTTCAACCCAGGATGATCCAGAAATTTTGCAGTTTCTAGATGCAGAATTAGCAGGATGGCCTACACAGGTAGTTATAGGAGGTGACTTAAACATTAACGGGGCAGACGGGTTGGAGCCAGGGTCCTATAAAGGTAGAAAGAAAAGAGTGTATAAGGCACTGACTAAACTTTTAGAGAATAATGTTCTGCGAGACGTATGGGGTAGTACCAGACCGGATCAAGCAGGATATACGTATTATTCTGCACCACACCGTATCTGTGTTCGATTAGATTACTTCTTAGTTTCTAATGATCTATTGCCTAGAGTAGTAATCGAAAGGCTATCACGAATCTTCAGTGACCATAACCCTTTACTTTTAACAATTAAGATAGGAGGAGGAATTAGACTAAGTAGGACCTGGACCTTTGAAAGAACACTTCTTTTAGACGACAATTATATACAGCATATGACTAAATGGATTAGCGAATTTTTTCAAAATAATAGAGGAAGCGCCCCCGTAGGGGTTGTTTGGGACGCATTTAAGGCTGGTGTCCGTGGAGAGACATGCAGTTTTAGCGTGTATAAACGAAAAATTGCGCGTATCAGAGAGAATAATTTGGAGAGGGCTGTACTCGAGGCAGAGGAACAATTCCATAATTGTGTAACAAGGGGCAAATCGTCTGAACAATCAAGAATAGATCTGATGAAGGCAAAAAGCGAAGCTGAGGAAGAGTTAGCGAACAGGGCAGCGCAGTATTATACTATAAAGAGGGAAAGGTGCTATGAATATAGCGAAAAAGTTGGTCATGTCTTAGCTATGCGGACTAGACAGATAGCTGCATCTGGCACTGTCAGAGAGATTAGGGACGAGTACGGAAGGACACACACAGACTCGATCGAAATAAGAGAAGTTTTCAGGAAATTCTACCAGAAATTATATGATCAGCAACATTTCTGTAACCCAGAAGAGATAAGCGATTATCTTCAGCATATTCCGTTTAAAGGGGTGGATACTGAAGATGCAGAAAGTTTGGAGAAATTGATGGATAAAATAGAAATACAAGAAGCCATGGCCAATCTCCCATCTGGAAAGGCTGCTGGCCCGGATCAACTCCCTTTGGAGTTTTATAAAATATTTTGGGAGAGTCTAGGTCAAGATTTAATCAATACCTTCCAACTAGCACAAACTGGTGAGTCTATTCCTAAATCTTGGGGAGCTGCAGATATTGTTTTAATATTAAAAAAGGGAAAAAAGGCGATTGACCCAGGGTCTTACAGACCTATAACATTGATGAATAACGACACGGAAATATACTCGAAAGTATTAGCAACAAGATTTGCAGGGATAATTGGTATTTTAGTTAGTGATAACCAACATGGATTTATCCCTGGTAGAGGGACAACTCACCACACCAGAAAAGTTATTACCCTGTTTGATGCCGCGGAGGTCACAGGAGACCCGATGGCTGTAATGTTGTTAGACGCAGAGAAAGCGTTTGATCGGGTCTCCTGGGATTATCTCTGGCACATCTTAACAAGAGTAGGTATAAAGGGGGGTTTCGTGAAAGCCATACAGACATTATATATGGATCCGGTAGCAGCGCTGAGAGTCAATGGTGGGACTACGGATCAATTCTATATTAAGAGAGGTACACGACAGGGGTGTCCATGTTCCCCTCTTTTATTCGCCATGTATATGGATCCACTAATTCGTAGGATAGAGCTATCTCCAGATATTCCCCCACAGAATACATTACTTGGCCCTTGTAAGATTCTAGCTTACGCTGATGACGTGGCGGTGGTAACACCAAACCCCACGGAGGCAATCGAGAGGATAGAGGCGGAAGCTCGTAAATTCGGGCATATATCGGGTTATGCCCTGAATACCACAAAGACACAGATTATTAAAAACTCTAAGACAACTTGCAGAGATAATCGGGTGGTCCAACAGGGACTTTATTTAGGCATTATCATCACTGCTGACCTCAATAATCTTGTGGAAAAAAATATAGCTCCAATAGTAGAGAAGGTTAAAAAAGATCTTGACCGGTATGAGAATTTACACTTATCTTTAGTAGGACGTGTTAATATTATTAAAATGTTGGTTTTGCCGAAATTTCTGTACATATTTAGAACAATTCCACTAGCTATTGACAATAAGTGGTTTAAAATTTGTGAGCAAATGATTAACCGTTTTATTTGGGCAAAAGGCAAGACGCGGAGGGCGCTGAGATACATGTCACTTCCACGGGAGAGAGGAGGTTGGTCACTACCAGATCTAAAGTTATATTACTGGGTTGCAGCACTGCAATATATGGGAGGTTTGATTGGAGGGGCCGAAGTGGAGGGTTGGGACAAGCTAGGGTCTTTAGCAATATATGGTCTGGCTCTAGGTATGAATGCCGAAAATGTGTTTCTAAGATTTACAGAAGGCAGCTACTTCAAAAGAACACGTTTTAAGACAGTAATAGCGGCGCATAATATTTGGAAAGGGTTTTCAAAAAAGGTGGGAATTGGGAAGTTCAATTTCTATACCAGATTGAAGGATAACCCCTCCTTACCTAGCGAGATTTTTTCAGGAGCTGTCTTTAAAGAGTGGTACAGTCGCGGGATAAGAAAAGTCGGTGATATGATGGGCCCACAAGGGATTCTGCAATTTGTGGATTTACAAACCAGTTTTTTATTAGACACAAAACACTTCTACAAATACCTCCAAATAAGAAGTTACCGTTTGAAAAAGCAGGGGGGTTTATTGGGTTTTGGAAGAAGTACATTGTTAGATCTTGTAGAGAATGGCTCTGACTGTACTATTAGAAGATATTATTTAGAAATGACTATGTTAAAAAAAGATGACTTAGAGAAGTGGACAGACAGATGGTCATTAGATCTGGAACTGGATGGGGATATCTTTATTGAGTCGTTAGAAATGGGGAAGACAATGTTATGTTCATCATCCCTCCAGGCCCAGCACTATAAGATGCTATACCACCTATATCACACACCAGCGAAGATCGCTCAGTGGGGCGGTACATCAGGTACTACCTGCTTTAGATGCGGAAGCTCTAATGCTGATTTGATACATATCTTCGCATCTTGTCCACATCTAGACAAATTGAAACAGGACATTGTGGAATTTTTTCAAAGGGCAATGTTAATAACAATAGAATTAACACCGGCCACTATGTTGTTGGGGATCAGCTCAGAACAAACGAGTTGTAAAAGTTTTATATTTGTTTCAATGGCGATCTTGAGGTTATTATTGGCCTCTGCCTGGTTGGAACCTAATCCACCATCATATCATCAATGGCTAGGAAAAGTAATGTCAGTACAAAAACTGGAAACCGCTATATATGCTAGGAAGGGTAAAAAGGGGAAGAAGATGGGTACGCAAATTTGGGAACCATTTATACGATGGAAGTATGGATTAGACGCTTAAGGTATTAAGTTACTACCTACATTGTATATATAGCACACATTTGGTTTATTGAATTGTATATGTTTGAATATGTTTGTGTATTTATAGTTATGCATTTATTGTGCCCTGCTCATGTCAGAATAAAACAGGGGAAAAAAACTCAATAAAAAAAAAAAAAAAAAAAAAACACGAATCACAGGTAATATAAGCATTGTGGGGGAGGAAGAATAATGGAGTAGGAGGAGAGGAGAGACTGACGGTAGTACTAGGAAAGTAGTAGGCCAATTGAATTCACTAACTCTGTCAGTGGCACTTTTGTACAAATTTGGGTGATTAGACAATTTGAAACAACCAGCCAGTTAAGTTTTAGGAAAACAAACGTACAGTTAACCCCCAACCCGCCTCTCCCACAAAATAGTAAAAAAAAACGCGATGCTATGTTTAAGTAGAAATAAATAATTATTGGAGCCCTAACAAAAATAAACTATCCCACAATGAATGAAATGAATTGAAATGAAAATTATATTTATATAGCGCATAATCTACCCTGAGGCCTCGCAGCTCTTCAAGAAGACCCGACCCACCCCCCCTCCCGAACCCCAACGAATGTCCATGAAATAAAAGTCCCCAAAGTCCAAAAACCCCAACACCCAATCCCCACCCCCCCAAAAGTCTTTAAAAAAAGGGAAGGGACAGTCTCTCCTCTACATCCGCCGGCGGTGTCCTGTGGCCAGGTGGTTACTCAGCTCTCTCCGGAGGTCCTTGAGCAAGGCTTTCTGCCTCGCCACCTCCTGCTCAAGGATGGACACTCTGAGGGTCAAGCGGTGCACAGGAGCCTTGCACCTGCAGGTACTGTGGGGAGCAGCTGATTCTTTTGCTGCTCGGCGGCGGCGGGTGGCTGCCGGACCACGGTTCCGTACCGCTGAAGGCTTGCGCTGACCGTATAACCCAGGGGCGGCGGAGGAGGATGCAGCTGTCGTGGATGTTGTCGACTGCGACTGCGTGTCCTCCTCCTCCTGGGCCACCAGCCGCTGATATTCTGTGACAATTGCCTTCAGCTTCCGTTGCCGGGCCCGTCTAGCCAACTCCTTCCTTGTTAGTTTGGAAGGAGCATCTATATGAAGAAAGAAAAACATACTGTAACCAATGCTCTTTAAGATTTCCACAAAATAATTCAGCAGAAAATTGTGTCACAGTAGCACTAGCAACTTGCAAGCACAGTACATTACATTTGTGGCATGTATCTATCTAACCTCACAATTCGTTGGCCTCTGCTCTAACATTAGTGTGTTTCAGGAATTCTACTAGCACTATATGGACTCACTACATTAGACTCAGGCAGTACACCAGTCTTCTTCTTCTCTCTTATTTAAAGAAATTGGTACGTAAACTTATGGAAGCCGGCATAATGTCAGCGCAGTCAACTTGCACCCGAGAAAAACAGACTCAAGCCATGAAGACACAGACTTGCGTTACTGTTACCAGTCCAGTACATGCAGGTGGTGAAGCTCTTACTTTTCTATTACGGGTGCCACTGCCATACTCTGTTACAAGGGCTACTGCTCAATTAATTCAACTTTCACCCTGGCCTGCCCCTGACTACTACAAAAGGAAAATGTAGAAGATAATATGATCATCTATCCCTTCACAGGATATTTGCTTACATGTGGGATGACTTTAGGTGCTTTGTTTTTGATTGATTGAACACCGATAGGCCACACATCAATGTCAATGACAGAGTTGTAAATAAATTATTAGGAGAGGTAGTGAGTCGTCCCTGACTCCCGGTAATCACAGGATATATGCTGTGCTTGCAAACTACTGTTACTAGTCATGGTAGTATTCTGAAAAATTACAACTTCTTTCCTCGGCTTTGCTACTCTGGCACGGAGTGTTACATGCTCTTCAAAGTAACACTCTTCATCCAGTGACCGTCTACTCTGTCTACATACACCTATGCTATCTATGAGGAAGATACCATCCCGGCATCCATCCATTCAAAGTAAATGTCAATCACTCTTCATAATGTCTCAACTGGACAAACCTTACTTTTTCTCACCGAAAAACAACCTTTCTATTTTATTTTGTAAACCGCCAGCCATGCAGCCGTGCTTGACTTGCATTTGAATTTGAACCAAAGGATATATTGCGCACACATACAGTTTCTGTTTCACCCACCCAGGCTGTCCTCTTTTCTTTCTCCTTCCACCCATCCTTGCTTCAGCCTTCAACCGGCCATGCATCAGATTCCCAGCCACCTCGGGCAGCATTTAAAAACACTTAGCATTCTTTGCCAGACATTAATTTTAACTCGCTCGTCCTTCCTTATACCCTTCTTTCCCTTTTCGTTCATCCCATCCATCAAGTTCATCTCTGATCTGACTTGGCTTCTCGATAAAACTTTCACAGCTGAGTTGAAGTCAAATTTAGAGGAGGCCATTGGTTACTAGTCAACTCCCGCCGCTATGCTATTGCTAATGAGAAGTCAAGGGTGACTGTCTTCTACCTGGTTGACAAAAACTTAATTCTAAATTTGTAAGTCTTCTTAACAGTAAAGTGTACTTGTACTGTACAACACATACACCCCTACAGAGAGCCCACTCTGCAATCTCAATAAATAAGTAATATAATAGCTTACCACTGCCCGCCACTACCGTGGCATCCCCCACAGCAGTTCCTGCTGGCTGTGGCACCGCATCTGCCCCTGGAGTACCCACCTCCGCGCTGGCCTCGGAACAGGTGGATGGCTGTGCCAATGGTGTTATGCCTAGAAAATACATTTTTAGATGCCATATACACCACTCCCTATTTTGTCTAGGAATAAAAAAAATGTACTAGTACTACATAAACAAAAGTAATAACTTGTGACTCTCTAGTCTAAACTAATAATTTCCCTTTCTTCAGGGAAGGGTGTTTTTATTTATGCTTAGCCATAACATGTGATGCTACACGTTTTGACACAACTGATGAATGCTTGCTTTTTAACACGCACCATTTTCTCACAACAGACAGAAGCTTCCCTTCTACGAACAAGAGCAAGATCATCCTCATATGTTAGGCGGAGTCATCAACGATTCATCCCCACCAAGACTTTAAGTTCCAACCAGGTGAGGGCTCTCCCACAATTAATGTGTGAAATCAGCCACTTTTCAGTTGTTCACAGTTTGTTATATGACATTGATTTTAATAAATGTTTTTATATAATGCACAATTTTAATTTTTACAGAGTACACACAGAGCTATTTGTTTTACTTTTAATAAAGCTTTAAAACTTACATAGACTCTGTGGTTTTTGGCCATGAGTGAGTGAGCGAAAGGGTTTGCAATTTGCAAGCATGAGTCCGTGACTCTGAGAGGTCAGGACTCCATAGTCTTATGTTCTGGGTTGTATAATCATTGGGGATCATCGTGCATTCGGGAGCTAAATAATGACTCTGACACACTAGCTAGTCAGTAAGGAGATGGGAGTTCAACTTCTGTTATGACTGAGGTATGTGGAAAGTCTAACTGCGCCTATTATCACCAATGCCCTATTTCTTGTCCATAGTTCTGTATGTGCAGAATAGTCCCTGCAACAGTAGAAGTATGTCCTCCTATCCAATCAAAAAGTAAACTAGTATCCTATTCTTGGTGGTCATTGACATTTTATTGTTGGGAATTGTCAAAGCATAAACATTTAGAAGACTTCAATAGACATTATGGACAACCCAGACGACTGCTCTCAGTGCCTAGAGCTATTGCTGAATAGGAGTTTTGTTTAACAGTACACCTTTTGCCAACTGTGAAAGCTTAGCTAGCTACACAGACAGACTAATACAAATCTAGTAGTAGCACAGAGAGTCATAGTAGAGGCAAGATAAGAATTTAGAAACAGTCCTCAAGAAGATCAAAGACGATTTAGGAAAAAATAGAATTATGAGGAACGTTCGGAATAAATAGGTGCTGTAAAAGATAGGGAAGTATCATTAATAATATTAACAGGAAAACTTACTGGGGCCAGCAGAGGAGCCCTCGGCGGACCTATCCTGGCCTTCCTGTTGGTCCTGCTCCGTCGGCGCCGCTACCTCCTCCTCTGTCCTCTTGCCCCTGGGAGAAAGACACAAACATGGATGATTGTTGTCAACCAAATCAAACATTTCAAAAAAACAATAACAAATTATTTCGGGGAAATAGACAACAATTGCACTAAATATACTGACCTATCTGATGTGGTCTACTAGGATATTAGTATTGCTGGATTCGCGGACCGTCTACTTGGAAAGTTATGTAACTCACTAAACCAACTACAAAAAGGTTCTACTAGGACTGGCAGGCAGCACTCCGCAGCACACGAAGTGACAGACACATTCCGTCATGAATGATTGCAGACCACTAAAAAGTTTCCTACTAAATAACCAGTCATAATATACTCAAACTATTATTCCACCACCTCTATCTCTTCTTAGTGGCAGGAGTACAAAGGAAGGACTGGACTTGAGTCTCAAGTGTCTAGCATTACGCACTTCTGTAGAGTACACTCATACATAATCACCCAGGTCAAATGAGCACACAATTGAAAACAAATAAGCATAGTAGCAACGCCAGTGAGCAGGCGAGCACCTGCAATCACAGAAGCTTTTGAAACATAATTTACCTGCAATGTAAACTCTAGTGTCTAGCATTACATACTTCTGTAGAGTACACTCATACATAATCACCCAGGCCAAATGAGCACAAAATTGAAAACAAGTAAGCATAGTAGCACCGCTAGTGAGCAGGCGAGCACCTGCAGTCACAGAAGCTTTTGAAACATAATTTACCTGCAATGTAATCGGCAGCATTCTTGCTCTTCGCAAAAAACAATTATTTGCAATATCATAATAACACAGAGCAGGAGAAAACAAAGTGGTGATTAAATAGCTACTACTACTCACCAAGCCCAAGGATCTCCACGCCAAGCAGGTCGAGCAGGTCGTGTTCCCAGTCCAGGATGTCGGACCACCGGTGCGTCGCCTGGTTGTAGGTGCGCCGGACCCCAGACTCCCGATACATGGCCCGGCACACCTTCCCCCATAGCTGGCAACGCTCCCGGAGCCCGTACCTGGTACCGGGCCTGCCGCCTGCCGCAACGGTCTTGGGGAGGTGGCGCTAGACGAAGAAAACCAGTGCGGCCACATCCAGCGCGCTAAAGATCTCCCGGGCAGTTATTTCCTCCTCCCTTAAGCGCCCGCAAGGGAGCCGGCTACGGGGTGCGGGACCCTTCCCCTTAGACTTGCTGGCTCCCTTTGCCATGGTCCTGGGTGGAAAAAAAAAGAATAGGGAAAAAAAGTAAATAAAAGAAAAGAGAGAGCTAAACAAAAAAAGTAGTTATTAAAGTAACAAAAAGTTCAAAAAAACACAAAATATAGATGTAGAAAAATAGAGGGATACGTAATGAGTAAAAAAGTTCAAAAAAAAGTTCGAACAAAAAAAGGATTGCAAAGATTAAAGCAGGATAGAAAAAGCATGCCCGGAACCATAGCAATGAATGAAAAACAAGATGGCTGCGCCCATTGCGACCATGTGGGTAAGTTTGTGCGATATTTTCCCCGCGAGCACACAAAAATGGACGCGATCACGTAATTGCGCCCCGCACGTAGGAAATGCCCAATGCGAGCATGCAACTAGCGCCCGGAAACGAAAATAAGCAACACGAACACTGAAAACAAGATGGCCGCACCCATGTACGACCGCATGTGTAACTTCGCGGTAGCTGTGCTGAAAAAAAACCCTGCGAACATGCAAAAATCCGTAAATTCGCACAGATTCACGAATTTTGCAGACCGCGAGTACGTATTCGCACGAATTCGGTACCGCGAATTCGCAAATTTCCCCCATACTTGTATGGACTGGTTGGTGCTCATTGATTTTGTCACTGCAATGTGGAGGTAGCTGGTTAAGTTTCTACTATTGATGTGGTATCAGTCATTCATGTGCGACCGGGGATCAGTGTCCCGTACTTTGACTTGTTAGGACCTTGTGTTGTTTCTGATATGCTGTAACCCTGGGCGGAGAACTACGCTCCGTTCGCGGAGTTTGCGAATTTTCGCCAACTTCGCAGCGAGCGCGAAGTTGTCGACTAGTTCGCAATCTACAGCGTAGCGTAGTAGTTTTTCTACCTCGCGCGCTCAATAGCATTGTCGCGTGCGCGGTGATGACTTACCGTGGTTCTGCGTTCGCTTTCTCGCTTTTCTTTCCCGGTCGCATTCGCTACGATGTTTGAAATCTGGCCGCACAATCCCATGCGACTGTGAGAACGCGATCACGTCATTCGGACGCGCGAACAGGTCATTAGGACACACGATCCTCCTTGCAGCGCAGAAACTGCAATCTGACACAGAATATCTCTCGAGCATGTTAAAATCTTCCCAAAAATGTTCATTTAACCCCTCAGATTGTGATTTGGCTGTATTTTTTTGGGCAAGGAGTCCTCTTTTTGTTTCTACTCTTTTTTTCAAGAGAAAGGAAGGGCCCCTGAGTCTCCCACTTCCTGCTCCTGTCCACCAGGCTCCTCCCAGTGCTTTGTCCATGTGGTGTTCACTTTCATTTGGATTTGGAGCTGGAAGGATCATTCTTTGTGTATGTCTGCTGCATCATAGCATTTAATTGGATTTATTGAGGAATTTTGGATTTGAACTTTTCTTTTACAAGTAAGTTTGAGAATTGAGAATTGGTGTACTGTAAATGTTTGTTTGGTTTGGGTTTTTTTTAACTACAGTTTTCTGTGCTTCTAAATCTTTCTTAAAAATTATTATTTAGGGAGGCCTGTACTTTCATGAGGGGCCATGTTGTATGTGTTTGAAATTTCATCCAGTAGGCCTAGAGGTACCCACGGGTGTAAAACATCATGGATGGCATTGGATTTAATTGCATACTCCGTTGTAGTGGAATTTATTTATTTTTTAGTAAAATTAGGTAACCCTAGTATGTCATGTAGTTAGTGTAGGCCTGTTTGAGTTCATTTACTTTCTGTGGGTGGCTTGGCCAGGTGGTGGCGGCCATTTTGTGTTTGTAGCCTCTGTGTTTTTGCCATAGGCCTCCAAGCTTGTGGCCTACTCTGCCAGTAGGCTCAAGGGTACTACTAGAGACCTCATCATGGGTGCATGAAAGTTGTTCAACTGTTATTGGGGTGTTTAAGTTGTAAGTGTAACATCATGTAGGTCATGGATGTCTTTGGATTGATTAGCAAAATGTGTTTTTGGTGTTGAATTGCAGGTTTTGGGTGTGTGTTGAATAATGTTGCTTTTTCTGCGCACTAGGTAATCCTAGAATTCAGCTCGCGTAGTTTTGGTAACTTTGCACAGTGCTACAACGCGACCTTACAGTTTTTGTCTTCTTCGGGCACGCGATAACGACGTTTTGTACAATTCGCTCTGCCGAACACGCCGAATTTGCATTCTCACGAGCAATGTCTCTCAAGTTACCTAAAACCTTCCCGAAAATGTTGATGCTGTTCATTTTGCTAAAGAAACTCCTCAGGTTGTCATTTGCTTGTTGTTTTTGGAGCATGGACCACTTACTGTTTCTGTCCTCTATGTACTTTGTTGTTTGAGGGTGGCCTGACCATGTGGGCGGCGTGCCGGCCATTTTGTCAAGACAAGCATTGTCCTTTTGCCATAGGCATGTAATGTCTGTCTTCTCTTTCTTTTCATGTTGTTGGGGGTGGCCAGGCCATGTGGGGGCGGCCATTTTGTGTGACCTTCCATCGTGCTTTAGTTTTTTTGTCGCAGGCCTACAAACTTGTGTGATTTTTTCTGCCAGTAGGCCTAGAGTCCCAGAGGTAGTCAGCGGGGATGCTTGATGTAGCGGTTTCCATTTTGTCTGTTGAATTTAACATCATTTAGGGCATGGGTGGCAATGCATTAAATTTTCAAATGTGGTGTTTGGGGTGTATTTAACTGTTTGGGTGAAAACTCTAAATGCCTTTGTTGGTTGTGTTGTTGTGTTACTTTCAAACCTTTTAGCCATGGGGATTTTCTTTTTTGCATTGACCTGTGATGCAGGCATCCTCCTTTTTCTGGCCATATAGGGAGGGATATAGGCCTGCTTGAGTTTATTGTTTTCTGGCCTTTACCCATGTACCTGTGATGAGAGTGCCCATGTGGAGCTGTGGTGGTAGTAGTAGTGTGCTGTTTTGTTTTTGACAAAATGGCCTGTGTCTTGCCATTGTTCCTGTTGGCTTACTACTGTTCACATCCCCATTGCTATCTGCTGCAGGTCACTGATGCTGCATCCATCCGAAATGATGCACATATTAAGGATAAACAAGTTCCACTTCCACTACATTTGCATTTTAGTTCTTTGCTATTCTTACTCTTACTGAGTGAATACTTCTAGTGGTAATTAAAATTAAAGCTAACAAAAATCCACATTCAACTGATGTTATTCTGCCTTCTTTGATTGTAGGTGCACAAAAGACTGAAGAGGAGGTGTCTGTCATCATTCATCGCCTGTCCTACTGCCAGACGGACGTCCTTCTGTACTACGTCACGTGTGGTGTGACTAACCTGACCAGACATCATTCTCAGCAACTTGTGCAACTGAGTGCTGCTGCTGACATCTGAAGAAGATGGGCCCAAAGAAAGCAGGTACCAGGTACTCCAAGACCAAGAAAGTTGCTGAGATGAAGGAAGAACAGAAGAAGGAAGTGACACTTAAGTCTGGTGTTGACCCGAAAACCTTTTTTGGGAAAAAAAAGTACGCCTGCAGCAGCAGTGACCGGGGTCCAAGCTGGGGCCAGCACCTCCGCATCAGTGGGCCCAAGCCACCAACTCAGGCCCAAGCAGATGAGTTGGGAAGAGGTAGCCAGCCTAATGGTGGAAAGCAATGATACTGAGCCTGAACTGAACTTATCGCTATCTCAAAGTAGTACACATTCCATGCAAGAGGGAACACAGCAGAAAAGTGGTGAACAACAACCACCGCCCGCAATAGTAGATGTTCAACCTGAGCAACCGCCCGCTATAGTAGTTGTTCAACAACCACCGCCCGCAATAGTAGATGCTCAACGAAAAAAACAACAACAACCACCGCCTGCAATAGTAGTTGTTCCACAACCACCGCCCGCAATAGTAGATGTTCAACGAAAACAACAACCACAACCACTGCTTGCAATAGTTGTTGTTCAAGAACCACCACCGGCAATAGTAGTTGTTGTTCCTCCCGAAGTCGGGGCAGTTCAGGAAGTTGAGCCTGATGCAGAGCAAGAAGAGGAAGCACCTCATGCATTAGATCTATTGTTTTCCAAATCCCAACCAAGGAAAAGGAGGGTTAGTCCATCGAGTTCTTCGCCAAGCATCCCTTCTGAGGATCCTGATCTCAATTGGGAGCCACAACAATCTGAGCATGAGAAGGAGAGACATCCCAAGAAGACCAGGCTAGGGAAAAGGAAGGTTCCAGGAAGCCTACCACTTATGGAGTGCGATGTTGAACAGCCGGATAATGATGGTGATGACGAGTCAGACCCAGTCATCACAAGCATTACTCCTGGCCCTGAGGACATGGAGACCAACATTTTAACCCTAGCGAGAATGGCTGCGACTAGGGATGTAGCACGCATACCACCAACACAGGCCACACCAAAACTACTTCCAGCTTCCATTTTTACATTTGCACAGAGCCGGCAGCGTCCTACATCCAGCACAAGTTCCACGTCAGCAGAAGTAGGTAGTGGTACTACTGCGCAGCCACATAGTGAAATTCAACACACAACCTCCAGTTCATCCGGCATTGGAAGTGGCACCTCTAGCAGGAAACAAAAGTTAAGCTCCCCAGTGTGGGACTTCTTTACAGTTAGCGCAAATGAGGAGAACATTGCTATATGCTCCATTTGTCATTCCTCTGTTAGTCGTGGTAAGCTTGGTACAAACTATGGTACTGGAGGCCAAATGACCCATATGAAAAAACACCACGCAATCAAGTGGGAGGACCACCTATGTAGCATAAAAGCAGGAACCACTAATGTTGGTGGGGAAGCAGTAGAAGGCCACGGGTCGAACAGGAACAAGAGGGAGACATTATATTTGGTAGTGGTACACTAAGTACCCCTGTCCCCAGCACTACAGTGGTAGATCCCACATCCTCCACATCAGCAACATCTCAGTGGCACCAGAGTAAGAGTAACCCGGAGACACCAAGGAGTACGAGTGCGAAGTCTGCGACGTGAAGTACTGCATCGGGCATAACTGAAAGAAATACCAATCAGCGTACCATTGTTAGCATGTTTAGGCAGGAGGTAAAGTACGAGCGCAACCACCCAATAGCACGTTTGTACAATGCTAAGCTTGCTAAAATGTTAGCTCTGGACCTTCTCCCTTTTTTCTTTGTTGAAGGGGTGGGTTTCCTGGAATTTGTGACAACCCTCTGCCCAAAATGGAATGTTCCCAGCCGCTACTATTTTGCCAGAGTTGCTGTTCCAGCACTACACCACGACGTGCTGGAATTGCTTGGACAAGCCTTGCAGCAGAGTGCTCTGCATAGTATCCACCTGACAACAGACATGTGGACCAGTTGCCAAGCCACTGATTACATGTGCATCACTGCACACTGGATCTCTTTTTCAGGTGTTAGAGACAAGATATATTCAGGCATTGACACTACTGAGATTTTTAATGATACTCGCAGACATGCTACTGTAGCCATGTTTGCTATGGAGAAATCGCATACTGCTGCAAACATTTTGGATGAGTTTCACAGCAAGGTCTTTGAATGGCTGCGACCAAGAGCCCTTAACATTGGTGTTGTTGCCACCGACAATGGCAGTAATGTAGTTAAGGCCATGGAAAATGGTCGCTATTTCAGGGTCCCGTGTTTGGCACACTGCATTAACATTGTGGTTCAAGACTTTCTGAAAAATGAAAGCAAAGTCAGCAACTTACTGACCATTTGCAGAAGAATCTGCACGCATTTCAACCATTCTTTTAAAGCCCGGAAGCAGCTACGGGTTATTCAACGTGAGTATCAAATGCCAGTCAAAGCACTCATCCAGGAGGTACCAACACGTTGGAACTCTACTTATTACATGCTTGACCGGCTGTTTGAGCAGTACATACCACTTAATGCTTATGTCATGACAATGACAAGAAGATCAGGGGATCCAACTGTTATTAAAGCCATGACAGTTGAGATGTCGCAATGGGACCTCATTAAATGCCTGACAGAGATGCTACTTCCTTTTGAGGTCTTCACACGTGCAGTCAGCAGGGAGGACTGTACTATGGGCCAAGCTATCCCATTGTTGTACATGCTAGAGCAAGAGCTGAAGGAGGTGTCTGAAACATACGAAGGTGTTGAAGGAAAACTTGAAGCATGTAATTTGGCGAAGGCCTTAGCCGGCCGCTTATCTGAGAATACAAGGATTCAAAATAAGATTGTGTCACATCAACATTACATTACTGCCACAATTTTGGATCCACTGTACAAATTATTTGTGAACAGTAATGCAGTAATTCCTTTTTCAGAAGGGGATGTTGCCAAGTACAAAACTGTAATAGCCGAGGAAGCCACTGATTTAGAAAACGAACGGCTCTTAATTAGAGGCCTGCCAGTGCCAGCCCAGGACAGTGCAAGTACTAAAGAGCATCCTACAGAGTCAAGTTTTTCTTCACAGCATGTGAGCAGTGCGTTTGCTTCCCAGCAGTCACCAACACAACCAATAACAACAACCGCACCAACAGGATCTGATTCATCAGACACAAGCAAAAAAATAGCTGCTTGGTTTCTACAGAAAGGGATGGGTAAGTCCGTTGCTGTTGCAAAGCAAAAAGATGACGAGCAAACCCGAGCACCAATGAACATTGAGCGGTTGGTCCAGGCCTATCTGGATGACACAACAGAGGTGTTCATGGAGCAAAGCCCATTAGTGTATTGGTATAGGACAAGAAGCCAATGGCCAGTGCTCAGCAGGCTGGTGTTAAAGTATCTAGCTTGCCCTGTTGCAAGTGTCTCTTCTGAGCGTGTTTTCAGTGCTGCTGGTGCCATTGTAACTGTGAAAAGGACTCTCGCCCAAAAGCGTGGAGAGGTTAACCATGATCAAAATGAATCAGCACTTCATACCACCAGACTACAAAATACGTGAATCAGAGCTGGAAGAGGAGAGCGAGTCGGAAGACATAACTAGTGGGTTACATGACCTACTTCTGTCAGAAGAACCACCAGGGTTTGAGGACGAGCTCCTCTTCCCTGACAACTAGGCTTTTAAATTTTTACATTCTCCCTTCCTTTATTTCTCCCTTCCTTATTTGTGAGTATCTGTCTTTCTGGCTCAAACTTCAAAACCAACACCATCTTCCTTTCTCTTTTAATTACCTATTGGACTTGCACATCTGAGCATTTACTGTGCACTCCACTCATCAGAGTCCTGCTCCATCTTCCTGACTCACCCTAAATACATTTCCATCTTGCCATACATTGGATGGAGATGAACAATAGTGCAATAATGTAGCCTCTAACAGTCCCTCCATAACAAGTGAAACATACGTGACTATAGCCCTCTTCTGTTTTGTTTCCAATCTGAAATGCATCACTGTCTTAAGGCTACACCTCTGTCTGCAGGCATACACAACTCTTCAATGTCAGAACTTGAGCAGGGCTTCAAAATTAAAGTAAACTCGTCATCACTTTCAGAAGGCTCTGCTGCATCTGTGATCTGACAGCCACAAAGAAGAGAAAGACAGGTATATGAAATGAATGATGCCATACATTGCATTGGCTGCTTGCTGACTCAGAGCAAATGTGCATGAAGTAGAACTATACTAGTAGTTTAATATAATACCAAAGTACTTGTGTCTCAAGTGATGGTCAATGTTTCCATGTTGTTTAATAATATGTATCCAATTGTACTCCTACTACTGCAGGTGCAGTCTGGACTTAATCGTAGTCACTCACTACAGACTGAGTTGCTGTTGGTGGTCTGTTGGAGAACACCTACACGTGCCACACCGGATGATGATGATGACCACCATACCATCTTTGCACGCAGTCAGTCAGTTTGATCTGAGATGATTGATGGAATATGTTCAGGAAGTGAAATACAAGGTAAACACACAACCAATCAACAAGAACCACAGCAGACCTAGGCTACATGTGTGTGCAGTGGTGGAATAGAATAGTTGATTGACTGACATTGGCGCATTGATGTAATCACTTGTTTTGGAAAATGCTAGGTTGATGTATATGCCTTTTGTCTGAAACTATGAAAAATGTAGGTAAATGGAGTTTGTGCCACAGACTCACGGGCCGGTGTTGTGGTGTGGGCCTATAACTGTTCTGTGCTGGCTCCTATCTTGTTGTTCTTTTCGATGACTGCTGTGCAACTAGAAGAGTAGAGTTAATCAATGTATCCAAGCAGCCTCAGTCTGAAAATCTTCTCGCTCACGAGTCTCGTCTTTTTTGCACTACACCGTAATTGATTTTTATGTTTTCATTCAGTTAACTTATTTTGTAATACCCCATTTCTTCTTTCATCAACACTTACAGGCCGGCCTTTCACCCAGCGCTATTATACGTGGAGCAACAACTCACACTTACCTTACCAATCCTCCTCATCATCCAGCCAGAGGCGCCCAAGAATGATATTCAGTCACAGTGTCCATGGAAGGGAGGACAAAGATGAATGACGAGATACAACTACACATTTGGCCCTGGATAATACATTAACTTTAGTATCATTTTCATATTTTTCTTTGATTCCTTTTTCCTCTTCATTTATTTTACGCTTGTGTTTGGTAATTGATTGTTCACTTAAACTATCTCTTAATTTTCTTTGCTAGCTTTCAGCCCGCTACATCAGGTATTACGGTTTCTCGGAGGGTATACAGCCTAGGCAAAAGTCATATTCATAATACCATATATAAGAAATACTTCCTTTGTATTGTGTAGTAGTAGTTAAGTAATTACCACTTATTATTAACCATCAAGTTAATAATAAACCTTCATCATGCATCCATTTTGTTTTTCTTACTTGACTTTACATTTATTGGGTAGTAGTGGATCAACAATCGTCTTCATTAATTTACTTTTGTTGTCTCCATGCGTACTGTTTTTCTTTGTCAAACCTTTCCCCAAACCCCCGTTCCCATCCATTCATCTAACCCCAACCCTCTTCCCCCGGGCTGTGTGGTTTTATATTGAGGTGTGATGTTACTACATTAAATCTACACCAACAATTGATCACACGCTTGCTGGGGCAGATGTGGTGAAAGCAACACTAATGAAATCAAATGTCAACGAGGCAGGGCGAGGATCTTCTTCTGCTTGCCCACCCAAGCTCACTTTATGTACTAGTGTACAAGGCAATTAATTTCCCAAAGTGACCCAACGAATAAATCTAAATAATTGCTGGCATTGTTTGAATTTAATTTTAGAGCATTTAAGTTTACGATTTGTATTGTGTTTTAATGACTCCAACGCAACTACAGTTATCTTCTTGTACTTGGCAGTCCCCGACACCATTGATTTCTTTGAGTTCGTTTAGCAGTTGCAATATTGTTTGTATTTTTTTGTCAGTATTATGTACTGTAATTTAATTTCTACTTCTCCCACACTCTCTCTCAGGCAAATGACTGTCTCTTTCTTTTTGTTTGCCAATGCTAGTGCCAGTGTCTAGTCTACTACTACCATCACACAACCAAGGCATATTCTCCGTTGTCTTGGGAAACCATGCAGCCCTTGCGGTGCCAAACTTAATCATCATCAATCACAGGTAAGAAGAGAAGTTTGCTGGGAGGTATAATGGAGGAGAGGCTCGTAGTACTAATAGGACAAATATAACTGAGTGAGGGGTACCGCATCTATCTGTTTGCATGTTACACATGTGGTCAATTAATAAAGTATTTCACTCAAACACTGGCCGCTGCCCTGCATCTAGAGTAAACCTTGTGACGTACAACAGTAACCCCACCACAAAACAACATCATATGTGTAAGTTGAAAATAAATAACATTTATTCGAATAAAAAAATAAAATATCCTCCTAGTCCTCCTATCCCACCCCTATCCCCACCCTAACCCCAACCAATGTCCAAGTCCAAAGAATGTCCCACAAAAATAACCCCAAAACCCAATTCCCACCCACCAACAAAAGTATTAAAAAAGGGGCAAATCAACAGGGTCCATTACAATTGGCGGGCTTTGAGGTGTTTGTCCACTATTATCTTAACGCACTCCTCTAATTGGTCCCCCAGCTTGGCCACCCGGACGAGAAGTTGTTGCCGAAATGTACGGCACCTGCATTTGCATCCATGCTGTGAGGAGGTGGCAGATGTTAAATGCCGGCGGTGAGCGGCTGCCTGGCCGCGGGGCAATACTCCTGCAGGTGGGGCCTTGCTGGGGCCAGGCGCATTGGAAGAGGCAGCAGCTGCTGCCGCCGCCTCTTCCTCCTCCTCCTCTGCCTCAGCCACCAGCTCGCGGTACTCCTCCACAATGGCCTGCAGTTTCCTTTGCCGGGCCCTGGCTGCCAACTCCTTCCGTGATGGTTTTTGGGAAGGAGTATGAGTATCTATAAAAAAAGAAACAGAATTGTAACTGAAACTCTTCAAAATTAATTCAACAGTACATTGTGGCATAGTAGCACTACCAAGCGCAGTACATACAATTGGTGTCAACTTTTAGTATCTATCTAATCTATCCTCCTACTTCCTCTGCCTGTAGCATTTGTTGAAGTTTTTTCCGGCATTATACTTGCCCTAGTACTATGGGTGGACTTGAGTACACAGAACAACACCAGTCTTTTTTGTATCTCCTTTTATATTTAAAAAAAAAAGACTCTGCTTCCAGTGACAGTCTCCACCTATGATGAATACAATACATTTAGGGGGCATCCACCCATTAAAAGTAAATGTCTATAATTCTTTATTATCGCCTTAGCTGGTTTCACTTTCACCAGCAACCACCCATGCGTCTACTCCTTCCTTGCCTTGGGTTTCATTGACACAAACTCTGCTCATGATTCTTGCTATCCACTATATCCATGCACCCATATTGTTTTGCCCAACCAGGCCTGCATTTTCTTTCACCTTCCAGTTCTACCCATCCTTCAACAACCCATGCATCGGATTCATATCAGCCACGTGCATGAACCTTCCAAAGTATCCTTCTATGGCAGTCTTATTATTACATCTCTTTAGTCCTTCCTCCTTCCACCCTAGTTCACTTCTTTCCCTTTTTGTTCAACACATCCCTCAAGGTCATCTGATCTGACTTTTAATCTTCTCCATAACTTTCACAGCTGAGTTGGAGTCTAATAGAAGAGGCCTTGTTTACTCAACTCACACTGGTAATGCTGCAAAGGGTGTCTTCTTCAACCATTGTATATTGTCGAGTACAACTTCAAATTCATACTTTCTTAATAAGTCTCATAGCACAGTGAGGAAAATGTTCCCCTTCCACCTAGTAATGAAAATAAGTAATGAATATAACTTACCACCGCCCACTGCTGAAGTTTCCTCCCCCACTGATGCTCCTGCAGGTGCCGCAGCCACTGTCCCCTCCTGGATGGCAATCGCATCGCCGCTGGCCCCGTCGGCACTGGTGGTTGGTAGTGATTGTGCACCTATAAAAGCAAGTACACCTTTTTAGATGCCTGCACACCTCTCCCTATTTTACTAGTTGTACTTTTTTCACCAGGAAGGAAGATTGAAAAAACAGTTACGTACAACATAAATCGCTGTAACTAGTCCAAATTGCGTCCTACTGTACAGCAGTCACATTAGACAGAGTTTAGTTTTAATTTATTAGATGGTCCCTAGGGTCATCTAATCTCTACTCCTACTCTAGTCTTTGGAAAGTTAGCCTGAGCCATATAACCATTTTAGATCCGGGTCTACTGCTTTGCGCATGTTACCTCGCAGCTTGTTGCACAGTAAGAAAGACACCTTTGAGGCCACATGAGTGTTGCATACAACTAAAGAGGTTGACAAACCAGTATTGTTAGTCCCTTTTGCTTATCCATAATGTTGCACTTTTTGCCATGACTGCTAAAAACTGGCATAGTTTTATTCACTGTCTAACGTGCAACATTTTTCTCATAGGCAGATGAGAAGATTGCCTTCTACGAACCAGAGATTTGCAGAGCTTTCGAAAGATGCATGTGTAAACAGTATACGTTCAACGCTGAGGGGTCTCCCACAATTCACACAGTTCTCTATTGTGCACTAGATGTACAAAATGTATAGAATTTAATCTTCTTCATTTTGCATGGTGGAGCAGGATGCTTTTCATGGAAACACTTACAAGTTACAACAATACAAATCTTGTTATTAAAAAAATTAAGTTTTTGAACTTGCACATAGACTCTGTGGTATATTTTGAGTGTCTGGGGTGTTGTGGACTGAAACGAGTGAGTGATCGAAAGGGTGTTCTTCTGTTCTGGGTTGTGTAATAAAATCATTGGGTATATATATCTAACTATCTTCGTGTGGGGGTCGGGAGTGGGACAAATGACTATGACCGAGACACTTAGGTAGGTAGACGGTCATTGGATTGTGGGTTCTTCTGACCGAGTTCTGTGACTGGGGTGTAAGGTGTAAGGTCCAACCTCCCTAGCTATCACCAACATCAACATCCTATTTTCTTGTGCATAGTTCTGTATGTGCATGTGCAGAGAATAATAACCACAACAGTAGTAGTAGTAGTATACTAACCGAACAAAAATTAGTAGGCAAACATCTGGTTGTGCATTTTGTTGCTGGGAATTGACAAAGACTGGAGATTATAGAGGACAACGCAAAAGACAGGAGTGGACCCAGTGGCTACAGCTATTCTATCACAGCTTTATTCAAAAGAATACCTTAACTAAAGAGTGGCCAACAGGCAAACTTAGCTACACACAGTCTAATAGTAGTAGCACAGAGAGTCATAGGGCAGAGGCTGTTTGAAGGAACTGAAAGTCAGGGATGGCATTGGATACCCAAAATTTGGAAAACAAATTTAAGACCAAAGAAGGTTTTGCTAACATTGAATTAGGAAGGAGGGTTAATAGGTTGGAAAAAATAAGGTGCGTTAAAACGACCAGCCTTTTTATATTTACAATTGCTGCACAGTAATAGTGTTCTTCAAGTTCTTGAATTTTTAAAACTGTCTCTTAAACTGCGATCTTGTCTTGACCAATGAATGAATTAATGGATGTAATGTAATTAGTTCTCTCATTATTTGTTATCATATTTTATTTAATGATATTTGATGTATGTATTGCATGTTTCATTGTACTTTTATGGTTGAAAAAAACACAGAATAAAGTCTTTTTGAATTTGAATTTGAATTTACTACTATATTATATATTAAATTATTAATATTATTAGCTACTCACCAAGCCCCACGACCTCGACACCTAGCAGCTCCAACAAGTCCTGCTCCCTGTCCAAAATGTCTGCCCACCGGTGGGCCAGCTGCTGGTGGGTGCGCCGGATATCGAGCGACGGTAGACTGCCCGGCGCACCTTCGCCCACTGGCGGTGACGCTCCTCTGGGAGGTAACCGGAGCCTGGCCTGCCGCCTGCTGCCAAGGTCAAAGGGAGGTAGCGCTGGGTTAAAAAAACCAGGGCGGCCACCTCCGCCTCCCCGAAAAGATTCCGGCATGCACCCCTGCAGGTCTCATTCTGCCGCAAGGCAGCCGTCTCCTGGGCGCAGGCGCCTTGCCCTTCGAGCCGGTTCTGCTGCTCCCCTTTGCCATGGTTCTGGGGTGGAGGTGGAGGTGGAAAAGAAAAGTTAGAACAAAAGGAAAAAAAGTTAGGGGGAATAAGTAGGAGCTTAAATAAAGAAGTAAAATAAAACAGTAGAAAAGTTTTTTTAAAAAGGTGGAAAAGTAGAAATAAAATGCAAAATATAAACTTAGGGAGAGAGAGAGATAGATGATAAGTAAAAAAAGTAAGAAAAACTGAAAATAGGTAAAGATTGCACAAAAATAAGGTGGATAGAAAACTAGGCCCAGAACCATAGCATAGAGTGTGAAAAACAAGATGGCCGCGCCCATCGCGACCACGTGGGTAAGTTTGCGCGCGATTTCACGCAAACACGCACTTTGTCAGTGTGAACAAGTATTTGTGTTCCCGAACAAGACGTGCACCACGGGAACACGTTATACGCGACCCGGAAGAGGAAATAGGGGACGCGAGCAGGCGGGACAATTGAAAAAACAAGATGGCCACGCCCATAGCCCACCACATGGGTAAGGTCGCACGCTACAATCCCCCGAACACGCAGACAGCGCCCCGAACACGCACAACGTGCTCCCGAGCAAGAAAAACCGCTCACGAACGGGTCCAGCAAGCTACTACGCACGCTTGCGAAGCTCGCATAGTGCAGGAACGTCTTCGCGTAGCTTCGCGTAGCGCGACTACGCGTACTACGCCCAGGGTTAATATGCTGCATGGGGTGCTTTTGTCCATTGAGGGGGTATTTGGGTACCCCCATACAGTAAGAATGACTTGTGTTTGAAGCCTGTTGATATGTGATTCAAATTGTGTTCCAACCTTACTATGGTTAGGGGTGAAGGGCACTGAGTAAGCCAACTCATGGATATTTAAAGCTTTGATGTGTGAGTGAAATTGTATTCCACCCTTTCTATGGGTTAGGGTTGAAGGGCAGTGTGTAAGCCAACCCTTGAGTGTTTGAAGATTTGATGTATGATTTACATATTATTCCACCCTTAGTATGGGTTAGGAATGAAGGGCAGCGATTCAGCCAACTCATGGGTGTTTAAGGCTTTTCCACCCTTTCTTTGGGGTAAGGGGAAAGGGCAGAGAGTAAGCCAAATTAGTGGTGTTTGTACTTTTTTCCACCCTTCCTATGAAGTAGGGGTGAGGGTTATAGTTTATGACATGTTTGCCGTGTCATTGACGTGTTGCTCTACCCTTATTTTGGGTTAGGGTGAAGGGCATTAATTAAGCCAAATGACTTCTGTTTGAAGTGTTGTTTCAACCTTACTGTAAGTTAGGGACAGGGGTACAGTTAAGCCGAGGTGTTTCACCTTCCTAGTTAGGTTTCAATTCTTTTGGATAATTCTCTTCGTTGCCTCTGGTGGTTGGTTCCCTGTGTGCTAGCTTTTATGTCAGCATGGCCAGCTGACATGTTTGTGGCTTTAGGGGTCTGTTAGAAGATTTGTTGTGAGGTAGAGTGTATGTTGTTGCTGGTTAAGAAGGGAGAAGATGAGTGTATTCTAATTTGTTTCTATATAAAGATGAGTGTATGCCTATCATTTGGTTAAATGTATTTTCTTTATTTGCTGTGCCAACGTACATGGTCCTTTCCAATTAATATGTTATGACATGTTGCTTATTCCTTTTTGCATCAAGCGTGTGATGTTTCCCACCTGTTATTTCCATGCACCTTTACTTATGACATGTTGCTTATTCATTTTTGTATCGTGTGTGATGTTTTCCACCTGTTATTTCCATGCCCTTTAGTACGCCTTGTTTGCTTTAGTATAAACATGCATTCAAGAGCTTCTATTGTTATCCTTTGTAAAGAAGGAAGATATGTTATACCTGCTGCACAGCCACTGTGACTGGGTTCCACCTGTTATTTCCATGCTCAGTTATTGCATCTTGTTTGCTTTATTGTAAACATCCATGCAGAGTTTATAATGTTATTCTTTATAAAGAAGGGAGATGTGTTATACCTGCTGCTCAGCTAGTGTGACTAAGATGTGATATGTTGGTGGGTGGAATGCTGTAGAATGTTGGTTGAGTGAGAGAGTCAGTTGGAGAATGGCCTGAGCAGCAGGAATGTTGCTGCTGGTGGGGCTCTTGATCTTAACATCTAACTTAATAAAGCATCTCACATAACCTAACCTGGACTGCTGGGCATCTTTCTATTACAACACAATCCTTACCAAGCTCAAGGCTTAGACTCGGAAAAGTTCTGCTCTCAATATTTCAAATCTTTCAATATTCACGGTGACTATACATGTATGCATGTATTCAGAAACCATGAGACTTTAAGTCTTAACTTGAACTTCTGAGAAATCTGAGGCTTCATATGCTAGTGTCTGTTTATATGAATTACTAGTTCACCACCAAAGCAACTCACCTGTTGGTGTATCAAATAATCTTTATTAAGTTGCATCATTGTTTTCTCTGCTTCCAGTATTCCAAAGAATATTAGTCCTTTCCACATATTTTTTTCCAAATATTACTTTCCCCGATTGCAAGAAAGGGAATTAATATTTAGGGTAGGCAGATGCCCACCTCAAAAAACAATAACACCATCTCATTGAGGTGACCTCAAAAGTCATTAAAATAACTTGAGCCCAAAACCCTAGTGGCAATGTACTACAGTAATAAAGTCAAAACACCAAACAAAAACCTTCCCAAATCCAATTATAAACACAGAGTACATTTTAACAACAAAGGTGACACCAAAATGACAAAAATCTATGAAGGGGAACCTGAAAAATGAAGATGTAAAATGTTAAGTGAAAATAGCAACAAAAAGTGCTGAGTGCCAGCGATAGTCCATGGCTGCAGTAGAACAAGACAGAGGCACACTTTGAGGCTCATCAAGATGGTTCCCGGGACCGGATACACCAAGCAAGATGTCCCGCTCAAGAATTTTACCTTCAACTTACTCTGCAAAATGAACATCAGAATCTCACTGAAGTCAGATAGGCATTCAGAAAATTCCCATGATGATTTGGACACAAAAGGTTCTGAGCAGGAAAAGTCCAAATTTGCACCTAAAATAATTTTTGCGTTCTCAGAGGCTGACTTGTCAGAATTTCTACCTTAGGACTTTGTCTCTAAAACTGAGCTCAGAGTTTGGCAGCTTAACACGGCAGGTAGTTGTATCCAAAGAGTGCTCCCTGGGATCAGATACTTTCTCATCAAGGTCTTATTGAAACGGATTTGCAGCTGCATATACGTTCTCAATGGGACAAGCCTGTTTATTCAGCCCAGCAAAGGTGTGCCTTCACCTCATCAGCTCTTGTGTTTGGTTTCAGTCCTCTGGTGGCTGGAAGTCCGAACTTTCTGAGTCACAAATACTTGTTGTGCTAAGCCCCTTTTTCTTAAGCTCTCCCCCAGGCGTCAGGGTATTTTATAACTTCAGGTCTTGGTTCAGGAAAGGCCTTGTGGAAGGTTCAATTGATATCCAGTTGTGACTTGCCAACCAGTCGTCCACTAGAAAGTAGTTAGTCTGCTTGTTATGTCCCTGTAGCTGCACAGCAGGTCAGTCCATTACACTTTAGTTTGGAGTCCACTTCTTTGTTCTGGATACAGAAGGGAGCAGGTCTAGCCCTTTGGAACTCTTTTCAGGTTACAGCAAGCAGGGTTCAGCCCTTTACCGATCTTCTGCAATCCTACAAACTATTCTGAGGAGAGTGGCTTGGGATGCTACATTCGTGGTTGGCACTATCTAGATGGTGGTGACTTCTGGCTCATCTCTAACCAATGGGTTAAACATTCACACTCAATCTGCAGTTACTGTTTGCCCTTCTGCAAACAACCCCTCAGTGCATCTTACTCCTAAAATGTAAGCTGGGGAACAATGGTGAATACTAAAGACTCAATTGAAGTGAGTTCTATCATGCACTGCATTTAACCCCACTGTATCTGGCCTAATTGGGTGCTGGGCTAATTGTATGCTGGTATGCCAGGCAGTTTACGTCTGTCTTCTTCTGTGATTGGCTCCTTGCTGTGGTTTCAGACTTCATTAAGGTCAAACACTGGAAGATCGTCTGTCAGTAGGCTAATGCTAATTAGCCAACTGAAGCTAAAGGCAAGTTAAAGGTAATTTTCTCAAAGTGTATTGTACTACATTATATATTAACAGTCTGACTTAACCATTAAAGTGGATTCCTTATCAATGTTAAAAATAAACTTGAAATGGCTTTTATGGCGGCTTACAGTAAAAAATTACAATTTAAAGTTTGTAAGCTGTAATTTACATATTTCTTTATTCAGCTACAAAAAGGGGAAGCACAGGTACCTATCTTTTAGCAGGGGTAAAAGTGCAAACAGTGCGTAGGACGCTGGCTCTCTATTTAGTGCACTAAAATGAAGTACACTGTGCAGAAAGTCCAGTGAGACCCAAATTGGTTTACAGAGGCAAAAGCAAATAGTACCAAAGCTCTATTTGTGGTAGTGTGTGCGAGCAGATAGGCTTATTAGAGAGCAGTGCTCAGCATTTGTTGAAATCATAGAGGCAATAAATGGGACACACAGTCAAAAATAAATCCAAGACCAATTAAAAAAAAAGTATAAAAATAACACTGGCTGAATGGGGACCCATCTCCTAATTTAACTAATTTTCCCAGTTTTCCTCCCGCCAACTGTTGAACAGGAAAGGGGGCGGGGGGGTTGGCATCCAACACTATCTGGAGCTGCCTAGGTCAAATTTCAAAAGCGGCATCACCCTTGAAGCTTCCCGCCCCGGAAGGCCATCCTATCTTGGAGGAGGTGTGAAGCACCTCCGCACAGAGCAGGCTTTGGTAGTGGCCTCTGAGAGTGGTGTCCCTCACTCATGAGGTCAGAAACATGTCTGATGGTGGTAGGCTTGTAAAGACTAGTCAGAGACTACACCAGTGCTTGGTAGGTTTTCAGGGGCCCCTCTAAAGTGTCTGCTGTGAGTGAGGATTTATTGAGATGAGATGTTTGGTACCAAACATCTTATGGTACAGTGAAGCCTTCATGGAGGTAGAAAGCTTGGGATGATATGTATCCAGCCCATGAACTCTCTATGACTTCCCTGTATACTTACAATATCCAAGAATTGACTAGATATGGTTGGGTTATAACTGCTCATGCAGATATATCCACACATGGATATACTGCCCCCTGCCTTAGGGCTATAAGGCCTGCAATAGGGGTGACTTACCTATACCTCATGCAGTGTATGTGTGCATGGTACACAGGGCTGTGTGCCATATTGACTCTTCGGTTTTCTCTGCACCAAGACACACAGCCTGCAGTGGCAGTTTGCATGTCTTGACGAGGAGCCACACTTGGTGCTGCAGACCCAGTGGATCCTTTTCAGCCTCATTTGGAGAAACTCTCTAAAACAGTTGAAGCACTACTACTCCCTGAGTGGCACCAGGTTTGGGGGATCTGGCCTCATTGTAAAGGAGTCCCTCCTCCTTGTAGGTTCTTTGGAAACCACTGACACTTCCCTTTTCCTGATCAGCAGATTACTGCCTCTAGCTTTCAAGAGTGGGACAGGTTCTCTTCCCCTGGCACAGATCTTCCTTAGAGGGTCCTCTTGGGCCTAAAAGCTCTGCTGTGTAACGCCTGAGGCCCTGGAGCTTAGTGCCTTCTTGGGCTGAGAAGTCTTCCCCCTGAGAAGAAGGGACTAGATCTGGTGTCTGAACAGAAGTTGGTTTCCCAGACTTTTTGGCCTTTCTCTTGGAAGTTTGGTCCATAATTTCAGGCTCCAACACTTCTTTTTCATCCGGGGTTCTGCATTGGGCTCTTGTTTTCACACCCACCCTTTCAGGTATTCCCAGCATTGATGCATCTTTATTCTATCTAAGCCCATGCTAAGTACTTCTGATCATTGCCAAGCGGACACTTTTGAGGGGTTTTCGAGTCTCCCTGAATTTTCTCCTGTATTCTTTAGTGGTGAGTCCAAAGACCTCAGTCAATTTACCCTTGAGAAGGGTACAAGATTCAACATCTTCCTCATTCAATGTCAGGAATGTATCCCTGTATTTACCTGACAAAAGTTCCCACAAGAGAGAACACCATTTCTTTGTGGCTACTCCTCTGCTGATGCAGGCTCTCTCAAAAGCAATAAACCATTTCGTGATGTTATCACCCTCTGCATATTCATGGACAACTCCTTTGAGGAGTTTAGAGTCAAAGAATTACTCTCTCTCCCTAGGTATTAAGATATTGCTGTCACCAGAAATAGGTCCTTAGCCCACCTCTTTTCTTTGCTTCTCTATGTCCAGGAGTTCAGCTTTTAAGTTCAACCTCCTGCCCAATCATTCTAGTTCCAGCTCCTCCTCTGAGGGAGCTTCCACTTCTGAAACAGGGGTCTCCACCACCTCCTCAGCATCTTCTTCTGCTGCATGATTCTCCTGGAATTTTTTTTAGTCAACTGGATGATCTCATGTTCTGCCAAAAGCTTCATAAGATTTTCTTTGGTTGTGTGAGCTCCAGTTTTAACACCATAACCCCAACAAAAGGCCGATAGCTGGGAATATGACAACCCCATGTATGTTGTCAAGTTGAGTTCCTGAACGTGCTCCTGTGTGGTAGTCATTTTTCACTAAAGCTGGGACATTTCCATAAAGTTAAATAATTCTTAACACTTTTCTTTTGTCCTAACCAGAGTAAGATGTTTAAATTCTAACAACTGAGTACAGGGACTTACCAAGGCCCTAACAGCTAATTAAAACAATTATGGAAAATATATCAATCTAAAAATTCAACTAGTTAAAGACACTTTTTGGATTTGTTTGTGTGGTCACTTATTGACAGAGTGGTATCTGCAAACGCAAAGTCGTATATCCCACTGCTGATCCACCAATGTAGGACAATTTCTCTCTAAGTAGTGCACTAAAATGAAGTACCCTGTGAAGAGAGTCCAGTGAGACCCAGATTGGTATGCGCAGTCTAAAGTAGATAATACTAACTTTCTATTTGTGGTAGTGTGTGTGTGCCGTTAGGTTTATCAGAGGG
This sequence comes from Lissotriton helveticus, assembly GCF_964261635.1. Lineage (NCBI taxonomy): Eukaryota > Metazoa > Chordata > Amphibia > Caudata > Salamandridae > Lissotriton > Lissotriton helveticus. Next base: position 284,230,615 of record NC_136060.1, read on the forward strand.
TAGTGCTAAGCATTTAGAAGGAGCCCAGAGACTACAGACCTATCGGTTTGAGGGCACGAGTGCTGCTGCGCTTCTATAGAAACTATGTCCTCATTATTGCGCTTGCTTTTCCATTGCAGGGGGCACGAGTTAGGTGCTCGCACTGCGGTGTATTTTAAAAACTGTTAGCTGCCATTGCAGGGGGCACGAGTTTGGTGCTCGCACTGCGGTGTATTTTAAAAACTGTTAGCTGCCATTGCAGGGGGCACGAGTTAGGTGCTCGCACTGCGGTGTAATTTTAAACTTGTTTCCTCAGCGTATAATTGTTCCTGTCTACGGGCGCTGCTGCTGTGAGAGAGCAGGGGGCACAATTTCAGGTGCTTGCACTGCACTTTGTTTTAAACCTCACTTTGTGCTAAACTTCACTTATTAGTCACCATGTTTACTGTGCCTGTTTCCCACTCCCCGTTCCACCCCGAGCCGAGCTCGTGGTTGTGGAGGGAGTTCCTTGCTATCACTTTCCTCACTTCCGGCGGAAGGGGGGAGCGGTCTAGTTTCCATACCGCCGCCTCCCTTCATAACGCAGGAAGGAGCCCAGAGTCCACAGACCTACCGGTTTGAGGGTACGAGTGATGCTGTGCTGCTATAGAAACTAATTCCTCATTAATGCGCTTGCTTTTCCATTGCAAGGGGCACGAGTTAGGTGCTCGCACTGCGGTGTATTTTAAAAACTGTTAGCTGCCATTGCAGGGGGCACGAGTTAGGTGCTCGCACTGCGGTGTATTTTAAAAATTGTTAGCTGCCATTGCAGGGGGCACGAGTTAGGTGCTCGCACTGCGGTGTATTTTAAAAACTGTTAGCTGCCATTGCAGGGGGCACGAGTTAGGTGCTCGCACTGTGGTATATTTTAAAAACTGTTAGCTGCCATTGCAGGGGGCACGAGTTAGGTGCTTGCACTGCGGTGTAATTTTAAACTTGTTTCCTCAGCGTATAATTGTTCCTGTCTACGGGCGCTGCTGCTGTGAGAGAGCAGGGGGCACGATTTCAGGTGCTTGCACTGCGCTTTGTTTTAAACCTCACTTTGTGCTAAACTTCACTTATTAGTCACCGTGTTTACTGTGCCTGTTTCCCACTCCCATTTCCACCCTGAGCCGAGCTCGTGGTTGTGGAGGGAGTTCCTTGCTATCAGTTTCCTCACTTCCGGCGGAAGGGGGGAGCGGTCTAGTTTCCATAACGCCGCCTCCCTTCATAACCGATGTGTTGGCCGACGCGCAGCTGAAGCGACGGCGGCGCGCCTAAGTCGTGCCAAAGTCCAGCCCGTCTGCGCCCGTCCGCGACCTGCCGGGGCAAGGGGCCAGTCCCCCTGCCGCTAAACGTCCAACTGTAACTCTCATATACTCTAGAGACGCTCTCTTGAGTCTCAGGTCATCTCATTGCCCGCAGAACATTCCCTTGTGCTGTCATCAAGCCCCAATGGCCTGCTCGTACTGTAACCTCTCCCTTTCATCCCTTCCCTCTTTGCTCAACACAGCTACATTCAACTTTCCACAGCATCAGTCAAAGCACAAACAAAAAGATTCCTCCCAAGAATTCAGTTTTATCAGCTTGAACTGCAGGTTATTACCTAAACACAAGAGAGACATCTTCGACATACTCACCTCCTCCCAACCAGCTGCCCTATTTCTCATAGAGACTTGGTTAAATGATAGCTCTGGCCCTGACATAGCATCTGCCCTCCCTGACAACTACACCTACATAGGAAAAAACAGAGTGGGGAAAGAGGGTGGAGGGATAGCTATCGTCTTTAAAAGAACATACTCCTGTAAATGGGAGGACCTTGATATTCCGAACAGCGAAGCTGGCCTGTTTAAACTATTGATATCTCCTAACTACACCCTCTCCGGAGTTCTCATCTACCGTCCCCCAGGCCCTGCCAGCTCATGGGCTGCCGCCCTCCCAGAGCATATAGCACCCATACTCATTAACGCCACCAACTTCTTGATCATTGGAGACCTAAACATACACTTCAACGACACATCCTGCCCCACCAGCACCAATCTTTTGCTGGACCTAGCAGCGTTGAATATCACCCTACACAACTCAGGCCCAACCCATAAGGCAGGGAACCTACTGGATCCTATCTTCTCTAATTTAGATACTATAACATGTTGGCCTCCCCTACCCATCCCCTGGTCTGACCATTATATGGTAGATTTTTCTGTTACAATCGATCGATCCTCTAAAACCCCAGCAATCCCCACTGAACCAAGGGTAACCAGAAACTGGAAGGATCTGGATTCCTGTCTCGAGAACACTAGGCCCCTCACCAAGGTTACCCGTATCGAGGAGGAGGCTGTCATCCACAGCTGGCTCCCCTCTGCCGTCAACATGTGTCTACCTCAGCGTAAGCAGAAGTACAATCTGCACCACCCTCCCGCCCCTTGGTTTACAGACCTGTTGAAAAGGGAAAAAACCATCTGTAAAAACCTTGAGCGGAAGTGGCGCATCCACTATGACCTATGCTCCAAGCAGCTGTACAAAACGGCCTTAGCCAAGTATCACTCACTCTGCAATACAGCCAAAGCAGAATATGTCGACCTGACCATACTAAATGCACAAAATCGCCCTAAGGCGCTTTTCAAGGTTGTACAGGATCTTTCAGGTGCCTCCTGCCAGCCCAAAGCCCCATGTCTTGATGCAATACAATGCAATACTTTGGCAGAATTTTTCATCTCCAAAATTCTATCTATACCGACTTTGGAGTCCCAACCCCCATCCACCCATCTTCTGAGCAGCCGACGCCAGCCATCTCTTGCGAACCTGTGGCACCTGAGAATATACACCCCTCTCCCTCGCAGCAGATCCTTGCCTGGGACCCTCTCAACATCACTACACTCCATGATATCATCGGCAATATTACATCTGGCTCTCCAATGGACCCTATCCCTCCACAAAGACTAAAAACACTAGATTCTCCTTCCCTTAATCTAATTCTAGAACTGCTTAACACCTCCCTCAGAGAAGCCAAGGTCCCCAATGCATGGAAACACGCCATGATAGTGCCCCTACTGAAAAAGGCTAATGCTGACCCCAACAACCCATCCAATTTCTGTCCCATCTCACTCCTTCCAGTTTGCTCTAAGATTCTGGAAAAACACATCAATACTCAACTGACCAAACATGTTGAATCTAGGAATATTTTACATCAATCCCAATCGGGCTTTAGGTCAGGTTTTTCGACATAATCGACACTACTGGGGGTTTCTGAGACCATTCGTTGCCGGGTGGACAATGGGGAAACCGTGGCACTTATATTGCTTGATTTAAGTGCCGCATTCGATACGGTTTCCCATTCCATCCTTCTTGACGCTCTTAAGTCATCCGGCATCACTGGCTCAGCCCTCAAGTGGCTCGCCAGCTTCCTCTCTGATCGTACCTCCCAAGTTTTTTCCTCTTCATCTTCCTCCAAAATCCATAAATCTGCATACGGTGTATCCATCCTGAGCCCCCTACTTTTTAATTTATATGTTAGACCGCTAGCCGCCATCACTGAGCAAGCTGGGCTCACCATTTACTCATATGCTGATGACACTCAGATCATCTATTCACTTTCCATGGGCCATTACTCCACTCCATCATCCCTTTGCGCAGGACTTAACAACATTGCCACCTGGATGCATGCCAATAAACTAAAACTGAATGGGGGAAAAACAGAACTCCTTCTGTTTGGCCACAATACCACCTTATGGGGGCCCCATCACTGGCCGCTACAAATGGGTACCCTCCCTGTCCCCTCCAAAACAGCACGCAACCTTGGCGTCATCTTTGACGACCAGTTGTCCATGAAGCAACATGTGGTCAAAATCTCCTCCACTTGTATCACTATCATGAAGTGGCTTAGAAAGATGATCTGGATGCTACATCAGGAAACACAGAAAACTGTGGTCCAGGCTTTAATTACATCCAGACTGGACTATGGCAACGTTCTTTTCCTGGGGGCTTGCAAGGAGGTGACTCGGAAACTTCAGACTGTGCAGAACATGGCGGTCCGTCTACTCTGCAAATTACCCAACAAGTCCTCCACATCCACTTCTCTACGAAGCCTTCATTGGCTCCGTATTGAAAGTCGTACCAACTTCAAGGCCCTCTGCTTTATGCATAGAATCAACGCAGGTAGGGCCCCACATTATCTTAGAACCTTAGTTCATCAATACTGCCCCTCTCGCACCCTCCGCTCGTCCAACCAGCACAGGTTTCAGGTCCCTAGGATCAAAAGAGCCAGAATGGGTGGCCGCTCTTTTGCTTTTTTGGCCCCCTCCCTATGGAATTCTCTTCCTCTCTCCCTGCGCACTGAACCTAGTTACCTTAAGTTCCGCAGGGATGTGAAAACATGGTTATTTAACCAATAGGCATCCCTTATCCTGAGTCACTATTCTGCTGGTACACTCCCCTCTTCCGGTTCCTAACGCTGGGAAACCTCCAGGTAGCTGTGCGCTCTATAAACTTAAATATAATAATAATAATAATTTGTTGTACTCACAGAGGCAATAAAGGAGACACATACTCAAGAATAAATTCGAGAACAATTAACAAAAAACCCAGTAATTTTTATGTAATTTTTCAGACCAAGAACCATAGAGGATTCATTATCAATTATAGATTTTCCCTTTTATCCGTCATATTTGAAAATGGACTGATCGGCCCTATCAAATGGACTGCCCAATGTGCAAAGCAAAGGACTCTAAAGGAGATTTTTTTGAGGTTGGGAGACAGCATAGTGCCTTTATGGCTGGGAACATGATCCCATTTGATCAGAATTAGGACTTGTCTAACTGCAGCATGCTAGATTTTTGTAGCTTGCTGAATAATTGTCTAGAGACGTTCAGGTAGATCCTACTGGTTTAATAAATTAAGAACAACAATTGAGCTAGTGATGTTTATTTTCCTTGTTTTCTCATAGGTGTGCCTTGTTTTCTCATTGGTTATATATCAAAATATCATATGCAGAAATATTATCTGACATAAAAATTGTGCCCTAAATATGGTTTAGAAATATAATGTCCTATTGGGTGTACATTGTCTTTTTAACTCCAATGGTTATATATTTGTATAGAGGATATTTAGGACACATTAATTTTGTAGGAAGCTAACTGACAAAAATATTATGGTACTTCATCATTATCATTAGGTAGCCTTGAAATCCACCCACTTTTTTGACTTTTGGTAAGATTAGGAATCCATGATGATATTGAGCTTTTTTGGCTCAATTGATGTCACAGGCGAGTTCTTGAGATATTTAGAGACAGAGCTCAATTCTGGTTCAGTTCTTGTTTAGAAGAGTTTCTTTTGTTTGCTGAAGCTTAAGATCTGTGAAATAAATGCCTTTTCAAAGACTTTATCTCAGAAAAGTATTTTGGATATTGTTCTCTAAAATACTAGGTCCTAATGCTCTAGATCATGTTTCATCAGGATCAATTTACCATGAGATATTTTCAGGTTATTTTGGAACTCTCTAGTTTATTGTGAGGAAGTTCATGATTGCTCTTGATGTAATAGCAGCATAGATTCTACTGGTGAGCCTACAACTTATTTATATCTTAGTTAATTGGTTTCTTATTCTGTTAGCTGGTTGAAAGTGCAGGGTTTAAGGTGCATGCTGAAGATTGCCCTCACATGTGAGGTCAGCAATGCAAGGCTGTTGTTTCTTGTTTTTTTGGAGAAAGTGTGAATAGTGATTATGAGCTCTAACCTAGTGTGTTTACCTAAGGTACCACAGAGTTCTTATGCATGCTTTATGATGGATGGATTAGGGAATTAAGCCACTATTTTTGATTGTTGTACTCCACTCCATCATCCCTTTGCGCAGGACTTAACAACATTGCCACCTGGATGCATGCCAATAAACTAAAACTGAATGGGGGAAAAACAGAACTCCTTCTGTTTGGCCACAATACCACCTTATGGGGGCCCCATCACTGGCCGCTACAAATGGGTACCCTCCCTGTCCCCTCCAAAACAGCACGCAACCTTGGCGTCATCTTTGACGACCAGTTGTCCATGAAGCAACATGTGGTCAAAATCTCCTCCACTTGTATCACTATCATGAAGTGGCTTAGAAAGATGATCTGGATGCTACATCAGGAAACACAGAAAACTGTGGTCCAGGCTTTAATTACATCCAGACTGGACTATGGCAACGTTCTTTTCCTGGGGGCTTGCAAGGAGGTGACTCGGAAACTTCAGACTGTGCAGAACATGGCGGTCCGTCTACTCTGCAAATTACCCAACAAGTCCTCCACATCCACTTCTCTACGAAGCCTTCATTGGCTCCGTATTGAAAGTCGTACCAACTTCAAGGCCCTCTGCTTTATGCATAGAATCAACGCAGGTAGGGCCCCACATTATCTTAGAACCTTAGTTCATCAATACTGCCCCTCTCGCACCCTCCGCTCGTCCAACCAGCACAGGTTTCAGGTCCCTAGGATCAAAAGAGCCAGAATGGGTGGCCGCTCTTTTGCTTTTTTGGCCCCCTCCCTATGGAATTCTCTTCCTCTCTCCCTGCGCACTGAACCTAGTTACCTTAAGTTCCGCAGGGATGTGAAAACATGGTTATTTAACCAATAGGCATCCCTTATCCTGAGTCACTATTCTGCTGGTACACTCCCCTCTTCCGGTTCCTAACGCTGGGAAACCTCCGGGTAGCTGTGCGCTCTATAAACTTAAATATAATAATAATAATAATTTGTTGTACTCACAGAGGCAATAAAGGAGACACATACTCAAGAATAAGTTCGAGAACAATTAACAAAAAACCCAGCAATTTTTATGTAATTTTTCAGACCAAGAACCATAGAGGATTCATTATCAATTATAGATTTTCCCTTTTATCCGTCATATTTGAAAATGGACTGATCGGCCCTATCAAATGGACTGCCCAATGTGCAAAGCAAAGGACTCTAAAGGAGATTTTTTTGAGGTTGGGAGACAGCATAGTGCCTTTATGTCTGGGAACATGATCCCATTTGATCAGAATTAGGACTTGTCTAACTGCAGCATGCTAGATTTTTGTAGCTTGCTGAATAATTGTCTAGAGACGTTCAGGTAGATCCTACTGGTTTAATAAATTAAGAACAACAATTGAGCTAGTGATGTTTATTTTCCTTGTTTTCTTATAGGTGTGCCTTGTTTTCTCATTGGTTATATATCAAAATATCATATGCAGAAATATTATCTGACATAAAAATTGTGCCCTAAATATGGTTTAGAAATATAATGTCCTATTGGGTGTACATTGTCTTTTTAACTCCAATGGTTATATATTTGTATAGAGGATATTTAGGACACATTAATTTTGTAGGAAGCTAACTGACAAAAATATTATGGTACTTCATCATTATCATTAGGTAGCCTTGAAATCCACCCACTTTTTTTACTTTTGGTAAGATTAGGAATGCATGATGATATTGAGCTTTTTTGGCTCAATTGATGTCACAGGCGAGTTCTTGAGATATTTAGAGACAGAGCTCAATTCTGGTTCAGTTCTTGTTTAGAAGAGTTTCTTTTGTTTGCTGAAGCTTAAGATCTGTGAAAGAAATGCCTTTTCAAAGACTTTATCTCAGAAAAGTATTTTGGATATTGTTCTCTAAAATACTAGGTCCTAATGCTCTAGATCATGTTTCATCAGGATCAATTTACCATGAGATATTTTCAGGTTATTTTGGAACTCTCTAGTTTATTGTGAGGAAGTTCATGATTGCTCTTGATGTAATAGCAGCATAGATTCTACTGGTGAGCCTACAACTTATTTATATCTTAGTTAATTAGTTTCTTATTCTGTTAGCTGGTTGAAATTGCAGGGTTTAAGGTGCATGCTGAAGATTGCCCTCACATGTGAGGTCAGCAATGCAAGGCTGTTATTTCTTGTTTTTTTGGAGAAAGTGTGAATAGTGATTATGAGCTCTAACCTAGTGTGTTTACCTAAGGTACCACAGAGTTCTTATGCATGCTTTATGATGGATGGATTAGGGAATTAAGCCACTATTTTTGATTGTTTGGTTAGCATTTTGAGATGCAAGGAGAGTAGTGAGGACTTATAGGCTTCTTCATTAATCATTGATGGAGCTACTCTATTGACTTTGCTAGTGCAAGGCTGGGAAGCATAGAGTTTGGTTGACAGGAGTTTAGGTTGCAATCCTTCCAAAGTCTAGTATTGTAGTTTTGATAGGACATACAGGTGGCTAAGGTGCCATAGGGAAGTTTTAAGTAGGGGATATATCACTAATATAATGTCCTTTCTCTCCCTATAAAATTACCATTCAGTATAATGCCCCAGGTTCATAAAGATATGAACTTTATCTATAACGTTGCTGAATTAAAAGATATTTGAAAAGCCTGACCACTGTGTGGGTCACAGCAAAGCAAGGCGAAAACATAAGGAGAACACATGTGCAAGATGATCTCCTACATGTCAAGATAAGGAATTCTTCTGAAAGTAATTAAGAACGCACAACGTAGAAAACTGCCTCCTATGTTATCTTTCCTTCTATTACATCACAAAATGATTTAAAACAGCTATCATGAGATGCTATGTGCGCGGGAAAGCCTTGTTCAAACTAATGCAAGCAGCTACTGCAATTTTAAACAAATGCTAAAATAGCCATAGTATATAAGTTCAGGCCCATATAAAATTCAGTAGCTTCTGCATACAGGCAAACACAGACAAAAACATACCCCCCTGGCCTCCACACACATAAACACATATAGTATACTGAGACGGCCTTTAGGTTAACATGCTATATTATGTTATTTCTGATAGACACTTCGAGCCATAGATTCTAAACCCTTTGCATAGTTCCCAGGCATAAAAATGAATCTGGAATATTTTCAGCAGTACCACTGTGCACCAGCAAGTGACGCCATATGGCTCAGAACAAATGGTGTCCTTCTTTGCAAATGAATTACAGATCCTATTTAGGGACCACCCCTGATGTCAGTTCCTTTCTTTCTGTTCTACCAGACACAGGTACTGAGCTCCCTCTTGCCTCTCAGAGATACTTACTGTTAGATATGTCAACCATAGGTGGTCTTCCCTCACACTTTTGGCCCTCCTCTGCCATTTTTGCTGATGAAGTTTTTTCTGGCTTTAACTCTGAGCACCTTACAGCTCCTAACCAGTGCTAATGTGCATGTGCTCACTCCTAACAACATGGTAATATTGACTTGTCCCCAGTTGGCATATTTAATTTACTTGTAAGTCCTTATTAATGTGCAATATTTGTGCCCAATGCCTCTAAATGAAATGCTATTGGTGGGCATGTAGCACTCACTGTGCCTCCCACTTGCATAGCCCTTTAAACATGTCTCAAGCCTGCCATTGCATCCAAAGGGCAGGGTGCACTGTAATTCAAAAGTAGGACATGTCATTTTACATTTTACTTGTCCTGATAATGAAAGACTCTTAGATTCATTTTTCAGTACTGCAAGGCCTACTTCTTTCATAGACTAACCTTGGATTTAACTTATTGTATTTAATAAGCAGTAATTTCCAAATGGGAGCAAATGGAGCAATTAGCCAGTTCATGTTTGTTGTCTTTAGAATTGCAATGAAATATACTAACTCATGGTGAAGTCTGATTTTAAATTACGATTTAGAAAATGCCACTTTTATAAAGTTGGTATTTTTCTCCCTTAGCCATTTAGTGCCTGTAACTGGTAGCTGGATCATATGACTAGGTGTAGCTGACAGCTGATCTTTGTGTATTCCTCTTAGACAGCCACAGAAGTTAGGGAGCTAAGGTGTGCCTAGATGGGCCATCACTGGCTGGATGATAGGAATGAGCTGGGCACAGCCCCAGGAACACTTGAATAAACTGTGTCCTGCCTTCACACAAATGGCTGCACACCCCCTGGACATAGGGCCTTTACAGGTTTGGTGGGGTGGTAGAGGGACAGTCCCACTCCGCTCCCCTCTCCCTCACCCCCAAACCTGTGATTGAACCACCCGCCAGATTAGGAGTTTTCTCCTGGTCTGGCAAGTGGCTCTTTGGCGCTCCCACAATGGTATATATCCAACAAGGAGCAAAGAGGGTAAAGTCAAAACCACAGTCGCCCTCCACTCACATAATCATCAAATCAACAATGACTGGGTCTCCATTGGCATCTATATATAAAAATTCTAACGTTTAACTCGTATTGTAACTTTACAATTATCTCCCCATTTCCTTACTTCCACTCGGGGTAGAGAGTATCACGTTGAGTGCCAAATTTTGAAAAAACCTCCAGATTCCAGAGACACCAAACGTGGGGGGTCTCCTCCCTTCCCAATTGGAAACTACACTCATAAGATGTTATAAGGAAATCCTAATGTTAACCTATGGGAACGATCAGCCATGCAGTAGTGAAAAATGTATTGAGGAGTTTTTCGTTATCAGGACATGTCATATTTTAAAGCTTTTGTCCTGCCTTTTCAATACTTTGCACCCTGCCCTTGGGCTGTCCATGTATTAAAAAGTAAGGTTTGGGCCTGGCAAAAAGGCTAACTTGCCAGGTCAACATAGCAGTTTACAACTGTACACACAGGCCCTGAAATGGCAGGCTTGAGACATGTTTGAAGTGCTACTTAAGCAGTGCCAGACTGGGAACCGACACTGGTCCTGGCAAACTGCTCGGATGTACCCTTGGAGGGGAGCAGCTGAGCTGTTTGCTAGGGCGGGTTTCGGACAATTTTGTTACAGAGGGCCGATATTGCCGGCCCCCGGTAACAAAAACAGCCCCAAGGGGCTAAAAAACAGCCCCACCCTGGCGGCCTACCGGGGAAACATCCGGGCCCTATATGGCCAGTCCAGCCCTGTGCTTTAATGAGTGGTGCAATCAGTGCTGCAGGCCCACTAGTTGCATTTAATTTACAGACACTGGGCACATAAAGTGCACCTTACTAGGGATTTATAGGTAACATAAATATACCAATTAAGGTAAGCCAATGTAACCATGTTTAAAGCGGAGAATGCATTGGCTGTTGCACTGGTTAGCAGTGAAAATGAGCCCAGAGTCCTAAAGTCAGCAAAAACAAATTCAGCAAAATGGGGAGGAGGAAGGCAAACATTCTGGGGTGACCCTGCAGAAAGGACAGTTTCTAACAATTATTAATAATTTGTTATTGACATGCCCCGTCAAGTTATTGCTGAACAATCGTCCACCCTTTGTCCCTCTTTTTCTTCAGGTAAACGTATTCCAGACCAGACTGCCTCAAAGAAATTAAACCAAATCAGAAGGAGGTTGAATTAATTTTTTATCTTTACATTCCTTCTCCGCTTAGTTTCTCTTTATTCACTTTTCTTCTTCGTCTCTATATTAACAAATTACGTTTATAATGTTGTTCAATCATTTCTATCATCTTTATTCTCATGTCCAGCTGTCTGATTGTTCTCTTTCCCTTATCTTGCTACTATACCTCCCTCCATCACTTCTTATTTAGTTGCATGTCAAAGTTATTATTAACATTCAAAGGAAAATACTTAAAGAAATATGATTATAATGTTATATTATAATCACTTGTGTGATCTGTCATAATTTCTTTCTTTCCTCACAGCACACAAATTACATCTATTTACTTTTAAAGCTGCTTAAGGTCTCATCAGTGTCGTTTTGCCTTGCATTCGGTCCCCAAGACCTCCAGTGACAGAAGCGGTCAGCCATCTAGATCAGCCATGCTCATCCAGGAGCGTGGCAAAAGACGGGCTACACCACATTCTGGGCCACCAGGGGAAGAAGGCACTGTGGCTATGAGTGAGGCCTCCAATCACTCACAGGAACTTCCTGCTCTGTCCTCTGGGTCTCAGAATCGCTCACCTTCAGGGCCAGGGTTCACTCTTCCACACTCTTGGCTACCTGGCACAGCACGATCTCAGATTGCTCTACCTCCTCTACAGTCCTTTTTGTTTCCTCCTCCAAAGTTATATCCTGGGGGAGGAAAATAAGTCCTCTTTTTGTCTATGTTCTCTTCTCTTCCCTGTGAGTTGTGCCCTTTTTCAACCTCACTCTCTTTTCTCTTTTCAGGCCGACTCGTGGGAGGAATGACACCATGGCAGCTAGGTAAATCTCTTTGCGCTAGTAATTTGTTACAAATTCACCTACCCTCACATTTTTCCGATTGGGAAAAATGGGCTAGTGGGACAGAAAATAAGCATTACCTTGTTTAGAGCCACTTATGAAAGATTGGTCTTCTGGGTAATACCTCAACGTATCAATGGCCCATTTAATCACCAGGCATTCTTCTTCAATTGTAGGATATCTTGTCTCTCTGGGAAGCAATTTACGACTAATGAACAATATAGAGTTTTCAGTACCGTCAGTATTCACTTGAGAGAGGTCAGCACCAATGCTGGTATCAGAATCATCAGTTTGCAAAATGAATGGTTGACTGAAATTAAGGGGAAAGTAGAATGGGTTTAGAAATATTTTAAATGATCTAATGGCCACAACAGCATAGAAGAGAGGAGAGAAGAAACCCTTATTGGGAGTGGATTTTTTAAACATTGTATTGTATTGTAATATAGCATTTATATAGCGCTTCTGTCCCTCCATTGGGGGTGCTGAAACACTTACCTAAATGAGTAGCATGCTACACTTTGTGGGGTATGTGGTTGGAAGGATCTTGTTTGTATTGTTATCCTATGTGGGAAGTGCTTTCATGTGCTGCGTGATGACCACTGAGGTGCAGTTATATTATGGAACACTGCATTTACGAGTATTGTGGTTGAGAACATGTAAGAGGCAGACAAACAGTTTTATGGTGTTCCGTATACTGTTAGCTTTGAGCAGCTCTGCAGGTCCCTTTATGGTGCTGCTCATGTTATAGTCTCCTTAGCTGGTTACTGCACTGTGTTGTCCAATCTGACATTGTGTGTATAGTTGTGGTCTTGAGCTGGCATGGTTGGAGGGAAAGAGAGAAGTGGAGGGATATGTAGTGATGAGCATTTTTATTTTCATCCAATCAGTGTCATCTTAAGGATGTTTGGGGCTCCAGGCAAGATATGTTTTGGGGCCCCTGTTTGGTAAAACCGTGAATATTTTCACCCATTTTCTGCTAAATCAAGCATTATGATCCCAAACAATATTGATTTGTACATAAAAAGCTGAGACAGAGAAATAGACAAAAGTGTAATAAAGAGGCCCCCCACACGCCTCAACTTACCTTAAATGTGTGGTACTGGTATTTGTTGTAACTACAGAAACGTGGTAAAAAAACAAACATGATAAAAAATGCATGGTAAAGGCACAACATGGTAAAAACCTTGTTGTAAAGTGTGTTTACCCTTTTGAAGGTGGAGGGCCTGGGCAATTTCCCACTTTGCCCATGCCTTGACACTTCTCTGCATCCCATATCTGAGTGTCTATGTGACATGTAAAGAAGTGGTCAGTTTATATAAAGCTATTTGGGACCTGCAGAGAACGAACTACAGTAAAGTCGTCAACATTTCCAGTAATGTGTGACAGATCCCTTCAGTTATTCCATACCTGTTAATTTTGTGGTGTTTGTTTCTTACCTGTACAATGCTGGTGACTGACAACCCTCATAGTACATATGTATTAGGTATGAGGTACAATTGTTTGCTGGCAGCTGTGTATTATAGTTTTGGTTTTATGGCCCGTAACAGTTATATATGGAAGTACATAACTATATGATGTAACAGGAGGATTCCACTTGAGAGTGTGATTGTTTTCTGGGCTCTGTTTTCAATTGGTGCATTTATTTAGAAAGCAGCCAAGTTTACAACTGTATTCAGAAGTGCATATGTTCCTGGATGTTTCTAATGCTGGCTTCTTAGTGAGTTCTAGAGCGTGGCATCTTGGACTGAGAAAGTAGTGCCTCCTATAGATATCTTATGATTAGGTGGTACAGAAATAAGTGGTGGCAGCCTGGAGTGCAGTGTTCTGTTTGGTTTATATTGCTTGAATTTAACTTGCATGTATAGTGCTTCTTTTCCATGAGAGGCTCTGTGGACAATGCAGAGAATCTTGAGCGTTGTCCTTCTAGCTATAGGTAGCTAGTGGAGTAATTGCAGTACTGGGGTCATGCGTTCTCTTGGGTGAAGGTAGAGAAGAATCCTTGCTGCAGCATTTTGGATGTGGTTTGTGTATACTGACTGTAGAAGCACCAAGATAAAGGCTGTTGACATATTCAAGTTTGGAGATTAAGAGCCTGAGGATGGTTTGTAGTAAATGTTGATATGCAAGGTATGGCAAGATGGGATGATGTGTTTTAATTGGGTAGAATGCAAAAAGACCACTTGATGGACAGAATACAGAACAATGTCATCTTTCACTCCAGTACAGAGATCTGGACCTAAACCCATTATTTTCTGCTCACGATGCCATTCCACTTTGTGTCATAATTTGAACCCAGCCATATGCCAATTAGTCTTGACCCTGTGCCCAATGGGAACAGTCCAGACCGAACTGCCAGGCCAGGTCCGCCCTGGACTGGAAAGAAGCATCCCCTCATCAGCCAGGATAGCTTGACCCCAGTGGCATGGAAATCATAGGATCCACGTCTGGGCCTACCCATCCCACTTGGGGTGACAAATGCAAAAAGAACACTTGATGGACAGAATGCAGAACAATGTCATGCATTCACCCTAGTACAGAGATGTGGGCCTAAATCTATTCTTTTTTGACTCACCATGACATTCCAGTTTGAGCCTAGCCATATGCAATTCGGTCTTGACCCTGTGCCCAATGGGTACAATCCAACTCAAACTGCCTGGCCCGGTCCTCCCTGGAGTGGAAAAGAGCATCCTGGGACCGGTTTCAGGGTGTCACCCCTCATAAGCCAGAATAACGTGACCCCAGTGGCATGGATAGCATGGGACCCACATCTGGGCATACCCTTCCCACTCGGAGTGAAAAATGCAAAAAGAACACTTGATGGACAGAATGCAGAACAATGTCATACATTCACCACAGTACAGAGATCTGGGCCTAAATCCATAGTTTTTTTGCTCACCAAGCCGTTCCAGTTTGAACCCAGCCATATGTAAATCAGTCTTGACCCTGTGCCCTATGGGAACAGTCCAGCCCAAACTGCCTGGCCAGGTCCTCCCTGGACTGGAAACAAGCATCCTAGGACTGGTTTAGGGGTTGTACCGCTCATCATCCAGGATAGCTTGACTCCACTGGCATGGAGAGCACGGGCCCCACATCTGGGCATATCTGTCCCACTCGGGGTTACAAATGCAAAAAGAACACTTGATGGACCGAGTGCAAAACAATGTCATATATTCACCCCAGTACAGAGATCTGGGTCTAAATCCATAATTTTTTTGCTCACCATGCCATTCCAGGTTAAACCCAGCCAGACGTAGGCCCGAGCTCACTGCACCACTGCACCACTGGCTGATGAAGGGTGATGCCCCAAAACTGGTCCCAGGATGCTTGTTTCCGGTCCAGGGAGGGCCTGGCTTGGTAGTTCGGGTGGACTGTTACCATAAGGAACAGGGTCAAAACTGATTTGCATATGGCTGGGTCCAAACTGGGGTGGCCTGGTGAGCATAAAAATGATGGATTAAACCCAGATCCTTGTGACTGGGGGTGAATGTTTGCATTGTTCAGCATTCCATCCATCTATTGTTTCTTCTTAATGTTGTAGAAGGCACTCTTTATGACATTGTTAGCCTGAGGTTTTAAGGATAAGTCTGACTCCCTGAGATTGCCTATGTTTCTAACTTCTCTTGATGTTGTTGTAGGGGCTTCAAGTTCCATAGGTGATATTGCAGAAGGCTGGTAGTGTTGCCATTGTTAGCATAGCATAAGCTCTATCTCTGCAATGTTGAGCTTCAGATGGTTCTTCATCATCCATGAGTTTATGGCTCAAAGGCAGTCATTGAGTTTTGAATTGAATAGGGCTTCTAGGCTATCCATTTTACAAATTATATGTATGTCATCTGTATAGTTGTAACAGGGGGGGTTATAAGATTTCATTAGATTTGATAAGAGAATTAGGTAGATGTTAAATATCAGAGGGGAAATTATAAAATCAATGGAAACATCAATAAATATTACTCTACTAATGTAACAACTCACTTCAACAGGGAATCATGCCTAAAAGTTTTAAAATGCTGAAGTCATTCCCCTGCTGAAGAAACAAGGAGGAGACCAAATGGTAATGAAACATTACCACACAATCTCATTGCTTCTATTTCGATATATGCTACTAGAAGTGCATGTTGCTCAAGAGCTATGCAGACATTTACAGAATTGTGCTTTCTTCCAAGCAGTTCAAAGTGTTTTTGGGCCTTTCCACAGCACAGATCTGTCTGTGATTACAGTGGTGGTGGATGAACCTAGAAGGAAAGCGGCTCATGGGAAATTTGTGTCATTGGTTCTATTAGACCTGTCTGCTGCTTTGGACATGTTCGATCACAGGATTTTTATCGACCAGGTAATTGAGACAGGGATGCGGGGCAAACCTCTAGAGTGGATTCGATCTTTCCTTAAGAATCACATGCAGTCTGTAAAACTAGGACAATTCTCAGATGAAGGGACTGACAGAGTGTGGAGTTCACCATGGCTCTTCACTGTCACCTCAATTATTCAATCTGCATATTAAATCTCTGATAGGGGCCTTGATAGCATCTGCCTGCAGGGTCTATAACTATGTGGCTGATTGCCATTTGCTATTCCACATTGATAACACTCCCTAATCTTATGAAAGGTTTGAGAACAACATGAGATTTATTGCCAGTTGGATGGCAATTAACCAGTTGAGGTTGAATCCTGATAAGATGAAAATAGTCTTGTTGAATAACAGACCAAACATTTGGAGCAACTGTTATTGATCAAGTGATCTTGGCCCATCACCCATTCCTTCAACTTCTGCAAAGAGCCTTGGGTTTGTGAAAGATGGAAACCTCACATTAAATCCACGGGTAGGGTCAACAGAATCTGAATGCTCCTTTGTTTTAAAAATCTTGGGCCAAATTGCTCCTGTCTTAACTATATAGGCACGGAAATTAATTGTGACCTCCGTAATTATTTCAAGACTTCATTACTCAAGTTCTGTCCATGCCCGACTCTCTAATACTGTCCTGCACAAACTCAGCTCAGCCTGTCAGGGGGTTAAGCATAGGTTTATTTGGAGTTTGCTTGTGCTTTACCCTGACTAGTATTGATGTTGCTGCTTGACCAGGTGTCAGATACTAGTCAACCAGTAACCCAATATGATGAACCCGAAGAACACCAGAGTTGGTGATTAAGGAGTTGATGTTAAGGGGGTTGGGTAGACTACTCTTTGTCTGTATGTGAGATAAGAAGCAATCCATTTCCAAGCATTTTCACTGATTCCAATATTGTGAAGCCTTTGCAATAGGGTGTGGTGGTGGATAATGTCAAATGCAGCAAACAAATCCGGATGTAATAAGGCAGCTTCTCCATTTTTGTCCACTGTGAGTTTTAGATCATCCCTGATGGATATAATAGAAAACTTTGTGCCTCTGCCTGGTCTGAAACCAGACTGTTGGTCTGACAGCAAGCCGTAATGTTTGGTAAAATTAGAGAGTCGAGTAAACAATGCTCTCTCAAAATGTTTTCCTAAGAATGATCTATTGGATATGGGGCTGTAATAAGCTTGATCGGATGGGTCGAGGTTTTTCTTTTTATGGAGAGGTCTGACGTAGGAGGTTTAGAGCTCAGGTGGGAATGAACCGTGTTCCAGGGATTTGTTGGGTAGGCATCCGACTACCTCTCTTGCACATGCTGAGGGAAGGATATCTTTAAATATTTTTGAAGGTGATCCTGATGGTCTGGCAGCAATGATAATATTGAGTAAATCTTTTTGTGACAGGATATTGAAGGTATGCACTGATGAATGGTTATTGTTGTCTCTTTCTGTGGTCTTTAGGTCCACATTGTTGTGCTGTTTTTTTTTTCAAGTCATTTTCAATCTTTGTAATATTTTAGATCAATTTATTGGAGATTTTGACACATGAGATTTGTGATCATTGTGTCCGTGTTTAGGCATTTTGGATTGTGTAATTCAGAATTGTATGGATTTCTTACAAATCGCAGTCTGCTTCAGTTATGCATGTGGACGAGTGCTGTCTTTTTGTGTTTCAGACGGCTCTTTTGTAGGGTCCATTCTCCTGCTGCAGCGAGCTTTTGTCTCTTTCATCTCCTGATTTTCTTTATTTTGTTGTTGTATGATGAATTGTGTTTTCATCCTTTCTACGTTGTCTCTAACAGTTTTTTTGGAGTAAACTCTGGGTGTGGATTTGTTAGAATCTGTTTTTCCAGTGCAGCCGAGATCCAGTTGTAGAAGAGGTGCATGTATTTTGTCTCCATGTTTATTGGGTGGGAGGGTTTCAAGGTGAATGTTTGTGCGCTGGATATCTAGTTTGACAAACCTCAGTGTCTCCTAATTCTTATCCTCAAACCTAATGTCTAGTCTGTGTTCACACCATCGCTGCAACCCCAGTGCTGATCCCAAAGAATACACACTGTCAATGAGGAGGGTATAAAGCCTCGAAACGGTAAAGCCATAGTTCTTCCATGTGTAGATGTATTTCTGTATGTGGGAAGTCAGTATTGTAAAAGAGGCTTACCTTGCACCACATGCAGGGTGCTCTTCAATTGCATGTCTCTCCAAAAATATGTACCTGGTAGATAATAGATGCTGTGCAGGTCCTCAAAATGCAAAACCATGTCAACCAGACACTTGATGTTTCAATTTTACCACATAGGCCAATTGATCTCCACTTGCCCTACCTAGACAGCTATGTTGTGCTACAATAGAGCCTCTGAGTGCAAAGTCGCCACACAGCCAACCAATGCATGATCCCTTTTCCACGCTACTTTAGAAGAGCGTATGATCAGGTTGCCTGGTGTCAAACCCATTGATGATTCCTCATAATAAATCAATAAATCACCAGATATCACCAGCAAATGCTGTTCCAAGGGGACCCAAAGAAGGGCTTCCCAGAACATGCAAGAATCCAGACTGAATGGGCCAGTTGATGCGACAGCCAATAACATTCCACAGTAGGTAAACTCAGACCCCCCATCTTAGAAGTTGCATAGATCTTTAAACTATGTATTTAGAGATTCTTCTTCCACACATAAAGGATTGTATTATTTTGTCTAATTTGACTCAAAAGATGCCCTAGGACCAGCAGAGAGAGAGCATCCATTAAATCTGGGAGCTACCATGAGTTTCACTCTCTGCACTTTCTTCCACATGGACAGGTTCAATGCTTCCCATGTTTTAAAATCACATTCAATTTGTTCATCTGTCCAGTGAGGGTATCCAAGACCATGTCCTCCAGATGTCTATTGAACAACACCCCCAACTTCTTTAATATGTGGCAGCCTCCATGAAAGGACAGATTCCCCAGAGAGGGAGGGCTTCACATATGAATTGCAACCACGTGTTCTATATATCATTGTGGGTGGGACAGCATCAGGAAATTTCATCAGTGTCGAGGAACCTTCTGCTCCCCCACTGCCATCCTAATACCCTCAATTCTCATTTCTCTGTCTTCATTTATGGCCACGGTTAATGGGTTCAGGGCCAAAAGAAATAGTAGTAGCGACAGCGGGCATCACTGCCATATCCCTATCTCAAACTGGAGTCTTTACGATATAAAACCCCCTGTGGTTGCCACACCACAACTTCTGGGTTTGTATACATGCTGCTTAGCCACATCAGAAATGTCCAGCTGAAACCCATCCTTTCCATGGTGCAGAGAAGATACCCTGGGACCATTAAACGGAGTGCTGGTTCCGAGTGAGGCGGATTGGCAGTCAATGCTTCAATCTTCTTCATGCAATGGTGGTGATGTGTTGGTTCTGATGATTGAGTTTCGAATGTGATGCAGCACTTTGGAGTGCGATGTGCTGATTCCACTCCCACAGTAGGGCAGATGCACCGGTTCTGCTTCACGCAGGCTGGAGATGCATTGATTTCTCTGGTGCAATTACCCCAACCATCGTGCTTCAGTTTATCGCATACCGGTGGCATCAAATGGGTTTCCTAAAACAGTGCTATGTCTGCCTTAGTCGGGTCCAGAAAGTTAAATACCTTTTTGCTCTGTATGACGTGTGTGTGAGAACATTCAAGTTCAAAGACAGTAGTGTGAGGGGTTTTGTGATCCACTGCATCGTTAAGATATACCTGGTGCATCCAGTGGACTCCTAACGGTCTGCAGAACGATATGAGCTGTAGGTATGAGTGCAAATGATACCCTGCTACCAGATAAAGTATTGGTCAGAGTCTTAGCAGGGTACCCCCCTCCACTCTAATTATGTTCCTTGGGGTGAAGGCGATTCTCTGTAATCTAGAGTGTTAGAACCCTCCACAAGGGGCAAAAAAGAGGCATTCTATATGCCAACCCCCCTACTAACCTACCTGCTAACCAAACCAGCGGTAGCGCTGGGACTCCGTTGACTGCCATATCATCGGCATTTCGGCCCTCAGCCCATGAAAACTAGTTAGAAATGTGGTCTCAAATACCGGGGAGCAGTAGACATCCAAGAACCAGGAGAGCTACCCTCAGAACTCTCAATGAAGGCCCTGTCCCTAATTACACCCCAGCAGCATTCAGCATAAATCATAAGAAGGATTTCTCATCTACACCTGAGCAACCCCCTTCCATTCCCACCCGCACAAAAAATCATGCTGAACAGTCTGTCCCGGCTCCATTGTCTCATATGCCTCACTCATCAATACCCTGCTACTGTCTGAATGGTCCCACCTCCTACTTTCTCTTGAGGATATTCCACTTCTCCCTCGTTCTTCCACCCCTCAATATCATACCTCCTGGGTCCTCAGCTGCTTCGGTTGGTGTGTCTGGTCCATAATCAATCAGTCTCTTCTACCCATGCACAAGGACACTTTAGGATATGGGGAGGATGTGGACCAAACCCAATCTTCAAATATGAATCTGCGAGACACAGCACATTCTACCAGGTAACAGTCCCTGGTCCAAGAACCAAACAGTCACAAAAAGTCATCCAAAAATACTGGCCCCAAACCAAAATAAGGCTCACTTCATGGCTCAAGCATAGAATGAGATTTATCCCTGCAATGCCGTGTGTCTCTTTTATTTTATTTATTTATATGCTTCTATAGCGCCTGAATAGACCCCCGAAGGGGTATCTCTGCGCTTTGCCATACAGAAGAACCAGCTACTATGCCCGGACAGTACTAGTGTGTCGTGGGGGGGGAATGAATTACATGCTAGAAAAAAGGTACGTTTTCAGGGTTTTTCGAAAAGACAGGTGGTCAGTACTAAGCTTTAGTGAGAGGGGGAGGGTGTTCCACAGAACAGGCCCTGTGTATGCCAAAGCCTTGCCTCCTTGGCGAGTTTTTTTAATTTTTGGAACCTTAAGGAGCTGGAGATTGCTCGATCGTAGTGAGCGGCCAGGAACATAAGGAAGGAAGGCTGTAGTGAGAAATTTCGGGCCTTTCCCCATCAGGCACTTGTGAATTGTACACAAGATTTTAAATTTGGTCCGCAGTCGCACTGGCAACCAGTGAAGTTCCATCAGTAGTGGCCGGGAGGGAGTCCTGGATGGAGCATTCATGACTAACCTCGCGGCCGTATTCTGGACCACCTGTAGTTTGTTAAATTGGCCTTCATTAGCTGACAAAAGAAGGCCATTACAGTAGTCCAGTCTACTGACGACCAGAGCCTGGACCAAGGTCTTTCTGTGGTGATCTGTGAGGAAAGGAAACACCCTTCTCAGCAGAGAAATAACCCCGAAACAGGTACCAGCAACCTGGTTGACATGATCTTTGAAGGTCAGTGACTGATCAAATAGCACTCCCAGATTTCTTATGGTCTGTTTAGGGATAGGGGCAGGTCCTAGTTCAAGAGGCCACCACTCATTGGACCATAATGTTACTGCTTCCCCATAAAGTACAACCTCTGTTTTGGTCACGTTGCACTGTAAGCAGTTGTTGGCCATCCATTTGGAAACTGCCCTCATACCTTCTGCAAAAGTTCTTTGTAAAGCAGGAGAGAAGGTCTTAAAGGGGAACAGAAGTTGGGTGTCATCGGCGTAGGACACCGGTATAAACCCAAAGGATCTCACTAAGTCAGCCAGGGGGCCACGTACACATTAAACAATGTGGGGCTTAGGCATGAGCCCTGTGGCACACCCCTGGTGAGCTCCCTGGCGATGGATTTATGGGAGCCCAATCTGACTTCTTGAGAGCGACCCGAAAGAAAGCTCTCCATCCAGGACAGGGCCGTACCTCCCAATCCTATCTCTCTCAGACGGCAGAGAAGCAAATCGTGAGACACCGTATCGAAGGCAGCGGATAAGTCCAATAGCACCAGAATCATCGACCCTCCACTGTCAAGCGTCATCCTGATGTTATTGGTGACAGCCAGTAGGGCGGATTCGGTGCTATGGTTGGGCCTAAAACCAGATTGTGAGGGATCTAGGCCATCCGCTGTCTCGATATAGTTTGAAAAGTGGGTGTTCACGTGCTTCTCTGTTAACTTGCCGATGTATGGCAAGAGAGAGATAGGTCGGAGATTAGATAGATCCGTCCAGGGTAGGGTCGCCTTCTTCCTGATTGGGTTTACTACCGCAGTCTTCCATTCCATGGGGACTTGGCCTTTGGCCAGGGAGGTGTTGATAACTGTCTGGATCGAGGGGCCTAAGATGGAAATCAGAGGGCCATCATTTTAGCAGGAAGGAGGTCGTTGGGAGAGCCTGTTTTCATATGGCCAATAAGGGTTGCCAAATTTTGATCTGTGACGGGAGGAATGACAAACAGGGAGTTTGTGGCCTGAGTACCGGGTTTAGCTTCGGGAATGGATGTAGTAACCCCACCTTTAGAGGTTAAGATTTTGTCATAAATCAAATTTATTTTCTCCTCGAAAAACTCAGAAATTTCGTCACAGAGTGGTTGAGAAGCATCATCGGTACTTTCAGTGGCTGTGGGTTTAATAAAAATTTTCAAAATTTTAAATAATTCACGCGGACAATTTCCTGCCTCCTCCAGTTGTGCGGAGAAGTGGACTTTCCTGGCTAATCTTATATTTTTATAATATGCTGACTGAACCTCGTGAAAGGCTTTCCTGGCCTCTTCATTTTTAGATGTTCTCCATGTTTTTTCTAAGTGTCTGCATCTTTGCTTTTCCTTTCTAAGATCAGCTGTATACCATTTCTCCTGTTTGGTATGGGGGAATTGTTTGTGTGGTTTAAGGGGGGCAAGGGTGTCAATAGCGGATTTCAGGGACTGGTTAAATTTCTCTAATGCAGACTCAGCAGTGTCTGCATCCGTGACAGTCGGTTGCACCCAGTATTTGTGCAAATTGGTCACTGAAATTTTATGCCATTCTCGCCGAAGAATAGGCGGGGGCAGAGCTTTCTGAGGTCGTTTGATCGGTCCAGCTAGATAAAACTCAATCAAAAAATGATCTGACCAAAGGATCTTTTTTGCAGGAAGACATCGTATTTTGGTGCAGTTAGAGAATATAAGGTCTCTGCACGATGTGGTCACACCTTTCCTCCATTTTCTTCTCACCTTTTCCAGACTTCTGCATTCCGCCGAGATGTCATCATTCCTGTCAACTCTATCCCCTTTGGTGCCATGTGGGGATGTGACCAACACCAATGTGTCCATCCCAGCTTCCTCTTTACATTCCAAAGTGTCCAATAGCCTTTCCAAATCCGGGTCAATGTATTCTTTTGTCTAGCCCTCAAATGTGAGCAGCATTTTCCCTGGCTCCAGAAGTCCATATTTCATCTCCCTCCTCCGGAGTCGATGCTGAATGGTGAGAAAGCAATGCCTTGTCTGATTCATTTCAAAGAAGAAGTTCCGAGTGAGGACAATCCAGCTGCTCTCAAACAGATGTTAGCTTCTTCTTGTATAACTCTATTTTGAGGTCTCCTAGAATGTATAGGTTTGAGTGGCCTAGATGGGAGTCAGTTACTGTATCAAGTTGGGTATCTTTAAAGATGTTTTTGCTGCGTTGTGGTTTTTATATGAAGAGGAAGTAATAGGTGATATTTGGAGTCAGGTGACCTCTTATCATCAAGGATTCACAGCCATCCATAGTGAGATTTCCAACAATTGTTGTTAGAAATGGGTTCTCTAGCTTGCTTAGGTATGCAACTTCTCCAATAGGGACCATCACGAATAGTCAGGGTGAGCTAGATACACACTAAAAGATAACTTGTGCTAATCTTCTGGTATCCTGGCACAGAGCAGTCAGGCTTTTCTAAAGAGGCAACGTGCAAAGTATTTGGGCAACACACATACACAGTAATACAATGAAAACACCACAAAAAGACTCCACACTGGTTTAGAAGAGTAGACAATAATTCTGTAATCAAATCAGGACTGAAATAATAACAATCCAATAGGTAGAAGTTGAGATATGAATCTTAAAAGAATATTAGTGTTTCTAGTGCTTAGAAGCAATAATTGTCTCTAGAGGTTATTTGGACTTGCTGGACTGGGCCAAAGTCAAAGGTTCAGGCTGCATGCGATGGAGCGTAGGTTGGCTACAGGACCCACACCGGCCCGGTGAATGAAGTACATTAAACCTTGGTTGCAATAGCAAGATGCGGGGTGCAGACGAACAACGTAATATTGTTGAGCAATCAGTTGAGGTGTTGCGTCAATTTTTTTCATGCAGTGGCGGCGATGCATCAGGTCTATTGAGGCAGCGCCAGTTAAGTATGGTAGATCTCAAGCTGATGCACCAGGCTATTCCACGCTGGAGGGGCGATGTGTTGGTTCCAAAGCAATATTTCTGGATTTAATGCAGCGGTCCGAGTGCGACTTAACAATTCTACTCCCGCAACAGGGTCAATGTGCCAGTTCTGCTACACGCAGACTGGAGATGCGCCAATATCTCTGGCGCAAGTTTCTGGGCCCATTTCCAGTGAACCAGTCGCAGGAGCGGGTGTTGAGACTTCAATAGCCCTGAGTCTCAAGCAACAGAAAGCAAGCCAACACGCCCTTGGAGATCGCTTTGGTTGCAAGTCAGAGTTTAGGTCTCTTCAGCAGGGTCATAGAGCAGCAAGAAGCAGGGCAGCACAACAGATGTTGTATGTGTAGGCTGTCCTGTTTTCAGTTTCTATTTTTGGTAAATTCTGGTGGGGTTTTTTCAGTGTTTTCAATATCTTAAAAAACAGTTGTTATCAGTGGTTACACATTTTCACGCCACTAAAAACAACAGAAAAAGTGTATTTCCGGTGTTTATGGAACATTTTGCTTTTATCATTGCTTGCTTTCTGCACTGAAAGAACATGGTATATAGACAGTGTACGTGTAGTGTATATGAGGTCCAAAGAGATTTTTGCAAATTAATCTTATTGTAGTACACCATACAATACTTCTTCAGTGAGTCTTTGGTCATGTGCGCTCGCGCTTTCCTTCCCATGTAACCTTCTCTGAAAAGGCCCTCTCAGCATTCATAGCCCCGTGGGCTGAGAACCGTCAGCTAAGGGGCACAGTTTGCATGACTCTTTCTTTGATGCCACATAAAGCACGAAATGATAAATATTTGCGTTTTAGTTCCTGGGCATAAGAAAACAGTGCACCAGAATGGACTAAAAAGTCAATAGCATCCCTCATTAACTCTGAAGTTTGTAAAGATGCTTTCAGCATACCATCTAACAAGTGGCAAGGATCTCCTACAGGGAATCACTACAGCTCGGGTATCAATTTTGACAGGTCATCACACAAATTTTTTATATACGTAGCTGAATCACTACAAATACAAACAATATCACTCCAATCTTTGTTGAACGTGAAAAGAACCTTTTTTGCAGAGCATAACACGTGACACTGCATTCCATGTTTTCCAAAAAGTCTGGTGTCACGTTTTCACCACTATCCCAGATGCTTGGTGATATATATACTTGTCACTATACCTTTAATGTAATGTTTAAAGCCTGAGGTGTTGGCAATTCACCTACTATCAATACTGACCCACTAGAAACTACGGTCTGATGTATTAAGGGTTTTTACCCATTCTCTGTGGGCAAATGTGATGACACATATTAGGAAAGAGTTTTATGAAACTAGCCATTTTACCTATTAGTGAAAGAATCAAATGCAGCCAAAATATCAAATGTGAGTTTGATATGTCCTGATTCTCTACAGTTTATAAAATAATTAAACTAAACCTAAAACGTGAAACTAAACCCCGCATCTTTCGATCAAAGGCCATAAAACTGAAAAAAGTAAAAGGAAGAAGAAACAATATTTTAGTGGCATCCCCAAAGAACAAAACTCAAGTAGAATAATGTTAGCCAGTCTTTCTTACTGCTAGCTTGTATAACAAAGTTACATTTTATTGACCCCTTCAGTAAGAACAAAATGACTCTTTCACTTTCTTTTTCCTTTCTTTGAATGGCATTTAGTTCGTGGTTGTGCAGGTGTTTTTTCAGTGTTTATATGTTTTCACCGGTGAGGGCTATTTTTCTTTCAGTGGGGTTTTATCAGTTATTATAGGTTTAAACCTAAAACCCCACAGCCTACGTATGTGTAATGAAAGGGGAGTTTAAGGCATGGCAAACAGTTTTAATTGCCAACCGTAGACTGCACACACAAGCCCTGCAGTTGCAGGCCTGAGACAGGTTTGAAAGACTACTTGTGTTGGTGGCACAATGAGTGCTGCAGGCCCACACTTGTAGCATTTAACTTACAGGACCTGCATAAATGACATACCAATTAACAAGATACTTACAAGTAAATTAAACATGCTAATTGTGTAAACACAAATGTTACCATGGTTAGGGGAGATGTACATGCACTTTAGCACTTGTCAGCAGTGGTAAAGTGCTCAGAGTCCTAATGCCTACAGAAAAATACTGTAGAAAGAGGAAGTAAGCAGGCACAAATATTGGGGGAAGACCACCCTAATGATGAAAGGTCTAACAATTGTGGAGTGGAGTGTTTTTGATGGATAACAGCTAAGCTTCCTTCAATTTTGTCAATATGATTTTTGGTAATTTATGTGAACATCAGGAGGGATGGCTGCATGGCATGTGGATGCAGAATCTTATCTAAGCCATGTTTCTGTAATGAAGGGGAAGTCTGGTATTGTTTCTGAGAGTATATCAAAGATGTTAAAAAGCTATTTTTGTTCTTGGAGCTTGCATTGATGGGTAGGCATTTTTAGGTACTGTGTTTCTTTCTTCTTCATGTTCTGTAATAATGGTAGATGCGGAGGATGTATTTTGATCTTGATGGTTTTGTTGTAAATTGTTGTTGTGACTGCTGTTTGAGGTGGAGGGTAGGTTGTATGGTAGAGAATTGTGGACTTTAAATTATGTGTGTAGGTTTCTTGTGGTGAGTCATGCTTTTGTAACTTATGAGTGAGTGGGACAGATATTTCCAAATAATTAGGAATATAACTGCTATATTGACATAAGTGACCTAGAAATGTTCTCATGTCTCTTTTATTTATTTATTTAGGAGTTTTATATAGCACTTACAAGACCTGAAGGGTATCAGAGCGCTTTACAGCAGCATAACATGAATAGAAACATAGACATTAGAGCAGCATAACATGAGTAGAAACATAGGCAATAGAGTACATCGACTAGTATCTAGAGTACTGGAGGTCACATAGATTGAGGTCATTGGCCAGATGCAAGGAGGTGACGATTGAGGAGAAGTTCTTTTAGTTGTCTGTTGAAGATCGTGAAGGAGGGACTAGTCCTGATGTGGGTAGGGAGAGAGTTCCAGATTTTTGGGGCAGTCCCAGAGAAAGAGCGGGAGAGGGCTTTTTGTTTATGTCTTTTTTGGGGGATTACGAAGAGCGAGTGGGAGCTTCTTAGGTTTCTTGCTTGATCTACTTTTGTGAGTTTGGCTGCGAGGTAGTCCAATTTGCCTGTGTGTAGGGCTTTATGGGTGAGACAGGCAGTTTTGAAAGCGCAGCGGGCTTCGATGGGAAGCCATTTCAGGCCCTGTAATGCAGGGGTGATGTGGTTGAATTTATTGGTCCCATTGACCATTGTTGCAGCTGCGTATAGGGTGGACCTCATGGAGGCCATGTGTGTTTTAGCTGTTCCAGTTAGTGTGGCATTTCCATAGTCCGGTCTGGAGGGAACTAGAGATTGGGTTGGGATTGCTAAGTCATTGGGGGGTATGAAAGGTTTAATTTTGTTGAGGTGTCTTAGGTTGTAGAGGGCACCTTTTGCTATGGAGTTAATGTGGGATCTCATGTTGAGACTTGAGTCTAGAGAGATCCCTAGGGATTTGGCTGAGACTGCTGGAGTAAGTTTACAGTTTAGAGAGTCATGGTTGTTTATCCATACTTGGATTTGGGGGGATGTTCGTGATTGGAGAAGACAAGGATTTCGGTTTTTTCTTGGTTGAGTTTGAGGTGGTTGAGTGTTAGTCAATTTTCTACTTTCGATAGTGTGGAGTTGAGTAGGAAGATGTCATTGAGGGTGGCGACCCTGGGGGATAGCTGGGTGTTGTCAGCATAGAGGTGATAGTCGATGTTTGCTTGTTTTAAAATGGTAGTGAGCGGTTCCATGTAAATGTTGAAGAGTGTGGGGGAGAGGACTGAGCCTTGGGGGATACCTCGAGTTGAGGGGGAGGTGTCGGACATCGTATTCTTGATTTTGATGAATTGCGAGCGGTTATGTAGACAAGATTAAAACCATTTTAGGACATTACCATCTGCTCTGATGCGTTTTTGTAGGGCGCCTAAGAGTAGTTTGTGGCCTACCGTGTCAAAGGTAGCTGATAGGATAGAGTTATGAATGTCATCAGTTATGTTCAGTATGGCCGTTTCTGTGATGCATCCCTTTCTAAATCCAGATTGGTGTGAGTCAAGTAGGTTGGTGGATTTCAGGTGTTGATTCAGTTGGGTAAGAAAATATTTCAATAGTAATCAGCAAGTAGGGAGGAGGAATAACTGTCCATTCAGTTCCCCTGATTAGTTACAAAGATCAATAGTAGAATGGACACTTGTAATCGCGTTACCTTGGTTACTTAAAAAACCCTCATAAACGCGCTGATCACCGCGTTAGTGAGTGTTTTTTAAGTAACCAAGGTAACGCGATTACAAGTGTCCATTCTACTATTGATCTTTGTAACTAATCAGGGGAACTGAATGGACAGTTTTTCCTCCTCCCTACTTGCTGATTACTATTATTATTAAGCAGCGCACAGCTGCGGGAGATTATCTCTTTGTCTAGTCTCATGAGTAGCAGAAGTTAAAAAACTAATGGGAGCTAGAATTATGGATGACAATTGTGGACTAAGCTACACAGAGAACGACATAAATGAAATACTACAAGCCCAACCCTTACTACAAAATACAGATTTAACACAAGCCCTTGCACATAGTGACAACTTGGAGACATTAACCGAAAAACAGAAGGAACAGATTCGGACGGCGATCCATGGCATTATAATGACTGAATATTTAAGATCTAAGTCAGCCCCAAGGGGCTTGTGGGTAAACAATGCCCCACGGATCTTCCTGCATGACCTGGTATTCCGTCGGGATTGGTCATCAATTTCTTGGAAGTGCACCTTGCACTATCTAGTCTTAATAGTAAAAACAGCGAAAAGACTGTCAGACGAACTATTAGTACAAATACAAATATGTGAAAATGATTTAAAGAAAACAATTCACATTTCAGTTTTCAAAAAGAAATTAGAACAGCTGAACAAAGAAATGAACGAGATGCAGGAGTACATAATGCAAAATAAGCTACAGAAATTAGGCAAAGACCTCAAACGATTTAGTCAAGAGAGAATGCACCCATACACGAAAGAGGATTACACGGCTCCCAAGCAAAATTCCGATAATGAGTCAGGAGGGTGGAATTCATCCGACATTTCTGAAGGGAGCCAGGATGACCAACCTTCAAGAAGAGGGAGATACTCCTATAGACACCAACGTCCGCGACGAACAAATAGGTGGCCTAGACAAAACTTCGGAGGACCCCAAGTACTATACTTCCAACCATACATACCTTAATACCCAGGTTGGACGCATCCTTACAATGCAGGAATGCCACAAATGCCTCACATGATGGGACAACAAATGACAGGAGTAGACAACCCCCAACAACAGCCTTTTTTAGCGAGAGGCCAAAATCAACAAAGGGGACGAAGGAAAAACCTTACCTGGCAAGATCAACAACGAAACATGATGACCAGGAGGATGTCATTGGAGAAACCGGGCACCAGCAAAACGAGTCATTAATAGTAAACCTTACAGACATAGTGTTAACTGAAGACCAAACGAATGTCCTTAACAAAGGTTTAGGATTTGTCCCGATGCCCACACTAGACGTTTTCAAATTAAAAAGCGAATTAGCAGAGTTCTGTAGGACTCTGAAGCTCAAGGCATTTTTCTCGGGAAAGGACCAAGGGAAAATGATGGAGATACCAGTTTGAGAATCAAATCAACATTCAACCCTCCTAACAGCGCGGTCCCTATTGAAATACAAACATTTGAACAAGCACTCATGAAAGGTGCCGATTAACTGAAGAAAAAAACGAAAAAAACTTTCCAAAATCTCACAAAAAATGAAAGAAGGGCCCTTGAGGAGTTACAGAACAACGAGAAAATAATCATCAAGCCGGCTGACAAGGGGGGAGGCGTGGTAATCTTAGAAAAAGAAGGATATGACCAACAATGCCTGTCTCTCCATACAGATACTAAATTCTATCAAAGAATATTGATTGATCCAACGCATCGACTCCAAACTATCATTAAGATGATGATACACAAAGCTGAGACCAACTCATGGATTTCCAAAAAAGAAGTGGAGTTCCTCGAAGCACGGGAACCAAGAACACCATTCTTTTGTTCACTCCCCAAAACTCACAAAAACAAACTACCCCCACCGGGACGACCCATAGTTTCGGGGATTGGCTCCGTTCTGGAACCTTTGTCTAAATTCGCTGACCAGTTTTTGAAACCCTTGGTACAGCACACGCCTACATATCTAAAGGATACCCGTGACCTCTTGAATTTACTCACAGGATTGAGTTTTGAACAAGAAACAATGTTACTAGTAGGACTAGATGTTGAATCACTCTATACTAGCCTACCACAGAAAAAAACATTGGAAACTCTAGAGAACATCCTATTCATGATAGACTGGAACTATCGAACTCCCAGACACTTCGTACTGGAATGCTGCCGTCTAGAATTAACGGAAAACTACTTTGAATATAATGGAACTTTATTTTTTCAAAGACATGAAACATCCATGGGAAGTGCATTCGCACCGTCGGTAGCAGGACTGTATGTCAGTGAATTTGAGTCACAACATGTGTTGAATGACACCAACCCGTTAGTTTCCAACATTTTATTTTGGAAACGTTACATAGATGACATCATCATGCTCTGGAAGAATGACAAAGATCTTAACATATTTATGGAATGGCTCAATCAGCGAGATGATTGCCTCAAATTCACCTTCACAGCAAATAATGAAAGTCTCGACTTACTCGACATAACAATCTTTGCCGAAAATGGAAGACTGGAAACAAAGACTTACTCAAAACCAACTTCTAAGAACAGCCTCCTATCATACCGAAGTTTCCACCCTAAACCACTGCGGGACAACTTACCCTTCAGTCAATTTTTGAGGCTGAAATGGAATTGCAGCAAAACGAATGACTATATATCACAGGCAAAAGAACTCAGTGAAAAATTACAGAGAAGAGACTATCCGCAGAAAACAATGGCGAAGTGTCAGAAAAGAGCAAAAAATCAACCTAGAGAATGCCTCCTCCAAACACCAGCAAAAGAACCAATCACTGACCTTATGCCATATGAAGTTAAAAATATTGTGAACAAGAACTGGCGAATACTGTCAACTGGAAAATTCAACTTGCCAAAACCTAGATTTGCAAATAAAAGAACTCGTAATATGAAAGATATTCTTGTACACACAAGACCGCAAACACGTCCAAAAATGTCTCAGTTAAGAAACTTTGAGATGACACCTGTTACAGGCCACTATCCATGTGGTACCTGTTTAGTGTGCAAGTTAACCACTGTAAGCAAAATTTTACAATTAACAGAGACACTCACCTGGACACAGAGGCAACACACTAATTGCAACTCGACACATGTAATATATATGGTAACGTGCCCCTGCAGAAAGAAATATATTGGGATGACAACAAGGAAAGTAAAAATACGGATTGGAGATCATAAGAGTAACATAAAAAATAAAAAGAACACAACCAAACTATGCACTCACTTCACAGAATCGAATCACAAAGCTGAAGAACTAAGATGGACAGTCATTGAAAAGCTACAGAGCAAAACAAACAATACCGAAAGAATCCTGTTTGAGAAGGAGCAAAGGTGGGTGGACCGACTTGGAACGAACACTGATGGATTAAATGACAATATACCCTGGCATCAGTTTTCAAAATAGATACCCCATGTAAACTGAAGTGAAACCAAAGGACTCTGCTCCACGTTAACTAACTCATGGGACACTTTAATTATAAACCCTCTAAAACACCATGGTGTTCACCAGTGCAAAACCACACCTTATCCATATATACATTTATTTTTTCCCTTTTTTAAATAACTTTTCCCTTTCCTAACAGATAGGATTTTGAAGAATGTACACGAGTAGGGTGAATGCCCCCCATTTAATAAAATTAACTTCACGTTCTTGATGCAATAGTATTTCGTCTTGTTAACTTTCACCGTGAATTTAACTTTATTAAAACACACAGCACTGACACTAGCTTTGTCAACATACAAGAGCCATATAAACGCGGAGATAGAGAGAGTCCTATTTCTATTTCCATTATTTCTGGAGCCAAAAGACCCCCGGCACATAGCTTCCGTGTCCGGGGACAGAGTCAGCACAAGAAGCAGTAACTTTACCAAATGCGGGTAAGCAAGGTTCCGAGGCCACCGCCGTAGTACCTATAGATGAATGTACTTTACTTTTCACTTTTGACTTAGGAAATGCTTGATTATCTCTCTAACAGCCTGTGATCTAAAAGCATCCTATCCCCGAAGACACTCGTTTAAACGAGGTAATTACCTTTGACTAACATAGGTGGGGGGGTGTGTAAGTTTTATCGCTTACACAGATACATTTATGAATGAATAACGCGGATAACAAGTAATCTGACTCCCTAGAAATGCACCACTGACTAGCATGTTTGGGTTTAAATGTACATGCCGACCCAGTTTAGGAATAATGGTGAATAAATGGTCAAACAATTTACGCCACTAAATACACCAGATATAATCAATATCCTCAGCGTCTTACCATCAGACGAACTGAGCCTTTTAGAATTATTAATACGTTCTCCATTTGTAGCGAACACAAGACAGTCACCGTACCTAGTCCCCTAAGTTATATTCAGAGCGCGAATACACGTGTTTTGTAAACTAATTCTCACCTCAAAATAGGTTGAAATAAAACATATGCTTGAAGTATGTAGAGTTGTATGCTACCCACATCATTCTATATGTTTGCTTTATATCAATACAGGTACAACAGAACCTCAATAAGCAATACAGTGGCGAAAAAACAACCACTGAAAATACTGCACAAATGGTGTAAGTATCTATCATTTTTCTATTGAGTCCTGACGAATGCTCCATAGACCGGGCTGGGCAAGGAGGAGCAGAAACATGTTGACTGATGATTGAGAGTGGTATACCGAGATCAAGTTTCTCGATCTTTATATATACCCAGAGCTTTTTAATAATGAGCGACGTCTTACCAATATTAAAATCCATTTTTTGACGCCAGCTTGTTTTTTAATTTCCTATTTTTTATTGTGGGCACGGAACTATCTCTGGACACTATCGCGTAGGACCAGTGGTTGCCTCAGGCTTGAGGCAGGCATACAGCACACTTAACAAACCTGATGACGATGCCATAACGCGAGTGTGGGGCGGAAGAAAAGATATACCGCTTTATACAAACTGATCACCGCGTTTATGAGGGTTTTTTAAGTAACCAAGGTAACGCGATCACAAGTGTCCATTCTACTATTGATCTTTGTAAGAAAATATTTCTCCAGGATTTTGGCTAGGAAAGGAAGGTTGGTGATGGGCCTGAAGTTTTTGAGGTCATTCGGGCTGGCATCAGTTTTTTTTAGAAGGGGGTGACTTGGCCTTGTTTGAGGCAGTTGGGCATCAGTCAGTTGTTTAGGGAGCTGTTGTCCACAGTGGGGTTAGGAAGAGGTTGAGGTTCTTAGTCAGGGAGGCTGGTAGGGGGTCAGCATAGTGGTTGGAGGGTTTGGAGTTGGGGAGTTGGTAATCACCTTGGAGATGTCCTCTTCGGAGAGAGGTTCGAAGTCTTTCCAACATTTTGGGGAATATGGGTGTTTAGGGAGAAGGTTTATTTTGGTGGTTGGCAGAGGAGGGGTCTCATCTTCTGGGAGTATGTCGTAAACTGGGGTTGAGTTAGGTTTGGTTGTGGGTGAGGATTTGCTGTGTTGAGATTGAGGGCGCCAGTCAAGGGAGAGCTCGATATTGGTGATTTTGTCATCGAAGAATTTGGCCAGGTCGTTACACTGAAGTTTGGAGGTAGGTGATTTGCTTTGGTGGGCTTGGGGGTCTGTTTCTGGATGATGTTGAAAAGTTCTTTGGGGCGGTTCTTGGCTTCGTCTAGGGCACTCCGGAAGAAGGAGACTTTTTCCTTGATTATGTGCTTTTTGTAATTGCTGCATTCTTTTCTGAGCTGGGAGAGGTTGGTTGTGGATGGGGCCGCTCTCCAGAGTCTCTCAGTGGCTCTTACCTTTCTTCTTTCGTAGTTGAGGTCTTTGTTGAACCAGGCTCTGGAGGGAGTGTCTCTGACCCTTTTCAGTTTCAGAGGGGCTAGTTGGTCAAGAGCAGTTATCATTGTCCTGTTGTACAGTGTTGCGAGCTTGACCGTGTTGAGGTTGTCTGTGGAGGGAGGGAGAAGTGAGGTCATGGTTTCTTCGAGGACAGGGAGGGGGATGGCATTGAGGTTTCTGCTCCTTTAATGGGTAATTTGAGGTATAGCTGGAGGACTAGCAGTTTTTAGCTATGATCGCATCAAGGGTAGAACACTTGTTGTGGGTTTGACCCTTGCAGTGTTGGGTGAGCTCAATTGTGAGAAGGAGTTCATTTAGAGACTGAATGACAGTGTCCTTTTCGTTATTCCAGGGGAGGTTGAAGTCACCCAGGATGAGGTTATCGGGGTGTGTGAGTAAGGCCCAGATGTAGGTAAAATAGATTTACCGATTTTAAATTACCGAATCATACCGATTCGGTAATTAAAAATCGGTAAATCTAAGGGGTTGAGATGTAGGAACATCCAGATGTTCCTGCTACCGAATCGGTAAAAATCTGTATTTACCGATTCGGTAAATACCGACCGGTAATGGCCCATTCATTCCTATGGGCTTTGAAGCCCATAGGAATGAATGGGCCATTACCGGTCGGTATTTACCGAATCGGTAAATACAGATTGACACAAGGGTGCAGGGGGTGTCACTTTGACACCCTCTAGCACCCCCAAAAAAGATTCGGGGGCCATGTGGCAGGCATACCTGCCCTAAGGGCAGGTCTGCCTGTCATATGGCACAGGTGTGCATGCACACATGTGCATGCACACCGGAATCGGTTTTTTACCATGAAGTTGGATTTCATGGTAAAATACCGATTCTGTAAGGCTTGTGGGACTCAGAAGAGTCCCACCTACATATCAATAATACCGAATAGGTAAAAATACCGAAGCGGTATTTTACAGATTCGGTAAATTTACCGATCGGTAAATTTACCGAATCTGTAAAATATGTGGCCCTACATACCATTTTGTGAATCTCGGTCGGTAACGGCCGAAAATACCGATTTTCGGCCGTTACCGACCGACCTACATCCGGCCCTAGGTCTGATATTTGTTCTCCGAATGCAGGAGAGTTTCCTGGGGGGTGGTAGATGAGATGGCATTTTATCACTTTGTTGTTTTTACGAGTTATGATGTATGTTTCAAGGCATTGAAAGGTAGAGAAGGAGTGGGTTTTGACTTCAACTAGATTGATGTTGTTCTTATGGATGATGGCAATGCCACCACCTCGTTGGTCAATTCTGTCTTTTTTGATGATGGAGAAACCAGGGGGGACTAGGAGGTCGAGGAGCGGATTGGATGTTTCATTTAGCCAGGTTTCGGTGAGGAACGCGATGTCAATGTCATGATTCAGTATGGCATAAGTCAGCTCTATTGCATGCTTGACTGCGGATCTGCAGTTTATAAGCATGCAGTTTGTCTTGCCGCTGTCAGAAAGGTTTTGGGAGGAGGGGGGTGCTTGGGGAATGGTTGAGCATTGGGGAGGAGGTCTTGTGGATCTAAGTTGTTTGTTGGCTCTAC
The DNA here is from genome assembly GCF_964261635.1 of Lissotriton helveticus. Classification (NCBI taxonomy): domain Eukaryota; kingdom Metazoa; phylum Chordata; class Amphibia; order Caudata; family Salamandridae; genus Lissotriton; species Lissotriton helveticus. The sequence continues at coordinate 284,266,924 of NC_136060.1, forward strand.
CTATTCCGGTGATTACCTGTATGTTGGAGGGAGGGGTTTGGGTAGTTGTGGGGTTGTAGGTATTAGAGAGGGTTGCTGCCTCTTTCAAAGATATCTCAGGGACCGCTCTTGTTGGTCTGAAAGATTGGGTGGTTCTCGGGGTGAAGCGCCAGCTGGTCATCTGGTGATGGGCAGTTGAGGTGGCTCATTAATGTTTATGAAGGAGAGGAATATTGGGTGTTGGGTGGGGTGGAGGGGCATTGGTGGTGAGAAGGATTGTGATTATGCTCTGCGAGATTGTGTTGATTTGGCTATAGAGAAGGGATAGGTCTTTGGTTATAGTTATGAGGTGCTTAGGGGTCATTAGTAAGAGGGTGTTGAGTTGTAGTTCAATGCGTGTAAGGCGTTCAGATAATTCTGCTATGGACTCTAGGCTTGGGGTAGCGGGAGAGGAGGGGTTGGGGGCCAAACAGACTGAGGGTGTAGGTTAGGACAGGAGGGTTAGTGGTTGGTAGGGCTAGGGGGAGGGGAGGTTTTGGGAGAGAGAGTCTGCTGTGGGTGTAGGATGGGACAGGGGGTTGAGGGGAGGTATTGTTAAGGGGAGTGGAGGGGTTGTGTGGCAAATTCAGCCGAGGGTGTGGGTTTAGACAGGTGGGTTGGGGAGGGTGGGATTAGGGGAAATGGGTGTGAAGTGGGGAAGTGGCTCAGGGCATGAAGTCATGGGGTGGGAGGTGTGGCTGGGGGAATGGGAGTGGGGGGTAGAGAGGGTTCTGGCGTGGGATGGAAGTCTGAGGTGTTCGGTAGTTGAGGGCTTGCATCATGTTTCATGGGTGTTATGTCTTTGGCTGGGTTCTGGGGAGTGTGCTGGGAAGGGGTGGGGTGGTTGGACGGGGTGGAGATGAAGTTATTTATTTAGGCGATTTGTGGAGCTCGCAAATACCCTAAGGTGTCTCGGCACTATGGAGTGTCTAGAGGTCGAACCAGTGGTGGGAGCTTATTGATTAAAAAGCCACGTCTTTAAGAGTTTCCAGAAGGCAAGAAGATTTTCACATGATTTGATGTGCAAGGGAAGAGTGTTCCATAGTTTAGCAATAGCGACGACGAATCTTCTGTCAGTTATGCAGCTTAGGGAAGGCGAGTTGCCTTTTCTGTATATTGTTATGGTGGTGTTGATTTTGAAGGAAGAGGACTTGGAGATAATCAGTATTTGGCCGTGGGGGATGTTGGTGATTTTGGTAATTCGTCGGAGGTTGGCTAGGTCATTTCTCCATTTGGCATGGTGTGTGGTGTAGAAGATGAGATCTGTTTTTGTCTTTCCTTTGGAGGGGTTATGGTAGAGGTCAGCTATGAGTGATTCAGGATGTTGCTTGAGTAGTCTATGTTTAAAGATTTTAGCTACGTTAGCTGAGAGGTTGGGTGGGTAGGTAATGAAGAAGGAGTGGGGGCTGTGTGGTTTAAGGTAGTGAGGAGTAGGGGGTGGGGGTTAGTGAGGAGTTCTGGTGGGGTCTTATATTGGTTGACATCCTCTTGATTAAGGGGATAGAGAGGAGGGGGGAGTACAGGTTGGGTTCCTCTAGTGGAGGTGGCACAGCAGTTTGAGAAGGCCAGGAGTCATCTGGGACCCTTCAGATTGAGGCCTTTCTCATTGGGCGAGCCGGGGACTACTCCCCTTCATCACGTAGCAGGGTGTTGGTCAAAAGCTTCCAGATCACAGGTAAGAGTTATTTGCTGGTTCAAACTGTTCAATGTTTTTGGTTCGATGGGGCAGGTTTCCCACGAATTTAAGGAATTGAGATCTGTGAGTGTCTTCAATTTTTCTTCTTACCCTAAGTACTTAACTTTTGAATGAAGCAATTTGGTTTTCTTGGCAGGTCTTACTACAGATGACAATATTAACTAAATAAGTAGAAGTGAATCTCCTATATGTTTCAAGGATGTGGTTCATCATTTTTTGAAAGGTAGCTGGTGCCCCATGCAATCCGAACAGCAGAACCAGAAACTAGAATAAACCATAAATTGTTGAGATAGCATTATTTTATTTGTCTTCCAAACACAAAGGGATCTGTCAGTATCCTTTTGAAAGGTCTACGGTTGATGTCTATCTAGACTCCCCACATTGCTCAAATAAGTCATCTAGACTGGGAAGAGGATAGTTATCAAATTCTGACTTTATTTAAGGTGTGAAAATTGATACAAAAGCAGATACTCCCAACCGGTTGCGGTACTAAACTATAAGGGAGCAGCAATTTGCCAGATTAATTTTGAATCACACCCAATTTCAGCATCTTTTCTACCTGTTGCTGGATTCTTTCTTCTAGCCTTTGGGAGGTGGTAGTGCTGATGTTTAACTGGTTTGTCATCATCTGTTTGTATTGCATGTATTGCTAAATGGGTTCTACCTGAGACTATATCAGAGAAGGGCAGCAAGTTTTATTCTCTCCTTTGGGTTAGGGCTTCCCTCAAAACCAAGGCTTCTGTAGTAGGCTCATGTTTCTCTTCTTCCAGCATCGCTTTCTAAACCAACTGAGTTGTGTGAGGTCCAAGCCCTTTTCTAAGAAGATTGGCATAAAAGATTTGACTGTGCCTGGTTGATAGTTGTAAATTATAAGTAACGCCTCCTATTCTCTACATGATTGTGTTTTTGCTACTGAGAGCGCATTTTGTTGTTGCCTGATTATAGAAATATTGGTGCCATTGTGCTTGATCAAGGGTATTTTGGGCTAACTCTCCAAGTTTTCCCAATCTGACTTTCAACTGTGTGGTATAATTTAGAAAGTTACTTTACTCTTGTACAGTCTGTTCCCCAATTTTCCCTAGATGCCCTAGGTTTGCATCTGACTAGAAAGTCAAAAGAGGAGCAACCCAGTCTGCTTTGGACCTGATTGTGAATTACATAAGGAGCCAAAGGGAATAATTGGGGCCAATTTTTCCCTTCAGCTGTAAGCATTTCTTTTAGGGTTAATTCCAATGTACCATTGTAGTGTTCTACCAGCCCATCAGTTTGTTGGTGATACAATGATGTCCCTCAATGTTTTATGTCTAGTCGTCCACAGACGTATCTCATTAGCTTAGACATATAAGGTAGATCCTGATCAGGCAGGAGTTCCTGTGGAAAGTCTACTCGAGCAATAAATTCAATTATAGCATTTGCAATGGTTTTGGATTCTCTGAGGGGAACACCCTCGGGAAATCTTGTTGTGTAATCAACCAGGATCAAAAGCTATTTATATCCTTTACTTTAAGGTGTCAAAGGTCCCTCTAAAGCTAGTCTTACTCTTTCAAATGGTTTACCTGCGAGTGACAACATATTTCACAGAACCCCTGGGGGAGAACATGGATTCTTTTTTTGACAACCTCACATTCTTGGCAATATTTGTTTAGTGGGCTACAATTCCACGCTAATAAAATTGTCGAATAATACTTGATAGGTTTTTCGGGCCCACAATCTACTGCCATTAAATGTGAATGGGCAAAGAAAAGTATTTGCTCTCTAAATGTATTGGAGACTGTTAGAACTGGTAGTCTTGGTGTGGTTTTCGCTAACTTTTTACCTTCAGACCTCCTGTTTGCTGACTTTGTTTTTGCTGGTTTTAGGACTCTGCGCACTTTGCCACTGCTGACCAGGGCTGATCAGGGCTAAAGTTCCTTTTGCTCTCCCCTTAGAACATGGTGGAATTGGCATGGGTAAATTCCTTGTAAGTCCCTAGTTAAGTGCCTCTACCTGTGCCCGGGCCTGTACATTAAGTTCTACAATGAACCTATAGCACTGGTTGTGCCATCCACTCAAGTAGCACTTTAAACATGTCTCAGGCCTGCCATTGAAGCCTGTGTTTGTACAGTTTTAAACTGCCATTTCGACCTGGAAAAATAAACCTATGGTCAGGCCCATACCTTCACTTTTAATACAGATATGTTACCTTAGATTAGGCCCTGGACCGCCCAGAGGTAAGGGTGTAGTGTATTTAAAGAGTTGGACATGTATTTTTAAGTTTTACGTGTCCTGGAATTGGAAAACTGTTAAATTAATTTTTCACTACTACAAGGCTTACCTCTTCCATAGGATAACCTTGGAGTTACCTAATTACATTTAATAAGCTGTAATTTCCAAATGGGAGCAGATACTCAGTTCATGCTTTTTGACTCTGAAATTGTAATGAAAAATTCTAACTAAAGGTGTAGTGGATTTTAAATTACAATTTTGAAAATGCCATATTTAGAAAATTACAAAAAGTATAGAATATAGATCACCTAGAACAAAACAAAAAAGGTGATGAAAAACTCCTAACATGTGATACCCCTACACAAATTCAACAATTTACAAAATGTAATAAGACAATAATCTAAAGTCAAAAGACAATGGCGCTCAATAAGTTACACAAGAAACCATACGGACAATAAAGAGTGTAAACATAAATAGTGGCTGTGGAAAGGCAAAACAAAAATAGCACAGATTGCGTCCTCTTCAATTAAGGCCAAATGCAGGCGTCAATGGCGTTTCGACCACTTGGTCAATTTCTGCATATACCCAGACACTGCCAATTTCATGGTGATTATTTCCGGGAGGCAGATTTTCTTGCAGAAAAGCTTAAACAACGTGGTAACCCCAAGAGGTTAATTAAAAGATCTCTCAAGAGAGCTTAGTATAACCACCATGAGTTCCTGTTTTCACCCCACCCTCCCAAAAGATTTGAAAGGATTCCTTGTGTTAAAACATTTAGCACACACAGCAACAGACATACGAAGATCATCAAAAAACAGTGGCTCTTGATCCAATCCACTGGTATTAGTAATGAACCACCGTTGTTTTCTTTTAAAAGAGTACGGAATAATGGCGACCATTTAGTCTGTGCTTCTTTGCCCAGCACTGATTCACCAGACCTTACCACGATGTGGGGCGTTAACAGGATTGTGGGCCATTACTGCTGTGGTAATTGTTTGATATGTGACGGCACTTTTGATAAGAAAGCAGTTCATTCATGAGGAAATAGCATATAACCTCAGAGATCACACAAATTGTAATTCTCAAAATGTAGTTTACACTATTTGGTGCCCCTGTAAGTTTATCTACGTGGGTCAAACTACTCAAAAAATCTAGGCTTGACTTTCTCAACATAAAAGTCGAATTAAAAGTAAGAATGAACATGCTCCATTGGTGTCCTATTTAATTGAATTTAACCATTCTCCAGAGGAGATACGCTGCCAGGTTATCGAACTGATAAAAAAAAACACACAGTGGGAAAATTCAAAACATACTGAAAAAGACCGAATGTCGCAGGATCTTAAGATGAGGCAGTATTAACAAGGGACGGAATACCCTTGAAGAATGCAACTCCATAATTTCTGGTTGACTTCTTGACTATTATGCATTTTGTTCTGCGTGTAGTAATAATATTATTTCCTTTTCTTCAGTGACAATCTTATCAGATATAATATGTGTTACTTTGATGAGCACTCTATACTTTTGTTTAAAAATTTGGATAATTATGAATGCATACTTTTATGTATTTAGGGGCCGATTAGGATGGCGGTTTTTCCGCATCCTCCGGGCCGGCGGAAGTGTCCGCCGGCCTGGAGGATGCGGAAAAACCGCTGCGGAGCCTCCAAAGACCCACCGCCAAATTAGGATGGCTGGTGGGTCTGGAATTCCGTCCGCCGCTTTTCCGCCGCGGTCGGCTTCCGACCGTGGCGGAAAAGCTATAACATGGCAGGCGGTGTCTATGAGACACCGTCCGCCATATTAGGATGTTCGTGAATACATGCTTTTCCACGGCGGCTTTTCCGCCATGGAAAAGCATACGGACATTCACTTTGGGGGCCCGTTGCGGGCCCCCTGGGTGAATGGGGGGTGGGGGGTGCACATGGGGGGTACCTATGGTACCCCCCTGCATTTGCGTGCACAAAGCAGCAGGCACCGTGCGGTGCCGGCCGCTTTGTGCATGTAAATGTAAAACATGCTTTTTTAACATTGCGGCGGGTGCAGCTTGAAGCTGCACCCGCCGCAATGTTAAATATAGAGGATGTGACCGCCACCCTGGCGGTCACATCCTAATTAGCACGGAGGGAACGCCGCAGCCCCTGCGGACGTTCCCTCCTCCTCAAGGGTGGCGGACGGACGCAAGTCCGTCCGCCATCCTAATCGGCCCCTTAGTTTGGAATCAAGCAGAAGATATCATCTTGATTATGGTCTCCCGAATTTGCTTTCAGGGATGGTTTTCTCTGTTTTGTTTAATTAATTTTCATTATTTGTGTGTACAATTTATCTGTAAAGGTCTCTTTTTGGTGTCAACAATATGCAGATGTTTGTTTTTGGATTTGAATTGTTTCTTTGTATATATTGATTATTGTGTGGCATAAATGTATTCCCCTGGGCGACTATTCCCACTTTGTATTGAAGTCTGTTGCATAAATATCATCTCGGTACTCTGTACCATTGAATTGATGTTTTTGCAATTGTTTTCTAATGGCTCCAATGTGGTTTAATAGATTTAGTTGAAATATCTCAGGAATACTCTAACATGCAGCTCAATTGGGACTCTGTATTGTCTGCACGTTATACTATTTTCCTAATTTTTGATATTTAAATTATTAATTGTAGCTTGTTTGATGTAGTCATATATAGCAAAGGATCTCTGTTCTCCTCATCCTTTATCTATCACTTTTTTTATTTCTTTAAAATCTTTTTGTGTACAATTGATTTCTACGTAGGTTAATTTTTCAATTCTTTCTGACCCTAACGATCATCTTCCATGTCCATAGTTGTTGTGAATAGCGTCTACACATACGCTGCTCACTTGAGTAATGTCACTTGACTTCTGGGGCACTCGATCGCTCCAATTTTTATTTTGAGCGGCTTTATATTTATGGAAATCGGATTGCAAATATTGTAGCCTGCTATCCTGCGGTACTAGATGTTGGCAGTCCTATTTTTATGTCTCTGCCTTGTGACCAGGGTTGCTTTCATGCTGCATCTAATACACCGAGTACTTCTGGTTTCACTCCGGTACACTAACACCGTTGCACCCCGCGTTGACTTGCTCGTAGTTCGGAGCAGATAAGGGGGATTTGCTTTTGTCTTTATCCTCTTCTTGAGTATGTTTTTGAAATTATCTTTTCTGAACATTTTTTAATCTATGGTCCTTTGTTTGGTTTTAGTTATGCTCTATTGAGGGACCACCTGAATACTATCTGGCCCTTTGTGGGAGAGTGATTTATTCCCCCTTTTATTTAACTGTAGTGCATACAGATAATAAATACTTTTTTTCTGTGAGTATACGCTCATTTTATTTGATATAGATAATTTTAGGGCTTCTACTTATTTGGTTAATTGACCTCTGTTTTCTGTACCTCATATAGTCACTTGTTTTGCACAACGCACTTGGAGTACATGCCATTGGAGTCAACTATTATCTTGGCCGCGGACACCTCGTGACTAGGAGATTGAATCAGTAGTTTGTTTCCTGATTTGTTTAGGATACATGTTTGTTCTTTCTAATAACTAATAATAAGTCATCTTTTTTTCCTATCATATATAGTAACTAATTTTTTGATTCTAAATAATGGATACACCTGGGAATTCTTTCTTCCTCTTTTCTTGCCTTTTGCCTGGCACATTGGAGTGTTGGATCATTTATTTTGCCTGCTATAACATTTCTGCCCAATTTATTTCAAAGTTTCTGGTGAGAGCGGTGCAGTTTGTGGAAACCCTCTCTACTTTTATATCTCCTTTTTTGTTTTTCACACTTACGGGGTTTTGACTGTATACAGTGATTCTTGTGAAAAATGAGAATGGAGTTTTTTCTACCCAAAATCTTTCTTTTTTTTGTCTCTTTGGAAAGTGTCAGGACACTGGTATTAGATGTCCCTAATGTTTATTGCTTCCTCCAGAAGATTAAGTATGACTTCCACCTCAAAACAGATCTCCTTGCCCTTGGAGCTTTTAACCAGTTTACCGCGGTGGCAATTCAGCAGCGGTGCGGGCATTCGATTGCGCGGGTGGGGCTGCATCGGCCAACGGTAGTGCTCGCAACGGCCGTTGGTCGACAAACGCACACAAGGGGTTAAATGGCTCTTTAGCTATCTGGTCTGTCTTTTGGTCCCCATGGGCACACCTAATGGAAACTTGGTGATTCAGAATCATTTGATAGTGAGAAACTAGACAACTGCCTTGATTAAGTTAAATGGGAAGTTTTGAAATAACTAACCTGGCCATATTGTTTGTTTATTCAGTTAGAGGGGTCTAGGCCAGGCGGCAATCAGACCCAAGCCTTTTTTGGTCACATTGATTAAGTTCTTGGCAGTCCTGGTCCTGCTACAGCTTTTTTGGTAGTCGTCTTTCCTGCCTACAAGGTGGCCTGCTCACTTTATTTAGATGCTGGCAGTTTGATGGATGGAAGACTGTTGGAGTGCCGCCAACTCCCCCAGGTATGTTCGCCCGTGTTGATGGCGCAATTGGCAAAGGCGCCTGTCAGAGGGAGGACCGCCCGTGTGTCCGCCAGGCCAATCATGATGTGCCCTTCTGCCAACGTGAATGTGGCAGTAAAAACTGCACACCTATATAATAATAATAGCATTCCAATGTGCAATGCATATGTCTGTAATGTTGACTTTTAAGAAATTTAAAGAAACACACCTTTATTATCACAATGTATGTATAAATGTGGTGCAAGCAGCCTACAAAAAAATAAACACTTGCACAAAATAAGATATCAAATCAAAAATCAAAAAGTCACCATACAGGTGATTGAAGGAATGAATGAATTCCAAAGATTGTGAGATTAAAAACATACTCAGCACACATCATTGGGATTAGTGCAATGTAAAATTATGTAGAAATTACACTAGACATGGTGTAACCTTTACATTATTAATTACCAGTAAAATCAGTGTCTGTCTCAATTTTTAAGTATTCAACATATACATCAGTGTAATCTTTCCCCTTGTCTAGTGCAAGTCCTGTAATGTATCCAATTTCAATAGTCACAATATTTTATAAGGTGAAATGCAAATGTGCTCATTCTGATTAGTAATCAAAGTGAAAGAAACACATCTGTAGTAACACGTTCAAAAATATTTTTAAACATCAATTAGTTGGTGTAATTGCCCATTACCATGATGAATTTCTGCACCTACATTCAAATGGCCATGAAATACTCTGTTAACTAGTGTATGCACTTACCAAAGTAGACATTAAAACAAATATGTTGTTTCACCTGCCATCATGGTAAAGAAAAATAGGCTCCTCACATTTTAGAAACATTGCTAGGCATGGAACAATTATAAAGGAAAATTCATGCCAGGACTCATTTGGTCAAATCAAAAATATAGCTTCATTCCAAAAAATAAAATACATCACTCAAATACTTTAAAAGCCTAATAGCAGTCCATAAAGTTCAAGTCTTGTGCAGTGACACAAAGATTGCCTCCTAATTCACTGCCAAGGGCAACCTCATAAGGCTTCTAGTGGGTAGAGCAGGCACCTCACGGAGTTTACTTGGCCTAGGGGATGTGGGTTTGGGAGGGATACTCTTGGGTTTGGTAGGAGGTATGGGTAGGGGAGGTGTACTCTTTGGTTTAGGACGGGCTGTGTGTTTGATAGCGGGATGTTTGGTTTTATATGGGGTGGTGTCTGTTTTGAGAGGGGTGGTTTGGGATGTGGAACAGTTGGAGTGTGGACGGGGTGGGTACGGGTGTGGAGGGGCTGAGTTGGGGTGTGGAAGGGGTAGATTTGCATTTGGGACGGGTGGTTAGGGCTTTGGAAAGGGTTAAGGAAAGGGCAAACAAAAACATCTCAAGGGAAAATGGGTAGGATATTTGGCAGGGAGTTGGTTTTGGGAGGTAGAGGGAGTGGCAGTGGCCAATGTGCATGTGTCTGTTGAGGGTGCAGGTGCCTGTGGGTTTGGTGTATGCTGTGCACATTTGGGTGTGTTTGTTTCTTAGGTGTGTGTTGTGTGGGTAAGTGTGGGCATTTGTGTTTTGTGGATGTGGATTCAAATGTGTGTGTTTACGTATGTGCTGTGGAGGAGCTGGGTGTGGTTGTAGTGTATGTGGATGTGGTGGTGCATGTGGGTGTGGTGGTGGGAGTGGTGTCTGTGGGTGTGTTGGTGGTGCTGCATTTGGGTGAGGTGTCTGTGGGTATGCTGGTGGGAGTACATGTGTGTGTGATATGTAAGGTGTTTGTGGGAGCGCTGGTGGTGAGGCATGTGGGTGTGGAGTCCTTGGGTGTGCTGGTGTTGGTGGTGCATGGGATGTATGACATCACAACGCATACTTTCACAACGCATGCCATTACGACGCAACTTTTACAACGCATACCATTACAACGCATAGTGCTTTGGGGCGCTGGATAGTGAATAGTTTAATTTACTATTCCAACTCCAGTCCCCGTGGATAGTAGGGAAGGTGTTGGATAGTAAATTAAACCTATTCCCTATCCTAGAGCGCCCCCCCAGCGCAATGCGTTGTAATGGTATGCGTTGTAAAAGTTGCGTCGTAATGGCACTGCGTAGTAAAAGTTGCGTTGTAAAGGTTGTCTCCTGGTGCAGGTGGAAGAAGTGGCTGTGGGTATGCTGTTGGGTGTGCATGTGGGTGTGGTATCTGTATGTTTGGTTGTCTGCCTGTATTTTATGTGGTATTTGTGGTTTTTTCGTGGGCGTGCTGCTTGTGTATGTTAATGGGTGCAAGCACAGGTGTGAGTGTCCTTGGGTCTGGTATGAAAACAGGGAAATTAGATTAGTGTGGGGTGGGAGGTAGGGCACACAGTTGAGATGTTTGGGAAGATGTGGCCAGTGAGAAGGCTAGACCTTAAAAAGACCTCTGAAGGCCAGACAAAGCAACGTGAATGCCTTCCAGCTATGCTACCATTTGTCCCATTTGACAGCTAAGCCCTGGATGGCTTTCAGAAGCGCAGTCTGGCCTACAGAGATGTTTCAGAGAAGGTCAATAGCCTCCTCACTCAATGCAGCCATGGGACCCGGGCAGGGGGTAAGGTGCCTGCAGTGAAGGAGACATCACCCCTTTTGGAGGGGCGGGTTTGACCAATTGGTGGAAAGCAAGAGAGGGAGTAAAGATAGTACTCTGGGTTGCATACAAGGATGCAGGACCATCCGTGCCACTGGGTCCCTCAGTGTCAGTGTTGTTAGCACCTGAACCACAGTGGGCAGCTGCTTCCCTGCCTCCATAGGCACTGTCTCCTGCACCTGATGATGCTGAAATGACATACACAGCAGTTTCATTGAATCTTTGTAAACACAACTTATCATGAACTTTGATCACATAACAGTTTTCAAGTTTTCATATTTCACCTGCCTCACGGCTCTCAAACTTTGGTTCTCACTAGCATAAACTATTGTATGTATGCAACATTTTCAGACCCCAGTCTCTCCAGGAGCTATGTAACACCTCTGAATGGTTCGGCTTTGTTGTTTAGAATAGTGAACCTTTGTCACCAAAAAGGATATCAACCAAAAATACCTTTGTACAGTATATTCACAAGGCCCGAAATTATTTTTATTTTCAAAAAGTAAAATATGAATCAATGTGTGTCAACAAATACTGCAATGTTGTACCAATTTTTGCATAAACTGAAAGCCTGTTTGCGTTGTTTGGACATCTCGCAATGGTAACACTTGATTCATGTAACTAAAGCTTATCAATGTATCACATACTATGTATATACCTATGCCGTTAAAGACATTAAGAACAACATATTTGGGTAGATTGACAAAGGACTTCGACAGCATAAGTAAATACATAGGCCCAGAAACATTTCTAATACACTTCAGTACAAAGCAAAAACATTTTCACCTTTGACTCCTAAATATCTGTAGTTTTTTTGTTTGTGAAATTGTTTCACAAAATCTGCTGCCTTTCACTCTAGGCAAACATTGGTACAGTAATAGTTATATAAACTGATTCCTATATACGTTTTACTTCAAAGATTCAAATGTAAATCACAATATGCAGAATAAGCAAACTTAAATGACAATATTATTATCACAAAACTGAAACAAGGCATCATGGTAGTTGTAGTTATTTCAATGAAACATTCACAACACTTGCAACATTGTGACTTGAACATACCTTGTCTAAATCTGCAGTAGAAAGAGAACAGACATTTACTATGTACAAAAACATATATATATGTTCTTTGTTGTTTTGAGTACAAACACTTACAAGCACCATAACATCATGTGAAATGTGATGGCTATTGAAACCAGCTATCATAAATACAATCAAATACATTCAAACAAAAAAGTCAAACAAAATGTTGTCGATGTATTTAGGTTTCTATGTAAAGTATATTGTGATGAACACATTAGCAACAGCTAACTTCAAAGCAAACAGGACATTTAGGTTTTGTGACACGATAAAAAGTGTCAATTACCAGTCTCCACTCCACCAGGGATTTCTGTATAGCCTTCCTTATGAGGGATCTGCAAGACCTTCTCCTTCCAGGGCATGAGTTGTAAGGGGGGTCCGGGAGAAGTCCCACCAGTCCTCCTAGACTCCTAGTGATGATTTGAAGCCACGGAATGCACTCTTCAACCACAGGTGGTTCTGCCTTTTCCGAATCTCCTCCTGGGTGTGCAGGTTGTTTGTTACAGCATTTACTCTGTCAACTATTCTGGATTACATATCTCTTTTCTGTGATAGGGGTGTATTTTGGACTTGGACTTCAAACACTTTTGGCTCTACTCTTAAGATCTCATCAATGTTGACTGACAATTCTCCCTCAGTAAAATGTGGATTTTTGTGCCCTGGCATTATACAAATCACTTTGATGAAAAAAAATTATTGAACCACAAGGAGCTACATGAAAGAAGAAAAAGGGACAAGAAACAGGGAAAACCTGACTTCTTTGACTAAATTTTGCCTTTCAAATGTTGTGGTGCTGTGGAATGGCAAAGGATAATGGTCTACCCAATACACATCAGGTGTGTGATGTTAGCATCCAGCCTACAGCCACAGGAATAATCCAATGTTAACTACGGCCCGTGATGGAATCACTCCATCAGAACACAGCCACTAGAAGATCACCAGCATAACTTTAAAATCTAAATCGGCACAGAGAAATCCCACTGCCCCGATGGCAAAGGAGTATGATTTGCCAGCTAAGGAGTCTGCCACGTTAGCAGTGTTGAGTCACTTACGCAGCGGTAAATACTCTATTAACATGGACTAAGAGTCAGCCAACATACATTTAAAAAAGGGTGGGCGGACCATCGTCAGCTTGACAGAATACTTAGGACCGCCACCATGGCTGGATGGAGGTAGTACCACCGAAATCTAAATCAGGCCTTACGTCTAATAAAAAACTGTCTACACCCAGAACTCAGCAAGGCTATGATCCACTCACGGGTAAACTTCAAACTCACATTATAACTAGGTCCAGTCTCACTGATGTAGTTACTGGATCTTTGGAAGCAATTTACATCCATGGACTCTTTTCCTGTTTTCTTGGCACGACTAAAGCTGCAATATGCCATTAGGACCACGTTCATAACATTGTGGTCCTAATGGGTTTGGTGGGTTGGACTTGAGGGATTGTATTGTGGCATTTTCTGTTTGGGGAACCGCAGGATGTCTTGTCTGGACAGGCATTTTAGAGGACTTGGAAAATGCAGTTCCAGGCCTTGTGGGTTTGGCTCTAGTATATGTACTGGCCATCTCCATGGCATGTTCCAAAGTTAAATGCAGATGCTGTCTCAATCATCTTACGTTAGCTAGAGATAACACTTCTAGATAAAGTTCCAGAAAGATTTTGGCCATGATTTTCTCTCAGGATTTTAGTATTTTATCTGCAGCATCCTTCAATTTAAACAATAGAATTCTAGGACTATTTGCTGTGGTGCCCAGCTCCATGCGAAAAAAAAGTCGGTATGCTTCCACATCTATGCCCAGTCTGTTAATAATAACCTTTTTTATATCCACATAAGTGGTATTCCTGGTTGGGTTGCAATCTTGGTACATAGCCGAGAGTCCCTGACCAGAAAGAGTGAAATACAGTGGGCCCCCCGATCAGTGGGCCAGCTGCTGGTATCTACAGCTCTCTCAAATTTGAGCATAAATGCTTCAGGATCCTCTCCTATGGAGATCTTCTGCAATGCTCTAGTTGGACTCACAGGAATTAGCCCCTTACTTTGAGCAATCCTGTTGGCTAGTTGAAGTTGATGTCATTACAAGACTGGAGGCTACCATTATGCATACTCTTTCCTTGCCACTTCAAATCAGCAACATTGCCACTTCAAATCATCAACACTTTTAAAGAACTTCAGGACACAAAAACAATCCAGAATCAAAACTGCACTCTTCATAAAAGTCAATGACAGTTCTCTCAGACTCAGCTGACTTTATAAAGCATTCCAGGGCCCATTCAAATTTTTCTAGTCCCTCTGCTAAGTGATGAATGACACTTTCCATCTTGTATAAAATGCGGTTTTAATCCCACTTCTGACACCACGTGTTAGATATGCTGAGTTGTGGAACTCAGAAAATCATGACTTGGTCTTTGGGTAGCTTTGACGTTTTTCTATTTTAATAGTCAAGGTTCTTCCACCTATTAATATGGTAATTTGCTAATTTGCTATTAACACTCTCCGTACTTTAGGATTCTTCTATATCTTGGTCTTGAACAGTTGTCCACTCTTTCTCTTTATTTTTATTTTTCTTCAGACATGATGAGTTCAGACCCTAGTTCCTCAAAGAAATGAAACCAAATCAGAGGTAAGTGACCTGATTGTTTATCCTTTTAGGTTTCTCACTAAATATGTTCCTCTCTATGCAAGTGGACAGCTTCACTTACATTCCTTCTCTGCTTACTTTCAATTTATGTACTATTTTTTACTTCTGTTTTTCTTGGAGTACATTTCTCACTGCTTTTCATAAAAAGTAGCTGCAATGTTCTCATGTCTAGCTGTTTATTTTTCTCTTTTGCTTATCTTGCTACTACATGTCCCTCTATACCTTCTGGGGAAGTCATTTGAAATATTTCATTTAGGTGTGCATCAAGGTTATTACTCACAACAAATTCCATCATTTATTTACTTTTAAAACAGCCCAAGCTCCTGTCAGTGGGCACCCACCTGGGCCAGTCATGCCCCTCTGGGAGTGCACAAAAAAAGAGTACCGAACCACACATATAAATCCAGTCTGAATTATCTGTTAGTCCATGACAGATTCCAAGATGTAAGGGTGATCCAGAAATGTTTGTATTCTCCAACTTTCTCCAAACTCTTCGTTTTATGGTACAAACCAACAGGAAAGGCATTTTATAAGTCTTGTTATAGACCACTATAGGTGCGTTACAGTGAGTGTTATCTCTATAGAGAAACGTTTTGAAATCAGCCTTAAAAAGCCATTATTTTAAGTGTCATTCATCTGCCATTGTTTATTTGAAACTGTCATTTTTCTCCACTTAATTTCAAGGCTAGATGTGGTTTTGTCAGTCACTTAGTTCTAAGCAATGGCATGGTCCCCTTGAAAGGGATTGCCAGTCAGAGTGGGATCCTGTTTCCTAACCTTACTCTTGGTGGGTGGCTCGCCTGAGAGATGGTGGCTCCAAATGTCCATAGAAGGTGGAGTCAGAGGAAAATCAGTCAGTTATTTTATGGCTTACAAATAATTGTTCACTTTGTCATTATCATCTGACTTAACAAGTACTAGGAATGTATTTAGTGTGAAATAACAATACATGGTCTGCTTCATATTTTGAATATACATAATTGTATGCATCACCTGTCATGCAATGACTACTACTATTGAGTGAATGACAGCTCGCACTGTCTTGAATGTTTGCTAATGGATGCAGCTAATCTTTTGCCATGTTTAATGTAACATCTAAACTTTGCAACATTCTATACTTATTATGTTGATCATGTGTTTTTTTTAACCGAAACACAATATAAGGACAGTTAACTTCTATATTCTTTGGTCATCCCATATATTCTCCCACGTTGCTTGTGCAGTTAATAATCATTTACATCAAAGCACAATTTAGGCAAGGCAGCATTTTTGCCAACATGGGTTATTCGGTTGAATCTTACTAGCATTCATGATCATTATTATGCAAACTAGCTTTTTTAGGTCGAGGCTGGGCAGCGCATGTGCTGCTTTGTAAGGCATGCTGTATTGAGGCAAGGACTTTAAACTCCGCCCACCCTCCGCCCACATTTTTCATTGGCTTGTGTCATTGTCCACTGTAAACTGTTTCTGGTCACTGGTCTAAAGGCTTAGTAGTCCCTCCTTGGTACCTCCTTGTCTCATTTTGTTACCTCTCATGGTGACAACCCCTGTTATGTGTACTGTTGCTGGGAAGGCTTAAATTACAGCCTTCAAACACTATTTTCTCAAATAGCTTTGTCCTGCCTGCTATTGCAGGCAGAACCCACTCTCTCCTAATGCTTTTTTTTTGTACAGCGCGCATTTGCAATGCAATAGGTCTTGCATTTGCGAGAGTGTAGGCTATTGGCATTGTAAATGACAGTGCCTTTGGTTTATCTGGTTTTATAAACAACACGTAAAAAAGGCAGTGTCCTTTACGATGCCAATAGCTTAAAACTCTCATAAATGCGAGACCCTTTGCACTGCAAATGCTTGTTATCTCTGGCAGAGACACCTGTAGCGTTCTGTCAAAACTCAAAGAATCTAACCTGATAATATCATTTAGATTAAGCCATTGGTCATTGACAGTGGCATTCAGTATATTCAGAACCTTGTGTTTATTATCGATGTTGTTCATGGTGTCTAGTTTAGCATTAACATTGTCAGTTTATTGTTTGTTAATGCACTCACATTTATAAGTGAATGTTCCGTCCCAACTTTTCTAAGGCCTTACTCCCGGAATTTTCACGCCCCCTCCCTTCCAACCCTACCAGAAATGTATATGTAAATTAAGCGTCGTTTCCACAGTAGATGATGGAATTTGCAACTGAAATTGTAAAATTCCACAAAGCTCGATGATGTGTATCAGGAATTTGGAATATAGCATGAATTCCTTTTTTTAACTTTAAAAATACAATCATGACTGAAACACATTTTATGACTAAGGCCCATAGAATCATTTTAAAATTTCATATCAATGACTATAGTTCATTTTCCAATTTCAACGTGTAATAGCACTTGTTCTAGCTTCAGGAAAAACATGATATAGCGGTTGTTCCTGATATCCAATCCCAGTAGTGGCAAGTTATCTAAGTCCTATGATATTTCCCCTACAGATTCTTCAAAGCATAACCTGGCAGAATCTACGCAGCAAAGCAGATTAGGAAGAGGGAAAATCTGCAGAAATCAAGTGAAGCTGCTCTGATTCTGCAAGTTATCCCTCATTCCGGCAGTTCTTGGAACACCGCAGGTTGCAGTATCAGTTTTGCCCATAGTGGTATTAATACACTTTAATTTCACGAAACTGAGAAGAAAAGACATAGTGCCATTTCGTGGTGAGCGTGGCTGGGTCAAATTCTGTCCAAGACCGAAGGACAATTTAGCATTACTCAGTTCCAGTGCAATAGAAAACTTTATTCGGTTTATAATACCAACCATAAAAGTTACACATCTTGCAAACAATATAAGTATCAGTGCATTGTTAGTATAATATCCAGAACAGCAAGAAAAGTTAAATGAATAATTAAAAAGCCTGTGGAAAACTCTTTACAAGTCCATGTCATTTCTAGAATTAACATTTGCTTTTAAAAATCCCACTATAAAAAGTAAACAGTCCTCTTTCAGTAATTTAAGGTACACCAATGCGGGACGAGCCTGCCTAAAAGTCAATCTTTTTAGAATAGGTACCAAATAGTGTTTACGAGGAAATTCATACAAATGACATAAAAACATAAAATGTAGCATATCCTGCGGAGACTTTCTGTCGCAGCCGCAGGGAGCTGCCACTTTGCTATTACTAAAACATTTGGTTCTAGCAAGCAAAAGGTGGAAACGGTTCAATCGAAACCTGGTCAGTGGGAACTTCTCGTGTGTGGATAACGACCTCATAAGATATGGCTCTGCTCTTGGGGTTGTTTTAAGCATTATGTATGTCCGCACACTTGGTTTCTGTACCTCCTTAACTTCTCTATCCAAATTCCTTTTTGCCAGGAACGTAGTTTTGATTTCATCCACGTCTCTCTTTGTGATACATTCGGGATAAGTAAATAGGTCCCCCCGCCCTAACCTACCAAAACTTGTCTTAGCGTACCTCAGCCACGGAATACGCGCTGAGTTATCAAGACACATACAGTCTTTTACAATTACGTGGGTCAAAGGGAGATCTGGGTTCAACCAACATTTTAACCAACATATCAATGGTCTCAAAGAGAGTACATCATTTACATAGGGGACTCCCAACTCCTCGTGGACCGCTAGGTTAGATGTGCCATGTGGAACGCATAATAAGCGTTTCAGGAAGTCATTTTCCACTATTTGGAGGGATTCTCCTGCATTTTATCCCCATATTTCGCTGCCATATGAAGCTATGGCCAGGCTTTTAGCCTGATACACCTGCAACATAGCTCCTGAGGGTTTCTTCCCTAGTTTGGTAGCAAAATTAAAGGTTGCTGCATTCACCCTGGCAACTTCCCCCCTTTTTTTTTTTATAATAGGGACCCCAATTAAGCTTATTGTCTAGCTCAATTTATATGAGTGCTCAAAGGACAAAAGGAGAAACTGTTTCCCAAATTCTTCGTGGATTAAAAGCGAGATGCTGATACTGAATTTTGGGAGTACTCTCCGTTGTTTCTATAAGACTCTCTTGTTGGAGACTGCTTGGAGACTTTGGGGTCTATTATAATGTCGAGCGGATCGCCACTGCCCGTATGGCGGTTGGGATCTGTCCACCATTATTCACCGCCCACTCCCATTTGCCCCCTGCCATATTAGGATGGCGGGGGGACACCGGCGGATAGAAAGACCGTCCAAAGGTTTTCCGCCGGTCAAACAGTCTGTAAGACACCGCCATCCATATCAGGATGCAGGCGGTGATGTGCCTTTCCATGGCAGCGCCGGGAAACCTCCGGGTAGCTGCGCGCTTAATAAATGTAATTATAATAATAATAATAATATGCGGGACCTCCGCACACATAGCGCGCTGTCCCATTTCCCGATGTGATGCCATGGCGGGCGGCATCGTAATAGACCCCATAGTCTCTAAAGGAATAAACATAGGATACGCTTCATATGGATTAACAGACAATTTTTCGAATTTCATTTGCCCTGAGGAAGTCTGTGGGTGATGTCCCAATGACGAAACACATGTTGGATACATTTTCATCTGGCTGTGAATATACCACACTAAGGGGTCGATTAGGATCGCGGACGGACTTGAGTCCGTCCGCGACCCCTGAGGAGGAGGGAACGTCCGCATGGGCTGCGGCGTTCCCTCCGATCTGATTAGGATGTGACCGCCAGGGTGGCGGTCACATCCTCTATCTCTAACATTGCGGCGGGTGCAGCTTCAAGCTGCACCCGCCCCAATGTAAAAAATGCATGCACAGCATTTGCGTGCACAAAGCGGCAGGCACCGCGCGGTGCCTGCTGCATTGTGCACGCAAATGCAGGGGGGTACCATAGGTACCCCCCATGTGCACCCACCACCACCCCTTCACCCAGGGGGCCCGCAACGGGCCCCCGATGTGAAGGTCCGTATGCTTTTCCATGGCGGCAATGCCGCCGTGGAAAAGCATATTTACACACACATCATAATATGGCGGACGGTGTCTCATAGACACCGCCTGCCATGTTATAGCTTTTCCGCCGCGGTCGGAAGCCGACCGCGGCGGAAAAGCGGCGGACGGAATTCCAGACCCACCAGCCATCCTAATTTGGCGGTGGGTCATTGGAGTCTCCGCCGCGGTTTTTCCGCATCCTCCAGGCGGGCGGACACTTCCGCCGGCTCGGAGGATGCGGAAAAACCGCCATCCTAATCGGCCCCTATGTGTATGGATTTACTTTTGGATGTGATTCTACTGAAATACGGAGTGAACACCTGGAATTAAAGAAGTTGTTTCCAACAACAATACATTTATGATCTCTTGAACATTATTAACTTTGCTTAGCATAAAGACTTATATTTTTGCTAGTGCTGTTTAGTGCTTGTTGATAAAGTTAGGTGAAAATGGGGAAAAACAGTTATCAGCAATGACATATTCTCAAGTAATGTCTGTATGTTAAAAAAGCTTTCTAGGTGTTTACAATGTGCAATCTTGTACCCCTACAAGTTTCCCTGAACGATATGGCTGGCTTTCAATTAGTATATGAAGAAGTACATATAAAGACATTCATAAAGTTGGATATAACAAATGGCGTGACACGTTTTGACATTGTTATGATATAATGCAAAAAACAGGCACATTCCTACAGTGGGATGTTTAGAATTGATCAGAAATTATCATTTTTGCCTGTTAAGAATTTTGCCAGTGACATGCAACCACATGCGGATTATGTTGATTATTGCACCAAATCTGTTTATTCCGGTAATTACAAAGCATTTTTCTCCCTTTGACTTTCAGCAGGTTTTACCTCCCAAAATGTAACAGGGCTACATTTTTATATCACACCATGTATGAACAAGGTTGGATATAAAACATAAAATTCATAATTTCAATATGAAATCTGTTTTACTGGTAGAGGGGACTACAAGCCCCAGCAGTACCTATGGCAGTGTTGCGGCCATTGTTTCCCACCACGCCAGAAGGCGCATAAAGACAGCCTTCATCTCCTGAAGCAGGGGATGCACCGGGCACATGCAGACGAGCCTGGGTTGGGCCACCTCTCTGACATGGTCACCACAGGATATCACCTGATAAACGATTGTATTATAATCAATTCTCCTGCGATTTTACTGGAAAGTGTCTGATTCTGTGCAAACTTTGAAGAAGGGAGTAGCAGATAACATTGACCTGAAGCTGGGGCTTAGCAAAACTCGGAGCTTTTGGGGCGGTAGTTAGTGCCTTTGTAGGTCTGTGTGATAAGGTTAGAAAGTCTCTTAGTAAGCCCCATAGACCTGCGGCACAATGCCCATGGTGGTTCAATCAAGAGTGTTCTTTGGCTACCGAACATTGCTGAGTGCCCTGGCTAAGAAACCCAGAAACTGTGCCGAGGTGGTACTCTTGTGAAAGGAATATAAAGCTGTAATTGAACACAGGAGATATGAAGTTATTACCCAGCAGTGGGAGACCTTAACTGATAGAGATTTTTTAAAGGATAGTAAACTGTTTTGGAAATCTGTGTGTGGCATACACTCCTCAGATCATACATCCACTAATATTTGTTGCCAAATTGAACGTGGCATGTGGGTTGAGCACTTTGCTAAGATTTATTCGGACACTGACCCTAACACCCAATTTCTATTTGATCAGGCAGATTGTTCTCTTAAAATGTTAAATCTTTCCCTTGAGGAAGTCACAGCACCTATCCAATAGAGTGCAGGAGGTAAGTCCACTGGCCCCAATGGAGTTCCTATCGATTTAATACAATGTAATTTGGGTCTAAGGACTCCTCTTTTAACTGATGTTGTTAATGATCTAACATGTTTTACCATGCTAAGGTCCTGGGCGAATTCTACTAAAGTCCCTAATTTTGAAAAAGGCGCTCACTCAAAGCCCCTCAGTTATCGCCCAATCCTGCTGATCAACATACCTGCAAAGATCCTCAGTTGAGTTATCTACAATAGAATTCAGGATTGGGCAGTCAAAATTATTATTTTGGATACTTGCCATTATGGGTTTCAGGCTGGTATTTGCACTGTTGAGCAGTGCCTTCATTTAAATGTGGTGATTGGCAAATATACAGTGGCCAAGAAGTCCCCTCTCTATTTAGGCTCCATGGACCTATCCATGCCTTTTGATTGCGTTAATCGCAACGGACTGTGACTACTCTTACGTGAAATGGGACTTGATGCTGACCGACCTAATTTATATATTGGCTTCACTTCACCTAAATATTACACCATGGGAACGCTATGGTCAAAGCGGTGAAATGTCAGATATTGTCCAGATCAAGAATGGGGTGCGCCAAGGGTGCATACTTCAGCCACGGCCGGCAGTAGGAGTACCTGCAGGGCGGTGTCGTGGGGAGGGGAAGCGGCAGAGTGGGGGGTAGTGATGTATGGATTACGAAGTATTACAGGTAAGTAAACATTTAAATAAATAAAACGAATTTCGTTGCGCACACTGCATTGCATTTGGGGATGCATTGCACTGAACGAAATTCTTTTTATTTATTTAAATGTTTACTTACCTGGGAAGCTCCGTGATCCATGCATTACTACCCCCCACCCTGCCCCTCCCCTTCCCCACGTCACCGCCCTGCAGGTACTCCCACTGCTGGGCGCGGCTGGCATACTTGTCCGTTTGCGATTCATTTTATATTTCAGCAATTTAAGCACTCATCTAGAAGCTAGCACTTTGGATACCTCTAAGATAAATGATGCCGTACTTCCTGTACTTTTATAAGCAGATAACGCAGTTTTAATGGCCAGTACACCAAAAGCTCTGGGAATGTTAGCAGCCTAATTGTGCTCATTACCTCCAGATCCCTCCGTCCTCGACACCTTCATAATTACAAATGGAGATAACTATCTCCCGACAGAAAAAAAAGAGCAGAGGCATGCTAGGACCCTAATACTGCCCCTCCCACCGGGAGTACATAAGCAGTACTTACCCAGCATCGCGTCTGTTCTTTTTTCTGTCTGTCGACAGATCTTTGCTGTGGTTGCTGGTGCTGCTCCTGCTGGGCTTGGGTGGTTTACCTTCCTTGGATCTCCCCGTCCGGCTGCCTGGCTGTGCGGTCGAGGTGTCTGCTGTCCTGCCTCCTGGCCTGCCGGGCTTACTGGGAGGCTGGCTTCTTCGTGTCCTGGTTCCTCCTGTTTTCATTGTGATACGATAGTAGGCGGGCCGGCCCTTTGCGGCTCAGGGGTGCATCTTCCTGGTTCCTGCGGCAGGGAAGACGCGCTGCTTTTTCCTCCGGCTGTCTGCTCGGCCCTGGCGTGGATGTTTTGGTGTGCCTTGAGCTGGTGGGGGAGGAGGGGCTCTTGTTGGTGTTCCGGCCTCCCTCCCGGGGTAAGTCCCGCGTAGCGGTGATTTATTTCTTTTTCGCATTGTGGGTGCTGGGGGCTGGATTTTGTGGCTCCTCTGCACTTGCCCATGGGTGTGCTTCGGGGATGCGATGTCTCCCGTATTTGTCTGGGCCGCTGTTGTAGGCTGACTTATTACACCATGTACTTTCATATTTGAGACAGCCGCCTTGGTTTCCTTGCATGTTGGCTTGTTCCTGAGAGCCAGCCTAGCTTTCTGCCGGACTCCGAGTTGAGAGTGGCGAGAGTCTAGGGATGCCCGGGATTGTGCCCAGGGCCTCATACATGCACTCTGTCACTGAGCTGTCTCCCTATGTTTTTCTTTCCAGGTTGGTCGGGTGTTCCTGTCGTTTCTCCTACAGTGAGCTTCAGTGGCACATTCGGTTGGCTCGCAGTGCTTCTTCAGCTGTACTTATACAGCAGTACTTGACATGTGCCATGCCGAGGTTGTGAGTTTGTGCCTCTCCTGGAGCTGCTGAGTGGTTTTTCATACACCATTTCGCTTTGAGTGGGGTTTCATCTCAGAGTGACGACAGCCCTTGCTAGGGAGTATTTGCTTCCAGGGTGCTATGTTTGCCGCTATTTCGAACTGGAGCTATAGCCCGATGTTGAGTCTTGTCCCTGTGGTGGTTAAAGATGTCACTGGACATGGGTCCGGATCCTGCTGACGCAGTCGTTGTGTCCTGCGGTGGCCGTTTTCTGATCCTGCTTGCGCCTCCTGGGGTTGCGGGGGTATGCTCCCGGGGCCTCTTGCATTCGCTGCCTGCGGTCTGCCGCTGTATTGGGTCCCCGCTTCTGTCCGCGCCTGTCCTCTCCTTGCCTTGGTCGTGGGATTGGGGTTGCGACTACGCTTCCTGTGGGTGCCCGTTCTGTTGGGTTGCCTGCTGCAGCCTTGGTGCTCTCCGTCCTGGTGTTCTCTGGGGTTCTTTGCCCCCGCCTCCCTCCTTCTGATCTTGGGTGTCTGTCCTGGGGTCTGTTTTGGTGGGGGCGCTTTCTCTGCCTGTGTGGTGCCCGTGTCCTTGTGTCTGGAGGGCTGTGTTTCCTCTGGTTGTTCCTGTCCGGGCTGCTTTCCTCCTCCTCTGGGCTGGCCTGCTGAGTCGCTCTCCCGGGGCTGGGGTGCGTTGGTGGCTGTGCCTACTGCTGGTTCGCTTTCTTCTCTGGGCGTGGTTCGGGGGCTCTTTTTCTCCCCGTTCCTCTGTCTTGAGGGGCTGCTCGTTGTTGGTGGTGCTGTGTCGGGTGGCTTGCGTGGGGTTTTCCCTCCGCTGCCTCTTCCTCTTCTCCGGCTCCTCTTCTCTGTGGTCTGGGGGCTGGGGGGGGGGGGATGCCACTCTGCTGATGCTGCTCGCCCCTGCTCCTTGTTTGGCGCGGCTGGCCTGTCTTTCGGGTTGCTGGCCTGTTTCCGGGTTCGCTGCTCTTTGGTCTGCACTGCCCCTCGATTGCCTTTGGCTTTGGCGCTGGCTTCCTTGGTCCGGGATGGGGGTTGTTTGTTCCCTTTTGCCGTGCCTCCTTTTTGTGCTCCTCTCCCTTGGTCTGCGTGGTGGGTGTTTTCTGCCGCTTGGCTTCTTCCTTTGGTTTGCAGCCTCGGCCCGCCTCTCCCTCCCGGGGGAGTCGGCTGGGCCTGCCGGTGCCCATGCGACCGCACCCTCTCCGCACCCCTCCCAGGCGGGCGGGCTCCTTCCCTGGACAGGCTCCCGAGATACGGAGGGGCGCGAGATGGTGGCCGGTTGGGGAGATAGGCACGCGGCTCCCACCCCATCGTCCGGTGCGGCAATCTCCTCTGCCTGGCGTTCGTTGGCTGCTTCTGTGTTGTTGGCCTTGGCTCTTACCGTTTGGTGGCCTGCCTCTGTTTGGCGTGGGTTCCTGTTGCCTCTGTGGTGGCTGTTTCCCTTTTATTTTACTGGCTCTCTCTGTGCTTGCTCCTGGGGTTCCCGGTGTTGTTGGGGGTCTCTCCTGCCTGCTTCCGCCTTGCCCTATGTCTGGGTTCTGCTCTTGTGTCAGGGTTGCCTTTCGCTTCCTTGGCGGCGGAGTCTGTTGGGGTTGCGATTCTGTTTCCCCTTCTTCTGGTTCCTCTGGGCCTCCGTGCCTCCGGCTGGTGGTGGGTCGGTGTTCCGGCTCCTTGGGGGTCTGCATGGGGTTGGATCCTGTTGGCCCCATGGTTTCCAGTTTGCCTGCCGCAGGTTTCTCGCTTTTCTTTCTCTCCCTCTGCGTGCCTCCTACTCTGGCTCTCCCTGTGCTTGCCTTTTGGCTTGCTTTGGGTGTTTTCCTGCCTGCTCCTCCTGGTGCTGCCTGGGTTCCTGACTGGTTTGTTCCCGGTTGGGGGCCTCCTGTGGGAATGGCTTCTCTGTCGGGGGTTGTAGGGAGCCTGCTCTTCTTGCCCCGGTGCCTCCTCCCCCCGGGTTGTCTTTCCGGTGGTGTTTTACCTTCTGGGCACTGGTGTTCATGCCACTGCTGTTTGGGCCTGGCTGTCTTTTGCTGGTACAGCGCCCTTGGCGGGGCTCCTGTTTTTCCCCTCTCCGGGTCTCCTGTTCTCCCGGTTGGTGGCCTGGAGCCGTGCTGCCTTTCTGCGCTGGCTGTCTGCTGGGGCTTTCTGCTCTTGCATGTTGGTCTTCTTTTGGACTCTGCGTCCTTGCCTGGGCTCTCTGTGTCCTGGCGGGGCGCTCTGCTGTTGTGCCGCACCCTGGTGGGTCCTTCGGGGCTTTTTTCCTGCTGGCGGTTCTTGGCGGTCTTCTTTCGCCTGTGTTGGGGCTTTTGTGGGGTCCTTTGACTCCAGTGGTCTGAGGGCTTCCTGCTTGTTCTGGTTGTCCTTGGGCTGTGCCTCCTGGGCTTCCTGGCTGTTTTGCCGGCTCTGGTGGTGTTCTGCTGTGCGTTTCCTGGTTTTGGCCTGGTTGGCTTCTGCCTCCCTTGTTTCTCCGGCCTTGGTTACCGTTGTGGGGCTGTTGGGTGCCCCCCCCCTCTCTGGGTGGGGTGTGGTTCCGTGGTGCTCTTGCCTCGGTGGGGTTCTCCCTCCTGGCTGCGGGTTGTCTGGGGTTTTCTGCTTGTTGGCCCTCTGCTTCCTCTGGTTCCGCTTTGGCGGTTTTCTCTGTTCTTTTCTGCCCTTCTGTATGGTTCGGGCAGTGGTGTGCTGGGGGTTCCCGGTTCCTTCCTGCCCTTTTGCTGTGCCGTGTGCGCTGCGTGGGCTCGTTCCCGGGTTTTGATTGGGCCTACGGGTCCTCCTGCGTGGTCGGGTTGCTTGGCTCTGGTCCTGGCTTCCCGGTTCTGTTGGCGTTTGTTGACCTCTTTTTTGCGGTTTGTTTGGCTCCTCTCCGGCGTTGCTGGGTTGGGGCTTTGTGGTGTTGGTCTGGGTGCTGTGCTCCCTGGGCTTTCTTTTTCCTGCTGCTCCTGCCCTTGCTGCTGGCCTGGCCTGGGTGTGGGGTTCCTGGGCGGTCCTGTGTCTTCTGGGCGCCTTCTTTGTGCTGCACTCTGTGCCTCGTTGGGCGGCTGCTGGGGTTTCCCGGTTGCTCTGTGCTCCCCTCCTGCCTTGTGTTCCATCCCTTTGGGGTTGGGGTTTTCTGGGCTTGTGGTCGATTTCTCTATTCCCGACCTGGTTTTGTTTTCTTTGTTGCTGGTTTCCGGTCTTGTTGGCCTCTCCTTGTTTGGTGGGCTTTCTGCTGGGTTATGGGGTTCTTCCCCATCCCTGTCTTTTGGGTCAGGTTCTCGATCCTGTTCGGCTCCTGGGTGCTTGATGCTTCCTGGGCCTCCTCGGTGGGGTTTCCTCCTCAGGTCTCTTGGACTCGAGACCTTTCTTTTTAGGTGTTTGGCCGTGTTTCTGGCCTGTGCTTCTCCTTCCTTTTTGGGCTGGGTGATTTTGCCTGCGCTCTGTTGGCCTTTTCTTTCTTTGGCTTTCTTCCGGGTTGTCTCGTCTTCCTGGTGAGTCTGCCTGGCCCTGTGTGCCTTCCTGCTGGTTCTGGCCTTGGCAGTCTTCTCCGGTGGGTTGTTTTGGCTGGTCTTGGTGTCCTGGTCCGGGTCCCGGTTGCCGGTTTCTCGGGTTGGCGGCCTCCTTTTCTTGGTGCCCTGGCCTTTTTCTTTGTCTCCGGTCCTTGTCCCTGCTGTCCTGTTCGGGGTTGCGGGCCGGGGGTTTCCTGCGGTCTTCCTTTCCTCCTTCTCAGTGCTCCCTTGGGTGGCTGCATTTGTTGTGGTTTCCTGGGTGTGCTTGTGCGTGCGGAAGGCCGGGTTTTCTGCTTTGGTATTCTCCAGTTGTAATTATGAAGGTGTCGAGGACGGAGGGACCTGGGGGCAATGTCCTATTACTTACCAGTAATCTTCATTACTCCGGGTCCCGTAGTCCTCAACACCTTCATACGCCCCCTCCCTCCCTCCCGGGAGGCCGGCCTTCCTGTCTGGGCTTGGTTGTACAGACGGGATGCTGGGCAAGTACTGCTTATGTACTCCCGGTGGGAGGGGCAGTATTAGGGTCCCAGCATGCCTCTGCTCTTTTTTTTTCTGTCGGGAGATAGTTATCTCCACTTGTAATTATGAAGGTGTCGAGGACTACGGGACCCGGAGTAATGAAGATTACCGATAAGTAATAGGACATTATGGGAGACATATTAAGCCGGTTACTTTTCTCCTGTCTTTTTCCAGGAAAAAATGTATCTCAGCAACCTATTCTCTACTCAATCCAGTCTCCTATGGTCAAACATCAATTCGAGACAGAGTTTGGGAATTATGGGATTTTATTCTATGATTGCAAAAAGTTAGCAGTCCTAGTGCTCGCCTAGCCATTTAGTTATAGTACATGTAAGTGCACACTTCATTGTTTCGACTTTCGTTCACTTAATGCCGTTCAGCATGTACTATTTATTTTTTGAAGTTTCAAGTATTTTTTCCACAGTATGCCTGAATAATCATTTGCAATCGGCATATACGCTAAGGCTCTTTCATGTATGCTGGTTTTCACGGAACTTCACATGCTTTGCTACTTTGGAACCTATTTGCTAGCACTTTCATGTGGTTGCACCGTTGAGCCAAAAGATCTGTCCTGAAGAGGACGAGACCCTATCACCATATATGATACTGAACTGTAAACACTACTGACTGAATGAAGATGTCGTTTAGTGTATGCATGCTGTGCTATGCAATAAACCCTTTTGCCACCTGGACATTTTTGCTGGTACAAAAGTGCTTATTGTTGCACCCAACCATTGGGTGCGATCACAAGAGCACTGAACGCTTTATGTACTTAAAGTACACAGTCATTAACAATAGGCATTCTAGAATATTTGTTTGTCTGTAAATAATGTTTGTCTGTTGGAATATAAATTAAATCTACCACAACCATTTAGAGTCTGTCACAACACCTATTGACAGAAACCACTGTATTTACTTTTCATTAGTTGCAGCTAGTTTCCAAACCATCAGAATTTAGGACTGTTAATGGTAGAACTGACCTACTGAGTGTTCAGAATTTGGAAATTATTATCCAAGTAATGGAGCAAGGACTCATGAAAAAGAGACTTGCTTGAAAACAATCTTCTCATGTAACCTATAACCTCGTGCTAAACTTGTATTGTGGAGATAATATGCATTACATTACATTTATTAGTAAGAACAAAGCTTGCCTATGTGTTTTATTAATAAGTAACTCGAGTGTGATTCTAAAAAGGCCGATAACTGAAAATCTTTAGTGCGCATGCGTCTACTGCATCTACATAGTATGACGTATCTTTGCTTGGAGGGAACTTTCTGCACTTGCGCAGTAGCGTACAAAATGGCAGCTTGTAACTCACATGCTTGCCAAAAAACTAAACACAGCTATTTTACTAATGGTAATGCGGGAAGAGTAGTAATAAGTAAATGGGGGTAGAATAGAGACAGGTGGTATACAGTGAAACAATTTATTTTTGATTTCAACGTTTGTTTTTTTGACTCTTTCAATATTGCTTATTATGGGCCTAGAATTGTGAGTCACTGTCTATTCCCTCTCGTTCTACCGCACATGCGTAGTACAACCAAGATGGAAGACGCAATGTCAACTTGAATATCATCCGCGGTTGCTGATGGATACGTTCCTGAGAACCGTAACGACAGTCCACTGAACTGGATGGGAACCTGCAGACTTTTATAATTTGTAACAATTACAGTGTGAATGTGGATGGGAAATAAAGTTTGAATAAAGAATTTAGGGGATGGGTTTATTAACAAAGGGCTAACTGAAAAGAGTAACATGTAAGCATGGCGTGACGATCACCTCCCCTTGCCTGTACAATCAGGGTTAGTATTTTCATAAATTTGAAACATTAATGGGTGGTAGTAGCATATGGATGGGTATAATTGAGGTAACATTAGATAGTTAGCTAGCTAGAGGTTGGAATGCTGTCCGAGAACACAGAGAAGTTGTAGACAGAGATGCTGAAGAAGAATTGAATTGCATTGCTGAACCAATTATCTTAAGCAAATTAATTTAGAAGAAGATCGCGGAAGAATCTCAAGGAGGAAGAGAGTGTCAGAGAGGGGTGCTATGCAAGGGTCAGTGATAGAGAGGTCGACTGTCCTGTCCTAATTCCTGTCCTGAAGACTTTGTTTGCCAGATCTTTCCTGAGAGACCCTTACCAATTCCTAGGCCTGGGAGTTGATTTTCACACAATTCTAGGTAAATATAAATATATTTGTGTATGCGCTTGTGTGCTTTTCTCTCTATCCTCTCCTTTTATTGCAGTGTCATGCAAAGTATAAATGAATGCATTCTGATTGATTATTTGAACCTTCCTTCTTGTGAGAAACAGAGTTTGTTCTGTACTGTGTAAGTGGTTCACCTGAATTAATTTGAAATAAAACTTTAAAATTAATCCAGAATCTGTAATCATTTCCAATGTGTAAGTATAATAACTTTGCAATACGGTAGTGTGGCCAAATGCCACACTCTTCTGCTCATCGCTATTAAATGTGATGTGGCACTATGCCACTCTTCTTCTCCTCTTTCCTCTTCTCCTCTGTGATGTGGCATCACAACATCTTGCCATGCTCTTCTTCCTTTTGCTCTTCCATGATTTGGCATCATGCCACGCTCATCTCCCTTTGACCAGGTGTCTCAATGTGATGTACACTTCACATGGAACTCCCTGGTCACTGCATCCTCCTAGGACTGATTCTCTTCTTCTCTGTCTCCTGACTAGGCCTTCTCTTCACAGGGACCTCCCTAGTCACATCTTGTCCTCTCTGTAGGACCTAATTCTTGTCCTGTTGGTAGGACATGACTCTTCTCCTCATGGAGTTCTCTCAGGTCTTCTTTCTACTTGTGGACCAATCACGTCTTTTTTCTCCTCATGGACCTCTCACAGATCCTGTCTCTCCTCTCAGGGATCTTCTTTGTGCTCCACTCTCTGCCTGGAAAGTCACCCTTCTTCCTTCACCTCTTCTTCACTTGAGGACGCACTGCTTGCACCTCAGGGCCATGCTGCCACATACTTGTTCTTAGCCAAGTGTGGGTATGCTTGTCAAGGTCGGTCACTCCATGTGACAAACTCAGTGGGCCAATGGTGGCCATTCTCTGCTGGGTTAGGGGACTGGTGCGGCCTCGTTCCTTCCCCTTTCCTTTTCTTTTCTCTGAGGGCTCACTCAGTTCCTAGTCTGGCACCTAACCTCCCTTTGCAGTTGGCCTCTTCTATCAGGCCAATGCACCTTAGGCCTTCTCTGGCAGCCTGTGGCTCAGTTGCTCATGTCACTCTCAAGCCTTTTCCTGGGCATTGCTGCTTTGGGTTTGGTTGCCTTTTTGTGTTACTACATTGGCCGGACCGTCCCTGGTCACTTGATGCTGTACATCACTGGCTTGCACTGAACTTGTGGCATACTGCTTTGCTGGTACTCTCTCAGTTTATTCGCATACGGCCCAAGATCATCTCCACAGGTGTAGAGTACTCTTGTGATCAGTCTCTTAGTTTCTCAGTTCATGCCAGGCGAAGACATGGTGGCAACTAAGTGCAGTGCTTGACTCTGCTGCAGACAATGTGAAATGCTGAATAGTCATTTCCTCTCTGTGTCAGTAGATTACTGGTTGGGGCATTGCCAGATTGAGCGTGGCCGCGGGCATGTGCCGCTGATATCTTCCTCAGGCAAATCCAGAGTGCCGCTGTCAGCGCTGCCTGTTGCCTTTGCTCCTTCCCCAATTCAAGCTTAGTGATGTGTGCCTCCCAGGGGGAATACCTCCACTTCCCCACTCACCAGTTTACCGGCTTGACTCCGAGGCCTCTTCAAAGTTCGGGCAAAACTCTAGCCTGCAACATGATGAATGCGTGCAGTTGCGGGCCACCAGATAGCACTGCGGTCACCGTCCTCAAATATTCACAGGGGCTGGCAGCAAAAACCGACTAAGGCCACACCCCGCATCCACAGGCAGGGACACACAGTGCCGCCAAGATCCGAAGGGACTACACCTTCATTTACTTATTTGTTACTGTCCTGGGACAATTTGGGCAGTGCCAACCCACTACTGCCGGTGCGGGCCTCTCTCAGGCTTGACGTGGCACACTACAGCAGGTCAATCTCAGTGGGCGGCGGCTTGTCATTGCAATTTGCCAGGTGGGGTCGTCGCCATTCAAGCCTCCCATACAGTGATACCAGGCGGTGCAAACCACTGCATGCACTTGCTCGGGAGCCATGCTAAGTCAGCAGGTCATGCTACTTTTCTCAGTACGCAGTAGCTTTCCTACTGGATGACTCTAGATCGCGGTCATGTTCTGTGCTGATACTGCCCCAGCTCGCTCATTGATGCTGGCGCCTTCTCCACGGGTGGGGCCGTGGTGCTACACAGTGCCTGACTGGGGTCTCACTCGCTCCTGCCAAGTGATTCAGCAGTCTGTGACCAGGCACAGTCTTAGCACAGTCCCTCTCAAAATTCTCCTGAACGCCCATCTGCAGCTTAAGGCAGCTGCGTCGCAGTTTTCCTTCAGCTTGCGATAAGCGGTTCGCACCTTGATCGTGTTTTTTGCTCTACTGCCTGTCTCATGGAGTCTCACAGCTATCTGTTTGGCTGCCCATGGTCCACGAAGGGGACCCTCTTAGAGGGCAGCCGCCTTTAGTGCCACATGTGGGCACACGAGCCAGTCTGATTGTTGGGGGACCCCTAGGGTCCATGCCGTGTCATTTCCTGGTAGGGGTGAGCGGGGGATGCAGTATAAGTGCCTCTTCCCGCCCACCTGGCGGCCTCTTTGAGGCTGCCCTTGACGCCGTTTGGACGTGTTTCCCCGGAGCTGCTTACTACAGCAGTGAGTGTGCACCTTCCCCCTTCCGAATCATGGCGGCTAGGCCCAGCTTCTGCCATGGCGGCAGCTCGCCATCGGGGGGGAGGACAGCTCCTGGAAGCCAGGGCAGCGGCACTCCTCACCTGGTCGTGTCAAGCACTGTGCTGAACGGGGAGGCATGTGGAACACCCCTTGGTTCGCCGTGCTCCGGGACCCGGCCCAATGGGGGGGTTAGGCCCACGGGTCCAGCGAATGCTTGTTTAGGGATTTGACCTGCATGAGCACGATGCCTCAGGGTGGTGAGATAAGGGGAGGTGGGGAACAGTGATCCCATCTGCACCTTCTACCCCCCTTTGCAACAACGTGTGTTGAATTGGGGGTAGGCCGCATGAGTTATTATTATTATTATTATTATTATTATTATTATAATTACATTTATTAAGCGCGCAGCTACCCGGAGGTTTCCCGGCGCTAAGGCAAACAGAACGATATACAGGGTGAGAGGAGCGTCAGACCAGCAGTTTAAGTATTGAAGAACCAGGTCTTAATTCCTTTACGGAAAGTCAAGAAGCACATTTCAGAACGCAGAGATAGGGGTAGGGAGTTCCAAAGAGAAGGTGCTAACAGGGAGAACGAGCGACCTCCCATTTTAGCTCTCTTGACACGCGGTATCCTAAACTTATTCCATGAGTAGCGTGGAGGGGCTGCTTCCGCTGGGATGGGCAGGTAAACTAGTGGAACCTCTGTGGATGCTTCACCTACATGTTGACCGCTGCAAGCAGGAACTGTTCTGGCAGTCGCCCGGCGTGGGCCTCACTCGCCCCATCCGGGCTTGTTTTCTGTCAGTGCCTTTAATGAGTGGCTGCCATGGAGGTACTTTGTCTCTGATTTCCCGCTTGGGCGGGTGGTGCAGCCTGCTAGCACCCATACTTGCCCATACCCATATTCCACTACCATGCTCCAACCTCTCCTGCTCGGCCTGGGGTCCGTCGCCTCGCTGCGCTGCAGGCTCTGCCCACCGCTTTGCCGTGGGTTAGGGCTGGCAGGGTCGAGATCAGATTTTCTGTTGCGGGAGGGGGGGCAGCAAGTCCTACGACTCCCTCCCAGTGGCTGTCCACTTGGCGGTGTCCATCATCAGGCCTTGGCCCGTGGGGGCCTGATGTGCTGTGGGTGGATGGCATTGAGCGTCACGCTGAGCGTAGGTCTGACCGCTGCTGCCCTATCCCGGGTGGCGGTGCTCCAATGAGTAGTGCCAAGTATCGGAGGGGGCCTGGTCACATTTCCGAAAGCTATGCCTTAGGGCAGGGTTCGGGCGGATGTCCCAAGAAGTTAGCAGTCATTAGCTTAATCCTGCCGTCAGTCAAGCAGGAGCATTCGGCGCAGTAAGAGGAAGGGGTAGCCTTGCACCCGTACTTGGCCCAGATGCTGCACCATGTTACCGTAACACGATCCGGGTTGTCAGGGATACCCTCAAATTCGCCGAGGTTCCCTCCACCACACACATACTAGGAGCTCAATTTTATCAGGTCCCGCAGGTGCGTCGCACGCCTTGGTACAGTGGGTGGGTCATTGAGGGCCCGCCGTTGGACTGGGTACGCATGTGCTGCGGAGCACCAGGGAGTGGCAGGAGCTACCAGGGCTCAATTGTGTGTGTCGGTAAGGGGCATACACAGAACATTGAGCCAAGCAGCAAGGGGTCAGGAGCTGGGCCCTAGGACGCCCGCTGTGCTAGCAGTTACAGAGTTTGGTACAGCGTTCGCCCAGCGAAAGGCGTCTTAGAACAAGGCAACTCAGCTCTGCATGCATGCTCGGGGGAGGCATGCCCAATTGTATATCTATTGATGTGAGAATGTGTTGATGGGGAATTGTCGGTGGAGATGTTAAACCAAGGTCACCTGCTGCCCAACTGAACAGTTGCTTGGGTGTGCGCTCCAGTAGGTGTAGGGGCCATAGTTAGGCAGTGACAACTGGAACTTGCACACGTACGACCAGAGCAGCACACCTTGAGCTCACCTAAGCAGTGCTTGCCTCGGATTGCTGCAGACCACGGTTCAAGGCCCTGTGCCAGAACATCTGCCGTGTCCCCAGCTGGGCATGGGAACAGCGCAGATGTAGGGCAGGGTTAGAGAAAGTTTTGCCAGTTTAGCACCCACAACTGGTTGGGTGTGGTTCTCTGGAGAACTCGATGGGCTTTGCCGAGGGGGTCCTCCTGAGTCTTGGCACCGGCCCACAAACCTGTGATGCGGAGCTAATCCCCTATTCTTCCCATGTCTTCTAAAGTTGACTGTGTCCTTGTGAAGTAACTGGTCCTCAAGTAAAGCGCTCCAATACCGGCTGGTCGGGTTCGCACTATACCAAGCATTGGAACGTTCATTAGTGCACTAAGGATCGGCGACAGAACGTTATTCTTATGAGAAAGAAGCAATGCAAAACTTCGAGTTTCTTAATTTCAGTGTGAGAAGGTGCAGTTCAACGAATATGGGTCTCTTTCACCATTCCAATTTGGGCACACAGGACTGGGGCTTTCATGGATCAATTACCCCGACGGGGGCGAGTGACTCGCATTTAGGCCGCAAGCATTCGTTCCGATTGTCGGGTGGCCCACGTTCACCAGGCTGAGTGCCGCTTATTCCCACTTGGCGTTTTGTGCCCCAGTCTTAGTCACTCTTCCTTTCACCCTTTCTCCCAAGGTTAGGGATGGGCATGTGCAGTGCTCCAGTAATGGGTTTGGCTTCCTGGCATTTCTTAAATTTTCCAGGGTCAAAGGTATGGGTGATTAGCCATTCATGCGTTCTGAGGGTGGCACGATGGGCGGAAAGCAGGAATTGGAGGCATGGGTTTCTCGCCACTGAGATAATATGGTTGGGGTTCCAATGCTTACACGGGAACAGCTTGCTAAGAAACTGGCACAGACTAAGGGGGGTGTCTCCCCTCTCAACTTTCTGGTCTGGGTGGAGGGCCTTCCGTGCGTCTTGAGTGGCGAGATGCCCGGAATTTAAGAAATGGAGCAATGGGTTTCCCACCACTGAGTAATTGGGTTGGGTGGCCATGGCAAGTACTGGAACAGCTTCTGTAGAAGCAACCAGGGGGGTCCTCTCCCATCATTGTGGTGTGACACCTGGGAGACAATGATTTGACTTTCCAGGGTAGGAGGGTACTGCTACCAGAATTGAATTCCTCCTGGTGTAAGTTATGCAACCAGTGGTGGGCACGTGAGTTTGATGGTCAGAGATACTGCAATGTAGTATGGGACTGGCCCGGCCAGGGGTTGCCGTGGAAACCTCACACAGGAGAGTTCACAGTGCCATGTGTAGAGGCCCTGAACAGAAGTGTTTGGTTTTATCAGGCAAGGCCGGATGCACACTAAAGTCCACAGGGAGTTTTAAAAATTGATGGGCTCCTGTCCCGAAGGGTCATGTCTGGCTCCTGGTCCAGTATGGGCTTGGACTTCTTTTGCTGGACCTGGGATAGGCTCTGAATCATCAGGATGTAGGTAAGAATGGCTACCTTGGGTGGGGGCCTTGGTTATGATGGTGGTCACACCCAGAGCTGTGGCGGAGTTACAGAGGCAGAAAGATACTACAGGGTACCCTCTTCAGGAGCACAAAGGGTACAAATGCCAAATATCACCAGGGAGGTCCTCGGTTGGACCCTGGAGGAGCGACGGTGCCCACTAGTCTTACGGGCATTTGTAAGCCTGAGCATCCGGAGGTCGCCTAGAACGCTCCGTCCCCCTCTGGGCATGAGTAAGGAGGTGGACTGGTGGTCCACCGGTGGGAGGGGTTAACCCCTCCCCCAACATTGTTAAGCACCATTTGGCTAAGGTCATGGTGTAATTTGGCTAATCAGGTGGGCAGGCGGCAGAGGGCTGCCTGCCCTTGGATCACCCATGAGATAACCCACCATGTTTGGCGTATTTGTTATGCAAATAAACCTGCAGCAATTTTCTCCACAAACAAGGTGTTGTGTGGTTTATTTCCTAATGGTATTGCTGTATGAGGGATGGGGAGTTTTACTGATATTGGCACTAAGGTAGCAGCATGTGTGGGTAGGTACTGAAGGGTCTCTGTGTCCCTCTTCTTATGAGGGAATAGGGTCACCCTCTACCAGGGGCGACGTGGCAGGCCGTAGTGCGCTGTGCCTATGGAGACATCTTCTCCTCCTGCATTGGAGGAGAGGCGAAGGCAGCACACGCATGTGGCCTGACCCGCTTATCGCTATTGTAAGGGAGAGGGCTCTAGGCCCTAATGCAGTGCTAATAGCCACACAGACACGTAGTGATGCTATTGGGAACTGCCCCAGGGCACGAGCGTCCTGCCTCTTTTTTAGCAGGGTCACCTGACCATTGACGCTTGTGGTGGGTGTGTGTAGAGTGTAGGTACAGCATAGTCCTGAACACTGGAATGTGTCACGTAGGACACGTCACAAACTACCCCAACTGTTGTCTGAGAAATGCATGAAGTGTGACTGACGCTTCACCAAATTCTTGGCTTTTCACTGGTACTATCTTGCCAGAAATTATTCCACACCTCTAAAGGAGTTCTCACTCCCCACATTGGGTATTTTTTTCATGTGGAGAAAGAAAACAAAAATATATAAAATATAAAAATGCACATTTTCATCTCACTTGTGCCTGAATCTATGACTTGCTCACATATTCGAGGCATTCTGCTTAATATTCTGAATATCATACACAGAAGGAAATGTAAACAAATCATAGGTAAACATGTACACCGGAAGTTATCGCCCAGTTTTTTGGGTGAATGGCCACTCAGGTGCTTTAAGGCATGGGGAACTTCTCCAATAATGTGCAGCACTAACAGATATAGTGGCAAGAAAATAGAATGAATGGAAACATTCCGTTCTGGGTGTTGGTGAGTAAATAAATATTTTAATAGCGTTAGTGGAACATTTCGCAAATATTAGTAAGCACTGCTGATATTTAGCTATTGTTTTAGCACTTAGGGATGGTTTCCAGGAAGTGCTTAAATGAATATAAACCTTTGCTTTCAATGGTACTAAGGAACTCATTAACGGCAAGGCCATACCGGCTTTCAGATAAATACACTAAAAAGATATAAACCAGAGTATGCAGCCTGGGCTGAATAACAGTACTTACACAAACATCCCAATTTGCAAGCTTTACACATATGTTCTAATTTCCATCACAATGAGCTCTGAATTTAAATAATTGTCAGATTATGTTGGAAATTTGAAGAAGCAATCAAATGCAAAGTGGTTTCTATAGAGTAGTAATTGATTCTTCCACTTATTTTGCATATTGAACTCATAAACAAAAAAAATGCCGCGCAGACTTAGGCAAATATGCTTTTATTATTTAGAATTGTCAACATTTTTACATAAAGAGGGTAGATCATACTTACATCACACTCCTCCATAAATGCGGTGGGCTGTTTTTTCTAATGTACGTTTTTTCGTCGGTTCAAATTTTGCAGGGGACATTGAGTGGTTAAAACCCGAGACCGTAAGAGATTTTGAGAGACTGACTGTGTGTATCCAATTACAAAAAGTAAAACTATTCTCATTGAGTAGTTCTTCTATGATCGGAGTAAATTTTGACTTTTTTGAGTCTCTAAGTGCTAATGTGAACTTACACCAGCCACAGGTTTCAGGAAGTTCTTCTAAAATTCCATCTAAAAGCATGCAACATCTATGTCTCAGAAGGGGGGTGTTGTTTTAACACGTCACTTTAACATTTGTTTTTTTTTTCTTTTTGTTCTACACTGGGAACATCTTGTTCACATTGGAGAAACCACCTTTCCCTGTGCTCCAATACATTTGTTTGGGAGGGTCCCTCTACGTTCCCACCCTGCACACAGGTTTACAGCTAATATTTACCATGAGAAAATAGTGGACATTCTCCATTAGGGAAATCTGCTTTTTAAAGGGTGTATTAAAACATTCTTTGCCAAATTCACCCCAGGACATCCTCTCCCTACTCACGGGAGAAAAATAACGTGTACAAAAAAGTATGTGTGAGTAAATCTCGTTATAAATATAAATTCACTTTCTGAGAATACTTAATGAGATTTTACACTTGCAAATGAAGACATTTGGGCGCCTATGTTGTATTTAGGTGTGGAAATGGTTTTGTGACCGCCCGGACCGACACAAGTTATATTTTGCATAGTCTCTTGACCCTTACACTCACCAGATGTTGGGCTGAGGGTCACTGTGGTTCCTGGGTTCTACCTGGGGAATACTGATTCTGTGGGGAGTTCTGGTGCAGCCAAAAGATCAAGGCCCCGAGTGGGGTCAAGGAAGATGGCATCTGCGAGGAGGTGATCGGCACAGGCCACAGGCTCCAATCTAGTAGGCTCCCACATGTCTGACTTGATAACCTGCACTGCATGGGGTGAGACCAGCAGTGAAGACGGTCTGGCAGGCAGAGAACACAACTGATTATCTGCCGCAGCCCTCTCACCATGGGGCTGCTCTCTACAAGTTGCAGATCTGCTCCTGTGTATTGTGCCCAGCAAGCCCCTGCACGTCCGATATAGCAGTTGGCACTGGAGGGGAGGGGTGGGGGGGAGGAGGGCGAGTTGAACCCAGCTTCGAAAAAGTTCCTGGCTGCCTAGGGCCAAAACTCCCCTTGCAGCTTCTCACTATGCATCAGCCTTCTGTGGGGGAGGCCTGATTTCTGGGCCTTGCGGTTCACTCCTGTCTTGCAGACCTTGTTCAGTGGATGCTGCTGGGCGGTGTGCCACTAGAGAGATCGGCTGCCCTGCCCCTGCCATCGCCTAATAGACTCTGCTGCCTCCCTCGCTTCTCCTTTGCACTGCACAGCAGAGCCAGAAGGTTTTAGAGCGGACTCTGAGTAACAGTAGGCACAGTATCCTGTTTGCTGTTGAAGATGTCGGGCTGAGACGCGAGCCTAGGGTGTGGTCGACTTGGGGGTGGAGGGGTGCAGCAGCATCTCTGTATGAAAGTAGACAACTGGTACCTTGAAGAGTGACAGCCTCCCCACCTCTCCCCTGAGGAAAGTCTCTGCACACAAGCCCCAGAAAGTTCTATAGTGACTAGGGCAGAGCGCCACTGTAACCATTGTCCCTAGCGCACAGTGCTGAAAGACAGGATTTCCTGTGGACCTGGACAGGGCTTGCTTCACAATATCATTAGCTGTGGGTGCCTGTTCTGAAAGGATAAGGGTCATCCAGCTTACTTTGACTAATCACACAATGGCAGCCAGAAAGGCAGAATGGAACACTCCATTCGAGGCATGCTCACCAGATTTACTCCCACCACCCCAAGGAGCCTGCAATTGGCCCCGTAGACACCCAAACAGGCAGCTCTGATGGATGTGGCGGATCAAGACCAACCCAGTTGATGCAGGCCTTATCTTATCTTCTCTTAACAAAGTTTTATATAGCGCTCGTACACCCAGAGGTTTCATGGCGCTGACCGACAGAGGCTATGAGGCTGCAGCTTGGAAGGCATAAGGAAAGTTAGGCAAGAGTCTGGACAAACAGCCAAGTTTTAAGATGTTTCCTGAATGGCAGGTGTAGGGTTCGTGAAGAGACCTCTGACGGGGCAGACGGTAAGGGGTAAGGTAGGCCTGGGGACATAAGAAGAGACACACACACCGCTTACTAGTTTAGTGGGACCGGAAGCCTCGATCGACCTCCTCCCCTTTATTTAAAGCCTTCTGGCCACGCCTGGCCAGAAGGTGATACAATGTGTGTATGTGTTTCCGGGTCTCGGCCGAGACCCGCGAAACACTAGAATGTTACATCCCTTACCAAGTTAGTGTTCAATTTTCTTTTCTTGATTACTTCCTGGCAAAGTCACCATTCAAAGTCCGCCAGTATCCGACTGGGTCTCGGATTCGGTCTCAGGTTGTGAGATCCCCGCCCTCGGGTCAGTAGATGTTCAAACTCTTCTCTCCGGGGAGGTGAGGATGTGTTGGTGATCTCCTCACTCTCTTGGGGCTCACACCTGTTGTCAGGTGAACTGGCGATTTCAGATGCGGGTTCTCCAATTATCTCCGGGCTTTCCTGTCTCGATGAAATCCGTTTGAACCACGAAATATTCCGGGTAATTTCTTCTCCCAGCTTCTGTGCTGTCACTGCCGTCCCTTTTGTGGCCTTGACTGTCCATGGCTCAGCCTCATATGGAGTCTTGAATTTTCCTCCGGGTCGCCTTGCTCTCACCAGAACCGCATCACCTGGAGCCAGCACTCTGTCTTGCGCCCGCCGCTTGTGGCTTGCCTTTTCATTTGTCCTTCTCCTTCTCTCTTGAGATTCAGCTGGTGAGTAGGGTTCCGGGCTCCAGTTCTCTGCTGTTGGTAACAGGTCGCGTCGTGGCCCTGCGAACATTAGCGACCACGGGGATCTTTGGGTAGTGCTGTGGGGGGTGCTTCTGTACTCCCTCAGGAACACCTGCAGCGCCGCCTCCGGATCTGACCCCTCTACCAGTGCAATTCTCAAAGTCTTGTTTACAGTCCTCATGAATCTCTCAGCCTCCCCATTGGCTTGGGGCCATTGGGGCGTGATCCTTCGGTGGGTTATTCCTAATCTTTGTAGAAACTCTTGAACTCATGTCCCTGAAACGGGGGCCCATTGTCCGTTTTAACGACCTGCAGAAGGCCAAACATTGCGAAAATCTTGCTGAGTATGGGTTGTACATTTGCGAAGCTGGTAGATTGAGCTACTTCCACCACCGGGTATTTCGTGTAGCTGTCAACCAAGACTACGGTCACTCTCCCGTCGGGGAAACTCCCAAAGTCTAGACTGACCCATGACCAGGGCGCTGGGGGTGGTTCTTCCGTTATGATGGTGGCTGGTGCTTCTGGAAGACTGGTAAGTTGGCACGCTCGACAGTTCCTAACTAGCACATCTACTTTTTCGTCCATGTGAGGAAACCACACCTTTTCCCTCATCCGGGCCTTCATCCTCTTTGTTCCCTGATGTCCCTCGTGAGAGAGTGATGTTGCTCGGTCTTGAAGAGCCCGTGGGATCACTACTCTCGTTCCCCGCAGTATCAGTCCATTGTTCGCCCGGCTGAGTTCGTTGTGTACTTTCCAAAACTGGGACAACCTCGTCCTATCTGCTTCATCCCAGTCACTCACATTTCGCAGAAAGTTCTCCCACGACCCGATATCCATTGCCGCTTTAACTCGGGTGATGACAGCGTCTTCACCATACTGGGCCACAATCTCTTCGGGTGCCATGGCTTGGGGACACGATAGTTGGGACACCATGTCGACATAGTCCTCCGTCCGTGCTTCTTGATCTAGGGCTTCACTTGTTTCTGTCTGTGGATGCCGCAACAGGAAATCCGCCGGGTTCTTAGCTCCTGGTCTATAGACTAGGTCCATTTGGTAGTGTTGAACCTGGATGGCCCATCCTTCAATCCTTGGCGGTGGATGTGGGGCAGTACCTTTGAACAGAGGCACTAGCGGCTGATGGTCCGTAACCATCCTGAAGGGTTGTCCAGTGATATATAAGTGGAAATGATTGCAGGCCCACTTCACAGCCAACGCTTTCCTCTCTATCTGTGAGTATCTGGACTCCGTTGCGGTGAGCGCCTTACTGGCGAACGCCAAAGGCACCCATGTTCCCGGTTCTGCTTCTTGCGTCAACAATGCCCCTAGTCCTACCGGGCTTGCGTCAACTAAGATTTCAGTTTGGCGCGCCGTATCAAAGTAAGCCATGGTTGTGCTGTCCAGCAATGCTGTTTTTATCTTGTTGAAAGCTTCCTCTTCGGTCGTCGACCACCGCCATGGGTTTTCCTTTTTTGTCAAGTTTCTCAGCGGTTCAGCTATAGTGGCCAATTGTGGGATAAATCGGGCGCAATACTGAGCCATTCCCATGAAGCTCCTCACTTCTGAAGCTCTGGTTGGAGCTGGAGCATTCTTGATTGCAATGGATTTCCGTGGGTCCACTTTGACTCCTTCTGTACCGAACACGTATCCAAAGAATTCTATTGACTGCCTAAAGAATTGACACTTTTCTTTGTTCAGCGTGACCCCAAACTCTGCCAATCTTTTCAGCGTTGCCTTTAGTCTTTTGTGATGGTACTCGCTAGTCTTGGCATGGATGAGGATGTCGTCGCTGACATTCAACACTCCACTCAGTCCCGATAGAATCTCTTTGATTGTGTTTTGAAAAATCTCCGCTGCCGAGGTGATGCAAAAATTAAGTCTTTTGTACCTCCGTAGGCCGAGATGTGTGGAGAACGTCGTGATGTATCGACTCTCCTCCGCTAGTTTCAATTGGTGGTATCCAGCATTTAGATCCAGTTTGGAAAACCATTGTGCCCCATTTAAGTCTGTAAGGATGTCATCCACTGTGGGAGTGAGGTGCCTCTCCCTCTTGATTGCTTTGTTCGGCATTTTCATGTCTATGCATATTCGGATTTTTCCAGGTTGTCGAGGCTTCTCCGCGATCACCATTGGCGACACCCTCGGTGTCGGTCCTGTCACCTTTTCAATAACCCCTTGCTCTTCTAGTTTGATCAGTTCTTGTTCTACCGCAGTCCTGAGATGAAACAGTATTCTCCGATGCCTTAAGGCGATAGGGCGTATGGCTTTGTCTATATGTAGTTTGACTGGTGGCCTCTTAATGGTGCCTAGACCTTGAAACAGTGAAGGAAAGAGTTGAAGGATCTCTTCTGTGTGGAGCATTTTGACTGCATGTGCAAATGCAATCAATTTGAGGTCTTCCGCCGTGTGGCTACCAACGAGTAGCTCCGCCTCCTTATCAATGACGTGAAAAGTCGTCGTCAGCTCCTGATCTTCAGCTTTCACCCGCACCGTCATTTTCCCTCTCACAGGCAACGGGGTTTTGCTGCCATAAGTTAGGATTCGTGCCTTCGATGGTACTAGGTGAGGTCTTGGTCTTAGTGCCTTGTAATGCTGAATGCCCATGACATTGATCGTTGCACCGGTGTCTATGACTCCTGTCACCGTCGACCCATCAATTTGGATTTGGCACTTGGGTTGTGGCCTGCGCCGTCTCTTGAGTTCACTGACAAATGATACGTAATAGCATTCGTCTTCGTCATCTGTTGACGAGTCATCCAGCCGGTTCGGGTGACGGGATGGTGTTCTATTTCCTCTTGCCGGGGGCCCATCCCGTGTATCTTCTAGAGCTAACTGTCGAACTGCTTTGGTTGGTATTTTCCTTCCCTCTGTTCTTTGCCCTCGC
Source organism: Lissotriton helveticus (assembly GCF_964261635.1). Classification (NCBI taxonomy): domain Eukaryota; kingdom Metazoa; phylum Chordata; class Amphibia; order Caudata; family Salamandridae; genus Lissotriton; species Lissotriton helveticus. The sequence continues at coordinate 284,310,345 of NC_136060.1, forward strand.
GACATTCCTCTTGCTCCTCCTCTGCATACGCTGGCAAAATGATTGTTTCCTCCACATTTGTCACATGTTTTGCCTCGTGCAGGGCAGCTCTCGCGATTGTGTTCTTCGTATCCGCAGGACCCACATTGTGAGCGTCTCTGTGTTCTGGTCGGCCATCTTCCTCTACCTCCACGGTTGGCGCTCCGTACAGCATCTACTCTTTCTGTCTTGACTGTGACCTCAGAATTTGCTGATGGGTTGATGACTGATTCCATGGCTGCTGCTCGCACATCTGACAGCTCATGTGATCGAGCAAGCATTAGTATCTCATCCAGCGTTATGCGGGGTTGCCTCAATATTAGCGTTCTCAAATGTTTGTTCTTGCACCCCTGAATCAATTGTGCCGTTACCTCTTTCTCTTGGTCATCATCCGGGCATGTGCTTATTAATTCCCTTAGTCGGGCATGAAACGCATCCATGGTCTCCCCTTCTCTTTGCCTGGATTGTCTGAACTTGAATCTTTCAAAATGGGGATTTAGTTGTGGGTCAAAGTGCGCATTCAGCGCCTGGACTGCGCCATCGTAATCTGTTGCCTCTCCAGTGTTAGGCAAATGTAGGAACAACTTGTATAGTTCATCGCCTCCGAAGTGTAGTAATAGGGACCTCTTCACTTCATTGTCTTTTTCCCTCGTTGCCATGAAGTAATTATTCAGGCGACTCAACCATACCCCCCAGCGTGGCGCTGCCGTGCTTGGATCTGCTAATGCACTGAATGGAGGAATAGGATTGATCTGAGCATGTGGAGATGGTTGAATCACTGCGCCTGGCCCTGGCGGTCCCGCTTGTTGTGCCGGGGCTGCTTGTTGCCCTGGGGCTGTGACTTGTTGTGCCCCTCCCACTGCTGCTGCACCTTGTTGCACTGACATATTTGTGTCGTCTTGCACTTGTTCCCCTTATCCTGTGTGTGTAGGCTACTTCCTTTGGGTGTTGCGCCTTGAGCACTTTCTTCGCTGTGCTGCCTGCTTACACTGTATTCAAAGTTCCCACACAGCCATGTGGTTATATTTCCCCTTATCCTCACTGGTCTGGATGCTCACACTTTGTAATGTGTTCTATTATTTATTATTGTCTTTATTTTTGATTATTTATGCTTTTCCCACAGTGGCCACTGCCAATGCTTAGTGTCCTCTTCAGCGCCACCGCCGTCCAGCTTCCCCAGCTCTTAACACTTCCCGTTTCCACTTCGGGAGCGTCGCCGCTATCTCCTGCCGGGCACACGGCCTCGCCGCAGGCATTCAGAGTAGGGAGGGCCTCAGACGCACTGCGCATGCGCGCACAGCCGATCGCGTCATTCGAGTCTCATCCGGGCCTCACCATGCAACCAGGCCGCGTCGCTCCCCGTCCACTGCTCCGCCACCCGATTCCGGTCCCTCATGCAGCACAGCCCACGCTGCTTACCGGAACATCAGCACATGAACGGCACTTCTGGCGGCACCACGACGGACCTCACACGGTGCCCAGATCGCGCCGCGGCAGCAGACCGCTCCTCACAGGACTCCAGCTCCAGGGTGCATGCGCCTCGGCACCACCTTCGTCGCCAGTGTAGGGGTCGTGAAGAGACCTCTGACGGGGCAGACGGTAAGGGGTAAGGTAGGCCTGGGGACATAAGAAGAGACAAACACACCGCTCACTAGTTTAGTGGGACCGGAAGCCTCAAGCGACCTCCTCCCCTTTATTTAGAGCCTTCTGGCCACGCCTTGTCAGAAGGTGATACAATGTGTGTATGTGTTTCCGGGTCTCGGCCGAGACCCGCGAAACACTAGAATGTTACAGCAGGAGGTTGGGGCAAGAGCGAATTTCCAAAGGAAAGGAGTTCCATAATTCGGAGGCGAGGGTGGCAAACCTTCGCCCTCCCTTGCGTTGGAACTTATAGTAAGGGACAATAAGGAGGTTTTGAGAGGCAGAGCGTAGGCAACAGGAAGGAGTGTATCTGGGCAGGAGGTCATGAATGAACTTAGGACTGCGAGCATATAGAGATTTGAAGGTAATGCAAGCCATTATGAATGTGATACGTTGGGTAATGGGGAGCCATTGGTGTTGTCTCAATAGGGGTCTGGCTGACTGCCAGCGCGGCAATCGGTATATAAGTTTGGCTGCCTGATTTTGGGCCATTTGCAGGCGTTTGCTAAGGGCAACAGAGGGACCCATATAGATGGCGTTGGCGTAGTCTAAGTGTGACAGTACCAAGGCCATCACCACCTGGGTCAAGGCTGGTTGGGTGAGCATCCGACTTATCTTTTTATCTTGCGGAGCTGGAAAAAACATGTGGACACAACCGAATTCACTTGGGTCTTTAATGACAAATGTTTGTCAATAAGCACCCCCAGGCTTTTGACCGAGCTGGAAGGGGTGGGGCGAGTTCGGGTGGCCAATAATGCGGGCCCCAGAATAGCTGGCTTTTGCCGAAAAGGACCAATTCGGTCTTGTCAGGGTTTAACTTTAGTTGGTTACAGTCCATCCAATGACGTACGTGGAGCATGGTGTTCTGGAATTCATGGATAGAATCTGGGGAATTGTCAATTGTGAAGGTAAGTTGCAGGTCGTCTGCATAATTAAAGGTGGTGACTTTAAAGGTTTTGAGAGACCGAAGCAGAGGGAGCATGTAAATATTAAATAGAATGGGGGCCAACGAGGAACCTTGGGGGACCCCGCAAGTGGTGTGAGTTTAGGGGACGAAAAGGGGGCCAAACCGACTGCTTGCGTGCGGTCACTGAGGAAGGACCTGATCCAGTCCTGGGCTGAGCCGCAGATGCCGGCTAGTTTGACACGGTTGAGGAGGATGTCATGGGCGACCGTGTCAAATGCTGCTGACAGATCAAGTAAGACCAGGGCCTGAGGGATTCCCATGTCTGCGTTATGACGCAGGGATTCCAGGACCGCCGTGATGACTGACTCAGTGGAGTGGGCTGGTCGAAACCCAGCTTGAAAGGGGTCCAGAAAATCGGATTGCTCAATAAAGCTGGAAAGATGTGACGTCACGTGGGCCTCCAATACCTTGGCTAAATAAGGAAGGAGGGAGATTGGCCTGTGGTTGGATAAAGTGGCGGGCTCCGCTCCCGTTTTTTTAGGAGGGGCACCACAACTGCCTCCTTAAAAGAATTAGGAACCACACCTTGAGTTAAGGATGTATTAAGGAGTCTTAAAATAGGAGGGGGAAAAGCGGAAAATATGTTTTTTAAGATGTAGGGAGGGCAGCAGTCTTGAGGAGATTAAGACTTTACCCTATTCAGAAGGGCAAGTAGGGAAGGGGCATCCAGGATAGGAAAGTGATATAAGGAATGGGTGCTGGTAACGTGTACCGGACCAGGGGAAGGGGGAGTGGTGACAGGAATACTAGATTTGATGGTCACGATTTTATCCAAAAAATATTGGTTGAGAGTATTACAAAAGTCCTGAGTGACCGCGGGTTTAGGCAGGATTCTTCCAGGGTTAGAGAGTTTATTGACGATGGCAAAGATGTCCTTAGAATTGTTATTTGATTGTTCAAATATACTGGAAAAGAAGGCAGCTTTGGCTAGGATGAAAGCCTTCATGTAGTCTGCACAGGCGGCCAAGTAGAGGGTCTTTTCGAGAGGGTCATAGGCTCTCCTCCATACCCGTTCCTTTTGCCGGACGATTAGTTTTTTTGCCCTAAGGTCGGGGGAGAACCATTTGTGAGCATCAGATTGGCGAATGGTTTTGAGTTTCTTTAACGGGGCATATATGTCACTTGCAGCTGAGAGCCAGTTAGAGATGTCGGCCTCGGCCTGATCGATGTCATATTGTAGGCTGGGATAGAATTCTCTAAATTTCCCAAGAGGGCTGTGGTGTCCAGGGAGCCACATTTTCTAATGAGGCCCTCCTTGGTGTTCGAGTTTTTTTTTAGGCTCAGGGATAGAGATGCTGAATTTGATCAGGGAATGGTCAGACCATATACAGGGGGAGACGACGGGGGGGGGGGGGAATGTTAAGGTTAGTGCTCCAGATCTGGTCGAGTATGTGTCCTTTAATATGGGTAGCGGTAGTGATGTGATGGCTAAAGTTTAGACCTGTAAGTAGCTCCATAAGTTCACTGTCTGTTGAACCAATAATTAAAGTCGCCGATTAATAAGATTTTAGTATAATCGGTGACCATGGTGGCCAATTGGTCACACAGAGAGAAAGGAAAAAGGGTCATGCTCTGGGGGGTTCTATATATCAATTTGCATAGGAGTGGACCCGACTTGGAGTCGAGTTTAATGACCAGGTTATCAGCTGCGGGAAGGTCGAGAGACGTCATTTTGGAGAATACATAACTTTTGTTGATAATGGCTGCTACTCCACCCCCAGCTTTCCCTGAGTCTCGATCGACCTGTAAGATGTAATAATTATCTGGGAGAGCTGCTAAGATATCCGGGGATGAGTCAATGTTAAACCAAGTTTCCGTGAGGAAAAGAATATCATGTTTATGACATGCGAGAAGAAGAAAAATGTCGAGTTGATGTTTTACTAGGGACCTAGTATTAAGGTAGAAGATGTTTAATCGTTGAATTTTGGCCGGTACAGACTTAGATTGCTGATACAAGCGGGGGCCTGAGGCAGGGGTCCCAAAGGGCTGGAGGGGGATTGAAAGATACACAGGTGTTTCAGGTGATCGATGGAGGCTGGGCAGGGCAGGTGGGCTACGCTGCGAAGATTCCTCAAGGTCTCCGTGGAATATATTAATAAAGGAACAGGGGGACTGGCCCCTGGGCCCGGCCTGGCGCGGACGGGCACAGATGGGCTTAGCTTTGGCGCGCCATTGGCGCGTCCGCTGCGCGGCCGGGGAGGGATAATCATCATATGCTGGCGAGAATGGGAGTGGCCGGGCGACTGCACCGGCAACCCGGGGCTTCCCCCAAGATGGCGGCTACCCTCACAGTTCCCCGCAACAGCGCCTAATCGGCTGCACGGGTGAAGCAAAATACAGTGAGGAGGAGAGGGAAGTGGTAAGTGCACAAGAAATGACGTTTAAAATAATACACAAATTTTTAAAATTACGAGCGAGTGGTGCTCCCGGCTTCCGCCTCAGGAGTTCTCAATACGTTCTGTCGGTACTGCGGGCGAGGCTGGAAACGCGACTTAAATGCTGGCGAGAATGGGAGTGGCTGGGCGACTGCACCGGCAACCCGGGGCTTCCCCCAAGATAGCGGCTACCCTCATAGTTCCCCGCAACAGCGCCTAATCAGCTGCACGGGTGAAGCAAAATACAGTGAGGAGGACAGGGCCTTCCTTGCATCCCTGTTTACTGTCTCAAAGTGGACTTTCAAGAGCTCAAGCACGACCTCTCTCAGGCCCTGAAGAAGGTTAGGCAGGTCTTGAGCTCAATGGAAGACAGGGCATCCACACAAGAAGAAAACAAGGACGCAAGGGGTGAAGAGGTTGAGATGTTGAGACAGGAGTATCTTTGCTTAAACAAGCGACAGGCTGACCTTCAGGATACTTGGAGAATAGATCTCAACATATCAGCATTCATTGCAGGGAGTTCTGGTGGATGATTAGGGGACGGAGATACAGAACTATTTCCAGACACTATTCCACTGCATCCTAGGCCACGTAGAGGACACCCCTTTGCTACTAGACAGGGTTCATTGGGTGAGTGAGCCTTGGAGAGGCATTACAAGACCTCCAGATATCCTGCTGTGTGTCCATGACTTCCAAATCAAAGAAGAAATCCTCAAGAAAGCCAGAGATTTGTACCCCCCCCAATTTAGAGGACATAAACTATCACTCTTCCAGGACATATCAGCGCTCACCTTAGTATGATGCAGAGGCTTTAAAGTGATTATTTAATGTATGCACTCTAAAGAGATCTCATACAGATGGAGGAATCCCTTGAGGCTTGTGTTTTGCAGTAAAGGGTTACTCCACTAATCCAAAACAGTTATGGAGGCATGTCCCATCTTGGGCCTGCAGGGAGAGTCCCCCATCGCTTCTCATTAGGTTTCCTTCAAAGCTCCTCCCGCACACATTTTACAGGCGGAGAGTAGCTAAATCAAAGAGTCATCCTCACCCTTGGCCCAGGGAAAGTGCCCAGGTATGCCAGGCTGTGCTGGACAAACTGACACCAGAAGCTGGCAATGGTTCTACATGACCTGCAACACCTCTGACACTCGGCTCATCCGCTGTGTACATATGCTTTAGGGCCTTCCTTTATTGAACTAAATGGTGGCGGTGTGTAGTAGCGCTACCACTCGCTCCCCGGAAGATAATCATCAGCTTTGTGAATGGAACATGCCCGGCTTTGCGGTACTCTATTGTTAATTTATAGGTGTCGGCTTATCAGTGCATGCGCTGCATGCGCTGTCTCAGCGAGACTAAAGTAATGTTTATGTTGGCTGAAACTTAGTGTAATTTGTTATGAATTTGCCATTGGCTTAACTCTGGCATTGCTGTTGTAATCTAGCTTTCTGTTGGCTGTTAATACATACCTAACTTCCAGGTAGTCCGGAAGCAGCAGTGCCTAACTACAGTTACCCTCCGCAGCAACACTCTGTAGGGCGCACAGGGAACTTTCTTTTTTCTCTTCAGCAGCGCCTGCCTTACAAGTCACATGATGCTCGGGCACGCATTCAGCAGCAGCGTGGAGATGAATTTGCTGCCCTTTCCCCCGCCCTCTACTTAGCGCGAGGAGAATCTCTTTGTATTTAACCGAGCTACCCCTATGTACGACAGCCGCAGCTCTCGGCCCTCCTCCCACGGATGCTGGCACTGTGCGGTGACGTCACAGTGATTGCCAGCTCTGCCCATGCTGGTTCTGAGGAGGGGGCGGGACCGGTCCCTTGCCACAGCTCGAGGAGGGAGCAGCTCTGCCGAGTCGTTGTGTGCGGCTGCCTTCACTCCTTAACTGGGATCTGCCTTTGTCTCTCCGTCGGTCTCTCCTCCGGGCTGGCCCTAGAGCAGACATTCGTCAAGGTCATCATTGAGCTTCCAGGCAGCAATCCTGAGTATAGAAAAATAAACAGGGTCCGCAGCCCATTGGAACGAGCACCAGAAAAGCCTCGACGATAGGCGAATGGCTGGTCATTATTCTTCACGTTTTTCCGCCTGTCAAAAAAATTCCAAAAATAATTAAAAAAATTCTGAGCGTTATTTTTACCTCAGCACCTTTGTCTTTCATGCACCATTTATTTTTACCTTAGCACCTTTGTGTTTCATGCGCCATTTATTTTTACCTTAGCACCTTTGTCTTTCATGCACCATTTATTTCTTAAAGCTTATTGGACGTTCCATCGGGATCGCGTTTCAGTCACGGCAGTGTGTTTTGTGCCGAAAGCAGCTTGGATGTTGAGCCATAGTTTCTCTCTGTTGAATGTTATTCCGCAGTATTTTGACAACGGAGAGGCTTGTTTTTTTCGTTAACTTTTGTGGAAGTGATGGAGAGTTCTGCACATACGCCTTTCACTTTCTGTGCACTCGCTCTCGGCAGTGGTACGTTTCGTGTCTTCCACACAGCACTATCCCTGTGCCACCCTGCCAAGGCACATCACTCGGGTGTTTGCTGCCAAGCGTAGGGCAAGTCGGGACATGGCACCAGGCGGGGGGTTTATGGGGGCTTGGAAGCAGGCAGTGCTCCACTGGTAGCATATGCCAGGGCTCCGTGTTGCCAGTACCCCAAACCCTACCTACATCCGGACCCTTGGCTCTGCATCAGTACCGGTAACACCGGTCAGTCATTCCTCGGGATCACTCACAGGCGGGCCCGGCAGACCCAGAAGCTGGCTCTGGCTCTGTGCATAGCAGGGTGGGCACGGGGAGGGGGCTGGCAGCCACTCGGCGGGCGGCCTGGTCTCACTACTGGAGTAGTACTGGGGTGAGCTACAAAGGAAGGAACTGTCCCAATAGTGGGTGGCAGTTAGTTACAGGATCTACTGCACGAAGTACAGCGGGTTATAGTCCACACTACATTCAGGGGTACAGTGGTTCACAGGAAACTGCAGTAGGGGGTACAGTGGGTTACAGGAGACACTGCAGAAGGGGGCAAAATGGGGTACAGGACACACTACAGCAGGGGGTACAGTGGGTTACGGGAGACACTGCAGGAGGGGGTACAGTGGGTTACCGGAGACCCTGCAGCAGGGGGTACAGTGGGTTACAGGATACACTGCCGCAGGGGGTACAGTGGGTTACAGGAGACACTGCAGCAGGGGGTATAGTGGGTTGCAGGATACACTGCCGGAGGGGGTACAGTGGGTTACAGGAGACACTGCAGCAGGGGGTACAGTGGGTTACAAGATACTCTACAGCAGGGGGTACAGTGGGTTACAGGAGACACTGCAGCAGGGGGTACAGTGCATTACAGGATACACTGCCGCAGGGGTATAGTGGGTTACAGGATACATTGCAGCAGGGGGTATAGTGGGGTAGAGGAGACATTGCAGCAGGGGGTACCGTGGGTTACAGGATACACTGCAACAGGGGGTACAGTGGTTACTGGACACACTGCAATAGGGGTACAGTGGGTTACAAGGCACACTGCACAAGGTACAGTGGGTTACAGGATACACTACAGCAGAGGGTACAGTGCATTACAGAATACACTACAACATGGGGTACAGTGGGTTACAGGATACACTGCAGCAGGGGGTACAGTGGAGTACTGGAGACACTGCAGCAGGGGGTACCGTGGGGTACAGGAGACACTGCAGAAGGGGGTACAGTGTGCTACTGGACACTCTGCAGTAAAGGGTACATACCTGACGTGTCACGCAGTTTGGTGCTTACTTTTCCTCCATGTTAAAGAACAGTAGATGTTTCTGCACCCAGGCTAAAGTGCTGCATAGCTAAATACAAATAAGGTCTCAAAGGTGAGAATGATTGCTTTGCAAATGCTTGTTTTTAATGATAGTGTTTTGTTTGTTTTTTGTCAGGGGCTTCTTTGCTATTTACTCTTCACACCTACATTGTCTGCACTGCACATCGCATACATTCTGTGGCCCTGTAGTCCCTGCTCTCCAGCCATTACCACGCCCCTTGCTCAGACATTTTAACATAGGGTTCCATCATTGCTACTCTGTGTGCTGAAACTATGAAGGTCAAACTCACCTGCCGCAATGTTAGAGGCTTAAACAATCCAATCAAGAGGTACGTAGTTTTATCTTTCCTGGAGCAGAACGGCAGTGACATCTGCCTACTCCAAGAGTCACATCTACTAACCAGGGATAAGCAAAGAATGAGCCCCCACCGGGTTCTTCATACATTTTGGTCATCGGGGCACACAAAGAAGGACGGGCTTGCGATACTGCTCTCAAAGGCCTTTTGAAGGGAAGGTGGGGGGTAAATTGGTAGAGTTTCAAGATCGGATGATCTCATATCGGATGCAGATTGGCCATCTCCATTACTCAATTGCCTCCCTCTAGGCACCTAATGACCAGGGGGAACAATTTATAGAAGGAGCCCTGACACAGGTACTGCAATCCCAGATGTGGCTAATTTTGTGGAAGGTGACCTATGCCTTGTCATGAACAGGGCTTGAACTGGTCAGGCTTGTCGTTTGCCAGAAGTTTCCAGTGGTTAAGTGAATGTGGCCTAAGTGACGCTTGGAGTCAATCACATCCTTCTGTTAAAGACTATACATTCTAGACCGCAGCCCACAAAACATAGGCTGGCATTGAATACTACCTAGCCACCCCCACAATACAAAATTCTTATCGAAGACATAAGCATTGCCCCAGGTCCCTATCAGACAGGCCCCCCCTCATGCTAGTCCTCAAGGTGGATAAGGGTGGCATTTGGCCCTCCCACTGGAGTCTCTGTGATTTCCTCCAGAATTAGTCTAAAACCACTGACTAGGGGGGCAGTTATTACAGATTTCCTCCGGGACAACAACACTAAAGGAGACCCCAGTGTTTACCCTTTGGAAGGTGCTGAAGGTGGTGGTTAGAGAAGAGCTGATAGCCATATCAGCAGTGGATAACGGTCGTCGGCGAGAGAAACTAGAGCAATTGGGTTAGAAGTCATACACAAGCACGCAGGGGCTCTCTGAGTTTGGCCGGAACTATATGAGCTGTGAACACACCTAAAAAGACTGGACGTTGACAAGGCAGAATATGGATTGACACGCCTTAGACACATGCTTAATATAAGGAGTAACAGGTGTGGTCAGATGCTGGGCCATCACATTTGGTCTAAAATGCAATTAGATACTATCAGAAATATGCATGATGCTGGTTGGGAAGAGATTCATGGGGACATGCAAATATCAGGGGTCATTTCACAACTATTATAAAACCCTAAACACGGACCATGGTCATCCTCCCGAAAGTATCCATCCCCACTTAGAATTAGAATGGAAGAATAGATTTCTGCATTTCTAGGTTGAACCATTAAAATCCATTGGCCCTGACAGCTTCTCTCCCCAGTTCTATAAAGCATTCTGACAAATGCTAGCCCCGCTCCTCACTAGACTTTTCAACACTTTCTCCAACATGGACACAATAACTGACATTATGCTTGAGGCCCCCATTACTATCATTCCCAAGCCTAGCAAAGACAAAACACTGTGCAGCTCTTATAGACCTATTTCCCTCCTCAACATTGATGCTAAGCTGTTCAGGTGGATCCAGGTGCACCGTCCATACCCTGTTATGCCCGGCCTTGTTGACCCCAATCAGGCTGTGTTCATCTCCAATAGGCAGAGCAGAGATATACTCAATGTATCCTTCATCTCATTGACAAGATCCGCCGGTCTAAGAAGGAGGCGCTGCTCCTTTCCATCAATACGGAAAATCATTTGATAGAGTGCATTGGCCTTACCTATTTGCAACTTTAAAACATTTCAGTTTTCAGGACATGTATTGCTGATTTATTTATTTTGCAATTGGAATTTGGTGGGCGTGCGCGGAAAAATGAAGTCCAAGGGATCACAAAGTAATTAGAATACATTTCTTTATTTTATATTCAATATCCAAAAAACGCTTTAAATTCCAGCCAACGCGTTTCGTTCTCCATCAGAGAACTTCATCAGGGCTGAAAGAATACAGAAATAAAAACTAATTAAACACGAGACATATACATACATGAAGAGAGAACATACAAGGCAAAAAACATAAATTACAATAGTGAACAATACAACATTAATATCAAAATATGAATGTACATCCCAAACAGACAATAAACACATTTAAAAATACATAAATACCCTCAGCTTATATACCCTACTCACAACCATGATAAGGGTAAAAGGGTGGAAAGAGACTGTTTGTAATCCAAGGCAACATGCAATCATTCGAGAGCTCCAGTTCCAGTACCTACAGAAGGGACTTTTACAGACTATGTTCATATACTGTAGCCGACATATCGGAGATCATGACTACGTCGTCTACCCATAGTTTGTAGTCGAACCAAAGGGATGTGGACACAGGAGCATCGCTTATCAAAGATAAAATATCCCAACACCCTATGAGCTCTACTTGAAATAAATATTTGTTCAGATTCAAATTGATGTTTTTGTGAACCACATAACATATTTGAGAAACAGCCAAACTAATTACATTCATAAAAGCACAGTGTGTTTACATTTTTGGTATAAACATCACGACACGTTACAATATGGACAATATCACAACTATAATAAATGCTAATAATGAGAACAAGGCAAAAAATTATTAATAAAGTTCAAATGTATAAAACATGAGGCAAGAAGGCAGGGGACAAATGATAAGTAAACCGTTGGTCATCATGACCCAAAATATTCGATCTATGTGGAGAAATGGCAAAAGACATATGCTAAACGTCAATCCTAAGGAATATATTTTGAGACTAGAAAAAAAGGGGGGACAACTAATAAGTAAACCAATGATCATCATGACCTATATTATTTAATCCATTTGCGACACAAGTATTGCAGATTTATTTATTTATTTGTGGATTTGTAACGCACATAGCTGCCTCAGCAACAAGGCATCCCAGCGCAACCTGAAATGAGAGACAAGAGCAAGAGAGAACAACCTAGGGATTAAACATCAGACGTAGGGAAAAGCCAAGTCCTTATGGCCTTACGTAACACCAGAAGGTTCAGAATGACTCTAATGTGAGCCGAGAGCGAGTTCCAAAGTTTTGCCGCCAAAAAGCGGAAAGAGCGTCCCCCGGCCCTCGCTCTCCAGACTGAAGGTACGCAAACGAGTGAGAGGTTGGCAGATCTCAGCGAACGTCCAGGCACATAGGGCATCAACAGACGGGATAGCCTTGATGGGGCCTGATGTGTAAAGAACTTATGTGAAATACACAGCGCCTTAAACTGAATGCTCTTTTCGACGGGCAGCCAGTGAAGTTAGGGGAGCACATGAGACACCGAGCATGATCTAGGTAGTGCCACCAAAAGCCGCGCCGTCTAAAACCTAATGCAATACACTTAATAACTATTTCATAGATAAAATCAAGATCATCAAAGTGGATATCCCCATGAGTTCCCTTTCAAACTGAAATAAACTGGATGACATGAGCCCAGTCACTTTACCATCATTGCAAGAAATCAGTAAGGAGGACCTTAAGGACCTACTGATAAAAGTAAAATCAGGATCCTTTATGACCCCTGCCCCCCAAAAATCTCTTTTTAATCGTTCCCTCATCTCTGGAAAGGTGCCAAATGCATTCAAGATGGCAATAGTGGTACATCTTCAGAAAAAACAAGGTGAAGATCATCTCACCTTGAAAAACTACTATCTCATTTCCCTTCTGCCTTACTTAGCAAAACTATTTGAGGCAGATGTGGCACATAACCTCTGCACCTTCATTGAGGAATCTGAATTTCTGGACCCCTTCCAAGCTGGCTTTCACCATGCTCACTCCACCAAACTAGTCATCCTCTCCATGGTGGAGGATGTGTGAGCTGAAGGTGACAAAGGTGACACCCAAACACTGGTGCTCCACTACCTATCCGCACCTTTGACACGGTGGACAACAAATCTCCTGGTGGACCGCGTCAGGGCTGCTGGACTAAGGAGCCCGGCACTGGAATGGAATGGATGTGGAGGACATGCAGCTACTTTTCAAATTAGATAATTCCCCTGAATCTAACAAATATTTCCAAATCAACAATTCTGTTTATCTGTGAGTGGATGAACAGCAAATATTTGAAACTAAACATGGAAAAAAACAAAGTTATCATTACCAAAAATAAAGTAGACTATGGGATTGACTCTATATAGCCACCTGAGGGTGGTGACCACTTACCCCAAAAACATCAACAAAAAGTCTCTAGTCCTCTCAAGGTTGGATTATACCTATTCTCACCCAAAGGCATCATAAAGAGACTCCGAATTTTCCAGAACCAGGCAGCCTATTTCATCTACAAACAACCAAAACATTCCCTAATCACCACCTTGATGAAGGACCTTCACTGCTACCTGTTGAACAAAGTATCATCTTCAAAGTTGGCTGCACTATTTTCAAATCGCATCCTATTGAAGGCCCCCTCTTCATCATTTCTCGAATCATAAGGCACACCCCTAATCACCTTTTACATTCTGCCCACCTGAACTTTTTATCAGTCCCTCATTTCAAAAAGAAGAGACGGGGTGGCACCAGGTTCTCAGTTATGGCCCCAAACTTTGGAATTGCTTACCCCCAGAGCCAAGATCTGCAACTTGCTATCCTGTATTTAGGAAATTGTTAAATACCTAGCTTTTTAGACAAGCCTACAATGAACACACTACCCTCGCTATTTGCCACCCTGTTTCACTGCTCAGCAGCATGAAAACGTTTGGTGAACATGCGTTTTATAGACACAGTAACATAACATAGCATATTTTGGGAATGGAGAAACTGCCCCTCGCAGTGGAGGGTAAGCAAGATACCTACCAAGAGCTGTGGACTTCCATTATGAACAATCTCACTGGTGAATTCAATAAGTTGACTTGCCTAACCTATCTTAAGCTGCTCCACTTGACCCCACCCCTGACATTGCTCTCTGAGATGACCCATGACGCCAAGGAGTAGGGTGCGTAGTCCAAGACATACTCTATCACTAACACCGGCGAGCTTGCTAGATAGTAGGTGATCTGTTGTGCATTTCTTCTTTGCAGGAGTGAAAAGGGGAGAAGGGAGTTTCACAGGGATAAAAGTTGGGATTTGCTCATTGTTTAACAATTACATTCCGCTGCTGGTCTATGGGTTTGTAAGTGGAAAGCAGTGTATAATGATTGCCTCTGTGTATGTTTAACCGTGATAAACAGAATTGATTTATATAAGACACCACCCCGTTGGCGTGAAGACAAAAGGGTTGTGAATGAATCCACCATCCCACTGTGTGAAGACGTTGTATGCTCCACCAAAATACAGGTCTTTGGATTGTTGGTGAGTGTCTCCAATCAGAAAATGAATTAGTTAAAGTGATGCTTAGCAAACTCTTCACCAGTAGGTGAAGAGATGCTATCTTCAGGCACTTTCTGGGTTGAGATTTGGTGTAAAATATAAGTGGTCTGGCCTCTATACAACCTGGAATGCGGATAATATTTCTTTATGTAGGACTTCACTTTCTTTCAGGGGCCCATGCCTCTTTTCATAGCTTTAAATTATACACTTCAAAGTGGGTTTGTGTACCCTAGGATGGTGGATTATATATGATCTTATTTTTATTACATGAACCACTCATGTGCAGTCTTGTTTAGGGAACATTTAGGATTCCCCTTCCCTAGAAGGTATGCACCCATTGAAGGATGGTAATCAACAGGAATTCATTGTCCTACCACAGTGCAGGGCTACAATTGAAGGCAAAACGATGATAAGAGCTGTCTCTGCCTACGTAAGGTTCAGGGAGACCCTGACAATTAATCTCTGTGGATGCATTGAACCCTAGGGAGAGGGACATAGGGGCCTACTACCAGCTCAAAGCTTGCAGGCCCCAATCATCACTCCCCCGTCACCTCATGTCTTTCCCTTTTAAAATCACCACTTCATTTTAACTTGACAGGAAAATGGCAGGGCATTAGTGGGGATGAAATTATGTACCTTGCCACTTTATTGGTAACTTCTCTTGCTCCACCTCATAATTTGCATCAGTTATATATGTGGCAGAGCATTAGTAGAGGAAAATGTGGTGTTTTGTATTCTGTTTCTATATTATGATGGTGACCTCTGGAAAGTAGGTATCCATGTTATATCTGGAATGTGGGGCGGTTGGTAATGTGAAATGTGGCAAATAGCATTCAATGTGAGTTGTGACGGTGTTAATTATAGATGGGGTCTCTACAGATACTGTCCTAATAAAGAAGATCCTTTACATCTGAACACTGTATGGCGTTGTCCTTTGATTGCACATTTGGTGAAGAGTAATATGCCTGAAATCATGCTCCCTCATTCTGGGCTATTTTGAATAGTGGATTCACTTTTATTATTGCTGAGACCTCAATACTATGTGTGGGGCTTGGTATAGATTCAGTGGTAAAAAGAGCTAGCAGTGAAAGACTTCATTTGGAGAGGGATCTTCACCTCCACTGTGGCCTTCACAGATGCCGTTATGATTGTTTTGGACCCTTTTTCTTCATTTGCTGGATTACTGTTTCCGTCTTGTGAGGTCTCGGGAAATCAGTAGAGGCAGTGGGCGTGCATGCCTGCCAGTTGGATACACAACCCTTGGGCTACGTACTGAGTGTGAGGTGCAGGGTCATGAGAATTCCTGTTGCTCAGAGACACTTTGATGCTTTTTTGGGCAAGGCATGTCTGTAGCGCCTTGTGCCCTGAGTGTGTCTCTAGTCATATGCTCACCATTTGGGTCCAGTAAATCAGCAGTTTTGAGGAAAGACATGTCCTGAGCAAGACGTGTCGGCAGCACCTTGGGCCTCGAGTGTGTCATCAGTGATATGGTCCCCATCTGGGAACGGTAAAGTGTGCGTGACTTTTTTAGCCTTAATGTAACTGTGTCACATAATCCATTTTCCAATCTGCAATCTGCAAGCCCGCTGGTGTCACGTACAACTACTTCTGGGTGCAGAGTGGGCATGGGCACAGCTTGTTGGCACATGGTGATGGGCACACCTCTTACTGCCTTTATTTTAGAAGTGTCAATTGATAAATTGGCTAGATTTCACAGGAGAGACACGCACACTGTGTATTTATTTTGATATTTTGTATTATACTTCCCATGCAGTCTAGAGTGTGGTTTTGGGGGATATTATAATAACATGCAGAACGTAACAGCACCCCCATTCTTTCTTACATCTCAAGGCAAACCTCTCATTGCGTGGCAAAAACTGGAAGAAGTGTTCAGTCATTATGCCCATGTGTGTGGAACTTTCCTTAGTGCTGAGAGAAAGTAATCATTATTAATGCATTGCCTTGAGCCCCAGAGGAATAGGAGGGTTTAAGCACCTTTCTGTTCTCTCTGACAGAAAGTGTGAGAAAAAATTTGACCTGCATTAAATTCCCAAAGTGATTGCTTTTCTTGAACTGTATCACTTTGGAAGAAGAATGCAATGCCATAGTGAAATGGTGGAACAGTACATCACAGAGTTGCTCAAATTAGTAGTTACCTGAAATTTTGGGGCATTCCTAGAGGAGTGCTTGAGGTACCAACTTATGCTGGTGTGTGTATTAGATAAGGCTCAAGAGAGTATGTGACAAAAGAACAACCCATCCTTACAGGAAGTTCTCACTATTGCTAAAATACATGAACACTCTAAAGCACTTGTGAACATCATACGTAAAGATGCTGTGGGGATAAAAAGTGATGGTGTTGCTCTAAAGATTGTTCAGGAGTACTCAGTATAGCAGAAGCCAGTAAGGGAGAAGCCTTCCACCATTAGGAGATCGATCCCGAAGCACTTTCAGGAAAAGTGCTTTCGCTGTAGCAATTCTGGGCATGTTGTGAATTATAAGGATTGTGCCGGCTGCAAATTTAAATTTAAGAACTGTGGTCACAAAGGCCACTTTGCCAAGTGTTTCTAGGGCAACAAAAGACATAAAGAAAGTAAGAGGAGTTGTCTTCATTGAAGAAGAGTAGGAAGAAAAAAATTGAAACTTTTGAAGCCAGATATAAAACACAAAGGTTACGGGGTGAGCCCATTGATTTGTTGTGGTACCTCTGAAGCATGATTGAATTTAGAGACAGAATTATTCCAGGGAAGATTTATATTTTAGGAAAAGGTGATCTACTAATTAGTTGGTTCCACCAGTGGGATCTATATGTATATTTGAATCCCACCGAAAGTCCTCTGTTCGTGTTAAAGAGATGCCTTCCTTCAGGTCAGTTTCCAAAGGGAGTGAATTTTGGATAAGTGAGTGTCCTGATGTCTTTGCTAATAAGCTGGGTTGTCTGAAAAACTATTGACATCGAACAAAATTAAAACTAACTAAAAGAACTGACTTGAACAAACTCATTGAAAATGGAATTATACAAGAAGTGGGGGCTACAGAGTGTTTCTCTCCAATTTTAATGGCTTGTAAAGCCAATGGGGAGGCCAGGTTTTGTGTGGAGTTAAGTGAACTCAACAAAACTGTGGTGGTGGACCACTACCCACTCCCTAATATGCGTTATTATGATGGTGCTTCCCTGGGCTTAACCTCTGCTAATCACCAAATACGGTTACACTCTTTATCCTAAGATTTGAGTGCGTTTGTAATGCCTTTTGGTACCTTTAAATTCTTGAGAATTACTTTTGGGCTGATTTAAGCTGCCTCTGTCTTTCAGAGAGCGATGGAGTACATTCTCCATGGTGTTGAGGGGGTCAAGGTATATCAAGATGATGTTTTGATCTTTGGGACCAATGTGAAAGAAGATGATGATGTGCTGAGGCTACGCGAAGCGGGTTTAACGTTAAGAGGTGAGAAATGTACATTTGATGTTCAGTAGATCCAATATTGGGGACATTTGGTTACGATGTCTGGATTTAAACCAAAGTCTTCGTTGGTGAATGCCATTAGTAGTCTCTGTGCACAGAAAAACAAGGATGAATTAGTTAAGTTCCTTGGGATGGATGAATCCTACAATACATTTGTGCCAAAATTTGTGTAGAAAACATGTTGTATGAGGGACTTGTTAATGAAGGGAAAATAAATTGTGTGGAGTCAGGAATGCAACAGGAAATTTGAATGTGTGAAATCGTGTTTGGATGAGGCGCCGAATTTAGGAAGCTTTGACCCTAAGGATGAATCTCATATCATGCCAGATGAAAGCTCAAACGGTTTAGGTGATGCATTGATGCAAAAGGTGAACGGGAAAGAAAGAACTATTTTGTTCATCTCTAGGGGCCCGAGGGGTGCTGAGCTTCACTATTCAGTGGTGGAAAATGAGGCTTTAGGTATGTTCTGGGCAGTTTGTAAATTGAGCACATTTCAGGGGGGTGAAGTTTCAAATCAAGATGGATCTTAAGCATCTTAGGGAAGTGTTTTCAAGAAATGGCATAGATTTTGTTTCTCATAGAATTTGCAAGTGGGTTGTAGAAAAAGAATGCACCAAGACAAGTGGTTGTTCTGTAGATGTTCATTGATAAAACTTATACAAGAGCTAGTGTAGTTCAAAGTGAGACATGAAGTTGGAAACTCATATTTTCATTTGGTTTGTCTAAAGTTTATTTGAAAGCCAAGAAGGTTAATCTAAAGCCACTTTTGTGAGGCACAGCCAGCATGTGTTTTGCCCCATGTGGCCGATAGGCCGGGGCTTTCTCAAGGCTGAGATAAGCAACCACATCTTAATACAAATCCAAGCAAAACAAAATTAAATTAAATTAAATAAAGTGAAAATAAAATAAATCAAAATGTATCTCATGCCTGTGGTATCAGTTGTGTTTCATTACAACAAAGCTACAACCCAAAAGGGTATAGAATATATTAAGCATCATGAGAAATACCCAAGACATTGTTTCAAAGAAGAAGAATCAGTAAGACATGAACACGATGTAAAGAGAAAAGAAGAAAAAAGAAGATACAATCCACAGGTGAAACCAGATACAAAGAACCGAAGGAAACAAAAGAGAAGTAAAGTAAACAACAAAAGGGAGACAAAGGCCAGAAAGAGTAAGATATAAGAAAACATCCAAACATTAAGGAAGAGGTTAGAGATGAAAGAATAGGAATTGTGAGAAACAATGATGAAAGGAAAAGCGGAAACAACCTTTACAACATATTTTTTACAACGCATGCTTTTACCCCGCATGCCTTTACAACACCATGACTTTCACAACTCGTGTTTTTACACTTCATGCTTTTACAACGCTTTGACCATTACAATGAATAACAGTACCATGCATAAGGTAACATTTTTAACTTTTATTGTTTATGTATGTAATAATTTTGTTATTCTACTACTTTTATATATACTTTTTAAATTAAATACTATTAATAATTAATAATCTTAGATCATTAAAGGTCTTTGATTAAGAACGAAATTAGTAAGTGAGTATTAATGTTAGTATTAATGTAGTATTTAATGCGGATGGTGTAGTGATGAATTAATACTTGAATATTAATGTTATTAATTATAAATAAACCTG
Organism: Lissotriton helveticus; assembly: GCF_964261635.1. NCBI lineage: Eukaryota > Metazoa > Chordata > Amphibia > Caudata > Salamandridae > Lissotriton > Lissotriton helveticus. The sequence continues at coordinate 284,329,808 of NC_136060.1, forward strand.
GATATTTAATTTAAGTATTATTAATAGTGAGTGGGTTGTATAAACTAAGTATTACAAATTAAAAATGAAATATTAAAGTGTTGTGAGGATGGAATGATTTGTATTGAATTATAAGGCAGAAATTACAGATATATAGTATGTAATAGAAATATTATTTTTTGCAAATTTAGAAAAGAAATGAAAAACTAATTCATGAAATTTAAAAAAGTGATAAAAAAGGTGTAAATATTAACTTTTTACAAATTAATTTATTAATTGATTAATTTTTAAGTTTTGCCATTTTTTAAATAGATGTTGTGTTGCCAAGTAGTTATGTGTTCTAAACATAATAATTTAATAGGTTCATTGTACAGGTAACAAAGTGCAGGTACTTACATTTTTTACATAGGCAATTGAGAACTCAGGGGCTCATTATGATGGTGGGCGGACACCCGTCCACCCGCCATCATAACATTGCTGGGACCACCTGCCAGACATGCAGTGGTCCCACCAGTGCAATTAGCATCCTGGCCTTTTAACATTGCCTACAGCGCTGCTGGATGCAGCACCATCCACTATGTCAAAAGAGCATGCACAGGATTTCCCTACACTACGTGGCAAGCACCACGCGGTGCCTGCCACTTGGTGCATTGAACTGCAGGGGAGTACCATGGGTACCCCCCCAGTGCACCCTCCCACACACAGAGGGGGCCCGCAACAAGCCCTCAAAGCCATTCTCCACCTGTCTTTTTGTTGCGGGATATCCGCAGAAAAAAGACAGGTGGGAGGGCATATCATAATCACTACATTGGTGCCTACCCGGCACCTTCCGCCACAGAAACATAGGGATTCCCAACGCCATCCTAATTTGGTGGTGGGAATTTTCAGTATGATGGCTCCATCACAATGAACCCCTCAATTTGTATATTTGTAAAATATTATGAGTTTATAAAAAGGATTAAAAAAAAGTGTAATTTTATACATAATTATAATTATTATTTTATAAATAACAAATAATTAAATTGCATTTGTACTTACAAAAATGTCAATTTGAATTTAATAAGTAACTTTTCCACTGTTTCCCATTGATTTCAAGGGGGAAATAGTCCTTTTTTTATTTTTACATTAGATGCTGACCTTTGTGGTTGTTTAACAACACTACTGGGTCTAGACTCCCAAGCAGTAAGGCCAAGCCTTGGCAACCGATCTAACAACAACAATTTGCCAATACTGCAACCTTTTGATTCCGATCTAAATTGTCTCCACTAATTTGAAATAAAACAAAAGAGGAGGTTCAGGGACTATTATCTGGTCCGATTCAATCAGGTAGTTTATTTATTCCAATTAGTTCATATTTAAGAAATTTATATTTTTTTGAAGTTTTTCATTTTTTGATAGCGGCGATCATACAAATAAAATTATACAGAAATTCCAAATCCAGAAAACGTCATTTAAACAATAAACTGTGTGCTTTGCAGCCTTCCATTCATACTCACTCTACACATTCATCCTACACAACATGACACTATTTACAATGATTCGAATTCTTTAACATATACATATCATTTACATATCATTTCTTCTTAGCCATAAAGAAAAACAGTTCAGATTTATTTTTCTTTTTGCATGATTGATTTTGAAGCACTACTGTTTTAGCAAGACTTTTATGGCTGGAAAAGGGGGGGTCTACGCGTTTCGAACTCTAACATTTATGGAGTTCTCATCAGGACCACAAAAGACCAAGCTGTGAGAAAAATAAAAATAAAACCTAATTAGTTTTCTCCTTATTAGTCTGCTTCCTCCCTCTTGCATCAACTGATCCCTCTCTTACCTCCAACGGAACTTGATAGGCAACCAGACTCAATCTGTCGTTGTTGCTGAAAAATTAAACGAAAGTGCTAATTGTTACCCTCAAACAAAAGCCTCACTGCAACCTCGATATAGCAATGCCACACGTTTTCAGGCGAGCAGGGTTCACCCGCTTCACTGGTCTTTCCCTTTCCCACAGGGACTACTATAGTTTCAATGTCACAAATACTACGTGGTTATTAGGGCGACTACTATATGACCGCTTTGCTAAAATCTATCGTCCTCCATGCTATAACTCCCACACGCATCCACCGCTTAGTTCGACAAATGCATTTTTTTTAAAACACTTACATTTTTTGGGGGGGGATTTCTGGATTCAACAGGGTCTAGGGGAGGGCTTGCGGGGGATGCTTTGCGATGTTTAAAGGCTGGAGTGGATGGAAAGGAGAGACAAATATGTTTTATGCGGGGCCCTCTGGGGTCGGCAAAGGTTGAAATAAATTTTTGGTGGAAGCTCGACTTACTTTATAACACATTACATCTGGGTTGTATTGGTTCTTCGGGTCCCTTCGCCTTGGTGCGCGCTGGGGGGCAGGAGAAAAAAATATAGAAGGGCTGTTTCAGAATGCGTTTCAAGTGTGCCGGGGGTCATGTATCTTAGCAAGACTCTCTTTCTGTCTCACCTGTTGCCGCGACCGGGACCGTTATCTACACTCCGTCTGCTTCAGAAGCCCTCTGTGTGCAGCGTCTTCAATTGTCGTCTATCCGGCGCTTCCTGATTTTTGATTTCCTGTATTTGGAGGGAGTCTGGGAGTTGTAGTTTAAAACCTGGTGTTCATGGGAGATGTAGTTTTTTGGGTTCAGGCTACTTGTTAAGAGGTACATTCTCGCGTCTTGTGCAGGTATCTTTGTACATGAGTACAGTTGTTTTTTATTTTATTAATATATCAGCATAGGACAGAAATTAATAGGTTATGTGTCCTATTGGATCATCGGAGGGATGCATGTTCCTTCGAGCGGTCGATCAGCAACGGAGTAACCAACCTAACTCAGGTTGTGAATTTCAGACAGTTCATTAAGCCCATCGATGGCAGTATTAAATTTTAGAATAAGCATTGCCTCTCTCCTTGATAGTTTCAGCTCCAGATCTCCACCCCGTTGGTCTCTTTCCACTTTGGATATCACTGTCCACACTAAATCGGATTCTTGATGATTTTTTAGATGCCAATGATTAACCAGTGGCGCTGTCTGGACATTGTTTCTGATTCTTGACTTATGCTGGGTGATGCGTGCCTTTACTTCCTGGTTCGTTTTTCCTATGTACAACATTTTGCACGGGCACAAAATCCCGTAGATGACATATCTAGATTTGTAGTTTGTAAATGTGTTGTGTTTCCAGAATTTTTTTTTATGTTCGAAGATATTTCCTTCCATTGTAGAGGGACAGCGCCACTGGTTAATCATTGGCATCTAAAAAATCATCAAGAATCCGATTTAGTGTGGACAGTGATATCCAAAGTGGAAAGAGACCAAAGGGGTGGAGATCTGGAGCTGAAACTATCAAGAAGAGAGGCAATGCTTATTCTAAAATTTAATACTGCCATCGATGGGCTTAATGAACTGTCTGAAATTCACAACCTGAGTTAGGTTGGTTACTCCGTTGCTGATCGACCGCTTGAAGGAACATGCATCCCTCCGATGATTCAATAGGACACATAACCTATTAATTTCTGTCCTATACTGATATATTAATAAAATAAAAAACAACTGTACTCATGTACAAAGATACCTGCACAAGACGCGAGAATATACCTCTTAACAAGTAGCCTGAACCCAAAAAACTACATCTCCCATGAACACCAGGTTTTAAACTACAACTCCCAGACTCCCTCCAAATACAGGAAATCAAAAATCAGGAAGGGCCGGATAGACGACAATTGAAGACGCTGCACACAGAGGGCTTCTGAAGCAGACGGAGTGTAGATAACGGTCCCGGTCGCGGCAACAGGTGAGACAGAAAGAGAGTCTTGCTAAGATACATGACCCCCGGCACACTTGAAACGCATTCTGAAACAGCCCTTCTATATTTTTTTCTCCTGCCCCCCAGCGCGCACCAAGGCGAAGGGACCCGAAGAACCAATACAACCCAGATGTAATGTGTTATAAAGTAAGTCGAGCTTCCACCAAAAATTTATTTCAACCTTTGCCGACCCCAGAGGGCCCCGCATAAAACATATTTGTCTCTCCTTTCCATCCACTCCAGCCTTTAAACATCGCGAAGCATCCCCCGCAAGCCCTCCCCTAGACCCTGTTGAATCCAGAAATCCCCCCCCAAAAAATGTAAGTGTGTTTAAAAAAATGCATTTGTCGAACTAAGCGGTGGATGCGTGTGGGAGTTATAGCATGGAGGACGATAGATTTTAGCAAACCGGTCATATAGTAGTCGCCCTAATAACCACGTAGTATTTGTGACATTGAAACTATAGTAGTCCCTGTGGGAAAGGGAAAGACCAGTGAAGCGGGTGAACCCTGCTCGCCTGAAAATGTGTGGCATTGTTATATCGAGGTTGCAGTGAGGCTTTTGTTTGAGGGTAACAATTAGCACTTTCGTTTAATTTTTCAGCAACAACGACAGATTGAGTCTGGTTGCCTATCAAGTTCCGTTGGAGGTAAGAGAGGGATCAGTTGATGCAAGAGGGAGGAAGCAGACTAATAAGGAGAAAACTAATTAGGTTTTATTTTTATTTTTCTCACAGCTTGGTCTTTTGTGGTCCTGATGAGAACTCCATAAATGTTAGAGGAGTGGTGTGGCTCACTGGTTAGAGGCGGCAGACCCGTAAGCAGAGAATGGCCCGGGACCAGGGTTCAATTCCCGACGCGGCAGGGTCGTGGACCAGGGTCAAAACGGACTCGATAATTCTCGCCTCGGTGCCTACTCTAACCAGGGAACACACTCGGCAACTCTGGGCATTAAGCTTGCCTCATCTCTACAACGGCCCCCCACAGACGCCGGGGATGCCTGGTTTCACCTTGGAGACACCCAGAAAGGGACCATCTCACAGGGAAAACCAGGACGGGTTCCCCAGCGGTCTTCAGCGCCTAGATACTCCTTGGAGTCGTAGTGCGCTTTACAAGTACACCCACATTTACACCCACATTTACATTTAGAGTTCGAAACGCGTAGACCCCCCCCCTTTTCCAGCCATAAAAGTCTTGCTAAAACAGTAGTGCTTCAAAATCAATCATGCAAAAAGAAAAATAAATCTGAACTGTTTTTCTTTATGGCTAAGAAGAAATTATATGTAAATGATATGTATATGTTAAAGAATTCGAATCATTGTAAATAGTGTCATGTTGTGTAGGATGAATGTGTAGAGTGAGTATGAATGGAAGGCTGCAAAGCACACAGTTTATTGTTTAAATGACGTTTTCTGGATTTGGAATTTCTGTATAATTTTATTTGTATGATCGCCGCTATCAAAAAATGAAAAACTTCAAAAAAATATAAATTTCTTAAATATGAACTAATTGGAATAAATAAACTACCTGATTGAATCGGACCAAATAATAGTCCCTGAACCTCCTCTTTTGTTTTTTTCAAATTAGTGGAGACAATTTAGATCGGAATCAAAAGGTTGCAGTATTGGCAAATTGTTGTTGTTAGATCGACCTTTGTGGTTGTGCGTTTCTTTCTTCATTTGGTGAAGTGTCGCATGCGAATACGAATGGAAGAAAGAGCTGACGTGAGTCCCTTGCTCACTTTGCCACTGGATTCAAGCAAGCCGGGCTGAAAACGGCTGAAATGCCAGAAACCGGTCCTCGGTAGCTTGTTTCCGGTCCAGGGAAGGCATGGCTTGGCAGTTCGGGCTGGACTGTTCCCATGAGGCACAGGGTCAGACTGATTTGCATATGGTCATGTCTGAACTGGGGTGGCAGAGTGGGCTAAAGAACGGTGATGGATTAAACCCAGATCAGTTGACTGGGGGTGAGTGTTTGTATTGTCAACGCTACGTCCATCATTTCCTTTGGTTTTTCTTTGTTTGCCATAAGTTGGCAGGGTATGCTCAGACGTGAGTCCCTTGCTCACTTTGCCACTGGATTCAAGCAAGCCGGGCTGAAGACGGCTCAAATGCCAGAAACCGGTCCTCGGTAGCTTGTTTCCGGTCCAGGGAAGGCATGGCTTGGCAGTTCGAGCTGGACTGTTCCCATGAGGCACAGGGTCAGACTGATTTGCATATGGCCATGTCTGAACTGGGGTGGCAGAGTGGGCTAAAGAACGGTGATGGATTAAACCCAGATCAGTTGACTGGGGGTGAGTGCTTGTATTGTCAACGCTCCGTCCATCATTTCCTTTGGTTTCTCTGTCTTCCTAGCACTGGCACACAATCAGGCTGCCTGGTGCTAAGCACTCATCTTTGCACAATAGTGCAATAGTGCCTGTTTCATGTCCAGCATAGGATTTGTACTGGAAGTACAAAATGCGCGGCCTAGACAAACCTTTAAACTTTCCCACTCTGAATGTGTGCTGTACAGTGCAGCACACATGCAAAGTTTGGTCAAAATGAGAACATGTTCAGCTGTTAAAAACCAGAGGCGTAATTTTTGGGAGGAAAGCCATGTCTAAAAATGTAAGTAGATAGAGCTTTGCTTCAAAAACTATGGGTGATGGCATGGTGGCACCCAAGTACCCACCATCCATTGTATGCCCCCTTGATGAGTGTCAAAACAAAGAAGCACTAAAACCACTTTGCGTTACTTTAGGACTTCTTATCATAGCGAATTAAGTTTTGCGATCTGATGTAAATCTCAAAAATCTCAAAAATGTGTGCCAATAGTGCTGGAAGTTATGCCGAAAAAGTTTGATAACAATTCTTTGCAAAAAGACATGAAAATGGCGCATTATCTTTTAAGTCATGCTCCAGTGAAAATCAAGAGGAGACCTCTTCCTGTTATAATGTATGCTTTTCTTTGATTCAGGGCATGCTTATTATGAGAATGAAGCTCCTATTTGTATTAATTACGAAGATGGATACAGAAGTATTGCAGTACATTTTCTGCGATAGAAATAATTTACAAAACATATCTAAGCACATTATCTCCATCTAAATTAATGTGCTCTAAAATTAGTATACAACAACTTGTATTCACTACATCAGTAACATGTTTAGGCACGTGTGATTTGAATAATTACCCAGTTACCCTGGGCTCTGCAGATATTTAAATCTCAAAGGGTGCCACGCCCACTCCTTGAAAAAAATATGTTCTTTGCACATTGCTATCTTACTTCAAGTCAGCTGTGCCTTGCTAAAAAGGGCATTGTCTATCATCTAGTCGCTGCATACCTAATAGAAGGGACATCTTTTTAGGTCGAGCATGAGCCATCGCACAAGCGCTGCTCTGCGAAGAGCTGTGGTAGTTGAGTACAGAGAGAAGCTTCGCCCACTCCCCCGCCCTTATTTGTCATTGGCTTGTGTGTTTGTTATTTCTAAATGCGGGCTTCTGATTGATTATGAGGCTTGTTATCCCGCCTTAGAACAGCCATGTCCTCATTTGTATTCTCCCATGGCTGCTGGCTCCTTTACTTGGTTGTTACACAGGGCAGGTCCGATTTCCTTCATGTACATGTAGCGTCGCGCAGATTTGACTGTGTCTTTTCCTCTCCTCTCCTCCCCCACCCCGCCTGCCTACCGATTGTCCGTGCCTTCTGCCCCTAGCCTCGCCCTCTCGTAATGTTAAGTTGCCAACCATTTGCAATGCAATAGGTCTCGTGTAAATTGGAGACCTATTGCATTGCAAATAGTTGTTTCTCTAGCTGACGATCCCAATTATATGTATGCTGTTGCCACTTTAGTTATATTTGCCATTTTAAATTAAACCTTACCTAGTGTTGTTTTTAACTTCATTCCCTGCAGAGTTTAACTTGATTTATTTAGTGGTGCAGGGGGGGGGGGGCACAGGGTTTTATTTTCGTGCCTCTCTGTATTTGCATGTTTTTTAGGGATTATTCCAATGTAGGATGTGATTGATGATTAGTACTCACCAGTATATTCTCCAAATTTTTGCAATTTTGGGAGTCCTTATTCTACCATTTGTGACCATTTAGTATAGCACCATAGTTTTTGGAGAAAGGCTAGGAATATCTAGGAGAGGCCTACTTAGGGCAGACTGCAGCATGTCCTTCCCCATCCTGATTTTAAATTGTAACTTTTGCCACTTGTGCTAAATGTGCTATTTTTTAATCCATACTTAGGCCCCCAGTAGGATGGCGGGCAAACTTCAGTCCGCCCGCCAACCTAGTGGTGCTGAGACCGGCCGCCAGTGGACTGGCGGTCCCACACTGCCCATTAGGATGCGACCCCGACCCTGGCGGCTGCATCCCAAATATTCAACATTGTGGCGGGCCGTGCTGTAAGCAGCACCCGCCACAATGTTGAAAATGCATGTTGTGCATTGGCATGCACAACGTGACAGGCACCGCGCGGTGCCTGCCACCTTGTGAATGCCAATGTAGGAGGGTACCATGGGTACCCCAAAGTGCAGACCCCCACCCCCTTGGTCCCCGCAACAGGCCCCCAAAGTAAACTTTGCATGCCTTTCCATGGCGAAGTCTCTGCCATGGAAAGGCATTCCACCGCCATCAACATAACATGGGTGGCGGTGCCTGCAAGGCACCGCCACCATATTATGGGCCTTTTCCGCCCGGCAGGCGATAGTGACGATTGCCTACCGGTAGAAAAGCAGCAGGCGGTCTTTCTGTCCACCGCGGTACCAACCACCATGCTAATGTGGCGAGGGTAAATGGGCATTCAACGGGGTGTTTTGGCGGGTGGATTGCCACTGCCGGTCGGGCGATGGCGATCCGCCCGCCATTCTAATAGGCCACTAAGTGTTATTAATTACATTCTGAGTGCATTTAGTTGGTGCAGGGGGCTAAATGTTTTACATTTGTGCCTTCCTTCATTTGCACTTTTTCTGGGCATCAGTCTGACATAGGCTGTGATAAGGAATAATCGCCACTTTGCACTTTTGGGAGCCATTCCTCTGCGATCTGTATCCATTTTGGTTAACATGCTAGTTGCTTGGGGATGGGAATATGTAGGCCTAAGAATGTCAATTTAAGGCAGACCAGAATCATGCCAAAGGCAGGGTCCTTAGCGCCACCCCCCCCCAACCATCATGCGCCCTGCTAGCAGCCATGCTGCTTAACAATGATCTTAATTCCAGGAAAGACAGGGGTTCTGTATGGCCATGAACAAATCTATAGCCTCTTTTCTCCTGAAGTGACAATTCAGCAGGATGTTTTACAGGGACGGGACTAGTAGATCGAATTAGCAGCAAAGCTTTTTGTCCCCATAAGCTTGCTTTCACTCTCACTTGAGTGGAACCTTAATGCTCCCTCCTCTGTAAAGCATCATGTAGACATTCATGACATCATTTCAAACCTGAAATTGTGTATGCTGTGCAACATTGAGGCGTGGCTCTAAGAGAAATCAGGGGACATCATTAAAGCTCTAATCCCTGTAGATTGTACCTCTGTATTTGGACATAGTAAAAAGTCGGGGAAGAGGCCGCTGTCATATTTTTTAAAAACATCTAAAGTGTATGAGATGAACTGCAGATACTGATTTGTAAAATTGAACAATGAAAGTCCCGACAGTCACGGTTTATTGTATTAAATTAGATATCAACAACCTCATAGGGGGTTCAGAAGCAATAGATATATTCACATCAGTACTCTTAGAGACTGAAATTAATTTATCTAGAGTATTTATACTGGTGCCAATTTTGAAAACGCTGGTGTTAAACTGTTTTCAGATCCAGAAGGTCTTTTAAATTATGTCTGATTCCCCCAAGTCCCTTACGTATGAAAGATCATGAACTTGCTATTATTTGTGCTTTTAGCCCATAGTTTATCTCCTTTACAGCATATCCTTTGCCTTGGACAAACTATTTCATGCTTCCCTTCCTTTGTCAGTCTTAGAAAAAGCCTAATTGAATCACGGTCCAAGAACAGCAAATAAAGGCGTGCAACTGAAAGTCTGACTACTTGGTTAAAAAGGTAGAGATTACACTAAATAAATATTACAATACATTATTGGCAATCTTATATGCATTAGCACCTAACATTATCGGCAAAACCATACAGACTTGATCTTCGTTTAACTGGTTTACAAAAGGAACTGAACCCCTTACACCAAGAACTGCAGTCCAAAGAGTGGCACTGGTGATGAAACTACGACTCAGCCAGTAAAATATCTTGGCAGAGATTGAATTATGTATACAATAACTCAGAAGGCTAAATTAAAACATCACATCTTATCTGCACCTAAAATGTCAGCAGCAATCTTTACCTCTATCCAGGAACTCAGATGTTCTCCCCTTCAGTAAATCTGGAAACTTTAAAGGTAAAATGTAACCTAATGGCAAAACATGTTATTAAGGAGGGTTCAGCCATCATATAGGAGCCTCGTGCCTAACTACGTGGCTAGAGAACACTAAAACTAGTCGGCTAAAACGGGTTGGCCCCTTATCAGGACCCAAAACTGTAAAGCTGGTCCGATCTTTGTGGCTGACAAGGTCACCTAAAGATCTCCTATCTAAGAATATTTTAAGGAACTACTTCAGAAGGACTGCTTAGTCACATTAATACACATTAATACACATTATCAATACTTCGTTGCAGACGTGCTCAGTACCTAAAGAATTTAATTGTGCAGCTGTTGACCTTTACTGAAGAAACCGTCACTAGATCCAGGGGATTTATCCAACTATCTCCCTATCTCTCTTTGCATAGTTTACCAAAACTGTTGCAGAGAGCATTTTTTATACAATTAACAGCCTTTGCAAAATGATGAATTATTGGACCCTCTGCAGGCAGGCTTTAGACCAGATGACAGACCAGGTGGCAGCACTGAGACAGTGATGGTGTTAGATGATCTGTGGAGACATAGAGATGACAATATACCTACCTCCCTGTCGCCTTTGATACCATCAACCACCAAATCCTACTGGAGTAAAGGACCATTAGTAGTGAAGGCTTGGCACGGGAATGGCTGGATGACTTTTAGTCAGAGAGGTACTTTGTGGTAAACATGGAAGAGTTTTCATCTTCAACTCAGCCAATAAGTTGTGCAGTTTCTCTGGGAGCAATCGTATGCCGCCATTTATTCATTATTTATGGTGCTCCATTTGCTGCTTTGATGATACCAAATGGGCACAAAAAATCTTTAAGGATCTGGAAGTTACGGCCCATCAATTCTCAAACTATCAGAGTCAGGTTAATAAATGGATGCAGGACATACAGCTGCAACTTAATGGAAACACAACAAAATGTTGCTGTCCCTTCAAAACGTACTCATTTTGGAATCTTCCCTATTGACCTAGTTTTCGTGTCCCTAGACCAGCACCAGTCCTATATGTGAAAAGTCTAGTAGTCAAAGAAGATGTCAAATTTTCACTGGCAGAACAGAGGTAGCTTTTGGTAAATTCTTGTCTATTTATGTATGAACTTTGGAAAAACTGTGAGGCTGTTTCACTTTTCTGCACAAAATTCAGCTCATCAATGCATCTTTTTCAGTCGAACTAGTGCAAGTCAATGTATCTTGCTCCTCTGGACTGCATAGTACAGAGACTAGAGATTATACAAAAGCATGCGGCGAGGCTGGCTTTGATTTTAAAGGCAAGAAATCATGTTTCACAAACTCTGATTTTCAGCAGTATATCCCAGTCAGAGAGTGTATTGTTTGTTAATTCTTTATGTCCGATAAATTAATCAGCTGTTTCCGGCCAGTTCAAGAAGTATCAGCCAACATGTTCTCTGAGAATCTATACTACTATTATAAAGCAAGAACTTTGGACCTTTGAGGCGGGTAAACTCGGGAACCACATCGCCAATCCACACACCCGATACATCATTGTAATCGTCAGGGTGTGCAGATGGACATAGGCTATATAAATAAAAAATATATACGTTATTTAAAAAATTGACGATAAAAAAAGTAGTCCCTTGCAAGTAGCGCCGGCCGCGACCTGTGTGGTGACATCAGGAGCGCGGGGAGGAGCGGCGTGCAGGAGCGGAAGAGGAGCGGCGGACATCAGCGCGGGGAGGAGCGGCGGACAGGCTGGAAGGAGAGGTGAGGAGCGGCGGACAGGCGGGGAGGAGCGGTGAGGAGCAGTGGACAGGCGGTGAGGAGCGGCGAGGAGCGGCGGGGAGGAGCGGTGAGCGGCGGATGAGGTAGGTTACAGGCGGTGAGGAGCGGTGAGGAGCGGCGGGGAGGAGCGGTGAGCGGCGGATGAGGTAGGTGGGAGCGGCGGATGAGAACATGAGAACATTACAAGTGAGCAAAAAACAAAAGCAAACGTTACATTAAATGAAGCAAAAGCAAAAATGACAATCGTGAGCCAAAAAAATACAAGAGCTAGAAAACGGTCCATTACAAAAGTGACAATCGTGAGCGTAGCAAACGGTGCATTACAGGAGGAAAAAGTGACGTGTGCAGGTTACAAAAGCATACAAAGTAAACATAGAGGTATAATACTGCAATATATGGAGGAAGGCTCCGGGGGACCCACGGACAACGTCGGGGCAGTGGGGGGCCTGAACCCTAATTGCTCTCGGACAACATCGGGACGGGCTGCTAGTATGAAATAAAGCATTTTTGGTAGTCCCTCAGATTCAACATGTATCTTTGAGCAGCCAAAGTTTCTCACTTGCTGCTGTAAAAAGATGCATTTCGGAACATTTTAGGAGGCCGATACTGATGTTGACCAGACCGGAGTCCATCGACATCAGTCAGGAACTAGAACCAAACGACCACTTGTCGTCGCTTCCAGACCTGCAATTAAGATGCGATCAATCCTATACTTAACAATGGGTGCATGCATTCCTGCAGAGGTGCAGTTCATCCCTGCACCCAGTGGCAGGCACCCAATAGTGCCTGCCACCCGGTGCATAGATCAACAAAGGCCGCCATTCGGCAGCCACACACCCATGGGGGCCTGCTGGGGATCCCCAAAGACAGTTTCCCACTGCCTTTCTGTGTCGAAAAGGCCGGCACAGAAAGGCAGTGGGAAACTGCCATTGTACTCCCTCAGCCAGAAAGAGTCGGCCGGAGGGAGTATTGAAGGGTTTTTGGATGGCGGAAGGGCTCTACGAGCCCATCAGAAGCCATCCGGAAAACCGAGTCTGATTCCTTTCCAACTGAGCAAATCAGAAAGGAATTCTATTGGGCAGATCCGATACGGTTAGGATGGCTCTTCCCAAGGGTCGGAGCCATTCCTAACTGCATTGAACTCGGACCCTAAGAAGGAACCTGATTTTCTTATTTTCAGAAAGGGTCTAAAGGCTCTTCCAAAAAAACAAATAATTCTGCAGGCTTTTTCTGGACAGGCAAGCTTTTTTATTTTAGGCCTTGAAGGTTTCAGTGCCAGGATAGTCCCTGTGGGGGTGATAGTTGTACTTTATAAAGTTTAGAAACATAAACATTATGTAGTTGAAACCTGGGACTATATACGCATCTGACTATATACGCATCTGTTCATCATATCCACGTCACGCTTTTATGTGTGCAAATGACAAATTTCTATAGGGTGGTATACTGTCATGGCTGCCATCACTCAGACCACGTTACTTAGGGCGCTGCCTGTGATGGGTCGGGTCGCGCTAGAGCTAATGGTTGCGGCGCCGCCACGCCAATGATGCTCAGGACACCATTCTTTAGTTTCACCGTGGCTCCGACTAACTTGTCGGCCACGCCCCCTTTATTTTTGTAACTCTTTGGTTCGTCTCCTGGCGCTGGCTTGGTTGTTAGATTGGGTCCGGTTAGCCAGGGTTTTCTCTGCATCAACTCGGGCTGGGACCCAATTTGTGTGGTTCGGGATAGTGTCCTTCACTACTCGGCCCATAGTTGCCGGCTCGGGGGCCGCCTCAGTTGTGAGGTGAGGTGTCAGCTGGTACTCTCTCAAGAAACTGTAGATGGCTCTTTCCACTGATGATCCGTCAGCATGTCCTGCAGTCCTGCAGGCCACTATTCTATCACGGCTTGACTATGCCAGTTCGCTCCTGTTGGGGGCCAATCAGGCAGAAGTCACCCGGCTGCAACGTGTTCAAAACCCTGCCGCTAGAGCCTTGGTGAGTTTACCGAGGTTTTGTTCCGTGAAGGAAACTATACGGTCATTACATTGGTTGCCCATGGCACAACGGATCGATTTTAAAATTCTATGTCTGTCTTTTAGGATCCTTAAATTGTCCTCCCCCAGATTTTGGAGAACCTTCTTATTCCTTATGTACCATCCCGGTCACTAAGGTCTTTGGGTCAAAATCTGGTGGTGGTTCCGCGGTTTAAGCTCTGCCGTGCTGGGGGAGGTTCCTTTCGAGTTTTAGCGGTGAAGCTATGGAACTCGCTTCCATCTCAAACTTGTGCATTGGATAATCTGCTGGAGTTCAGGAGAGCTATAAAAACACATTTGTTCCCTTCTGCATTTTAGGATTCTGCCTTTTGTTCATCTAACTCTATGATGTCTGTTGTGTTGTGTGTGTTGCCTGTCCAAAGCGCTGGGGCGCCCCTTTGCTGGGGCAGCTGTGCGCTATACAAGTGTGTATAACATAACATAACATAACATGTGCAATGCGTACTGTTTTGTTGAGCGTACGCATGAATCTCTCCACTTCCCCATTGGCCTGGGGCCAGCGGGGAGTCACTTTCCTGTGGTGGATCCCCCAGCTCTTTAGGTAGTCCGCGAACTCCTGTCCCTGGAAGGGTGGACCGTTGTCGGTTTTGACCACCTCAAATATTCCGTGCGAAGCAATGGTTTTTTCGAATTTGGTGATGACCTCCGTGGCTGTCTGGCTTCCAACAATCTCACCTCTGGATACTTAGTGAAGTCGTCGATGATTACCAGTGCATAGCGCCCATCGGGAAGATGTCCAAAGTCTGCACTTACACATTCCCACGGCCTTTGGGGGTTGTCCTCAGTGATGACTGGGTGAGGGCGATCTGATTGCCCTGCTGCTTGACACCAGGTGCAGGTTCTGACTGTCTGCTCTACCAATAATAATAATAATAATAATAAGAGAATTTTATAAAGCGCCTGGTACGCTCAGATGGCGCGTCCCCGCGCTGAAAAAAAACGAAGAACTCAAAAAGCAGAAGAATAAAGTAAGCCCAGTTATCGTGAAAATAGATATGTTTTTAGCTTCTTTCGGAAGCTGGATTCAGATGGCTCGAGGCGGAGGTTAAGGGGTAGGGCATTCCAGCTCTTTGCCACCAGGTAGCGGAATGATCTTCCTCCCATGCGAGCCCTCCTTATCCTAGGAACCTTTAATAGGCCTTCATGGGAGGAGCGCAAGGCTCGTGTAGGTACATACCTGGTGACTAGATTCTGGAGTGGTGCTGGTGCCTTACCAGCAAGGATGCGATGACAAGTACAAAGGGCCTTAAATTCGACTCTGCTCCTTACTGGCAACCAGTGGAGGGTCTGGAGGGCAACTCTAGAGGCTGATCTTTTGGGAGATTTTAGAATGAGGCGAGCTGCCGCATTCTGTAACACCTGGAGGCGGTTTATTACTTTACAGGTTGCTCCCAGATACAGTAGATTGCCATAGTCTAGGCGCGATGTGACGAGGGCATGTACCAGTGTTCTACGAGCAGACGTCGGAAGGATATCTAGGACCTTCCATAGGTTTTTTAGAACGCTAAAACATACACCCGCCACACGGCCTACCTGGGGTCCAAAGGACAGGTCAGCGTCAAGCCAGACTCCGAGGTTCCTAACTTCCTGACGCGGTGTAGGAGCCTCACCTAAGCAAGTGGGCCACCACGCCGACGACCCAACAGATGGACTCCCCCCCACCACGAGCACCTCGGTCTTGTTGCCATTTAATTTGAGGCAGTTAGTGGACATCCAGGCTGCAAGATCTTGCATGCTGGCTCTGAAACTGTCCATAGCGAGGCCGGGGGCCCGTGAAAGGGAGATGATCAACTGCGTGTCATCGGCGTAGGACACAACTTGCTGGCATGGCCCACAGCGATCGGGGCCACTGGGGAGACATAAAGATTAAATAGAGTGGGGCTCAGGGGTGATCCCTGGGGAATGCCCTGGCCCAATCCGATGTCCCTGGAATAATAATTGCCCTGACAGGCCTGGAAGCTTCTCCCAGTCAGGAAGGATTGGAGCCATTTGAGTGCAGCTCCAGATATTCCACCACTGTTCAGACACTGTAGCAAGGTGGTATGAGCTACAGTGTCGAATGCTGCACTCAGGTCCAATAGGATGAGGGCCATAGTGTGACCCTCATCCACCCCCGACGTAGGGCCTCCACCGCCATCAGGAGCGCCGATTCCGTTGAATGACGGGGATGGGGGTACCTGCAATGCATCCATTCCTGGGAACCACACCTTGGCCCTCAGCCAGCTCTTAGTTTTCACCATGCCTTGGTTTCCCCGGTGTGCCAGATCGACGGCTTGCTGAGCTAGGCTGACGGGCATTACCAATCGCGGTCCTCGGAGGAGGCAGCCTCGGCTGTCAATTGACAGTTCATCTTTAACCCGCAGCATTGATTCTAGTGCCACTTTGGCTTGCGGTGTCCGCTTGCTCAGGGTGGCCTGAATCGGGCGCCAGTCATTCGCTTGGACGGCCTCTGCGACCAGTTGTAAACATTCGTCTCCCTGCGTGGCTTCGATGATGGCTTCCAGACTCATTGGCAGAGGCCGGTCGCTTTCCAGTACTAGCCGGACTATTCTTCGGTATCTTCTGCATCCTCTCTTTCCGCTTGTGTGGCTGTTCGGGGGTGTTTCGAGAGGTAGTCTGCGGGATTCGATGAGCCTGGTTTGTACTCTACCCGGTAGTCGTAGCCTTGCAGCTGAAGCATCCACTTCTCAATCCTTGGTGGAGGTTTGGACACTGAGCCTTGAAATAGGGGTATGAGCGGTTTGTGGTCCGTCGACACAGTGAAGTGATGACCATATACATAGACATGAAAGTGCCGACAGGCCCAGTGGATGGTGATTGCTTCTCGCTCTATCTGCGAATATCTTTGTTCTGTGTCCGTTAAGGAACGGCTGGCATATGCAATTGGGGCCCATTCTCCATTGCTTTGTAGTTGGGTGAGGACTGCCCCTAGCCCATAGGGGCTGGCGTCCACTGCAACGTTGGTGTATTTGGACGGATCAAAGTAGGACAGGGTCGTGTCCGCTGACAGAGCCAATTTCGTGGCTTTGAAGGCTTGTTCCTGTTCCGGGGCCGACTGCCACGTAGTGGCGGACTTTGTCAGTTCCCTCAGGGGTTTAGTGAGGTTGGAAAGGTCGGGGACGAAGCGTCCGCAAAAGTTCACCATGCCCAGGAAACCCCTGATTTCCGAGATGTTGTAGGGGGCTGGGGCTTCTTGGACGTCCCTCACCTTGTCGGGGTCCGGGCTATACCTTGGTCCGAGAAGGTGTAACCAAAGAAGCAGATCTTGTTTCTCAGAAACTGACATTTCTCCTGGTGTAGGGTCAAGCCGGACTCTTTAATACTCTGGAGGACTCCCCTCAACCTCTGATGGTGATCTTCTACTGATGACGCGTAGATGAGTAGATCATCGCTCACGTTCAGAACTCCTGGGAGCCCGCTGAGGACTTCACGGATGGTGTTTTGAAACACCTCAGTGGCACTGGAGATTCCAAAATTGAGGCGTCGGTATCTTCTGAGGCCTACGTGCGTGGAGAAGATGGCTATGTATCGAGAGTCCAGGTGTAGTGGCAGTTGGTGATACCCTGACCGGAGGTCCATCTTTGAGAACCATCTTGCGCCGTTCAACTCTCCCAGTATGTCATCGATGGTTGGGGTTAGGTGTCGTTCCCTCTTTACTGCTGCATTTGGGAGGCGCATGTCCACACAGATTAGGACTTGTCCCGGCTGCTCCGGCTTCTTGGCCACAAAGATTGGGGATACCCATGGGGTGGGCCCGCTGACCTTTTCGATAATACCTTGTTTCTCCAGCGCCTCCAGTTCTTCTTCAACCTTCTTCCTCAGATGGAACGCGATGCGCCTGTGTCTCAGTGCCACTGGTTGGACCGACGGGTCTATATGGAGTGAGACCTCCTTCCCTTTCAGGCATCCGATGCCCTTGAAAACGTCTCTAAATTCTTCCAAGATGGCGTCTAGTTCGTCTTCTAGTACCGCCATGGCGAACGATATGAGCCTCAGCTCCTTTTGCTGACTGTCCGCTTAGTAGCATGCCGCTGCCTTCTTTCGTGACATACACCGTGGTGGGGACCTTAAGGCCTTGGTGTTGCAACTCAGTTTTGAAACAACCTATGAGTGGAATAGGTGTCTTCTGGACATACACGAATACTCTGATCTTTGCTTCTCGTGGGGGGCGATTGCTAAGCTGGTTGTATACGTTGGCCGCCATCAGCTCAATAGACGCTCCGGTGTCTATAGTGGCTCTCACCTCCTGTTGGTGAATTTTGATTCGCCACTTCGGCAGATGTCGCTTCTTCCGTCGTGGCTGATCAATCGCAAACACATAGTGGACCGGGTATTCACTCGTGTCATCGTCCATGTCTTTGCTGTCCCGTTCCTCCACTACCGCTTGCGCAGTTTCCTTCTTCGACTTCGTTGACCGGCACACCGCCGCATAGTGGTTCATCCACCCACATGCACTGCATCTCTTCCCTCTCGCCGGGCAGTCTTGCATGCAGTGTGGAGGGCCTCCACAGTACCCGCACTCCTTAGGCTTGTCTTGCTGCTTCTTCCCGGCATTTTGGCGAGCTTTTGGTCTTACCACATTTGCTTTTTCTACCACGTTGACTTGCTCCGTTTTGAAGGGTCGGTGAAGGGCTGCTTCCATGTGGGAGGCTCTGGCTTGCGACAATTCTTTGGAGCGGCCCAGGGTGAGGATGTCTGCTAGTGGCTTGCCGTCCTCCTGCAAGATGGTGACTCGGAGTTTGGAGGAGTAGCACCCTTGGATTATCTGTCCCCGGATTCCCTCCTGCTCATCCCGGAATCCGCACGTGCTGGCCAAATTTTTCAAGCGTCCGTGGAAGGCATCCAGCGACTCCTCTGCTTCCTGTTTAGCTTGGCGAAAGATGAACCTCTCATAGTCTCTGTTCGCCATAGGTTCAAAGTGCGCGTTTAAAGCATTCAGGAGGGTGTGATATGTCTTCGGCGTAGCTTCCACTAACGTTTTGTAGATACGGTGGATATCCTTACCCCTAGGTGGAGAAGTAGCGCTCTGCGTCTCTCACGGGCTGTGCCCGCCCCTTCGAAGTAGATCTGGAGACTATCAGTCCAGTCTCTCCATCACGGAGCAAGGGAATATGGAGCCCCATCCACCACAAACGGTTCAATGGCGGGGATCGACGCCATATTGGCGCATGCGTGGCACTCCTCGTGGCACGTGCACTGCTCACCTCGTGGGCGCACCAGTAGCTGCCTGGCCGAGGGTGGTTATGACGATGCCGGAGTTTCCCTCCTGTGGCCGGCCTTCCCACACTCTCTCCACGATGGTTGTCTGCCCTTTGTCCTGCCCTATCCTTGGAGGCGGGCTCACGAGGCACCTGGGTGTAGGTCCAAATCTGGGCGTAGTGTGAACTTTCCCCTACGCAGGGCACTAGCAGGGGCCCCAGGGGACACCTCAGCAGCAGCACCCAGGACCAGGAGCAATGAGCAGGCGACCTCGAGGGCGGCGCGACTTTCGTAGGCCCAAAGCAAAAGGACTCTCGAGGTGATGGAATCACGAGGTGATGGAGGGATAAACAGCACAGTCTGGGGTCTTTTAGCCCTTCGTCGCCAGTGTGATGGGTCGGGTCCTGCTAGCGCTAATGGTTGTGGCGCCGCCATGCTAATGATGCTCAGGACACCGTTCTTTAGTTTCACCTTGGCTCCGACTAACTCGTCGGCCACGCCCCCTTTATTTTTGTAGCGGGCGCGTGACGACACACGCCCGCGCTAACGTGCCCTCGCAGGCGCAGGTAGACTGCAACGCTACCCTGCACCGCAGGACACTAGTTGTGCTTAGCACCCGTGCAGTGTGCAGCGACCGGCCACACCCACCCTGGAAGACCCCAGACTTTGTGATTTCAGCGTCCTGCTCAAGAGGATAAAGTGCAAGTACAGAACTCAAACTTTTGTTTCCTATTAGTAGAATGTGCGCTGTACGTACCCAAATTCTTACCAGAAACACTTACCGAGGATTCCTGGTTTTGTTTTCCCAGCATTATTTGTATCTTAAAGACTGTGCAGACAGCACTCTGAGTTCAGCATTTTTTTCTTGCTATTAGCTACTTACCTTGTAAGAGCTCTGGAGTTGGTATGTTTCTCTCTGTCGCTCATTACCCCATGTTTGATTGCAGGGACCTGCAAAAAATAGAAAGGAGAGAAATAAGCAGTTATCAGCTGCGCAACAATTTTACTTTTTGATGAGATGCATGCATAATTACAAGCTACAATGATGTACATAGTGTTTGTGGAACTTTGCTGCCTAGAAATCATCCTTTTCTGAGATACTCTGACTTTCCAGAGATTGGAACAGTCTAGAGACTGTATTAAAACAAAGTTATTTATTTTTCTTCTAGTTGTGATACTTCATCCCAAAGCATCTGGTGTGGCATTTTCTTATAAATTTCATGTTTGACTTCGATTTCAGAAGCAATACATTTTCTAAATATTGGTGCTCCTTACAGTGTCTGTAGGGACTTTTACATCAGCTCTACGCAGGCCCGGACTGGCCGTTGTGGGCACCGGGCAATCCCCCGGTCGGCCGCAGGGGTGGGGGCCGGTTTTGGGCCCTGGGGGCCGTTTTTGTTGCAGAGCCGGTTTTGCAGCATAGCTGCAAAATCGGCCCTGTAACAAAATCGGCTGAAAAGCGGCCCTGGCAAAGCGTTTGCCCCCCTCTCGCGCGGGGGGCGGGGGGCCGGCCGAGCACTTTGCCAGGGCCGGTTTTGGTTCCCAGTCCGGCCCTGGCTCTACGTCAAAGGCATTAGGTTGTAATGTATTTTCTTTCCTTGTATCTTTGCAGGTTTTATGTTATACACTCACATGCAGTTCATAATTAAGCAAGCAAAAAGTGAGAAGTTAATTGGTAATCAATAGATACAACATAATTAATAGAACTAAAATCCTTCATGCGTTTAGGAATTCTCACTTATCTGTCTCCCTTATTTTTCATGGATGTATACCAGATAAAGCCAAATTGACCAGTGCAGAGGTGTGCATATCCAGAGGGATCGGGTTAGCAGAGAATGCTGAATTTCTTTTCTCTATTATCCATCCACTTTTTCTTTCCCCTGAACACTGTTTGTCCTGGATTCTTTATGTTGGAGTGGGGCGTATACAGTGGTTTGATGGTGCTGGGAATTATCTACTTGATTTGCTTCTCACTGTTAAAGGATAATACACTGCTATTGTGACTTTCGTGCATGCCCTTGCTTGCCAGCTGTTAGGTGTACCTGCAAAAGCTATACCGTCACTTCTTACTCTTCTCAACACTTACATTGTTTCAGAACTGAGGTCTTAAGTTGCGTGTTGTGTCAAGGTTATGTTTATCTGTTTATTGTGTAAAAGACCGCAAACCTCTGTGGGGTGACTGCTTCACTAAGGGCTTCCGATATTCCCATTTTGCCAAATCTTCATTTACACTCTATGAGCCTTGATAAAATGAATACACTTTCAGCAGTCTTAGCTTTAAGAAAAGTTTCTATAACTTGTGCAGTACATTTTTGACTTTCATACAGAGATAAAGCACCTTTAGAACACAGTGTGCAGCTCATTTACTGACTTGCTTAGTGTTGTTTTCGAACTCAAGCGGTGTTGCAACTGTGTTTTAGAAAGTAGGTTCTGGATCATTAACTGTTTTTAAAACTATTTTCAGAAGTACATCAACATTGTGGTCTTATTCTTTTTTACCTTCCTTTGCAGATTTTCAAAGCGTTTGTAGCTGTGATCTTTCTGGTCATACTACTAAAATGATGAATAGTTTGTACCTATCGCCACTGTTGTCATATGATTGCTTTTTACTTGGGATCTTGTGTAAACTAAGCTTAGTTCTACAAGGTTTGAGTTTCCCACCCAGGGATGGCTGAAGCTGGTTCACCTCACCATCATTTGAGTATGAACATTGTTGTAGCCCCACACAACCCTGTTCAACATACTTCTTGATGTGGTGTCCGTGCTTTATGAGATCCTAACATACCCTTATAAAAGGTGTCAGAGACGCAGTGGTAATTCAAACCTAATTTTGTTCATTCGGATACCACACGAGTACTGCACTAAAAAAGATACTTTATATTGAAATGTGTTTTATTTCAACAGTCTCATCCTGCTGCTTAGCACATGAATAATAACCACACAAAATATAATGAGAACATTTTTCAAATGTGGTTTCTTGTTGGACAAGGTATACACCCACGTCAGGCAGAACCCATCACTCTTGACAGGTAAGCTAGATACACAACTAAGATAACCTGTGCTCACTCTCCAGTAGCTTGGCGCAGAGCAGGCAGGCTTATCAAAAGAGTCAATGTGGAAATTATTTGTGCAACACAGTAACACAATGAATACACCACAAAACACTCCAGACAGGTTTAGCAATATCGTTTATTATATTGTGACTAAAACAAGACCAAAATGAATAAAATCCAAACAGTTCCCAAGTTATCAAGTTCCATTCATAAAGTAAATGCAGTGCTTACAAATATGGATTTTGCTTTCAGATTCTTTACGGTAGAGTCAGTGCAAATCAAGCTACTTCCTCAATGTGGGAGTGCACATGAATTTAGCAGGTTTACAGTGGGACTCAGGAGATCAGTACTCTGTGTCACACCCAGGCACCTGCAATATAATGCAGGTTGGCTGTAGAGAACTCACGGATCTTGTCTCCTTACAAATTCTCTTTCCTCAAGCAGAGGGGGCTGCGCCGGGCTGCCAGCATCTGTATGAACAGTAATCCTGCTCCCAGGGAAGGGCGGCTGACGCATTGATGCGGGCGCAGCTCTGGTTTCCTTCAGCGCTGCAGTGTTTTCCAACTTCCCTGGACGCTTGGTCTGGAGAAAGGTACCAGCCCTTTGGGAGCTCACCATAGCCTGCTGGGGATCAAGCACAATGATCTGGATCGGCACAGAGCACTGTTTGGTCCACCGAACAGTGCTGGGCTGTTGTAGATTTTAGGGATCAGCCATGGCTGATCTTGTTCGAGTTTGGGCTGTCAGACTCACAAGCGGCAGAGTCCTTACGGCAGGAATAAAGTCAGTACATTATGAGACTTACAGTGCGCAAGTCAACAAGCTCTTGGAGAACACTTGTAATTCAGCTCAGGCAAAAAGGTAGCAGGCAGCAGGCCAGTACAACAAGACAGGCCGCAGGGTGGCAGTTCCTCCTGTAGACCAGCATCCAGCAAGCAACAGGCAAGCACAGCAAAGTAGTTAGCGGAGTGGCAGCACAGCAGTCCTTCTGGCACTGTGCAGATGTAGAGCCATCACTGTCTGGTTACAAGTCCAATGCAGTGTCTGATTAGATGAGATCGGAGAAATTATAGGGGGTGGCTTCAGAGGCACTCTCTGAAGTACACAGCTCTCCTTTCAGCTCAGTCCTATCTGCCAGCCTAGCTATGGGATGCTAATCAGCCCTTTGTGTGAAGACAGGACACTGCCTATTCAAGTGAAGTGTTACCTAATCGCCTCTATCCCTCCCGAATGACCGATTAATTTGCAGATGAATTCAGATGCAGTTGAGTGTCCTGTGTTGTGGCTGTCCAGAGGGAATGGACAAATGCAGCTGTCACCCATCCCATCACAGGATATGTATTGGAGACAGACTGTTAGGCACACGGAGCAGTAAGTGCAGGTAAATGTCCACTTTCAAAAAGTAGAATTTCTAAAATAGTAAATTGGAATCCAACCTCACCAGTGAGTAGGATTTAACACTACCATTCTAAACATATGAAAACATCAAAAAGCTACTCCTCTCTGATCACAAATTACAGTTTAAAAGATTATTAAGGAATTCCCAATGCTACTCTACAATAGGAGTAGGCCTCACAGTAGTGAAAAACAAAATAGGCTGTTTGTCACTACCAGGACATGTGAAACATACAGGTACATGTCCTACCTTTTACTTGCATAGCACCCTGGGCTTAGGGCTATGTATGGCCTACCTTGGGCATGGCTGATACATAATAAAAGGGGAGTTGGGACTTGGCAAGTCATTTTAAATGCCAAGTTGCAGTGGCAGTAAACTGCAAACACAGGTCCTGCAATGGCAGGCCTGAGACAGGTTTGAAAGGCTACTTGCCTGGGTACAAAAGGGGGTGGTGATGGACGGAGAATCCGAACCAATCAAACACTCACACCCAGTCAACAGATCTGGGTTTAATCCATCACCGTTCTTTAGCCCACTCTGCCACCCCAGTTCAGACATGGCCATATACAAATCAGTCTGACCCTGTTTCTCATGGGAACAGTCCAGCCCGAACTGCCAACCTATGACTTTCCTTGGACCGGGATCAAGCTTCCTAGGACCGGTTTCTGGCATTTCAGCCGTCTTCAGCCCGCTATGCTTGAATCCAGTGGCAAAGTGAGCAAGGGACTCAACGTCTGAGCACACCCTGCCAACTTATGGCGAACAAAGCGGTACAAAAGGGGGTGGTGATGGACGGAGAATCCGAACCAATCAAACACTCACACCCAGTCAACAGATCTGGGTTTAATCCATCCCCGTTCTTTAGCCCACTCTGCCACCCCAGTTCAGACATGGCCATATGCAAATCAGTCTGACCCTGTGCCTCATGGGAACAGTCCAGCCCGAACTGCCAAGCCATGCCTTCCCTGGACCGGAAACAAGCTTCCGAGGACCGGTTTCTGGCATTTCAGCCATCTCCAGCCAGGCTTGCTTGAATCCAGTGGCAAAGTGAGCAAGGGACTCAACGTCTGAGCATACCCTGCCAACTTATGGTGAACAAAGCGGTACAAAAGGGGGTGGTGATGGACGGAGAATCTGAACCAATCAAACACTCACACCCAGTCAACAGATCTGGGTTTAATCCATCACCGTGGATGCTCCGTCCATCACCACCCCATTTTGTACCAACTTGTCTGGGTGGCACACTCAGTGTTTCAGCCCACTAGTAGCATTTAACTTACAGGCCATGGGTTTAGGGTATAACTCTTTACTAGGAAATTACCAGCAAATTAAATATGGCAATCAGGTGTACACCAGTCATAAACATTTTTGGGGGAAAAGCATATGCACTTTAGCACTGGTTAGCATTGGGGCAGTGCTCAGAGTCCTGAGGCCAACAAAAAGAGAATCAGCAAACAGGAGGTAACAGGCAAAATATCTGTGGAAACTTCACCCTAAGGATGACAGGTTAACAGAACAGCACTGAAGGATGTCATTAACATTGAGAATAAAAATAACTGTTCTAATAAGGTTGGAATGTCATTGGCAACATAACACCCTAAAGACTACTTCTTTGCACTATACTATGATAGAACGGAGTAGATGCATACAGTTTTTCTTGGGATTCAGTGCAATGCACACCTGTTTTGAGATCTGAGTTATAATTATCAGACTTCGACCAAGAAGACTGTTCCCTCAAAAGGAAAACACACATCAGCTTTGCTTCCCTTCTCTTCTCTCAGAATTTGCTCGGTTTTAGCACTCAGCTCAGAAATGGATGCAACAATGGTACAGAAGTCTGGCAGTCTATGCCAGGATTTCTGTCAGGATCTTTGTCAGGATCTTGTGCAATACTCTGGAGTGAAGATCTCTCTGCCTTGGTGGTCACTTTGGCTATTGTTGGATCCTTTTTTCTCAGGTAGTTTAGTTAACTTACTTATTACCTTAAATAGCTTCCCCACTGAGTGTTTCATAAGATTCAATTTGGTGGGTAAAGAAAGTGTTTTTTTTCTTTGATAAGTATTTTCTTATATTTTGAGAGGGAATGTTTATAGATTTATTTATCATATGAGTCATGTTTGGACCTCCATTTCCTTTCCTGCCTTCAGAAATTTAGCTTTTCTAGACAGAGAGCCCCTGTAAACCAAGGCAGAGAGGGTTTCTTTCTGTCTGGATTGAAATTTGTGATTGGTTAGCTTCAGAAAAATTAGAGCTTAACCACTCTGAGTATTCAAATGTGGTCTGATGTGGGTCAGGTGACGGTAAGGGCTCAGCCTGAGTGAGGTGTTGCAGCGGTACATTATAGTCAACTTTATTCCCAACCCGGTAGCAGGTAGGTTTAGTGTCAACATTTTTCTTTTGAGTAGAAAAGAGGATATTTAATTCAAAAGTAACAGCACTGTGGTCAGGCCATGTAGAAGGAAGAACGTTTTCTGATATTTGTAAGCTGGCTATTTGAAAAAACAGTATGACCAGCTAAATAGGTGGGCTGGTACAGGAGTTGAGGAAGGCCTATGGCATTCATGATCTCTAAGATAGCCGCTGTATATTTGTCATCTGGGAGCTCCATGTGAAAGTTCCAATTGCCTAGAATAGTGTAGTCGCTATGACAGGCCCGACCTCAAGAAGTGTATTTATAGATTGGAGAAAACTACTTCTGTGGCCAGGAGGTTGGTAAATAAGTAATCCTTTAAAGGAGCGATTGTCGGCCAACTTCAAACAGTAAGCGAGTGCTTCACACTCCGGGTTGGACATAGGACCAATTTGGTCTTGAAGTAGTGTTTGTAAACAATCCCTTACCCTCCAACCCTTTGTCCGGGTCTGTTGAGTCTAGAAATGAAATAACCTGGGGGGATTGCAATGATGTGATCTGGACTAGAAGAATCATTTGCCCACGTTTCCATGACAAAAATAATGTCTAGCTGATGGCTATCTATATGTTCTACTAGATGTTGGGCATGTTTAACAAGTTAGCGGGCATTTACAAATGCACAAAATATATTTAACAAGGACTTATGGGGACTGCTTTCAGTATGGATGGTCTGGGTGTTTGACGATGGCTTAATGAGGGGACACGATATCCACAGTTGCTACACGGAGTGTTATGACTTAGATGCAGCTGAGTGGGGTCTACACAGGTACAGCCTTGTTTAATAGATTTAAGGGAGCAAAGTTTGTTACCTGAAATAGTGCTTCTGTTCCCTTTCTCTAGGTTGAAATGGGCAGAGCTTTCGGCACTCGGCACAATCCAGGCGTGGATAGGTGATGACAGGCTTGACTTCGGTGCACCAGTAGCATGCCCACTGCACGTGTTCACTGCGTGGGCGCACCATGCTACGTTTTAAATAGACCTCACCTGAGGTAGCATGGTTACCCCCACCAGCGCCGGACTGCAATGATGCCAAAAGCCAGGTGGACAAAGGAAATGTGTCAAACCTGGGGCCAGCTACCACTCTAACCCTACAGGCTTCCCTGCAAGGGGTCTGTACTGGGAAAATATAATCAGATTCCGTGTGATTAAATATATTCACATATTTCCGCGAAAGCTTACAGTCAGTCTGAGGATGTCTCATGTGTATCCTTAGACAACTGTTAGTACCCTTAAAACTTGCATTTATTCACATGCTCATTGTGGCCTCAGGAGCAATACTTGATGATTTATTTGCAACCATTGACTAGCTCGTATGCATTTATGTTTGCGATCATGTAACAATGCACGCTATATTTACCATATTTTCTGATTTTATGCTTCTACTTTATACATTCATATATTCATTTTAATGTCTAATGCATAGTGGTTTTTGCATTAATTTGTAAGTGCCTTCCATCTAATATCATGCATCACAAAGTTGTTTCTACTAGAACAAATTGTGTGAATGATATAAAATAATCGCACACAGCCTTCTTGAAGAGAGAGTGAGGAACTTCAGACCCCAGAATGAATAGAGCAGAGCAGTTCTCCATGTAACTGTGCCAAGACCACTCATGGATAACAAATGATGGCACTGGGAATCCATTCAGCCTTGTTTTGTCAAGCAGACATGCATTTAAATACTGAATCCTTAATATTGACAGCATTCTGATACTAACATGTTTCTGAGCTAGGGTTAGATATATAGTGATCTTCACAATGTACTATGTACTAAGCTGCCTGCCTTTATAATTTTTATATTCTGTTCATTTATGTTTCCTAATATTGTTCTGATATATGTGAGAATATAATAACATTTATTTTGCGCTCAATCGGTTTTAAATAAAGCCTTTAAAATACCAGTGTGAATATTGTGTAGGTACACACTTGGTGTGTAAGAAAGCCAGTATCTCAAGACAATAAATCAACTACCCATAGTATCTGTCTGGTTTTTTCACATGTATAACATCCATTCTGCCCAGGTAAGATGAAAAGGAAATCAAAATGAGGAAACCCGGGATTTCTGGGAATTTGAAAATTTAGTTAGAATCAAAATGCAGTGGCTCCCTCGAAAGTAATGTGTGGCTACAACATACATTATACACAAACATATGTACTGAATACACAGTATTTTGGTCACTATTTTGACAATAATATGCTAAGATAAGCATTGATAGATAGGAGCTCTAAAAGAAGGCAATAGTGTTTGGTGGTATAAAGTGACAAATAGTTTTTCCTGTGCTTTTAAAATGTTAATGCTGCTTGAAAATGTTCACAAATCAAAGACTGGGATGAGTCCAAGATTAACAGCTGTATACTTTGTTATTTCAGTCAACTCATGCATGCGTCGATGTTTTGACCTCTTATACTATGAGTTAGGAGTGGGGTCTTTATCAAGACAAAAGAGGTAGCAGCCTGCAAGAATGAAGCGACAATCAATTATCCTAATGTATTAACAAAGGTGAAGAGGTGGGGCGCAGTCCTACCTAAAACGTATCATCTGAAACAAAACCAAAGCATGCAATACAGACTTTATGGAATGAGGATCTTGCTTCACAGTAAAAAGGCATTTATCTGACTCCAAAGAAGAGAGCTTTAGTCAAAACATAGCTAAATACTGATGACCTGGCAGGGTGTTGCAAGCTCATAGCATACATATGAGAATCCAAGGAAAGTTAATTGCAATATGTAGGGTCTCAGCTGGCTATATTGGTATAGGTATAACATAGAAAAACTCTCCACAAATCCCTACTGAGGATAAAACCATGCATAGTATAATCTCCTATTAGTCAATATTAGTTTTAATTGTAATAGAGGAGGGCTGTGCTGCTTGTATCATCCTCCCTCAAACTTGATTTACATCAGTCAAGCTACAAGATAGTCAAAGAAGCACAGCCATATGTGGGCCTAATATATATGGGCAATCCCATTTCTCTCAGAAATATCACAGCGTATGGAAATGCAAAAAATAAGGATAAGTCGTCTGTATCCACCTGTATCTCAGTTTCGAGGGCCAAAGATAATTCCGATAAGCTTTCATTAATTTAATAAAAATACACAGTGTATTCTGAGCTACTTTTGTGTATGCCTACTTAAGAAGGATGCATCAGTCGTATGCTACTCAGAAGAATTGGGAGCTTAAAACATCACAGAAATCAAACTCACACTACTTCGACTTTAATGCAGTATTAGTTGTAAATGCTAAAAAAGGATAGAAAAGGGCCATATTAACATTTCTAATTTTTAGAAAAATTACATTGTGATGCAATCAAGTGTAATCTTGAGGGAACTCGCCATTGCTGGGGCTCTTTTCCCAGAAGATGCAAATTAAATAATTCAGACTTCGCGCAAGCATCATTCACGAATTGTGAAACCTCAAGTGGGCATTAAAAAAGATGATATTGTCCTAATTAATTAACAGAAAAAATCTTTGATTGTGTTTATTGACAGCTGTATTTCCTACAAGTGAACTAAAAAATACTTGTGCTCCCTATTGATTACCACAGAAGGGTTTGGGTGCATTGCATTGTGGCAAACTTATAAATGAGATGATGATACACAGAATACATACGTTCACACAATTAAAGATAGAAGGAGCACTTTTTCAATAATTAATTATTCCAACACTTAGATTACTTTCTTATAGTCATATTTCATTAAATATCCACCAATTCCATATCAACAGAATCCAATGTGTCAGGGAGAAAGAAATCAACAAAATCCAAGAAATGAGGCAATATCCTGATTTGTGTATCTGTAGAATTTTTTTCTTTATTAGTTGTTTCTTAAAGCGAACACACAAATTCAGCCAATGCGTTTTGTCCCACCATAGAAGGACTTCTTCATGGGCTGTTAAAAAACATATAACACAAACAATACATGACACGTATTTACACATAAATTAACACATGTATTTGCATATAAATACTGTTAACATTACAGTACGTATACACCATCAAATGCACAAACATTTAAAAAAACTCTAGTATGTCTGAACATATGAAAAATATATGTACAAATACTATATGAAAAACTTCAATTAATCAGTACCATAGTTCCAGAAATGTTGTACATAATCTAGAAACAAAAACAATTGTGTAATAAATTAAAAGAAGGCTAAGGAAATTTTACACTACAATGTTTGTTGACAGCATCGTCAATGCCCTTCTATTTGAACCCATCTCCCTTTGTTCAACTGTTTGAATTTAACAAAATACTTTAGGGGAAAATGCCCCCCTAAATGCATAACTGAATAATTCTTTCTTAGTACAAATATATATGAAACATGGCATAGTTCATTCAAAAAGAGCGAAAATTCTAACCAAATCTCAAAGGAAACAAAAATAATGAGAAAATCTCAATCGTATTTAAACGGCATTATAGTTTGAAATAGGCAAATCCTTATGTGCAGAATAAACGCACAAATCAATGACCACAAACAAAAAACATCTTTCTCAGAATAGCGTAATTTGAGTCATGAGCATGAGGAGTAACTTACCAACAATTTGCCTCATATGTGGACAATACAAAAAGAAGACGTCTTCCTCAATGTGTTGGGACAAAGTCTATCTCATAGATATCGAAGTACATCGGATCCGCACAAACCAATGTTTAAGACGTGATAATCCGTTTAAACAAAGAAACGACAATATCCGCAACAAAAAATAATTATTTCATATAAACAAACAATTCTTGTTCTACAAATGTTTCAATATTCAGAACTATCTCTGATCCTGCAATGTGTGCTTCATACCGGGTTGCAGGTCCATCCCCAATAGAGATATTGGAAAATTAGTGATACAGTGCGTATCCATATGGCATGGTTAGTGGCCTGTATCATCCAAGATGTTCCCAAAACTCAATTCATTTGTTTCCCAAAACCTATAATGCAACCAAACAGATATTAAGTTGCTGTTAGTCATATATCCGTTTTCTGAACAGTCAGAGCATCCACCGTCCTGGGATTGCTTTGGGACCGCTAGGTATTAATCTTTGCAAAGTCAATACCTGATAAAAACAAAGCCACTATGCAGAGAGAAAAAAAGTGGAAAGTTAATAAATGTTATTTTTTAAAAGAACATCAACCTACACAATCTTTGCAAGAATTGTTTCATATATATGATAAATAGATGAAGAAAGTATTCAAGGTATCCCTGCCTTTTTAGATATAGCTACTCTCATATTATCCTAATCAAAAAGTAGTGAAAGAAGCAACTATACCAAAATCAAATCACAGGGGTGCATTACCTACTAGAGCTGGCAATAAGTGTAACAAATATAAATAGCACAAGCGTAGCAGTCATAAAAGAAACTGTCTACATATTTCTTGGGACACAAAATTTGATGTAAAAAGAAAGAGCCCAAACTTCAACCCTCTTAGGTTAACTTTTAGTCCCAATGAAAGATAATTGTCTTGTAGTATATATAAAATCAATCGGAGACCTATTCACTAAATAAGAGACAATAAGACCATTCTCCCTATTACTAATATAGATCACAATCCACAAGAAAAGAAAAAACACAATAGTAGTATCTGTCATTTCTCCACTCTTATGTAAAATAATATTTGTGGAGGTGTATTGCTCCCACAGTAGTCTAATCACCATTTACTTCCAAGGGGCCTCTATGGTGAAGCAAACTAGACACCCTTGTTTCCAGACAGTAGAAAAATGTAAAGTGAACATTGTATTTTGAAATAAGTGTGGTAGTTTTGAATTTAGGAAGTGTTGCTTCTACCAGCCCTTTAATATTCAAGCCTAGTTTGAATTAAAACATTGGTTTGAAAATATCCTGAATTATGTCCCAATGTTTGTGCACAATACTTTTGACTGGCTGTGGTGAAAGTATTTGCAGAAATAAGGCAGTCCTTTCTGTTGGTGCGGGCCTAAAGGTTCTAATAGTTCCGCCTTAGGAAAGTACCAAAATATTTTTCTTTGCTGCTTGCCCAATCTTTCTTGGTAGCCTCTTTTATTAGTTTTGTTATGAGGGTATTTGATTCCTTGAAATAGTCAATCTTCCGGGTACAATTTTTGAGAAATTGCCCAAATGGTAAGTTGTCTCTAAGACTTCTTGGGTGATGATTTCTATACTCAAGTACAGAGTTAAGCCAGTCTCTTTTCTAAAAAGTGATGTATAGTTTATTATCTTCAATTTCACCATCAGGTCAAGGCAAGCAATCTGATTGGGATTACTAGACATCAGGAACTGAATGTTCTCCGAGAGTGAGTTTAGTCAGGTATACAACTGTTCTAACTTTTCTTTATCACTCCCAAACTATGAAAACTCATATGGTGAAGTTACCATGAAAGTGATAGGGGGATATGAAGACTATTCTGTCTTCATAATGACCTGTGAATACGTTCGCCAGATCTGGGGTGAATATAGCTCCCAAGGTCACACCATTTTTTTTAAAGTTACAATCAAACTGGAAATAGTTCTTACTTTGTGAAATCTCACTTTAATTGTATGTGCCATGAACAAGTTACTGGCATGTCTCCTCGATTGCATCTTCTTGGGGTGATTGACTTTGTCCACTTGAATGAGGTACTCCAGTCAGCTATCTCTCAGAAACCTATAGCTCTGCTCCTTGTTACCAGAAGTTCTTCCTGGCATCTTCATCTGCCTCCAGAAGCTACCAATGGAAAATGTCCTGGAATTAGTGACAAAACTATTGAAGTGGTGTACAAAAGTTTCAGTGCTGATAATGGTTTCAATATGCCTATGAAGTGTTCTACATACTTTAGAACGAGAGCCTAACAGGAAACCAAAGGCCATATTTAATAAACCTTTCAAAACCTCAACACAGCAACGGACTTGTGCTGCTTTGCATAAAAGTGAGAGGACAGGAACTTACGCACCATATTTACAAAGATATGGTGCACTTCTGGTCTCTCCTTGTGCTGGCACACTTGTGGCAGTTTAGCGCCAACCCAGGCCTCCTTGTGCTATGACGCAAGGGTCTTGCATTGTAGTCAAAATAGTTTTTGCGCATAAAGGTATGTTTGCTGCATACAAACTATTCTTAGAGTATTTTTTATTTTTGTACGAGTGCTGCAGAATGAAAAACACGTGCAAAGAGAAAATAAAGTGATGAAGAAACAAATAGTTCTTATCATTGCGACAGCCTTGATTAGTCATACGATTGAGGGTCAAGGTTAGGTTTACAGACTATAGTAAATCTGGGTTTTCATCAAAATCTAGGGGTGGATGCTTGGGAACTCCTATGCTCCACCCATGGAACATCTCCAAGATGTTATGTGCTGCCTTGTGTTAGTTTTATGTTTACTAAGCCAATCAAAGCCAGGCAAATTTGACTTTGTGTGTCTCATTAAATCCTAAAATACATTTTGCGTCAGGGCTGTGACTCAAAATATTAGTAAATCTGCGCCTAGATGATTATAAAACAGGAATACAGTTAAATTCACACATTTTCAAGAAATATGTATTAGAAAAATTATCATGTTTATGCTTAAACCTAAGAATATATGGAAAGTTGTGCAAGAAATTAACTTGATGAACAAACATCAGAATAGTCTAGTAGTACGGAAGATGTAGCAGACCATGTTCTGTTAATGATTGGATCAGCACAACAGTTAGTAGGCAGATAAATTATTTTTAGAAAGAGAAAATCCAGTTTGCAAAGCAGAAAAAAAATGCAATTTTGCAATAGGAAAACCTGGGACTATACATGTTGATATATGTTTTATCAACTAAACAGAATGATACTGCAAAAAGGCACCTCATTCCTAATTTTAAGTCTAAAATATAGTAATAAATTCAAGAGGAAATTGAGATTAACAGTTGCCTTTAAAATGTTGCAAAAACAATCAACTTTACAACAGGGCACAGCAACAAGTCAAATAACCTGACCTTTAGGAGAAATCTAACATTAGACCCCCTTCAAACCATACATTTGTTGACGTTTCTGAGAGTTTGATTTAAACATATTTGCATTACATCAGCTTTGATGAAAAACTGAAGAAAGATAACATGTCAATCAAAGACAACTTGATTTTTTAGAAATGCATGCACAGAAATCTACAACTTCAATATTGCTGACAAAGGGGACACCGTAGTTTCTTTCAGTGGACGCTCAAATGTAACAAGCATTTGCAATGCAATCGGTCTCGCATTAGAGTTTATGCTATTGGCATTGTAAATGACAATGTCTTTTATTTATGTTTCAAAAACCAAACAATAAATAAAAGGCATTGTCATTTATAATGCAATAGCTCAATCTCTCGCGTAAATTCGAGACCTATTGCATTGCAGATGCTTGTTTAAATATATCTTTGGAAGGGCCTGTTGCTGGGGGTTGAATGAATGGTGTAACGGGTTGGGAGCCTGAGGGAGGTGAAGGTTAAGAATGGTATTATCTGTGACACTGCCTTGACTTCTCTCCTCTTGCACAACTGCTCCATAGGATCAGCTTACAGGGGAGTACAAATGTGGGTGGGGGCATGCACAAAATAAAATTACCATAACATCAGAGACAACTCAAACTTAGTTACCATTGTCAATGTTATGTCATTAGGAGACCCTCGTGGAAAACAACCCGGTTATTAACAGTAAGAATTCCATGTGCAACATAGAACCAAAATATGGGGCTCATTAGGATGGCGGACGGACTTGCGTCCGTCCACCACCCTAGAGGAGGAGGGACCGTCTGCAGGGGCAGCGGCGGTCCCTCCAGTGCAATTAGGATGTGACCGCCAGCCTGGCGGTCACATTCTCAATCTTTAACATTGCGGCGGGTGCAGCTTCAAGCTGCACCCGCCGCAATGTTAAAAATGCATACATTGCATATGTATGCAGCAAGCAGCAGGCACCGCGCGGTGCCTGCCGCTTGCTGCATACATATGCAGGGGGGTACCATAGGTACCCCCCATGTGCACCCCCCACCCCCCCTTCACCCAGGGGGCCCGCAACGGGCCCCCGCAGTGCAGCTCCGTATGCTTTTCCACGGCGGAAAATCCGCCGTGGAAAAGCATTTCTTTCAGGGCATCCTAATATGGCTGACGGTGTCTGATAGACACCGTCACCATATTAGTGCTTTTCCGCCGCGGTTGTAAGCCAACCGCGGCGGAAAAGCTGCGGACGGAAACCAGAACCCACCAGCCATCCTAATGTGGCGGTGGGTCTTTGGTGAGTCCGCTGAGGTTTTTCCGCATCCTCTGGGCCGGCGGTGGCTTCCGCCGGCCCGGAGGATGCGGAAAAACCGCTATCCTAATGAGCCCCTCTATGTTTATAAACGTTTTATAGGCTTCATTGTAATATGTAGATATTTATCCGTTCTGTTCTGATATGCCCGCATGTACAAGTACTCAAATAATTTTTTCAGCTGTTTTCCTCCTTCCTCCTGAATAGAGTCAACGCCACAAATACTGCGCAGTTGATTGGAAACCTCCCTGAACAGCTCAAAGTGAATTGCGTGAAATGTGAACCAATTGATGGTGCCCTTTGTCCACTTGGAGACAGGCAGATCTGACAAACCAGTGGGAATGAGATCCTGAGCACCAGTGATGGGACGTGGTGTCTGGCCAAAGTGGAGCCATCGGGGGCAGTGGACTTTTGACCTTTGAGGGTATCAGACCATGAATCCCCCTGTAAACTCTTAGGTTCCATCTTTGCCCTTTTTGGATGACTCGGAACCATCATTCACAGCTGCCTCAGTGGCCTGGTATTAACCACGGTCAATTTGCCAAACCAGTATTCCTTTACATACCAATTAATGCACAGAACTGCCCTTTTGCTTGTTTCAGAAAATCTAATGTATCAGACACAAATGGCTCTATTCAAGGACAGTGAACCAGGGTGAAGGTTGACGTTTTAGAAACCATGACTGTAGCAATAAACTTCATTTGTCCCATCCCTGTAAATACCCACAGAGGTCTGGTATGCTTTTTCATCAATCATGAGCAATTATATTGTTCAAAGAACGTCGTAAAAAAAGCTTCATTTGTTTGATTGGGGTGGTAAAAAGTGAGGATGTGACCAAAATGAATGAGCAAATTTCTGCTGACTGTGGAAGCGTTGTTTTCAAATAAAAGTGGTTAGAAACACTAGGGATTATCAAACAAGGCTATTTTTTGATGCCTTGGCACCCCCAAAAGGTGAAATAGCTACTGGTGATGAGCAGGAAACCATTAAAACTAGAATGAGTCTCTTTCATGTTACATCAAAGGCAGCAAACTGTGGTACTGCTGCAGAGTTATGATAATTTTTTTCACCCTGGGAGTGAAGGCAAAATTGAACCACCCGATAGCGACACGTCTCAGCACCTGCTTTCAAGTTGCCATTCTCTGTAGAAACCTGAGCCAGTCCATGGCCACTACAGCTGCGAGGAGCAGGACTGGCACAGACAGCAGTGCCCCATCCTCTTAGACCTGGCTGTGCTGTGAGGTGGCTGGAGTCCCGTGACTGATTAGGAGGAGGTAGAGAAAGCAGAGAAAGTGGAGCCAGGAAATACACAATAACAATGAAACCAGCACAGTGCTGGTGAAATGCTAGCAGTGCTGGTAGATTATTCTGATAGATAATGTCGACAATTATTAACAAGCGACCAAGTAGGAGGCAGGGCAGAGAGGCAGCTGTGGTGTGAAGAGGTGTGGGAGGAAGAATGCTATATTTAAATGTAAGAAGCTAGGGCACTGAAGCTGAACCCAGACAAACACTAACAGAGCAGGAAACCAAGAAAGAAAAGAGTCCCCCAGAGAACAGATAAAGAAACATAGTGGAATGAGACAGTACTTAGTCCCTGCTGCATGGGAGGAACTGAAGAGATAAACGAGGGACAAAGGCAGAACTGACCACTGGCAAGCAAGGATTTTTGAAGGACACTGACACAAACAAATCAAAAGCTGTGGGATGGCTTTACCACAACATAAGAAATTACAATAGGTCTCGAATGCTCGACCTAAAAAGGGGTTTGAATGTTTGTCATTCAGGCACATGCCTACATTCTTCCCCATATTTGCTGGATGTAGGTTCATGCTGTAGGACAAATCTACGGATTGGGAATCCGGGAGGACATTTTTCTGGATGTGGCTTTATTTCACTACTTGCCTTGCCAACATTAACTAGATCAAAGTGCTGTGAACCTGTTGGCAGTAACCGTAATACCATTCGTCAGAGGTCCTTTTTAATTTTGCTGTTACACTCACTTGGAAGCACAGGTTCATCAATGAGCACTGCCAGCCAATGCAGGTATGAATTACCTCACTGACCCACTGTGATGCCTTCTAGGAGAAAGACTCTAAGATTTAACTCAGTTAAAGCATGCAAACCGCATAAACCAGGAAGGACGACTGGCCCAGTGGCAGCTCCAGGAACAGTTTTGCTACATCTCTCACCCAGAGGCCCTTCATAATGCTGAAACTGATATCCAACCAGGGGTATGTTATTTGGATATAGAGATCTATTCTGAGTGAGCAGAGTGCCCAGATATTTCTGTGTAACCAGATGTAAGGTAGGGTGACTACCTCTGTCCAGGTCATTACAGACACAGAAGTCAGTATCAAACTTTACTATAGGAACCTTAAAAATCCTTGGTGTTGTAGTCTTAATTTGCTTCGATTGAACTAATTAACACATCTGAAAACAATGCTATATTAATCAAAGATTCAAAACTGGAAATAGTGTCCGTAATGACCTGGAGAGAGTGGTAATCCTACTAATTTAATTAATTTAATTGTGGGTTTATATAGCGCTAGAATCAACTCCCAGAGGAGTATCTCCGCGCTTCGACTGCTGGGGAACCCGTCCTGGCTCACCCTGAGAGATAGTCCCTAATGGGTATCTCTAAGGTGCAACCAAGCATCCCCGGCGGTCTGGGGGGCCGTTGTGAAGATGAGGCAAGCTAATGCCCAGAGTTGCCGAGTGTGGTCCCTGACTGGAGTAGGCACCGAGGCGAGAATTATCGAGCCCGCTGACCCTGGTCCACGCGACCCTGCCGCGTTGGGAATCGAACCCTGGTCCCGGGCCGTCCTCTGCTTACGGGTCTGCCGCCTCTAACCAGTGAGCCACACCACTTCACTCTACTAGAATAACATTGTAGAATAGAAAGGGTTGCAGTGTAATTCCCCATATACGACTGTGAGAGAACTGTTATTGTTTATAACATAAACCTTGCTATGATCATCAGGTCCTGAATCCAAATTTCAGATTAGTTATATGTGCTGTAGTT
The DNA here is from genome assembly GCF_964261635.1 of Lissotriton helveticus. Taxonomy (NCBI): domain Eukaryota; kingdom Metazoa; phylum Chordata; class Amphibia; order Caudata; family Salamandridae; genus Lissotriton; species Lissotriton helveticus. The sequence goes on from NC_136060.1 coordinate 284,368,066, forward strand.
TAGCAATAGTATACAAAACGGATCAGACTCCAAACGCTTCAAAATTGAAAATGTAACTCTTTCTCTATCAATGCATATCCGCCAAAGAATGGATGAAACCCTGTGAATCCCCAGGCCCATAATTTGCAAAGTGTAAAAAGTTGAACCCAATTACATTAACAATACGAGTAGAAGAAATGGCTGCATCAATTGAGAGCAGTTCTATTGTCTTCATTTTCATATTTCCAACATTTAGCGTAAGTTGAAGGTATACAATGAATTGTACTTCATTGAGCATTGCATAGTTTCTTTGTAATTAAAGGCCCTCGCACTTTGGGAGCTTATGAACTTCTATTGTGGCATTAATAAAAATCTAATAGCTCAGCCTTGCTCATTTAATAAACAAAGACAAGACTACATTCTTAACATAAAAACTAATTACGAAATAGCATACTTTTTTCTTTTATTTGGCTGTTCTATGAATTCAGTCAGAAGATGTGTGCTGTATTCGATCTGTATAGTCCTTAGCACTTCTTTTAGAGTTGTCGACTCTTGCAGCTTCCAACCTTGAGTGAAGTATCAAAGGAATAAACAGGATGTTAAAGAACAGGTATTCTTGCAGTTCTAAGCTCTCAAGGTTACACCGTGTGCCCACAATTCTTGTAATAATTGCTTTGTTCAAACTATATTCATTTCAAGTTCCTGAAGTAGGTTGAGTTTTAGAAAATCAAGGTAAACTTTAATTATGCCTATGTTCAACGTTAAAAAAAAATTCGTTAAACGTAATGGGTTATTTCCACTTTTAGGAAATAAATGTAAACCTTGCTCCTGAAGTATATTTCTCATGCAAAACAAAAACTGTGTAATTCAGATGTGAAAGTTTCCTTTTCCTCAAAAGGTGATACAAACGAAGTTATTCAGACATAAAGGAGATCTGACTTAGGAAATTGCCTTAATTCGCCACACGAATGTACAGCAACGTATTGCCTAAAAACTTTGCTCATTCCAAGATGGAGCTAGAACATTTGAAAAACAACTATCAAACAGAAACAATAAATCCCTTGGACAGGAATAATTCCCTCCACAAAGAAACTCATGCAATATGTAGGACTAAGAACACTAAGGGCCAGATGTAGGTAGGCTTTTACCGGGTGGTAACGGCCGAATTCGGCCGTTACCACCCGGTAAAAGCAATTTGACATGTAGGGCCCTGTAATTTACAGACTCGGTAAATTTACCGGTAGGTAAATTTACCGAGTATGTAAAATACCGAGTCGGTATCATTACTGATTCCGGACAATTGGTATGTAGGTGGGACTCTTCTGAGTCCCACAAGCAGTACCACATCGGTATTTTACCATCAAATACTACTTGATGGTAAAATACCGTTTCTGGTGTGCATGCACATGTGTGCATGCACACCTATGCCATATGACAGGCAGACCTGCCCTTAGGGCAGGTATGCCTGCCACATGGCACCCGAGCCTCTTTTGGGGGTGCCAGAGGGTGTCAAAGTGACACCCCCTGCACCCTTGTGACAGTCGGTATTTTCCGATGTGGTAAATACCGACCGGTATATGCCCAATCAATCCTATGGGCTTCAAAGCCCATAGGAATGCATGGGCATTAACTGGTCGGTATTTACCACATCGGAAATTACCGACTGTTTCCGATTCGGTAATTGCACATCTGCAATTACCTACATCTCGGTATTTTTATTTTCCGACCTCTTAAATACCGAGTCGGTGTGACTCGGTATTTAAGAGGTCGGTAAATAAAAATTACCTACATCTGGCCCTTAGTCCTACAAAAAGCATGCCCTAACTATTATTTATCCTTCTTAACAGTTGACGCTGTTTTCTGGCCATGTCATAACGTGAAATGAGGCAATTGGAACCTCAATGTGATGCATCAAATGTATTGTGCTGTATTTTTCAAAGATCATCTCATTGGTGATAGACAACCAAGCTTGTTCACAAATGTATGCTTTTATATAAATATTTTTTACATAACTTTCTATTCTACCGTACAACCTAGAAAGCACTATGTTAGGCCAAGTTTCATTAGTCAGTGCATCACAAATTGCAGTTGCTGGGAGCTAGAACCAGCTTTTACTTAATCAAACTTAATTCAGCACTCCTCTAGCTCACCAAAAATTACCCTGCTCACTTGCTCACTATGGCACTCAGGGGAATATTAATATTTTACCCAACAGTCTATAACTATCACCTGACCGGAGGCATTGGTCGGTGCAGGTGGGTCCATTCTTTTTCTTTGTGACCTTCTTGGACACCTGTCTTGTGTGTTTAAATCTCCCTCCTTTAGAATGTGAGATTGAAGGGTGCACCGAATAACTCCAGAGGCGCAGAACGTAGCCAGAAAGTCGCAGAGCGTAGCCAGAATGGCACAGAGCAGTCAGGATGCGCAAGAGTCCGCAAGGTGTTATGTAAAGGGCTTCAGAGACTGCAGCGGGAGGTCTGCATGGCATCAGTGTTCTTACTGATGGCATAGAGTGCATAATTAACTAATGCTGAGGGTTGTCTTCATTGATTCCTTCATGCACCCCTCTAAAGATCACCTTCTCTTGGGCAGCAATGCAAGATTTTCACTAAAGCAGTTGGCAGTCACCTGCTAGTTTTAAATGTGAGACAATCATACTAGATCTATGTTGGTGGACACCAAAAGTGTGTGTAAAGCAAGTGCTTCTGAAAACATCCATTCATAGAAAAATCCCAGAGACCGGAGCCAACCCGTGATGAACATGGACGCTCCGTAGTGCAGTGTTGGTAGTCTGTTCCCTATATGGCCTGACACTCCCCCTTAAACTTCTCTTGCGGGTGCCAACGGACTGCTCCTCCCCCAGGGACTGTGCACTTACCTAGATTCTTCACCTTATCAATTATCTGCTACAGAGTCCAGGGTGTGGCCTTTTAGCACGCCATACAGACTGCTGCACTCTTACAGGCTTCTGGATTTATCGGCGGCTTTTGACACGGTCGATCATGAACTTCTGATCGACCGTGTCAGCAATGCCGGCATTCAGGGCTTGGCCCTCAAGTGGATCACATCCTTTCTACACAGGCGCTTCCAGGCAGTCCGGCTGGCCAACTTCTCTGCAGGGAAAGCAAAACTGACCTGTGGGGTCCCTCAGGGCTCTGCTCTATCACCCCTCCTATTTAACTTATATATGCAACCCTTGATTTTGTCCTTACGTAATAGCCCAGCCATAATCTTCAAATACGCCGACGATCTCCAGTTGATATTCAACATAGACTCCTCCAATATTTCTATCAGTAATTTCCAATCTCTATTAGTGAATGGATGTATTTTAGACAATTAAAACTTAACCCTGATAAAACAGAGCTTATTTTAACTGGAGGGTCCTCCAACCCTTGGAATTCCAGTTTCTGGCCTTCATCTCTGGGCACTCCTCCCCGCCCAGCACTTTGTAAAAAGCCTTGGAGTCATCATCTGTAGCGACTTGTCATTGAAGCCACAAATCAATGCTGTAGTCTCTTCCTGCTTCTTCCATCTTCGTAGAATTCAGAAGATCTGTAGGTTCTTGACCACGGAGGTCCTCACTCTTGTCATCCTGGGCCTGGTCACCTCCCGCATTGACTATGCGAATGCCCTTTATGTTGGCATTCCAGCATACCAGCTTCATCGTCTACAGCTCGTACAAAATCAGGCAGCTGGGCTCATTTTTCATCAACCATAAGCACCAACATGTCAGCCCCCTGATGAAGAGCCTTCATTGGCTCCCGGTAGCCAAACGCTGTGTATTTAAATTAGGCTGTGTTATCTTCAAAGCCCTTGCTGGTCAAGGCCCTGTTTTTATCTCTTCCAGGATCCAACGTTATGTTCCCTCACGTGAACTCCGCTCCTCTCACCTCAACCTGCTCATTACTTCTACTTTCAAACGAAAAAAGCATGGTGGTCTTAGGTTTTCTTTTCTGGCCCCCCGCTTTTGGAACTCTCTTCCGAATGAGCTTAGATCAGTAACGTGCTATATTCAATTCAGAACTCTCCTGAAAACTTTCTTGTTCTTACACGCCTATGAATAATGTTTCTGGGAATCTTTCTGCTGCAGTCTTCCCGCCCCTAGCGCCATGAAACCGCTTGGCGTAAGTGCGCTTTAAAAATAATTTTAACATAACATGACATAACAACATCAGATGCGGCTTTCCCTGAGCGACGTTGTTACCAGGGAGGTGCTTGTGCTGCCATGTAGTGGATAACTGGCAAGCTGACTCTCGGGTCTCTTTTTTTTTTTTAAATGCTGCACTGGGATAGGTCTAACACCCGTCACTCCTCTCTTCTCACACAATATCTGCAGCTCCCAACCAGCCTCATTGCAGTGACAGACCTGTCCTTTGAGAATGACAGAATAGTACCCGGCCCTAGACTGGGAGGTGCTGGTGCTGCCATTCCACTAATTACGGACATACTGCCTTCTGGGCTCCTTAGTTTTTGCCATCTGCTGCCTCTTACCTTCCACAGGCTGCTGGCCATTCTTGACTTCTTCTACCATGGTGAGACTCCTCTCCTGGCTCTAAGGGTGGTAAACCGCAATTATATATCTACTCTGGGCATTCTGGTGCTTCTGTTTCTCAACCTACCGGCAAGCCACCTCCACGGTATGACTTTTTGCCCTCCCCGTGCCTAGTGCTGTACCACCAAAGCCCCTATTTCAGCACTTTACTGGCTAAACAGGGGAGCATTCTAGTCTTCGGCTATACCATCTTCTTATATGATGGCTTACCATCCTTGGCATATGGGCTGTTCCCCAAATGGAACTGGGTATTCAATGGTTGTTTCATTCTGGAATATTCACTACCCTCCTAGTAGAACTCCAGCTTATTGCATCAACCTGCTCTTCCACTACATGCTTACTTCCCTCTGGTGGACTTTCAATAAGGGTGAAACCAATCATTGTGACCCTATGACATGGCCTGGGACTATATGCTTCGAATAAGTGCTGATACAGAACACTGTCTTTCCTTCTCTCTGACTCAGCTACTCAGCTCCTCCTAGCCTTTCGCAGAATTCACCAGACCGTAACAGCCTGCAGACCCTAACACTCGTGCTTTGGCCTCTGGTGTTGCACTTGACTCAATAATGGCCAAGCTGGAACTTATTCAATCTATGATCTGCATGGTAGAACACTTCACATCAGAATAAAAAAGGAACTCCAGACCGCCAAGGGTGAAATGTTGCATCTTCATCATGAACTGGATTCAATGGATAAATGTCTGGGTGACTTTGACATCAGAGTGGCATAGGCAACAAAATGGACTACAAAACTCTGGAACACTCAAAAGAAGCTTACAGACTTGGAAACAGGAGCCGCATTAATAACATATGGATCTTCAGGGTCACAGGGACAGAGGATAACCAGGATGTCTTGGCTTACCTTCAAACATTTCTTCCCGAAGCTTACTGGCTGAAATTTCACACTGTCCCTAGAGTTTCAACATGCCTACAAGATGGCAGGCTCTGCCCCACCACCCTGATTCTGATTATAGCTAATCTCCTTTGGTTTCAACACACATGGAACGTCCAAGACTAGGAGGCATAGTCGCTATACCTACAAAGATCATAGAACAGCCATTTCTGCTGAATTCTCCTATGAAACTAACATTACTCTCAGGAAATTCCGAGCCTTACATCCCACTATCATGAAACCCGACCCGCTGTTTGGTGTAATAGACCAAGCACTTATAATTGTCATGGTGAATGGCTACCCCCAGAGAATTTTTCAACCTGGCAGAGCTTGAAGTTTGGCGGGAACAAGAGGGAACTCAATTCAGGAACATGGACACTTCCCAATCTCCTTCCAAGGTAATCCCAAACCTACATGTGTCTCAATTCATCCTGCAGAAGGGCCATGACAGAGAGTACAGCGAGTGAGAGGCTGGCTTACCTCATACAGACATGGATAAGTCCTGCTTTGAAACGACGACGACATCAGGCGCACATATTTTCTTTGTCTTCCATATGTGAAGCCCCCCCGCTGCTTCCTCGGAAGTAACCCAGGGTGTTTCTTTACTTACTAGATGAGGCAGGACTGACATGCTGGTGCCCTCTGCTACCCGACTCAAAGTTTGCCTGATCAGCACTTCAGCTGGGCATTGAACTGCATACTTGCTTGTTTCCTATCTGCAGATGTCTACACTCTTCTTATTGTCCGTCTCTCAATAATGACACAATACCTTCTCGCAGACTTGATCACATTGTCTCAGTATATCAATGGCATGACCCTCTTCATTAAAATAAAAAAGACACTGACATTTCTAGGAACTAAATACCTAGATATTGTCTTGTTACAGGAAGCACATCTTTCTGCACTGAAATCAACAAATTGAAATATACCTAGGTGGACAAGGTGATCGCTGCCTCAGGTTCATATGAAACCTCCCTCCGGTCCCAGGTAGCTGCTGGTCCTGCATCCACCCCTAGGGAAAACACAGTTGCCATACTCATTCTTAAGATGATGCTAGTGAGGCTCCAGGAAACTTGGATTGACATACATGGTTGGTGCATCTTTGCCCAAATGTGGATCTCGGATTACACTTTTGTAATGGGATCCATCTATACCCCAACAGAAACTAAACAACTTTGGTTCATGAAATTCACTGGCCTTCTTACTGACTTAGGCTTCTACCCCATCGTCATTGGAGGTGCCTGGAATATGGCATTGAAGCCCCCAAATGAAATGGGCCGACCTAACCTTCATCTCGGCACAGAGCTGTACTAAGTTATGTAATGACTGATTTCTCCCCACATGATCCTTGGTACATGTTGTGCCTTAGGGGAAGAGACCATACCTACATCTCTCCCGTCCATGGATCGGAATCCAGACTGGACTTCTTCCTGACTACTGCAGTTGTATTGTCAAAGATCTGAGCCTGTGGGATCAAGGTGGGCATGCCCTAATCGTTCTCTCCTTAGATCTCTGATTATTAACGCCTAAAACTCGCACAAGGCGTATGGAAGTGTCGAAATTCAGAATGCCAGACGACAAATGGAACCATTTTTTCCTGGCTTAAAGAATATCTAAAACTCAACAGCCCCACTTCAAAGCAGATCCTGTGAGCAGCGGGAACACTGCAGAACATAACCGATTGGCCTTAGAAGTGGAAATCGAGTCACTACAATTCGAAATAAGCATAGACTACACTCTGGTGGCACAGAAAGCACTCCTGTGGATTAAAAAGAAAAATTACAAACAAGAAAAAAAAGCGGCCAGAATTCTCACCCTTTAACTTCAATAGAGGGAGGCCAGACTGGCAATTGCAGCTGTTCGAGATGTCTCTGAATCATTACTCAATCCATCGGATCTCATAACACACAAATTGAGTTCCATCTACTCTAACTTGCACACGTTGGAATCTCCAGAAGATTTCATGAAAGATTAATTTTTCTGTCCCTCATCCGCCTGCCCAAGCTCTGTTTTGTGCAGTAAGTTAAATGTTGTGTGTGATGGTGTTCAGATTCAAAACAAAGTTAGAGGCAGTCTCCTTTCCAGATAACAAAAATATCATGAATAAACCTGATCCACAGCCCCTGCAAGCAGGAGGAATTGACATAACGTGAAGTGCAAAAGCAACGCGTTACTTTGCCGTAAGCCTATACCACACGCCACAAGACATATATGAGGGAAACCACCAAAAAGCGCTAACAGTCTTTTGTTCCTCTGTCAACTTCTGGAAAACTCTCCCTTTAGCCCCCATCGGGAAAATCGCAGTGGCTGAAATGATCCTAGCTCGCGACTGCTCTATTACTTTACTAATCTCCCAGTGGTTCCCCCATTCTTTTTTCCAGGAAATGGACACTCTCCTCGGCACTCTCATATGGAGGGCAGGCTGCAGACGGGTAGCCCTGACTAAACTGATATTACCAATGGACCAAGGGGGACTGGGAGTGCCTTCCTTTGAGGTATACTTCCTAGCAGCTCAGCTGCAGTGGATGTTGTGGTGGACAGTGGTAGGTGCACTGGGAGAGACCCACACAAGCACAGGGCCAATCACTGTCCCAGTAATCTGACATATGCTGATGCCAGGCACTAACCCATATTGGGTTGCCCACTACAGTTAATAATAGCGCACACCTGCACGAAACGTATACACCGGATGTCATGAGTAGCCCCTCTGTACTCTCCCCTACTGCCATGGGTGGACCTTCCCATGGGTCGTAATCACTACACAGAACGAACCCTGCACACATGGACAGAACACTCAATCACAGAAGCAGGCTCCCTGTTTGCAAATGGACAGCTGCTATCATTCGCAGAGCTAATGGTCAAAACGGATCTCCCAAGGGGAACGTTTCTCACAAATAGACAACTAGTGGTAGATTGTCACCGTGCCTGGCACATAACAGACACTGAGCCACCCATGCACCCCGACCTTCATGCACTATTACAGATAGGCCCCGGATGCCACATGGTGACATGGTTGTATAAGGCAATCCGGGCACTGGGCGCGGTTACACTCACTCCTCTCTTGGAAAAATGGGAAACGGAGTTTCAGTAGTCTCTCCATGACAAACAATGGGAACAAGCATCGGAAATCCCCAGAAAAATATCACGCAAATACCGATTCAAAAACATACAATACTTCATACTACGCCATGCCTACCTAACACCAGAAACCCTCAAACGCTATTCCCCGGACATGCAATTTGTATGCCCCAGATGCTTAGAAACTAGCATGTCCTTTTTCCATATGTTCTGGAGCTGCCAGACACTTTGGTCCTACTGGAGTGTGATACACACTACACTAAATGAGGTGTCGGGACTTGCTGACATCACCACATGGGAAGCTAGTGCATAAGTCAAACACCAGAAACGCCACAAAGTAGAGATGCGATTCGCATCCCTATCCCTCCCACTAGCCAAGAAAAATATAGCCATGCACTGGAGGACCCCAGCACGGCTGCCATTGGTGGCCTGGAGGGGAGCAGTCAGTAAATTGGGCGTAACAGAGGAAGATGCATTTAGACTCGAAGAAGTCTGAGGCACTCAAAAGCACCACATATCCATGCAGTGGGTAACACTACTCCATGCCTTCAAACAAGAGTAGCCAAATGCACAATCTTAGCAAATAACTTGACCCACGCTCAAGCCTCCCAGGAGTAAGCGTGCTCATGTAGGATCTCCTGGTGGCATCTAGTATGCAGAGTATGGATAGGGGACAAAAATAAATATCAGACCTCTTGTCCAATCCGATCAATCTTTCCTGGGCTCTGGCCTAAAACACCTACATACTAAAACTCACTACAAAGCTCACCTACATCTAGCACAAAATAGATCCTCCTACATAGTGTATCCCAGTTGACTTCACCCCCGTTAAACGTATGTCCCCCATTGCGATGCAATATGATGTATATTCTTGCACCATTAATAGCTGATAAATACTACAGGTGATATACACAATGAAAGCAGACTCTATTATAACTCGCTTTTTGAGCATAAAGTGAAGTAGTACAGCGATAAATGGTGACATTTCTTACAGCCGAAATGCCAATATGCTAAATTGCATGTAAAACTCTTATGTGTATCCTAACAGTCAATGAAAGTGTCTATCACCTGTATACAACGAAATTCAAATAAAAAGAATTTAAAAAAAAAATCAATAAACCTGATCCACATGATCACCTTGTCTTCAATGTTTTCCAGCTGCCTGGCCGCCTGTTCCTCCCACTAGCCCATAACAGATTGGCTTAATTAGATACCTATTGCAGTCCCCTGCAGCTCTTTGTACATCTGGGAAACAAACATGAACAACTTGTTAGTAAGACAATTCAGGATCATATTCAATAACAACTCTGTGTGGAACAATAATGAGAAGGATTGTGCTCTTAAAAAATGACTGACTGCCTGAATGCCCAAGTCATGCCTAATGCTATTATAGAGGCTGCTAACATCCAGCATTAGTAGATAGTAGCCATTTTCCCAGTGTATGTTATTAATCGGTCTATGTATTTGGAAGTGTTTTCAAGTAGGGACCCAATGGGTCTCCCAGGGGGCCTGGCTGCATCTTTGTGTAGTTTCGGTATTAGGTATAGCACCGGAGTTCTAGGGTGACTGCATTTGAGGAAGAGATATTCTACCCACTCCAAATGACCCCAGTATTTCCATTGTCTCAACAGTCTCCAATATTTACTGTTGGAGGCTTTGACTTTTGCGGTAATTGTAATTGCATTTATACAGTGCTTACTACCCCTGACAAGGTGCCAAAGCACTTGTTTGGCGAGAAGCATGCTACCCGGAACCCATAAAGGATTGGTGGTGAATTAGTATAGTGAAATATGAAAGTAATTTGAGTGGTGGCTAGGTTAATCAGTTATTTGAATTCGGAAGGGTAGCAGAAGGATAGAAGTGGGAGAAAGGTTTGCATTTATTTTGCGCTTGTTACCACTGATGCGGTGTTGAAGCATTTTTTTTAGGTGTAGCACGCTACTCCGGAAACCATAAAGGATTAATGGTGAAATAGCATTGTGAAATATGAATGTAATTTGAGTGGTGCATATTAGTCAGTTATTTGTTATGTTATGTTATGTTATGTTATGGTATGTTAAAATAAGTTTATATAGCGCACGGCTACTCTAAAAGAGTGTCCCGGCGCTTTCCACAGGCAGCTCAATGTAGAATAACATAACAGGGAAAAACAGATACAAGAAACAGAAAAGACCCACCAGAAAGAAACTAGAGATTAAAAAGCCAAGTCTTCAGGCTCTTCCTAAACTGAAGCAGATTGGGGGTGCTGCGTAGCGCCAGTGGAAGAGAATTCCACAACTGGGGTGCCTTGCAGCTGAAGGAGCGGCCCCCAGTGCGGGCCTTCCTCACACGCGGAACCACGGCAGTAAAAAGAGATTCGGACCGCAGTGAGCGGACTGGGCGATAGAAGGCCAACCTGCGCCGTAGGTACCCGGCCCCTGAGCCAAACAATGCTTTGTGCATCAGCGTCAGGGATTTAAACATAATCCGCTTCCGGATGGGCAACCAGTGGAGCGTTTGCAGCAGCCCAGAAGCTCGTGCTCGCCTATGCAGGCCAAAGATGGCACGGGCAGCGGAGTTTTGTGCCACCTGCAGGCGCTGGACTAGGTAGTCAGGGAGGCCAAGAAAGAGGGCGTTGGCGTAATTCTAACCTGGATCCAATAAGCGCCTGCACGGTAATCCGCCTATGCTCCGCAGAAAGCAGTGGAAGGAACCTGCGGAGCATCTTCAAAATGCCGAAACAGGTGCCGGCCAGACCAAGGACATGAGCTCTCAATGAAAGCTTATTGTCCAGTTTAACACCAAGATTTTTGGCGACCAATGATGACTGTGCGGGAGGACACATTTCAGACGGCCACCATTGCCGCCACTCAGGGTCGGTGGCACAGCCGAAGAATAGGACCTCCGACTTACTGGAGTTGGCCTTCAGGCTGTTCCGCTGGAACCAGTCGAAGACCATGCCCAGACAGCCCCGAATACTCTCTCCATCGAATGCCTGATCTTTACCGCATGTGAAGAGGAGTTGCGTGTCATCGGCGTAGGACACGATCTGGGCCCCATAAGCCTCCACCGCCGCCGCCAGAGGGGACATGAAGATGTTAAACAACGACGGGCTCAACACAGAACCCTGTGGAACCCCGACTCCCAGTGGCGGCATCTCGGCGGAGCTCTGGGAAACCCAGATCATCTGGCGGCGGCCTTCAAGAAAAGATGTAAACCATTTGAACACCGTCCCCCTAATGCCGATGTCATGGAGCCTGGCGAGGAGCGCCTCATGGGGGACGGTGTCAAAGGCCGCCGACAGGTCCAACATGACTAACATGGCCTTGCCACCGACATCCAAGGTCTCCCTGATGATCTCCGAGACCTCCAACAACGCCGTTTCCGTGCTAAAATTAGGACGGAATCCGGATTGGGAAGGATGGAGCAAATTGTTGGTTTCAAGAAAGCTCGACAAGTCGCCATGGACATGTTTCTCAGTGATCTTGGCCAGAGCCGGGAGAAGTGAAATTGGCCTATAATTGGCCAAAACCTCGGCATCAAGACCAGGCTTTTTCAGGAGCGGGATAACCATCGCCCTTTTCCAGGTGCGAGGGACACTCCCCTCCCTCAGGGAGGCATTGAGGATGGGATTAACCAGGGGATTCACCACCGCCGCCATCCCTGCCAAAAATTTGGCAGGGCAGGGGTCAAGTGGCGAGCCTGATTTGAGGCTGGCCAGCAGCACCCGAGACGCCTCGCTAGTGACAGCAGGAAAATCTGCCAGCACTGCGACAGGCGTGGACGATGACCCATGTCCCGCCCCGGGGCCGCAGCCACCCTCTTCCAAGCTCTCCGAGAAGGAAACCTGAATCGCCTTGATCTTGTTGGTAAAAAAACTGGTGAGATCACACGCCCACGCATCCGATGATACTGGCGGGGGTGAGTGGGAACTGGGGGTCGTAAAATCCTTCACCACGGTGAAGATCTCCTTACAGGAGTTCGCCGCCGCCTCGAACCTCCTAGCAAGGTATTCTTTCTTGGCACCTAGGATGTCCCGGTGATAGGCCTTTACAACCGCCCTATAGGCAAGTTTGGCCTCCCCATTATACTGAAGGCGCCAGGCCCGCTCAGCAACCTTGCACTGGCTGCAGGCCACCCGCAGCGCCTCCGTGAACCACGGCGCAGATTGCCGTAATACCGTGGACCGAGGGGCTGCCTTTGGGGCAAGATCGTCCAGCCTTTCAGTCAGCCACCGCTGCAGAGCCTCCGTGTCTCTTTCCAGATCACCCGAGAGGTGGCAGGGATGTTCCGTGAGCGCCTATTTGGATTGAGAAGGATAGCGGAGGGATAGAAGAGGGGAAAAAGATTTGCTTTTATATAGTGCATGTTACCCCAAATGAGGTGTTGAAGCGCTTTTTTTCTGCAAGTAGCACGCTACTCTGGAACCCATAAAGGATTAGTGGTGAATTAGTATAGTGAAATTTGAGAAGTGGACATGTTATTTCAATTCAAAAGGATAGTGGAGGGATAGAAGAGTGAAGGGTGTAGACTTTTTTGGGGGGAGGTCATAGCAGTAGTGAGAGGCTTGGAATGAGCAAAAATGGATGTGTAGGGGAAGAGTCAGAGGGAACAGTTTAAAAAGGCTTGTTATGGGGGATCAGTATAGTAAACAGGTGCCAGATGGTGCAAGGAGCGATAGAGTAGTGTAGAGTCTAGAAAGGGCTAATTTGGGTATCATAGAAGGATTAAGGGGTTTGAGATGAACGCAAGAGTGGATGTAGAGTATATATTGATAGAGTTATAGGGTGAGAAATAGGGTAATACATTGGAAAGAGTTGTAGAAAGAGGTTTGAGATGAGTCAGAGTTTTGAGGTAGAAGATATATTGAGAGAGTTATAGAATGAGAAATAGGGTAGTGCATTGGATCTGCTGAATTAGAAGAAAGTAATAAATATATAGATCCATAAGTACATGGAAAGTTTATAGATGCATGAAGGAAGTATATGTAGATTAAAGATATTGATAGAGGTATAGAGTGAGAAATAGGCTAGAGCACTGAATACACTTTTTTTTGGGAGGAAAGTGGTAACTATATAGATCAATGGAAGGTGTATAGATGCATAAAGGAAGTAACTATAAGAAGATTAAAGATGCATTTGATAAACTCTGGTTTTCAAGTGTTGTACTTAACATTTTTATTTATTATATTATTATTTTATGAAAAATAATCATTCTACATGTTTATACAAAGCTGTACACATATATAGGTACATATCTATAGTACAAATAAATGCTTATATACAGTGGGATATGATGTATATTTAAGTATGGAAGAGCAAATTCTTGAGTAGTTTTCTGAAGATAAGGTGTTTGTCGGTGGATCTTATGTTGGGGGTAAAGAGTTCAATATTTTGGCTGCTTGAACAGAGAAGGATGTGCCACCCATGTTTTTTTCTTGTATCTAAGGATTTTGAGGCGTGGTGCCACTCTAGAGCAGAGGTTCCTATGATCATTGTGTTTGGTGATTTTCTTCCTGATGAAGAGCGGTCCCATTCCATGTATCGCTTTGTGGGTGATACAAAGCAGCTTGAACATGGATCTTCTGGCAACTGTTAACCAATGCCGAGCTTTCAAGTCAGGGGACATGTGGTCTCACGGTTTGATATGCAAGAGTAGTCTGGCAGCCGAGTTCTGAATCCGTTGTAGTCTTTTCATAGTCGTTAAAGGTGATCCCTGGTAGAGGCTATTGACGTATTCAAGTTTGGACAGAACAAGGGAGATGGTAGCTTGAACCTTGTGTAGAAATCACAAATTCGTCTCAGAGTTTTTATAGTAACAAAGCATGATTTTGCTAGTTTGTCCACTTGGGCATTTATCGATAGATTGGAGTCCGTGGTCATTCTGAGGTTTTTTACTTCCTTGTATACTTTAGGCAGTGATCCCAGTTCATCAGGGCAGGCGGCAAGTGGGTCATAATGTTTCCAATTGCCACACATGAGTATTTCCCTTTTAGAAACATTCAATTTGAGATGGCTCCAAGTCATCCATTGGTCCACGGCTCTGAGGCAACTGAAAATTAGCGAGTTTCCAATGTCTTTGGGGAATTCCAGTTGAAGGGGTATTTGCGTGTCATCTTCACAGTTATAGCACGTGAGTTGAAATTGATTGATCAGTACCGGTAATGACTTCATGTAGATGTTGAAAAGCATGGGCAAGATGATAGAGCCTTGAGGGACCCCAGCTTTTTTTGAAGTACGGTTTGGATGAGAAAGGTGGGGTATGGATGACATTAGTTCTATTTCGCAGATAGGACGTGATCCAGTCGAAAGCAGTCCCCTCTATGCCTGCTTTGTAGAGTCTTTGTATCAGAGTGTCATGGCCAACCATGTCAAAGGCAGCCAAGAGGTCCAAGAGGAGTAGCACAGCAACCCCATTGCTGCCAACTGTGTTCTTCAGGTCATCCCAATGGCAAGGAGGGCTTAGTCTATGCCTTTTCCCAAATAGAATCCTGTTTGGAAGTCTAAAAGTACGGCACTGTCTTCAATGAATTGTGAAATCTGGCAAATGCTGCTCTTTCAATCAGTTTGCAAAGGAAAGGTCCATTTGTAATGGGTCTGTAGTTGTCAGGATTCAGCGGGTCCAAGTTTTTGTTTTCAGTAAGGGGTGTATGTATGACATTTTGAGTTCTTCTGCAAATATTCCGGTAGTTAAGGAATCGTTCATGATTCTTCAATCAATCATCCAGGGAATTGTAAGTGCACTACTCATCCGTGAGAGTCTCAAGGCGATGGGGGGTCAGCAATTCCATTCAGTCGAAGATCCAGGTCTTGAGGGCCTTCCTGAAGACTTTCGGGTAGGGGGCGTGTTTGTTGTTGATCAGGAGCTCGTTCCAGGTCTTGGCCGTGATGTAGGAGAAGGCTCTTCCTCCTGTTCTAGCTCTGCAGATGCTTAGGGTTTCAGTGAGGGCGAGGTTGGTGGATCGGAGATTTCCTTTGGGTACGTGGAAGGTGATTATCTCCTTGAGGCTTTGGGGTATGGTGTTGTGGAGGCATTTGTAGGTGTGGGTGAGCATCTTGAAAGTGACTCTATTCTCAACGGGGAGCCAGTTTAGGTCCCACAGATGTTGGCTGATGTGCTCATGTCGATGTATGCAGAGTATGAGTCTGGCTGCAGTGTTCTGTATTGTCTGGAGCTTGCAGAGTAGAGACTTGTTAATACCAGCATAGAGGGTGTTTAAGTAGTCCAGTCTGCTGGATATGCGTGCTTAGGTGCCTGTCTTCCTTGACTCAGGGGGGATCCATTTGAAGGTCTTACGGAGGATGTGGAGGGTGTTGATGCATTTGAAGGTGACGGCTTTGACCTGTCGGTCCATGGGAGGAGTTGAGTACAATGCTGAGGTTTCTGGCATGGTCCATGGGGGTTGGGGGCTACCGAGGGTGGTGGGCCACCGGGTGTTTTACCATGCTGACAGGGTGGTTCCGAGGATGAGGACTTCTGTCTTCTCCGAGTTGAGCTACATGCAACGTCCTGCATTCCTTCCTGGAAGTTGAGTCTGGTGGTGGTGGGGTCCGTGGTGTGGGAGAGGATGAGCTATGTGTCGTCAGTGTAGGATACTATGCTGAGGCCGTACTGTCTGACGATGGCGGCAAGGGGGGCCATGTACATGATGAAGAGGGTTGGGCTGAGCGATGATCCCTGGGGCATTCTGCAGTTGATTTCCGTGGGATTGGAGAGGAAGGGTGGCAGTCTGAATCTTTGCCTTCTGCCCATAAGGAACAAGTGGATCCAGCCAAGGGCGGTCAATTGTATGCCGGTGTCATGTATTCTGGCAGCAAGTGTGCAGTGGGAGACGGTGTTGAAAGCTGCTGAGAGGTCGAGTATTATCAGGGCTGTGTGGCCTTGGTTGAGGAGGGTGCGGATGTCATCTGTGACGCGAGTAGGGTAGTCTCAGTGCTGTGGTCACTGCGGAATCCGGATAGGGAGGGGTCGAGGATGGAGTTGTCTTCGATAAATCTTGTTAGCTGTACGTTGGTGGTCTTCTCCACGACTTTTGCCATGAAGGGGAGGAGAGAGAAATGGGCCAGTAGTTCTTGAGGTCCGTTGGATCTGCTGGGGCTTCTTTACCAGGGGTCTGACTTCTGCGCATTTCCAGTCATTGGGGAAGGTGGCAGTCTTAAAGGGAGTGTTGATGGTGTGTTGTAATTCTGGTGCGATGGCGGTTCTGTGATAGATGTGTGGTGGGCAGAGGTCAGTGGGGCCCCTTGCGTGGATGCCTTTCATGGCTGTGGCGGTCTCTTTGGTCGTGATTGGTGTCCAGGAGGAGATGCTTGGCTGACTGGCATTGCCGGGGGAGGGGGTAGTTATGGAGTCAGGTGTTTTGGTGTTAAAGTTGTCATAGAGGTTTCTGATTTTCAGATGGACGTAAGATCCGAGCTTGTCGCAGAGGTCCCTGGAAAGGGTGATATCTGTGGTTTCTCTGGGTGGCTTGGTGAATTCTTGGAGGAAGCTGAAAAGTTCCTTGGAGTTGCTGGAGTTGGCAAGGATTTTGTTGTGGATGAAGGTTCTTTTGGTGGTTCTGATGTATTGGTGGTATTCCATCATGGCGTTCTTGTAGTTGAAGTGGTTTTCTGGAGTTTTGCTTTTTCTCCAGTTTTTCTCGAGGCGTCTGCAGGTGCATCTGGCTTCTTGGAGGTCAGTGGTGAACCAGGTGGCTTTCCTGGGGCACTGTTTGTTGGGGTTGCGTAGTGGGGTCAGCCTGTCTGCGCCGTTGGGTATCCATGTGTGAAGTTCCCTGGCTGCAAGGTTGGTGTCAGTTGCAGCAGTGGGGGTGTCACGGTTGAGGGTGGAGTTGAGCTGCTCCTTTGTGTTTCTGCTCCAGTTCCTTCCCAGAGGGCACGGAGCAGGTGTGGGCATTTTGGGTTTGTTGACAAGGAAGTGTACGCAGTGGTTGTCCATCCCTGGGGGTTGCATGGTGTGGCTGTAGTGAATGCTGTTTCCTCCTGCGAAGATGGGGTTGAGGGTGTCTCCTGCCTTGTGGTTAGGTGTGCTGATGAGTTGTTTTGGTCCGATGTTGCCGAGGTTGTCCAGGAGGGTGGTGGAAATGGGGTCGCTGGGGTTGTCGAGGTGGAAGTTCAGGTCTCTGATGAGTATGTAGTCCATGGAGGTGATGGCGTGGGGTGTGATGAGGTCTGTGTCGCAAAAAGGGCATGGGCCGCGGGGTCTGTAGGTGAGGGAGCCGCGGAGTGTGGAGTTGGGGCTGGTCTGGACCTGGAGTGCAGGAGTGCTGGAGTGGCAGCAGAGGTTGTTAGAAGAATTGTCTTGAAAGTTTATGGTGGCCAAGGGTCAGAAGCGCTGCCCGCAGGCCTGCTTGCTTTGACCAGGTCCATAAATTCATTGTGTGAAATGTGTTGGAAGGAACAGAGACACTGAGTTAGAGTATTCTTATATTGTTGTTTTTTAAAAGGGTTAGTGCTGGTGCTTTTTCTCTATTTTGTGTACGATTCCAGCGTGTCTGCTGTGTCCGTGTAATGATTTGCCAGTTTGTCTATGAAATCTAAAGTAACGGGATGGGTTCCTTCTAAGCAATTTGGTTTACAAAATTCATTGAGTATTTTATTGAATTCTTTATTTGCACATTTAGCATTTTAAATTCTGTCTGAATAATACCTTTTCTTTGCTTTTTTGATAGCTGACTTTTATTATCTGTTAATTTTCTGTAGTCGAAGTTTTCCTTGTTTGTTTTTCATTTTGACCAAGGCACGTTGCAGCTTTATAGTTTGTAGTTTTATGTCTTTTATCTCAGTATTTCCCCAAGATTATTTTTTCTTTTGTTCTTTTGTATGGTTTTGAGTGGTATCAGGATATCAAAAGCTTCCTGTAGCCACTAATATAGTATTTGAACAGAGAATTTATTGTTTCCAGATCTGTACTGAATGTTAGTTGTGTTTCTAAGTGTTCCAAGTTGAGTTTGTTCCACGGTTGATAGGTGGATGCACGTAAGGTGGTTTTTAGGTGAGTCGCCTAGTGTTCTTTTATGTTGGAAAGCAAACAAATGGTGGTCTGACCATGTGGCCGGAGTTATAGTTGGAACGGTAACTAGCACGGTTGTAGTAAAAAAGACATCTAGGATATGGGCAGCGATGTGTGTGGGTTTGTGGGTCTAATGCAGGTCCAGTGCGTCTAGGTTAGTGATTATTGTTTTTGGATGGGTCGTATTGGGTTTTTCAAAACAAATGTTAAAGTCCCCCAGAATTCTTTGGTAGGAGTTTATTGTGATCAGGTTTGAAACCGTGTCTTGAAGGGCCTCTGGGAATGTCACCTTGCCAGGTGGAGGTCTGTAAAGAAGCAGGAAGTTACATGAAGAAGACGGTGCAGGATTGCATCTTGTGAAAAGAGCGTCACAAGTGTTATCAACTTTCGCGATATGTAATGTTTGCCTGAACACAACAGCTAGACCACCTCCTTTTTTGCCAATATGATTTTGGGTAATTGTTTGATAGGCTAGAGGAACGGCTTTATGCAGGACTGGAGCCATACCATCTCCCAATCATGATTCAGTTATGAATAGTATGTCTGGTTTTGCATCAGTGAGATGGTCTTAGATGTGATGTTTGTTTTTAGAGAGCAATCGAACATTTATTAGTAGACATTTTAAAGAATGTGCTATGGTGACAGTGAGACTTTGTTTTGAAAAAGAGTGAATAGTAATATGTAGGTTAGTAGCAGGTGTGTTTTTATTGCTGATATTATCTGTATTAGGATAGCAATCTTGTAGCAGTTCTGTAATGTGTTCCACATCCAACAGGCTCAGAAGACATTTTGATGGGTCTGTGTGTGTAGGCAGGGGAGACGGTGTTTGAGAGAGAGTTGGTGTGCTGTGTTGTAGGGTATTGTAAGGGGCAGAGCAAGTGCAATCACTGACTTGTCTTTTCCCTTCACAAAGAAGGACATCCTTGGGGTTCAACAACTCCTCCTGCTATCTCCAGTAAGTTCCACAAAACGTGATTGCTTAGAGGTCTTCAGAGGTCATGGCCCCTTTCTCCACCCTTCTGCAAATGTGACTTCTGGCTCACTGATGGTTGGGGGATGAAGTCCCTTTGGCTACAGAGGGTCCTTGGTGGGCCGCTACCCTCATGCTAACTCTAGTAAGTCCCACACACCTGGATTGCTGAGAGGTTCGCTTCTTTTACCACTCTGCAAATGCACCTCCAGGTGCATTACTGGTTAGGGAAAGAAGTCCACTTTAGTCTGAGGCCATCAGGAGTAAAGTGTAATTTAATCCCCAATCAGTAGTGTGCCAAGAGGCGTGTTTGCAGAGTGGTTGAAAAAGGGGGCGGGCCTCTGACTACTTGCTCATTGTTTTCTTATGTTTTAGGAGGGCACGTGGCCCCCTTCTCTTGGCCATTTTTTGCCCCAGGGACGACATCCCCCAGGGGCCAGCCCTATTTTTATAAATTGAAGGCAGGCTGTACGGCCCCCTCCCAAATAGTAGCCCTGGGGACCCCATCTAATGGGGCTCAGACTTAAAAAGAATATATATTAAAGGGTGGGAGCTGAGCAACTTCCCTCTGAGATGAATTTCGGTCCGGAGGACCCCTCCCCCAGGGCCTGCCACTTTTTGTATTATAAAAAATAATAATGATAATGGGATGGGGCAGAGTAGCCTCTAGTCTGGGTGCCCTGGTCCGACCTAGGGCACTCAAAACCTTTGTTGGGAACTGCGGGGGGAGGCTGAAGGACTCTGCGGTCCCTGCTGGCTCCCTACCTTCTGAATAAGCCATCATTGCATTGGGACACAGGGAGCAGCTGAACATGCAGCTCCCTCTGTCCAAAAGCAATGCTGCTCTGTTTCTAGCAAGTAAGAGCATTTTTTCTGCTCTCACTTACTAGAAGTGGACCAGAGTTTCCTATGGCTTGGCGGGAGTGGTAAAGCTCCCTCCAAGTCATAGCAAACTGCATTGTTCACACTTACTGACACACTCAGAGACTCACATACACATTCACATACTAATGCACCCACTTACACACCCACTCACAAATACACTTAGACACTCATGTATATCCACTCACAGACCCACTGAGAGACTCTTGCATGCTCCCACAGACCCACTCAGACACTCATCCACCCACTCACACACCCACTCAAACACTTATGTTCCCATTCACAGATCTACTCAGAGACTCTTACACCCACTCAGAGACTTACACACTCACTCACAGCCCTACTCAGACACTCACACGGCCACTCACATTCTCACTCAGACTCATGCACCTATGCACTGATCCATTCAGGCACTCATAGTGGCACTCAAAATTTCATGTACCTATTTAGAGAGTCACACACCCACTTAAAGCCCCCTCCAGGCACTGCTTAGGAACGCACATATTACATCACTCATGACATTGTCAGTGACTTTATTGATAATATCTCAAGAGGCACTACTGATGATATCTACAGAACCACTCACATACCCACTCATACCCATACAACCTCTCCTACACCCACTCACGCACCCACACAGCCTCTCACGTTCCCATTCAGGGACCCATACAACCACTGACACACACACTCACTCATACAGCCACTTACACAACCACTCACTCACTCACTCATGGAGCCACTCACACAGCAACTTACAGACTGATACAGCTACTCACACACCCACTAACCAATTCACACACCTACTTACAGACCCATACAGCCTCTCACACACCTGCTTACTCACCCATACAGCAACTAACAGAGCTACTCACTCACCCATACAGCCACACATACATCCATTTACTCATCTGCAAATCACTTACATATACATTCACACATCTATATAAGCACTTGCACACCTACTCACTCATCTACAAAGCCACACACACAAATACTTACTGTACAAAATAGCCACTCACACTGCCACTCAATTACCCATACACTTAGTCAAACAGCCACTCACTTATTCATATATCCACTTACAAACGCAATCATCTACCCATAGAACCACTCACACAGCCACCACAGTCACTGCTACAGTCACACACACACTCACCCACCCATACAGCCACTCAGTCACTTACTCACCCATACAGCTACTCACACGCCCACTTACTCACAAATACAGTCAATCACACAACCTCTCACACACCTCTACAGCCACTCAGACACCCACTCCCACACTGATGCAGACAGTCACCGAGACACTCAGATGACATAAATTAGAAACAGTATCACTCATTAGTAGTACAAAAGAATAGTAATTTAACTTATGCAGTAGCTAAGTGTATATCTTTAACTCCCAAAAACTTTTACAAAAATGTACACTCAAGGGACTATGTCATAGTTGATGACATCAGTGATGTCATTTCAGATGTCATCAATATTGTCGTCAGGGATGTCACTGACCATGTTATGAGTGATGTAATATGTGAGGTCATAAGCAGTGCATTGAGGGCACGTAAGTTATAGTTAGCTCAGGTAACTATGACTGTTGAATTTCACTGGTTTTGTATGAGTGAAATCTAAGTCTAACTATAAAGTCGATGTTAGCTTTGTTTTTTCAGTGAATAGATAGATAGATAGATAGACAGACAGACAGACAGACAGACAGACAGACAGACAGACAGACAGACAGACAGACAGACAGACAGATAGATAGATAGATAGATAGATAGATAGATAGATAGATAGACAGACAGACAGACAGACAGACAGACAGACAGACAGACAGACAGACAGACAGACAGACAGACAGACAGATAGATAGATAGATAGATAGATAGATAGATAGATAGATAGATAGATAGATAGATAGATAGATAGATAGATAGATAGATAGATAGATAGATAGATAGATAGATAGATAGATAGATAGATAGATAGTGCTTTTTTGTGACTGAACAAAAGTTCAAGATGTCTACTATGGGTGTAGAACTCATCACCATGAGAAAGGTTCTTAGATAACCAAAATATGTCAGATTCCCTTTCCAATCTGATGAACTCTGCACTTTAAATAAAGTGCTAGATCATGAATGCTTGCCTTGGACTTTTTTCCATCACAAAATTTGTATACAGCCTGCTTTCACCTGCACTTGTGCACCCATCCTCATACATATTTATTAGGCCTGGGTGGAGCTCGTGGGGTTTCACTCTGCAGAATTCCACAGAGTTGCTGAAAAACTCCTCCAAATTTCAAGTAAGTCCTCCAGAGCTGGATTGCTAACATGTAGTTGGTGGCCCGCTCCATTTCTGAGACACTCTGCACAGGGGCCTCCTGATGCACGACTGCTTTGGGATAAAATCCCCTTACTGAGGGTGAGTGGGGGCCAAAAACCCCTATTGCTGTGACAAGTAAGTCCCCCATAGCCAGATTTCTGAGACATCGTCAGAGTCCCCACCCCCTTTGTCAACCACTACTCGTTGGAGGATGAAGTGCCCTAGGCTGTTGAGGGTAGTTGGGGACTAACAACCCCTATTGTTGTGACAAGTAAGTCCTCCACAGCTGATTGCTGAGACGTCATCAGAGGCCCTGCCCCCTTCCGTAACCACTCTACACAGGGGACTTCTGCCCCATTTCTGGTTGGGAATTCAGTCCTCATGGCTGATGAGGGTCTAGGGGGCCAAGAACCCCTATTGTTGGGACAGGTAAGTTCCCAGAGCTGATTGATGAGATGTCGTCATTGGCCTGGCCCCCTTTCTCAACCACTCTTCACGGGGGCACCTGACTGGTGGAGGATGAAGTTGCCTTGGTTACTGAGGGTCATTTGGGGCCAGGAGCCCCTATATTTGCGACAAGTATGTCCCCCACAGCCGGACTGCTGAGACATAGTCGGATGCCCCGCCCTCTTTCTCAATCGAAATGATGAGCACACTAAATACTCTGGTGCACTGCAGAGTGTATTGGCACCTTTGAGTTCTCCGTGGAACGTGAAGCTGCCAATTTCCGCAAACTGCATGAGCGGGTCAGAATTTTACGCACAAATATCTCAAACACATACACAAATATACATTTATAAGTCACTTAAACTTACCTGTGATGTAAATAATGCCTCTTTCAAAGTGGTATAAAAAGTAAAACAAATGAAGTATCATTTTCCTGTCTCTGTTACCCCAGCTCTGAGCAGAACAAATCAGTCCTGCTCCTGGTCTGATATAACATCAGGCCAGCTGTGCTAGACATGACGCTGGGAATGGAAAGAGACCACCGATGTAGCATTGCATGCTGCACTACACTCTCCCCTAGCAAAGGGTCTACCCTTCTAGGCTGTACTGAATGTTGGACGTGCCTACTGCTGCCAGAATAAGGGAAATTGGCTGTGTGCAAAAGAGGCCAGCATAGCTACCTCCTCCCCAGAATTGTTTTTTGCACAAGGCAACACCCTCATTCCAACATTGGAGGATTGCTGTGTCACCTGAAGCCTCCTTTGGCCCAGTGCCTACATTTGCAAAACCTGGGTAGGAAAGGAGGTGATAAAAACCACAGTAGACATACAGAGGAAAAACAAAAAAAACACAGGGAAGATAAAATATATTGAAAGTGAAAATAAAGCTTGAAAAATGGCAGAGGCAAACGGGAAATGATGGGATGGAGCTGGCTGGAAAGGGAACCCAAGGAAACACAACTAGGGATGACCATACTGGAGTCAAAGTGCCACTTTCTGAACAAATATCATACATAATTACATTTTGCATTTTTTTTAGGATTTCACCTAATAACACCTGCTTCGCCGGTATAATTTTTGTACACTGTTTTCTAAAGTAACTCATGATTGTGAGCAATTTTGTTGCTTCTTTTATACATTAATTGTTCTCACGATTGATTGACTGACACCCATTTCTGTCTGTTTCTTATGGTATTGTGCCTGCATATAATCACTGTTGTTTACAATATTGATTGCCCAAGGTTATTTGTAGTTGCCAGGCATGTAGTGGGCCCCTTACAATACCTTGATCCAACTGCGATTGTATTTGCCACACTTTCAGTAGGTCCACTCCTTTGAATCTTTCTGCAGCAAGGACTTCCAGTAAGCAATAGTAAAAATATTGTAAATGTTTTATTTCAAACTGCAGATAGCAACTATTATAAAGAAGTCCATTGCGAAAACCAGCAGTGGAGGAATTCTGAGACCGCTGAATTCAATATCAGTCTCCGGCAGTATTTTCCTTCACCTTGCACGCTTTAAACTCAGTTTGTAATCATAACCCATTGCACATGTGAAGCACAATGCTAATATCACCTGACATTTTCTCTTCCGTGCATAAATGAAATTCGATATTTTATTCAATACATGTATATAACTCACCCTATCGCGAAAAAACAGAACTACAGGACTAAAATATGCACATGCGGTCTGGTCTGATCTAACCAACCTTTGATCATGGTACTTCCAATACACCAAGACTTCAACAGTTGTTACTTTCCATAATATTTAATGGAGTATACTAATGGACATTTATTGACCCATGTCCTGAATCTATAAACCAGTTAATTTTTGCTGCGATGTGAGCTATGGCATATTTTGTGGAGTGCAAGATATAATTTACTCAGATGCATGTTGCCAATTTTAGGTGGTTTCTCTTTTGAATAGTATTCATGACTTCATGTTAACTGTGTTTTAAGGGAATCTGAGTTCTTAAGCATATGTGAATGTCTTATGAGCAAAAAAACAAATTATCATTAACAGGGACGGATGGAGGATGGATGTAAGGATGGATGGATGGATGGATGGATAGATAACAAGGTCCAATATTGTCTCAGGGAGGTTCTCATAACATCATAAATCACAAAGCTGAAGACTGAATTGTTTATTATTGTCAACAGAAGGCCAAGGTGGCAATTTAGGACAATATTAGACGTTAACCGTAATTATTCTTTGTATACCTCATGTTTATTTTGGGCTACTTAGGTTGGCAAAGCTATTTTCCTCAAAGAGAATCTAACAATGGACACTGATTTGTATTATAATGTTGAGATTTAGCTTTCACGAATGCATTTCTGATAAAACAACAGAAAATTGAGAGGGTCAGTGGATTTATGTGATTCTGCGGCTGCATTGTTTACCACAAAATCACGGGTCTAGCACATGTACTGCCTAATTTGCCACATAACTCCATAATTTGCATAATTTTAAGTTTTCAATAATTATTATTTCTGCCTCAAAAGGATAAGGAATACTAGCACAGCATGTCCTGCATAATTGCCTTTTTGCTGGGTAATTTAGATAACCTTACTGCCAAAGTGCCATACTGCCATGGACTGCAGCCAAACCCATTGCACACAGCCAAAGACCTGTAGGTCAGGTCCTTTGGGAAACCTAGTAGACCAGAGCTATCTACAATGAGGGTTGGATGTTCAAAGAATGTTGGGAACATGGCCTGGACAGAGGCCCGGACTCACGGCCAAGCCCCTATGTTAATGGTCAAAGACCATACACTCTAGGTGTTTGTCAATCGTGCAGCATTGAGCACAGAGAATGGCTGGAGGCCAGGCCCCTCAGCCAACGCCACAGTGCATGTGGCTAAAGTACATACGCAGCAGAGGTGAGCTACCCACAAAGGGACGAAGTCTGGTTCTGGCCAGAAGTCCTGATATGAACCCTGCTGTGCAGTGATGAAGACCATGCACTGCACTTGTTGGCAACCCACAACAAGTTGGGTTCAGTGGCCACAGCAGGTCAGGCCCTGCAGCTAGTCCCACTGCACATGAACGAAGGCCTGGCCTTCAACTGTGTCAAGACTGCAGCCTTTTCGGTGAGGCCACTGTCGGGAGCTGGAGGTATTGCATATCACTCAGAAATCTACTTGCATTGACTTTCTTTCAGTAAAGACAAGGCTGGTGGTCCCTGCAGAGTTTGAGCACTGATAGGAAAGAGGCTTCACATGCACACAAAATGCACTACGCATGCATAGAAAATGAACTACATTTACCAGCAGGCTCTGACCTCTCACATAGTATAAAAAGAAAACGTCCTTCTTCTACATTTGGATATAACTTCTCTCATTGCCAATGGCATTTTTCAAGGCAATTAGATACACAGTTGCTGCTGCCACAACCTTGCTACTCAGATCTTCGATTTCCTTTCTCAAGAACAATGTGCTTTCCTTTGGATTTTTAATGAGGGGCATTGGTTATACATACATTTATTTCTGAAAGTTGTGATTTGGTTGAAAGAAACTCTGAACTATTTTTGAATATTTATATGAACTTTTCTACGACTGTTGGTTTGTTACATTTTATTAAGAGATATCTTGTGATGTAACAGGAATGATTCATTAGCATTAACTTAGTTGTAAATGCTATGTATGAATGTCAAATTATAAGTGCTAAAGGAATGGAGTAAAACTATAACTCATCTGTCATATGTCCCATGCAGGTCCATTGTTGTTTTCCCTATGTTAGCATGAGCACGTTGCAGATTGTTTTGCACACGTTTCTATGTCAGCGTATTTTGCTTTGTGCCACATTGTACTTTCACACATAATCTGCCTTTGTTTTTCGCGTTCTGTTCTATCCTGGGATTTAGTCTGCACACCGTAGACAAGGTCAAACAACAATGCTCCTTGTTATTTTGTTCTAGTCAGGCCTCAGCACCTAGAAAAAACAGCTGTTGTCTGGGAACACATGCTTTATCATACAGCTCTGTACAGAATAGGTAACAACAGACTTGGGGAGGGATCATTCCAGGTAAGAGATCATGACAGCAAATGAGATGTAGAACTTTCATCTGTGCATCTCTGCTGCAAACACCCAGAGATCTTCTGAAATATAATAATTTTGCTTCTGTAGAAGGGGAGGGGATTAGGCTACCCTGTCTTATATAATGACAGCTCCTTTTACAAATTATGGACTACTTACTCTGCTGACCGTATTTGTGTTAGGCATCTTCTTACCTCTTGTGGCACATTAACTGCATACTAAAGCACAATAGTGAAAGTACACATTTTAAGCTTTTCTTTTGTCTATGTCAGATTTTATTGTGGACTAGCACTAGTGTGAGAGCGAAAGGGCATGTCCTGCAATACCGATTCCTGAGAGGGTCAGGAGTGTTGTGTTCTGGGGTGCCTAATAACTTGTTCCTCTGTGAGTGAGTTTGAGGGTAAGTGACACACTATAGCTGGTCGGTCCCGAACTCATGGGCACTCAGGTGATAGGATGACTCAATCTCTGTCTACTAAGGTTCTCTGATCCCAATCATAGTGTTGTATAGCATTTCAGGACCCTAGTGTAATTTTCCCGATTCATGCCCTTATATAGGTATAAATCACCATATCCTTATATAGGCATAGAAATCATAACCATATTTAGACATAGCTCATGCAGTCCAAATACGGCATGGCTACTTCCACTAGTTCTGAAAATCCACAACGATCTCTTGGAAAACTCGGCTTCAGCAGTTAGGGACTTCCCCTTGCTTGAATATTGATTTGTCCAAGAACTCATGGAGTTTTGAAAGAACTGAGACTCTTTGATAACGTTATTATGTCCAACTTTACGTCAAACTTGGCACCATCAAGGTATAAATATGCCCACACTTGCCATAGCAAACACACAGTGGTTTGGAGCAGTTCGACTATCTACTTGCCCGACGCATCCTGCTGCAACAAGTGCCGAAGGAAGCCGACCCTCCAGCAGATGCACTGAGAGAGACGCTGTCTTTTCTCTTGCCGAGAAATCCAGCTCCAGTGTTTCCAAGCTCCCCTTGTGGGGTGTTGGGAAATCGAGTCCTAAGACAGAGAGATACCAGACCTCCTTCATTCTAATCCAAGGTACGTAGCTGATTAAACCCTAAGAAAAATCTTGGATAGATTTATGGCAAAAAGAAACTAAACTTATGCTGCACCTTACATACTTCTTCACTCCTACTAGACTTAGGTTAGGTACATCGGGGTAGGCGTATTTTAGAAACACCAATTGAGTACTTTTAGTCTTTATTTATTAATGTATGTATTTTATGGCTTAGAAACCATACCATGCTTTTACAGTATTATTTTATAATACTCTTCCTGCTGTACGCATTATACTTTGCAGCCAGTATTACGATTGTAGCAGTTCATTTCTTCTGCATAAGAAAGAAGACTGTCCAAAAAATACTTTTTTTGAAAACGCCCATCTCTCTATTTCTCTGCACCTCTGATGAAACGAAGCATGCATGATTGACTGAGTAAAATATCTATCTATTGTTTCCATGACTCTGAAGATACGTTTTATCTTGGGGAAACAAAGTTGTCATGTTTATGCGGTTGTCAGAAACTAATCCCTTCTTGTTTATTCGAGAAAGTTTCTAGTGACCTCTGAGCTAGCTGGCACTCATAATTAAGTCTAATATATTCAATAGAGTCCTAGTAGACATAAGTCCTACGTCACATCTTTAGGATATATTATTCCAATGCGCAGAGCTTATTGGGAATATAGGAACTACACTACATGGCGCCCAACGTTTGGTAAGGCACTAATTTAACACTAGATACTAGAGTAACTCAGTCGTGCTTTTCACAGAGACCCCTTTTTCCCGTAAAATACTCTAATAGACGTCTGGAGTGGGTTTAAGGATAAAATATCCGCCATAACTAAGTAGGACAAAAAATCCTATGTATTAGTTTTTGGTTTTGTTGAACTTTGAAGGATACAGTGTTCCAAAATATTGTGCACCTTATCTTTGTTTCCTTGAAACTTACTCTGCAAGACTTTTCAACAAAATGTCGGATACCGACGAAGAGAACGGTAGGTCCGCAGGCAATAATACCTGACCGGGTGTAGATGTTACAGGTCTCCAACAAGATGACCCAGAAGCTATAATCATCCCGGAAAACGTAAGGAATACTATAGCTATAAAGCTCAGAGAAAATGGCCTATCACCGAGAGGTGGTAGAGTTATATTTGTCATAGAGGCACATGAATATCGGCAGACATAGGTATTCTATTCATGGATTATCTTCCCAGAAGCAAATCCAACAACACATGTGTTCCACTTCAATAAGATAGAGGAACCTACAGCGGAATATGCTCCTTTCGATGACATTGAAATTCCACTAACTAACCAAGAGCATCAGCTCTGGTTTAAAGGCGCCCTACAACATCAAAATCACATTACCAGGCTTGGTCCATTAGGAAGACCAGGAGCAACATGGCCGGTACTAGCCAGCTATACACCACATCCTGACATTGAAAGAATGACAGGTCCAGAATTATTAGCTCAGCTAAAACAATTAATTAAAATACATAGACAATTGGTTCAATATGTCATGCGGACTCTAACAGTCCAACCTGATATCAGGATTCCACAGCACATCCCTCATCAGGGGAACACAAACAAAATAACATCAGATCGAGGCATAATTTCCCGATAGTACACCTCATGAGAAACACAGGATTCTAAATATTTGTTTACCAATGGGGATCGCACCACACCTGGAGGACTGTGACACTTAGGGTACAGTCTTTGCTGCAATCTACACAAAAACACATGCTGTTCCATCCATGGCGGTAATACCAGACGTCCTGAAACAGATTCAAAATGAATACGGGGCAAACCCTGCTTTAAATCTCGGTATGAAATTACTGAAAGATTTCAAACAGGTCTCAGCTATAATATTAGCTAATATTAAAGGTGAAGCAGCATCAGTGGCAATCCGTCAAAAACTAAAAGAACTTGATGTAACTGAGCAACCGTATGAACTTGCCAGAATAATAGAAAAATCCTATGAAGAACTAGGTAGAGATAGTTTGGGAGGGAAACCAGTAAAGCCTGAACTAACAGAAAATCCTGGAAAAGTTGTTATCAAAAACACTCTCACTACTCCTAAAAAGAAGTGGGAAAATACTAGACAGACACTTCCTAAAGAGAAGCGTTCCCAATCCAGAGGTAGGTCTCCTCAAAAGGAGCACTCTGAAAAGAGATATAACCTCAGAAATACGGATAATTTGAGAAAACCTGATAGATATCAAGATACTGAGATACTGATACACGTTCCTCTCGTACCTTTCAGACTTCCTCGCAGAAACTTGAAAGAAGAGGACGATCAGAACACAAGGAAGAATGCGTGAAGTCCAAAGACGATCAACACGTTCCAAAAAATAGGAAACTCAATTCACCAAAAAGAAGGTAGCAAGTTTAAAAATCAGACATGCCGAGGATCTTGAGGACACAACTCAAGAACGGGGAATGGGCCCAGACAATGCTGGACAGCGCAGCAGAAGTTACCATTGGTCGCAGGATCCTGAAGGATCATCTGGAGACAGTGGACTTGAATGAATGCATTCAGGTTGAAACTGCCGATACCAGGGTTAGCATACCCCATAAGTTATATGAAGTAACACTCCGGATAGAGGGTGACATAACTAGAAAAATAAATGCACTCTTTTGGGACAAGCTATCAAATGGTTATGACATTTTTCTGGCTGAAAGAGACTGGCCACCTGAATTTGTCAGGGAGTGCCCAAATGGCGAAGATATCATTATGCCAGCCTTCACAAATCATATTCCTATTCATAAAAAATACACCTATGCAAGAAAATGGGCTGTAGCCCAGGCTCCAGCATTATATAAAAATCAGATGTGATGGGATTAGGACTCTCCTCACCATAAAATCCAGTTAAAAAATCAACCAACTGCTCAGAGGCAGTATCCAGATAAGCAAAAAGCTAAAAAACAGGTCAGGGAGATCTTAGATCAACTTGAATACCAACGGGTAATTGAAACATGCACCTCATAAATGAACAATCCTTTGTTTCCTGTCTCCAAACCAGACAATACATATCATCTAGTTTTGGATTACAGAATTACAGACATTTAAACTCGTGTTGCAAAACCTTTGCAGTACAAAATGCACACAGTACAGCACTGATGAATAACATCATGTGCAAAAAATATAAAACCACATTAGATATTTCAAATGGTTTCTTCTGTGAAAATATTGCACCTGAAAGCAGGTATTTGACCGCTTTCTCAATTATGGGGACACAACGTCACTTCTGTCATCTCCCCCAGGGATTCAAGAATAGTCCAGGGTTATTTTCAGCCAGAGTAACAGAGTTACTACAAACATATGATGATGAGGCATTATCTTATGTCGATGACATCTATCATTGTTTGAAAGGCTTTATTGTTATGTGGTTAAATACCCTTACAATATAAAAACAGTAGCAGCATATTCTTTAAAAGAAAAAACAGTATATAAAATGACACAGAAGTCCAAAATTTACATTGTACTTTGGAACCTTGGAGACCTTCTTGGCGGTTAATGTTCCAACCGAGGGTCAGCTTAGGGTCGGCAGGTTTTTGATAGTTAGAGAGCAGATGCTGAACCCAGAGATGGAGTGCCACTCTGCCGTAAAGGGGAGCGGTTGAAAACATTAATGGCTTCCAACTGTTTTAGCGCCTTCGTTACAAGGTTTGTTAATCTGAGGTTCAGCTTCGTATTGCTCGGGTTTGAAGCTGCTATTATGGCTTGGCGGCATGATCGAATTCCGAGCCTGTTCCATTCTTCACGCAGTAGAAAACGTCTGAAGTCGAGCAATGCGGGACATAGACAAACTATGTGTTCCAGTTCTTCGCTGTGGTAGGCACACAGCCTACAGTGCGTGTAGTAATCTGGTCGGCGCCTTTCTGGCAGATTCATTAAAAAAGGCCATTCACCCATCCTTAGGGCCAAAAACTTTCTTTTCAAAAAAATTGCAAATGTGCTTGATAAATGGGGGGGTACAACCCCAGGTTTAAAATTTGTGATCACTGCCCAGGCGTGTTTCCTTTTTGACAGTAGTGCTCTGTCTGAATGGAAGGACCACAGCCTGACGCTCTTGACATCTATCTTACAGACGATGATTTGGACAGGCACTTGAACAGGGTGAACACCATAATACTTGGCTTCGCCTCTGAAGGGTACAAATTCAATTTAAAAAAATCAAGGATTGCCCATCTCAATGTCCTTTTCTTAGGATACGAACTTTCATGTGAAGGCAAGAGCCTGGCAGCCAACTTTTTAGAAAGGTGTGCGCTGCTCCAACCTCCAAAAACGCTGAAAAACTTACAGTCAATTCTAGGTTTTCTGAATTTCGGAAGAACTTACATTCTTAACTACGCAGAAAGGGTTAAATCTCTCTACAAATTAATCAAACCTGATTTTAAACAAACTTATTGGACTCAAAAACACACAAAAATGTTGAGTTCAGTGGAAACAGACATGTTAGCAACAACACATTTACAGACACGCGTAAACGTACGCAACCTTGTAATCCAAATCATCCCAGGGAGATGCGGATTCACATACCTAACCATTAACGAAGGTGAAAAGGTACCAATAGCTTACACTTGTACACACAAGCTGAAATGAAATGCACTTCAACAGAAAAAATTCTGACAGCGGTTTAAACTGCAGTAGCAAAAGAGAGAGCCCTCGCGCAGGGAAAACGTCTTTACTCCTGTACCTGCCTTGGAGGCAGTGACAAAAGCAAGCATTCCGAATGCAAAAGCTTTACATCCGCGATGGATACAATGGGTTAATTCTCTTGCTGCAACAGACGTTGAATACGGTTTTGACCCCTACTTGAAAACTCAAGAATTTCTCCAATACGAACACGAATGTCCGCTACCCACTGAGATTCTGCCTCTAGAACTTTACGGATGTATAATCTATACAGACGGATGAGGATAGCACGCAATTTGAGGTAAACAAGCTTATAGTGCAGCGTGTACGATTGTTAAAGGTCGCTGGCGCAATGGTAAATTCAGACCTATGGTCACAAAAACTCAATCTCTCGGAGACTGTACAGCTCAGCGAGCTGAACTACAGGCTTTCAAGATGGCGCTGGAAAATACTGATCGCGATTTCCCCACACTCATAGTGTGCGATTCATATTACTGCGTCCAGTCTAACAATGAATATTTGCAGAACTGGGTTCAAAACGGTTTCAAAGATGCAAAAGTTGGCACAATGAAGCATAAATTGCTTTGGGAACAAGTAGTTCTATTACAGAAAGAACTACAAAAGACTCACATGATCCATACACTGATTCATCAGCGTGATGGCGTTCACGTTGCAGGGAATTCATTGGCTGATGAAACCGCGAAGGCAGCTGTGCAAACGGCTTCCGTAGCTGCAATCACTAGTTCAAAAACAAAAATAGACGGTGAAACAATGCTAGCTGTCAATGCCACAAGCAAAGGCAGCGGTGCAGCGTTACCTCTAAACTATCCACTTAAATATACATACATAATTGATGCCAACTCCGTTCCTTTTGCTTGAATCCCTGGAGTGGGGGATAGGGTAATTCCAAACAGGAATCGGAGAGGTGCTTTGATTCAAGAAGCACATATGGGAAAGGGTCTGATACATCAAGGGATCTCAAAATCTCTACTAGAATTGATGTACTAGTGGCCAGGGATGAGCGCCCACATTTACGAATTTGGAATTAATTGCCATGTCTGCTACAGAGATCACAGCTTAGAACGCCACCAGATTCCTGACTACAGTGTGGCCAGCCCAGTACAGACACCACTGTTAGATAGCATTAGACTATCCATGCTCAGATGTCCCTATGGACAAAAGCGGTCCCACAACTATTAGGACAAGATTCATTTGGATGTGGCCTCAGCGCTCGGCTGACGCCCGAACTGTTATAAAAGATTTGAGAGTCTTTATCGGCACATACGCAATCGGCACCCTACATTCTGACCAGGGTCCTGCTTTTAGCTCTCGTGCTAACAAGGAGGCCATGGCCAGCTTGGGCGTTACATTATGATTTTCGAGTCCATTCCATCCTGAGGAAATTCTGTAGTGGAAAGAAAAAAACGTGACATAACGCAATCTATAACAGCGAGGGTATTAGGCTCGGATGACGGGTGGGTCAAACATCTAGTAAGTGTCCAACGTAGTCTTAACAATCTGCCAAAAAATTCTCTGGGTGGAATCACTCCATATGAAATACTTTTTGGTACGAGAATGCTAGTCCAGGATCTTGATCGTCATACTTCAGTGGTAGAACAAAAACCTTTTGATATCAAAGACCGTTTGGCTGTTTTGCAGGACTTAAATAAAACACGAAGAAGTCTAAGCAACACATTACAGAAGCCAACGTCCACTGAAGAAAAACCACCTGTCCCAGCAAGATCTGTCTGAATTCTAAAGATTGGGGATCTAGTCAGAGAAAAAATAGCGGATAAGAAGGAATTTGGACCTTCTTACAGGAAACCAGTACCTGTATTAGCAGTCGACGGATCAAGAACAGTGTTACTGCCGCCCCTTGCTGGAAGAACGGAGAACCGGTCAGTGTCCTTCGACCTGGTCAAACTACATCATGTGGCCGATAATAAGTAGTATCCCCAGTGGACTCTAAAGATGTAGCAGACGACCAAATCTTGGTACTATCCAAGAGGTTCAAACTGAAAGGCTCATCAGCTTTGAAGATTCTGCAGTAAGAAAAGAAGGACTATGCAACAAAGCCATGGAACTTGCGCCTCCTGAAACCCAAATAACAGTTCGTCAAGACACTCCTGTCTACAATGATGTAGCATCTGACTATATCAATATATCAAGGGAACAAGCAGCTCCAGCGATTTCAAGTAATCCGGAAGCAATACCAACAATTGACAGAACTGTGTCTGGCTATTTCATCAACTTTGATACCTTTTCTGAAGATCCCAGTGAGCCCGAAATAACACCAGCAAATAAAACGTTCAAGGAACAAGTAACAGAACTTTTTGACCAGCTTGCAAATACATATCTGGTTTCACCATGGGTTGAATTTTGGATTGTGTTAGGTGTACTTTTTCTCCTACTTTGGCTCATTCTTGTTTTAAGTTTGGGAAAGCTGATAGAAGGAAAATATAGTAAAATGGACACAGCAAGTAAGAACATCAACTTGCTCCTGAAGCCACACAAATCATCTCATCATGAACAAAGAGACCTGTCATCAGTGAACATCACAGCCATTCCTCTATCTGGTGGTGTAGCATGGGACAGAACTGATTATGACATTTATGGTCCGGTAGAGCTCTTGAAGATTCCACACCATGTTAAGGTTTCCCTGAGTGATTTTGTTTCACCCAGCACATTTTCTGATGATTAGGACTTTGAGACTGTTAATAACATGATGACAGACTTAGACATGTCAGCAAAATTTGCGAAACATGAATACTTAGAAGGTTCATCAGATTATGAAAAAATGTATTGTTTTAATCATTTTGGTCATAATTTTTTGCACAAATCTGCAAACCCTAGAAATGTTTTAACTAATAATCAATGGGAACATTGTCCAACGCCACCAAAGGGTAGCTCAAAAACATTTTATGACACATTTCCATTGTTCTCAGGCTTTAATGTCACAAATCCAGAAACTTTTTACTTTAAAAATGTTAATAAAACAGGCATGAAAAGTATGTTGACTAATACGAAGCAAATTTATTCTGCGGCCTTTTATGTTCAATTTTCCACATTAGGTTTTGACTATTGGGGCACAAAAGACTGGCAGGTATAAGGTTTAGAAGCCTTATTCAGAGCCTGCATCATCCCAGAACAAATGATGTTTTTAAATGAAACTGTTCAACAGACATCTTGTCTTGGTCTGGCTAAGTTAAAAGATTTAAACAAACTGCCCATACCAAAACCCACACCTGATAGTAATAGAACTTCAGATGAGGAGGTAGACATAAACTATATTTTACAACAGAACAGAACTAATCCTGATTGGAAAAAAATGTTAATCTGGCCCACAGACACTAATTACTGTCAAGATAGATTCCTGAACAAGACACAAGGGTTTACAGTAACTAGGCCAGATCCAAGTTATGTCCAGAGACAACATCCAGGGATAATAACAACTTACAGTGTAGGAAAACTGTGCCTTGAATGGCTACAAAAATCCACACTCCCAGATATAAAACAACACTTAACTTTACCTAAAGATGGCATTGATTTGAGAGACTTCTTACTAGGGCCTCGTAAACCACGTCATAAACGTTTTATATACGCCAGTATATATGCTGCTTATAATGAAGCACGGAAAGTCACGCAAACGAAAACTGCAGAACGAATACGAGAAATTGATCGTATTAATTTAGAGAAAGCACTCTCTGTAGTTGACAATGGTTTAACAACTCTGTCGTCCAGAATGTATTCTTTGGACAGCATTGTATCCTCTGCCATAGACATAATGGAACAGGACTTTCTCATGTTACAACATAGCCAATCTCAATTACGTTCTATAATGCTGCTAGGCTGGACATTACAAAACCTTCATTCAGGCTATGTGCCTTGGCGTCTAATCTTCACCACGTCATTGTTTACTGGATTTAACCTTACAGATAAACAAATATCTTTGGCACAGAGGGAAGCAGACTATTCGCTGCTGAGCATAGAAAAACTGGAATGATTACCATTAACTGTTTCTGAGAAACCAGTCGTGAAATGGATAATACATGGCACCATCACAATACCAGTGACAATTTTCCAGTTTCAGTATTGCTTAAAACACAGCAGGCCTGTATGAAAGGTTGGGTAAAGAGTACATAAAGTCGACCTGGGATTTACCATACACACACAAATGTTGGAGTGGGGGAAAGGAGGTGTTTCTTAGTGGTAAAAATTGCAAACCAACACTGAGCGGTACACTTCTATGACAGGTCCTTTATAGTGACTGCCACCAAACTTTGGAATAGCCTTCCGTGCCAAATTAAAACCTGCACCTCTCTTCTCTCTTTTCGCGATCAGATTAAAATGTGGCTTTTTAAATAGTGATCATTTCATAGACAGTATAGTGGACCCACAGCGCCGAGACACTCACGGGTATTTGTGCGCTTAACAAATTTCCTAAAATAAAAAGAAAATATGTCAGGGCATTAATTTGCATGGAGCCTGCGATGGTTCTTCAAACAACTTATCATGCCACCTGCAGGGTTCCCGGGCAGCAGTGATAGATCCAATTTTTAGGCAGCTTTCCAATGGGAGCTACATAATGTTGAATGGTCACAGCTGTTGTGAAATGATGCCAGGAATAGCCTATCTTGTTAGTGTGTCAGCCAGGGTCACTTGTTGTATGCAAGTATTGTTTCCTAAAACTAAGACAGACGGGTATTCGCCGCTATGGCCTTCACTGAACATCTCTTCTATACGAATTGATACTTTAAGCAGAATGAAAACCCTTCTTTTACAAAGAACTGTTAGGACATTTGACCACTCCTGAGGCACAGCCGGGAGGAAACGCTTGTAAAACTTGCTTTTAAATCATTGTATCTTTGTGTAATTCTGTGTAATTTTACTTACAAGCAACTCACTTCTGCGCACTTTTCATAGCTGCACTCTGACCAATTCCCCCACGCAGCGGATATTAGCGCTGCGGCGGGTTGAGCCTGACATTGACGCCATCCCCGCGCCAAGACCTTGGCCACGCCCACTCTCACGAGGCCACGCCCACTTTTCCTACCTACTTAAACCGCGCTGATTACGAGCGCATCATAGGACATTTGACCACTCCTGAGGCACAGCCGGGAGGAAACGCTTGTAAAACTTGCTTTTAACCACAAGTAGCAGCTGTACCTAATCGGGTATTGCTGTCCCCCTGGGCACCGAATTGTGCTGTGCGTCCAGCTATAAGTTCAATTCAGATTTTGGGTTTAAATGAATAAAACATGATGTTTTTTTTTTAATCTGTTGGTTACTCCATTATTTCCTTTTATTTCTTATCAAATCCAATGCATTTCGGCAGTGAATGCTGCCTTCATCAGGGAAATAATTTTTCTACAATGATCAAAGAAAATATGAATCCAATTAGCATCCGTAATTACATTAAATTCATTACATTCATTGCATCTGCTATTATGACTGTTTTACGATTTCATGTAAATTAATTAAGTGCGCATAACTCAATTCTTCATCGCTAGTTGCGGAAAACCTCATTAATGGTTGAAAGTTCTGAAATGACTTTTTTACATTGCTGCTGTGCAGTGATGGTATTATGGGCGGGCTGCAACTGTGCTCGCTGTCTGCTATTCGGTCTGTTAAATGGCCGTTAGTTGGTGTTATATTCACTCGCCGAGTGCGCTGACCCATTACGTGAGTACAAAAAACTTATCAAAAAGGGTTTAGGATAGATGGGGTTCTTACGCGCTTTTATTTTTATGGTTAAGTAGCTTAACGGCTTACCTCGGCGTTTACTACGTCCTGCTTTGCATCTCAACTCGCTGTTTCTCTTCTCTTCCGGTATGGGGAAATTCGCGCATGCGCACTAATATCCTTATCGCGGCTTTTTTTGCTTACTATGTAACTTTATTAGAGTGCCTGGTTCATTCACCCGTATGCTCGCCTCCACTATGTAAAGTGACCGCTGAAAAGCTGGTGCTGTGATTTTGAATATTAATCAACTACTGCAACAACTGATTAATAAATGACATAGGAATTCAGTACATTCGTTATGTATAATTATAAATAACACAGAAATTCTGTACGTTCATTAAGTCCTCCCGGTTTTAGGCTGCCCAAATTATAAATCCAGTAATTCTCTTGTTTCAATAAACTCTTTTTGTTTGATGCTCCTTCTTTTCTAGGTAATGTTTCCAAAACACATACTCTCAGTTGGCTTACACTATGTTTCATTTGAGTGAAATGTTCTGCAATGCTGGTTTTCGTGGATTTTAGTCTTATGGTACTTTTGTGTTCATTTATACGTATTTTCAGTTTTCTTTCTGTATGTCCTACGTAAACGTCTCCACATGGACATTTGATCATGTAAATTAAATTCGTGGAATCGCATGTTTCATTCACTTTCAATGATATGGGATACCCCTTTTGTGGGTGTGTTATAGTTGATCCCCTTATGATGTTATTGCATGTATTGCAATTATGGCAAGGTAATGTTCCGCGAAAAGGGATTTTATTGATGTCTTCATTTCTTGGTTTCAGAAAGTCTGCAAGATTCTTGGAACGAGTATATGCAAAAATTGGTTCTTGGGAAAAGATACCTCGAAAGTCTGATTCCATTTCTAACATTGGCCAATGTTTTTTAATAATGTGCTTGAATCGAGGGCTGACTGTAGAGAATTTACTCACGCATGTGATGCGGTCACTGGGTTTTATTTCTTTTCTTTGTAGAACGTCTTGTCTTGACTTAGATTGTGCTCGTGTTAATGCTTTTTCGGTGATATCTTGAGGATATCCTCTGTCTCTGAATCTTTTTGTCATCTGATTAAGTTGTTCTGTGCATTGTGTGGCTTCTGAGACCCCTCTCTTAACCCGTAGCATTTGGGAATATGGCAGATGTTTCTTTAAAGTTGGAGGATGATGGCTTTTGTATTGTAACAAATTGTTCCGGTCTGTATTTTTCCGATACAAATTGGTAGTGAATATGTTGGTCTGTTTAGTGATCTCCACATCCAAGTATTGTACTCTTGATTAGTCAATGTTCCAGGTGAAACCAATTTGATCTAGTTTTGTATCCAAGATTTTCAATTGTTCTTCTAATGAATCCTTTGTGCCTCTCCATATGGTGAAAATATCATCTATGAATCTTACATACATGACAGTGTGTTCGTTCCAGATGGGGTTTTGGTAGACATATTCTTCTTCAAATGTTGCCATAAATAGATTGGCATATGCCGGGGCGGCACAATTTCCCATGGATGTGCCGCTCTTCTGGATGTACCATTTATTTTCATGTTCAAAATAGCTGTGTAGTAGAGTAAACTGCATAAGCTCTAATATGAATACTTGTAGTTCTTGTGAGTAATCGCTATCTAAAAGGGCCTTTTCGATAGCTTCCAATCCGAGTTGGTGCGGTATCGAGGTATAGAGTGCCTTTACATCGATAGTTGCCATGATCATATTCTCCTCTGGGTTGATTGTAGATAGTTTTAGAAGAAAGTCTGTGGTGTCTTTCAAGTATGATCTGGTTTTTAATACCAAAGGTTGGAGGTATCTGTCTAGATATTTCCCCACTGGTTCGTGGATGCTTTGTTTAGTGGACACTATTGGTCTACAAGGTGGTTTTTGTAAATCTTTGTGTACTTTAGGCACAAGATAAATTGATGGTGTTTTACAATGTTCTTGGATTAAGTATTTTTGGGTTTTATCTGTGATA
This sequence comes from Lissotriton helveticus, assembly GCF_964261635.1. Taxonomy (NCBI): domain Eukaryota; kingdom Metazoa; phylum Chordata; class Amphibia; order Caudata; family Salamandridae; genus Lissotriton; species Lissotriton helveticus. The sequence goes on from NC_136060.1 coordinate 284,408,575, forward strand.
ATACCCAACTCGTGTGCTTGGTTTACAATTGTTATTAAAGTTTTTTTAATTTCTTCTGTTGGGTTTGATTCCATCTCCATGTATAAGTTGGTGTCTTCCAGATGTTCCGACATGGTTTCTTGATAATATGATTTGTTGAGTATTACTAGGGCTCCTCCCTTATCTGCCTTTTGACAAATGATGTTCTGGTTGGTTGCTATTGATTTTAAGATACCAAACTCTTTCTTCGTCATGTTCATTTTATGAGCCTTTTGTTTGGTATTTAGTTGTTGTAGTTCCTTACTGCAAAGTTGTTCATAGAGGTCTATGGTTTTGTGGCTTATTGGTGGCATATATGTGCTACGGGTTTTGAGGCCCTTCAATTCTTTCGGTTCTTCTGTAGGTTGTTTTTCTACTACGTTTTCAAAGAAGTGTCTTAAACGCAATTTTCTTGTAAGTTTGAATAGACTGACTTCAAGTTCCAAAGTGTTGGTGTGGGCTGTAGGGACAAAAGACAATCCTTTTTGTAACGTTGCTATTTGTATGGGACTGAATGTATAATCCGAAATGTTTAACACTAATTTTTCTGTGTCTGTAGTTGCTTCTTCTTCTCCTTTTTGGTTAGTGTTGATCGGGTTTGGGGTTGGTTTAATTCCGTTTCTTTTCCTAAGTCCCCTCCGGAGTCTTCTGTATCTATTCGGCCTTCCTCTAAAAAAGATACTGCTGTAGATGTAGTTGCTTGTTCTTTTTGCTGTTGTTCCTTTTGTGTTCTTCTTTGCATTTGGGTTGTTCTCTCGCTGTCCGTTGAAGATGTATCTGTATGAGATGTGTATCCTTTGGTTTGTCTTTTTCTTGCGTATACCTCCGCCCATGTATACACCTCCTGTAATTTGTAGTCCAGTGTATCTCGTTTGTATTTGCGCAGTTTGCGTTCATTAACTTCTTGTGAATGTTTTGTTAGTTGAGTGTTTATATCCTCTAGAATGGTGGCTAATTCTTCTGAAGAAATCATTTTGCCTAATTCCGCTTTGGTTTGATCCATATCTTGTTTAAGTTCTTCCAATATTTGTGCCAATTCCTCTATAATCAATAAGATTAAATCCAGACTACATTTGTTCAAAATAGCATACCATTTTTCGGTGAACAAATATTGGAAGAACTTAAACAAGATATGGATCAAACCAAAGCGGAATTAGGCAAAATGATTTCTTCAGAAGAATTAGCCACCATTCTAGAGGATATAAACACTCAACTAACAAAACATTCACAAGAAGTTAATGAACGCAAACTGCGCAAATACAAACGAGATACACTGAACTACAAATTACAGGAGGTGTATACATGGGCGGAGGTATACGCAAGAAAAAGACAAACCAAAGGATACACATCTCATACAGATACATCTTCAACGGACAGCGAGAGAACAACCCAAATGCAAAGAAGACCACAAAAGGAACAACAGCAAAAAGAACAAGCAACTACATCTACAGCAGTCTCTTTTTTAGAGGAAGGCCGAATAGATACAGAAGACTCCGGAGGGGACTTAGGAAAAGAAACGGAATTAAACCAACCCCAAACCCGATCAACACTAACCAAAAAGGAGAAGAAGAAGCAACTACAGACACAGAAAACTTAGTGTTAAACATTTCGGATTATACATTCAGTCCCATACAAATAGCAACGTTACAAAAAGGATTGTCTTTTGTCCCTACAGCCCACACCAACACTTTGGAACTTGAAGTCAGTCTATTCAAACTTACAAGAAAATTGCGTTTAAGACACTTCTTTGAAAACGTAGTAGAAAAACAACCTACAGAAGAACCGAAAGAATTGAAGGGCCTCAAAACCCGTAGCACATATATGCCACCAATAAGCCACAAAACCATAGACCTCTATGAACAACTTTGCAGTAAGGAACTACAACAACTAAATACCAAACAAAAGGCTCATAAAATGAACATGACGAAGAAAGAGTTTGGTATCTTAAAATCAATAGCAACCAACCAGAACATCATTTGTCAAAAGGCAGATAAGGGAGGACCCCCAGTAATACTCAACAAATCATATTATCAAGAAACCATGTCGGAACATCTGGAAGACACCAACTTATACATGGAGATGGAATCAAACCCAACAGAAGAAATTAAAAAAACTTTAATAACAATTGTAAACCAAGCACACGAGTTGGGTATTATCACAGATAAAACCCAAAAATACTTAATCCAAGAACATTGTAAAACACCATCAATTTATCTTGTGCCTAAAGTACACAAAGATTTACAAAAACCACCTTGTAGACCAATAGTGTCCACTAAACAAAGCATCCATGAACCAGTGGGGAAATATCTAGACAGATACCTCCAACCTTTGGTATTAAAAACCAGATCATACTTGAAAGACACCACAGACTTTCTTCTAAAACTATCTACAATCAACCCAGAGGAGAATATGATCATGGCAACTATCGATGTAAAGGCACTCTATACCTCGATACCGCACCAACTCGGATTGGAAGCTATCGAAAAGGCCCTTTTAGATAGCAATTACTCACAAGAACTACAAGTATTCATATTAGAGCTTATGCAGTTTACTCTACTACACAGATATTTTGAACATGAAAATAAATGGTACATCCAGAAGAGCGGCACATCCATGGGAAATTGTGCCGCCCCGGCATATGCCAATCTATTTATGGCAACATTTGAAGAAGAATATGTCTACCAAAACCCCATCTGGAACGAACACACTGTCATGTATGTAAGATTCATAGATGATATTTTCACCATATGGAGAGGCACAAAGGATTCATTAGAAGAACAATTGAAAATCCTGGATACAAAACTAGATCAAATTGGTTTCACCTGGAACATTGACGAATCAAGAGTACAATACTTGGATGTGGAGATCACTAAACAGACCAACATATTCACTACCAATTTGTATCGCAAAAATACAGACCGGAACAATTTGTTACAATACAAAAGCCATCATCCTCCAACTTTAAAGAAACATCTGCCATATTCCCAAATGCTACGGGTTAAGAGAGTGGTCTCAGAAGCCACACAATGCACAGAACAACTTAATCAGATGACAAAAAGATTCAGAGACAGAGGATATCCTCAAGATATCACCGAAAAAAGCATTAACACGAGCACAATCTAAGTCAAGACAAGACCTTCTACAAAGAAAAGAAATAAAACCCAGTGACCGCATCACATGCGTGAGTAAATTCTCTACAGTCAGACCTCGATTCAAGCACATTATTAAAAAACATTGGCCAATGTTAGAAATGGAATCAGACTTTCGAGGTATCTTTTCCCAAGAACCATTTTTTGCATATACTCGTTCCAAGAATCTTGCAGACTTTCGGAAACCAAGAAATGAAGACATCAATAAAATCCCTTTTCGCGGAACATTACCTTGCCATAATTGCAATACATGCATAACATCATAAGGGGATCAACTATAACACACCCACAAAAGGGGTATCCCATATCATTGAAAGTGAATGCAACATGCGATTCTACGAATTTAATTTACATGATCAAATGTCCATGTGGAGACGTTTACGTAGGACATACAGAAAGAAAACTGAAAATACGTATGAATGAACACAAAAGTACCATAAGACTAAAATCCACGAAAACCAGCATTGCAGAACATTTCACTCAAATGAAACATAGTGTAAGCCAACTGAGAGTATGTGTTTTGGAAACATTACCTAGAAAAGAAGGAGCATCAAACAAAAAGAGTTTATTGAAACAAGAGAATTACTGGATTTATAATTTGGGCAGCCTAAAACCGGGAGGACTTAATGAACGTACAGAATTTCTGTGTTATTTATAATTATACATAACGAATGTACTGAATTCCTATGTCATTTATTAATCAGTTGTTGCAGTAGTTGATTAATATTCAAAATCACAGCACCAGCTTTTCAGCGGTCACTTTACATAGTGGAGGCGAGCATACGGGTGAATGAACCAGGCACTCTAATAAAGTTACATAGTAAGCAAAAAAAGCCGCGATAAGGATATTAGTGCGCATGCGCGAACTTCCCCATACCGGAAGAGAAGAGAAACAGCGAGTTGAGATGCAGAGCAGGACGTAGTAAACGCCGAGGTAAGCCGTTAAGCTACTTAACCATAAAAATAAAAGCGCTTAAGAACCCCATCTATCCAAAACCCTTTTAGATAAGTTTTTTGTACTCACGTAATGGGTCAGCGCACTTGGCGAGTGAATATAACACCAACTAACGGCCATTTAACAGACCGAATAGCAGACAGCGAGCACAGTTGCAGCCCGCCCATAATACCATCACTGCACAGCAGCAATGTAAAAAAGTCATTTCAGAACTTTCAACCATTAATGAGGTTTTCCGCAACTAGCGATGAAGAATTGAGTTATGCGCACTTAATTAATTTACATGAAATCGTAAAACAGTCATAATAGCAGATGCAATGAATGTAATGAATTTAATGTAATTACGGATGCTAATTGGATTCATATTTTCTTTGATCATTGTAGAAAAATTATTTCCCTGATGAAGGCAGCATTCACTGCCGAAATGCATTGGATTTGATAAGAAATAAAAGGAAATAATGGAGTAACCAACAGATTAAAAAAAAAGCATCATGTTTTATTCATTTAAACCCAAAATCTGAATTGAACTTATAGCTGGACGCACAGCACAAATCGGTGCCCAGGGGGACAGCAATACCCGATTAGGTACAGCTGCTACTTGTGGTTTATAACGTATCACTCCAGACGGGGAGTGAGCCCTGGAGGCACGAAAATAGTCACAAACAAAAGTGTAAAAGCGGTGCACGATCCTATAACCAGAACGTATTAAACTTGCTTTTAAATCATTGTATCTTTGTGTAATTCTGTGTAATTTTACTTACAAGCAACTCACTTCTGGGCACTTTTCATAGCTGCACTCTGACCAATTCCCCCGTGCAGCGGATATTAGCACTGCGGCGGGTTGAGCCTGACATTGACGCCATCCCCGCGCCAAGACCGTGGCCACGCCCACTCTCACGAGGCCACGCCCATCACACACTATATCAATGTGCATCCCCCGGACGCGCAGCGGGCGAGCGCACCAAAGGGAAGCCCGTCTGCGCCCGTCCGCGCCGGACCGGGCCCAGGGGCCAGCCAGGCTGGCCACACCATCTCTTATTCGGCCGACTCCCTGAGGGCTCTACGACTCCCCAACCTCACTCCCTCCCCCTCCACTATCAGACGCATCTCCATGACTGGTATCTCCCCATCTGATCGGAGACTGACCAATCGGGTCCCATCCCCTACCCAGCATACTAAGAGCAATACCACCATCAGAATCCTTTATTTAAACACCCGTTCCTTGGCTAAAAATTACGCCGATATCTTCATCCTCCTCTCCAATGAAAAACCTGATCCTCTCCTGCTCACTGAAACTTAGCTGACTGCGGATTCACTCCCTGACATCTTGGCGGCCCTCCCCCCAGACTACTACATCCTCCGCGCCCATCGGCCAGGAAACCGCCCTGGGGGCGGGGTAGCGGCCATAATCTCCAAACGCCATAACTCCAACTCCATTCCATCCTTTTCACTCTTGGGAGTAGACAATCTTATCTTTAGTCTGAAAACGGATAGCGGGGCCTTAACTGTCCTTCTCCTTTATCGCCCTCCCCAACCGATGCCTTCTTTCGCGGCCTCCTTGTCTGATCAGCTGATCAACCTCCTCACCTCCCATCCTAGATTCGCCCTTTTCGGCGATCTTAATTACTGGTATAACGACATCAATGCTGGGCCCCACGCCTCAGAGGTCTTCGAGGTTCTCACTAGCCTCAACCTGTCTCAACAAATCACTTCACCCACACATATCAAGGGCCACATTTTGGACCAAATATGGACTCAAAACCTTATTCTTTCTTCTCCCTCTGTCTCACCCTGTACCTGGTCAGACCACCACCTAATAGACACTACCCTCACGATCAGTGGCAACTTCCCCACCCCACTGATGGCCGGTGGTCTATCTCGCAAATGGAATGCCTACAACTCCGAAGGATTTCTTGCGACTCTCTCAGATACCCGCCCTGTCCCCGTCTCGCATACCAACGTTGAGAAATTAGAAAGTGACACTCGTCTCTGGCTACAGTCAGCCAGTGACCAATTCGCCCCCCTAATCAAATTCCCCCCGACCAGACATCATAACTCCCATAGATGGTTCTCGGACGATCTTAAAAAACTTAAACTGAAGGTACGTCAACTAGAAAGGGCATGGAGACGCAATTACTCTAAACCAGCCAGATCACTATACATCTCAGCTCGTAGAGACTATAAAATTGCAATTGTTTCAGCTAAATCCACTCATTTCTCTGACAGAATTTTTTCTTCGGACAACAAATCCAAAGAAATTTTTAAAATCATGAATGAACTGACATCTGACGATCGAACCCTTCCAGATCAGACCCCTACTCAAGAAACCTGTGACGATCTTAATTTCTTCTTTGTCGAAAAAATCAACAAAATCAAGGCATCGATGCCCACTACTCCTCTGATCACCACCCCGGAAATTCCCCGTAACAACACTTCTGTTTTCACCGAATTCCCCCCCATTAGCCCTAAATCCCTGGCACAGCTCGCGTCCAGGATAAAGTCAGGTTCCCCCCACGACGGCTGCCCACCCTCAGTCTTGCGAAGCGTATGTCACTCCCTACCTGAATGCATCCTACCACTCTTGAACGGCTCGCTTAACACAGGTATTGTCCCTAGATCCTTCAAAGAGGCCATCCTAGTTCCGCTACTAAAAAAAACGGGCTTCTGCCCTACTTCTCTAAACTCCTCGAAGCACATGTCACTGGATGCCTCTCTCACTTTATTGAGACCTCTTGCTATCTAGAGCCTAATCAGGCCGGCTTCAGGCCTTCATTTTCCACTGAAGCCGTCATCCTGGCTGTCCTTGACACGCTGAGGAGGAATGCTGACTCAGGGACTCCCCAGGCCCTCGTTCTCCTGGACCTCTCGGCCGCGTTCGACACGGTTGACCACAACATCTTGCTCAACCGTGTCGAACAGGCTGGCATCCAGGACTCTGCCCTCAGTTGGATCCGCTCCTTCTTGTCTGGTAGAACCCAAGCCGTCCGGCTGGGCCCCTACACAGCACCCAAGACCCTTACAACATGCGGTGTCCCCCAGGGCTCCTCCCTGTCACCTCTATTGTTCAATCTGTACCTTCGGCCCCAACTCTACTCACTCCCCAACTGGGACATTACAGTTTATAATTATGCCGATGATCTGCAGATAATTTTTCCACTCAACTCCCCCAACGCAGCAGATAATTTTCACTCTGTTATGCTTCATATCCAAGATTGGATGAACGCTAACCAATTAAAACTGAACCCCGGGAAAACCGAGCTTCTCCTCCCGGGCTCCAGTCCCTCTTTTTGGGGAACCCAGTTCTGGCCAACCAAAGTGGGCTCCCCACCGCTTCCCTCAACCTCTGTAAAAAGCCTCGGCGTGACTATCGACGCCGAACTCTCCCTCAGGCCCCATATCGGTTCCGTGATCTCATCTTGCTCCTTTCAACTCAGAAAGATCCGGAAGGTCAGTCATCTACTCCCCCCACCTACTCTGATTCAAGTTATCATGTCTCTCGTGCTCTCCCGCCTGGACTTTTCTAATTGCATTTACCATGGACTTCCCAAAACCCTCCTTCACCGCCTTCAGGTGGTCCAAAACCAGGCAGCCCGGATCATCTTTAAATCTCCAAAATGGCAGTCTGCCAAACCCCTCATGCACAAACTGCACTGGCTACCTATAGAACAGAGGGTGGCCTTTAAGTTGGGCTGCATCACGTTTAAAGCCCTTCACTGCCCCAGCCCTGCTTTCCTGACTTCCCTCATCACTCCCTACTGCCCAAACCGCAACCTCCGCTCTGCTCATCTTAAATCACTCTCCATACCCAAAACCAGAACCAACAAATTTGGCGTACGAAGGTTCGCCCTCTTGGCACCGAAGTTCTGGAACTCCCTCCCCCTGACAATCAAATCAAGCAGCTCCCTTAGGACTTTCCTTTTTCCCCCACCCTGCTAATCCCGCACAAAAACCTCAGTCTGTGATCACCTCTGTTCTATAGCGCCAGGAAACTCACGGTGTCAGTGCGCTCTATAAATTCCATTTAATAATAATAATAACTGTGCCACTGACCTCGTCCAAAGAGACGTATGATCTGCAAGTTGAAAGGTCCGTTGCAGAGATACATGCCCTATTATCAACAAACTGCCCAATACATTTCACAGAAATGTTAGATCGTATCTTAAACATGTCTGATACGGATGTACGACGTTACAACGCGTACTTTTACAACGCGTGCCGTTACTACGCAACTTTTACAACGCAAGTCGTTACAGCGACTTGCGTTGGGGGGTGCTGGATAGTAAATATTTTAATTTACTATTCCAACTCCAGTCCCCGTGGATAGTAGGGAAGGAGCTGGATAGTAAATTAAACTATTAACTATCCTGGAGCGCCCCCCAGCGCAAGTCGTTGTAACGACTTGCGTTGTAAAAGTTGCGTGGTAACAGTACCGCGTTGTAAAACCTTTGTTGTAAAGGTTGTTCCCCGTCTGATACCAGTGGTATTGTACATGTATTTAAGACAATTTTTTCCGGACTGTTAGCACCCTTTGAAGCAGTCCTAGGCATTTTTCCAAACTTCGTGCCCTCTGTGTTCGGCGGCCTGCCTCTCATCTTGGGACTCGTAGCAGGGATACTATTGTTATTCCTCCTGCTTTGTAATAGCAAGTCCAGTCACCAACGATACCCACATTACCATGGAGAACACTCTTCTGGCCATGCAGTATCATGAAGGCATAACACAGATTCTTGACTTGGCTCGAGAGATCTGAATACCACGTGGTTCCTATCGTTCAGACCAATCTGGCAAGATTGCATCTTACCTGTTCTATGATGCCTGCTTTGTATAGAGGAATGCGTGTTAGATATCTGTCTGACACTTCCATTGTGTTGCCCCCAACGGCTACCAATCCTGATGACTGCATTCATTGAGGTCACCAGCAATTCCAGCTGAGGGTGAGATACGTGGACCAACAGGCACACAGGTACCATCTACTGCGAACATTGCTAATGCAACTGACGCTGACGGCGATGCTTCTCATCTGATTGATCTACTTAATGAAGTGGTTCAACTTTTACCTACTGTGGTAGACGATTTCTTTGCCAACCTAGAAAATTTAACGTTTTCTCCTGACACCGAGAATAATTTTATTAATAAGCACACAGCGTTCTATGAACTCTGAATTCAACCTTCGCTTTTCAGAACAAAACTTCTAACTTTGGAACTCTATTTTTCTACGATTTGATTTGACTTTTTCTAAAACTGAACTTTGGCACAAAGTAATCTGCTTAAAGAAGAACTATTCCTGGAGAACAAGAATTCCTTGAATGCTTCCTAGAAACAATATTGACCTTATCAGCAAACCAATTCAGTTTATATATTCTGCTATGGGATGGTCTTGACTTTTTCTTCTGTAACTAAGATCCAATCATAAATGTAATTTTGTGATTCATTCGGTTAGCATTGTCAATATCATATTATATGCTTACAATTAAATCATTGCTTTTAATGTGTACTCAGTCAGTCAGTCAATTAGGCTTTATTTCGATATGGTACATATCTTAAAAAGCATTACAAATAGATAAAAACAGTTAAAAAAGCCAATGCGTAAATAAAAGACATACAATTCATATTACAAATGGCGCGAATAAATTACATAAGAACAGTCTACAAATACATGTTAAACAAGGTGCAAAAGCCTAATGGATCTAATACGCCATGCCCAACCTAAGAATTTCGCCATTCCACATGCAAACAGGGGCCGTGGGTCCGTTTTCAAAATTCGTAGGGCCTCCTTGTGGGATCTGGTCCCAAGCTCTCTGCAGAGTGGTTTCAACCATCTACGGCGAGGAGCTGCATAGGCCGGGCATTCAAACAACAGATGGGGAACTGACTCTATCCTGGTCTCACAGAAGGGGCAGAAAGGAATTGTCTGTGCCGGGACCTTCCACCTGGTGGTCAGATTCCCAACTGGGAGTAGGCCTATCCTAAATTTAAAATATAGCGCCCTGTGCCAGGGTTTTAGAATGATATCCAGATATGGCTTGCAGAAATGCACCTCCTTGACCAAGAGGAAATCCATAGTGGAGTGGACCTACACAAATTAGCGTTACTATTTCTGCCATCAAACACCCAAATCCAGTATAACTTCTTCAAAGCTGGCTTGGACAGTGCAGTTCTGGTAGTCCAAGCATCTTCGAGGCCCAGATCTGCAAGAAGGAGCTTGACTTCCCTTAACCAGCGGATCTTAGACCAGCCAGGCATTTAAAGAACTTCTTTCAGACCTTCCGCATAGCTGGACATTTCCGGGACTCTCCAAATGCGTGCCCACAAAAGAAGAGGGCGCAACCTCGCCTGGTCACTAATAGGCCGAGTACCCATATCTAGAAGGAGTGGTAGAGTTGGCGTACTATAGGGGAGTCCCATTAAGTCCTTGTGGAATCTGTTTTCTGGTCGAGACAACTGGTCCACATTCTCCACACCCCAGAGTTCCGCCCCATAAAGAGCTGCACTGACACCTCTTGCCCTATAGATGTCAAGTACCGGTGCAATGGGTTTGAGGGTTGAGGCACGCTGTTCATTAAGGAGGGCCCCCACCACCCTCTTGTGGGTCAGCAGCATCTTTTGGTGGTGACATTTCCAACTCATGGAGTCGCAGAGACGAATACCGAGGTAATCGAACTCCTTAACCCTCTCGAGTGGAACTGAGTCAAGGGTAGGTAGTTTGACGGTCTTCTTCGGGGGGTTTAGGACTAGGTACTTGGTCTTCCCTGTGTTGATAACTAATCCTCTAGAATCACAAAAGGACTTAAAGCTAGTTAGGAGATTCTGCAGGCCTGCTGGGGTTTTGGAGATCAGGAGGGTATCATCTGCAAATAAGAGGGTGGGTATTCTCCTGCCAGCCAGGGATGGTGCGTCTGCAGGGTGTTGTAGCAGGTGCTCCACCACTCCGTTGACGTACAAAGAAAAGAGAGTGGGGGCTAGCACACATCCCTGGCAGACCCCTCTATTTACAGGAATACGTGATGTTTTTAGGCCCTGGTTACCCCACCTGATCTGTGCAAAGTTGTCAGCGTGCAGCTTTATCAGCATGCTTAATAGGTATGGGGGAATTCCCAGTGCATCAAGCACACTCCAGAGTTGGCTACGTGGGACCAGGTCAAAGGCAGTCCGTAGATCTATAAATGCTAGGTACAGACTGCCTTTTCCCAGTAGAACCACTTTCCAATAGAGCATCATAAGCCGAAATGATTGCTCTATTGTCCCCATACCTGGTCTAAAGCCCGCCTGGTAGTCAGAAAGGATATGCTTCTCCTCTACCCACTGCAAGACCCTTCCTAAAACCACTTTGCCTGCTACCTTCTGTGTGGAGTCCAGGAGGCTTATAGGACGATAATTAGCTGGCTCCTCCCGGCTCCCTTTCTTGAAAATTGGGACGACCACTGCGCCCTTCCATGAATCCGGGAGAGCTGCACCAGCCAAGCCAGCATTCAGTAAGGAAGCAATAAGTCTCCCCCACTCATCTGGATTGATACGGAGCAGGTCCCCCGGTAAACCGTCAGGGCCCGCTGCCTTGTTGGGGACAAGAAGTTTAATCGCCTCCACCACTTCCTTGGATGTGAACAGGAGCTCCTCATTAAGCTCGATGCAATTTGTGGAGGAATATTCAGTCGGGGCTACCTCAGTGCCCAAAGCCATAGTGTAGAGTTGCGAGAAGTGATCAAACCATACGCCTTCCGTTATATTGCATGTTATAAGCGAGTCCACAGGTTTGACCATAGCTCTTATTAAGTCCCAGAAACCCTTTGAGTCCTTCTTTGAACTTGCCACCTTAAGGTCATACCAAAACTGGTTCTCGTGTTCAGCCTTGGCCTTAGATATTGCCCTTCTGTAATTACTCCTTGCAATACTAATCAGACCTACATCCTTGGCTTTCACTGCCTTAATTAGATCACTTCTGGCAGTGCGACAGGCAGAGGAGAACCAGCCCGCAATACCCTTGGGTCCACCTCTTGCGTTGCCCCTTATGCCTACAGGGTGAACTAGGAATAGTTCACTTAAGGCGTTGGTGGTTTGGGCAAACAAAGCGGGAACCTCATGCACGCTAAGAGCAGGGGAGTCTAAGCGGGGCATGATGTTAGACATAATTGATTTTATTTCCAGGATCTTCCCCTCATTGACAGCAATCTTGTTCCATTTCAGGCGCCTACCACAGTTAGAGGGACATACTTCGTGTGTTGTTCTCCAGACATGTGGGAGTGGAGCTGTAATCACTCCCGCCCATAGAGGGGACAGGGACAGAGATAGAGGATTGTGGTCGCTGTCAGTAGATGGTAAGACCACCATATCTAACAAGTGGGCCCAAAGTCTATAATTCAGGAGAATGAAGTAAATTCGTGAGGAATGACCTACTCTATTAAACGTATGCGCCCCATTAGAATCTGAGTTTGATCTGTCATTGGTTGCCCTAAGACCATGTTCCAGACAAAGGGCATTGAGATCAACGGCGCTTTGTGTCCAGCTTCTAATTGGGGGTAATGTGAGGGGGGGGAATACCTCGCCTTGCATCATCCTCCCGGGTACCCAATATGTCCTCCATAGCAAGGGGTTCAAATGTGCCATTGAAGTCCCCAGCCAGTATAACAAAGGAGTCAGCACCACTAGATCTAAGTTCCTCATCAATGCCTGTGAAGGACAGTGTGGATGTGCCACCCCTTGAGCCTCTGACATATATATTAAAAACTTCAAGCCCCCTCCCCCCACGAGGCCCTCTCACTGTTATTCTCTGCAAATCTGGCGACTTAGTGGCTATACATCTAATAGAGAATCCCAGGGAAATACTTGCCCAAATTAATAGACCGTCAGAGGGGCGGCCCTTCCCACCAGGTGATTGTGTTGCGGAAACAAAGTAGGTAGTATAACCCACCTTGTGGCATGGTTCCAGGCACCAGGTTTCCTGAAACAAGCAAATCCCGAAAGATTCAACAAATGAATTCCATTCAGGTATGCCTGTATTTCGTGTAAGACCTGCTATATTCCAGCTAACCACCTTTAGGGCTATGTAGGCACCTCCTCCCCGCCCTAGCGCTAATTCGCTCACAAGGGTGTCATGCACAATGCTAGGGACCTCCTCCGGGACCAAGGTTAAAACTTTTCCCCCAGGCACCTCTAGGGGAGGTCGTGCAAGCTCAAGGTCTACAGCACCCTCCACAGACAGATGATCCACAGACATAACAGGAACAAAAGGAGTACAAATAAGAGGCCTCACCAGATCCCCACTAAAGGTTAGACTGTCGCTTAATTTCTCCCCAAATGCCTCTGCATGCTTCTCCCGTAAGGGGTAGCTAGCGCGTCAATAGTTATGCCGCAACCAACCCTGCGGCTGGAACGGCCTGTTACAAAATAGACTGAATTGGGAGAAATTACCACGAGCCAGCCTGCCGCCCCGATCCTCCACATAGGTGTTCCGACTGGCCTAACTGATAGATTTGGGGGATTGAAGAAGCTAAGGTCACATGTGCCTATTGCTCCACCACTACCTGATGAGTTATGCTCCCTGATGGGAGAAGAGCAAACATGTTAGAAAGGCGACCCCGGGGGAGAGAGAAGATGTCTGACTGACCACCCCTAGGTCCACCTCTCCGTCAAGAAGTAGCCGAGCGTTACCGAGAGGCCTCCTGGGTGAGGGCCCTCTCCTAGGATCGTACAGCAGAGTAACCACAACACTACAAATGGACACCACACCAGAGGTCGAGTTCGTAAGCTTTATCAGGAAATAAAGGGTGCTGGTTCTCAGCGATATATACAAGTAGATCGAGGGGTCTGTAAAGTCTCGAAAAAGGGGTCAGGGTAGCGGGACAGTCCCGGTTGGGGTGCAGGAAGGGATACCCTGCGCACAGCTCTCAATCCTCGAGCCGGGGGTTCCGAGAGGTCGAGCCGCGGCAGCGCCAGCAGGCTCTCAAGATGGTTCGGCAACGGTGGGCCGTGGCAGCGCCAGCAGGCTCTCAAGATGGTTCAGCAAAGGTGGGCCGCGGCAGCGCCAGCAGGCTCTCAAGATGGTTCAGCAAGGGTGGGCCGCGGCAGCGCCAGCAGGCTCTCCAGATGGTTCGGCAAAGGTGGGCCGCGGCAGCGCCAGCAGGCTCTCAAGATGGTTCGGCAAAGGTGGGCCGCGGCAGCGCCAGCAGGCTCTTAGGGTATCCTCGGGTTACAGGGAAAATGAGTTCTTCTGGTGTCGGCCGTGACAGCGTCAGTAGGGCTTTCCAGTCCAGGATACAACTGACGTCCTACTCCGGGGCTGGCCCAGATATAGGACTGGAGTCCTTTGATGTCCGGACCCTCGCGCCTGGGGGCCAGAGGGGCCGGGAAGATGGTGTCCAGACACCCAGCAGGGGGGTGGAGCCAGCACCCAGGGATGCCAGGGGCGATCGATACCAGGTGTCCGGGGACGGCTGGAGGCCCATCGAAACTCCCCTTCCTCCGGGATCTGTCGAGTGGCCACTCGACCACCTGGGTAGATCTTGGCGCCTCGATGTCAGGGCTTCGCTGGGGCCTGGGCCGGGGCCGAGGCCACGTGTTCGTGATGTGGTGGGCCCAAGATGGAGTCGGGCGAGGCCTCGTGCTCAGGATGTGATGGGCCCACGATGGAGTCAGGCCGGTGTGGTGGCCCGTGATGGTAACCGGACCGGTAGTGTTGGTGCGTGCAGGATCGGGCTGAAGGGGCCGCCCGAGGCTCTGTGGAGGGCCGATGTCGTCCGGGGCCCGCCATGCGGGAGGGGTAGGACCACTCCATGAGGCCGGGTCCAACACGCGTCCCCCCCAGCTGAAGGCAGGGGAGAGTCACCCATCTTCTTGGGGGTTCTCCTCGCCGAGGCGGAGGAATCGGGACAGGCCGTCAGCATTGGCGTGGTCGTTGCCGGGGCGATGCTCCACAGTGAAGTCCATCCCTTGGAGGGAGATGGACCATCGCAACAGTTTCGGGTTTTCTCCCCGCATCTGCATCAACCACCGCAGAGGCCGGTGGTCGGTCTGGACCCGGAAGTGGGTGCCGAAGAGGTAGGGCCGGAGCTTCTTTAGGGCCCACACGACGGCGAAGGCTTCCCTCTCGATGGTGCTCCATCGCTGTTCTCTGGCCAGCAGCCGCCGGCTGATGAAGGCAAAGGGAAGGTCGGCCCCTTCAGGGTTTACTTGGGAGAGGACCGCCCCAATGCCGTGCTCCGAGGCGTCGGTTTGGACCACAAACTCTCGGCTGTAGTCGGGGGCTTGGAGCACAGGGGCGGTGCACATAGCGGTCTTTAGGGTGTCGAAGGCTACCTGGCACTCGGGGGTCCAGTGCACCCTTTGTGGTAGTCTCTTTGAGGTCAGTTCTGTGAGGGGCCCCACAATGCTCCCATAGTTTTTGATGAAGCGCCGATAGTATCCAGTGAGCCCCAGGAAGGCTCGGACGGCGGTCTGGGTGACCGGGGGCTCCCAGGCCTGGATAGCGTCAATCTTTGGCTGGAGGGGAGCCACCTGGCCGCTCCCTACTTGGTGTCCCAGATAGGTAACGGACCCTTGGCCTATCTGGCACTTGCTGGCCTTTATTGTCAGTCCGGCCCGACGGAGGGCCGTCGGGACCTCCCGGAGATGGGTCAGGTGCGCATCCCAGTGGAGGCTGTACACCGCAATGTCGTCTAGGTAGGCGGCGCTGAACTCTTCTAGCCCGGCCAGCACCCGATTCACGAGTCTCTGGAAGGTGGCCGGGGCGTTTTTCATGCCGAAGGGCATCACCTTGAAATGGTAGTGGCCATCAGGGGTCGAGAAGGCTGATCGCTCTTGCGCTCCAGGTGTGAGGCCGATCTGCCAATACCCGGCCGTGAGATCGAAGGTGCTGAGATACTTTGCAGCCCCCAGGCGATCGATCAGTTCATCCGCCCGGGGGATGGGATGGGCGTCGGTCCTGGTGACTGCATTCAGCCCCCGGTAGTCAACACAGAACCGGAGCTCCGGGGGCGTGCCGGGGGCGGCGGCTTTAGGGACCAGGACAACTGGGCTGGCCCACGGACTGTCGGAGGGTTCGACTACCCCCAGCGCTAGCATCTTGGCCACCTCGGACTGGATGCAGGCCCGCACTCGGTCGGGCACTCGGAAAGCTCGGTGTCTTACAGGCGGGCTGTCTCCGGTGTCTACATCGTGGACACACCACCGGGTGACTCCATGAGTGAGGGAAAACAGATCTGCAAACTGCCCCAGCAGTTGCCGGCAGTCATGGTGCTGTTCTGGGGTCAGGGTGGAGGAGAGCATGACCCCTTCGATGGAGCCGTCCTTCTCAGTGGTGCTCATGAGATCTGGCAGAGGTTCGGAGTCGTCTTCAGCTCCGTCATCGGTCGCTAACAGCAGACTTAGTTCAGTGCGGGCAAAGTGCGGCTTGAGCCGGTTAGCGTGTAGAACCCGGAGGGGGTTCCTGGGGGACTCCATGTCCACCAAGTAAGTGACGGGGGTCTTGCGCTCCACCACCTTGAAGGGCCCCGTCCATTGGTCCTGGAGGGCGCAAGGTTCAACCGGGGACATGACCCAGACCTGCTGGCCCGGCTCGAATTCGATGGACGAGGCGTTCCGGTCATACCAGCGTTTCATCTCCTCCTGACTAGCCTCCAGGTTGGCTTCGGCCAGTTCCCGGAACTTCCGAGTTTGGTTGCGGAGGGTCAGGAGGTACTGGTAGACATCTGGTGGAGCACCTCGGACAGCCGTCTCCCAGCCTTCTTTGACCAGGCTGAGGGGGCCTCGGTCCGGGTGCCCATACAATAGTTCGAAGGGGCTGAACCCCAGGGACTTCTGGGGTACTTCGCGATACGCAAACAGGAGGCAAGGCAGCAGAACATCCCATTTGCGTCGTAGTGGCTCCTCTAGGCCCTTGATCATTCCCTTCAGTGTTCGGTTAAACCGCTCCACAAGTCCATTCCCTTGGGGGTGATACGGGGTGGTGAACTTATATGTGACCCCGCACTGTTGCCACAGGGATCGCATATACTTGGAGATAAAGTTTGTGCCCCGATCACTCACGACTTCTCGGGGGAAGCCGACTCTGGAGAAGATCCCCATTAGGGCTCGGCCTACTACTGGGGCCGTGATGGTTCAGAGGGGGATGGCTTCTGGATAGCGGGTGGCATGTGTAGGAAGGTAGATCCCTGACTATGGTTGCCCCCAACTTTTTGCCTGGTGTTTTGCTGGTTTTCTGACTTAGTTGACCTGGGACCCTGCTATTCAGGGCCCCAGGCCTACTGCTCTCTCTGTAAAATGGATTCCATGTACCTTAGGTACATATCTAATTGGATACTGAGTCACCTTATCAGTCCCTGTACAGTGTACCTTAGGTACCCAGGGCATAGGTGTACCCAGGGCCTACCAGGGGCTGCAGCATATATTATGCCACCCCTGGCTGGCCATCCAAATCTGACACAACTGGCTGCTTGACAGCTGGGGCAAGGTGGTGTAATCACCCTTTGCTTTAGATATAGTATACCTATATCTAAACCTAAATGGACACACAGATCTCCTATCAGTCACTCCTATGGCAGGCCTTGACAATCCTGAAGGCAGAGTGCTTGGAATCATGTGAGATGGTGCTCTGGCATGAGCTGAGCCTGTCTGCGGCTTTCGGGATCTATCCCTTAGCCGTTTCCATGATATCGCATACCATATACTCTTAAGTACATTATAATCCTCGTGGTTATATGCCAACTCTGGTATCGCTTTATCAAAACATGTCGAGTAAGGTGTCATACGAATTGGAATACTAACCCCTCGCCAATTCTGGCGACGGGGTTAGCATTCCACCCTTCTAGAGGGACACGACATGTATGTAACCTGTAACCCCGGTTAAAGTCAGACATAGCCTTAGCTCCACAAAATGGATGCTGCCACCGAGACACAAGTCTGCCCTCCTGCTGCTGGGAGTCCTCCCAGAGCAGGAGGCAAGGACAAAGGGTTTCCTGTCAGGGGCGGTGCCAGCACCGTCCCAGACAGGATTTTGTGTATCCTAGGTAGGCAGGGCTTTAGAGGAAGGTGACTGCAAGTGGCACCCCGGTGCTCACTGTGCATAGGCCGGCTGAAACCAGTTCCAGGGGCACTCCAGCCCCTGGCCTGGGGAAAGCCCGCCAAAGGAGAGGGGTGTAACCACCCCCTCCTAGTCCCACCCATAGGGCAGGACTTAGTCGCGTGCCAGCCCCCTTTTTCAGGATAAAGGTAGGAACTGGCCCCCTTCCAAATCAGATCATCTTTGAATCCTGAAACTACTTTCCACGAAAGGAACTCAAGACTTCTTCCCAAGATTCTCCCTTGTGACTAAGGAGTAGTCACCCTGCAGCAGCAGGCACCAACCAAGCATCGCGGTTTGTTGTCAGTCTCTCGTCCGGATCAAGACTGCTCCAGCATGACGAGAACCGGCTTCCCTGGCACCTCTGACCTCAACCTACATCATCAGCCCAGCTGTGATCCGTGGGTGCGACGAGACCTCGAGGGACCGGCCATCTTCAGAACTGCACGACGCTTGTCCAGCACGACCACCGAGTGACCCTCGACCGAGTGCTTTGGGGTAAGAGAAGCCCCGACCCTGAGCAGCTCCAGCACCGAAGTTCAGCCCCCCTGCATCCACGAGATCTGTGTGGGGCCCTTCTGCTTTTTGCTGCTCACCGCGTTGTCCAGGTCGCTTGCCCGTTGGCTAGTGGCCCCCCCACGACCCTCCACGACGACAACCACTGCTGGTCTGGTTGCTCCAGACTAGCCCTTGCTCCCCTCCAAAAGAGGAGCACCCTGGACCCTCCTGGTCCCCTCAAGACGCCATTTTAGGTCCACCGCGTGGGCCTTGCATTTGCCAAGACTTGTTGCCCCAATCCTGGGTCCAGCGACGTCTACAGCAAGTACCTTCGTGGGACAGCTCGCACCTCCATCCTGGTCGCCGACAACGCCTCCTGGTCCGAGAGACTGCAGAGCCCAGCAGCGCCCACTCACCTGGCTGAGGTGACTTCGTCCGGTGCCATCCTGGTGCCCACCTAAATCACTGGCTAGTGATTCAGAACTTGGTCCCCTCTGCTTACAGGTTTCTTCTTCCCTGATCCAGGCTTGGATCTCCACGAACTTTCTTCACTGGCCGCCTGCCAGCAACTTCTTTCTTCAGGCTCCTGGTTCTTCAACGTGGGTTTCCGACGCAACTTCAACCCTATGCAGCCGCAGCCCCTGGGCTAGGTAAACTGAGTACTCCGGTGCTCCAGCATAGTCCAACACCCTAAGTGTTCGGATCCACTCCCGTTTTCGACCCACCTAGTCGGGTTCGCCCGAGAACAGTAACTTTGCAATTACTAGCATCCATAGACTTTTTCCCGCCTTACGCGTGAGAGTTCCCACTCTGCACACGACGTCCACAGGCCTCCTGCTCCTAACCTAAGTGTTTAGCATTGTAGGCCTAGCGATTCTAAAGTCTAGAAAAGTATTACTTACCTGCTAGCAAGTTCGCATTCCATTTTCTTAGTATATGGTTTTTCGTGCCCCTCGGGCATTTGTGTAAATTGTGCGACTTTCAGTGTTTCTTTAAGAGTTTTGTGGTGTGCTTAGCTCCCTGTCTCATAAAGAGCCAGGGTAGTCTTGTTATAAATAAATATACTTTATTTTTTGATAACAACTTGTGTGGTGTCCTTTCACTTGGTGTTCAAGGGGTAATGTGATGGTAAAACAGCTGGCTTAACACGCCCTCTAGAGTCTTAGCCTTAGACTGCTCGTATCCATGCTACTAGGATAGCTGGTCTATAAGGTTGACTTACAACCAATCATCAATAAGGGTTGTTTGGACTGATACATAGTGATCACTAGAATAGTGAGCACTGCATATCAGGCCAACTTCTCACATTGGTGAGCAGCGGTTGGGATTTGAGCTTGCTGTTGTTTTACAACACATATCCTAAGAATATCATTTGAAAGATCACATAAGTACTGAGGTACATATAACTTAGCTTAGAATACTCTGAGTTCTACTGAACCAGCTGTTGTAGCTCCTAGGGCCTAGCACACCCTAAACTACAACTCTAGCAAGGGATCAGTAGGCAAACATATAGTGTAGGTAAGTGCACCACTTACACCTCACTAGAAAAGCATGTCTACCCAAGGAGAGTCTACTGAGACCCCCTTGTGGTTATTGACCCTCCACAGGTCAAATCAAGATATGCAGCTCTCAGTTTCCAGGAGATGAGACAAGTGTGTACCTCCAGGAAACTGAAACAGGGGTCTAACCCCACCATTCCCTTTCTAATAGGTCTCTTAGAGACTTATGATGCGAGAAAGATTTCTCAGCTAGATGGGAATATGCCAGCCTTAGAGGGTACCTCTGGGGATCCAGACCTCCCCAACACTGCAAATGCAGTTGAGGAGGAGGATCAAGAGGAACTCTCTGGGGATGAGGTAGACAAAGGTCTTGAGGTAGTCAGAAGGCTAACTAGGGCCAACTAAGACTTACTTGGGCTAGGATCTGGGGGACCCCCAGTACTGACCCGAAGTGGGCCTAACCTTGGAGTTAGGAGAGATAGATCTCTTTCTAGGGACTCCATTAGATCTCTGCACTCTAATGCCTCTTCTCAGGGGAGAAGGAACTCTCCCCACAGGAGATTGACTTCCCCTCAGAGAAGAGAGCATGAAGCAAGGATGAGACAAGCTAAACTGAGGATTGAAAGGGAAGAACTTGCCCTGGCCAAAGAAAAGCTTGCCTTTGCTAGAGAGCAGCGGATGAGTGGGATAGTTCCCACTGGTGGCAGCAATCTCCCAAGAGATAGAGAGAAGGGTTTAGATACTAAACACCTGACAAAAATAGTGCCCCCCTTTAAACAAGGGGATGACATCCAGAAATGGATGGCTGCTTTGGAGAGGGCCTGCACTGTGCAGTGCATTCCCCAGAGTCAGTGGGCAGCTATACTGTGGCTCTCCTTTGATGGTAAAGGTAGAGATAAGCTCCTCACTACAAGAGTGGAGGATGCTAACAATTACCAGGTCCTGAAAAATGCACTGGTTGATGGGTTTGGCTTAACCACTGAGCAGTACAGGTTGCTGTTCAGAGACACCCAGAAAACTCAGTCTCAGGACTGGTCTGACTTTGTTGATTGTGCCACTAAGGCTTTGGAAGGCTGACTACTGGGTAGCAAGGTTACTGACTTCACAGGATTGTATAATCTTATTATGAGAGAGCAAGTCTTAAATAATTGTCAGAACCAGTTATTACGCCAGCACCTGGTAGACTCTGATCTGACCTCTCCACAAGAATTGGGTAAGAGGGCAGACAAATGGGTCAGAACCAGGATTAGGCCCAAGAACCAAGGTGGTGACCAGAAAAAGGAATCAACCAAGCCTCAAGAGAAGGGTGGGAATAAATCTACAGATCAAACCACATCAGGGCCCCAAAAATCCTCTGAGGGGGGTGGGTCCCAGAATCCTTCTAATAACCAGAAGAAACCTTATTGTTATCCCTGTAAGCAGGTGGGTCATTTAAAAACTGACAGCAGTTGCCCAAAGAACAACAATAAGGAGAACATACCCCCAAGTAACATTCCCAAACCTCCTGTTACTACTAGTAGTAATCCCCCAGGTGGTGGGAGTGCCCCCAAGAATTTGGGTGCATTTACTTTGGGAGTTCCTGGGGACTCTGGCCTAACCAGGTCCCCAAACTTAGATACTCTTGTCTGTGAGACTGGCATGGGGTTTGCCAACTTCACAACGTGTCCCAACACTTTGGGCAAGTACAGACAGGAACCCCTCATCAATGGTATGAAAGTTGAGGCCTATAGAGATACAGGGGCTAGCATCACCATGGTGACTGAGAGTCTAGTCCCCTCAAGGCAACTTTTGCCTGGTGCCACATACCAGGTGACCAATATTGATGGAGTACAGAGAGATCATCCCATGGCAGTGGTCAATCTCAGCTGGGGAGGTGTCACTGGCCACAAGAGAGTGGCAGTGTCACCAAACTTGCCTGTAGATTGCCTACTGGGGAATGATTTAGAGCTCTCAGCCTGGGCTGAAGTAGAGCAAGAAACCCATTCTAAAATGGTAAACTTCCATGGTAAGGTTAGTGGGTCAGTGATAGCCACAGCCCCAGTCCAAGATGTCCTCCCTGAACAGGTCAGGAGGGCTGTGCCAGTCACAGCCCAATCTCAGACAACTTCCTTCCCAGAACAGGCTGTCAAGGCTGTGATGGTCACAGCCCACACCCAAACTGAGCCCCCTCCTGAAAAGGTTGGGAGAGTTGTGATGGCCACAGCTCAAACTCAGACAGATGATAGTGTTGTGAAGCCTGAAACTATGGATCACTCCACTCAGACAGAGAGCATTGAGGAGGAAGAGAAATCTCCCTCCCACCAGACTTTAGGAAAGGGTCAGCCTCCTCAGGGAACTGATCTGACCCCTTGTGAAGAAACGGCCACAGAGGTAGTCAGGCCTAGCCTGGCAGAACCCCTGATGTCAGTGGACCCTTCCAAGGTGGGACCCAGTCTGGAGCAGGTAACCTGCCCCTCTCTACCCTGCCTCAGTCAGCCCAGGGCTGTAGAGGTCAGGGAGGCCAGTGTTGGACCCCAAAGGGCCCCCTGTCCAAAAGAATCCCCCAATCAGCAGATTAAGGGCACTGAAGCTAGCAGTCCTAGCCAAGTGAAAATAAAACAAACTCCTGAGGGATCCCCCTTAAATTTAGTTAGGGACCTCCCACAGATGGACACTGCTGGGCACAGCCAGACCTGGGACCTAAGGGCCCCAAACCTGACCTGTCCCTCCAGTAAGCCAAACAGAGGGACCCAACCTCCAGCTGTAGGTAGCCAGAGGTTGACCCTGAGAGCCCAAAACAACTCAGTCTTGGAAAGAAAGGCCTCTATGGTGAAAAATGATTGGAGGAAGCTGAGCCCAAAATTAGTGGAGCCTCACTTCAGTACTCCATTTCAGCACCAGCCTTTTACTTTGCCAAAACACACCACAGGTAGAGATTCCCTATGGTGGAGACCCTCAGACACCCTTAGGGTGAGGGATTGCTTAGTGGACCATGAGATAGGGGGTAACCATGCCAGTGCTGGTACTTCCTTATATGGCCACTCAGGCAATATAGGCTTACCTGGCAAGGATAGCCTTATCTCCTTTCGTTTGGGGGGGGGGGGGTTATGTAGGAAGGTAGATCCCTGACTATGGTTGCCCCCAACTTTTTGCCTGGTGTTTTGCTGGTTTTCTGACTTAGTTGACCTGGGACCCTGCTATTCAGGGCCCCAGGCCTACTGCTCTCTCTGTAAAATGGATTCCATGTACCTTAGGTACATATCTAATTGGATACTGAGTCACCTTATCAGTCCCTGTACAGTGTACCTTAGGTACCCAGGGCATAGGTGTACCCAGGGCCTACCAGGGGCTGCAGCATATATTATGCCACCCCTGGCTGGCCATCCAAATCTGACACAACTGGCTGCTTGACAGCTGGGGCAAGGTGGTGTAATCACCCTTTGCTTTAGATATAGTATACCTATATCTAAACCTAAATGGACACACAGATCTCCTATCAGTCACTCCTATGGCAGGCCTTGACAATCCTGAAGGCAGAGTGCTTGGAATCGTGTGAGATGGTGCTCTGGCATGAGCTGAGCCTGTCTGCGGCTTTCGGGATCTATCCCTTAGCCGTTTCCATGATATCGCATACCATATACTCTTAAGTGCATTATAATCCTCGCGGTTATATGCCAACTCTGGTATCGCTTTATCAAAACATGTCGAGTAAGGTGTCATACGAATTGGAATACTAACCCCTCGCCAATTCTGGCGACGGGGTTAGCATTCCACCCTTCTAGAGGGACACGACATGTATGTAACCTGTAACCCCGGTTAAAGTCAGACATAGCCTTAGCTCCACAAAATGGATGCTGCCACCGAGACACAAGTCTGCCCTCCTGCTGCTGGGAGTCCTCCCAGAGCAGGAGGCAAGGACAAAGGGTTTCCTGTCAGGGGCGGTGCCAGCACCGTCCCAGACAGGATTTTGTGTATCCTCGGTAGGCAGGGCTTTAGAGGAAGGTGACTGCAAGTGGCACCCCGGTGCTCACTGTGCATAGGCCGGCTGAAACCAGTTCCAGGGGCACTCCAGCCCCTGGCCTGGGGAAAGCCCGCCAAAGGAGAGGGGTGTAACCACCCCCCTCCTAGTCCCACCCATAGGGCAGGACTTAGTCGCGTGCCAGCCCCCTTTTTCAGGATAAAGGTAGGAACTGGCCCCCTTCCAAATCAGATCATCTTTGAATCCTGAAACTACTTTCCACGAAAGGAACTCAAGACTTCTTCCCAAGATTCTCCCTTGTGACTAAGGAGTAGTCACCCTGCAGCAGCAGGCACCAACCAAGCATCGCGGTTTGTTGTCAGTCTCTCCTCCGGATCAAGACTGCTCCAGCATGACGAGAACCAGCTTCCCTGGCACCTCTGACCTCAACCTACATCATCAGCCCAGCTGTGATCCGTGGGTGCGACGAGACCTCGAGGGACCGGCCATCTTCAGAACTGCACAACGCTTGTCCAGCACGACCACCGAGTGACCCTCGACCGAGTGCTTTGGGGTAAGAGAAGCCCCGACCCTGAGCAGCTCCAGCACCGAAGTTCAGCCCCCCTGCATCCACGAGATCTGTGTGGGGCCCTTCTGCTTTTTGCTGCTCACCGCGTTGTCCAGGTCGCTTGCCCGTTGGCTAGTGGCCCCCTCACGACGCTCCACGACGACAACCACTGCTGGTCTGGTTGCTCCAGACTAGCCCTTGCTCCCCTCCAAAAGAGGAGCACCCTGGACCCTCCTGGTCCCCTCAAGACGCCATTTTAGGTCCACCGCGTGGGCCTTGCATTTGCCAAGACTTGTTGCCCCAATCCTGGGTCCAGCGACGTCGACAGCAAGTACCTTCGTGGGACAGCTCGCACCTCCATCCTGGTCGCCGACAACGCCTCCTGGTCCGAGAGACTGCAGAGCCCAGCAGCGCCCACTCACCTGGCTGAGGTGACTTCGTCCGGTGCCATCCTGGTGCCCACCTAAATCACTGGCTAGTGATTCAGAACTTGCTCCCCTCTGCTTACAGGTTTCTTCTTCCCTGATCCAGGCTTGGATCTCCACGAACTTTCTTCACTGGCCGCCTGCCAGCAACTTCTTTCTTCAGGCTCCTGGTTCTTCAACGTGGGTTTCCGACGCAACTTCAACCCTATGCAGCCGCAGCCCCTGGGCTAGGTAAACTGAGTACTCCGGTGCTCCAGCATAGCCCAACACCCTAAGTGTTCGGATCCACTCCCGTTTTCGACCCACCTAGTCGGGTTCGCCCGAGAACAGTAACTTTGCAATTACTAGCATCCATAGACTTTTTCCCGCCTTACGCGTGAGAGTTCCCACTCTGCACACGACGTCCACAGGCCTCCTGCTCCTAACCTAAGTGTTTAGCATTGTAGGCCTAGCGATTCTAAAGTCTAGAAAAGTATTACTTACCTGCTAGCAAGTTCGCATTCCATTTTCTTAGTATATGGTTTTTCGTGCCCCTCGGGCATTTATGTAAATTGTGCGACTTTCAGTGTTTCTTTAAGAGTTTTGTTGTGTGCTTAGCTCCCTGTCTCATAAAAAGCCAGGGTAGTCTTGTTATAAATAAATATACTTTATTTTTTGATAACAACTTGTGTGGTGTCCTTTCACTTGGTGTTCAAGGGGTAATGTGATGGTAAAACAGCTGGCTTAACACGCCCTCTAGAGTCTTAGCCTTAGACTGCTCGTATCCATGCTACTAGGATAGCTGGTCTATAAGGTTGACTTACAACCAATCATCAATAAGGGTTGTTTGGACTGATACATAGTGACCACTAGAATAGTGAGCACTGCATATCAGGCCAACTTCTCACAGCATGGTCCACCATCACGAGGATGAAGCGGTGCCCTTGAGAGGTGCGGGGGCCCAGGGGCCCCACGATGTCTATCCCCACTCGCTCGAAGGGGGTGGTGACCACGGGAAAAGGCTGGAGCGGGGCTTTGACTTTCCCCCCCTCTTCCCGCTGGCTTTACAGGTCGGGCAGGTTCTGCAGTGATTATGCACATCGTTGCGCATTTTCGGCCAGTAGAAGTGGGTCACCAGGCGGCTGTAAGTTTTGTCCTGCCCCAGGTGCCTGGCGAGGGGCACATCATGTGCTAAGTTCAAGAGGAAGTCTCTAAATTGGAGGGGAATGACCAGCACCCTGCTGGCCCCTAGTTCGGCAATCTTCTGCTCACTGTAGAGAAGGTCGTTGTCCCAATAGACCCAGTGGGACCCCGCAGGGTCTCCAGCGGCTTGAGTGGCGGCTTGTCGTCGAATTCCCTCGAGGGAGGGACAGGTGCTCTGTTCTTGTCGGAATTGTTCGTGGGTGGGGCCACCTTCTTGGCGCCACTGAGCCAGTTCTGGAAGGTGGCCGAGCTCGGTGATTTCTTCATGGCTGGGCCCCTGGGGGCCGGGTTCAGGGTCAGCGTCCTCAGGGACGGCGGGCGGTGGAGGTGCGAGCCACTCCGGCTCCTCGATCGGGGCTTCCTCCGTTGGGGTGGAGGCTCGGGCAGACATGGAGCGGGTGGTCGCACAGACCCACTCGGGAAGGCCTAGCATCCCCAGATGCTCTCTCCGCTCTACGCCGGCCCAGAGGGAACTTTCCAGGTCGTTCCCGAGGAGGCAGTCCACGGGGGCATCGTCTCGGACAGTCACTTTCAGCATGCCCGACACCCCTCCCCACTCGAAGGGGATGCGGGCCATCTGGCACAAACTCTCAGAGTTGTCCGCCGACCGTACTGGGCACAAGACGTTGGGAAGAATTTGTTCGGGGGTCACCAAGTGGCAGCGGACCGCCGTCACGCTGGCTCCAGTGTCCCGGAGGGCTTCGGCCCGGCGTCCATTGATGGTGACCCATTGGCGGTATTTCTGGGTGTTACCTGGGATCGGGTCTCGGGGGATCATGTCTCGATCATAGCTAAGATCATAGCGGCGGGCTCCCACTCGGCCTGCTCGGTGTCGTCGCCCTCTTCTTCGCCTCCCTCTGCACTCAGGGCGGCGGCCGCGATCTGGCGGCTCGGGGGACCGGTGGTGCCGGGTCGCTGGTTCATCGGGCAGAGAGGGTCGTTCGCATAATGGCTCTGTCGCTGGCATCTGTGGCACGTAACATTCGGGCGGGGCCCGGGTCTTGCTGGGGGGCCCCCCCTCCGACCCAGGGATGGCGACGTGGAGGTAGGGGATGACCCTGTGGGGGTGTCTCGGCCCCTGCTCTGGCCTCCTCCGCCACCTCGGGGTCGGTGGTTCCCCGGGGATCCCCGGCCGTAGTCTCCCATCGGACTCCGGGGAACTCGGGTGCTCACCCATCTATCCGCCTCGACAGCGAGTTTTCGTGGCTCTGTCAATTTGCTGTCGAGGAGGTGCTGCCGGAGTTCGATGAAGCAGTTATTGGAAAGATGTTCCCATAGAATGAGGTCGACCAACTGCTGGTAGGTGGTGACCTGGCAGCCTCTGATCCACCCTTCGAAGGCTCTGCTGTAAAAGTTCACGTACTCCACCCAAGTGGTACCGGGGATTTTTTTACAGTCTCGGAATCGCTGCCGGTACATTTCGGGGGTGAGTCCGTAGCGAGTGAGGAGGGCAGTCTTCATGTGTTCGTACGAGGTCATCTCGGCGGCGGGGAGCTCTAGCAGGGCGTCTCTCCCCTCGTTGATGAAATTTCCCCATAGGCCGGCGCCCCAGTCTTTGAGGGGTACTCGATGGGCGGTCATGGCGACCTCGTAGGCTTTGAACCACTGTTGGATGTCGTCGTTCTTATAGTATTCTTTGACGACCTCCTTGGGTATGTGCACCTTCGTGTCCACCGGCGGGGGTGAGGTCTTGCCCCCGGCGGTGCCGGGTTCGTTTGTCTTGGCCTTAATTTCCAGTTCTTTGAGGCCGCGCTCATGCTCGAGCATGAGTTTCTTTTCTTCGAGGTCTCTTTGTCTTCGCCTTTCCTCTAGGTCTCCTTCCAGCCGTAGTTGCTCGAGGGCTAATCTCCTTTCTGCCAGCTGTATCTCTCCTTCTTGTCGGAGTTGGGCGAGCTCCAACTTGTGGAGCCGGTTCCTCTCTCGTTCTCGGGCGTCTTCGTGGGAGAGGCCCGTGTCTAGGTTTGCGGGTCTTTCCCCCGCTGGGTTCGCGTCGGTCTCCGGGCGTCCGTTCGGGCCCGGGTTGTCTTCATTCTGGGGTGGCGCGTTATCGGCGTCTGCCCAGGCTTGCAGGGCCGATTTAAAGTCCTCTTTGGTGTTGAGGCCCGTGGTAGCGATGCCTAGGTCCTTGCAGAATTGTTTTAATTCCTTGTGGCTGTAATCTTCCATCTTTTCTTTCTGGAATTCCGCAGTCGGTCTGGTTTCCTGAGTAGTCATGGTCGCGGTGTGTTTTTCTCGGTAGTGAGTGAATTACTCTCTGTACGATCTGCGTCGGCTCGGATCCCGTCGCCTGCCACCAATGTTAGAAAGGCGACCCCGGGGGAGGCAGAAGATGTCTGACTGACCACCCCTAGGTCCACCTCTCCGTCAAGAAGTAGCCGAGCGTTACCGAGAGGCCTCCTGGGTGAGGGCCCTCTCCTAGGATCGTACAGCAGAGTAACCACAACACTACAAATGGACACCACACCAGAGGTCGAGTTCGTAAGCTTTATCAGGAAATAAAGGTTGCTGGTTCTCAGCGATATATACAAGTAGATCGAGGGGTCTGTAAAGTCTCGAAAAAGGGGTTAGGGTAGCGGGACAGTCCCGGTTGGGGTGCAGGAAGGGATACCCTGCGCACAGCTCTCAATCCTCGAGCCGGGGGTTCCGAGAGGTCGAGCCGCGGCAGCGCCAGCAGGCTCTCAAGATGGTTCGGCAACGGTGGGCCGCGGCAGCGCCAGCAGGCTCTCAAGATGGTTCAGCTAAGGTGGGCCGCGGCAGCGCCAGCAGGCTCTCAAGATGGTTCAGCAAGGGTGGGCCGCGGCAGCGCCAGCAGGCTCTCCAGATGGTTCGGCAAAGGTGGGCCGCGGCAGCGCCAGCAGGCTCTCAAGATGGTTCGGCAAAGGTGGGCCGCGGCAGCGCCAGCAAGCTCTCAGGGTATCCTCGGGTTACAGGGAAAATGAGTTCTTCTGGTGTCGGTCGTGACAGCGTCAGTAGGGCTTTCCAGTCCAGGATACAACTGACGTCCTATGTCTCGGGCGATACCCAAAAACCCGGGACATGTATCGGGTCTAGAGATTCATCAGTCCAACAAGTACCGACTTGCACCCACCTGGGTGATCCACTATTGAACTACAAGTACCAGAATCCCGAGGGGCGATCCGGAGGAGGGGCTAGCGGTGTGCGCTCCATTGCTGTGGTTTCTACAACTGACGTCCTAGTCCGGGGCTGGCCCAGATATAGGACTGGAGTCCTTTGATGTCCGGACCCTCGCGCCTGGGGGCCAGAGGGGCCAGGAAGATGGTGTTCAGACACCCAGCAGGGGGGTGGAGCCAGCACCCAGGGATGCCGGGGGCGATCGATACCAGGCGTCCGGGGACGGCTGGAGGCCCATCGAAACTCCCCTTCCTCCGGGATCTGTCGAGTGGCCACTCGACCACCTGGGTAGATCTTGGCGCCTCGATGTCGGGGCTTCGCTGGGGCCTGGGCCGGGGCCGAGGCCACGTGTTCGTGATGTGGTGGGCCCAAGATGGAGTCGGGCGAGGCCTCGTGCTCAGGACGTGATGGGCCCACGATGGAGTCAGGCCGGTGTGGTGGCCCGTGATGGTAACCGGACCGGTAGTGTTGGTGCATGCAGGATCGGGCGGAAGGGGCCGCCCGAGGCTCTGTGGAGGGCCGATGTCATCCGGGGCCCGCCATGCGGGAGGGGTAGGACCACGCCATGAGGCCGGGTCCAACAAAACATAACTAGCAACCCTTGGGTTCTCAAAGTTTACTATGATACAATCCCCGCTTATATTTTTTGGTCTAGTGCCGATCCAGCCAACTCTCCTTACATAAATTACCCGTCCATCCCAGGTATCAGGCAAGGGTCTATTTTCTTTAAGCCAGAATAAGGTTTTATTCAACAATTCCATGTAAGACTCTTGTTTGCCTGGACTAATTTCGGGCACCCCAGTTAATACTGCCACAAAAGGCTGGCAGTCGGGAGGTAGATTGGCATTTGGAACTATCCCCCCCTTGGGGCCCCTGCCTGACAGCAAGACATGGGCTGGTACTGGTTTAGCTATATTAGGGGTGGTACTCTCGGGGGCCTTACTAGGGGCTGGAGTGTTAATACTTGCTCGTCCACGAGTGCTATTAGCCCTGGGACATGTCGTCTTTTTAGCTGGAATGGTATTAGCCTTGGAAGGCTTCGAGTTGACTGTGGCATTAGGTGCCAACGGCTCGGGTTTCTTCGCTGCCCCTGGGCGAGCCGCGGAGTTAGGTGCAGGGACAATCATTACTGGAACAGGTGCGGGACCGGCTATAATATTAGATATAGGAGTATGACATTGTGGGGCGATCGGAGTCTCCCTACTGTCTGGTCCTCCCCCAGCCGCTTCCTCCCTAATTCTTAGCTGCAACTTAATACATGATTTTAGGGAGAAAAAATTGTCTAAAGTTGTCTGCTCTAGTTTATCCATCCGCTCTGACAGACCCTGGATTCTCTCTAATACAGGGAGAAGTAATACTTTCATCATTTTCTCCATATTTGCAATGGAAACAGAGTCTGAGGGTAAGGGCGGGGTAGAGGTCCCTACGGGATCGCTAATCTGGTTTGTGCAGACATTGGGCACTGTCCCCCCCTTAGCTCCCGTCGAAGTGCTGATGTCCCGTCCCACTACCTTTTAGGCACCTCCTGGCCTAGTGCCTAACCCCCGGGATCTCTTGTATGTTTTAACCAATCTGCCTTTCAGAGGGCTAGCCATTCTTTTTCGTTTAATTGGTGCAGGGTGTATTTGTGCCTGTACTACGAGTACAGGTTGAAGAGGTGTGTCCATGTGTGTAGGAGTTCTAGCCAAGGACGATGTAGGGGCAGTTGACTCACTATCCGGGGGGTCTGAGGCAGTATTACTTTCAGCTAGATAAGCTTCAGCCATCAGACTCTCCAACCTATCTATACTTGCTCTTAGGGCGGTGGTCCAGGGGAGGAGATACAGGGATTAATGGGTCAAGAGGACACGCTGGCGATGGCACTAGAGCAATCAGGCCCAGCGATGACCGTTTATCAACAAGGGGTCCACAAGAAATGCGCCGCTCTGTCATAGTGATCTCCTTTTCTATGACAGTAGCCACACGAGTGATAAACTTGTCCATGGTGCCAACCAAACCCCCATCCTCACCTATGCCCCCCCTTCTCAAGGTTTTGCCTGATCGAGTTGCCATCGACATGACAGTGATGGCAGGGTATGGGCACAGTACCTTCAATAAGACTCTTTTTCCTGGGACAGTTGGAGAATAACGGGAGTTCAAGGATCCTTTGCAGCCAAAAGTCAGATTTCAGGGGGGTGGCTCAGCCCAGCCACGAACAGCCCCGGACGGCCACAGACGGCCCGCCCTTTGCCCGGGCTTCCCCCGGGACGCTCCCGCGCGCTCCCGCACGCTCCCGCGCAGCGGCAGTCTTTGGCCAAAATATAGACCGTTCGGGCACCAGTGGGCGGGGCTTGCTGGTAGCGCAGGAGCAGGTGCTGACAATCAAGCAGGGACTCTTGGGAGATTGAGTCCCTGCTACGCTGCTCCTCGCGCCTCTCAGTACTCACAGGCGTTGATGTTTCAGCCTGGACCGCCCAGTCTCACCAGTCCCGGTAAGGTGTTCCTCGGTCTTTTTCACTGATTGTTGCGCAGCGGCACCCGCGAAGCGGGTGCGGCAAGGAGTTCGGCAAAAGCGATGATCCACTCCTCTCTAATGCTGCGTCCCTCTTGGTGAAACAGGCTCAAGGACAGCAATGTGTACCACGCGCTTTGTACAGGTCATAAACTCAGAGGTGAAAAATATCGGGAGCCATGAGCATGCCCAGGGACCCAAGAATAATCCACGCTAAGCTGAAGCTTAGTTTAAAGTCTGCGTTGACCGCGATGCCGAAGAAAAGCAATTTAAAAACCGAAGGAACACGGAAGAATGTGTACTGTACAAATGCTCATTTTATGTGCACAACCATTTTTTAAATGCATTTTATGTATTTTGGGTGGGAGTGTAAACAAATGGTTTAGATATGTTTTAGTGCTTAGAATTTAGTAATGTCGAACATAATAAAGTGGAGTGGGTGTTGTATAGCATTTTAGGACCCTAGTGTAATTTTCCCGAATCATGCCCTTATATAGGTATAAATCACCATATCCTTATATAGGCATAGAAATCATAACCATATTTAGACATAGCTCATGCAGTTCAAATACCGCATGGCTACTTCCACTAGTTCCGAAAATCCACAACGATTTCTTGGAAAACTCGGCTTCAGCAGTTAGGGACTTCCCCTTGCTTGAATATTGATTTGTCCAAGAACTCATGGAGTTTTCAAAGAACTGAGACTCTTTGATGACGTTATTATGTCCAACTTTACGTCAAACTCGGCACCTTCAAGGTATAAATATGCCCACACTTGCCATAGCAAACACACAGTGGTTTGGAGCAGTTCGACTATCTACTTGCCCGACGCATCCTGCTGCAGCAAGTGTCGAAGGAAACCGACCCTCCAGCAGACGCACTGACAGAGACGCTGTCTTTTCTCTTGCCGAGAAATCCAGCTCCAGTGTTTCCAAGCTCCCATTGCGGGGTGTTGGGAAATCGAGTCCTGAGACAGAGAGATACCAGACCTCCTTCATTCTAAACCAAGATACGGAGCTGATAAGACCCTAAGAGAAATCTTGGATAGATTCTTGGCAAAATGAAACTAAACTTATGCTACACCATACTTACTTCTTCCCTAGTACTAGACTTAGGTTAGGTACATCGGGGTAGGTGTATTTTAGAAGAACCAGTTGAGTACTTTTAGTCTTTATTTATTAATGCATGTATTTTATGGCTTATTTTATAATACTCTTCCTGCTGTACGCATTACACTTTGCAGCCAGTATTACGATTGTAGCAGTTCATTTCTTCTGCATGAGAAAGAAGACTGTTCAATAAATACTTTTATTGAAAACACCTGTCTCTCTATTTCTCTGCACCTCTGATAAAACCAAGCATGCACGATTGACTGAGTAACATATCTATCTAATGTTTCCACGACTCTGAAGATACGTTTTTTCTTGGGGAAACAAAGTTGTCATGTTTATGCGGTTGTCAGAAACTAATCCCTTCTTGTTTATTCGAGAAAGTTTCTAGTGACCTCTGAGCTACCTGGCACTCACAATTAAGTCTAATATGTTCGATAGAGACCTAGTAGACATAAGTCCTACATCACATCTATAGGATATATTATTCCAATGTGCAGAGCCTATTGGGAAAATAGGAACTACACTACAATAGTTCTGTAACTCTGCAGGATCCCAACACAGGCCCGAAGCAAAATTCTATCCATGAGGCTGATCACGCTCGGGATAGCAGATTTCAACCCCGCTTGGGCCCAAAGAGGGGACTCCATATCCTGCAGGCTATGTACGTACAAAAGGGAATCCTGGCTGCACCTTCTCTGTTGCTGTCCTCATTTCAAGAATGAACGCCGGCGACTGCTGCGCCCGATCTGCCTCAATCGGAGCTTAACAACATGCTCGGAAGCATCAGCCCTGTGTTTGTCAACCACCAACACTATGTTCCTGTTACGATCGCGGAAGCACCGCAAACTACAATTCCCGGCATCCTCCGGGAAAGAACTACCGCTCCCGGCATCCTTTGCGGCGCATCGCGCTCCCGCGATACTGTACAAAGGGGGAATGGCGGCCAGGGAGCGTTGTCAGTGATTCCGGACCTGTAGCTGGTCTCGACCTTCTGTGTTCTGTCTGCACGGTGTGGTAAGAGTGTTGTTACCGCGACGCTGTGAGCCTTGTACTCAGCGGCGGTTGGTATCCTACCCACCTCTGGCTATGATGTCATATTTTGGAGACCTTTTCTAGTTCTGGTTTTGTTTTTGCTTTGGGGATTTCATTGGATTTGTCCCGGTTGGTATTTTCGGCCAACGGCGGTGTTACTGTTGTAACTATCGAACATTGGATGGTTACTCCTTTTGGGTGCTTCTTTTGTTATTGTACATAAGACTATTCCTGGAACCCAGCTAAGAGGCATTAGTTGGGGATTCCATCTTGGGATCTCCAGAGGAGCTTTGTGTGACAAAGGAAAACACTGTGTGTGGAAGGGGTATCACGGATTATATATGTACATATGTGTAACTTGATATTTGACTTTTGTATTTAACAGGGGATTAGGAGGTGTGGAACACACTCTACCCCTGTGAGGTTTAGCGGAGTCTTATCTAGGTAGGTGCATAGAGCAGGAACAGTTGGGTTGTAGCAAGCACTGTGTTATATTTTCTTCTAGATTACTTATGTTTCTGTATGTTCTGTATCCTTATAGTTACATCATATCCAACCCTACGTTGCCTCTACACATCCACAAGGCTTTGTCTTTTCTTTTACAGGTATGAACCCTCATAGCAACAGTTGTAGAATCTAACCATTTACAGTGAAGGGATTCAGTCTTATGTCTGTGTTCTGTTTATGTCTTTCAGATCTCCCTCCCTGCTGTCCCCATCCTTTCCTTCCTTGCTCTTTCATATTTTCCCCTCACTTAATCCTGTCAACACTCTGTGCCATAAAGGCTATCCAGGTGTTGGCTAGATTTAGAGGTGGGCTTACCTTTCAACAAACCGATCCTGAGGACTATTCATAACAGTTCCTAGCGAGATCAGCGAAATTCGTTCACCAAATTAGTTTAGCACTAAAAACCCATAATGAGAGTATTTCATCACTCAGGAGGCTCACCTCAAAAGCAACTGATCAGAGTTGAAGTGCACTCGTCACGTAGCTTCATTGACAGTGCCACTTGAACGCCCCCATATGGAAGACAGTAAGGATTTGTCCCAACGCATACAATGGCTGGGAAAAGGCCAATCAATGGGACTAAGACTGTGGGAGCTGTATCCTTCTTTTTCATTCTGTTTTTTTTATACCATTTATTTTATTTAGCACAGGCGTACACATTTTTTTAAACAAACAAGGAAGTTTTTTTTTAGAATTACTGTTCTCTGTACTTTCTCTTTTTACTGTAAAGATTTTAATCAATTGTACAGTTAATAAAAAAAAAACTTAAACCTTGAACCTTGCAGGATCCCTGCAACATAGCAACGTCAATGTTTGGCCTAGTACTTATTGAAGGGACTCCCTGAGTAGTGCTTGTGCTTGTCCACAATACCCTTGCACCGTTTCCCAGAGAATTCCGTGGTGGGGGGGCTTTGCCTCCTTAGTTTGTAGGGATCACCTATTGCTGTAGGTTTTTTCAAGCTTGAATTTTAAAAGGTTTTTGACCTGTATTTAGTGCTACTGTTTGAATCCCTTTCTTTGGCTTGATGGTTCAACTGGTTGAAATTCTGGCTCATTGCCATGCGACGGTTTCTCAACAATTGTTGCAGCATGGAGTGCCCAGTGCTGGCTCCCCAGTTGTTTTTGTTGTTGAGGCAGATCCTGCGTACCGTTTTGAAGTGTTTTACTCCTGGGTACATTTCCCGCTGTGGATGCGATTCATAATTCTTTCCATACTAATACAGCTGCTGCTGTTCTGGCAGCTCATTGCCCTTATGCAGTTGTTTATGTTCCTCTTATGGCTTAGGAGCACCAGATCTGGTTGAATGGCACCCTACCCTATCCTATTATTATTGTTGATATGGGCCCCTTAAGCATTGATGGGGCCTGTGTTGGCAGGTTTTAAGTATGCTACAGCCAATGTGGTGGATCTACGCTTGATGTATGCTCAGAATGTGCTTCCTTATAGACGCCTGATCCAATTTGTTTCCGTGCCTATCTCAAGAGCTCCACCTGGGGCTGTGCCACCTGTGCAGACTGCACACGGTGGGGGTCTTGTTATTAGCCCTGTTATTATTACTTCAGTCATAAGCAAACGTCCTCAGAATTGTGAGGACTTTTCCTTTTGGATTTCTTAGAAAATGTATCAGCTTGATGTAGTTTTTCATCTTATGGGTCCTGTGGACTGATTTTACCCTTGGCCAACTGCAACACCTGGGGGACGGTGTTTGACTCGGTGTATACACTTTACTATGGCACCCTCTCAATAAGCATTCTTCTGAGCATTCTCAAACAAATACTGAATGAACATGGGTCAGGTCCTACCATAGATTTCGGGATAAAACTGATGGGTATTTTTCCCATTGTCTCCAAAATTATTCTTTTCAATGTTAAAGGTGAGGCAGCATCCTTGATGGTTTGTCAGCGCCTTTTAGCTGTGGCTGACATTGACAGGGAAATTGAGTTGCCTTTTATTATTGCTGATGTGTATACATCCTTAGGTAGCATAATTTGGAGGTCAGACCATCTACCCAACCTCAAGGTAAGCCCCCTCCTCAGGTGGGTCTTCTTGTCTTTTCTAAAAAGACATGGGACAAATCTAAGCAGCAACAGAAGCCTAGGTCTATTGGTGGGTCACAGCCACCTGAAGCTGCTGAACAAAGATACGATTTACGTGATCGCTCTAAATTTAAACTCCAGAGATGTTCCAGGTTCCTTATCTTCATTCCACTTGTTCCCTTCAGGAATCATCTGATCAAGAGTAGGACCGATGGGTAAGGCAGGATTGCAGACAAAGCGAGTCTGCGAATCCCAAGCGGGACCCGCAGCACTCGTTTGACATGAAAGTTAAGAGATAGGAACCCTTTCTAGAAGAAGAAAGTTGCTGCTTTTACCAGCAAAATATGCCCCTGACGGTGAGAACCCTCCTCCTGGACAGGAGCTGGGCAGTGACTCTCCTCGACAGCACAGCGATAGTTATCGTAGTGTGCCAAACATTCCACCCATTTCTGGAGACAAAAGCAACTGATACCTTTGTAACTGTTGAAACCAAGGACAGCCACGTGCTCCACCTGATCATCATGTAGACAATAAAATTGAAGGTGACATCAAACGCACCATTAATGCTATTTTGTGGGACAACTTGACTTCTTCTTGCGACATCTTCTTGGCGGAGGTCGACTGGCGTCCTCCATTTGCTCTAGCGTGTCCTTTGGCCAAGGATGTGATCCAGATGAGACTAAGCATGCTTATGCTTCTGAATGAGCTCTTGCCTTGGCCCCTGTCTTATACCACAGCCAGGCATGTTAGGATAAGAATTCTCCTTTGCATGTAGCTCCGATACCTTCTACTCCTCAGCCGTAGCTTAAATATCGAATCAAATGTGATGCTAATGCATCCCTAAAAAAGAGATTCCTACTCAATTGGATTATTAGGGTGTAATTGAACCCTGTGTCTCTGCATTGAATAATCCTCCTTTTCCTGTTTTGAAACCTAATGGCTCATATTGCATTGTTTTGGATTTCTGACATTTGAATACTCAGACTCATACTTTTGCTGTGCAAAACACGCATAGTACAGCTTTAGTCAAAGGTTTAAAACTACACTTAATATTCCAAATGTATTTTTTCAGTCCCAACCTGGCTCCTGAGGGCTGGGATTTGTCTGCGTTCAACGCCCTTGGTTCCAAGTGGCTGCTCATGGGGTATAAGAATAGCCCCGGGGTTTTTGTAGCATGTATTGTTTCCCTTTTGCATAATATTGATCCTGACGCTTTCGCCTATGTCATTGACATACACCTTACAAATAATGAATTAAATACCCATTTCGAGAGAGTGGATCACATCATCACGCGATTCACTGCTCTTGGCTACAAGTTCAATTTTGCAATGTTGCATATTGCATCTCTGGACGTCCTTTCTTTTGGTTATGAATTGATGAATGAGGGTGGGGGCTGGCGCCTTAGTTTTTTTAGAAATGTGCACAATTGTAACCTCCATCTACCCTGAACAAACTCCAATCTCTGCTTGGTTTTCTGACTTTGGTAGGACTTACATTCCTGACTATGATATTATCAGACCTCTTTATGCTTTGATACACCCATCCTTTTCTGCTTCCTCCTGGCTTTCGGAATGCACTGCGGTGCTATGTGCCTTACAGTTGGATTTGCTTGCTACGCTATACTTACAGACTAGATTGAATACTACCAATTTGGTCATCCGGATTCTGCCTGGTGTGATCAGCGTCACTTATGTGACATTCAATGAGAATGACACTGTCCCAATTGCTTATAAATCTCATCTGTAAACTCCTGCAGAACTGTGTTTCTCTTCTACAGAAAAAATAAGACTGCTGTGCAGATGGTAATTCTCAAAGAACATTCTCTTGCTCAAGGTAAAGCATTTTTCGGCGTTTCGCCTGTGTCGGCCTTAGAGGCAGTCATGAAAGCTGTATTCCTAATTCTAGAGCTCTGCATCCTTGTTGGAGTCAATGGGCAAAGTAATTAACATTCACTGATGTCAGCTTTTTATTTTATTTTATTTTGTTTACCCTTCCTTGAAAATACAAGAGTTTCTTCAATATGAATATGTTCACCCTCCCCCATCTTCTGTTATTCCCCTTAATTGGTGCAAATGTATAATTTGCATTGATGGTTCAGCTCAGCTGGCCATTGGTTCTAAATAGGCTTACTCTGCAGCTTGCACTATTGTCGTTGGTTGAATGAAAGATAGAGTTTTTCACCCTACGTTAGTTCACACCCAGTCCCTTGGGGACTGTACGGCCCAACTGGCCAAATTGAGGGCTCTCCGTTTAGTTCTCGAATATGCTGAGCCTGAATTACCCACCCTTGTTGTGTGGGATTCTTTCTATTGTGTTCAGTCCTTCAATGACAATTTGGGTTTTTTGGGAAACAAAAAGATTTTTGGGATTCTAAAGGTAGTACGATAAAGCATAAAACAATTTGGGTTTGGTTGGCTGCTCTTAAAGAACGCCTGCCACTAATTCATATTTTGCATACATTGGGCCATGAAGATGCAGGAGCACATGCTATTGGGAATTCAAAGACTGATGAGGCAGCCAAATCTGCAGTAGCCACAGTTAAAGTAGCCGCAGTTACAAGTTCTATGACTAAAATTGATGATAACATTTTGGCGGCCACCACCGTAATTCGTGATGGTGCTCCCTTTCCTCAAGGATCATTTAAATATACTTACCAGTGGCTACTGACAAAGTTCCTTCAGTCTCCATTCCTAAGGTTGGTGTAGGAAAGTGGGTTTCTGTTGCAGTAACCTTCCCACTTTCTGCCAGCCTACTGATGCACTTTGACTTGATACGCCCTGGGTCCCTATCAATCAAGTCCCAGGCCTGTGTTCTTTCCCCAAAACTAACAAAATTGGCATCTACGGCCACAGGTTAACCCATGGAAAATGGTACCACGGGTACCCAGGGCATTTTTGACCAGGGAAGACCTATAAGGGCTGCATCACTTATTGTGTCACCCGTAGAGAGCCTGTACCTTTACCCACACACACTGCCTTTGCAGGCTGCGTGTGTTGGTGCAGAACAAAGTAAAGAGTCAACATGGTACACATTCCTGTGTGCCATGCCTACAAACTACTGCCCTTGCATAAGTCAGCCACCCCTCTAGCTGGGTGCACTATACCAGTGGTGAGGGTACAGATGCATGAACCCTGTGCCCCTACAGTGTTTAGTCCATTCTTAGATATTGTGTAAGTGCAGTGTTGCCATTAAGAGTATATGAGGCTAAGAGCTTGTCATTACGAACTCAACAGCACCATAATGGCTAGATTGAAAACTGAGAAGTTTGGTGTCAAACTTCTCAGCACACTAAACCCGCACTGATTCCAGAGTGAGATTTAAGGAAAAATACACTCAGAGGGCATCTTAGAGATGCCCCCTGAAAAAGACCAGCCTCTGGTGGGGCCCTGACTGGTACACACCAGCCTGCCACCACAAGACGTGTTTCTGGACCCCTAGGGTGGGAGCCTTCACTCCTGAGCCCAGAAACAAAGACTTCCCTGGGCGGAGGTGTTCATACCTCTCTAGTGTCTTGCTTTGAAAACAGATTGTTCTGTATGTTCTGTGACTCTTCTTAGAATGTAGAATCTGTAGGTTGCTAAGGAAGGCGGCCTAACTGGGCAATTGACAGTTACCAGTCTTCGCTGTTGGATGGGGTCGCTAATGTCCTTGACTCAATAAAGACTATCTAACCTTCTTATTCTGCCTCCTGCGTTCTTGAGAAGATGGTTCTTACATTTGGAGACGATCGGAAATAAGAAGATGGACCCACTCTTACAAGAGACCCCAACACACCATTTTATTGAAGACGCCTCGCAGATAACTACGGGCCTCATCTCCTTCAACAGACAAGATAAACACCTGTAAGTTCTGATCATGTGGCGTGTGTGTTTGGGACGCTGACCACAGATGTGTGTGACTGCACCGTTTTGGCTGACATCCCTATCTACAGCGTGTGAAGGAAGCAGATCATGTGAGGACTTTCTGGCCTGCTGCGCATCAATAATTAATTGGCTAACGTCGTTATCTACTCTGTGTGGAGCAATTGTTGTGCCAATACTTTGCTGAACTTTAATTGCGTAACATTGGCTGAAGTCGTTATCTACTCTGTGTGGAGCAATTGTTGTGCCAATACTTTGGTGAACGTTCATTGCATGACATTTGGCAATGGAAAATATTTGGAACCCCTTCTCAGCGCGAAACACATTTATTTTGTAGCGCGTGTAGAGCAACAGGTTTCTAAGTAAACTGCTTTGCTTTTGTTTGCCATTCTCCAGCTGCTTACGTCTTTGGGTGACGTTCGCCACTAACTTGCATTCATCAAATGTGTTGGAGACCTTCACCGCTGACACACAGCGTTAGCATTCTTCGAATGTGCCACGGGCCTTGTAGTGTGATGTCTTCTTCCATCCTGCACTCTTCAGCGCTTCACAGTTCTTCACCGCTGACACGCACAGCATTAGCTTTCTTCAAGCGTGTCACGGATCTTCAAGGCTGACATGAACAGCATCTCTACGAGTAACGTCATCTCGTCATCAATGCCATTTTGATTGGTTCCTTGGTGCCACTGAGTTTGAGCGCTGAATGGCACAACTTTTCTTGGGATGATTTTGAATATCAATCTGCATTAATATGAATGGGCATTGTGCGTGTCAACGTGCCTCACCGCTGACACTCACAGCATTTTCTTCTGGCATTTATTTATTTATTTATTTTCTCAGCCTTCGACTGACAGTATGTGTGTCACGGGGCTCTACTGCTGATGTGCACAACTTTTCTTCTGGGTCTTGTACACCGGTTCTCGCTGACGTGCACAGCATACCTACTGTCAAACAAGGTATTGTTCTTAGCCATTAAGAGAAATTACTGGCTTGATTGTTACAGACTCTGAACTGGTACAGATGCAGGTTTTATTTAACAGGGTTATTCATAGTTATTAAACAATATGTTTTCCTTTTAATTTATTTATATTTAACTCCTGTGCCTAACCATTCTAAGGTATTTCATAATGCAAAATGTACCTGCTCCTCCTTTCTTTTTATCTTCTCCTAGTGAGGCTGCTCTTCCATGGCTAAAGTGGAAGAAGGTTTTTAGCCATTATGCTAGGGACTGTAGTACATCCCTCAGTGCAGATAAGAGAACACCTTTATTAATGCATTGTTTGGGCTCTGAGGGACAGGAAGTTTTCGAGCACCTTCCTGAACTCTCTGAGGGAGATGCAAAAGGGCTAAACGAATTGGAAATTGCCATTAAAAAACTTGATTTGCATGATCTTCCTAAAAATAGCACCATCCTTGAAAGGTACCATTTCAGAAGGAGGATGCAGAGGCAGGAAGAGTCTGTGGAGCAATACATTACTGAATTGTGCAAACTTGCTGCTACTTGCAATGTTGCAGTATTTTTGGATGAACGTCTACGTGATCAATTTATGGTGGGCTGTTGCATTGACAAAGCTAAGGATAGCTTGTGACGAAAAGACAATCCACCCCTACATGAGGTTCTTACAATTGCTAAAACTCAAGAACACTCAAAAGCTTGTGTTGAAACAAACCACAAAAATTAACCTTTAAAAAAGAGTAGTGAAAATAGCATATTGGTTATTGAGCAAGGAAAAGCAACTAGACCCAAAATACCCGTCATGTTGGAGAACAAACCTGTTACTTCCAACTCATTCTCTTGCAAGTGCTTTAGGTGTGGCAATTCTGAGCATATGGCTAATTTTAAAGCTTACCCTGGTTGGAAAGTCAAATGTAGTGTGTGAGGACGCAAGGGTAATTTCACAAAGTGTTTCAGATCAGGTAAATATCTAAAAAAAATAAGGGAAGTAGATCTCTTTGAAAATGATTCTGATTCAGAAGTTATAAATATTTTTCAAATCAGGGGCTCTGGTAACAATGGCCCAATGGAGGTAGTTCTATTCAATGACGCACCTGTAAAAATGTTATTTGACTCAGGGGCCAAAGTGACCTTAGTTCCTAGAACAATATTTGGCAATATTTGGCAAAGAAAGTTAAGTTATCCAAATCTGATATCAGACCAAGGGGGTATGGCGGAGAAATAATTGACCTTTTAGGTTACTTTTGGGGGACGATAGACGCTAAGGGTAGGATTATTCCTGGTAAGGTGTATGTTTTCATGAAGGGAGATTCACTGATAAATTGGTTCCATAATCAAGATTTACATATTAGCTTGGATCCTAATTGGAACTCCTCTGTATTATTGAAAGAAATTCTGTCTGTTAGTCAGGTGGGTGATTGGTGGAAGTCATGGGTCAAGGAGTTTCCAGAAGTATTTGATGGTAAACTTGGGTGTCTCAAGAAATATTTACACTACATAAAAATCAAGCATGATTCTGTACCAAAGGATGCTAAAGTTCAGAGTGTGCCACTTTTAACTAAGGAAAGCATGAAGGTTGAACTAGAGAAGTTGGTTACCAACGGCATCATACAAGAAGTGGAAGCCACGAGTGGCTTTCTCCTATAGTTAAGACCAGTAAGGCCAATGGTGAGTCCAGACTCTGTGGGGATTTGAGGGAGTTAAACAAAGCTGTGGTGGTTGATCATTACCCGCTACCCAATATAAGTGAAATGTTATGCTCCTTAAGTGCTGCCAAACAATTTTCCTCCCTTGATTTTACCTCTGCTTACCACCAGGTCAAATTACATCCTGTCTCTCAACACCTCACAGCCTTTGTGATGCCTTTTGGCACTCTAAAATTTGTTAGGATGCCTTCTGGCCTCATTTCTGCTGCCTCCATATTTCAGAGGGTCACGGAGAGAATTGTGAGGGGTGTGGATGGAGTGAAAGTCTACCAAGAGGATGTCCTGGTGTTTGGGGCTGACACCAAGGAGCATGATTGCAGGATGAGGGATGTTCTGAGAAGGGCCTTACCTTAGAGCTGATAAGTGTCGCTTTGATGCAGCAGAAATTAAATATCTAGGGCATTTGTTGTCACCTAATGGCATCAAACCTAAACCTGCTCTTGTTAACACGATCGTCAATCTCGGGGCTCCCCAAGTTAAAGATGAACTATTGAAATTTTTAGGGATGGCTGATTTTTATCAAAAGTTCATTCCCAATTTTGCAGGTGTAAATTTAAGAAATCTTTTGAAAATAGGGTGTTAGCTTGTTTGGTGCAAGTCGTGTAATGAATAATTTCTGAATTTAATGGTTCTCTTAAACAAAGCGCCAGACCTAGGTAGCTTTGACCCCAAAAAGACATCTTATCTAATGACTGATGCTAGTTCAAAGGTTCTTGGAGCTGCGTTACTTCAGAAATATGACCGTGAGGAGAGGCCCACATTGTTTTTGTCCAGACCCTTGAGAGTTGCAGAGTTGAATTATTCTGTCATTGAGAGGGAGGCGCTTGCCATATTTTGGGCCTTACGCAAGTTACATAAGTTTATGTAGGGCTGTCAGTTTTCGGTTTTGACAGACCATAAGCCTTTAAAAGAGGTAATTTCTAGGAAAGGTATAGATTTGGTGTCTCACCATTAGAAAATAGATAGTGGCTCTACATGAGTTTAACTTCATTGTTTTATATTTTCCTGGTGCGAGTAACACCTTAGCTGATTGTTTGTCTAGATTAGGGAACATGTGTGATGAAGAGGTTGCTGTTCAGGTTGAAGGTGAATGGTTTGGTGGTGAGAAACTTGATGAAGAAGTTAATGTGTATCTCATCAGTGAGGGTATAATTTCCGAAAAAGAATGGAAGGAGTCGCTAACTAAAGATAAGTTGTTGCAGAAAGTCGTTTCGATGGTCTTGAATGGGCGGTGCGATAATAAGTACTACGGAGATGAACTTTAAGGCTTCTGGCAGGTCAAGGATAAGTTGACTGTGGTTGATGGTGTTCTCTTAAGGGGCAGATTGCAAAGCTGTAAAAGAAACTGCTGTGTCGGTGGATACTGGATCGAAATTAAGTCACCCCGCCTGAGTACAGGTAATTCCAAATTTAGTAAACCATTTAAAGTTATTAAGGTTTTTCGGAACGCCATTAAGATCAGTGATCACAAAGTTTGAAATCTCAATAGAGTTTCGAAATGTCTTCCTACAGAGATGTCTGCTCCCTCAGGTTCAACCTTGTCTGATCCCACAGGTTTAACCTCATCCATGTCTCCTGTGGATGGGAACATGAGACCTCACAGAGCAATCAGACGTCCTACCAGGTTAAACGATTTTGCGTAAGATTACTCTTTACAGTCACTTATTGTTTTGGTGG
Source organism: Lissotriton helveticus (assembly GCF_964261635.1). NCBI lineage: Eukaryota > Metazoa > Chordata > Amphibia > Caudata > Salamandridae > Lissotriton > Lissotriton helveticus. The sequence goes on from NC_136060.1 coordinate 284,453,365, forward strand.
TCTGTTAATATATATATTGGGGGGAAGGTGATGTAGTGTCTTGCTTTAGGAACAGATTGTTCTGTATGTTCTGTGACTCTGCTTAGAATGTAGAATCTTTAGGTTGCTAAGCAAGGCTGCCTAACTGGGCAGTTAACAGTTACCAGTCTTTGGTGTTGGATGGGGCCTCTAATGTCTTTGACTCAATAAAGACAATCTACCCTACTTCTTCTGCCTCATGTGTTCTTGAGATAGTGGGTTCTTTCAACCTCCCCCAGACCAGGAAGTGCCATCTGTGGCAGGGGAGCTTCAAAGGCCTGTCAGCCTTTGTTATGCGACCCCCAGCCTCTCCTGTTATCAGGAGCAGGCCCCCTTCCTGTCTCCCCTACTTTTCGACAGGAAGACAGGCGGGAAAACCTAGCCAGGCCCAGAAGGCGTGCCCATCTCTGCCAACTGCACCCCTCAGATGAGGGAGGCGAGGTGAACCCCACTCTTGCAGTTGGCAGGCACTCCCCAATCAGGATTAGGGATTGTGCTCACTCCCCCACGAGGGGTGACCACACCAAGGGTGTAGTCACCCTAAGGTCAGAAGCCCATTAGCTACTGACCGAGACCCCTAAAATGCCCCCTAAATACAGTATTTAGGGGCAGCCCTGAACCAAGAAAGCAGATTTCTGCAACCTAAGAAGAAAAAGGATGAAAGAGACGCCCAGCAGAGGAAACTGCAGAGAACAACTGACTTGACCCCATCTCTACCGACCCGTCTGCAGTTTCTAGAGATCCTGCACTAAAAAATGTTATGTCCTGCAGCCAGCGACCTCCAGAACTCCTGGGAGGACTGACTGCCTTCAAAAAAGACTGAACCTCCTGTGAACAGCAGCCCTGTTTAAAAGAAACTCCGAAAACAAACTCCAAGCAGAAGAAAAAGAAATCCGGCGCCTGGAACAACCACTACACCTGTCGCCTACGGCCCGAGTTCGAGTGGCCCAATGGTCCCAGTGAAGTCCCTCAGTGCTCCAGAGTGCGAGTCCACCTTGGGTTCACCCCTCCAGGACTTCCCGACGTCACCTGCAGCCTCTGCACAGATACCCCCCAACCGCGAGTGGCCCTGTAAGGTGAAATCCGACCTCAAAAGACACCAATGCATCCGGCCACCCTGCGCCCTAGGTGCACCTACGTCCCAAGACCTCCAACTTACCTGCCCAGCTGTTGGTTACTCCCAGAAGTCTTGCTGAACCGAGCCTGCAGCTGAAAACCCTAAACTGAAAATCCCCTTTGAAAACAACAGGGCACCCGATGCCAAAACAGCACTTTGCACCCGGCCGCCCCAGCACAGCTGAGGGTGGACCTTTTGTGCTGGCTTGTTTCCCCATTCACCCTGAGCTAAAGTCCAGGAGCTTTGCTCCCACAGCCAAGTGGCCTGGTAGTCAGCAGCCACAAACCGGATGCCCCCTATCCCCCATTGGATAACATCAGGCCTCAGCACTCTGCACCCGGCCGCCCTAGTGCCGCTGAGAGTGAACAAGAGTGCATCCTTGACCCGGGGGGACCCCTGAGTCTACCCCCAGAACTTCGACTCCCATTACCAAATACTTACCTCAAAACCGATAACCATATTTTCCTCTATAGGATAACATTGACTGATTTTCTTGGAAAAGTTTCTACGTGTGGAATTTGAAAACCTAAAGAAATTCTTTAAAACTATACCGATTAACAAAAACGCTTTTACTTACCAGTTTGCAGAAGATGTCCCAGTGTAGTATCCAGGTATACTACACTGTGTAAGAAAAGTAATCTCAAAAGTAACTTATCTGTAAACACTATTTTCCTCCGTGGGATAAAATTGGCTGTTTTTCTTGGAAAAATTTCTGTGTGGAGTTTGAAAACCTAAAGAAATTCTTTAAAATTACACTGTTTTAAAAAAAACGATTTTACTTACCTGTTTGCAGGAAATGTCCTAGAGTAGTATCCAGGCAGACTACTCCGAGTAAGAAAAGTAATCCAAAAAGTAAATTACCTGGTATTTTACTGAAAATCCAATTCAAGTCTATGTACTATATTTACAAATCATTGCATTACTCTGAAACAATACTGTAAGTCACATCAAAGTACATTTACTATTGCAATCAAAACTGTTTACAAACGTAATTACTACTGTAAAGTATTTATTGCTTACCTGTGCCTGGCTTGCTTGGTTCTAGAAAATAAAATAAAATAACTAAAAGAATATTTTTATACAAAAACAATTGGTCTGAAGTTCAGTATATGAGTGTGTGAATTCATTTGCTGACTAAGTGTGTACAACAGATACATAACAGCCTTACTGCTTGACCACACTACCACAAATAGAGAGTAAGGTTCTATCTAACCTTACCTCTACCTACCTTTGGGGTTCCACTGGACACTATACAGCACTTTGGTATAGTATATACAGAGTCAGCTTCCTACATTTTGGTGATCATCTAATTCCCAACTTTGACCACAGACAATCTTTAATAGTGACCGCTCATGAAGGTATCGCTTATGCACATGCAGGAGTGGCTGCCACTGTTTCTTTTTTACAGCAACGTTATTGGTGGCATGGTTAATACCAACAGACTCACTGATATGCCCTTTGTTGTGATGTTCTCCAACCAATTAAAAGTTGTATTGGGTCGCAACCTCCTCAGACAGCTCTTTTTATTTCCAATCAGCCGTTTGGCAGCATTCATATTGATGATTGCAGTCCTCTTATATCTTATATAATGCTTTAAAATATATTTTGGTTGCAATGGATTCTCACACAGGTTCCTTTGGGCCTAGCCACAGCGCTCGGCTGATCCTCGCACTGTTATTAAAAATGTGAATGTCTTTGTCGGGATTTATGTCCGTGGAATTTTTTTATTCCGACCAGGGTCTGGTTTCGCCTCTAAGGCGTACCATGATTCGATGAAGTCAATGGGAGTGCAGGTGCATTTCTCGTCTCCATATAGGCCAGAGGGCAATTCTATTGTGGAGCGAATGAACCGTGACTTGAAGCAATCTTTAACAGCAAGGTATTAGGTGTGGGCCATGGCTGGTAAACTCACCTTTATGGGGTTCAATGTGCTCTAAATAACCTTCTATGATGCTCTCTGTGTGCGTACCCCATACAAAAGGTACTTTGGCAAAAAAGATGTTTGTTCCAGACCTTGATGGTCTCGAAGTTGTGGCGGCTGCCACAACCTTTCACGTAGATAACCACTGTGCTGTCTTACAGGATATACAAAAGTGTTGTGACGCTCTAGCTAAAACCCATTTGCCTTTGACTCAGCCTTTTGATACAGCAGCTCTGATTCCTGTTTCTAGTTGGCTTTCTAAAGGTGGTGATTTGGTTAGTGAAAAGGTGGCGATCAAGAAAGAATTCAATCCCTCCTACAGTGCTCCTTTTCCAGTACTTGATCTTCAGGGTACCCACCATGATTTTACCTTCACTTCCTAGATACAAAGAAAATCATTTTGTTTCAACTGAACATGTCAAGTCACACCATTTGGCCGATACTTAATAGTGTGCCTCAAGACTAGATATTCCTTTACAGCTTGTTTGCTTTGTTCCTACTGATTCTCCCTGGCTGCTTGAGGGGGATGTCAAGGCTTCCATTGACTTGGCACCTGTTTTACTGTCTTCACACTCCACTATGGAAATAGTCTATACCGATCCCCCCCCTTGAGGCCCCTTCAGGAGTGCAAGCCTCAGGTCTACATCCAGAATCACAGCCTCCATTATTCCAGCTGAGTTCTTCTAGTTACCATATCGATCAAGATAATTTTTCTTCAGGCAGTTCTTTGTTGTCTTCTGTTTGAACCCCACCACCAGTGCGGATTTGTGTTTTCATCTCCTGGTTAAAACGCACTTATCTGATACCACCTTGGATTTATATCTGGATCATGTTGTCCATGGTATTTTTGATCATGTGGATTGGATTTGTTACTGTTTTTTTTCTTTTTGATTAATGGCCACTACCTCGACGGGGTGTTGGCCTCACATTCTTCCACGCCTAAAATGAAGAGCCCAACCCCTGGTTAACATTTCAGAAGTCCCAGTCACTGATGAAATTGTACAGGATAAAGTACCATTCAATGTATCTAGTCCTACGGATACCCTACTGATACCACTTATATTCTGTGTTTCCATGGGTGATGTGATAGTGCCCGGATTGCAATCGGATGATTGGGATGTCAGTGCTGTACATTGACACTGAGGATTTATATTTAAATTCTGCTAACTATGCCGATTTGTTCTGTTATCAACATTATGGGTACCATTTTTTGCACAGCACTAATGGACAGCGTGTCCAACTTAATTATACTCAATCGGACCATTGCTCAATTTCATCTCAGGGTAGTTCTAATACAAAAAAGATGAAGTACACTTATTTTACCGGATATACTTTCAGACCCTGCATCATACTATTTTAAATTGGTTCCCACTCTTTCGAAAAAATATATCCTTACTCAGACCAAGTTAACATATGCATCCCTGTTTATTGACAATTTAGCCCTGAAAGAATATGATTACTGGAAGGACATTGTTGTCTTGAAATAAGTATGGGGCACTAGATTATGGCAAGACCAGGGTACAGTATCTTTATTCTGTGCTTGTCTGATGCCTATGCAAATTATCTTTCTTAATGACATGGTCTAACAGACTGCTTGTTTGGGATTTTCGAAGCTTTAAGAACTGAACACTCCCACTACCCCATTTTTGGCCCTTTTAGGTCTCGCCTAGGCAGCGCTTGCGCTGTTTCGTTGAGACATGAAGTATACACTATAGCAGGGAAGCTTTGTGGAAGCTCCGCCCACTCTCCACTCATCATTTTCATTGGCTCGTGTCTTAAATGCTGCCTTCAGATTGGTTGTAGGCTTGTTATTTCCTCCTTATGATTGACAGGTCTTCATTTGTGTCCTTCCACGGTCATTGGCCCCTTTACTGCAGACTATCTTCTTCCTGTGGCCCTCCCCTACCCCTCCCCTACCCCTCCCCCAACCCTCCCCACCGTACCCCCACCCCCCTCCGATGTCTAGTTTTCCTTTATCACTTTAGAGCAAACTTGTTTTGTGCAGATATATATAGTGCAAAAGGCCGAGTTAAGCTCCTTCACGAGTGCCTGGTTTGCCTTTATCACCTCGGAGCAAACTTTTTGTTTTCATATTTATATAACGCGAACGGTCGAGTTATTGGAACGCTTTCTACGAGCACCAGTTTCCCTTATGCAAGCACACATTCATTATTTGGTAGGCGTGAGTCAGAGTAAGTGATTTGCCCAGAATCACCTGACGTTGAGCCGACGCCGAGGCTCGAACTCAGTTCCACAGCGCTTAAGATTAGCAGCCTAGATCTCCCCTGATTTGCCCAGAATCACGTGACATTGAGCCGACGCCAAGGCTCACACTCAGTTCCCCAGCGCTTACGTTTATTTAGCAGTCTAGCTCTCCCCTTTCAGGAACTTTGAAGATACCGGGTGTTGCTTGGGAAACGGCCCAGTTTTACGCATTCAATGAGAATACACAACACATTTATTACCGCCCCCTCCATCCATGCCATTCTATCGCATGTGAACAGATGTTGTGTCTTCAGAGTCCAACCTGTATGGTCTTTGCCTCCCCTCACTGCGCCACACCATAAATAAACACCATAACGGGAGGACGGGACATCGATTCTGTGTGGAGGTGGGCACCTGACAGCTAAAGTTAGGGATTAATAACGTGCCACTTTATGGGGCAAGATAAGCTCATGGAAATCAGTTCAGTGAAGTTGTACAGCGCTGTTCTTAGGCCGGAAGTTCTCACCTACTGAAAAAGTTCTGCTTTGCGGGCTGTGTGTGGCCTGAGAGAAGCCCCCCTTCTTTTTACAGCTCACCTCCATGTTGTGTGTTAAACACGCCCCTCCCACAATCCTTTTATCTGAGCTTGTCATGTTCATAGACATAAAAGGCCACCGAGTTGTAAAGTTTTGAAGGAGTATAGTACGTTCTTAACTGTAGCGCCTTTTCTTACTGAACCCTGCGAAGCACATCATTATGTTCTTGTCCAGGTTTCCTCTTCTGTCGGGGCGGGGAGGCGCTGGGATGTTACTTGCCTGCTCCAGGCGCTTCCTGCTCCCAGGCCAAATGCTTGGTCTCCTGCTACCTTTAAGTGCTTGCAAATACATTTTATCTTTTACTCTCCCGACCGGTGGCTCCTTTGAGTAAGCGCAGAATTAAAGGGCTTATCACTGAAAGGGAGCCTGGGGAACTGAGGAAGGAGGGGGGCGGAAGGGGATGGGATGGGCTCACACTGACCTTACTCTCTCAGAAGGTTACTTGAACCCAGTGTTCAGAGTGCATACACTCTGAAGGGTTGGGTGCAAATCCGTGTACAGCTTAGTGTGCTGCTGTGGAATGTGTAAATCCCTTGGACAGCCAGCTTACCGTAGATAGTGTGTGTAGGAGCCAAGCTTGGACAGGCTGCATCAGAAGAGCTAGCTGATTATGCCTCACTGGGTTGTGTTTTGGGGTCCAGGTGAGCTGGCTTTGTTCATTACATGCACCATTTATCCCTTATCTGCCCCAAGACTAGAGCACAGCCCCCACAGCACAGGTAACACCTCAGTGCATGGGAATTCCTGCCTTTAATCTGCTACTTGGGATGTGTTTAGATATAGAAGAATGTTCTAAGTATGCGCTGTGGCTTCTGTCATTGTGGAAGAGGTGCTGAGGCTGTTTGCAGAGGTGTAGCTTGGGTTTTGAATGCCCGGGGCACGGCAAGTATCCTGTCACTTTTCATTTCAAATTTTGCGCCCCCAAGGATGCCCTAAGAATTTTGTGCCTGGTGCAACCGCACCTGTGGCTCCACCCACTCTACGCCACTGGCCGTCTGAGCTGTAGTGAGTGCTTCACTGTGGTTTTTGCAAAGTATGCTGCTATTTCTACAGTAATTAAGCTAAAATTGTGTTTTAAGTACTCAAATGATACATTGTTTCCATGTTTAAAACGTGTCTCTCTTTAGACTACCCTTCCATTAAAGCCCACAGCAGCATTCCTGCTCCTTCCATCCAGAGCACCCTCCAGCCTTCTCAGGTGAAGAATAAAACATAATGCTTGCTTATGGGGATGTGACTTTTGAAACATAAACTGCTGTCTGAACAAGAGGGTCCAGACCACAGCCTGGAAGAACAATGTGCTCTCCTCTTTACAGGGCCATAAACACAAGCCTGTACCTGTCCAAATATTTATTAAAGTGCCAAGTCTTAATCATGGCTGCCATGATGCGCTAAGCGTCTTAGGCCTTGTAAAACGACATTCCATTGGTAATGTCTGGACGAGCTCTCTGATATCCTTTTCGGGACATTCTGTCAGTTTGCTGCCACCCTGCAGGCCAGTAGTCACATATTTGGCCCATGTCCAGTGGCTCCCGAACTCTTTTTGAAACTGCCACTGCCAGCTTCACACAGACTGTGGGTTGGGCGCATGTAGGGCCTCATGTACCATCATTCCAAATAAGAAATCATAAATTTCGGCTAATACCGAATTGCAGTTTGTGATTTATTATTTAAAATGTATTATAATGGATTTCGGTACAAGTAGTTGCAGATTGAGTGCCGACTTCTACTGAAAGCATTGAAATTTTGGGAGCTAACCTGTATATTAATAGGTTAGTTTACAAATATTGAATCGTATTGAGTCGCAATTCGATCTACCTCATTAATATACTTGAGGTAGGTTGCAAATTGCAACCCACTACGATTGGCTAGATTCAGAGGCATAATCTTCTTGATACAAAATAACCAGCAGAGGTCAGTAAAATACCAGAATTACTTAGGCATTCTCTAGATCCCAGCCCATACCACATAGGGCCCTGATTTTGTACTGACAACAGAGCTTTGGACTATAACATTTCCCACTGAAAGGCAATATTTCTCGACATGTCACACAGTTTGGTGCTTACTTTCCATCCATGTTAAAGAACAGTAGATATTTCAGCACCCAGGCTAAAGTGCTGCATAGCTAAATACATATAAGGTCCCAAAGGCGAGACCGATTGCATTGCAAATGCTTGATTTGATAATGGGCAATGTTATACAAATTATACTGACGACCAACTAAATAGTATGATACAAAAAAGTACATTTAATTATTCTATGACAGCTCCAAGCGCATGGGGATTATGGCCTTTGAACATAAATGTTTGTCATTCTCGGTTTGTGAACACTACTTTTGTGTTCAAATTAAATAAACCTGATCCAAGTTATCCACAAACACCACATTCCAACACTGTTACCACTTATTTCGTAGGTAAATTATGTAAAAAACGGCTAGAACATTCCACATTGTCTGCAGTGAAACAACATCTTTCCCTTCTATCTGAAGATGTAAACTTATCTGTTTTCCTTTTGGGTCTAAAATCCCCACGGTCGAAACAATTTATTTATGCTGCATATAACGAACTTAGGAAATTGTCACAATTGGAAGCTGCAGTACGTGTTCTCCAAATCGATCAAGATAATTTAGATAAAGTGCTTGCTGTTGTAGGAAACAGTATAAATACATTGACAACTAGTATTTATATTTTGGATAATATTGTGCCATCCGCAATTGATATTGTGCAAACTGAAATGTCTACCTTGTATCATGGTCAGAATCAGCTTACATCAGTTATGCAATTTGCTTGAACACTGAAACTACTTACATAAACTGTAGCACATTTTTCTTACAATTTAACAACAATCCATGGCTATGAAAGATGCTAGTTATACCATGCTACATATAGAGAAATGTGAATAGCTTCCCTTCAGTATGGCTGAAACTCATTCTGCAGTATGGTTTATACAGAGGGTTATCTCGTTGCCCATCTCGATGTTTTAGTTCACTGCCTGAATGAAACACTTCCCAGTAGGTATATATGAACCCCTTGGGAGAAGTTAAATACATGAGTTATGGTCCCTGCCTTTTGCATACATGGTCAATGAGCTAATAGATAAGGTTTTTCTAACCGGGTAAGGTTGCGACTCCATTTCCGGTCATCCCTTGTTTGTTAACAAGTTAAAATCCAAGCCGCCTATAATGTTTCTGCCCCAAATCTGCCTTGGTTTTTTAGAGGAACTCCTGTCACCACAATAATTCCAACTCTCACAGTGCTTTCAAATGGCACTTATCTCCTCCTTAATAATCAGGATGTTTGCGGGCTGCAGGCATGAATCAAGTATGTGGTGTCTGTTTCCCAGTTAGTAACTTGTTGCAACAATGTCCTGTTTCCCCCTCCACATGGGATTGTAGATAGTTCAATATGGCCTTCGAATTCAACTTTGAGATCAGATTGCAATAAGCTAAGCAGACTTAAAGCATTATTGTTGCAACAAGAAGTGGCTCTCACTTTAGCACGTGAGACCTTCGAATTGCAGATGGCGAGAATATGTTGTGAAATACAATCATTGTTAAACGCAAATCCCCCACCTACATTTAGGGGAATTGATACATCAAATATTTATAGCATCTGATACCACAGGCCTGGCACACTTTTTTAAACTTGTGGGCTCAGGCTTCGTGACATCATTTTTAACTGTTTTTAGAGTAATCCCAGATTTTATACACTTTAATTTTCCCAGCATATTCTGTGGGTTCTCGCTGATGCTTATCTTAATTTGTGCATCATCATGCTGTTCCTGTTATTCTGCAATAGCTGCTCAATTTGTGATCCTTCCCACAGCAACTGTACCGTGATCAAATGCTACAACATTTTGGTATGGTGCCCTTAGACATTCTGGAGTCTGAATTTTGTCTAACCTTCCACTATTTTAACTCCACCTGTGTGCAACCGGTATTTCATTGCATCTGGTGCCCCTTTAAATGGGCCCTGTATGTCTGCCTGGCTACACCATCTCATGCTGCCCTGGATATTGAACTGTTGATGGGTCCCTTATTGGCCCATAACCAGGAGTGTTTCTTGGATATGTGGGTTGTGTACAACCCCGTGTGGTAGCCAGTGGCCAGAGTTGATCCCTGTGCAACTATGCAGCATCTTCTGGAACTCAGTTTCATTTAAATCATCACTGGTTGTCCTTTCATGGTGTTGTCGACAACTGGATACGAAGAGCACGTTTGTTCCTTTGACCTGCTCAACTGGATTGCTGACATTTCTAATTTAGAAGGTTTGGATTTCTTACTGGAATCTTTGTCTTTTCACCTGACATCCTGTATCCTGGGTCCTGGCAATACACTGTAAATGGATACATTTTATACTGCAAAAATAATTTTTGCCATTTTGACCAAAGTCAGTGAGGGATACACCTATTACAAACTCTTGTGAAAGCTTTGGTTCTGCTTACCACCTGATTTCTGTCATTATTTTGGTGCTACCATCCTGACCAAAGGGAGGGTGTCATATGTCCTGTGCAGGCCCATTGTCGTGTTCCCTATGTTAGCATGAGGACATTACAGACTGCCCTCTGCTTTGCACACTTTACTTTACCAGCGTATTTTGTCTTGTGCCACATTGTTCTTTCATACCGGACCTGCCATTGTTTTCACGTTCTGTTCTTTCCTGGGATTTAGTATGCACACCCAAGACAAGGTCAAACAATAATGTCCCTTGTTATTTTGTTCTGGTCAAGCCTCAGCACCTATATAAAACACACAAATGCAGCTGTTGTTTGGGAACACGTACCATGTCATATAGTTATTTACAGAATAGGTAACAACACACTGAGAGAAGGATCTTTCCAGGTTAGAGATTGTGACAGCACCTGAGATGTAGAACTTTCATCTGTGCATGCTAAGGTACTGGGGTCTGCTGCAAACACCCATTTTGCTTCTGTAGAAGGGGAAGGGTAAGGCTCCCCTGCCTTACATAATTACAGCTTATTTTGTGACTTTTGCACTACTTAGTATGCTGACTGTATTTGTGTTAGGCATCTTCTTATTTATTGAGGCATGTATACGGCATACTAAAGCACAATAGTTAAAATAAACATTTTTTACTTTTCTTGTGTCTCTGTCAGATCTTACTGTGGACTATGGAGGCCGCGCAGCGGGCGTGCTGCTGGTGCGCCGAAGGCGAGCCAAAGGCAAGCCCATCTGCGCCCGTCTGTGCCCGTCCGCGCCTGGACCGCACCCAGCGCCAGAACCCCTGGCCCCCGCGAATGCCATGTCCCCACACTCTGCTACGAGGCCAGCACCCTCCTTCCTTTCAACACCGGCCAAACTACACCTGCTTCCAGGCCGCCCCAAAGCGCACCCATGGACCCTTCTCCTGTCGCAAATGCAACTTCACCTGCGACAGAGCTGCCAAACCACCAAGAACCAGACCCCACCACTTCCGCTGCATACTCCTAAACACCTGCTCCGCACGCAAACACGTCGTCGAGCTCTGGGACTTGCTCGACTCCTCCACCCCAGATGTTGCCTTCCTGACAGAGACTTGGTTGAACGACTCCTCAGCACCCAAGATCGCCATAGCCATCCCGGACGGCTACAAGATCGCACGCAGAGACCGCACCAATGGAATGGGAGGAGGAATCGCCATCATCCAAAAGTCCACCCTCAAGGTCTCCACCCACTCAGACGACACCCCCATCACCGACGAGCACCTGCACTTCCAGATCCTCACCGACCCCAACACCACCCTCAGAGGAACCCTCATATACAGACCCCCCGGACCCTGACCACCGTTCAGCGACTCCATCGCCGACCTCGTCAGCAACCACGCCCTCACCTCCATGGACTACATCCTCCTCGTGGACCTGAACTTCCACCTCGAGAACAACAACGATGCCAACTGCACCACCCTGATCGACAACCTCGCCAACCTTGGTCTCAGACAACTCATCACCGCACCCACCCACGCCGCCGGACACACACTGGACCCCATCTTCTCCACAAGCTCCCACGTCTCCTTCGACCTTACCACGGAACTCCACTGGACCGACCACCACTGCATCCACCTCACCTTCAGGAAGCCTACCACGCACCACTGCACCAAACAGATGCCCCGCCGTTGCTGGAGCAGTATCACCAAAGGCCAACTAATCACCATGCTCTCCCAGAACCCACCAGCCGAAACCACCGACCCCAACACTTCTGCACACAACCTCATACGTGGATCGACGACTGCGCCAACACCTTCGCCCCGGTCAAGAAACCCTCCAACAGCCGCACCAATAAGAAAGCCATCTGGTTCACCGAAGAACTCCAGACCTCCAACGAACATGCCGGAAACTGGAGAATAAATGGCTCAGCAAAAGCACACCGGACAGCTACGCAGGCCAGAAGTTCGCCACCTGCAGACACCACCACCTCATCAGATCCGCCAAAAAAACCTCATTCAAAGACCGCCTTGACAACAACGCACACGACAGCAAAGAGCTTTTCAACATCGTGAAGGAACTCTCCAACCCCAGCAATAACACCAACAAAATTCCCCCCTTGCAAGACCTGTGTGACTCGCTGGCCACCTTCTTTCATCGCAAGATAGCCGACATCCACGACAGCTTCAACATCACGACCCCCCGACAACAGATCCCTCCCCCCCTGCATCCACCACCCGCACTAGCCGCCTGATCTCCTGGACCAACATCAGCGACAACGACACACGCAGGTTCATGAACTCCACCCACTCTGGATCTCCGTCAGACCAAATGCAGATACCACATCTTCAATAAAGCCGACACAGCCATCGCACCCGAACCCAGGAAAGTCATCAGCATCTCTTTCGAGACAGCAACCTTCTCGGAAAGATGGACGCACACCAAGATCAAAGCCCTGCTCGAGAAGCCAAAGGCGAACCCCAGGGACCTCAAGAACTTCCGGCCAATCTCCCTGCTCCCATTCCCGGTGAAAGTCATTGAGAAAGCCGTCAACAAGCAACTGACCCGCTATCTCGAGGAGAACAACATCTTGGACCCGTCCCAGTCCGGTTTCCGAAGCAACCACAGCACCGAGACCGCCCTCATCGCTGCCACCGATGACATCAGGACTATATTGGACAAAGGAGAAACAGCTGCCCTCATCCTCCTGGACCTGCCAGCCGCCTTCGACACGGTCAGCCACCACACACACCGAACACGCCTCCACGAAGCCGGGATCCAAGAGAAGGCCCTGGACTGGACCACATCCTTCCTCTCTGGCAGAAAACAAAGCGTCCGCCTCCCGCCCTTCCGCTCCGAAGCCACCAAGATCATCTGCGGCGTACCCCAGGGATCATCCCTCAGCCCAACGCTGTTCAATGTCAACATGGCTCCTCTAGCCCACGTCGCCCGACAACATGACCTCAACATCATCTCCTACGCCGACGACACCCAGCTGATCCTCTCCTTCACCAAGGACCCTCAGAAAGCCAAAACCAACCTCCACAAAGGAATGAAGGCCGTCGCCGAATGGATGAGGAACAGCCGAATTAAGTTAAACTCAGACAAGACGGAGGTCCTCATCCTCGGTTCCAACCCCTCAGCATGAGACGACAGCTGGTGGCCAACCACACTGGGAGCAGCACCTACACTCACCGACCACGAACGCAACCTAGGAATCATCCTCGACTCCACCGTCTCCATGACCAAGCAGGTCAACGCCGTCTCCTCCTCCTGCTTCAACACCCTCTGCATGCTCCGCAGAATCTACAAGTGGATCCCCACCGAAATGAGAAGAACGGTCACGCAGGCCCTCGTCAGTAGCATGCTGGACTACGGCAACGCACTCTACACAGGAATTCCAGCAAAATTCCTAAAGCGGCTACAACGTATCCAGAACGCCTCGGCACGTCTAATCCTGGACACCCCCCGCCACAGCCACATCACCCTCCACCTGAGAGCCCTGCACTGGTTCCCCATCAACAAGAGGATCACCTTCAAGCTCCTCACCCACGCACACAAGGCACTCCACAACACCGGTCAAGCATACCTCAACAGACGACTAACCTTCTACATCGCCACCTGCCAGCTCTGCTCTGCCGGCCTCGCCGCCGTCCCCCGCATCTGCCGAGCAACCTCCGGCGGCAGATCCTTCTCCTTCCTTGCTGCCAAGACATGGAACACCCTCCCCACCCACCTACGGCAGACCCAAGACCTACTCACCTTCAGAAGACTCCTCAAGACCTGGCTTTTTGAGCAGTAGCAGCAACCCCCCACCCAGCGCATGGAGACCCTCATGGGTGAGTAGTGCGCTTTACAAATGGATTGATTTATTGATTGATTGATTGATTATTACGAGTGTGACAGCAAAAGGGTGTATCCTGCAACCGCGATTCCTAAGAAGATTGGGAGTGTTGTGTTCTGGGTTGTCTAATCACTTGTTCCCCTGTGAGTGAGTAGGAGGGCAAGTGAGACACTATAGCTAGTCGGTCTCTGGCTCACGGGTATTGAAAAAGAGATTGTTATAATATAAATCCATTTGCTATTACAGTTTAGTGGCAAGTTAATAGATACATCTCTTGTCCTTTAGATAGCCTCGACATTTTGCAGTCATCATTGACGTGCACAAGTAAGGAGTTCATGGTCCACTGTTTTTTCCTAGTTCTAACACTAGCCCTCATATTCCTGTGTATATGGCCATTGGTTTGAGGTGATGAGAGAGAGAAGAGTGCATTTCCCAGTTAGATTTCGAGCAAACGTTACTGCATGCTGACAGCTGAGTAACCTGGTCATCATTTTCCATTAAATATCTTGCAACCTCAGAAATTAGATTTTGTGACCTTGTGTCAAACTTTTGTTACTTTCTTTATGATTTTTTTGATTGATTTGCCTATATAAGCTTTATTGCTAGAACACAGGACCTTCAGGATGGAAGTCACATAATCACTTAATATTTGTTCTTTGTCCATTTGTGGGTGTATCACGATTGACTGTTTTATAAAATGACTATATTTACTCCACTCTAAATATGTATGTTCAAACACCTATTGTTGTAACATATATGTGCTTTCCATGCCCTATTGATTTCTCTTATCAACTTGTCCTTTAAATATGCTTTTCCTTCATGCCCCAGTAAAAGGCGCTTTACACCTATTTCAGAAGATAGCTTGAAGGTATTAAAAATGCCTCAATATTTCCTATTTTATTCATTTTATATGCTGATTTTACTTATAGAATTATGAATTTAATCATTTATATCTCCTGAGTTTTCAATTTCGTCATCAATGCAGCCAGTTTTAAAGATGCCTTATTCAGAATAGGCTGGTTATATCCTTTTTGTAAAAATGCCTCTGTCAGTTCCAATTCGTGTTGTTGGTATGGTGACAATTCTTCCCTTTTTTAAACATATGATTGTAAGATAGAAATAAATTCACCCCTTAAGTTTGAAAGGTTGTTGCACGGATGTACAAATGAGTCATTACTTTTGTTTAATCTTTATATACCCTTGTGCCCAGGTTTCCAATGTACACTGAACGTTCTCATTATTTCAGAACAAACTCGATTATGTTGAATGTGTTTATATGTTGACTTTGCCCTGGCCAGATTACTAGTCATTGACATTCCAGTGGTTTGCAGAAAGATTGTTAGCGAAAAAATCCTTATGGCACTTTTATAACCGACTCCAAAAATCCATTAGGCAGTAAACATCAGTAGCAGAAGAATATTCAAAACCTTAATGAGTTGTCAACAACTGGTAAATTTACCAGTGAAATCCAGTAAGTTCAAATAACTGCAACTTTTCATGCTTGCAACTACTTTGCGTTGCTAAATGTGTTATGTAGGCATGACAGTTAGTGCTGCTAACTAATGTAGAATTAGCACAGGTCCAATATGCTGATGAATAAATCAGCAGTGGCTAGGCTCTTTTTCATCAAGACACAAAGACAACCCTACTCAAGAAGAATCAGGGCCTTAAATCATATTATCCACAACAGCGGCTCTTGTCAGAATGGTATCTGTTTATCTGGATATGTGACAGCACAATCGCAGGAATAGAACTGTGGTACAATGTTGCTAGAGAAAGCTGAATATTGAGATTCCATGTAAACAATAATGAAATGAAATGAAAATAGGGATTTATAAAGCGCACAACTACTCACATGGAGTGTCCCCGCGCTTAAACCATGAGAAAACGCAACAAAATGAACTCATCCTTGCTTCCCGTAGTGCTATTGCTGAAACAACCACGTTTTCAGTTGTCTCCTAAAAAGCAACACGTTCTGGACCTCTCTGAGATGTAAGGGTAGATCATTCCACAGAAGTGCTGCTAAAACCTGAAAGTAGCGTTGATCCAGCGGCCTATAGGAAATATGCCATAAGCAACGCTACCCAACTCCACAACATTTACCATCTACCACAAATTATTCATAAGGCCCATAAACTAACATGACATATTTAGACCAACTGAATCATGTGACCTAATTAACCTATTCACAAAATATATACATTTATATACAACTGCAGTAAAACGATTTCATCACACTTTATCAAACCCTACGATTAATTAAGCCACTGTGGCGAAAAGATCTGCTATTAGTAACCTAAATTCATGAAATAACAAGTCCTTGTTTTTTTCAAAAGAAATATTTATTATCTATTTATTTTAGAAAGTGCATTAGAATCTTTTATTAAAGCATTTTTATTAAAGTATTTGCAAAAAGGGTAATAACAGTTTCAAGTAAAATTTAAAACATTGATTCATGTAGAAAATAGCAGTTTGGCATCATCTAAATTCTAAGTCCTTAACTATACTAACTCCATAAAAGAATAAAGGGTAAAAGTCTTAGGCCCTAAAGGTTTCTTACGTGCTCCAAGAGAAGTCCGTCAGCACGATACACCCATCTAAAGGACAGCAAGCAGCAGCAGCTCTTCCCCCAGGGAAAGAGTTTTTATACCTTTCTACGCTAAACTAATCTAAGAAAACTTATATTTTTCTGCTCAAGTCAGAGTCTGATTGGCTGTCAAGTGACAGGCCATCATGTCATTGCAATTTTCAGAACCTTAGTTCCGTCTCTTTCTTAGAGTCCATTGTCCTTCGCATTTCGAATTGTGAGGCTTCCTCCAGTTTGCAACATTATAATAACAGGGTTCATAACTTCCTCAGTTTGTCATACTCCTCTGCCGGTTCCTGGCCTTGGCCTTGCTTGACTAAAGGACAGTCAGCTCATCACGTTTCATTTTTTCATCACGTCAATAAGTTTGGCAGAGAATTCGACCACATTTGGACTCTTTCTTTCTCCGAGCAGAATTTTTCCAGCCACGAATACACTAGGCCCAAAACCACTGACAACTAATATATAAACAAACACAAAAGAATAATTAATTCAAGAAATGAAATTCGTTCTGTTACTCACCCATCATTGCTAATAATTAACCCATTAGTCTATATTATCTAGCAGAAGCAAACAAATAAAACAGCATTTGTATCTACCATTCTTCATTTAGTCCAGCAGGATTCTCCGCAAACCTGTATAAAATAAAAAGACACCACGTAGACAAAAGCATTCATAAAATAGGCACATGCCATTAATTGAACAGCCGCAATTAATAAGACAAATAGACAAACGAACAAGGTTAGTTAATTAATTTTTTAAAACGTACTTTCTGCAACATAGAGCACATAATGTTATACCCATATGTTCGTGAATGCAACTTTATTCTAGGTTGAATTAGTAAACACACAACATACATCATCATTAATATTATTAATTAATTATGGAAGTGTAACTTCATGAGCTGAAATGAATACATTTCTGAAACTCGCTCCATCAGCGTTCCCCTGGCCAAGAACGGGCAAACTTGGGAATGAGCATGAGGGACTGCCCTGAAGACCTCAGGCCCATTGGGGCTCGTAGTGTTGGATCCTCCTTCTCAGATAAACCGCACCCGTGCCATGGAATGCACAATAGTGCCTTAAACTGGATCCTCTTTCTCACCGGAAGCCAGTGCAATGCCTTCAGGTAAGGCGACATATGTGTTCTGGGATTCACTGGCTGCGGCATTCTGAACAGCCTGCAGCCGATTGAGAAGATATTCCGGTAAGCCCAGATACAGGACATTAACACAGTCCAACCTGGATGAAATGAAGGTTTGCACTACGGTTTTATGGTATTCAACCGGTAGCAGAGGAAGAATGTTTTTTGCCAGTTTTAGCAGACCAAAGCATGTGCCCCCAATGGTTTGAATTCGTGTCTTCATCGCTAAATTAGCATCCAATTTATTTCCTAATTTCTTTACCGAATTAACTGGGGCAGAGGGAGGAGACATGTCCCGGGCAGCCATTGCCTCCAATCCTCGCATGGAGGGCAGCCAAAAAATATGATTTCAGATTTTTCCGGATTGCACTTTAGTTGGTTGAGTCTCAATCAGGAGAAGACCTTGGACAGACATCTGTTAGTCTCACTCCCTCTGAAGTTCGTCCATTTGTTGCATGCCAAACTAAGACATATTTATGATGTAATTTAGTATATATTGTCAAACATGTATAACATACATAGTGTTCCATGGTAAATAGAACCCAAAAACAAGCAAAAGAGACTAATACAGAAAACTACATTTACAAAATTAAACCAAGCAGAGATGAGAACAAATATATCTTGGTTAGGTCCTATTGTTTACATGGGTTCTCTATAGTCAGCTTTCTCTAATAACATCCTATTCTATGTCCTATTCGTGTGAGTGTGCACTCACATATCCATGGGGGCAGGCACAATTCCAACAGGAGTTGCTGTTGTTGATATTAAAGGCTCTTTTCTAGCCATCAACAAGCAAAAGGTGTTCATTTACTGGTGTGCATGCTGCTGTTATGTTATGTTAAGTGGATTTGTATGATGCACCTTATCATCTGTGTGGGTATCCAGGTATAAGAGCAGGGGCATGGGTGCAGCAGTGCTCCTAATTGAAAAGTCAGGTCTTAAGCTTCTTACGGATGTTGAGGACTGGAGTAGCAGTTCTGATATGAAGAGGAAGTTTGTTACAGCTTTTGGCGGCAATGAAGGAGAAAGCATGCCCTCCTTCTTGCTTCTGCAGATGCGCGGGATTCGTATGATAGAGAGGTAAAGCAAAGTTTTCTGGTGGGATGGTAGAGTTGGTGTTCGTCATTCTCGTAAGCTGGCTCTGTGTTTTGGAGGGACTGCCCGGCACCCCACTAACCCACTAATTAGTGCCTAGTGCTTGTCAGTTTTTGTGAAATCAGATATTTATTTAGGTTAGCTTCTTTTTGTGTGTGCAGATGTTTGGAGATGCCAGTGTAGTTTGTGTTGCAGTTGTCAAGTCTGCTGGTGATGAAGGCTTGGGTGACCGTGCTTCTTGTGATTGTGGGTAGTTATTTGAAGATCTTGGAGAGAAGTCTAAGGATATGGCAGCAGGATCCTGTGATAGTGTTGACCTGTTTGTTCATCGTGAGTTTGTCATCCATGACAATGCCAAGGTTTCCTGCATTGTCTGTGGGGATTGGGATGGGATCCAAGTCTAGTGTCCACCATGAAGAGTTGTAGGGGGAGTTTTTATGCCCAAAGTCCAGGAACTCTGTTTTCTCTGTGTTTAGTTTGAGGCATTTTTCTCGCACCCAGCTGGCCCTGTTAAACATACAGGTGGTGACATTGGTCCTGGTGGTGTTCAGTGACTGAAAGGATGAGATGTCATCGGTGTAGGAGACAATGTTGATGGCATGGGTTCTTATGATGTGGGTGAGGGTCACCATCTATACCTTGAGCAGGGTACCTCTGTTTTAACCATACCTATTTAACTATTAACAAAGGTGTTTTTGTTTTCTTTTAGTAGTGTTGTTGGTTTGTGTCTTTAGGGAATTATGTTGGACCCTCATGCCAGGCCTTATGAAACAACTCATGTGGAAAACTAACAAGAATTTGCCTCCCCTCAAGGGGATGATTTTGTACTCATTCAGAATAAGACTGTGGCACAATCACATGCAGGTGCTCAAGCTCCTATTTCAGCTAGTGAACTTGAAAGAATTACTCCACTCTCTTATTCTTATAGGTTCAGACACTTAATCATTACCACCTCTACAAAAAAACATGCACTTTATTTAAAGCACTTAGAAACCACATACATCTGTCAGATGACGACACGTCTGATTGTAAATCTGTAACTGGAAAAACAGTTCACCCGAAGTCTTTTCAAAGTGAGCTTCTGGTTTATTGACTATATTACACATGCACTGCATTTCAAGTTGAAAATGCCGTCATAATGAAAATACCTGATGCACAATTTATAGACAGTCCAGACACATCCCATGTGCAATAGGTAGCTTTGAAACCCACAGAATCCAAGCGTTTTCCTTTACAGCCCACGTTCCTCCCAGCAGCATTGAAAAGAAATAATTTCTGAACACCACAGGAGTTATTGACAACAGTTCGTTTTGATATTTTAACACTGTACTAGTACTCAGATCGCACACTCACTTTATTCTTGAACCTTTCTCTTCAATTTCTGACCTTGGGCACAACATATTACAAGAGACAGCGGTCCCTGAGTTAATGGAGAATGTATATGCAATAACTATAGCCTCAATTCAGTACCATATTTTAGCCGATATCCAGCGAACCAAGGATTGCATCTGCACCATTATGCAGCCACGACTTCTACAATAGGTCCAGTACCGCCTTGCCAACTCGTGACCATCACAGAATTGCTTCCACTGAGAGGACATACACTTCCTGATTACAATGTGAGGAAATTCAATCCCTGCTGATTCAGCGAGGACACTCATCCCGCTCACACCAAATTATCCTGTGACTCAGTACTTTCCTTAACTCCAAGGGTTCATGGGCCTTGCTTACAATCCTGAAGCGTTCACATGAGCCCTTGCTCACAGGGATACACTGAGGTAAATTACAGGCAATTGTTTTTTAGGCACTGTATCCAAAAGTCCTGATGATGATCCTATATCCTTCGGTTAAGGATCGAATCGCCGTCGGCATAGTGACCTTCTCATAATTGTTGTTTTTTCTATTGCGTATTACCTTATGGAAACCACTGCAAATAGCCTGAGCCTTTTACTTTGTTTGTCTGTTTGACATGTGGGTTCATGGATACAGGCTTGCATTTTTTTTTTTATTCAACTACTTTGCAAATTAAAATCGCCCTTGTTCGGCTGGATATCGGCTAAAATATAGTACTGATTGAGGCTATATTTATTGCCTATACATTCTCCACTAACTCAGGGACCACTGTCTCTTGTAATATGTTAGTTTCCAAGGTCCCTGACCGATTAAATTTGGGTTCCCTTGTTCCTTATACATGCTTGGGCACAACATGGCCAACTTTCTCTGTTAGAAAATATGGAAGGAGTTATGGATTTGTGCTAGTTTAGTTTCTAGTGTGAATGCCAGGGAGATTTTTATTGTGAAGCCAGTCATATTTTCTCTAGAGCACTTCATAACAATCAAATTTTGCGTTTCGACTATGCCCCAGAACATACAATCATCTTACTTTTGCAAACCTCTGGATGGAAAAATGATTAACTGAAATTAAGTGGATGATTCTTTTTAAAACAACTGCGACCGTCCATACCACCAGCAGAAAAAAAAAATAGAGGTTGATGTATACCTTGGCAGACAGAGGGTACCTCGCAGGGAATACAGAGGACATTGCCCCCGCCATCACAAGGGAACTCCACCACCAAATCTAGAGTTGGCCACCAGCTCCGTGGACAACCCTAAACATTGACAGGAAACACTCTCATTAAACAGAATGGCTGCCCATCAGACTTTTACGCATTGTCTCATTTTTCAAAAATAAACTCGAACGCTGGAGTTTGAATTTGAAAAAATGAAAAACGAATGACACCCGCACCATGCGAGTTTT
Organism: Lissotriton helveticus; assembly: GCF_964261635.1. Classification (NCBI taxonomy): domain Eukaryota; kingdom Metazoa; phylum Chordata; class Amphibia; order Caudata; family Salamandridae; genus Lissotriton; species Lissotriton helveticus. Next base: position 284,475,068 of record NC_136060.1, read on the forward strand.
GTGCAATCGTATATTAGTCATTATTGTTTAACATGAATATAATGTGCTGTAAACTGCTTACATTCCTATTCCGATTCATCAATCTGCGGATGCCAGAAGTTTCCCTTTTGTTGGTAGTTTCTAGTCTCATTTGGGTTCGGAATACAAGGCATGAATTAGAATATGGTCCTCTGAGCAGCACCGGTTCACATCTTTCCCAGTTCACTCTGGCAGCCAAAAATTCTGAGTTTAGCTGGGTCAATTCAATCGGAGGCAGTTTTCCTATATTAAACCTGGGAATAAAGCTGGTGGCTCATTAGGGTGCTTTTGCTCCTTAAATCCCTGTTTGTCTTGTCTAATAATATTGTAACATGTCTTATGCTAACTCAGCACCAATGCCAGTTCTCAAGAGAAAGCCTTGTTACACATTATTAATTAAACTTGCAAACTGTCTAGTTGCACTGCCTTATCCACTGTTGAACAACCTTAATTTCAACCATTTTCTGCATTTCCTTGTGAGTTCAATTATGCCAGTGTTTGGTCAACAATGCAGCATTCATACAATCATGCAATGTCTACCTGCTAGAAAAGTCTGCTGGTCGGCATAAAAGATGTTACTGGTTCAGCTTCTTATTTGAATTGCCACACAAGCTGCATAAGAATATAACTCTCTAAATAATGTTATCCTAAATAAATGTGCACCTAATAATGTGCAAGAATTGTTTGCTGTTAAATTACACTCTTGACTGTTAAGCCTTTTATCCATAGAATGCTAAGCTCCCTGGGGCATATTCACAAGAACTTTATGATTGTTTGACGATACAACAGCTTTTTTTCCGTGGTATTCACAAGTTGCCGCTAACTGCAGTTAGCAGCACTTTTCCAGAGTAGACGTTAATTTTCAAGATCACCACTTCTGTTAGTGGGACTTAACAAAAATGAGATGCAAGCTAGGCATTCCCATCCAATAATTGCCACTAACCCCACTTCGCAAAATGTACAATGAAATTCCCGTCCGGCGATGACCCCTCATAACTGCTGTTAAGTCCAGTTATTGGCATGTTTTAAGACCAGAAAATAGTTGGTCTAAAAATGGTGCAAACACACCTGTATATAAAGGAGATACACCCAGACCCTCATTGACATTCTCAGTGATGCCATGGAGGTACACCTCTTGCAGCTTGGAGCTCTAAGAAGACCACCAGCACCACCACTGCCACCACAGCCACCAGCACCAGCACAGAGGCAGAGCCGCAGAAGAGAGTAGGTTGCCGCCAATGAATTACCCTGATACACCTCCGGCCAGAAGAGGTGATAGCTCACTACAGGCTAAAAAAGGAACTCATCATACGCCTACTCACTCAGATAGCACCAAGGCTGCAGGCACCATCCCAGCGCTGCACAAAATCCCTCCACAGACAAAGCTACTTGCAAAGCTGGACATGTTGGCCTCTGGTACCTTCCAACCAACCACTGCCAGAGTGGGTGAAGACTAATAGGCATCCTCCTCCAGGTTCCTCCCGGCTGTCTTGGATGCCATCATGTTTAGAGAAAACAAGGGAACCCAAAAGGTAAATAAGGACCCTGGGTGTCAACTTTATATTGGTAACAATGGTCCTTAAAAATCATTTTTGAAAAAATAATAAATATAGACCAATATTTGTTCTATATTTCATGGTGTCCAGCCGGACACAAAATTTAATCAATCTAGTGAATGTTTCAACATTTTGAACAGCAACCAATAATAGAGTGGGACGCCGTCCTGCCTCCAGTACACAAAACAGAAGATAAATACATTAGAACAATAAGGATTTCAGGCAAAGGACTCTGAGTCAATAATAATACACGACAAGCTATCCATAACAGTATTCACACCGATTTAACACAATGGTTTTTACGTGTGAATCTATTCCATAGGTCGGTGACGTCTCGATCTTTTTAAAGAGAAAATGGGGTCATCATCAGGACGGTGTTAATACATGCCTGAATGTAAAAAACTGCCTGTAGAGAAAAGGGGGGAAATAAAAAGGCAGATAGATCTCTTGTGAGAAAAGAGTAGACTCTCGTTAGGAGGTAGAGCTTGTTTTAAAACTACTGATAGCATAGGGAACCATGCAAGATGCGTGTTTGGTGGGATTATGTCATAAGGCTCTATGCTGTAAACCATGCGTGGAGGCATGGAGGGGTGAGGTAGCAAAAACCTCTGAAGGTATGAGGGCTCCAGCATGGAGTGGATAGTAGAAAGGAGAAAAAGAGAAAATAATATTTGTTTAACAAGTGACAACGGGCCTGTGCAGCTGCGAAATTTGGGAAAGCAGTGATAGCTGCAGACGGTAAACTAGTGAAGCGGCGAAATTAATGAGAAAAGCGGTGACGCAGCAGGTCTAACGTCCGTGAGTTTGACAATGTGTCTCTGTAAAGACACCACTAGGTGGGTGAAAGAAGTAGTTGTAGATTGGAACGGTCGTGAATGAGGTGCCTGACATAAGGTTTGTGACCTTGTGCCGTATTGAAATATAGTCTTGGACATGCACGCAATCTGGTCACTGACCTTCGGTGAAGTATGGAACTCTTGTGCTACAAATCCGATTAAGGATAAGAATAGTAATGCTGGGGCATGAATAACTGCTGGAGAAAAGAGAGAGTATACACTAATAAATTGCATGTGATTACTGAGGGAAAATCGATAGAAACTTGGGCAGGTGTTTACCTGTGCCTCTTAGCTCACAGTGGAGCCACTAGAAATTGCATGAGGAGCAAAGTTAAAGCCCCAGCGAGGCTCACGGTGGAGCTGGTCCGATCATCAGCCTGACACTGCAGCACCTACTCTTCCCCAACACTGCGCAAGAACAACTTGACAACAAGCAAGGCCTCTTTGCCATTGCTGGATTTCCGCATGTGTTGGGGGCAATTGACAGCACCCTTGTGCAACTTGTACCTCCTGTGGACACTGCTCATATATACAAGAACAGGAAGCATATACACTTAATGAAAGGGCAGGCAAGTGTGGACCACCTGGGCCTGCTCATCAATGTCTTTGCCAAGTTTCCAGGGAGTGTAGTGTGCATGACTCCTACATCTTCCACCAATTGTCATCAACCAGAGGTCCGAGAATGGCACCTATGGAAATGGAATGCTTGTTGGTTAGTACAAACTGAACACACCACACACCTCAAGTCACAAATCATGTAGCTCAAGCATGTGAGAATGTGCATGTAGAAAATTGCATCTGACATACATTGTAACTGGGCCAACTACTGTACACAAACACCTAATGCCAAAGAACCACACATATGTAAGTTGGTCCAACAAGGGAGTATGCCAGAAATACTCTCACAAACCACTATGTCACTCTCGGAATATAGATCTTGCAGAATTCATCAGACAAAAATTGAAAGTAATAAAAGCAGCACGTACAACAAGACATATGGTTGTGCTGTGCTGTGCTGCATCCATACAGAAACAAACACATGTGCCATATGTATAACAATATGACAGATCACCCTTCTATCCACTGTGCTGGTGCACAATTAGATGACATGTACAAAAACAGGTACCCATGCACCATGCTGCAAGGGTGACTGCATCTTGGGAAGGAAAGTATTTCTGCATAAAAGGACACCTAACTGCACACAAACAATCACAAAAGTTGATTTAACATTGGTCTGTATTGTGTCAAAATGTAACATGCCTCGAAAGAGCATACAAACAAGAGAAATGTAAATCTCACTACATGTTGCGTATCCCTACGTCTCCTCTGGTGAGGTGTAGCAATCTGATGTGTGTTGTGTGGGAACACACACAGCAATAACTATGGGCATGACCCCAACATGCATACAAGCAGAGTCAAAGTTAAATTACGCCCAAGGACATTATTACACATGTCCGTTGTCTTTAAGTGTCCCAGTAAGTCAAGTGCACCAGGTAGCCTTGCCTCTGTCACTCAAACAGTATTGTATTGTATTGTATTGTAAGGGGTGCTTATAGAGCGCACTGACACCATGGGTTTCCTGGCGCTGGATGGACATAGAGGGGACAGAGGAACTAACCAGATTGAGGGAAGAGCCAGGTTTTTAAGGACTTACGAAAAAGAGTCAGAGAATTAGAGGCTTTGAGAGAAAAAGGAAAAGAGTTCCAAAGCTTGGGGGCCAGGTGTGCGAATCTCCGGCCTCCAGATCTGCAGAGCTTGTAAGAGGGGACAGTCAAAAGGTGAAGATGAGAGGATCTCAGATTCCGGGACGGGCGGTAAGGTCTAATAAGAGATTTCACAAAGGCGGGACAGGGACCGGTTAACGATTTGAAAGTAAGGCAGCCGATCTTGAAGGCCGTCCTTGCGGTGACAGGGAGCCAGTGGAGTTTGGCAAGGAGGGGCCTGGCGGATTGCCACTTCGGGATCCCTAGGGCCAATCTCGCCGCTTGATTTTGAACCACTTGCAGTCTGGCCACCGATGTTTTAGGCAGACCGTGATAGATCGCGTTAGAAAAATCTAAGCGGGAGAGGACAAGGGCCATGATGACCTGCAGGAGGGCATCAGGTGTAAAGAGAAATGCCACTTTCCTGATCCTGCGCAGCTGGTAGATACAGGACGAGACCACCGTCCCCACCTGTGGCCCAAGGGTAAACCGGAGTCAATTGTGACCCCTAGACTCTTCACCGAGGCCACAGGGGTGGGAGGGGGACCAAGTTCCGCCGGCCAGAATTGTGGCCCCCAGGAGGTGGCGCTCCTACCGGGAAGGAGGAGCTTCGTCTTGCCGGGGTTCAATTTTAGCTGGTTGTGGCCCATCCACTGGAGAATGTGGGACATGACTGCCTGAAAATTGGGAATAGCAGAAGGGGAGTTAAGAGGAAAGATGAGTTGCAGGTCGTCCGCGTAATTAAACACGGTGACGTCCCACTGCCTCAAAGAAAGAAGAAGGGGGCGAAGATAAAGATTGAAAAGAAGAGGGGATAGAGAAGAACCCTGGGGGACCCCGCAGGGCGAGTGCTCCCTGGGAGCCCTGAAAGTGCCCAGGCTGAGGGTCTGAGACCTGCCGGTCAGGAAGGATTTGACCCAGGCCAGCGCCAGGCCCTGGATGCCAGCCTGCTCGACACGGTGGAAGAGGATGTTATGATCCACCGTGTCGAAGGCGGCAGACAGATCTAATAATACCAAGGCCTGGGGGGTACCCTTGTCAGCCCCGTCTCTCAAGGCATCCAGCACCGCCAAGATCACTGTCTCCGTAGAGTGGCTGGGTCTGAAGCCAGCCTGGTTGGCCTCGAGAAAGTTGGAACTCTCGATAAACTGTGAGAGACAGGTAGTGACGTGGGCCTCCAGGATTTTAGAAAAGAAAGGTAAAAGGGAAATAGGGCGGTAATTCGCTGGGACAGCGGGATCGGCCCCTGGCTTCTTCAAGAGGGGCACCAATACGGCTTCCTTGAAGGAGCCAGGCACCGTACCGGAAGAGAAAGAAGAGTTTAACAGGGGGAGAATGCAGTCGGGTAAGGAGTGGCAGATGTCCCGAAGTATGGACGGGGGGCAACAATCGTCTGGGGATCCAGACTTGATGCGGGTGGCAAGAGTGGCCAGAGAAGTGGGGTCTAAGAGAGGGAATTGTGTGAATGAAAAAGTGTTGTGAGGGGGGGGGAACAGAACCAGCGCCAGGAGAAATGACTGGAATGGTGTCCTTAATCAATACAATTTTTTCGATAAAATAGGTGCTGAGAGCGTTACATGCTTCCTGTGTGGCGGCCTGAGTAGGGAGCGTCCTGGGGTCGGAGGTAAATTCATTAAGGACTTTGAAGATTTCTTTAGATTGGCAGGGGGCAGATAAAATTTTCCCTGAGGCATAAGCTTTTTTTGCTGTGAGAATGGCAAGTTTGTACCTATGGCGGGCGGCCACATAGGCATCTCTACTTAGGGGGTGGTAATCTCTCCTCCACTTGCGCTCAAGTTGACGGAGTTCCAGGTGGAGGGATTTGAGATGGGGGGTAAACCATTTATGGGAATTACTGTGCCGAGATTGGGGGAACTTGGTTAGGGGGGCAAAGATGTCACTGGCTGTCGTGAGCCAGTCTGCTACCAACCCGTAAAGCTTATCGGTACCGGTGTCATTAGGTAGCGAGGGACAAGTTTGAGACAGGTGGGCTAGCAGTTTGGGGGGGGTCGACAGCCTTCCACTTGCGGGCCATACCGCCCTCCCGCGGGGGGACTCTAATCTGGCCAACCGCCGATATTGTGGTGTCGATCATAGAGTGATCCGACCACACACAAGGTGTTATTAATGGGCGGGAGGACTTGACCCCATGGATCCAGATGTGATCGAGGACCCACCTTGGGGGCAAGAGGGATGTAAATAACCCACAATGAGTACAACATTTAGCATCCAGGTATTTCCTGTGTCAGCTACCCTCAGCATAATAAATCACAATGATGTATCTTGCTGATGCTCAAACAGAGTAATGTGCCAAAAGTCAAGGAGGCTGCTTCACAAGGCCCATGTGCCACTGGTGCCTCATATATATATTCTGTGCATATGCGACGTATCGGTTGAGCAATGGCCCTGTAAATAACCCCAAAGGTGTTTTGAGAGATCCAGACATCCTGACAGTCGCAACATGGAGGTAATACACAGGACCTGGCCTTGGGGATCATGGTGATGTGTAGCCTGTAAGGTACAGGCAATTCAAAGGCAGTGATGCAGGCCAATTGTATGTACCACAACATGATGAAGCAGAAAGTACAAAGATGCACAATGGACACAAAATGAATAAAGACACTCTGCAAACACAGCAGGCACAAATAATAATGGACATTTCTCTCCATTTTCTGTTTCAGCTGATCAAGGCTATGATGACCCCCATCACAGTCGCCCACATACAGGCCCAGAAAGACTACAATGTTGCACTGGGACAAACAAGGGCCATCGTTGAACGGACCTTTGGAGTCCTTAAATCAAGGTTCCAATGCCTTGATATATATCGGGAGAGGAGGCTCCTGTACAGGCCTGAACTGGTCTGTAAAATCATACTAGCTTGTTGAATTTTGCACAACGTCTATGTACAGACAAACACACCATTGCCAGAAGACCAGTAGGAGCAGGACAATCAAATATCAATGTCACACAATGTTATATCTCCCAAGCAATGTACGACATACTTTTCATTAAACATTGTTGCGCAACATGGCCAGACACCATGTTTGGCTTTTGTTGCAGTCCACTATGGCCAAACGGCCTATCAACTCCATGAGGATGTATGCTAGTCAGAAATCTCTATCCTGATAGCACCAAGGAAAATACACTGTGCACCCAAGAGATCAATAACATGGGGCGAGGATAGGCTGCACCACTGGGTTGTCTCATGAAAGCCAACTTTGACAAGCAGCTCACAAGTTCCATATTGACCTTGGAAATCTGGGTGGTACAAGCAGTGGGCTCACAGCTAACGGGCAGACACCATCCCTGGGCCTCCTATGCTTAACACCCAACCCAAACTGGAAAACAACACCAGGTCTGAAACCATACCACCCTCTCCGAATCACTGACACAGCCAGCGTATTCCTCTGTCAGTCTGGATTTCACAAGCCTGGGTACAGCAGTGTACTTTAAGTATGCAGGTGAACCTACAGATACAGGAGATGCAAGTGGACCCTCTTACTTGCATAGTCACAGGTCCCCTTCACCACAAGTTTTGTCCAGTTTAGGGGCCTCAACCTCCACATCCACAGACAGCACAACCTACTCTGGCATAACGATGTTGAGAGGCACAACCAAAAATAGGATGTCTCCCCTGTCCCCCCAATGTCCTCTTGGTGTGTGTCATGCAATGCAGACCCCCCCCCTTTTTTTCATGATCAGGAGCACCTCGAATGATCACCACAACAAGTTGTACCATGCGGACTTCTCATGTCAGCAATGTGTGAACATTTACCATGTCAGGTCTTTCCACCAGGAAATGGTCATTGCTGACACATCAATGTCAACAGTCAGTGCCCACCGTCTCGTGCACGATGCAGGCATCAATGTCAATGTCACTCTGCAGTAAATCTGCAGTATCTGTGTCTCACCGTCTACATCTCATACAAAAGCACAGCGTGGTCTCCCGTCCATGGGGACTGTCTACGCTTAGAGGCAAGGATTGTGCTGTGCTAAGTGCTGTATTGCTGTTTCAATCCAACAATGTCTTGTTCACCTGTGAATTTGGGTCTACAACATGTTTGTACATGGCTTAGTGGGGCTTGTTGACCTATGCATAATTTGGACATGGCTCCTCTATTGTGCAATCTGGCAAACACATTTATTTATGCATTATCAGCGGTGTCCATGTAAGCTCTTCTACCCCTTAGAGGCTGGAAGCTCAGAGAGGGCTCACTAACATCAGCACATTTGTTTTCTATCTGGCCAGCTGTCACATCATTGTCTCTGCCCCCTCCAAGATGTGTATCACTTTCACACTAGATTGATGTTTAAATGTGGCTGGCCCAAGAAGATCATTACGCCATGTACCGTCCGATTGTGTATATGTTGAAATGGTGACAATGGATCTGGTCGATAGACAGCAATCAAAATCATTACTCTAAAATGCGTAGCATAATCTCTTAAAATTATGGCCATGAGTGCCTTTGCACAACCCGTCGTAAATGTGCATATCTCTGCCACCAGCTAATCAAATACTCAAATGTGAATTTGCAGTCATAGCTTCGCATTGTATGCTGCATCACAAATCTAATATACAAGTAGTCATTGCCTGTTGTTCAAGTACATGTGTGTTGTAATCCAATTAAACTGACACAGACATCCCATCAATATGTGATGTAACAGTCTCACATGTAGTGACACATACCACCAATGTTAACCATACTGATTACGACTGATGCATGCATTTTCTTACACACATGACTAGTCAAATCAAATCAAATATAACTTTATTCGATTGTTAAAAAGCAATCATAAAAGTGTACATAAGAAAAACATTCCAATTAAAAAGATTCAGTTAATTCATTTTGCAATCTCAGAGGCGTACGGGAACAAGAAAAAACGATGGTAAAGTGTTTCAAAATTCATAGTATCATATATCTTAAAGTGCTTCAAGTAGACATACTTTTCCAACTACGCATCTCATTTTTCAAATACAAACTAATTGTTGCAACACATAAATAGTTATCTAAGTATTGGAGGCTAAGCATGGCCACACGACATTGCCGATGGCCCATCTCTCTAAGCAAAGGCAATAAAACCTTATGTCTAATTAAGCCGTAAAATTTACAAAAAAGAACAACATGTAATGTACTCTGGGGTGATACATTATCACAGGGACAGGGAGGTAATTCATGCGTCCAATTGTTTACTGTTGGAAAACTAACAAGTCTGTGGAAAATTCCAAATCGAAAACGAGACAATAAAAATCTATCATAATTATCTGGAACATAGATCAGATAGGGTTAAATATTAAAAGTGGATAAAATCATTTGATGATGCAGGACAGAAAGTTTTAAAACCTCACATGTAACTCTCAAGGTATCCAGAAAAGCCAAACCCTCCTTCTTTAGTTCTTTGCGCGAAATGGCTGAGATAGTAAGAGGATTTAGAAAGTAGTCTAATTTTCCAATATCTGTTAAAAATTTACATACATAGTTCAGCCATGGAATCCTCATCGCTCCCTCTAGTTTTAAAATATCTGTCATAATATCTCTATTAACCTTGGTTTCATCCTCTGTCCATAGTCTGTGCCACAATAGCACAGGCTCCAGCTTAATTAAATCAGATATAAAAGCAAGACCCAATTCTGCATAGCAGCTATAATTCGGGGTGCTCTTTTGAACTGCAAGGATAAACTTTAAGAAGGAGTTTTCCACCACCTGGATAGGAATGGGATCAGCAAGACCCCACAGTCCACAACCATAAGTTGCACCAGGCACACATTTGGCTTTATAGATCTTAAATAACTCCACTGGAGGTCTGGTGCCAAGTTTCTTAGAGAAGTTCTTGAGGGCAGCAGTCGAGCGAACCAGCACAAGTTTTTTCGCTATCACTGCCTTCGACGAAGAATCGCTCTGGGTGAACAGAATACCCAGGTACGAGAATTGCTTAGTGGATTCAAGCTTCTGGCCTGCTATAAAAATGGTCCTTGTAGGTTTATGGTACCTGCCGCAGTGCATAGTAAAAGTTTTAGATGTATTAACTCTTAAACCCAACTCCTTCATGTAGAGGAAAAAACTATCCACCACACGCTGGAGTCCCACTTGAGTACGTGACATCAGCACAGCGTCGTCAGCGTACAGAAGCACCGGGATTGGACGACCAGCAACATATGGGGATTTCAACTATTATTGCACAAGTCTTTTTCCAATCCATTAATGTACAAATTAAAAAGGAAGGGGGCCAGGACACAGCCCTGTCTGACACCGCTCCTGATTGGAATTTTATCAGTGCGTTCCCCCTTTAGGCCGTAGCGAATGCGGGCTGATGCGTCGCTATAAAAACGTTTAAGATGATAAATAATATTTTCATCAACCCCAAGCTGTCCCAGTAGGAGCCACAGTTTGGAATGCATTACACAATGAAATGCGGCGGAGAGGTCCACAAAGGCCAGGAACAAGTTCCCATTTTTGGCCCTTGTGTACTTCCTGATCAGCATTAAAAGGTTTATGCCTTGTTCCACTGTGGCCAATCCAGAACGGAAGCCATACGTAGGTCAGATAAAATAAAGTTTTCTCTGGCCCAAACCAAGAGCCGGTCCAGAATTATCCGACCCACTATTTTTGTATAAGAATCTAAAAGGGAGATGGGTCTATAACAACCCGGGTCATGTCTATCCCCCTTTTTATAAACGGGCACTATTACAGACTCCACCCATGTAGGCAGAAAGTCCGAAGTGCAGCTAGCATTAAGCACCTGAACTAGGAGAGGGCCCCACAGACCGGGAGTGGCCTTAAAAATGTCTATGGGGAAACCATCCGGACCAGGGGCCTTTCCACCCTGGCTTACATGCAGTGCTTTTTCTACTTCCTCCAGAGTGAACAACACATTTCTTGAGGTGGAGTGTACAGAGCGGGTGGGTTGGGAACTTACCCCTCCCTCACCCTCGTATACTTTCTGAGTCTGCAAACTTTCTCGACACCCCTAGGTTTCTTATGTAGTTCCTTCTTTAGAAGTGCATAAGCTCTAGTACAACTAGAGTCAAACCAACCTCCTTTTTGTTTACTATATTTACTCTTTCTCATAAGGGAGGTCCTAATTTAGTTAGAGATAGTCAGGAAAGATGCCAGGATCATTTCAGGAATAGAATCTTCCCCTAAACAAGTCGCTAGCTCCGATCTACATTTGCCAACCACTAATTTGAGTGTTTCTGGCTGGTCTACCATAGCCCATTTCAATGAGTAACCATTTGTACTACCAATAGATAGATTTTCATCCAAACTCTCCCTTTCTTTACTGTTTTTTAAGGTTGACATTTTTGGGAACAAAATGGCCACACAGAGCGGGAAATGGTCGCTTAAAGCGACGTCAGAAACCTTAAAGGAATAAATTCTATTTCCATGCTTATTTGATACAATAGCGTAATCGATAGAAGAAGCACAACCCCTTCCATTAAATGTTGGATGTGGGGAAGATGGTATGGTACAGACTTCGTTAGCAAATCCCAAGTCAAATTTGGCAAGCAGGTTGTTGATCCCCCTGAAGGGAATGATTAAAATGCGAGTGGCACAAGCCATCTTCCCAAAACGTTCCGCATCTATTATCCTTTGACATACTGAACAAGGTGCAGTTAAAATCCCCCAAAAAGAGTATCATCAAATCATGTCTAAAGATTTTATCCTGCAGAGACAGAGCTTTGGCCAATTTACTTAAAATACTAGATACTTCGCCACTGGAAATGTTATTATAGAAATTTATGAGAGCAATCAGAGTATCAGAAGCCAAAACAAGTATGAGAAGTTGAAAATAAATATCTATAACAGGCTCTATTACTCTTGTTAATTTCAATTTGTTTGACAGATATACACTCAATCCACCCTTCCATGCAGGGAATCAACAGCTGAAGTATGGAAAGTCCTAAAACCATTTAAATGGACCGAATCCCGACTCCATGTTTCTTGAAGGCAGAGCACATCTTGTGTCTGAGTAAAATCCCCCCAAACTGGGTTAACAATTTTAGATCTAATGCCAGCAACATTCCACGAGGAAATTTTGCATGGCATTGAGACCAGCGGAGAAGTAGCAGAAACAGCACTGGTAAAACCAAGTGATGCGGGAATAATCCTATGCTCCCTTCCAACCTCTAATCCTCTATCTATGACCACTGGACTACCTGTATGATCCCCACTCCTTACTATATTAATGGCATTATTAGGGGCTTTCCCCCCCTCCTGCCCTTACACTTTCCTCATTACTGGAAATGTAGGTGGAATCAGTTTTAGCACCTAGAAAGTTTAAGGTAATGATGCCTAACTGCAGTCAGTCGTTATTTTCAAATCCACTAAGAATGTCAAAAGGATTAGAAGTTGGAATGCCATATCTTCCAGCCCACAGTCCATCCTGATTAAATGATGGGTAAGGGGGAACTGGGCACCTAAGTGGTCGAGGTGAACAGTAAAAGAAACCGAGGGGGAGAATGTTAACAAAGTTGGGGTCAATTGACCCAGTACAGCCCCTCTCAATTAATTTACAAACCAATAGCGGAGACAGAAATGTAAGAATTACACAGTCCCCTCTCAGTGATTTATTTGATGTGCCCAACCAGCTCACTCTTCTAGCCATCTTAAATTAAAAAAAAAAGGAATTATTAAGCCCAAGTTTAGTTGATAAAAAATGAAGGGATTTGTTCCTTAAAGTCGACCAGTATTCAAAAATGTTAGGAGACAGGGGAGGAACATTGGCTAGGACCATCGTATATGGTGTCGCTTCAGGAGGCACATTTAAAATAGGGAGGCTTGAGATTGTATTGGCCTCTCTTGTGTCCTTAACTCTTCTACTTAAATTTGAGGTTTCATTAGCAACTACTTGGGTTGGAGTAGGCAAGCCAGGTACATTAATTCCGGATTCCCCCCTATGTTTGTTGGGCTCCAATCGTCCATTAACCGCAGAGTTTTTAAGTTGGGTTTGATTTACTGGGACCCGTAAGATGTTATTAAAATTACCGTTTGGGTCAGTAAGATTAGGATGAGGAGCTATGGGAATTATTTTATCCTGGGTAGGCTGCTGGTTCCTAAAAATATTTTCCTCCAAATTGGTCATCCTTATTTCAATATTACTAACCTTTAAACTAATAGGTTCCAGAAGCGTTGTTAAGAGAGTCTCCATTCGTTCCCAGAAACATGCCTCAACTACTGGGGCTCGTTCACTAGTTAAGGTGAATACAATCTCTGATTGGTTATTAACTCTATTCCCCTTTGTTCCATTAGATTTAGCAACAGCCTTTTTTTGTTTGATGCCGCCAGCATTCCCTCTAACATTTTTTGCAGTTAGACCTTCCTTGTTGATATGTTTATATTTACGTCTAGCCTTCTGTCCTCTTGTCGTTACACGCGGACTATCACTATTCACACTTAACAATGAAGCAGAAATAGAGATTGGGCTTAGGGGCGTGTCACCCCCCCCCTTTTCAATAAGATCCTCAATCAAAAGTGGAGGGTCAGAAATTACATCAATTGGGAGAATTGTGGGGTCAACGATAACCTTGTTAGGGAGGGCAGGGGTTCAGAAGATAAATTAACCATCATTGGAACAATATCGTCAGTTAATGGGATGGGATGAGCCCCTGGCAGCGCAGCGAAGGATGGAGCCAGTATCGAGTCCTGAGAATTAACTGGAAACATCCATGAATTTGTGGCAGGCAGGGGAGGAAGGGTACCAACAGGGAGTAAAAGACGCCTTTCTGTGCTTTCAATGGCAGAGGCCACCACTCCGATAGTTTTCTGCAGCATACGATCGATTGCTGTCAGGCTAGGTAGCGGAGAATTTAAGGCTACTCTTTGTTTAGTAACGGGGGCAGGTTGTACAGGAATATTCTTCCCCATTATTTAGCACTATAGTATACAAAAATACTATGATTAATATTAGCAGCAATACACTAATATCGTCGTACGCCAAGAAGATCCACACTAAAAATACAAAAATGATTAATTCTTATGGTAGAAGCTCCTGTTAAGATAAAAGTTAAGACCTTAACACAATGATTGCTACAGTTCTAAAATACGAAGATACCAATTTGGCACATATAAAATATTAAAATAAATAACTAAAGTTACAAGTCCACAAACCAAGAGGGGTGGCCCGGTCCGGCCTCTCATGGCCACTAACGGTCAAAAAACGGTCCCACCCTTGTCCCGGGCTTCTCCCGGCGCGCTCCCGCCCGTGTCCCGCGGGACGAGGATCCAAGCGGCCCTTTATGCGCCTCCTGGCGCTTCCAGATTACGTGTGCGGCAACCGCTAACGGGGCTGCTGGGAGGTGGAGTCCGGCCAAGCAGGAGAGCAGAGCGAAGCCAGGCCCACGGGCACAGTCACACAGAGTGGGAGGCTCGGCGGAGCCAAGCCCGGCCAAATGGGAGAGCGGAGAAAAGCCCGGCCGGCAGGAAAACCACACTGGGGGGGGGGGGCTCGGCGGAGCCAAGCCCGACCAAACAGAAGAGCGGAGCAAAGCCCGGCCTGCAGGGAACAAATACAGCCCAACAAGGTATTAGTTTTGCCAAGAACTCGGCCCCAAGCGTCCCTTTATGCGCCTCCTGGCGCTTCCAGATGATGTGTGCGGCGTCCTTGCCACTAATGGGGCTGCTGGGAGGTGGAGTCCGGCCAAGCAGGAGAGCAGAGCGAAGCCCAGCACACGGGCACAGTCACACAGGGGGGGCTCGGCGGAGCCAACCCCGACCGAACGGGAGAGCGGAGCAAAGCCCGGCCCGCAGGGAACAAATACAGCCCAACAAGGTATTAGTCTCGCCACGAACTCGGCCCCAAGCGGCCCTTTATGCACCTCTAGTCATAGCATCTATGTGAGGGACAATGCCTCTTGACAGCTCTAGATCACTGATATCAAGACAGTACAGATTGCCTAGAGTCAACTACACAACACAGATCACAGTCCATAGCCATATGATGTTGTTAAGCATGCTAAATCCTGCAACATGGTAGATGTACTGATCAACTAGCAATTTGCAGCAAATTTCTTTTTGATATTCCATGTAAGCGATAATATCTTTCATAACCACCAGGGAAAATACATGTTATTACCAGGAAATATTCCCGCTTATCCGATAGCGGGTAAAATCTCATCACAAACTCAAAAAAACATGCAGCAAACACCCAGAAAGAGATGTCAATCTGCACCCTGTTCCATGGCAGAGTACTGTACACTTTCACTTTCTCTTTCAACCACACTGTTAGGGTCTGTTGAGAGTTGTGGAGTTGTTGAGAGGTGGCTGCTGCTGTTGGTGTGTTGGAGAGTGGTTCAGTGCCTAGTAAACTATCCCTACTGCCCTGTTGAGTCCTGTGTCTTTGTCCTTAATGTGTGTTTTGCGCCTTCATGATTACCTTTTAGGGTGTTTGTCTTAGGGGTATATTTATATTTTCTTTTTTTTTTGATAAGCCAATAATACATGGTATACATATACCAAGTAAAACACCTCAACAGCCATAAACAATTTATAAATCCAGTGGAGGAGAAGAGACAAAATATATATGAAACAATCATCATGGCTATGGAGCAGAAGGCAAAGAACAGAGAAGTGGGCTGAAGGCAGGCTGGATTCTGGCGGAGGTGGGCAGCAGCAGGGATGAGCACCTGTGGCAGACAGGAGCCTCAAACCTCCCAGGTGGAGGTCAGAGGTCTAGCAGAGCACCGCAGAAATGCTGGGGAGAGAGCCAGCCTCGACCAGAGGTCAAAGGTCTTGCTTGCGCTCCCTTGCAGAAGCCGCCATTAAATATGGAAGAGGGAGGGACGTGCAGCTGGGAGCATCTCATTTGTCTTTTCAAATCCCAACACTCTTTGCTGTTGGGCCTTTCACAATACCGTACCATCCTTTGTCCTTGAGCACAGACTCTAGGGGGATTTTAGGGACTTAGGGTTGCCCCATCGGAACTGCCTGGGATTTAGGTGAGTGGCTCATAACACTTGGTGGGAGCATGTCTCAGGGGAGCACCAGCACTCCTTCTGTGGGTAAGTGCTTGGAAATTGAGGTTCCGTGAATCCTGAACCCGTTTCATAAAGGTCATTGTTTTGTTACGAATTTGGTATTAACGAACCGTAACCAGTTAGTACGGCAAGCATGAGTGTTTTCGTCACATTACACCGATGGATTCACTACGTATTTAGGGATTCGTTCTGAACCCTTGGGTTCCATTTTGTATACGACAGCCATTTTGTGGTTGCCCTCACATAGGCCGATGACTTCGGCCAAACGAGTCTTTAGCACACGTACACTTTAGCTGACTTCTGAATGACCCGAGCGAACGACCCTCTTGCCTGAAGCTGAACTTGTTAGGCCAGTTCCTTTCCCAGTAGCTGATCGAGATTAAGGATCAAGGCACAGGAGATCATAAACACTCTATTGCATACAACTATGTCTTATCTTACTCACACCTGTCTCTGCTCCTTTCTTTATGACCTGTTTACGATGGGGAGGTGTCCGGTTTTATGATGGGTTCGATGGACCTGTCTGATGAAGAATGCTGGGTTTGACCAATGATCGATCATGGGCTGGGCAACTGATAAGTGGGTTTTACCGTCATGCGATACATCTGATTTGGATACATGTGATTGGACAGTTTCCCAATGTAAGGTATTTGGCTGGAATGTGATTTTTGGCATGAAAAGGATGGCTTGCTTTGTACAAATTGAGCAGTCTCCTACGAATATACAGCCATTGTACTTCGTGGACCTCTGTTTCTGGTTGCAGCCAATAAATTTGATCTTTGACGTCACCAAGAAGATTCCGTGTCTCTGTGTTTAGAAGACAGGTGAACTCAGAGACTTTGGGCGTGTCCCCTGACGCCGCTGGGTCTTAAATAACCCGGTTCTTCATTTGGCGCCCAGCGTTGGGTGACTTCAGCGGTACCGGTCCAAGCCTGAATATCGTGAGAAGCTTCGTGTGGAAATTCTGGAGGAAGGCCTGCCACTTCATCGACCCCTGTATGTCGTCGTGGTCCGAAAGTCTTTGCTGCGAGGTTTCCCGCTTTCCGACGGCTACAAAGGACTGCTGCCCTGACTGTCGCCCTGTCTTGGAGCCTTTGATGATTTGTAGAGCGAGACGATAGACGGATCTTCTGGCGACGTCATCGATACTTCAGTTAAGTATGAGTGGAGCGTCTCCCAGTCCTTAGTTTTTTTTTGGGGTATCCCTTGGGATCTTTGATCTGGAACTTGCAAGCTCCAAAGCAGAGGGACTTGTGTATTCACGAGACTATCGTATTCGATATTCCCTTGAAGTTTGAAGCTAGACTAGAGAGCGAAGATGCCTGGTCTTAGCAGACTTGGAAGAATATTTTGTTGTGGTCATAATAGGGATTCCCGATTGGAGGATTCTTGTCCGGTTCCTCCAATTGGAACTCCAACCTATGAGCTCTATGTGAAACATGGTGTGGGCCCCATCGCGTATAATGAAGTATGGATTAGGTACACTAGGAAGGACGGTCTCCTCAAATGGCTCCAATATGGTAGTTTTGACACGGAAGTTTTAGATAATCTAGAAGTTAGACTTTTTAAGAAGAAAGCCCGGCCGGCGATGTTTGACTCTTTCCGCCTATGGCGAAAGGAAGCCAAACAGAAAGAAATTAAATTAGCGAAGAAGAATAAAAGAGAGAAGGGTATCTCGATAATGCAAGCTGCTATACAGTTTAAAGATAATGAAGAAGAACAAGCGAGTGAGCAGTTGCACAGGCAACGTAAAATGGCGATTGATAAATGCTATCCAGTTTTGCCGCCTCTTCAGCAAGATGTGATGAAGGATCTTGCGAAAGATCCTTTGATGTCACGTTTGTTGAATTCGCCACCCCCTTATGCTCAGAATGCTACAGCACCTCCGCAACCTCCGGTTGCTTTGGCTCTTGCTATTGCACAGCCGCCAGCTCCTCTTCAATTGGCGCCTACTCTTCTGGTGCAGCCTCCTCAAGGGTTGCCGACTTTGCTACCTGCTCCACCTTTAATTCCAGTGACTTTTACGCCTGTTCTCGCTTCCTCCTCTGCTACTGCTCCTACGTTGACCTTTTCTCAGTCCGCTTTATCTCCTGTCCTGTCAACTTCTCCTTCTGTTCGACAGAGGATGACTTATACTGTTACTAGTCTTTTGTCCCCTTTCTTTGGGTCATTTAGTATGACCCCCATTTCAGAGCATAAGCAGCTGCGTAGTCAACTGCCTGATTCCCGAGAGAGGGAAGTATTGGATCACTTAGCGCATAAATGGATCACTCGTCCTCTAAGATATGATGTAGAGTCTGTTATGGATGTCTTCCGTCAATGGGAAGAACCGAAGCAGATCAAAATAAGAAAGGGACCCCCTGCGACTAGTTACAAGTTCCTGGGTCAGGGCACAATATCCAACAAACTAGTAATACCTAGGCAACTGAAGGGTCCTGCTAGGTGATCAGGTACATACAAACATGAATGATAGAGGCGCAACAATAGTTATATAGTGAGACAGTGTACAGAACAGGAAAATGCAAAAAATAATATCATATAAAACTGATTTATTTAACTGATGTCATAGAAAAATTTCAGTGATTGTTTAAAAAGGTTTGATAACAAGCATATACAGAATCAATTTCAGTGATTGTTTGAAAGAGTTTGATAACAAGCATATACAGCATATACAGAATCAATTAATATACAATTTAATACAGTCCGCTTTATCTCCTGTCCTGTCAACTTCTCCTTCTGTTCGACAGAGGATGACTGATACTGTTACTAGTCTTTTGTCCCCTTTCTTTGGGTCATTTAGTACGACCCCCGTTTCAGAGCATAAGCAGCTGCGTAGTCAACTGCCTGATTCCCGAGAGAGGGAAGTATTGGATCACTTAGCGCGTAAATGGATCACTCGTCCTCTAAGATATGATGTAGAGTCTGTTATGGATGTCTTCCGTCAATGGGAAGAACCGAAGCAGAGATATGTCTTTGATAGGATGTGCACGTTCCTTCGTGAGGAATGGGAAGATGGTGATCTGGAATTAACTCCACCTGAGTTGTCCAATGTGCAATCCGAGTTTGCGAAAGGCACGATTGTGGGTCCCGACGTTGAAAGAGCGGTAGCGATGCTGCTTTCGTTCAGGAGCGAGTCTCCTTCTCGGTCGTTGTTTGAGCCTGACTCTTCACTTAGGAGGAAAGTGAAACAGTACCCAATGAGAGAAGTTTCCCCGGTATGGAAGGACGCTATTGCAGCTGATGTCGCTAATTAAATTGATGCTGTACCAGCTCATTTTCAACGTGTTTGGGTGCATGTTCCGTGGAAACGAGCTGAAGTCTTGGCCCTTAAGCAGACCTTACCTGACCCCTGTAAAAATCCTGCAGGGTTTTATAAGGAATTATCACAGACTGCAGACTCATGCATTATGAATCTAGCGGATATAGACATGTTGTTTGGTAATGTGGTCCCGCAGCCTTTATGGGGTTTGATTCGTCATACTGATCATGTGCCGGAGTTAGGTGATACATTGGCTAATATTGGTGCTGCGGATGCGCGACAAGTTGGTGGTGCTAAATCTGAGCCTTTAGTTGCTGATCTTCCTGGTAAGATCATTACTTACATGAAAACTTTAATGCCTGCTATGAGAGTAAATTGGGACAAATTGTCTGCGTGTAAGCAGAAGAAGGATGAAACCGTATCCGATTTCTTCACTAGGTTTGAAGAAACGTTTATTGACCATAGTGGTCAAGATATGGGCACCGAGGGTGGTCCACGGTTGTTTGTTGATAAGTTTGTGCATAATTTACTTCCCGAGTTATGTACCAAGTTAAAGGATTCAAAGAGTTCTTGGGCTGTTTCCTCATCTGCACAGATATTGGCTACTGCGCAATACTACGAAAATAGAGATAAGGATGAGAAGGATAGAGCAGACAAGAAGACTAAAGATTTGAAAACGAAGGTTCTTTTACAGCAAGCGTACCCGCCTCGTAATAACCAACGTGATTACCAGCAACCTCAGCAGTTTCAGCGAAACTCGCAAAGGTTTGAGCCTTCTCAACCGCGTTTCCCTGTAGGCCCTAATCAATGTGCATATTGCAAAGAAGAGGGTCATTTTAAACATAGTTGCCCTGTTTTGTTACAGCGTATGAATGGTATTTCTGGCGCAAGAGGTAGGGTTGTTCCGCAAGCTTCTAGAGGTAGGGGACGTGGAGGTTTCCCCCAGAACGCGCGTTCCTTCCCTCAACAAGATTCAATGAATTGTTCCGATCAGCAGAATAATGCGTCTGGTAGGACGACTCAGTACTATGCTGACTACTACTATGGCGAAGGTGAGAATGTGGATGGTAATGATTGCTAGGACAGCCATGGACAAAGAGAGGGAGTTGTTTCAGTTCCAGTAGACCAGAGTGGACCTTATGTTGAAGTGATTACATCAGGTGTGTCAGAGCCTTTTCTGTTGGATACTGGTGCTACAAAGAGTTCTATTATGCACTCTAGACTCCCTGGCGCACCTTTGTCTGGCTTAACAAATGTTTCAGTAGGTTTTTCTGGCGCCCCAGTTAGAAATCTCTTTCTGTTGGACCTCGTAAACTTGAAGCACCCCTTATTTTGACGACAGTTTGTGGGGAGAACTTGTTGGGATTGGATCTGTTGAAAAGATTGTATGCGACATTGTATTGTTCTCCTTCGGGAGTACAACTTACATTGGGTAAGAAAGTGGTCTCTCCGATGTATTTGTCGAGGGATCAACTTCCGACAGAATTGTCTTCTCTTTCTGATACTATTTGGGCTACTGAACCTAATGATGTGGGTCTTTTGGAGATACCACCGTATGTTGTGACGCTGAAAGCGAATGTTAAAATGCCAAACATTCCCCAATATAGGATCTCTAGTGATGGTGAAAGAGCGCTGTTAGCGATTATCCATGATCTAATTGAGAAAGATGTAATTGAAGAAACGAGAGGTAATGTTTGCAATAGCCCTGTTTTGCCTGTCTTGAAACGCACTGACTCTTCTCAGTCACCTGTTTACAGGTTTGTGACCGATCTTAGAGAGGTGAATAAGATAGTTGTGCCACAGTTTCCTGTTGTTCCAGATATTACTGCCCTATTGACCATGATTCCAGCTTCGGCCACGTGGTTTTCCGTGATTGATTTGAAGAATGCTTTCTTAGGCATCCCGATTGCCGAGGAGAGTAGGGATATTTTTGGCTTCTCTTTAGGAGGCCGAAGCTTCCGGTTTAAGAGAGCTCCTCAAGGCTACTGCGAGGGTCCTTCTATCTATAGTCAGGCTTTAAAAACACAGCTTGACACGATTGCTTTACCTGATGGTGCTGCTCTTCTCCAGTACGTTGACGATTTGCTAGTCGCTGCCGATACTGAGGAGATTTGTAAGGAAGCTACTTTATCTTTGTTGCGTCATTTATCTGACTTCCATCACAAGGTGTCTCTTTCAAAGTTACAGTATTGTCGACAAGAAGTGACCTATTTAGGTCATCTCTTATCGAAGGAGGGAAGAAGATTGACCCCCAGAACGAATTCAAGCGATTGCGAACATGAGTGTGCCAATTACACAGAGAGACGTGCGTGCTTTCTTGGGTATCACGTCATATTGCAGACAATGGATACCAAATTTTTCTCTGCTGGCCAAACCTCTGGTGGCATTGACCTGTAAAGATACACCGAATCCCCTCCCGTGGTCTGATGATTGTCAGAAGAGTTTCTCTGAATTACGCGATGCATTGTGTTCGGCTCCTGTGTTGGGTACCCCCTACTACAGTAAGCCTTTTACGCTTTATGTCCACGAGAGAGAGGGATGTGCGTTGTCAGTGTTGACGCAATCTTTTGGGGACAAGCATCGTCCATGCGCGTATTTCTCGTCGACCTTGGATCCGGTAGCTAGAGCGTTGCCGAGTTGTTTAAGAGCCACAGGGGCAGCAGCTGTTTACATTCGACAGTCTGCTGGTTTGGTCATGAATAATATGTTGATTGTAATGGTTCCACATGCAGTGGATACCCTGTTAAACAGGACTAAGACACAGCACTTAACTAGTGCTCGATTGTCAGGTTATGAGTTGACACTTCTAGCGAGTCATGTGCACATAAAGAGATGCAATACGTTGAATCCAGCTACGTTGTTGCCGATTTCAGTAGAGACAGATGTTTCCGAACAACATGATTGTTTTCTCAAGACAGAAGAGGAAACGAAAGGGAGAGTAGATCTTAGGGACACTCCTCTTGTAAAGTGTGATGGTACCTTATGGGTGGATGGTTCATGCTTCAAGCTTCCGAATTGTGATACGACTGCGGCATATGTTGTTACGACTTTGCATACGATTGTTGAAGCTGCACGTATCCCACATAATTCAGCTCAAGCAGCCGAGTCGATTGCACTTACGAGAGCATGTGTGTTATCGAAAGGAAAGAGAGTGACCATATATACCGACAGCCAGTATGCGTTTGGTGTGGCTCATAGTTTTGGACGTTTGTGGAAGGAACATGGGTTCCTCACGTCTCATGGAACGAAGTTTCAGAATGGTCAGTTGGTGAATGAGCTTCTTGAGTCACTTACCTTGCCGTTACAGGTTGCGATTGTGAAATGCAGTAAAAAGAGAGAGTTTTCCCTACTTAACCCAGAAAGGACCAGGAGATATAGCAACCAAAAAGAAAATTCCTTTCTGTGTATTTAAATTTTGAGTAAACAATAACATTTGCTTTAATCAATTATATTAACAGCCCACCATACATTGCATTTGAGTCAAAACAAAACATTTGATGTATCTAAATATATTTTTATTTTATTTCTTGTTAAAAACGGTTTCTTTCATATAATCAGTATACACAATTTATTTAAAACAAAATCATATAAATTTTTTCCAAAGAACATTTTACATGTATCCATTCAATTTATCATAACATAATACATAATAAAAAACAATAAAATAATACAATAAAAAAATTTGTCGACGTGTTTCGGTGCTTCGTTGTTTGGAACACCTTCCCCAGGACTATTTTAAAACATCTTCTTTCTAAAAGTAGACACATAACATTTGTTAGTTTTGCAATGTATGGGAGAGGTTTTTACTTTTGAGCTGTTGGAGAAAAAGACTTAAAAATATCTTACATTTAGGGCAATTTTATTTTGCAGTACAAGAATTGATCCAGGAGTTGTAGTAAATATAGTGACTCCTCTTCCCTGCTATATCGTCAGAGAATCTGTATACAAAATGACATCATTTTAAAATTCAGTAGATAAATGTAGAGTAAATGTTTCGTGAGCCAGACATTTTAACATTGCCGCTTACTTATAGTTTGTGCAGAAACCGTCCGTGACATTAGCTGGACTCTTTCAAGCTTTTAGTCATGTTTCTTCCGTTTCTTGGTCTGGCCAAACGTGGTCCTATGTTCTTCACGTAGTCGTGCATAGATCTTTCCTCTTTTTTAATTGAGGCGATCAGCAATGTCTAGATAAATAGTATACATATTATAAGTATTATACAGTTTCTAGATTAATATATATACATAGCTTCGTGATCGATTTTGTGAATATTACATATTTCACACATACTTAAACTTCTCGAGTGGGAAATGGGTCGTTAAATTCCCAGCTTTTTCCTGATATTACATATAGTGTGGATTATAGGCCAGAATTGGGTAAAACCCTTCTGGTTTTCAATCAAGTTTGCAATTATAAATCTATTTTGTAGATTGGCACCGCTCATTTTTTAAGTATTAAGATCAATTTACTATGGTTAAAGAAAGTAATTTTAGGGGCACCGATGCGGGGTTGGTTACTTAAAAGCATGTTACCGAGCAGTAAAGGAGAAAGGGAAGTATCAATAGATAGGCCCCCTTTGGTTATTTCGATTAGAATTCCTCTTACCTCTCGTGTCAACGAAAGCTCCGCCTTCCGGTCTCCCTGGTTGCCCGTATCAGTTAAAGTACTGCACTGAGCCTTTACCTTTTATACCGGATGCGGCTACAATTTAAGGACGATTCTAGACACCTGTATTTAATTAAGCCGTGTTAAGTCAAATTTTGGCGCCATGATTGTAGTTTTTTAGAGATTGCAATCCACATTAGAGAATGGACTTATATAAACTAAAACCCATAATCACGAGTTTACCCAATCAGTTTTATCGCTTGCACTATCACTTTTTGTGTGTTTCTATGTGCTAATCAAGATAGCAGTTTGCGTTATGGTTATAGACAACCATCAGCGATGATTTTCGGCGATAATTTTATTTTGGTTGATCGTATAGCGAAAAAATCAACCGCCATTTTGGTAGTTTTTTTAAAGATTCAAAGTTACCTAAAACATTCTCAGTCACAATATAGCAACGGTAATGCTTATGTATACATTAATGCAAACGAATGAGTTTTGAATAACGGACGCTTTCACCGCACTTGATAGATCGTAGCAAATAGCCAGTCGTGTTGTGAGGCTGGGCCCTACATTATTCTGGTATTATTTAGAATTATTTTTACGGGGTATGATTAGAATCCCAATTTCTCCCGATTAATCAAGGACAGGCAACCAAGTTAAGTGAGAGCATCTGTTTTTCCTACCAATTATTGTGGGTATATAAAATGAATATATGGTTAACTCAGATGTACTTCGGGCGATCACATTTCATCCCGTACAGAACACTTTATAGTGTACATAAAAACAGATTGAATTTTTACTAAAAAGGGGATATTATCTGGTCCGTGGTACATTGATATATCCAACCAATTAAAGATAACATTCATATTTTTACCCTCATAAGCAGTTCTTGTACAATACATATGGTCTCGTTAGATGATTCATAGTACATCAATTATTTCATGGGGACAAGTAATATTCCAAGTGTCTCATTTTGTTACAACATAATAAAGGGAATACAATGAATATATTAAAAAGAATGCATTTGGTCTGCAGCACTAAATAATACATAGGAAAAACTCACTTAACTTAATTTTAACAATTTTACAGTAAAACAACATCAGGGTTATACATCGAATCCCCAAGTTACCTCACATGTATCCCTAATGGTTTCCTGATTTTTCCATTATTACTTTTATTGATAGATGGAGTTTATCTAATGTATGTATATGGGGACAAATAGATGCTACCTCACCATTCTTTCCCATTCTTCTCTACTGTTCAGGCCTTCAGTATATGTTCTAAACTTTGACATAAAAAATTGTTCTCTCTGTTTGCGTCTCTTATCAGTATCACCCCCTCTCATAGATGTCTTGATTTTTTCCAATATAAACCATTTAAGTTCATCCTCTTTATGGTTTTCTGTTGCCCAATGTTCGAGTAGGGGGGCATTTTTCTTTTGATTTTTGAGGGCTTGATCTGTGTTCTGATAGACGCAATCGCATCTCTCGGCCAGTTTCACCAATGTATCCCTTTTGACATGGGCATATCATAAGATATATAACATTAGATGTTCTACAATTGACATGTTCATTCATCCAATGTGATATAACATTGAGTTCAACCTTGTCAGATTTAATGATAGATTTGCAGTGGAAACAAGTTCCACACGGCAAATTCCCTCGAATGGGTTTGCCCTGATCAATACTCAATTGGCAGCTTTTTTTTGGCTCTCTGTATGTCTGAACCAGACAATTACGGATCGTTTTGTTCCTTCTGAATGAAAAGGTTGGTTTGGGTAAAGGTTTCTGTCCTTTTCTATTTCAAATTGACCAATTTTTATTGATGAGATTTTTGAGTTTCTGGCTCATACCTTTATAATCTGACACCATTACAATATTGGTTTCAGATTGTTGTATTCTGTTTTTAGGCTCAAAAAGTATTTCTCTATTCTGATTATATTATATTATATCTGATAGCCCGTTTATAGCTTTCTCGTATTAATCTTTTTGGATAGCCCCTTTGGAGTAATTTATTTTTTAAATTCTCAGCATGTTTCTCAAAGGTGGTCTTATCCGTACAATTACGTCGGATTCTAATGAACTTACAATAGGGGATCCCATCCTTTTGACTTTTCGGATGGTAACTAGTGTGGTGTAGTAGTGTGTTCCGATCCGAGGGCATTACATACAATTCCACACATAGCTTGCCCTCTTGTGCCAGGATCTTAATGTCCAAGAAGTCAACTGCCACTTGACTCTTGTTGGCTTTGAATTTAAGGTTTACATCTCCACAATTAAGCCAGTCCAAGAAAGCATTAAGGTCATTCTCACTTCCTTCCCAGATGAAAAACACGTCGTCTATAATTCTAGACCAGTGTTTGATGTTTTCGTAGAAAGGGCTGACCTCATTGTGAATATGTTGATCCTCAAATTTTCCAACATATAAGCAGGTTAGGCTCGGAGCACATGTAGCTCCCAAGCTCGTGCCTTTCATCTGACAAAAAAAAATCCTTATTGAATAGGAAAATATTATTCATAAGGACAATCTCAATGCAGTCAACAATACAAATATTTTGTGCATTCAGATCACCTTCTTCATCACACAGAATGTTTCTCATCATGGTTATTGTGTCTTGTTGGTGTATGTTGGTGTACAAGGACTCAATGTCCAAGCACACCAACCATTGGGTTTGGGTTGGTGAGGTAGCATCTAATTGTCCCCATATACATACATTAGATAAACTCCATCTATCAAAGAAAGGTAATAATGGAAAAATCAGAAAGCCATTAGGGATACATGTGAGGTAACTTGGGGATTCGATGTATAACCCTGATGTTGTTTTACTGTAAAATTGTTAAAATTAAGTTAAGTGAGTTTTTCCTATGTATTATTTAGTGCTGCAGACCAAATGCATTCTTTTGAATATATTCATTGTATTCCCTTTATTATGTTGTAAGAAAATGAGACACTTGGAATATTACTTGTCCCCATGAAATAATTGATGTACTATGAATCATCTAACGAGACCATATGTATTGTACAAGAACTGCTTATGAGGGTAAATATATGAATGTTATCTCTAATTGGTTGGATATATGAATGTACCACGAACCAGATAATATCCCCTTTTTAGTAAAAATTCAATCTGTTTTTATGTACACTATAATGTGTTCTGTACGGGATGGAATGTGATCGCCCGAAGTACATCTGAGTTAACCATATATTCATTTACTATACCCACAATAATTGGTAGGAAAAACGGATGGTCTCACTTAACTTGGTTGCCTGTACTTGACTAATCGGGAGAAATTGGGATTCTAATCATACCCCGTAAAAATAATTCTAAATAATACCAGAATAATGTGGGGCCCAGCCTCACAACACGACTGGCTATTTGCTACGATCTATCAAGTGCAGTGAAAGCGTCCGTTATTCAAAACTCATTTGTTTGCATTAATGTATACATAAGCATTACCGTTGCTATATTGTGACTGAGAATGTTTTAGGTAACTTTGAATCTTTAAAAAAACTACCAAAATTGCGGTAGATTTTTTCGCTATACGATCAACCAAAATAAAATTATCGCCGAAAATCATTGCTGATGGTTGTCTATAACCATAACGCAAACTGCTATCTTGATTAGCACATAGAAAAATGCAAAAAGTGATAGTGCAATCGATAAAACTGATTGGGTAAACACGTTATTATGGGTTTTAGTTTATATAAGTCCATTCTCTAATGTGGATTGCAATCTCTAAAAAACTACAATCATGGCGCCAATATTTGACTTAATACGGCTTAATTAAATACAGGTGTCAAGAATCGTCCTTAAATTGTAGCCGCATCCGGTATAAAAGGTAAAGGCTCAGTGCAGTACTTTAACTGATACGGGCAACCAGGAAGACCGGAAGGCGGAGTGTTCGTTTCTAATCGAAATAACCAAAGGGGGCCTATCTATCTAATTAACCCGGCATCTGTGCCCCTAAAATTACTTTCTTTAACCATAGTAAATTGATCTTAATACTTAAAAAATGAGCGCTGCCAATCTACAAAATAGATTTATAATTGCAAACTTGATTGAAAACCAGAAGGGTTTTACCACTCGAGAAGTTTAAGTATGTGTGAAATATGTAATATTCACAAAATCGATCACGAAGCTATGTATATATATTAATCTAGGAACGGTATAATACTTATAATATGTATACTATTTTTCTAGACGTTGCTGATCGCCTCAATTAAAAAAGAGGAAAGATCTATGCACGACTCCGTGAAGAACATAGGACCACGTTTGGCCAGACCAAGAAACGGAAGAAACATGACTAAAAGCTTGAAAGAGTCCAGCTAATGTCACGGACGGTTTCTGCACAAACTATAAGTAAGCGGCAATGTTAAAATGTCTGGCTCACGAAACATTTAACTCTATTCTACTGAATTTTAAAACGATGTCATTTTGTATACAGATTCTCTGACGATATAGCAGGGAAGAGGAGTCACTATATTTACTACAACTCCTGGATCAATTCTGGTACTGCAAAATAAAATTGCCCTAAATGTAAGATATTTTTAAGTCTTTTTCTCCAACAGCTCAAAAGTAAAAACCTCTCCCATACATTGCAAAACTAACAAATGTTATGTGTCTACTTTTAGAAAGAAGATGTTTTAAATTAGTCCTGAGGAAGGTGTTCCAAACAACGAAGCACCGAAACGCGCCGACAAATTTTTTAATTGTATTATGTGATTGTTTTTTATTATGTATTATGTTATGATAATTTGAATGGATACATGTGAAATGTTCTTTGGAAAAAATCTATATGATTTTGTTTTAAATAAATTGTGTATACTGAGTATATGAAAGAAACCGTTTTTAACAAGAAATAAAATAAAAATATATTTAGATACATCAAATGTTTTATTTTGACTCAAATGCAATGTATGGTGGGCTGTTAATATAATTGATTAAAGCAAATGTTATTGTTTACTCAAAATTTAAATACACAGAAAGGAATTTTCTTTTTGATTGTGAAATGCAATGCACACAAAAAGGTTACCGATGACGTTGGTCGCGGTAATCCGTTTGCCGATGAAGTTGCAAAAGAAGTGGCGAGTGATCTGATTAGTCGAATGTATGTTGCAGGCCCTGCAAGATGGATTGGTGATGTTGGAATGTGTGAGGATACGATAGAAAGTGTGAAGTCTATCCAAGCTGAAGCTACAGAGAGAGAGTTGAGCGTATGGAGAGAGAGTACGGGTAAATTGGATGCGAATGGTTGTTGGGTTGAGTTGGCAGAGCATCAGCGATGGTTGTTACCCGATGCTTACGTGCTTGCAGTGGTTACGATGGCTCATGGAATGGCTCATATCAGTGTGAAAGGGATTTGTAAGTTGTTGGCTCCAGTATGGCAGAATGCTGGAATTCCTAAGTGTGCAGAGAATGTGGTCAGGAATTGTATGGTTTGCCTGATGTACAATCCTGGTAAGGGAACCCCAACTCCAGCAGGTCATTTTGCGCCTTCGACGTACCCGTTTGAGGTTTTGCAATTAGATTTCATTCACATGGAGAGATGCAACAACCTGAAATACGTACTCGTGGTTGTTTGTGCCTTCTCGAGATGGGTAGAAACATATCCCTTAAAAGATAACACTGCCTTCTCCACAGCTAAAGCCCTTATTAAGGAGTTTTTCCCTAGGTATGGTTTGCAGAGAATGGTTTGGAGTGACAATGGGAGTGAATTCGTGGGTCAAGTGATGAAGAGAGTGTGTGAGGGGTTAGGTATCCGACAGAAGTTCAACGCTGCAAATCACCCACAATCAGCTGGACTAGTAGAGTGCTATAATGGCACTCCTAAGTTAAAACTTGCCAAGATACAGGCGAGCTCTGGTCTTAAATGGCCTGACGCGTTGCCATTAGCACTTTTGTCAACCAGGATGACTGTACATTCTCGAGTGGGACTTGCTCCCTACGAAATAATTTGTGGTCCCCCGGCAAACATATGGGGAGTGCCGAGGCCGACGAAATTCAGCGAGATTGAACACCCTGTATTGCTTGACTATCTGTATGATTTGACGGCTAAATTGCGTGTCTTACACCAACAGGTTCATGATACATTGCCTCAGGTTTCTGACGATCCAGGACATGCCATCGATCCCGGCTCCTGGGTGCTGATCAAGAACTTTCAGCGGACAAAGAACGATTGGCCTCGCTGGATTGGTCCCTACTTGGTACTCTTATCAACGCGATCTGCAGTGCGAGTGCAGGGAAAAAATAACTCGATCCACGGCGTACATTGTAAGAGGGTTCCTTTGCCTCTGCCGTACAACCGGTGGGTCCAGGAGGGCATTCCTGATTCAGAAACTGACACTGTGCCTCGTTTTCTGCCTTTTAGCGATGCACGTTTAATTGGGACAAGTTCTGAGCGAGAAAGCGACGATCTTCTGCAAGAAGCTGTGCCACCGTCAGTTCGATTGGACACTACTGAGCCTGAACTCTTATTTCGCGACCAGACATTACCTGATAAAGGCCGTTATAATTTGCGACCAAGAGTCATGGGACAAAGAAATTGACAAGATTTTCCTTTTGCTATTTTTGAAATTCAGCTCTCCCATCTGGAAACTGTTTTGATCGATTTTTGTTTTGCGAACCGCCATCCGGGTTCAGCTGAAGGGTCGCGGTGTAAAGTCTTTGGAGTGCAAGCCGAAGACACAAGGTCGACGGTTCTGGTTGGTCCTAGGGCGTTCCCTGGACTGACAGGCGCATTCCTTAGCAAGGAACACCCAACCGCCGCGAACGGCACGGTTAGAGGATGGAGTTTTTCAAGATGGAGCGACCTGTTAAGGAAACGAATTTTAAGAGCAAAATGTGTCAAATTATGAGCAGCAAATGTTTTTTAATATTATGTCTTTTTATGTTACTTAGCTTAATGATGTTTTTAATGGGATATATTGTATTCTCTTTTCAAGTGACGTTTGCACCCACTACACAACCTATACCTTCTTCTACTGTTTCTTCGCATTCTTTTCATCCTCTGCCTGAACATGAATCCATTAGAAGATTGGAATTCATTAATAACTCCTTTGTTCAGCTTCTGCACCAACACCAACTAGTAGTAAACACGACTAACTGTTGGGTGTGTGGCCTTATGCCGCATACTACTGATAAATGTATTCCTTACCTGATCCTGCCATTCAGCTACAATGGTTCTGTGTGGGCATACAGAACGATGTTCATCTATGCTCATGAAGTGCACCCCCTACGTTCTGTGAAGGACAATCCAAAGAATAGTGCTCTAGTTAAGGGAATAGGCGATATGATTAAAGGGTTTAGCTCCTATGAGACGATCCCGAGAGAAGAGACACTAGCGTATATTGGATGGAACGTGACTGGATATGGAGTTAGTCTGAGTGAGAGCCAGTGAGCTGAGAGACCTTCTCCGATCTGGATCATACCCCATCAGGGTCATCTTTGTCTGCAAGCTAATGGCAAGAATCCGAGAGCTCAGTTAGGGAGGAGTATCTGCACGGAGACGTATGTTTTTGCGTCCCAGACTTCCCCATCGTTTCTAGCAGCTGAGGGTACCTATTTTGTCTGTTACGATAGGGCATACACATGGTTACCCCCTGACTTCTCCGGCACATGTTTTGTCTTGTCCCTGTTGCCTCCCACCTATACAGCTGCAGCAGATTATCACAAGACGAGAATTGTTAGAGGTGTCTTCAGTAAGGAAGATACTGCAGGACAAGAATTAGGAGATTTTTTGAAGGGTTTTCTGCCGTTTTGGGGACCGATGGCTAACAGCAGGAACATACGGCAGCTGACGAGAGTGATTGAGTCCACCGTAGTCGAAACTGCCGGTGCCCTTAGTAACTTGACTGCTGAGCTCCAGTCGGATCGTCTTATGACACTCCAGAACAGGGTTGCGTTAGATGTCATACTTTCAGTTAGAGGTGGGGTGTGTAAAGTGATCCAATCGAGCTGCTGTGTTTTTATTCCAGACAATGCTCCGACAGTATACCAGGCCATTTCCAAGTTACATAAGATTTCCGATTCTATACACGTGGATAAAGGAGATTGGTCGTTAATGGGATGGTTCTGGGAACTGTTATCCAGCTGGGGATGGAAGATTCTGATGGTCATTGAGATAGCTTTAGCGATTCTGTTTCTGTTCTGTCTTTGTGTGCAGTGCGCTCCTGATATATGTGGCCTCTGTGCTACTACATGTGCAAGGAGCCCTGTCCCAAGAGAGGTACTAAGTAATAGGATTATGCTTCAGCAACATCTTGATGATCTGATGAATATAGACCTGGACTCAGATTAACGTGAGTGTAGGTTTATTGCCTATGTAAGGGCATAAGGAGGGTCTGAGGTTCCGTGAATCCTGAACCCGTTTCATAAAGGTCATTGTTTCGTTACGAATTTGGTATTAACGAACCGTAACCAGTAAGTACGGCAAGCATGAGTGTTTTCGTCACGTTACACCGATGGATTCATTACGTATTTAGGGATTCGTTCTGAACCCTTGGGTTCCATTTTGTATACGGCAGCCATTTTGTGGTTGCCCTCACATAGGCCGATGACTTCGGCCAAAGGAGTCTTTAGCACACGTACACTTTAGCTGACTTCTGAATGACCCGAGCGAACGACCCTCTTGCCTGAAGCCGAACTTGTTAGGCCTGTTCCTTTCGCAGTAGCTGATCGAGATTGAGGATCAAGGCACAGGAGATCATAAACACTTTATTGCATACAACTATGACTTATCTTACTCACACCTGTCTCTGCTCCTTTCTTTATGACCTGTTTACGATGGGGAGGTGCCCGGTTTTATGATGGGTTCGATCGACCTGTCTGATGAAGAATGCTGGGTTTGACCAATGATCGATCATGGGCTGGGCAACTGAAAAGTGGGTTTTACCGTCATGCGATACCTCTGATTTGGATACATGTGATTGGACAGTTTGCAAATGTAAGGTATTTGTCTGGAATGTGATTTTTGGCATAAAAAGGATGGCTTGCTTTGTACAAATTGAGCAGTCTCCTACGAATATACAGCCATTGTACTTCGTGGACCTCTGTTTCTGGTTGCAGCCAATAAATTCGATCTTTGACGTCACCAAGAAGATTCCGTGTCTCTGTCTTTAGAAGACAGGTGAACTCGGAGATTTTGGGCGTGTCCCCTGACGCAGCTGGGTCTTAAATAACCTGGTTCTTCAAAATGCTGGACACAGCCTTAACTCCCAAATTCCAGTGCGATGGACAACTCAAACACACCTGTAGCACCCAAGGGGTTACAAACTAGGCTAGCATATAGATGTTTTTAATAGAAACTCCACCAGAATGTTTATGGTTCTATATGACCAAATGCCATGCAGTTCCCACAGAATAAGGTTCTCACTTCCAGGGTCAACCTTGTAGAATACCCCATTAATTAGGATAATCACAACAAGTGGGGGAAGCACTATAGCAATAAAATGAGGCTACAAGAAACCTTTGCATTTGGCCTAATATCCCACAGAGAGTCATAGTTATATAGAATTTTCAGTTATCAAGTTCAAAACATCATGAGACACATATATTCTTCATGTTCATTCTGTATGTATTCACTTCCACTTTAAAATAGGAACAGGACACAGACAACACATTTCATCCCAAAAATAAGGGTCTTCTTCAGGGCAAAACATTGAAAGGCATGACTTAATCCCAATAGTCAGTTCTTTCCCTTTTAAAGTTCAGTATATGTTCCAAAAATAGTGTATTTTTGGCCACAAATTACCAGCCACCAAGTTTCAGGAGTATGAATACACTTTCAAACACTCAAAAATGCAAGTCTCAACGTGTTTTGCAAGCGTGTTTTTTTTTATGAGCAGGCAGTAGTATGTGAGACCAAGGCCTTCTCATAAAAAAAGGTTTGTGTAATTTTTCTTTTTTTTTTAAAGATGTTGGTATACTGACCCCAGCAGAATAAAGACCTTCCTCATGAATAATAATGAGGTAGGTTGCATTTTGCAGCCCATTAAGATTCACTACCATCACAGGTATGATAGCCTGCTGGAAAAGCAGAGCACCAAGTCTGGTATTACTTTTAAAAGACAATGGGATACGTTTCAAAATACAAATGACATTTTTTATTTTTATTTTTTAGGGGTGGGTAGTGGTCCATGGGACCACAGCCAGATCTTTAAAAAAACTAAATCAAGCATTTCCAAAGGGGGAGGCACCCCAAGACAGACTTTACTTGAACCGAAAAATAAGCAAAAGTACAAAAAAAGGAAACTTGATCTCGAAACTGTAATGACGCCGCAATCTTCTAAATCCCGAGATAAGAACTTTAAAACTCATATTCTCTGCAAAGATGAACCTAACAGGGCTGTCACAAGCATAACTGCGACTCCAATTGCAACCGTAAAGACAATGGCAAACGTTCCTAAGCCACTTAGTCAGAGGAGGAGCTCTCCCTTAAACCCATCAGAAGAGTGCAAAACTCGCGGCCAGGTGGCTACCAACACCCTCATTCTGACCCAAATTCTGATTCCAGTTGGCCTCGGTGATAGCACACAGTCACTGTACTCTCAACTGTCTATTCAGTTACCATTGACATCTCAGGCACCGCAGTTATTGCCACAGCTGCCATCGTCTTTCACAATGTTAAAGGACTTAAACAACCTTATAACCATTGAAGGAATGTCTGTAAGGAAGAAAATATGCACCCACCAGCCAAAGATATATACAAAATGTTCTTTCCTGAAAGACCCCAGGACAGCTATTTACTCTAAGACTGGGAATGTAAAAGGGCTGCAAACACCATTTCTATTTAGTAAAACTGACCCCAGTCCTCTTTATCTCAATCCAGTTGAAACTTCACTGTTCCTAGGGATGAACTGTCAATCTCACCTCAGGGAAACAACCGTAATGACAACATCAACCGGAATCAGAGGAGTGGGTGATTCTATCTATTTGGCATCCAAAGGAGCAAACAGCCAAAGTGGGGTTGAATCGCTCTTGCCCTGTTCTGCAAAAAACACATTTTGCAATGCAGGGCGCGCTACGAAATTCGTTTTATTAATTAAATGGTGTCCTTACCTCCAATTATCCATATTCCGGTTTTTAGAACCCCCCGCCCCGCCTTTCTGCCCCACCGTAACTCCCTCTACGGCCGCGGCCGCTGTCGGGTCCCAAAGTTCTTTGAATTAGTAGCAGAAAGACATAAGAGCCCGCCGAATGCGGATCAACTGAGAAGCAGGGTTTAAGGTATTACACCTTCCATTGGAGACAATTTCAGCAGCCAAAATGATGCTCTCACAGCGGGTTAAGCAATTGTCGGTCAAATGTTGCTTGCTGGTGCAGGTCATGAGAATTTCAATTCAGAATGAGGCCATCATAATGAGTGCAAAATCCATCCCTATCCCTTCAAGTTGCTGAATGCTTAGGCTTTCCGCTGCAACTTCCGTGAGACAACCAGAGAAAGCGGAAAAATATCCTATGTGGCACATAGCCTCCCCATGCGTCTGCTTCAACACACACAAAGCACACCCTCCAAGAGCGGGTGTGTTGCACAGTAGATTTTTGAGCTACTGGAAGGCTTCCATAATTTCGTCATCCTTTAGTACATCAGCATGTTCAGCCTCAGTAGAGGCTTTGTCACAAAGGAAAAGTATAGGATCCACCTTTGGCTCTAGCCTACCATGCTCAGGAACATTCATACTTCTCTCTGAGTGGTTGTAAATTTCAATTTGAGAACTGTTTCATTGCATTCATGGGACAGTCACCTGATTCCCTTCTCAATCTGATGTCCCAGGTGTAGCTTATAAGATTCTTTTGTCATTGATTCAATGAGTAAATCATCCATATACTAAATCAGGGTCAAGCTACACGGTACGTGCAGAGATTCTAGCTTATTTTTAATTATCTGATTGAAACAGGATGGGCGCTATCTGTATACCCTTGGGAGACATAACACCACACAAGAATCTTCTCTTGGAACCAAAACATGAAGACAAACTAGCTCTCTACATGAAAGGGAACCAATAAGAATACCTGACAAAAATCAATGACTGTGGACCATTCAGACACTGAAGGAATTTGGAACTGGATCATGACAGGGTTCAGTACCACAGCATAGGATGGTGAGACAATTTGGTTAATCTTTCAGAGATCCTACACTATTCTCCAATTTTTATTTGCTTTTTACAAATCAATAATTTGAGAGTAACATGGACTCCTGATGACTTCCTTAAGAATGCCTTTTTCTATCATATTCTTAATAAATGACATTGCTGCAATGGCTTCTGGGGTCAACATTATAACTGTGTGTTCGAGGGAATGCTACATTTGTCTGAATGGTTATCTTTAGGGGCTTGCCACCCTAATCAACCAAATCTCTCTCCTGGTAAAGTCTCCACATCTTCTGTGACTGTCTCTCTAAAATCATCAGGTAAATCTTATTTAGCTCCCCATGCGATGTCTCATGGTGGCCTTCAGAAATCAGGTCTACTCCTACCCTCACTGAACCACCCTAGGAACGTAGGGATCATTCTGGAAAACACAGGCCAACTCTGTCTTCTCCTCCTGCTTCTTCAGACTATGCATGTTTTGCAAGATATTCAAATGGCTAGCCAAAGCTCAAGACACACCAAGGTCTACATCTCCAGTTGACTGGACTATGGCAATGCTCTCTACGCAAGGATCACAGCTCACCTCCTCTGATGACTACAGAATTCTGCAGCTGGACTCACCCAGGATCTGCCTAAATGAACCCACATCACCCCATACTTCAGGGAATTTTACTGGCTCCCTGTACATAAAAGATACCAGTTCAAGCCCCTGACCCATGCAGAAAAGGTCCTACACATCTGCAGACCCGCTCACTTCAACCACCGCCTCAACTTCCATCAGCCCACCAGAAACCTCCACTCCCGAACCTGTGTCTAACCTTCACCCACGCATCCGATTTAACAGATGCCAACATTGCACCTTTTCCTACCGAGCAACAAGACATGGAATTAGATATCCTTTCATCTTAGGACATCCCCATCGCTTTCAGAGTTCTGAAAGTTCCTGAAGACCTGCTTCTTCGGCTAACCAACTTGACCCTGCCAGCACCTGGATACCCTCATGGGTGACAAGAAGTGCTCTACTGGTTGATTGATTGATTGATTGATTTAGTAATGACTGAGTACAACATGATTACAGGATCCTGGTCCCATTATTTTAATTCTGTGTCTGCTGCTTAGGTCTCTAAACCTACTCTATCTTGCGTGCAGTAGATGACACAATTGAGTTTGCAGTTGAGGCCCCTCCCTAGCACCTTTACAGGGCTTGAATCACACATGACAAACTGGTGCTTTTCTTTAATATCTCCAATTTTTTTGTGGAACTGGGGCAGTGACCTGATTTTTATGCTGCTGATTTGTAATACCAATAACTTCTACTTCTTTTCTCAAGGGGGGCATCAACAATCGTAATGTTATCCTATGGGTCTAGGCACATACAATGGGGAAAATGAAATGTGCAATTCCATCACCAGGGCTCATAAAACATATTTTTATATGGTCTCTGCTTATAGTCACATAACCCCCACTCCTGGGACACACAGGAACAACCTTGAGAGTGCTCATAGCAACAAAGACGATTTTGTGAGGTACTTTATTATAATGAGGAAAGCAAAATGTGCAATTTCTCTATCTCCAGTACATGTAAAACATATTTTACAAGGACCGTGCTTATAATTATATGACCCCCCGCCCCTGGGATTCCCTAGGGAGACACCGAAGGTACCTAATATGTAAAGATAATGTAGCTCACTTTTTAAGTGCCCCTACTACCAAAGTCGAGTTTGCAGTTCATTTAATTTTAAAAACAGTTCTGCAAGGCTGCTTTTAAAATTACCTCAGGCACACAGCGGTGCACACATGTAGTGGGGAAAGGGCTGCTGGCCTGTAAATGGGGTGTTGCACTGCACCTCATTGGACAGGTGCACTCTCCTGCTTGACCCCAGTGAACAGTGAATAAATCTGTAAGTGGTGCAGAGCCTCTCAGATATGCTGCTTGAAACTAAGAGAAGAAGAAGGATTTGCACCAAGAGGCCCTGCATTCTGACTGACTGGGCATGCTGCACAATATGGAACTACAGCCCTGTGGATGTACCTTACATCAAAAGGATTAAAGAGTGGACTCCTTGCAAGCTACAGGTTAACAGAGCTCCCCTGCACCCTCACCACCAAAGTCCCAAGCCTGAAGTGCATCCAGTACCAGTATTGGGCCAAGTGCATTGTGGGAATTATCCCCCAGATGCATCAAGCACCCACTTTGCGAATTCTACATAGCGAAAAATACCGAATCGCTATCTAGAATTCGCAGAATGGGATACATCATCAAAATCGCTAATCAAGTGCGATTCGCAATTGCCCGCAATCGCCGTATGCAAATTACCCAAAATCTCTATTAAATCGCAGAATCAGCTGTTTCCCATCCCCAAATTGCGATTTTGCAAATACCGAAATCGCAAATAGCGATCTCGCAGATTGCAAGATCACAAAAACGGGAAGTCGCATTTCGAGCACAATGATGACATCACAACCAGGAAGAAGGCAGCTCCATGACTCATTTGGAACACAGAGCTGGATAGGGGAGGCTCAGCACTGAGCTCCAAGAGACACACCCTGCAGTCCCAAGACAGGACACACATTGATACCACAATGTCCCAGGATGCAGCAGGATCCAGTGAAACTGGCAGGGAGCGGAAAATCAAGTTCTCCGAACAAGAGCTGGAGTACTTGATAGAGGGAGTCAGCAAGGACCATGACAAGCTTTTCGGAAAGCTTTCCAGGGAGGTGCCCGAGGCTGACAAAAGGCGCATCTGGCTGCGCATCAGGGCAAAGGTCAACGCTGTTTTTAAATGAAAAAAAGTGTCCTGAAGAAGCTGACGATCTCTTTCACCGAAACGCCGCGTCAACATATTTTTTCTTCATATGAATTGTTTTAAGATGTTATTGTTTTTATGATTAAAATGATGTTTTTATCAATACAATCGGAAAAGTTTAACAAGTAAAACTATATAATTCATTCCTTTGTTCACTCTGCCCTTATTGTATCCTGGTGATCATTATCTGTAAATTGATAACACTGTATGATATGTAAATTTGTTAATCTGATTGAAACTCTAAGCCCCGCTCAGAATAGCTCTTTCTCCTAAGATCCTCTAGAGATGCTAGTCTCATAAAAATAAGGAAAAGGGAAACTTTGATTTTTGTCAATGCCATTGGAGTGACACGGCGGTCAATCAATGACCTCAAGAAGAGGTGGTACGACTTCAGAGGCCATGCCAAGAAGCACATTGCGGAGAGGCCGGAGGAGAGACTGGCCACGGGAGGAGGACACTCCACAGTTCACGCAAACACACCACTGGAGGACTTGGTGGAGGACACCATCAACCCTGCAGCCTGTGTAGGGGTCACTCAGCTGGACACCTCCCGTGCCACACACCAATCACAAGGTAAGAGCCATGCAACTGCGACCCCGTCCCCTAACAATGCCCATGCCCCCAGAGCAAGCCATATTGGTAACCTCAGTAATGCAGTCCCTGCCCATCCCAAACGCCCAATTGCATTGTGGGACCTGTAGTGTGACAATGTGCCCTGATAGCCACACACAGCCAGAACAGTCAAGTGAAACATACCCATAAAGCCAGGTAGGGAATGCAAGCATGCATGCATGTTGCTACATCCCAGGTGCCTGAATCATATCATTAATCATGCACTCATTCATGTTTCACTTGACTGTTCTGGTGACCGTCCTGTTTTCAACAGACACGGTCGCTCCAGACGCTGCTCCTCGCTCCTGTCTGCCTGCTGAAGTGCCTCTGCTTCCCCACCTCGCTCTTACGCAAGTACCCACAGAGTGTAACTTTACCTGCCTTAAGGAAGGTACCTCGCTGTGTCTTAGCGCTCCGCCTGCATTACAACGCTGCTATTGATCGCCTGGCATCTTGAATATTGTAGCACTGCTGTCGCTGTTGTCTGCCTGATCTCACCGGTGCCTTTGTTGGTCAGATCGCGCTATTCGACTTCTGTGCCCCATTCTGGTTAGATATCGGCTGAGGCCATTTTGGGATTGCTGTTGTTGTTGTTGTTTGCTTCCTGTGCCTTCCCCGACCAGTCCCCGCCCAGCTCCCGTCTCCCTGCTGACCACCCCTCCCACTGACTCCATTTGCCCCTCTCGCCTGCTACAGCGCTGTGACCGTCCTGTTTTCAACAGACACGGTCGCTCCAGACGCTGCTCCTCGCTCCTGTCTGCCTGCTGAAGTGCCTCTGCTTCCCCACCTCGCTCTTACGCAAGTACCCACAGAGTGTAACTTTACCTGCCTTAAGGAAGGTACCTCGCTGTGTCTTAGCGCTCCGCCTGCATTACAACGCTGCTATTGATCACCTGGCATCTTGAATATTGTAGCGCTGCTGTCGCTGTTGTCTGCCTGATCTCACCGGTGCCTTTGTTGGTCAGATCGCGCTATTCGACTTCTGTGCCCCATTCTGGTTAGATATCGGCTGAGGCCATTTTGGGATTGCTGTTGTTGTTGTTGTTTGCTTCCTGTGCCTTCCCCGACCAGTCCCCGCCCAGCTCCCGCCTCCCTGCTGACCACCCCTCACCCCTCCCCCCTCTCCATCCTCTTATGACAGTTGTAGATTCGCGCAGCGTTCACGCGCAGCGATCGCGCCCCAGTCGCACCGAAGGTGCGCCAAAGGTAAGCCCGTCTACGCCCGTCCGCGCCTGGACCGCGCCCAGAGCCAGACCCCCTGGTCTTCGTAATGCCCACCCTTCCCGCATTACTTACGATGCCACCACCCTCCTACCCCTCAACCCCGACCGCTCCCCCAACTGCCTCCAAGCCGCTCCTGGACACACCCACGGACCTTTCTCATGCAACTCCTGCAAATTCAACGGCACCGACAACAACTCCGCTACGATCACACAACAGATATCCGTACCCAACCACCTACAATGCATCTTGCTCAACACCCGCTCGGTCCACAGGCACGCCATTGACCTCTGGAATCTACTAGACACCATCTCTCCGGACGTCGCCTTCCTAACAGAAACATGGATGAACGCCTCTTCTGCCCCAGACATCACCATTGCCATCCCAGAAGACTATAAGATCATACGCAAGGACCGTACCGGCCACACTGGAGGAGGTATCGCTATCGTCCATAAGAAATCCATCCACATCTCTACCAGCTCAGACGTCAACCTCGCCAACTC
Source organism: Lissotriton helveticus (assembly GCF_964261635.1). Lineage (NCBI taxonomy): Eukaryota > Metazoa > Chordata > Amphibia > Caudata > Salamandridae > Lissotriton > Lissotriton helveticus. Next base: position 284,516,249 of record NC_136060.1, read on the forward strand.
TGAACACCTTCACTTCCAGATCCACATCGACCCCAAAACCACACTCAGAGGCACCCTCCTTTACAGGCCACCAGGACCCTGCGCTAAGTTTAGTGAGGACATCACGGACTTCATCACTCCACACGCGCTCCCCTCCAAGGATTACATCCTTTTGGGCGACCTCAACTTTCACCTTGAAAAGAACAACGACCGCAACACCACCACCCTTTTGGACAACCTCGCCAACCTCAGACTTAGACAACTTGTCACCACCTCCACCCACATCGCAGGTCACACACTCGACCCTATCTTCACCTCCAGCAAACATGTCTCCTTCAGCCACACCACAGCTCTCCTTTGGACTGACCACAGCTGCGTTCACTTCACCTACAACAGACCCACTTCCAACAACCACCCCCAACCCACTCTGCAAAGAAACTGGAACAAAATCACCATCGACCAGATCTCCTCATCGCTTCTTCTAAACCCCCCAGCCCACTCTTCAAACCCAGACCAAGCAGCCAGCAACCTCACACAATGGTTATCCAACAGCGCCGACATCTTAGCACCACTGAAAAAACGACAAATCAAACTAGGCAGCAAGAAGGCCTCCTGGTTCAACGATGATCTTAAGAAATCCAAGAAACTATGCCGCGCCCTGGAGAAGGCCTGGAAAAAAGACCCAACCACCAGCACCAAGGACACCTTTAAAAACGCCACCCGCATACACCACCAACTGATCCGGACCGCCAAAAAAGCCGCTTTCAAGGACAGACTAGACAACAACGCCCACAACAGTAAGGAATTATTCAACATCGTCAAGGAATTTACCAACCCCTCGGCCAACTCCAACGACATCACCCCCTCTCAAGCCCTCTGCGACTCCCTAGCCTCATTCTTCCACAACAAAATTGCAGACATCCACAACAGCTTCGACAACCGACCCGAAGACCAACCCTCCCAACCCCCTTCAGGACCCCCACCCCCCCTGAACATCCTCAACGACTGGAAGCCTATCTCCACTGAGGACACCATCCGTCTGATGAACTCTATCCACTCAGGATCCCCCACAGACCCATGCCCTCACCACATTTTTAACAAAGCAGACTCCATTATAGCACCGCACCTCCGAGACGTCATCAACTGCTCCCTCAACTCTGCAACCTTCCCGGAAAGCTGGAAACATGACGAACTCAGCGCCCTTTTGAAGAAACCCACAGCTGACCCCACCGAACTCAAATACTACCGCCCTATCTCACTCCTTCCATTCCCGGCCAAAGTCATCGAGAAAGCGGTCAACAACCAGCTCGCTGCTTTCCTCGAAACCAACAAATCCCTCGACTCCTCACAATCTGGCTTCCGAGCCAAGCACAGCACTGAAACCGCCCTCATCGCAGCAACAGACGACATTCGAACTCTACTGGACAATGGAGACACAGTAGCCCTCATCCTCCTCGACCTCTCCGCAGCCTTCGACACGGTCTGTCATAGTACCCTTTTACAGCGCCTCAGAAACATCGGAATCCAAGGAAAAGCACTGGAATGGATCACTTCGTTCCTCACCGGAAGAACCCAGAGAGTCCGCCTCCCACCATTCAAGTCAGAGTCCACTGAAGTCATTTGTGGCGTGCCACAAGGATCTTCTCTCAGCCCCACCCTCTTCAACGTATACATGAGCCCCCTCGCGACCATCGCACGCCATCACAACCTCAACATCATCTCCTACGCTGATGACACTCAACTGATCCTCTCACTCACAAAAGACCCTAACACCGCCAAAACCAACTTACACGAAGGAATGAAAGAAGTAGCCGAGTGGATGAAGCACAGCCGTCTGAAACTGAACTCCGACAAAACAGAAGTCCTCATCTTAGGCACCTCCCCCTCCGCCTGGGATGACTCTTGGTGGCCAGAGGCCCTCGGAAAGGCCCCCATCCCTACAGACCACGCACGAAACCTGGGCATCATCCTGGACTCCTCACTCTCGATGACCAGACAAGTCAACGCCGTTTCATCTTCTTGTTTCAACATTCTTCGCATGCTCAAAAAAACATTTCGCTGGATCCCCACCGAAACTCGTAAAACGGTCACCCACGCACTGGTCACTAGCCGCCTGGACTACGGAAACACCCTCTACGCCGGTACCACCGCAAAACTCCAGAAAAAACTCCAACGCATCCAGAACACGCCTCTGCCAGGCTCATTTTAGACATCCCGCGTAAAGAACACATCTCTGGTCATCTGAAAACCCTCCACTGGCTCCCCGTAAATAAGAGGATTACTTTCCGCCTCCTAACCCACGCACACAAAGCACTCTACGAACTGGGACCTGAATGCCTCAACACACGACTGTCCTTCTACACCCCCTCCCGTCAGCTGCGATCCTCCAACCAAGCTCTTGCCACTGTACCTCGCATCAACAAAACAACCATGGGAGGCAGATCCTTCTCCTACCTGGCAGCTAAAACTTGGAACTCCCTTCCCACTCACCTTCGCCTTACTCAGAACCACCTAGCATTCAGAAAGCAACTTAAAACTTGGATATTCGACAAGTAATTCCCCACCCCTCCGTAAGCGCCTTGAGACCCTATGGGTATGTAGTGCGCTATATAAATCTTTTTGACTTGACTTGACTTGACATTCACATCACAGGTGCTGCAGATGCTGAGACCTCGGATAGCGAGGCACTCCATATCATGGAGACTCCAGATGAGATGGAGGGAGAGAGCCAAACAGCACCAGCATCTGGACCATCATATGCACCTGCACCAGTACCTGGACAAGCACCTTCCCAAACGCACAGGGCCACCCCTGCAGCCGTAGGAGGAGTTCAACCACCCTAGGCATCACGCATGGCAGTGGATTAGACCCCACCACCACCCAGGAGGCAGACACGCCGCACAGCCACTGTGCGGTCCCAGGCAAGCGGCCGGTTGAGGCAGCAGCGCTCTGGGGCCACATGACCAAACATGGAGCAGCAGGCACAAAATCTAGGGCTAGGAATTGAAGCCCGGATGCTTGCTGTGCACCGCAAGCAGGCACAGCACATGGCAGCCATGCAGCTGCAGCTGTACAAAACTGCGCGCAATATCAACCAACTGACTGAAAGTGTGCAGGAGCTAACCGTTGCTGTGAAAGAGAACAACCAACTGATGGTGGCGTAGCAGGACATCACCCGCCGATGCCACCACCAGCTGCTAACCCGGCTATCTGCCTATACCCGGTCGAACCACCTCATTGGGAACGCCACTTCACAGTTGTCGCGCAGGTCACTGGCCATGTAGCTACAAATGGTACAATGCTGCCAAGATGTAGCAAGGGCCCTGGAGCAGGTCACCACCGGTGTTGAGAATCAACAGGTGTGTGGCCATGGCCATGCAAGGGGTGGGGGGTGATGATGCCAGTGAGGCCACATCGAGCCTGAGCAGCCTGTCTGTGCCGGTGCTACCTGAAAGACACCGCAGTTCCAGGCCCAGTGCTGCATCACGGCTGGACACTCCCAACGTGGAGTTGGATAGGCGACAGGGTGCGTCCGGCAGGAGGCACCAGTGACTGACTAAACCTTACCGGCAGTGCCATGGTGATGTAACCACGCACGCCTGCTCTGGATACAAGAGCATGTATGACTCAATACAGTTGTAAATTTTTTGAAGATTTAAAGCACATCTAGAGCTTGTTGACCATAAAAATAAGAATTTATTTTGAACACAAATATTCCTCATGTCATTAATTCACGTGGCATGCATGAGTGCAGTGTTGTGTGAGGGGTATGGGTGCACTAGAAATAGTTCAGTGTGATGTTGTTGCGGCGCCTGTGTCCTTCTGCTGGATTCTCCCCGCGTGGATGATGCACATGTGCAGGTGGCAGGTTGTCCCCTCCGACTCACCACCAGACACCTCCACAGGTATCCTCCGCTTGGTGGCAATATTGTGGAGTATGGCACACACGACCATGATGCGGCAGCAGACCTTCGGTTGGTATTTGAGGGCCCCGCCAGTCTTATGGAGGATGCGGAATCGACTCTTTAACATGCCAAATGTCTGCTTACTAACATTTCTTGTGTGTATGTGCACAGCATTGTAACGCCGTTCCTGTGGTGTAGCAAGGTTGAGGTATGGGGTGAGGAGGTATTCACGGAGGTCGTAGGCGCTGTCACCTGAAGGATAGGAGCAGAGGGTCAGTGCCTGTTAGGCACAGCAACATGTTCTTGACATACTGTATGTGGGCATGTGTACTTACCTAGGAGGTGTCCTTTGCCAAATCCACCCCTGGCCAAGCGGGTGTGTATGCCGCTGTGACGGAAGATGAATGAATCATGCGTGCTCCCCGGGTATTGGGCCACAATGTCTGTGATGATGGTCTTCGCATTGCAGACCATCTGGATGTTGAGTGAGTGGTATGACTTTCGGTTCCGGTACGTGTATTCGGTCTCAGCGGGTGGACAGATGTGAATGTGGGTGCAGTCAATGCAGCCAATTACATGGGGGAAATGGGTGGTGTGAGAGAAGTCCAGTTTAGTTTGCGTTAAGTCCTGTTGAGTTGTTGGGAAGGTGATGTACTGGTGGATCTGGCTCAGCATGGCGTCCAGGAAACTCTGTAGGCAGAGTGACAGGGTTCTCTGTGATATACCCCCTGCCTATGCAACTAGCCCCTGGAAGCTTCCGGAGGCCAGGAGGTGCAAGCAGCACAGGACCTGGACATGGGTGGGCACGGCATTGGTCCTCCGTGTTGGGTGCTGCATCAGGAGGTCAAGGTCTCTGATGAGCTTCTTTATCCTTGCCCCATTGAGCCTGTATTTTGAGAAGATCTCCTCTTCAGTATGTCCCAGGAGTGTAATCCACAGCCTGAAGATGCGCTCCTGGATCCTGCGTCGGTTCTGGGCTGCAGCCTAGAGCCTCAGCCGCCTTACCACGATGTAGAGACCTGGCATTGTGACTTTCCTCATGCTCCTACTGAGTCTCCTTAAGTGGGTTTGGTTTGGCCTACACCTGTTTCTTGTTTGCATTTTTCAAATTTTTTTTCTTCCAATTGGACTTCATGGTTACCACCTGGTTTAGCTTCTCCTTAAATTGCGACTCGTTTTTAGCGAATTTAGGTATTTTCGCAAATTGCGATTCATGATGAATTTGATTTGCGATTTGATTTGCGAATTCGCAATATATTTGCGATTTCGCAATATATTTGCGAATTCTCAAAATATTTCGCAGAAAATGTGGGAAATCGCTGTTAAGGAATCGCAATGTCGGTTAACAAATGGTTTTGCGGTTCTTTGTTTTGCGAATTCGCTATTTGCTGCTTTTGTAGCTGATGAATTGCGGGAGCGGAAATTGCAATCGCAATCGCTGTTTCGCAGCTATTTCGCTTGATGAATCTATGCTTCAGTTCCCAACCTTCCAAGGACCATGCAGGAGATTCCAGACCCTTGGATTTGTGTTGTGGGCACTTGGAACCCCCCAGGAGACCTTCAGGAAACACCTCCTGAAGTTTGGAGAACTTTTGAGTAAAAACCCTAGAAAAGCTTCTAGGTGTAAGGGTAAACTTTTTAACCAGGGCCTCCTGCTTAGTGTATCTGGCCAGGGCTCCATCACGATTGGCCTGAAACTTTGAATTTGTTCCGGCCAAGTGCGACCAAATTATCTAGAGTGGTGCTATACACTTTTAAGCACTATAAAGTGGTAATTCTTTAAAAAGTCACATCTCCGTTTCCCTACATTGAATATTTTATGTTTTGGTGTCATTTTAAAGATAAAATAATTTCCCATTTCTATAGGTTGGTGAGGGATTTTTATTGTGTGTTGTGTCTTAATTGTTTACTGAATTTGTGTTTTTAAATCCTTTAAATGCCTGTCCCCTAAATTAAGCCTGCCTGCTCGCAGCCAAGCTACTAGGAGTTGCGCATCGGAATAATTTATTGAGCCCTATACTGAACCCTAGACGGTGTTAGCATCCTTATTGCCCGTGGTAGATGCATATTTACCACTGCAAATGACTCACTTTCCAACAGCTTGACCCTCTCCTTCTTGGACACAACTCCCTGAACTTATCAGTCTCACTCCAGTGCCTGATGATCACAAGCATAACTGCGACTCCAATTGCAACCGTAAAGACAATGGCAAACGTTCCTAAGCCACTTAGTCAGAGGAGGAGCTCTCCCTTAAACCCATCAGAAGAGCTGCTAAACTCGCGGCCAGGTGGCTACCAACACCCTCATTCTGACCCCAATTCCCATTCCAGTTGGCCTCGGTGATAGCACACAGTCACTGTACTCTCAACTGTCTATTCAGTTACCATTGACATCGCAGGCACCGCAGTTATTGCCACAGCTGCCATCGTCTTTCACAATGTTAAAGGACTTAAACGACCTTATAACCATTGAAGGAATGTCTGTAAGGAAGAAAATATGCACCCACCAGCCAAAAATATATACAAAATGTTCTTTCCTGAAAGACCCCAGGACAGCTATTTACTCTAAGACTGGGAATGTAAAAGGGCTGCAAACACCATTTCTATTTAGTAAAACTGACCCCAGTCCTCTTTATCTCAATCCAGTTGAAACTTCACTGTTCCTAGGGATGAACTGTCAATCTCACCTCAGGGAAACAACCGTAATGACAACATCAACTGGAATCAGAGGAGTGGGTGATTCTATCTATTTGGCATCCAAAGGAGCAAACAGCCAAAGTGGGGTTGAATCGCTCTTGCCCTGTTCTGCAAAAAACACATTTTGCAATGCAGGGCGCGCTACGAAATTCGTTTTATTAATTAAATGGTGTCCTTACCTCCAATTATCCATATTCCGGTTTTTAGAACCCCCCACCCTGCCCCTCCCCCGCCCCGCCTTTCTGCCCCACCGTAACTCCCTCTACGGCCGCGGCTGCTGTCGGGTCACAAAGTTCTTTGAATTAGTAGCAGAAAGACATAAGAGCACGCCGAATGCGGATCAACTGAGAAGCAGGGTTTAAGGTATTACACCTTCCATTGGAGACAATTTCAGCAGCCAAAATGATGCTCTCACAGCGCGTTAAGCAATTGTCGGTCAAATGTTGCTTGCTGGTGCAGGTCATGAGAATTTCAATTCAGAATGCGGCCATCATAATGAGTGCAAAATCCATCCCTATCCCTTCAAGTTGCTGAATGCTTAGGCTTTCCGCTGCAACTTCCGTGAGACAACCAGAGAAAGCGGAAAAATATCCTATGTGGCACTTAGCCTCCCCATGCGTCTGCATCAACACACACAAAGCACACCCTCCAAGAGCGGGTGTGTTGCACAGTAGATTTTTGAGCTACTGGAAGGCTTCCATAATTTCGTCATCCTTTAGTACATCAGCATGTTCAGCCTCAGTAGAGGCTTTGTCACAAAGGAAAAGTATAGGATCCACCTTTGGCACTAGCCTACCATGCCCAGGAACATTCATACTTCTCTCTGAGTGGTTGTAAATTTCAATTTGAGAACTGTTTTATTGCATTCAAGGGACAGTCACCTGATTCCCTTCTCAATCTGATGTCCCAGGTGTAGCTTATAAGATTCTTTTGTCATTGATTCAATAAGTAAATCATCCATATACTAAATCAGGGTCAAGCTACACGGTACGTGCAGAGATTCTAGCTTATTTTTAATTATCTGATTAAAACAGGATGGGCGCTATCTGTATACCCTTGGGAAACATAACACCATACAAGAATCTTCTCTTGGAACCAAAACATGAAGACAAACTAGCTCTCTACATGAAAGGGAACCAATAAGAATACCTGACAAAGGTCAATGACTGTGGACCATTCAGACACTGAAGGAATTTGGAACTGGATCATGACAGGGTTCAGTACCACAGCATAGGATGGTGAGACAATTTGGTTAATCTTTCAGAGATCCTACACTATTCTCCAATTTTTATTTGCTTTTTACAAATCAATATTTTGAGAGTAACATGGACTCCTGATGACTTCCTTAAGAATGCCTTTTTCTATCATATTCTTAATAAATGACATTGCTGCAATGGCTTCTGAGGTCAACATTATAACTGTGTGTTCGAGGGAATGCTACATTTGTCTGAATGGTTATCTTTAGGGGCTTGCCACCCTAATCAACCAAATCTCTCTCCTGGCAAAGTCTCCACATCTTCTGTGACTGTCTCTCTAAAATCATCAGGTAAATCTTATTTAGCTCCCCATGCGATGTCTCATGGTGGCCTTCAGAAATCAGGTCTACTCCTACCCCCACTGAACCACCCTAGGAACGTAGGGATCATTCTGGAAAACACAGGCCAACTCTGTCTATTCCTCCTGCTTCTTCAGACTATGCATGTTTTGCAAGATATTCAAATGGCTAGCCAAAGCACAAGACACACCAAGGTCTACATCTCCAGTTGACTGGACTATGGCAATGCTCTCTATGCAAGGATCACAGCTCACCTCCTCTGATGACTACAGAATGCTGCAGCTGGAGTCACCCAGGATCTGCCTAAATGAACCCACATCACCCCATACTTCAGGGAATTTTACTGGCTCCCTGTACAGAAAAGATACCAGTTCAAGCCCCTGACCCATGCAGAAAAGGTCCTACACAACTGCAGACCCGCTCACTTCAACCACCGCCTCAACTTCCATCAGCCCACCAGAAACTTCCACTCCCGAACCTGTGTCTAACCTTCACCCACGCATCCGATTTAACAGATGCCAACATTGCACCTTTTCCTACCGAGCAACAAGACATGGAATTAGATATCCTTTCATCTTAGGACATCCCCATCGCTTTCAGAGTTCTGAAAGTTCCTGAAGACCTGCTTCTTCGGCTAACCAACTTGACCCTGGCAGCACCTGAATACCCTCATGGGTGACAAGAAGTGCTCTACTGGTTGATTGATTGATTGATTGATTTAGTAATGACTGAGTACAACATGATTACAGGATCCTGGTCCCATTATTTTAATTCTGTGTCTGCTGCTTAGGTCTCTAAACCTACTCTATCTTGCGTGCAGTAGATGACACAATTGAGTTTGCAGTTGAGGCCCCTCCCTAGCACCTTTACAGGGCTTGAATCACACATGACAAACTGGTGCTTTTCTTTAATATCTCCAATTTTCTTGTGGAACTGGGGCAGTGACTTGATTTTTATGCTGCTGATTTGTAATACCAATAACTTCTACTTCTTTTCTCAAGGGGGGCATCAACAATTGTAATGTTATCCTATGGGTCTAGGCATATACAATGGGGAAAATGAAATGTGCAATTCCATCACCAGGGCTCATAAAACATATTTTTATAAGGGCCCTGCTTATAGTCACATAACCCCCCACTCCTGGGACACACATGAACAACCTTGAGAGTGCTCATAGCAACAAAGACGATTTTGTGAGGTACTTTATTATAATGAGGAAAGCAAAATGTGCAATTTCTCTATCTCCAGTACATGTAAAACATATTTTACAAGGACCGTGCTTATAATTATATGACCCCCTCACCCCTGGGATTCCCTAGGGAGACACTGAAGGTACCTAATATGTAAAGATAATGTAGCTCACTTTTTAAGTGCCCCTACTACCAAAGTCGAGTTTGCTGTTAATTTAATTTTAAAAACAGTTCTGCAAGGCTGCTTTTAAAATTACCTCAGACACACAGCGGTGCACACATGTAGTGGGGAAAGGGCTGCTGGCCTTTAAATGGGGTATTGCACTGCACCTCATTGGACAGGTGCACTCTCCTGCTTGACCCCAGTGAACAGTGAATAAATCTGTAAGTGGTGCAGAGCCTCTCAGATATGCTGCTTGAAACTAAGAGAAGAAGAAGGATTTGCACCAAGAGGCCCTGCATTCTGACTGACTGGGCATGCTGCACAATATGGAACTACAGCCCTGTGGATGTACCTTACATCAAAAGGATTAAAGAGTGGACTCCTTGCAAGCTACAGGTTAACAGAGCTCCCCTGCACCCTCACCACCAAAGTCCCAAGCCTGAAGTGCATCCAGTACCAGTATTGGGCCAAGTGCATTGTGGGAATTATCCCCCAGATGCATCAAGCACCCACTTTGCGAATTCTAAATAGCGAAAAATACCGAATCTCTATCTAGAATTCGCAGAATGGGATACATCATCAAAATCGCTAATCAAGTGCGATTCGCAATTGCCCGCAATCGCCGTATGCGAATTACCCAAAATCTCTATTAAATCGCAGAATCAGCTGTTTCTCAACCCCAAATTGCGATTTTGCAAATACCGAAATCGCAAATAGCGATCTCGCAGATTGCAAGATCACAAAAACGGGAAGTCCCATTTCGAGCACAATGATGACATCACAACCAGGAAGTAGGCAGCTCCATGACTCATTTGGAACACAGAGCTGGATAGAGGAGGCTCAGCACTGAGCTCCAAGAGACACACCCTGCAGTCCCAAGACAGGACACACATTGATACCACAATGTCCCAGGATGCAGCAGGATCCAGTGAAACTGGCAGGGAGTGGAAAATCAAGTTCTCCGAACAAGAGCTGGAGTACTTGATAGAGGGAGTCAGCAAGGACCATGACAAGCTTTTCGGAAAGCTTTCCAGGGAGGTGCCCGAGGCTCACAAAAGGCGCATCTGGCTGCGCATCAGGGCAAAGGTCAACGCTGTTTTTAAATGAAAAAAAGTGTCCTGAAGAAGCCTGCGATCTCTTTCACCGAAACGCCGCGTCGACATATTTTTTCTTTATATGAATTGTTTTAAGATGTTATTGTTTTTATGATTAAAATGATGTTTTTATCAATACAATCGGAAAGGTTTAACAAATAAAACCATAGAATTCATTTCTTTGTTCACTCTGCCCTTATTGTATCCTGGTGATCATTATCTGTAAATTGATAACACTGTATGATATGTAAATTTGTTAATCTGATTGAAACTCTAAGCCCCGCTCAGAATAGCTCTTTCTCCTAAGATCCTCTAGAGATGCTAGTCTCATAAAAATAAGGAAAAGGGAAACTTTGATTTTTGTCAATGCCATTGGAGTGACACGGCGGTCAATCAATGACCTCAAGAAGAGGTGGTACGACTTCAGAGGCCATGCCAAGGAGCGCATTGCGGAGAGGCCGGAGGAGAGACTGGCCACGGGAGGAGGACACTCCACAGTTCACGCAAACACACCACTGGAGGACTTGGTGGAGGACACCATCAACCCTGCAGCCTGTGTAGGGGTCACTCAGCTGGACACCTCCCGTGCCACACACCAATCACAAGGTAAGAGCCATGCAACTGCGACCCCGTCCCCTAACAATGCCCATGCCCCCAGAGCAAGCCATATTGGTAACCTCAGTAATGCAGTCCCTGCCCATCCCAAACGCCCAATTGCATTGTGGGACCTGTAGTGTGACAATGTGCCCTGATAGCCACACACAGCCAGAACAGTCAAGTGAAACATACCCCTAAAGCCAGTTAGGGAATGCAAGCATGCATGCATGTTGCTACATCCCAGGTGCCTGAATCATATCATTAATCATGCACTCATTCACATCACAGGTGCTGCAGATGCTGAGACCTCGGATAGCGAGGCACTCCATATCATGGAGACTCCAGATGAGATGGAGGGAGAGAGCCAAACAGCACCAGCATCTGGACCATCATATGCACCTGCACCAGTCCCTGGACAAGCACCTTCCCAAACGCACAGGGCCACCCCTGCAGCCGTAGGAGGAGTTCAACCACCCTAGGCATCACGCATGGCAGTGGATCAGACCCCACCACCACCCAGGAGGCAGACACGCCGCACAGCCACTGTGCGGTCCCAGGGAAGCGGCCGGTTGAGGCAGCAGCGCTCTGGGGCCACATGACCAAAAATGGAGCAGCAGGCACAAAATCTAGGGCTAGGAATTGAAGCCCGGATGCTTGCTGTGCACCGCAAGCAGGCACAGCACATGGCAGCCATGCAGCTGCAGCTGTACAAAACTGCACGAGATATCAACCAACTGACTGAAAGTGTGCAGGAGCTAACCGTTGCTGTGAAAGAGAACAACCAACTGATGGTGGCGTAGCAGGACATCACCCGCCGACGCCACCGCCAGCTGCTAACCCGGCTATCTGCCTATACCCGGTCGAACCACCTCATTGGGAATGCCACTTCACAGTTGTCGCGCAGGTCACTGGCCATGCAGCTACAAATGGTACAATGCTGCCAAGATGTAGCAAGGGCCTTGGAGCAGGTCACCACCGGTGTTGAGAATCAACAGGTGTGTGGCCATGGCCATGCAAGGGGTGGGGGATGATGATGCCAGTGAGGCCACATCGAGCCTGAGCAGCCTGTCTGTGCCGGTGCTACCTGAAAGGCACCGCAGTTCCAGGCCCAGTGCTGCATCACGGCTGGACACTCCCAACGTGGAGTTGGAGAGGCGACAGGGTGCGTCCGGCAGGAGGCACCAGTGACTAACTAAACCTTACCGGCAGTGCCATGGTGATGTAACCACGCACGCCTGCTCTGGATACAAGAGCATGTATGACTCAATACAGTTGTACATTTTTTGAAGATTTAAAGCACATCTAGAGCTTGTTGACCATAAAAATAAGAATTTATTTTGAACACAAATATTCCTCATGTCATTAATTCACGTGGCATGCATGAGTGCAGTGTTGTGTGAGGGGTATGGGTGCACTAGAAATAGTTCAGTGTTATGTTGTTGCGGCGCCTGTGTCCTTCTGCTGGATTCTCCCCGCGTTAATGATGCACATGTGCAGGTGGCAGGTTGTCCCCTCCGACTCACCACCAGACACCTCCACAGGTATCCTCCGCTTGGTGGCAATATTGTGGAGTATGGCACACACGGCCATGATGCGGCAGCAGACCTTCGGTTGGTATTTTAGGGCCCCGCCAGTCTTATGGAGGATGCGGAATCGACTCTTTAACATGCCAAATGTCCGCTTACTAACATTTCTTGTGTGTATGTGCACAGCATTGTAACGCCGTTCCTGTGGTGTAGCAAGGTTGAGGTATGGGGTGAGGAGGTATTCACGGAGGTCGTAGGCGCTGTCACCTGAAGGATAGGAGCAGAGGGTCAGTGCCTGTTAGGCACAGCAACATGTTCTTGACATACTGTATGTGGGCATGTGTACTTACCTAGGAGGTATCATTTGCCAAATCCACCCCTGGCCAAGCGGGTGTGTATGCCGCTGTGACGGAAGATGAACGAATCATGCGTGCTCCCTGGGTATTGGGCCACAATGTCTGTGATGATGGTCTTCGCATTGCAGACCATCTGGATGTTGAGTGAGTGTTATGACTTGCGGTTCCGGTATGTGTATTCGGTCTCAGCGGGTGGACAGATGTGAATGTGGGTGCAGTCAATGCAGCCAATTACATGGGGGAAATGGGTGGTGTGATAGAAGTCCAGTTTAGTTTGCGTTAAGTCCTGTTGAGTGGTTGGGAAGGTGATGTACTGGTGAATCTGGCTCAGCATGGCGTCCAGGAAACTCTGTAGGCAGCGTGACAGGGTTCTCTGTGATATACCCCCTGCCTATGCAACTAGCCCCTGGAAGCTTCCGGAGGCCAGGAGGTGCAAGCAGCACAGGACCTGGACATGGGTGGGCACGGCATTGGTCCTCCGTGTTGGGTGCTGTATCAGGGGGTCAAGGTCTCTGATGAGCTTCTTTATCATTGCCCCATTGAGCCTGTATTTTGAGAAGATCTCCTCTTCAGTCTGTCCCAGGAGTGTAATCCACAGCCTGAAGATGCGCTCCTGGATCCTGCGTCGGTTCCGGGCTGCAGCCTAGAGCCTCAGCCGCCTTGCCACGATGTAGAGACCTGGCATTGTGACTTTCCTCATGTTCCTACTGAGTCTCCTTAAGTGGGTTTGGTTTGGCCTACACCTGTTTCTTGTTTGCATTTTTTTAATTATTTTTTTCCAATTGGACTTCATGGTTACCACCTGGTTTAGCTTCTCCTTAAATTGCGACTCGTTTTTAGCGAATTTAGGTATTTTCGCAAATTGCGATTCATGATGAATTTGATTTGCGATTTGATTTGCGAATTCGCAATATATTTGCGATTTCGCAATATATTTGCGAATTCTCAAAATATTTCGCAGAAAATGTGGGAAATCGCTGTTAAGGAATCGCAATGTGGGTTAACAAATGGTTTTGTGATTCTTTGTTTTGCGAATTCGCTATTTGCTGCTTTTGTAGTTGATGAATTGCGGGAGCGGAAATTGCAATCGCAATCGCTGTTTCGCAGCTATTTCGCTTGATGAATCTATGCTTCAGTTCCCAACCTTCCAAGGACCATGCAGGAGATTCCAGACCCTTGGATTTGTGTTGTGGGCACTTGGAACCCCCCAGGAGACCTTCAGGAAACACCTCCTGAAGTTTGGAGAACTTTTGAGTAAAAACCCTAGAAAAGCTTCTAAGTGTAACCAGTGCCTCCTGCTTAGTGTATCTGGCCAGGGCTCCATCACGATTGGCCTGAAACTTTGAATTTGTTCCGGCCAAGTGCAACCAAATTATCCAGAGTGGTGCTATACACTTTTAAGCACTATAAAGTGGTAATTCTTTAAAAAGTCATATCTCCGTTTCCCTACATTGGATATTTTATGTTTTGGTGTCATTTTAAAGATAAAATAATTTCCCATTTCTATAGGTTGGTGAGGGATTTTTATTGTGTGTTGTGTCTTAATTGTTTACTGAATTTGTGTTTTTAAATCCTTTAAATGCATGTCCCCTAAATTAAGCCTGCCTGCTCGCAGCCAAGCTACTAGGAGTTGCGCATCGGAATAATTTATTGAGACCTATACCGAGCCCTAGACTGTGTTAGCATCCTTATTGCCCGTGGTAGATGCATATTTACCACTGCAAATGACTCACTTTCCAACAGCTTGACCCTCTCCTTCTTGGACACAACTCCCTGAACTTATCAGTCTCACTCCAGTGCCTGATGTACCCAATCAACTACCCCACACTTGTTCTTAACCCTCTCGCCTTCAACAGTTTCAATTTCCTGTTACCCATCATCATCCTCACATTCTTTTGCAACTTCTTTCTTTGTGTCAAATCAAACCCATATTCGTCTGCCACTTTCTGCATCTTCGCACATGCTTCTTGCACCACTCTTGCAGCTTCCTTACTTATGTAACGTAACTCGCTCTCATCACAGTGTCCTGGGAAGTTCACCCTACATTGCGAATTAACAATTTTATCACATTCAGATTTTAATTGGGTGACATTTCATTTTTGCGGTGTCAGCCCTTAAATTGTGGATTGACTGGTAATGTCACAGTGATCATGGAACCTCCTGCTACAGAAGTTGTCAAAGCCTCTCCCCGGGGTGGGCCTGATACTATCACACTGGACATCTCTGTGAGGTCCTGAGGGACGCTCAGAATTGTCTGACTCTAGGACGTGTTGACTGCAGTTGCAATAGGGGAAACAGCTGGGGTTGCCAATGACAGTGATATTTTTAACACACCCACTGCACCCACTCTACTCACCGCAGTCTGCCCCACCACCCCATCACATAGGGCCTCCGGCTCACAATCTAGAAGACCTCTGCCAAAGAGCCCCCCTGCGGGGCCCATTGGGCATTGCAGAGCCGACCCAATGAGGAACTGCTCTATGATGAAGCATGACACCTCTCAGGGTTTGTGAGGGCCCTTGCTCCCTATTGGAGCAGTCCTCCCTTTCCTGTCCCTTCTCTTATGTGGTCTCCCACCTCCCCTTGACTCACCTTTCCCCTTCCTTAGGAACTGAAAACCATTTTATTTTACCTACCCATCATCATCCTCATATTCTTACGAACTTCTTTCTTTGTGTCAAATCAAATCCACATTTGTCTGCCACTTTCTGCATCTCGCATATGCTTCTCACACCACTCTTGCAGCGTCATTGCTCATATAACATAACTCACTCTCATCATAGTGTCCTAGGAAGTCCATCCCTACATTGCAAATTAACAATTTTATCACATTCAGATTTTAATTGGGTGACAATATCATTTTTGCAGTGTCTGCCCTTACTTTGTGAATTGACTGGTAACGTCACAGTGGTCATGTGACCTCCTGCTACAGAAGTTGTCAAAGCCTCTCCCTGGGGTGGGCCTTACACTATCACAATGGACATCTCTGTGAGGTCCTAAGGTATGCTCAGAATTGTCTGACTCTAGGACATGTTGACAGCAGTCACAATAGGGGAAACATTTGGGGTTGCGATTGACAGTAAAATACCCATTGCTACAGTGGTTGAGCACTTAGTAGGGGTAAAATAATGGTCTCTGAGTAACTTGGGGGTATGCTAACTTCTGGAGTGGAGACAGGTTTGTTTCAGTTTCATCAGCTTGTGCTGTAGTACTTGATGGGGATGCTGCATTGTAAGTGGGTGGTCTTACTATAAGGAGCTCAAAATAAAGGTGTCTTCCTCCTAGTTCTCTACTGCTGCCTTGTCTTTAGATTTATTTTTCTCGCTAAGTGTTACCTCTTCTATCTCCTCTGCCTCTATCACCACGTAAGCCCAACTTGTCTCAATCACTTCCTCCTTACACTTCTTTTTCTGCTTTTCCTTTTGGGCATTTATTCACAGATAAGCCATAGTGTGACATTTTAATGTAAATTTCTTCCTTTTTTCCTCATTTGCCGCGTCTTCCCAAAGATTTAGGGCCTAAACCTACATGGGTCTACACTGTGGACTCATGTCATACATTTTCTGTCTTACATTTTTGATTCTGAGAATGTGGAAAGTCATGCTCGGAGGGAATCATAGTTCCCCATCTTTAGACAAATATTTGTTCCATTGGCTAATCCATATGCATGTGTGTAACTTATTCTTTGCAGCCCTTTCCATAGCTGCTGTACCCTCTAGTCAGAATTTTTATTTCTTATTTACGTCAGTTTCTCTTTGTGAAAAAGGGTTTCCCATTCTGTTAGTGTTTTCAGGCCCTCCTAGCCTTAATCTTGCACACTCTCTGGACAATGGTGCCACATTGTAATTTAATTCAAAATCTGTCCACTGCATTCCACCACAATGCACCTACTACAAATCTTGACATCAGCTGCCTTAAGGCTCATTTCTAACCCTGGGCGTAGTTCGCGTAGTACCGCTACGCGTAGCTATGCGAAGTACACTTCGCACTACGCGAGCTACGCGTACTGCATAGTGCACTGTACAAAATGTTGTTCGCACTGATTGCACAGTGCCGAATGCTTGTCCGCACTGTCCAATCAGTGCAAACCGCATCTTTCACATTGCAAGCGGTCGTTTTCTGCCGCTCGAGTAGATTTCTACTCGAGCTGCATCTTTCTCAACGTGAACTGGTAGTTTGTCATTTCGAGCGGTCGCGAGCATACACGACCAATCGCAATGAGAAAGCTGACCTCCCTGCGTAGAGAATCTCGCCGGGAGGTGTTTTTTCCATGCTTGCGATCGCCAACTTGATGTTGCTGATCGTGAACGAGGTAAAAGTCTCGCCAGGATGTCATTTTGCTCGCTCGCTCGGGGTCGCCAACTTGAACTTGAACACGTGTTTGCACTGTGCTACGTGCAATTCCCGAAGTAGCGCAAACATCGCAAACTATGCCAGTGTAGCGTAGTACTTTGCCCAGGGTTACTCATTTCTCATTCACCCAGTGCATTTTCATAAGTCATATTGATACTACGTTCATCCTTCCCCGTGTTACCGATACCTCGTCCTCAGTAGCCAAGATCAATTTGGGGCAGGGTTAATTTGAATCTCAGGATGAAATTGCCTGAACCATGAAGGTGCAGCAATCGGCTCAATATCCAAATGGCTTCATTTAAATCTGGCCAGATCCAGTCGGAACCATCAACTCTGCTACCAAATCTGTTGGCATACATATGTTTTTCACCTCAACTATTCTGAACACGCCAACAGCTCGGACCAGGAGCAGTATAATCCCTATATGAACTTTGATGCTCCTCTATTGGACCCATCTCTAATACTAGTTGCTCCAGTTTAGGAACAAGATAATGGCAGGCTCAAAAGAATGACAAACATGGGTTATTGTTTAAGGCTTTAAATAAAGAATTATTTAAGTAGATGCAAGAATTTTATCATCTATAAGGTTAGCAGCAAAGAATACAGATCATAAGTACAAAGAACTCAGTACACTCCAATAATAAATCCAACACAGATTCACCTTCTAAGAGTGGAAAAATGAGCATTCTGTCAGCAGAGGAAATGCAAGTCCTATTATAAGACTTTAGAAAAAGTACTTTACACATTACTCGACAAGTACATGGTTATCAGGATGTTTACCAATGAGGAACCTGCACCAAGAAACATTTTACTACAAAATACATTTAAAGATTCTCTCATAATACTATTACATTGGATTCAGAGATTCCATGAACCTATTCAGGTGGTGTGAATTGTAACATTTTATACACAGGAGTCTGGAACAGCTAGGTTGTCCTTGGTTGAGTACATCTTAGTCTTAAAGACTAGGGGCCAGATGTACGACCATTCTTGCGGTTGTAAATGGGAAATTGGCCCATTTGCGACCGCAAAAAAGTGTCCTTGCAAGTACAAATGCTATTTTGTGAGTCGGTGACTCTCAAAATAGCATTTGCGAATATTGGGGCCGATTCACAGTACTAATATGAGATAAAATCCTAAACTTACTACTGTTGGTATTTACAGAAGGCATTCAGTAGTAGTAAACTTAGGACTCATAACTTTACTACTACTAAACTGAGATAAATTCCTAAACTTACTACTTTTGGTACTCACAGAAGGCATTTAGGAGTATTAAAGTTAGGACTCCTTACTTTACTACTACTACATGCCTTTTCTGAATACCGAAAGTCGTAAAGTCAGGATTTTGTCTCAGTTTAGTAGTAGTAAGATTAGTTCTGTGAATCACATCCCTTCCTAATAGCAAGTCACAATGGAATGTACCATTGTTTTGCGACCGCATTTGTGGCTGCAAAACACTTGCAGTTTACCACCTACTTCAAGTAGGTGGTAAGCCACTCATAAACAGGAAGGGGTCCCCATGGGACCCCTTCCCCTCAGTGAATGGTTGCAAAAATATTTTTTAAGAGCAGGCAGTGGTCCCAGGGACCACTACCTGCCCTTTAAAAATGTAACAGAAACGTTTCATTTTTCTTTTTTAATTTTGATGCGTTTAAAAGCAAGCATTTGCAATGCAATAAGTCTCGCAATCACGCGGGTTTGAGCTATTGGCATTGTAAATGACAATGGCTTTCATTTATGTTTTGGGTTTTAAAACATAAATAAAAGGCATTGTAATATACAATACTAATAGCTTAAAGTCCCGCAAATGCGAGACCTATTGCATTGCAATAAAGGGCCTGCTCATTAGATTGTAAATATCAGAGGAAGAGACCGGCCTGCGATGTCTTCAAAGTAGTCATAAATAGTGCAGTAAATTACAAGACACAAGGTGTGAAGTGAGAGTTACATATGATCTGAGATATAAACACTGACAAAGCGCTCCACCACCTTTTGCTCTGTGAATATACTGTTGCAGCTCGGGAGGAAGAGTGGGAAGGGGGGCTATTTCCTGCCCCCACCGTGATTTGAGTATGCAGTGTGGCATTGCGTAATGTCATTGCTATCTTTGGCCTAATAAAAAACACTCCAGCTGTAGTAGGGCCCTGGCTTTACCTCCTAGTGCAGGGTGGGCTGTGCTCTATGGCAGGCATAGATAGAGGGAGGGATGGTCTCGGCTGCAGCTCCGGCCTCGACAGTGGCCTGCATTACTAGTGAGTGAGAGGCGCTAAGGTGGTGGTATTGGTGGTGTTGGTATTGGCATTGGTGGTGGTAGTATTGGTGATGGTGGTGGTATTGGTGGTGCTGGTATTGGTGGTGGTATTGGTGGTAATGGTATTGAATGTAATGGTATTGGTGGTGGTATTGGTGGTGATATTGGTATTGATGGTACTGGTATTGGTGGTGGTGGTATTGGTATTGGTGGTGGTGGTGGCAGTATTGTGGTGGTGGTAGTGACGGTGGTATTGGTATTGGGGGTATCTGTGGTAGTGGTGGTATTGGTGGTGGTGGCATTGGTGGTGGTGGTATTGGTGGTGGTTGTATTGTTGGTACTGGTATTGGTGGTAATGGTGGTGGTGGTATTGGTAGTGGGGGTATTGGTGTTATTGGTGGTGGTGGTGTTGGTGGTGGTTTTGGTTGTGGTATTGGTGGTGGTGGTGGTATTGGTATTGGTGGTGGTATTTGTATTGGTACTGGTGGTGGTGGTATTGGTACTGGTGGAGGTATTGGTGGTGGTGGTGGTATTGGTGGTGGTGGTGATATTGGTGGTGGTCGTCGTCGTATTGGTGATATTGGTGGTGGTATTTGCTGTGGTGGTATTGGTGGTGGTATTGGTATTCGTGGTGGTGGTATTGCAGGTATTGGTGGTAGTGGTAGTGGTGGTGGTATTGGTTGGAGTATTGGTATTGGTGGTGATATTGGTACTGGTGATGGTGGTATTGGTGGTGGTGGTGGTGGTATTGGTGGTGATATTGGTACTGGTGATGGTGGTATTGGTGGTGGTGGTGGTATTGGTGGTGGTGGTATTGATGGTATTTGTGGTATTCGTGATGGTGGTATTGGTGATGGTGGTATTGGTAATATTGGTGGTACTGGCGGTGGTATTGGTGGTGGTTGTATTGGTGGTGGAGGTGGTATTGGAGGCGGTATTGATGTGCTGGTGCTGGTATTGGTTGTGGTGGTGGTATTGATGGTGGTGGTATTGGTGGTTTTATTGGTGGTGGTATTGGTGGAGTTGGTATTTGTGATGGTGGTGGTATTTGTGGTGGTGGTAGTGGTATTAGTTTTTGGTATTGGTGGTACTGGTGGTGGTGGTATTGGTAGGGGTGGTTTTGGTGGTGTGGTGTATTGGTAGTGGTGGTATTGGTGGTGGTGGTGGTATTGGTGGTAGTATTGGTGGTAGTATTGGTGGTGGTAGTTTTGGTATTGGTGGTGGTGGTATTGGTGGTGGTGGTGATATTGGTGGTGGTGGTGGTGGTATTGGTGGTGATGGTAGTATTGGTGGTGGTATTTATGGTGATATTGGTGATGGTGGTGCTATTGGTGGTAGTGGTGGTGTATTGGTGGTGGTGGTGGTGGTACTGGTGGTGGTATTAGTGGTGGTGGTATTGGTGGTGGTGGTATTGGTAATGGTGGTGGTATTTGTGGTATAGGTGGTGGTATTGGTATTGGCGGTGGTATTGGTATTGGTTGTGGTGATGGTGGTGGTGGTATTAATGGTGGTGGTGGTGGTATTGGTGGTGTGAGATTGGTGGTGATGGTGGTGGTGGTATTGGTGGTGGGTGGTGGTGATAGTGGTATTGGTGGTGGTATTAGTGCAGGTGGTATTGTGGTGGTGGTAGTGGCATTGACAGTGGTGGTGGTATTGGCGGTGGTAATGGTGTTGGTGAAGGTGGTGGTATTGGTGATGGTACTGGTGGTGGTGTTGTTACTAAAACAGGCTTTTGAAAACAACCTGTCAGGTGGCTTTTGTACGGATGACATGTAACACAGATGTGCTGTTGTCAGCTTCAGCCCATTAGCACAGGATTATGTGCTACCTGGAATTCACATGACTTAATTTGCTAATCATTTCTAAATCCATTTCACTTGGGGGGTTGAAGTAGTGGCATTGACAGTGGTGGTGGTATTGGTGGTGGTGATGGTGTTGGTGAAGGTGGTGGTATTGGTGATGGTATTGGTGGTGGTGTTGTTGTTACTAAAACAGGCTTTTGAAAACCACCTGTCAGGTGGCTTTAGTACGGATGACATGTAACACAGATGTGCTGTTGTCAGCTTCAGCCCTTTAGCACAGGATTATGTGCTACCTGGATTTCACATGACTTAATTTGCTAATCATTTCTAAATCCATTTCACTTGGGGGGTTGAAACAGATATGCGATAATGCCCGGTTAAAGTGATTGAAAGCAGGCGCTGTGTTACGTGGGTGGCCGTGTTGCTTAAAAATACACAAGCGGTTTCAGCTGAAGCCACGCATGTCTGGCCTGCAGTAAGAGAAACTAAATAAAGTAAATAGTGCTTACAAACTAAATAACAGATCCGTGTAACAAATGAAGTAAAACGGCCAGTTGCCATGGGAGGGTACAAATGAAGACAAGGCCGTACTAAGGAGGGACTAACAAGCCTATTAATGAATCTGAAGGTAGTATTTATGAAAGACAATGAAACAAAACAATTAAAAATATGGGAGGAGAGTGTGTGCAGCTTCTCTCCCATACTCTACTACAGCAGTCTCATCAAGCGAGCAGCTCATGTGCCAGGTCGCTAGGCTTGAACCAAAAAACGGCTTTATTTAAAAAGCAGTCCCAGATAAGGTGCTCTGCTGACCCCAGTAGGCCACCATCCCTGGGATGAATGAATATTAATGAGGCATACAATTTTTGGCACTATTAGGAATAGCAAACAGTGTCTGAGTCACTGTTGTAAATTACAATTTGTGAGTTGCAAATTGCGAGTCGCAAAATGACACAATTTGCGACTCGCACATTGTAAGGGTCGTACATGTGGCCCTAGGAAAGCGCCAGTCTTTCCATGCAAAGTCAAAACCCTTTATTTGAGAAAAAGCAAAAACAACAACAGTATTCATGTGATGTATTGAAAAACTCACTGCAATTTGGTAACAAGTTAACAAACCGCAATTTGGTGTTTGTACATTGCAAAAGCATTTTTGCTTTTGGAAATGGCCTGATTCTGTGAATCGGGCCGTTTGCGACAGTAAATATGCTTTGCAAATCTATCACATAGGTCGGTTCTCAAAAAAGTAATGGATTTCTTAGAAGTCGGTCCGCAAATTGCGACCACTTCCAAGAAATCAATTTCTGTACATTCTAGTTGGGGAATCGCAAATTGTGAATCGTTATTAGAGACAATTTATGATTTTGTAACTTTAATCTTTGTACATAAGGGCCAAAGATTCCAGCTTTAGATGGATGGATTATTTGGTTCATTGTAGTGCAGCAAGTAGTTGTCAATAGAATGACCATTTACATTATTACTCCTAAGCAGCTACGAAGTACACGGACATCAGACAATTCATTTTTGATAGGCAAAATACATACAATCTATTTCTGGCTTCGCAGTCTCGCTGCTCTGGGGAAGATGTGGTGGTCTGGGGGGGGGGATGTGCCTGACAACTGAATTCCATCTAGGCATGCATTAAAATATTAACAGACATGACTAAAAGAGGAACATACTTGAAAGGCTTCTAGAGTAAACAACCACATTCGAACAGTCCTTACCCTGTATCTGTATTTGCATCTGAAGAATAAATATGTTAAAATACAAAGGAGGCTCGAGTGGTGCTTGCCACATATTACTTGAAAAATGACATGCCAGCAAAGGGCGTGTACCATATTATGGCTATTAGATTAGAGAACTGACTACGTACGATACGGGTGTTTGCAAACATACGCTTCACTTTAAATTAGCATTTGACAAACAAAATCAGTGCTTAATTTGAGCCGGTGGTTTCCGGTACTCAGCACCAGCACTTAATTGCCGGCACTTAGGACAGCTGCTCATTTAAATGTGAGCAGAAAAACAGTTGTTTCGTTTATCAGTTCAATATACATTTAAAACAACTAATACCTGCCACCCAAACAATTCTTAAAGCTCTGGGGGCGTCGAACAGCCTGAATTGTCACATTTATAGCAGTGTGTCGTTGTTTAAACTCTATCATTGGCAGCGCTAGCAGTGGCAATGTGTGCTGCAAACAGCGGTGGCCTAATCAGCAGGGTTCCAGCACTTATGTTTTTTTTTTTTACAAATTAAGCACTGTAAACAATAACGTACTGTTTAAAGAATAGAAAGCTCTGCACTCTTACATTTTCTACAAACTGTCTGGGGAATGAAGATTTTAGTACCATTGTTAAAGCAAGTTCCTGTAACGGCTGGCGCTTCAGAATTACAATGAAACCAATACCCCCAGCTTAAGTAGTAACTAATTATTTTAAGAGCAGGCTGAATACACAGCAGATTTAATCAACAAAAAAGAATGCGTAGACTCTATCAAGCGCATGTAAGAAGACATGTTAAAACCTATTTCCATGCACCTCAAGAGACAATGTTAGTGTCGGTACCTTTACGTTGAAATGTCCAGCAAGAACGTCATAATATGAAAACGGCTATTTTTGGCCAGGAGAGTTCGCTTCTTTTGCTTTTAAAATGAGTACCAAAATGTTCGGACTATATAAGATTGTAATTAGAAGGCAGGCCACGCTGCAAACCCTATCTCTGTCTTAAAAGACGGTATTTCGTCTAATAGTGAGGTGAACATTGATTGCAGGTTGCTCCTGAGGTATAGGAGTGTGTTGTGACCCAGCCCACAAATTTCGTGTCAGGCAGCATCTTGACAAAGGAAATGAGAAGAAGCGGGAGACGGCGACGCCCTGTTCCACATCTGGTGTCGTTCCCACTTTAGGGACTAACGCCCCCTGGGGTTTGTCGAGTACTAAGAGCTCTGGTGGGCTGGCCGTTCGATTTCTTGTCTACAATCCCCAGGAGTCGCATTTTCACTGCAAATGTTATTTTATTAGCTAGTATGTTGAAATGTTCTTTGAGACGGCAAGCGCGTGTCTCGTGCCTCGTGTTTCTGTGAGACCAGATGGCGCCGGCCCTTGGGGACAGCTTCCAGTGCTTCTGGGTTTACAGCAAGGCAGCCATGGCAGAGTGGGCTTCTCTGAGAAAGTGAAAATGCTCTGGTGCTCTAGTGGCAAAAAGTACTAAGTGGAACGAAAGCTGGTTTAGGGTGTTGGGGCCCACCTTACAGCAAGCATGGGAAATATTCCTCGAAGATCGTCCAGGAATGAGTAAAACGAACAGAGATTTCCAAATTGTATTTGCTCTGATTTCCCCCTTACACCTTTCTAGCAAATTAGTGCTGAGTGGAAGAATTAAGCCATAAAGCGCCACATTATTTAACCAGGGCCTAACTCGCGAAGGGCCCTGCAGTGCAGGTGGCCCGAACCTTTCAGTGGACTCCCAATCCTTCAGGGGCCAATAAATATATGTAAGCATTGAGAGACTCAAGGTACCTCGTAACCTTCTCTGGGGGGCGCATCAGGGCCACAGTGGCCTGTAAGGCAACCAGGCAGGTCCCTGAGGTCGGGTCTAATAGGTCAATGTGCGGGCCTGTTTTTTTTGTTTGGGGGGGGCTGTTTTATAGTATGATGGGCCGGTTTTTATTGTTGATTTCCCATATATCACCACAAACATTACCTGCAGCAATCACAAATACATGCAGTCTCCCTCCCATACCCTGCAAGATGCCGCCCTATACACCGTGTGTTTACAAGTAGAAAACTGCCCGGATTTTGATGTGTTGGCTACTTCTTAAGCTGTCTGATTCGTTAATTGGGCCCACGTTTAGTTGGATGCCCGGACCTTTTTTTCTGTTCCGACACTGGTCCTCTTATTTTGCAAGTGCCCCCCTACGCCCCCCCACCCCTCACCCCCGCTAATTCACAGAAGGAGGCGCTATTCTTAAGAAGGCACTTCAGACGTACATTATCACGGGGTTTAGCTCGGAAGCATTGGCTGTGGATGCCGAAGAGAGTATTTCAATCACAGACTCCAAGGACATAATTCGCAATGGGGAGAGCACTTTGACTCTATTCCATGTCGCCCTGTTTCAGCCTCTCAGGATCTCAAAACAATGGCTAACACTTCGTGTTTTTGAAAAACAGATCAAGTGAAACAGACAACTCTCTTGTCTGTCTGGTGATCTTATGTCGGTAGACACACACACATGCGACACGGGAAAACCAGCAAATTATTGTTATTTCTGTAACAGGATGCCGCAATTAACCTTTGGCACGGCTACATTAGATAAGAAATAAACATCACTTGTTGATCAATTCCACGGGCAGACGTTCCCTGCGGAATACAAACTCCTGTAGCGATACACTCCCATACATTTATCTGTGTAAGCAGGAGTGGACGCCCTGGCAAAGATGACTCGCCCTCTTAATGCCACCCACAAATACCAAGAGGAGGGCAGCACCCTTCCTACCACAAGCACGCGGGCCGAGGGCATAAAACAAGACATATACCTAAACAAATACAATCTACTTCTGTTGTCACTGCAGTGACAGTGGCTGAGACATCAGCCATGGGTCGACAATCAGTGCCTTTACCTCAGAGCCATCTGTGGGAACAACACAGAGAACAAATAGGCAAACAGCATGGTGTTTTCCTGCCCACGGGCACTTCTCACTTACCCTCCTTGACTCCTACCAATAGCTCTCTTCCTTATCACAGGGGAACTGCTGCTGTGCTCCGGAAGATACTCCAGGGACAGAGCAATCCACGCTAGCGACAAGCCATTCTGAAGGCTTAACGATGCAACGAGGTTGAGAGGATGGCTCGAAGGACCAGAGGCACAGAGAAAGATTCAGAGAATGAAGAGGAATGAGGCTGGATAAATGAGGAATGAGAGACACGAAGGAGTTCAGACTGTGTGACACCGATAGAGTCTGACACACAGTCCACATCAGGCTCAGCTGGGATGAAGTCAGCCTCTAGTGCATCTGATGAGTTTGTTGCCTGCACATCCTATTTCTGAGAGGTATCTTCACGCATCGAACTGTCCCTCAACCAGAAAACGATCATAAGGGTTCCCCTTGTTTTCCTCTGAATTGTGAGGAGCTCTAAGTGATAACATGATCATCCATCCAGATGGAGACCATTGAGTTCTTGATGTTAGTGATCACATAGGGTTGGGAATCATAGTTGGGATCGTCTTTGCAACTCCCACAGATGCTGACCAGCACCAGATCTCCTTAACACAGGATAGAATTTAGGACTCTATGTCATTTTTTTGGCATACGATCTCATCTTGGATTTGTCCTCTGTATTATGAGACCCTACAATACATTGAAACAGAGGTTTTGGCTCATATGTAAACTGCAGAATCTTTGGAGCATTCTCTCAAACATTAGCTCAGCTGGTGGGACATCAGTGGAGCTGTGGTATGTGCTTTTATAGCCAACAGAGCCTGACTTTTTTAGGGATGTTCAAAAGCCAAGCATGGGAATTCTTTTTTCTATTAAATATGGGTCCATTGTCTGACTTCGCCAGTGAGTGTATGCTCGGATAGCATGTTCCATGCATTTTTTAAATCCGGTGTTAGTGACCCTACTGCATGTGAAACTGTATGTGCATGTGAAACTGGGACTTAACTGCATGTGAAACTAGTATCCTTATTTTAGATTTCCCAGTCAACAGGCTAAAAAGCATTTGTGTTATGGTCTAGGGATGTCCACAGTGATTCCAAGGTCCAGGACCTGTTCTTTGACCTTGAGGAGCACACCAAGTGTACCCTCTTATCTGACACTTGAATAGTGTCCATGTCCTGCATTGCTGACATGAAGCACTACTAGCAGCAGACCAACATTTTTGTGAACTGATAGAACTGTGCAGATATTTTTCAGTTTCAGGACGAGTGTGACCTATTTGCACCACTCATGTAAAGTTCCGTTTTGATATAACACTGTCGGGGAGGCGCGGAAGGGATATCAATGAATGACACAGACCACTGTTATAAGATTGATAGTTTGTGGTTTTATTTTCAGTTCAATAGGACCTTTCCCAGTATTGATAAGTCTTTTATTTTTTATTTTTAGCAGGGTTCTCCTGAAGTTCATCTGGAAGAGGTCTTGTGATCAGTCCTTTATTCACTTTCAATCTAGGCCTCCCTTTTCAGGTAGAGGTATCCTGTGCGGAGTCCCTGCAGGAAGAGAAGGTAAAGCACATGTAAATACTCCATTCTGGTGTGATTTCGAGTAACCTTTCTACTTTCTCTCTGAACACTCGCTGTGCCTTCTCTTTGCTTCATATTATTCTTGGCTAAAGGATCTTTCTACATCCTGATCCCTAATTGGTTTCAATTGTATCTGTATCTCCTTACTAATCCTGGCTACAGGCAGATTTCTTCGTTCCCTTCCACTAGGTAGGACTGTCGCAACAATTCGATGAAGAGCAACGAGAAGAAACCTAAAGAACTCTCCAAACAAAAAAAATCTCTCTGAAATCACCCTAACCATTTGCTTCTTTGTTTATATAAAAATGTGTTCATAAATACATGTGTGAGTGGTTGTATGAGTGAGTGACTGTATGACTCTGTATAGTTGAGGAAGAGGGTGTGTAAGTGGCTGTATGGGCGAATGAGTTTATGCATGAGTGACTGTATGGGTGAGTGAGTGGGTGTGTGTGTGGCTGTATCAGTGTGAGTGGGTGTGCCAGTTGCTCTATAGTTGACTGACTGGGTGAGTGAGTGAGTGTATGGGTGAGTGAGTGGGTGCTTTAGTGGGTGTATATGTGAGTGAGTGGCTGTATAAGTGAGTGAAATGGTCTGTGATTGGCTGTATGAGTGAGTGAGTGCATGAGTGGTGCATGGTTGAGTGAGCGGGTATGTGAGTGGCAGTATCGGTGAGTGAATGAGGAGATGAGTGGGTGTATGGGTGAGGTAGTTGGTGTGTGAGTACCTGTATGGGTGAGTGGGTATAAGAATGGCTGTATATTTGTATTAGTGGGTGTTTGAGCAGCTGTATAGTGAGTAAGTAGCTGTATGAGTGAATGAGTGAGTAACTGTGTGACTGTCTGTATCGGTGAGTGTAGGAGGCTGGCTCTCTATGTAGTATGCTAACAAGAATTGCACTATGCAGATAGTCCAGTTGGTCCCTTACAGGTATACAGAGGCAACAGTAGATTATTACTAATGCTTTTTTTGTGGTACTGTGTGCGAGCAGTTAGGCTTATCAGATGGTAGTGCTAAGCATTTGTGGTACTCACAGAGCCAATAAATGAGACACACACTCAAGAATAAATCTGAGATCAATTTATAAAAATGACATTGCTTTTTATATAATTTTTCGGACCAAGAACTTCATTCTAAGGTAAGTACTTTTTTAGTAATGATTTTTCAAAGTTTGCTAAATAAATCACAGTTGTGCACAATTATTCACAATGGCAGTCAATGGGAGAAAATAGGAAAAAGCACATCAAATCACACACTGAGTTCTCGAGGTTCACCTTCTGGATTTAGGTAAGTAGGAGTGCCAGGTCCTAATTTCCAGTTCAGGAGCATCCTGGATTTGGCTGGGAGAAAGGTACTGAGATCATTGGTAGCCGGCGCTACGAAGAAGGGGACTTCCTTAAAACACACTGCACAAAGGGACTTAAAGGTAAGTCTGGGGGATCCTACTCAAGGGAGCAGGTCGCAAGGGCCTCAGGACCACAGGAGCACAGCTGGTTCATTGTTACCTTGGCCAGGCAAGCTGGTTACAGAGCATATAGGGCAGCCAAGTGAGCTTAGATGGTCCTTGTGGTCAGGAGCAGGCAGGTTGCAGGGATGATTCCAGGATGTCTGGGTCACTCACAATGCAGTTCTCAGGGGTCTCAAAGTCCCTCGATGGGTGTCTGCACCCTGGGTAATTGGATTCTTGTTTAGACTCTTTCTCCTTGGTCTTCACTGTAGGGAGGCCAGTGCCCAGGGTATTGGCATGGAAAGGCTCTGGTAGGTCCTGGTGTTCTCACACATGGTGGTTGGACAGATCTGACCTTCTGGAGCTGATATACCGCTTCTGGCTTGGGTTCTGCATCGGTGTCACTGGGGAGCAGCAAATCAGGAAGCTGGACTTCATGGTTCAATACCTACAGGCTACAGGGGACTAGCTCCTCTAATCCAAGAGAGTTTCTCAGCAATTGGTCAAAGGCTGGAGGTGGTCTGGGTTTCTTGGAGGCCTCACAGTTGCAGGATCAGATAGCATAGCATGACTGTTGAGTCCTGGTGGCAGCCAGCAGGGTTTGGCACCAATTTTCTGTGGCAGGTCTTCAGTTCTCGGGTCACCAGCTCGTCTTTGTCCATTGCTCTATTTAGGTCCATTGAATCCAGGTTCAGGGTCCGGGGAGGCTGCCTAAATACTGAATTTAGGAGTGTTACCGGGGAGACGAGACAGGTAGTAGGCAATGGGCTACATACCCACAGGGTGTCTACACGCCCTCTATGTGACCACTTCCTTTGAGGAGTGGGCTCAAACATGACCCTAATTGGCTAATTCCCTCTCAAAAAAGATGGAGGAAACTGAAAGTGGGCTCCACATCACTGCTCCACATTAGGGGTGGTGCTCCTTGAATGTGGGCACACCTCCTAATCTAACTAATTTTCCCACCTGTTCTTCTGCAATATGTGGAGCAGAACACACAGGTTGGGATCCTTCACTATCTGGAGATGCCTGGGTTGCATTTCAAAAACGGAATTGCCATTGATGATCCCTGCCATGGAATGCCATTTCGACCTGGAGGAGGTGTGAAGCAGCTCCATCCAGAGCAGGCAATGTTCCTGGCCTCAGAGAGCACAGGCTTTTACCCCATGAGGTCGAACATGCCTGGTGGTGGCAGGCTGGCTAAGACTAGTCAGATACCACACCAGGATTTGGCAGGTTTTCAGGGGACCCTCTAAGGTGTCTCCTGCGTGCATTTATGTTTGGTACCAAACATCTTAGGGTACAGTGAAGACATCACAGAGCTTGGAAACTTATAATGACATGTATCCAGTCCATGTACTCTCTATGGTTTCCCTGTGCACTTACAGTATCCAAGAATGGACTTGATGTTGTAGGATATAGTGCACCCTGCCTTACGGCTGCAATGCCTGCAGTAGGGGTGAGATACCTATATCTCATGCAGTGTATGTGGGCCTGGCAAACAGGTACGTGTGCCATATTGACTATTCAGTTTTCCCAGCACCAAGACATGCAACCTGCAATGGCAGTTTGCATAAGCTTGGTGAGGAGTCCATAAGGGTGGCACAATTTGTGCTTCAGCCAAAGTGTACCCTCTTCAGTTCCAATGCCCTAGTTACCCAGTAGGGACATATAAGGGTTTCCTCTGTGGTGCCAATTTTGGTATAGATTTAGGGAAAGAACACTGGTACAGGGAACCTAGTTAGCTGGGACCCAGTACACCTCACTCAAAGTTGCATCAAAAAACAGGCAAAAAGTGATGGGGTACTGCAACAAGAACCCAGTTTCCCATAGTGAGTTAGAGAGTGTATGAGTGCCTCTATGGGGGAGTGAGTGAGTGCGTGAGTGTGTATGGGTGAGTCAATGTGTATGAGTGTAGCTGTATGGGTGGGTGAGTGGCTGTATGAGTATATTAGTAGTTGAGTGAGTGTCCGTGTAGTGAGCGACTGACTGTGTAAGTGGTTGTTTGAGCAGAGTGAGTGACTGTGTGAGTGTCTGTATGGGCGAGTAACAGGGTTCTTGAATGGCTGGCTATATGGGTGAGTGAGTGGCTGCATGAGTGAGTGTGTGAATGAGAGAATGTATATCTGTGTAGCTGTGTGTGTCAACAGTGTGAGTGGTCTTATAAGTTAATACGTGAGTGTGAGTACTTGTATGAGTTAGTGACAGGGTGTGTGAGTGGCTTATCAGTGAGTGAGTGTCTGAGTTGCTGTATCATTGTGTGAGTGAGTGTCTGTGTGGGTAAGAGAAAGGGTATGTAAGTGGTTGTATGAGTGAGTGAATGAGTGAGTGAGTGCTTTAGTGGTGTATGGGTAAGTGTTTATAGGTGGTTGTGTGGGTGTGTGAGTGGATGTTTTTGTACCTGTATAGGATAGTGATGTAGTGTGTCAGTGCTTACATGGGAGAGTGACTGGGTGTGTTAGTGTTATATGGGGGACTGAGTAGATGAATGACTAATTGTATGGATGAGTGAGTGGATGCGTGAGTGTACGAAAGAGTAAATGAGTGTATCAGTAGCTGTATGGATGAGTAAGTGCATGTGTTAGTACCTTTATGGGTGAGTGAGTGGGGTTGTCAGTATCTGTATTGAAAAGCAAGTGTATGTAGTTGGTGATGTATGTGTAAGTGTCTTGGTCTGTTATTGAGTGTATTGGTGAATAAGCTGATGTGTGAGTGGGTGACTGGCTGGGTGTTTGACTGGGCTGATCAGTGTTTGTCTTTCTGCATCAGTTCTGCCGTGAGACTCTAATTTTTATTTTTGAAACAAAACAGTAGACATTTCCTATGCTGTAATAGTTTTTCGCAATATCGTAATGGCATTTTGTCGTCTTCTTTCTGATTTTGTACTTGGATAGCACAATCAATGTTTTGTATAAATATTGATTTTTAAACAGTCACATACATTGTTTAAAAAAACTTGTTCACAATTTAGAACCAGTCATTTTCTTTTTTAAATTTAATTTTGTTATTTTCTATACCATTTGCAAATCAAATGGCATCTGATGGCAGTGAGGAACAGTTGCCACAGCACAGCACAGCAAAGCAGCAATTAATTGCATAGGAGTTTTTCACCATCCCCTCCTGGCAAAAAAAACCTGGCGGCAAAGGATATCGAGTGCTCTTAATGCATGAAGACCCTCTCTATTGAAGAAATAAAAACCTTCTAAGGGGTTCACTGATACACCTGGTCCTTTAAACCAACAAAGAAGAAATTGGCACGGAAGCTGTAATATAACAAGCATTGGCATAGCCTATAGGTCTCGCCTTTGGGACCTTATTAGTGTTTACCCACGCAACAGTTAATGTTGTTTCACCAAGGATATTGTGCTGCATAACTAAATACTTATAAGGTCCCAAAAGTGAGACCTAATGGCTATGCCAACGCTTGTTTAAAATGAGAGAAATACTACAACCCGTCCCAAAATGCACAACAAAAACAGTGGTGTGGCTTAGGGAAACTTGGGGAGCTCTGAAAATGTGGGCAAGTGACACAAATTAGGATAGTCATATTGGTTTGGAAGGCTTGTTATGTTGGAATTACATACAAAATACGAAAGTGAAAGGTAGGCAGCGAAGGATACTAAAAAGAGGTAGCAGCAGAGATGGGACAAGCAGAACAATGATTACTTGGTCTTGGAAGCGAACTTCATCAGCAGGGTCTTGTTCTTTGAATTCAGGACTGGGTAAAAGATGCAGGCATCTGCGACTACACCCCCCATGTCCAGTGCTGCATCAGACCAGCTCATCGCCAATGTACTCTTACTGCGCGCCTGTCGTGCTGTGGACAAGGATTGACATTGAAGTGGGACTGAAGAAAAGCTCACTGTTACCGAGCCAATCACTAGAACCACTATGATAACACCAAAAGAAGGAAGAGGTGAAGAAGGAGCTATAGTATCAAATAGTTCTGATTTCAGGGCAACGAGAATGCTTTAAGAAATGTGAGTTGATTAAAGATTTGAAAAAAATTAGACAGAATTTGAAGTTGATAATATTCCACAAACTTTTCTCACAAGTGACGTGGAATTGTAATTTCTAATAGAAAATATAGACAACATACATCTTTTCAAATACATATATCTATGCAAATATGCTTAATATTATAGTATGGAGATTAATATTGTAGGCCCATGGTGAAAAAAGATACCTGGTAATTTTGCTAAACTGCGACCCCAGCGGCGAGAGGCGGGCTCCCCCATGGAGTGGTGAGCATCAGCCTCCAGGGATGTGCGACGACCACCGAGGTGGCAATGAGCAGGATGACCATCTGAATCTCTGCACCGGCCATGCGTCAGTACTAGTGGCCAAACTATCCAATTAACTAATATGTTAAATTACGGATGATTGCGCATTGTGCATAAATGTGTGCCTTAGTGGCACAAAATTGGCAATGGTGAAACATTATACACTTAATAAACAATTTAGCAGCGTTACGTGTATACATGGTTATGCTGCATAGGTGAAGCAGTGCCTATGGGTTGTTAATATCAGTGTTCAGGGGGGCTGACTATTTGCTTATTATCTTTTTGGTCTGTTTGCTGAGCGCAAAAAGTGATGCGGGTTGTTTTGTTATTTTGCAGGAACACCAGATTGAGCTCGACACTGTAAAAGGGGGCGCAGTCGGATGTCCATATAGCTGGTTACAATACCTGCTCGCTAACTCTTTGGCCTCTCTGGTGAGCGTATGAATTAAACCAGACTATAAACGGCACGAGTCATGAAAAGTCTTTCCGGTTCAAAAAGTTGTTTTGCAACCCTATTTCAAACCATTGCTTAGATAACAACACGTGAAACATGTCGTGTGTCCCGCTGGGCATGTCCCCAAACGGGAAATATTTTTTCCAAGCTGCACCTCTCCCTTTAATGGACCAACGCTAGAGCACATTTCTCTCATCAGAAACCATTCCCATGGAACTGGAGCCATTGTAAGCCCAGAGGTCACTGCTGGTGCCGCTGTGACTTTATTAAGCTCCCCAACGTTTACTGCACATTGCACAGAGGGGGCTACAGAAAAATAGAAAGGGAGCAACAGAGATATAGAATTAGAGTAAGAGCGTGTGTGGGTGTGAGAGAGAGAGAGAATATGGATTGATGCATGGATGGATGAGTGGGTGTGTGGATGGATAGATTAGTGGATTGTTGAATGAGAAGATGAAAAGAGGAAGAGTATGAGGATGGTTTTAACATGTGTGCCACAGCAGGTGTTGGTTCTTGTTTTTGTTGCATATTTATACAGTACGAACTCGCCCGAAGGTATTGGAGCGCATTACATGAGCACTTATTTACATTACACATTCAGGAACGGGGACATTAAGTGATTTACCCAGAATCACTGGACGTGGACTTGACCCTGAGGCTTGAACCCTTGTTTCCAGCACCAAAGTCGGCAGTCTAGCCCACGGACCACGTCCTCTCCGGTTCCTAACACACCACTTAACCTTCCTTACCTAATAAATGTTAGGCAGGTGATTTTATTATCTTCTGCGAAGGGACAGTTTCCCAAGTGGCCTATTAACGAGCTTAATGTTAAAACAGAAAACTGTTGGCCTTGTTGCTGAAGGTACGCAATGATACGGACAGTAAAGGGGTTGTGATTATTTGCTCATTATCTCTTTGGCCTCTTTGCTGAGCACATTAAGTGAACTGTCCAATTTACCTACATTGGAAATAACGAATGCTGCATAGGTGAAGCAGTGCCTAGAAGATGTTGATTTCTGTATTTAAAATACCTGCTCATTTACTCGTTGGCCCCTCTACTGAGCGCACCAAGTGATGCAAATTGTTTTTTTTTTTTTTTTTGCGCTAACAGCACATTGAGTACAACACTGTAAAGGGGGGTGCAGTCGGATGTCCATATAGCTGGTTACAATATTTGCTCACTAACTCTTTGGCGTCTCTGCTGAGCGTATGAAATATACTAGACTATAAACGGCACGAGTCATGAAAAGTCTTTCCGGTTCAAAAAGTTGTTTTGCAACCCTATTTCAAACCATTACTTAGATACCAACATGTGAAACATGGCGTAGGGAGGAGCAGGCTGCATGTGCCCGATGGGCATGTCCCCAAACAGGAATTATATTTTTCTAAGCTGCCTATATAGCTAGTTATAAAACCTGCTCACTAACTCTTTGACCTCTGTGCTGAGCGCACCAAATGATCCAGACTATAAAGGTGTTCAAAATATTTGCTCGTTGAGATGCGAAATATGTTTTTTTGCGCGGGCACCAGATTCAATACGACACTGTAAAAGGGGGCGCAATCGGATGTCCATATAGCTCGTTACAATACCTCCTCACTAACTCTTTGGCCTCTGTGCTGAGCATACAAAATAAACCAGACTATAAAGGGGTTCTGCCTATTTTTGTTAACATTTAGTACAACACTGTAAATAGGGGCGCAGTCGAATGTTTATATAGCTGGTTAGAAAACCTGCTCAGTAACTGTTTGGCCTCTTTGCTGAGCGCACCAAGTGATGCGGAGTGTAAAGGTGTTCAAAATATTTGCTAGTTAACTTTTTAGCCTTTGTGCTGATCTCACTAAGTGATGCGGACTGGTATTTTAGTCTACGCTAACACCGAGCTAAGTATAGCATTGTAAAACGGGGGGACGGCCCGGGAGGGGGTTGATGGTGGGTGGACGGGGGACAGAAGTGTGATCCAAATTGTCCAATTTACTCAAAAGTTAAATAACAGATGTTGTACTTAAAAGCACACAAATGTTAGTGGCTAAAACGTTCCCCACTCAATATACATCACGTGGTTAACATTAAAACAGCAGAGTACAAAAATAAATCCATAGTACACAGCAGCTAAACAAGAACAAGCTACAATAGTCTTATCATAAAGATTGCAATTCGAAATTTGTAATCTGAAACAGAGCGCAAAATTAACCCACCGCTCACAAAAGGAAGTAAGCAAGCAAGCACCATATAAAACGGCAAGGGGGCTGTTGGTGAAACAAAAACATTGCCTTGCGCAGTCCAAATGTTCCTGCAGCTTGTGTCCGCTGTCTGGGTCCAAAAGTAAGAAAATAATGTCGTCAAACACCCAGCAGCCAACAAAAACTTAATTGGCACAGAGCTATAATAAGGCGATCAGATAATGGCGGATGAGCGCTGTCGTATCGTTATGCCTGACCTCTGTCCAGGGACAGGGCAGGCGAGTAGGAAGAGAAGGGACAGGAAGCGGGGCACCGGAAACGGGAACAAGTTAGGCAGTCTCATGCTGTCAGTTAAGGAATAAAGAAGCATGTACCTCAGCTCCGACTCCTGCGTCTTATTTCTGAGTGGGTATGCGACAATGGCGACGAGGGTGGGATCCCTACACACCCACTAAAAGGAACGCAGCCCAGCCGTCTGCAGACGGCCCGACCAGCGAGTCTGCAGCCCATCACCCGGCAGCGCATAAAGGCGCGAAAAGCGGAGACCGGCGCCGGGGGCCGCCAAGAGCGAGTGCGCCAGCTAGAGAGCGGCACCCACACGAGGACAGCCACGCAGCCAGCCGTCCGTGTACGGCCCGACCAGAGAGCCTGCGATCTGTCACCCTGCAGCGCGGAGAGCGCGGGAAGGCAGAAACCAGCGTCGGGAGCAATCTCAGGCACCGAGCAGTGAGGAGAGACGTGAGAGACCAGGCGACAAAGGGGTGAGTCCCGCTCTTGCAAAAAAGACATTGCATGATTGTGGCAGTCAGGCGGAGCACGGATCACCAGAGGGAACCAAGACCCGACTGTGCAGCGTCCCAGTAGGCGGCCATTTTGAGGTCAAGCGCTGGCCATTGAATAACCCACGATCTAAGCACGGCGGCCATTTTGAAGTCAGGCGCCACTCATTTCAGCCTACAAACCACGTTCTAAAAGAGCGGGAAGCTCCCAACCACCCGAGTTCAAGTCACTGAAGCTCAAGAAGAGCGTGCGCAAGCCCTGATGTCTGATCCTGACACCACCAGCACTTCTGGAGGCACCGCTACAGCAGGCACCACAGCCCAAGCTAATACAGTCATGATGCCTCACATGCCCATGGGGGTGCCCTACCTGCGACCACCAGAACCCCTGACACTGACGCCAGGCAACAGCATGGGGCCCGCATGGAAAAGCTGGAGCGAAGATTTCAAGGACTATATGACTGGGTCTCTAGTGCAAGACCCCAAGCAGAAACTTATAGCTTTAAGAAATCTGATAGGCAAAGAAATAGCACAGCTCATCATAGAACTGACAAATGCAACCACAGCGCAATATGATGAGATAAAGGAAGCCCTCTACAGACGCTTTCTTCACAAGCGTAACGTGGACTACGAACGATACACGTTCAGTCTAGCCACCCAAGAAAAAGAAGAATGCAT
Organism: Lissotriton helveticus; assembly: GCF_964261635.1. Classification (NCBI taxonomy): domain Eukaryota; kingdom Metazoa; phylum Chordata; class Amphibia; order Caudata; family Salamandridae; genus Lissotriton; species Lissotriton helveticus. The sequence goes on from NC_136060.1 coordinate 284,553,780, forward strand.
GAGTGATTTTATTATGCGCATTAAGAGGTTAGCACGTCACTGTGAATTCGACAATTTTAACACAGAAGACGCACTGCGACTCCGCATCATTGATGGCTGCCAACCTGAGTCCCTACGTCGGCGACTCCTGAAGAAACAATATACCCTTGAAGAGATCGAAGAACTAACAAGAATCAACGACCAGGCGGAGGACCATGTGAAACGGATGGAGACTCATAAGTCTGACAGGAAAGAACAAGCCCTACGGATGCAAGCACACAAGATCACCAGACACACGCCGAGCTCCCACAAGTCAAGTAAGCACTTTACAATTGTCACGGACCATCAAGCACTCATCACTATCTTCGGCAATCCCAACGCCAAGATGCCGCCACGTATCGAACGATGGGGACTACGTCTCCAGGACTACATATATACCATCATCCACAAGCCAGGGAAAGCCGAAAACCCAGCCGACTATATGTCTCGACACCCCCAACCCATCACTGGTGTCGCTCACTCCCTGGCTGAGGATTACATCCATTTCGTTATTGATGCTGCCTGCCCACCTACAGTCCCGCTGGAAGCCATCCAAGACGCGTCAGCGCAGGATCCACTAGTACAAAATGTCATGGCTCGCATCCGCACTAACTCATGGCGTCACGTGCAAGACGCGAACCAAGAATCCGGACCAACCCTCCGCGAACTTATAGCATTCCAACATGTACAGGACGAACTTTCTATCAGCGACAATGGACTACTTCTGAGAGGGGGGAGGATTGTAATTCCACACAAGCTACGCCAAGGGGTGATCAACCTCGCCCACGAAGGCCACAGAGGCATAAGCGCCACAAAGAAGACTCTGCGGGAACGTGTCTGGTTTCCCACGTTAGACCAGATGGTAGAATCAACCTTAAAAGACTGCATGACATGCCTGCTGGTAAGTCGTGAGGAACCACCTGCCCCGCTCCAAATGTCAGAACTGCCAGACGGGGTATGGCAGCAGGTCGCTGTCGACTTCTTTGGACCACTGAGATCAGGACAATACATCATCGTTGTCATGGACGAGTACTCCCGGTTCCCGTTCGCACACATGGTATCATCCACCAGAGCAACGGCAGTAATTCCAATACTGGACGAAATCTTCGCAGCATGGGGAATCCCACTGCGAGTCAAATCTGACAACGGGCCCCCATTTAATGGCCGCGAGTTCACAGAGTTCGCGGAACATCTCAATTTTAAACACCAGAAAATCACACCACTATGGCTACAAGCCAACGGCATGGTGGAACGATTTATGGGGACGCTAAAAAAGGCAATTCAGCAAGCTGAGTTAACACACCGAGACATTCAGCAAACCTTGAATGAAGTACTGCGAGCGTACCGCACCACACCGCACAACACTACCAATCAGTGCCCAGCCACTGTGATGCTGGGGAGAGCCCCTCGCACTCGGCTACCCATGATGAACAACATGATTCAGCCACGGACTGTAAACATCGATCATGACACCCTAGCTGAAATTGACCACGGAAAGAAACTCAAGATGAAAACATACGCTGACCGGCGCAGACGCGCCAGAGACGTTGACATTCAAGAAGGAGACTGGGTGATAGTTCGGAGTGACCGGCGAACAAAGGCGGACAGTCGATATCTTGACCACCCCCTCCGAGTGAGCAGACGAAAGGAAACCATGGTCACAGCGAAGGCTGACCACAAGCAAATCACCAGAAACATATCACATTTCAAAAAATGCAATCCCAACAACCAACGTGAGGCCCAATCGAGTCGAACCTCCACTGACTCAACGGGCCATAGTGACAGCAGTGACCAAGATCATCAGAGCCCCCTGAGACTCGACAACAACCCAGATCGTCACATCCGGACACCAGAACAAGAGATCCGCCCGAAACGTCAAACAAGAAGGCCCACACGACTCATTGTAGAAATATGAGAGACGGTGAGACTCTGTACAAAAGGGGGAGGTGTTGTATCGTTATGCCTGACCTCTGTCCAGGGACAGGGCAGGCGAGTAGGAAGAGGAGGGACAGGAAGCGGGGCACCGGAAACAGGGGAACAAGTTAGGCAGTCTCATGCTGTCAGTTAAGGAATAAAGAAGCATGTACCTCAGCTCCGACTCCTGCGTCTTATTTCTGAGTGGGTATGCGACAAGCGCTTATACCAAAACAAAGAAATCACCTCACGCAAAATGCAAAGCCGTTGTTGCATAGTTTTTGTAATCCGAAGCAGAGCGCACAATTAACCCACCGCTCACAAAAGGAAGTAAGCAAGCACCAATTAAAACGACGGGAAAGATGTAGCTCAAACAAAAACATTATCTCGAGCAAAATGGCAAAGTAAAACAGGCCCGCCTCCGAGTACAAAACAAGCATTGGGCGCGCGGGTTAGAAAATGCAAATTGGTTTGTGACTTTGTAAGAGCACCACAAACATGTGCCTTGCAGCGGTTTCAAGGTGCTTTCCAGGATATTATATAAGTTAGGAGCTAAAATGTGAAATGTGCTTGATTCCTTTCATGATTCCTTTCACCCGTAATAAAATATCACTCGTGTCACGGTGAAAAGATGGAAACTTCACACAGACCAAATGAAAACTTCTCAGCTGTGGGGACACGCATTCAAGGGCCCAAGTGATTCAAGTGTCAGCTTGAGCGATCCCAGCGGGGTGACATGCGCCTCTAGGTTCAACATGGAGGGCAGAGTTTTGTCTCAACTCTCTTCTGCATTTAAAACAAGCATCGGGGCACCAACAGAGATGACTGGAATCAGCGCACCGGACCACCATCGTAAACACTTCAACCAAGAATGTAAGAAATGTCCACCCAAAGAAAGCATGCGCCTGTCTTAAAAGGTGCTTCACATTACCTAGAAAGGAAAGGACGGTATTCTCCTCCAACCCTGCCCTTTTCCTTTCTTGAGGGAGGATGGGGTGCGATTATTGACTCACCCACGTAATGAAAAGGGTGGAATCCGAGAAGAAGTAATAGGGACAACAGAGAAATGAATGGTCAATGGGAATCCACATCAAACGCGACTGCTACGTGTTTGCAGCATTCAGCATCCAGCTCTGCCAGCATTTTACCGCCCTGCACCCGAGCTCCCAGGAAATCCATCAGCGGACCCGTCCGCCTGTCTCCCGCCGCCCGACTGCTCTCCTGTCACCGGAGCAGGGGCCGCCGAGAGGAGACGGGCGAGGGGCGGACTTCAAGGTCCAGAGGCCCTTGCGGTGTTCCGCCTCCCAGCGAAGCGCCAGGCGGCGCTTAAATCTGAGAGCAGCCCCGACTCGCGGGACGCGAGCGGGACGCCCGGAGCGAAGCCCGGGCAAAGGGCGGGCCCTCTACGGCCCTCCGAGGCCAAACGAGGCTGGGCTGGGCCTACTCCACAACACCTCAAACACCACAATCAAAGCCATCGTGCAAATCAGGTATTTAACTGGGACTGTTCTATCTTCAACCTTAGTTAAAGCCACCCACCGCCCCTGCACCCTCTACCAGCCAACTATGAGGAAGACTGTTAAGAAGGCCAAGATGCCCACGCTAAGATCAAGCTCTAAATCCAAAGCAGACCAGCCCCCACCATTACCAACATTAACTGCTATTGACATAATGCTCAAACAAACTATTGGGGCGGTATCTAACGCCATCGCAAACACAGAGAGAAGACTGTCCTTACCACCCGTGACTATTCCCCAGGAAACACAGGAAGCTCTTATAAACTTAACGGATGCTTCTCTAGACCTTGCAGAGGACCCTGATATCAGCTTGGCCCTTACCCCCTCCCCTTTCGCTGATCTCCCATGTGCCCAGGTGTCTGCTGAAACGAGTAGAGAGAGAACGGGTTCACAAACAAATAATTTTCAAAAGAAATCAAAAACCACTGATAAACTCTCGCCGAAGGAAGGCCTCAAATGTAAGGGGAGAAAAGGACTAACCAAAACCAGAAATCATAACCTGGTAACTCCTATAAACCCACCTACTTCGGGAATACCCTGTTGGATCACTAACATGGTGGCAGACCTTAAAACGGACCTTGAACATTCCATCTCTGTGCTGATAAAACCCCTCATGGCGAAAATCGATAGATTAACATCATTGGTAAACAACAAGGGGGTTGGCCTTAAATGCCAAGCAGCACAAGAAGGCGCCCTATCAAAACAAAACGAGGGCATACTTAAAAGACCATCCGAAGACAAGGCCAACCTAACACCCGACACGGTAGTAAAAAACTCCTCCAGGGACATACAAAAAAGTATCAAAGATACACATAAGGTCACCACCACACCAAATACAGGCAAAACTAACAAGAAACCAAACACTGAAATTAACAAATCACCTTCGGGACCTCCCCAAACAGTGGAAAGAAACAACGTTCAAACCTCCAAAATTAGCTCAAAAACTAACCCCACACCCTCTACAACAATCACCAAAGAAATCAAAACTGCAACTCGCTTCAGGACAATTAATCTCCCGCCTGAAGCCTTACCATTCGTAGTAGTTTTAACAGGAGTTCCTCCTTTAAGGGAAGGCAAAAGGGAAACACAAGCAGAACTAAAAAATAAATGTGCACAGTGGCTTCAAATACATAGACCACTGCCCCCAAATATCCATGGGGAGATTCTATCTGTACGAAGGGGGGAGTGGATAGGTAAGGGTACAAAAACCATAGCAGGGGACATAATTACGATATACTTTAGAGACATGTCAGCAGTAAATTTTATCTGTAATGCCCCCCCTAGCCCCACCTACTCACAAATTCATCCGGTACACTTATCTTATTTTTATCCTCTGGTACCCCAAAGACCCAGGCAGAGTAACAGACCACCGATAAACAGAATGCCTCACATGGACTTCCAATATGGACCCCCCCAGTGGCAAAGGTCACATTATATGACCCCAAATTATAACTCTTCTTTAACGCAGCATGCACATTGGAACAGATTCAGCGCTCTTGAAGAGGTTGATTGACAGGGACGGGAAAAACATCGCCCTAATCACGCAAGTCAGATGGAGGCAAGCCCAACCAAAATGGGAAGGACAAAGGGGGCGGGAAATAGATTAGAATCCGCGCCAAGTAAAGGAGGCAGCATTAAGTGGCCGCACATAAGTTTACAACTCAGCCCTACAACTTTATCTAAAGCGGGAAAACAGGTAGTGCCCCCAGTAAGTGATCAAATGGGAACCTTAATGGGAAAGACTCATGTAAATTTACAAATTGTTTCTTGGAACATTGCAGGATTAGCGGCCAAATTTGAATCCCAGGAATATATGCCTGCAAGAAACATGGGCTACCGAATTAAACGACTATAGCCTGGAAGGCTTTAAAAGCTTCTCTGTCCCAGCTAAAAAGGTAGCCTCGGGAAGAGCCAGTGGGGGGCTCGTTATATATGTCAATCTAGATATCAAAGGCACCTGGTCGAACATCAAATGGGCCTCACATAATCTCCAAGTTTTAAGGTTTGATTCTTCAAGATTAACCTTTTTCTTAGTCAATTGGTATAATGCCCCTAGTACGCAGGAAAAGGGAACAGCTGTAAACGAGTTGGATGCCTGTTTAAGAAATCTGAACTTTTTAAATAAGACACCAAACCCCCCAAGTTTAATTCTCACAGGAGATTTTAATTGCCATCTCTGTGACAAACTAATACCTTTCAGTAAAGACTGATCAAGATGCACTATAACGAAAGGCCCACACTTCACCCACTCAAAAGAGGGAGGGGACCTGGAGAGACTAACAAAAAGGTACAACCTGACCCAAACTTTAGATCTTGTCATGCTGTCATGCTGGGCGAAAATGGAGAATTAACCCCAACATTTAAAGGAAGAGGTTGTCAGTCCTACATTGACTATGTTCTAGTCTCGTCCATACTCAAAAGAAATATTAGTAAGATTATTATAGAAGCTAGCATCTTTAGCGATCATAACCCGGTCATAATCACAATTGAAGGCTTTGATTTTAACTCAGGTTTAAACAGAGATGTCATCATAGAAAAAGCAGTTGACCAAGGAAGAAGAATCAAATGGGCTAAGATTGACGGGGAGAGATTTTATAAAAAATTGATAGCAGAGGCCTCAGAAGCAATAAATAAATGCCTTGACCCAAGCGTGGATGGAGTATCGTTGATCAGGGCATTTGAAGAAATTGCGTCCCATGTAAATAACTCCCTCAAGATCCCCGGGACTAATAAAGCATCCTCAAACCCGCGATGGTTTGATATGACTTGCACTAAGGCACTTAAAAAACTGAAAACTAGCCTACACGCAAAACCGAGGGATAAGAGCATGGTTGCACAGAATAGAGCTGCATACAAAAAAGCCCTGAAGAATCGAAAACAAAGCCTCCAAAATCAAGCTTGGGAGGATCTAAGGGACGCTGCTGAAAGTAAAGATTCTGCAAGCTTTTGGAAAGTGATAAATTCCCCATGTTTTCAGGATCAAGGGGCACCAAAAATTATGAACATCATCCTGCCGGAACAATGGCAGCACCATTTCCAGAATCTATATAACCACTCAAGTCATCCAGCCCAGGGGGATGCACCATGGAGCTTTCAGCCGGCTAAACTGGACTTTTCACTGAAAGAAATTGAAATGGGAATAGCAGGGTTAAGCAAGAACAAGGCACCTGGCCCGGATGGTATTCCACCTGACTTATTCTTAAGCAGACCCGAGCTATGGGCCCCATTGCTCACCAGGGTGTTGAACGAGGCAGTGGTGGCAGGACTGCCTCGGTCCTGGTCAACAGCGACCATAGTCCCCATTTACAAAAAAGGGAACCGAGATGACCCCCAATGCTACCGACCCATCTCTCTCATTGATGTGACGGCAAAAGTACTGGGGCGAGTGGTCTTACAGCGGCTGCAAGATTGGGCCGAGGAGCAACAGGTCCTCTCTGAAATTCAATATGGCTTCAGGGAGGGCAGATCCACCACCGACCAATGCCAAAATTTATACCTGCTAACAGCCAAATATACCATCGCTGGGAAGGGGTCCATTCACATGGGGTTTATGGACCTCTCAGCGGCCTTTGACCGCGTAAACAGGAGGAAGCTCTGGGCTATGTTGCTAGAACTAGGAGTGGACCAACCGTTAGTTGATATCCTGCAAAATCTCCACTGGAATACCACCGCAAGTGTGAGGTATAACCAAGAGGGAAAAAAGACCGATCCCTTCACCTGCACCAGTGGAGTAAGGCAGGGATGCATCCTGGCGCCCTTCCTCTTTTCCATTTATATTAATGCGCTGGAAAGAGACCTCCTCAAACTTAAGGTGGATTCACCTCAAATCGGTCATCGTGCTGTGCCCGTACTATTATACGCCGATGACGCGGTTTTGCTTGCCAGAACCCCTCTAGGATTACAAAAACTGATTGACGGGTTTGTCACGTTTATGGCCAAGTTGGACCTGGCGACAAACCTAGAAAAATCCTATATTATGTCATCAGGGCAACTGACAAAAGGGAATTTCACCTACCACATCAGTTCACACAAAATAGACCAGGTCAAGACCTTTTCTTACTTGGGGGTATTGTTCGATAATCACCTTAACTTCAAACCCCTGGTAGAAAAGCACTCAATAAAACTGGCAGCATCAGTAGGAGCCATCATGGGGTATGGTCAAAGACTAGGAAGATGGTCTCCAGAACAAATATTGAATCTGTACAGGTCAATTTGCTGCACGAAGGTATCCTACGGGGCAGAAGTGTGGGGCTTCCTGGATAACAAAGTACAGCAAATCCAGACGGAAGAAAATAAATTCCTGAGAAGAATTTTGAAAGTGCCCCAGAGTGTACCGGCTCATATCATCCATGAGGAAGTGGGAGAACCCTTCTTAGAAGACAAGATTAAAATCAAACCTCTCTTGGCATGGATCAAAATATGGACAAATCCAGAGGCGGCCCTAACAAGACAAATTATATTGGACTGCCTCAAACGAGATAAAGGCCAAGTCATCCCCTGGTTGAAGTACATGGAAAAATCACTAGCAGAGATTGACTGTATACACTTTTTCACATCCCCACACTCTCTAACAAATGAGAGTAAAGTTCGGGTGAAAAAACTTTTCCCGGCTAGGCTTCAATCACTAAGGGCTGAGAAAGAAAGATATAAACCCACCAGTTCATGTTACAATGAGCTTAAAACGAAGCAAGGAATGGAACCTTATTTGAGGGTCATGTATAATGCTCAAGACCGTTACATGATGACCCGCTTCAGACTTAATATGCTTCACCACCTCCTTGCGGTCCCAGCTGGGTTCACCCATACAGTGGTAGAGAAGGGTACCTGCGGCTGCGACCACAGGTCTCCGCAGGATACCCTTCACTTTGTTTTATTGTGCCCATTTTACACTGTCCCAAGACGTAAGTTCTTGGTGGGGATTTTGAAAGACTTAAAGTTTAAACATGCAAAACTGGCCTTGAGGTTTTTACAGGAAGCTGAGGATGCTTATACTCTTTTTTGCACCATAAACTTTATTCGGATGGCAATATGGCTGAGAAACACCAGAGAATCTGGACCCTAATATTACTTGCCCACTTGAACAATGAACTGCTATTCCCCTGGTTTTAAGAATAAGGATGATAGATAATTTTATCTTTTATATTTATGTGTATTTTGTGTATGTGCTTTTATGGTGTCTTTTTAAGAACCGAATAAAGATTATAAATTGAAAATTGAATTGAATGGTCAATCCCTGTGCTTCTGGCTGTGAAGTGCTATGCCTGAAGCAGTATTAAATCAGTGGCAAGGTGATCTCGAATTGTGACTTGAGAACGGGTGGGATTTTCAAGTGCGCGCGCTTGTGAGCAGCAGGTCAAAGTGGATGCCTGCTTGTGCCCATGGGGGACTGTTGAGTGCGAGTGGTGCCGCGAGTGGTGACGCTAGAACACGCACGCACAGGCACGACGGGAAAAAGTGCTTGCCGGCCACCAGCTTGCTATTTCGCGCATGCGCGCTCGCTCTTGTGCGCGTTCTAGCAAGCTGATCGCCGGCAAAGTAACATTTCCCAGAGCTACTAAATGTCTCGGCTGAGTCCAGCGCATGCGCTGGATCAGGGAAAGACCTAAAAACAATGCATTTATTAACCTCACATGAGGGAGAATCTGTCATACGGTACCCTCAGGCCACTGTAGGAGCCATTCTAAGGAGTACAGAGAGCAGGGGCCTTATATATGCATAGGTTACATAGTCAGCATAAAACCAAGGGGACGTCCTGGCACATACAAGCATGCAAATTGACTAATATGGGTATACAAAATTTGCTTGCTCAACAAAGTGGGAGGAGAGATATTTCTCCTTACATCAGCAAGAATAGCCTGACAGTTGTAACATAAGAGCAGATGCATTCTGACAGCTAGGCCTTTCTGGGAATGTGCAGGGCTCTGGAAGAGGGAGAAAGCACATGGCAAGCACACGGCTAACTAAGATGGCTGCCAAGTACAAAATGGCTTTCAGCTCATGCTAACAGCGATTCCTGCAATCTTTAACACTGTGAGTATGTCAAAGAAGTATTTCCGTGGCACTACAAGTATGTTCACACATCTAAAGGTGTATCACTACAAACACTGTTATAAAAGAAAAAGAATAGCAATAAAAGTTAGTATTTGATTTACAAATTTCCCAAAAAATATCAGTATACATTGCTTATGCTGTAACAGTATATAACAATAAAACATTAAATGTTTCCTTTTTTACTGTTCACAGCTTTCATACTTGTTCACCATAAATGATATACTGTTTGAAGCTTCATTTGGAAGAAGTGGGGAAAAAACAATTTTATAGATTTTATAGACCCAGCGACTTGAAACTCTTACAGGCGAGTAGTGTCGCTTTAAAAATCAGTTCGTTTTTGATTGATTGTAGAAAAAAACTGTACAGTATATCACCATCAATAAGTGACACTATGCATTGCACTCACTACAATTTGTTAACCGTTTGTTTTAACTATAGTTACTACACTAACTTCAACAAACCTATCTTAAAACGTTTTGCCTTACTGTTACCTGGTAAAATACTACTAATAAATATAAATCACACTTGAATTTCGGAGATCCTTTTGAAAACAACACCCCTGGTAGGCCAAATGATGTATAAATTCTGATGATCCATGTAGGCAAAAAATCCCAAATATTACTTTTTTCCACAAATAGTACATAGAAGTTTAATTGAAGAAAGATATAGTGACAATTTTTTTGTTTGAAAGGAAGTTTTGGTTTCAATTTAAGACTGCTGTGATTGCATTGTGTCCATCCAGTTTCACACTTTCTTTAGAGAGTGTGCTATTTAGATGTTCTATAAACTCCTTTGTTGAAAATAAAAAGACTCTTGAATTTTGGAGACCTCTTTAAATCCATCACTCCTGACAGGCCGAATGATATTTACAACACTGAAGATCCATGTAGAAGAAATGCTGTACGTTACTTTTTCTCAGAAATACTCCTTAGAGCTTTGGTTGAAGAAACAAAAGGTAAGAATCTTATAGTTGAAAGGCAGTTTTCGTTTGAATATAATGTTGCTGTCATTGCATTCAGTCCATCCAGTTTCACTCTTTAAATAGAGAGAATAGTGTCCAGATGTTACATTAAGCCCTTCATGAAAGATGATAGCCATAGTACTATTAGTTCTCCCAGAATTTAATATTTGTCCAGCTTTGATGTTTGTAATTTGGGTTCCCATTCAAATCCATCTGCTCTGCATCATTGCAGTATAAATATAAGGTGTTTTCCACTTCTTTGTAAATACAATGTGAACCTAAGATTTGATCTACAATTTGGGCAGGTCATATTTTGGTGAGCTGTTTAAAATCAATCTGTCAAAAGGCACAGTTTTGGAATCCGGTGGTGTGAAGTACAGAAATCTCAGAGTTTATTTGAGTGGTAGATATAAACAAGCAATCTTCAAAGTCATGGTTCCATTTGTAACTCAGTCCAAATAAGTCATCTAGATTATTTCTAAGGTACATTTCCCATCCTTTGTCAGAACTTTTTCGGTAATTTCCTTCAGAATATTTCCATATTCCATGTCAGATGCTTGATACATATTCCTCAATAGTTTCATGTATTCGAAGTTTATCCAAATATTTACATTGCCAATACTTCCCAAAGAATTCAGAGTTTCATCATATAGAAGTGTCTTGAAAACAGGCTGTCCTTTGACAGGGGTAAGTTGCAGTAGGTCATGATGACAATTAAATGCTTTCCTCCAAACAGCACGTCATACTCCGTTTAAAAAATATGTTGCAAACTGAAGGGTATGAAGGCCAGCATTAAGTTTGAGACAACGCTTACCTCATCAATACTAAAAGCTTCAGTTTCCTAAATACTCATAGCAAGCTTCACTGGATAACTTCTGGTATTCCAGTTTATTGTCATGTTCACCAGGTAGCGTTAGTAGTTGATGTAGAGTAATTACTTTAGTGTTGTGCGCAGCTAAACAAGTTGGTGCTCTTACTACACAGATAAATATGATTCAGTAGTCCTCTGTAGGAAAGCGGTGCAAACTTTAAATAAAAAGCTTTTCCCACTTCCAACTTGACCACTGATGTATAATAGTATTAGCTTAAATGATGATTATTTACATTCTTTGTTTTCGTGCAGGAATATGTACTTTTCTGTTTTGCCTCTATATACATTTATTTCTGTTCTTCATTCAGTTGTTGAACGAACTGTTTGAAATCAACAGTTTCCTTTTTCACTTTTTCCATTGCAGTTTCAACCTCATTTATGGATATGGTAGCCTCGTTTTAAATAATTGGTTGTCCAAGCGGATCTTGACTCAGTGATACAGAAGTTTGACTGCTTTGGGAACTTTCCTTAGCTACTTCAGCAGCAATAATTTCTTCTTGTTCAATCTCGTCATTTAACATTTGGAAATAGTTTGCAAAGACTGAACAATAAATGCTGTCTTTCGCAGCATTGTAAGACTCTTTATAGTCATATTCTCTAAGTAGTTCTGATTGAGCATGCCATGGCTTGAAGAGTTGTTAAGGTATCAAATAAAAAAACTCTTTTATGTCTGGAGTTAGACAACTAAGGGCCTTATTATGAAGTCTGTCGGATGAGTATCTGACCTCCATCGCGGGGGATTAAGACCACCCAGCAAGTAGCCAGTGGTCCCACCCACCTCATTTTGATATGTCCTCCATGTAGACGTTCAGAAAATGCATTTTTCTACTGCTGTTTGTGCTGCGGCCCAGAAAAGGGGTGCAGTACAAGCTGTAGTAGAAAAAGGCATGTTTTCATACATCTATGAACCGTGTGCCAGGCACCATGTGGTGCTCGGTACACAGTGCATGGATGTTTGAGGGTACCACATGTGTCCCCTTGTCCACGTAGCAGTGGCCAACGGTGGATGAGGGCCCTGCCTGGGGCTCCCAAAGTCCATTTCCCTCTGCCTATTCATTGAGACGAGACCACCATGAAAAGGCATTCAGAAAGTTAGATCGTGATCCTGACGGCACCGCCTCCGTTCAGGATCACGAATCTGACAGCCACCCCAATGGGATCAGTTGATTCTGTCGGAGGTGGCAGTCCATCCCCAGACAGTCAAGGGTCCAACAGCCTGCATTGTAACACAGCAGACAGCCTGAGGAGCTGTCTGTCAGTGGGACTGTCACCGACAGCCTGTATTTGGGATGTCACATTGGCATTGTAATGTGCCCCTCGGTTTTCTATGAGTAATTACATTTTCTTTTTCTTGTCTCGCCAAACACCCATCACATCCATCTACTGCACATTTCCCTTCTTCTATGTTTTCAGTTGTATCTATAATGTTGCAGTGCTTCACAAGGGCACATGTTTTCTAGGTAAGAACTCCTTCTTGGATAGCATGCATTCAACATATTTGTTTTCACAATATATGTGCTTTCTGGATCAAACTCTACTAGATATTAAATATCTGAAAAATACCAGACCTAGACTTTCCAAAATAATTCCTCTTAACTTTGAGAACAAACCAGCCGAGATCATCCGATCCGAGCATTCATAGGACATTATCTCTCTGTGCGAAAGCATTTTCAAACTGAAGCTACACAGTCTTTTGGTAAGACTCTTTTCTGCAGAAATCTCCTGCGACATCTCCTTCATTTCTGTTTTCTCTGATTTTATAATATATGAAGCAACAGTACGAGCAACAGAAATGGAGGTATCGCATTCCACATTGTCAGAATGACTGGATTATAGTCAGTACTATACTTTGAGGCCTCTGTTCTTCTCAGGTTGTATGTTTTTTCTGTGATTTTTGAGTAAGTGTATATCTACCTGCAGATAAAAAGCTGTTTACTCTTCCTTGGAAAATGACGGGTCATGGGAATCCAAATCTACATCTTGTGAAAAATTTGCCTTTCCATCTCTATTTTTGATGACAGTACTTCCCACATCTATGAGTTTGAAAGAGCAGAACCTGTTGTCTCAAGCCGTTTTCACTGGTTCACAGACATAATATCGATACAACAAAAATTGACCCACAAAGTTATCAACCTATTATTTTGATATTTTTATATTGAAATCCTATTTTTAATAAAAAGAGACACTAATATTGAAAACAAATCAACTTTAAAAATATATATTTTGATATACCTTGAAAACACAAATATTGTAAACAAAAATATTGTCACTTATAAGTAAATATAGAATACAGCTAAAATAAAGAAACCGCAATATCAACAACATAAATATTGTAAAATAAAATACATCCTAGCTCTAAAAACTACTAAAAACAAACATTTCTTATAAATAAAAATAACAAAACGTATCCCACAATATTAATATTAATACAATTACATACACACAATATAATATTTTCTCGGGAAGAAAATTACATTTTACAAATTTGAACGTAAAATTGCTTTAAAATATAAATTTCACATATATTTACCTGACAAAAATATCACATATTTATTTGTACACTTAGGGGGTCATTAGGATGGCGGACGGAAGTGCCTCCGCAGCACCGGAGTATGCGGAACATGCCTATTCTCCGTCCGCCCGTCGCGGACACTCCGTCCGCCAGATCAGGATAGCAAATAGAGGTCAAAATCCGTCCGCTGCGGTAGATGACGGTCCGCCGCACAACCTCACCCAACCACGCAGTGGACGTAACCAATCCAGATACGCCGCCGTACGGACTGACGTCTACGCTCGTCCACCAAATCAAGATAGCGGAAAATACACATAAAAGCGCCGCGGAAAAACAACCTGCCTGAACACAGCGGATTCACCACAGCGACCATACCCACCACGAGCCGCTCGCCGACATGGACCCTGCACTACACACATACCCGATACTCTACGCGATCCACCACGTCCTAGTCTTGGCCCACCATCGAGGACGACGCAGGTAGGCTACAAACATTTCGCTGCCTGGTGAGGAGTACCTGCAAGGGACATGACATACCGAGGGGGGAGTGACATGTAGCGGAAACGACTGATACGTGTGGAGGGCACCACCTGCAAGGCTCGTCACCCAGGTAGGGGGGAGTGGCATGTAGCGGAAACGACTGATTCTTGTGGAGGGCACCACCTGCAAGGGTCGTCACCCAGGTAGGGGGGAGTCACATGTACCGGAAACCACTGAGTCGTGTGGACGGCAGCACCTGCAAGAGTCGTGACCTAGGTAGGGGGGAGAGACATTTATCCGAACACACTGCCTTGAAGGAAAAACAAATACACACCAGCATCACACACGCAAGAATGACTCCGACAACCCACGACACATGAATGACAACTTTATTTACACATAATCGGGGTAACATCACAGTGTAGGCTCGAGCATGGGCAGTGTGGACACCAGAGCAGGTACATCAGAGGCAGTACATCACAGGGCATACAGCAGCATGAGAAAAGCAACAGGGCAGTGTGGACACCAGAGCAGGTCCATCAGAGGCAGCACATGAGAGGGGCTAAGTGCACCAACAGTCCTTGGCAAGGCACAGGGCCATCAGAGGCAGCACATGAGAGGGGCTAAGTGCACCAACAGTCCTTGGCAAGGCACAGGGCCATCAGAGGCAGCACATGAGAGGGGCTAAGTGCACCAACAGTCCTTGGCAAGGCACAGGGCCATCAGAGGCAGCACATGAGAGGGGCTAAGTGCACCAACAGTCCTTGGCAAGGCACAGGGCCATCAGAGGCAGCACATGAGAGGGGCTAAGTGCACCAACAGTCCTTGGCAAGGCACAGGTCCATCAGAGGCAGCACATGAGAGGGGCTAAGTGCACCAACAGTCCTTGGCAAGGCACAGGGCCATCAGAGGCAGCACATAAGAGGGGCTCAGTGCACCAACAGTCCTTGGCAAGGCACAGGTCCATCAGAGGCAGCACATGAGAGGGGCTAAGTGCACCAACAGTCCTTGGCAAGGCACAGGTCCATCAGAGGCAGCACATGAGAGGGGCTAAGTGCACCAACAGTCCTTGACAAGGCACAGGTCCATCAGAGGCAGCACATCACAGGGCATACAGCAGTATGAGAACACCAACAGGGCAGTGTGGACACCAGAGCAGGTACATCAGAGGCAGTACATCACAGGGCATACAGCAGTATGAGAACAGCAACAGGGCAGTGTGGACACCAGAGCAGGTACATCACAGGGCATACAGCAGTATGAGAACAGCAACAGGGTAGTGTGGACACCAGAGCAGGTACATCAGAGGCAGTACATCACAGGGCATACAGCAGTATGAGAACAGCAACAGGGCAGTGTGGACACCAGAGCAGGTACATCAGAGGCAGTACATCACAGGGCATAGAGCAGTATGAGAACAGCAACAGGGCAGTGTGGACACCAGAGCAGGTACATCACAGGGCATACAGCAGTATGAGAACAGCAACAGGGCAGTGTGGACACCAGAGCAGGTACATCAGAGGAAGTACATCACAGGGCATACAGCAGTATGAGAACAGCAACAGGGCAGTGTGGACACCAGAGCAGGTACATCAGAGGCAGTACATCACAGGGCATAGAGCAGCATGAGAACACCAACAGGGCAGTGTGGACACCAGAGCAGGTACATCAGAGGCAGTACATCACAGGGCATACAGCAGTATGAGAACAGCAACAGGGCAGTGTGGACACCAGAGCAGGTACATCAGAGGCAGTACATCACAGGGCATACAGCAGTATGAGAACAGCAACAGGGCAGTGTGGACACCAGAGCAGGTACATCAGAGGCAGTACATCACAGGGCATAGAGCAGCATGAGAACACCAACAGGGCAGTGTGGACACCAGAGCAGGTACATCAGAGGCAGTACATCACAGGGCATAGAGCAGCATGAGAACACCAACAGGGCAGTGTGGACACCAGAGCAGGTACATCACAGGGCATACAGCAGTATCTGAGGCACCACAAGTACGAATCACCAACAACCCGTAACAAGGTCCACAGCAGTGGAAGACTGTGTACAATGGACAATTCACACACCATGTCCAATTACATGTGAGTGAAGACAACAGCACCTTACATCACACTATCAGGTGGATTGCGTGAAGTTCCCGCATCGGACAGACTGGCAGCACCAGAAACCGTAGTGTGACACACAGCCACAGATGTAGTGACTGACACGTGAGCCACAGACCCAGACAGACTGCCAGCACCTGAAACAGGAGTGTGAGACACAGCCACAGCCCGAGTGACCGACACATGCGCCACACATCCAGACACACTGCCAGCACCTGAAACAGGAGTGTGAGACACAGCCACAGCCCGAGTGACTGACACATGGGCCACAGACCCAGACAGACTGCCAGCACCTGAAACAGGAATGTGAGACACAGCCACAGCCACAGCCCGAGTGACCGACACATGCGCCACAGACCCAGACACACTGCCAGCACCTGAAACAGGAGTGTGAGACACAGCCACAGCCCGAGTGACCGACACATGCGCCACACACCCAGACACACTGCCAGCACCTGAAACAGGAGTGTGAGACACAGCCACAGCCCGAGTGACCGACACATGCGCCACACACCCAGACACACTGCCAGCACCTGATACAGGATGAGGCACAACTGATACAGTGCCACTACATGATGCATGACAGCAAACAACAGACACAGTGCCACTACCTGACACATGCGAGTCAACTGCAGCGGCGCCACTGGGACCACTGAAATGATGAGCCACAGGGCTGTATGGGCCAGGAGGCAGGGTGGCTCTGGGAGCGGGGGATAGTTGCAATTGGCCGACATCGGGTTGGGCATGTGTCAATGGTGTGTGTTTCCGTTTCTTGGTGACATGTGACTGCACCCTGGACAGGACAGGACTGGCAAGTGGGCCTGACTGGGTAGAAATATCACCCACCATGGGAGGTGCATCTGCTGGCGGGGGAATGCTCTCTGGGGACGTGCTTGAGCCAGCTTGTCGTTTGCTGTGTGGCTGCCTTCTGGCCTCTGCAACATGTGGCATGGGGGATGCTACTACAGGGTCAACCTCCATCCGCTCCTGATGGGCCCTGATGGGAGTGGAGGTAAGGGGTGACTCCACTGCGGAGACATCTGTATTCCGTTTCCCAGAAAACAGCAACCGCAGTGCATCAAGGGGTGATGTATGCCTGTCCTTGACAGCACCACTGTCCATGGGAGATGCCTTTGCCCTTGGATGTCCTATTTCCGTAGGAGGAATGATGTCTGTGGATCTTCCCTGTTCCCTGGATGGTGCCCTGTCCCAGGCAGCAGACTTGTCTTTGGTGTACACATCCCCAGGACACACCTTCTCCCTGTGTGTGTCCCTGCCCCTGGGAGTGTCCGTGCTCTTCTTAGGTGCGTATGTCTTGTGACTGTCCTTGTCTCTGCCCTTGGGAGTGTCTCCTTCCTTCCTAGTCTCCCTGCCCTTGGGAGTGGCTCCTTCCTTCCTAGTCTCCCTGCCCTTGGGAGTGGCTCCTTCCTTCCCAGTCTCCCTGCCCTTGGGAGTGGCTCCTTCCTTCCTAGTCTCCCTGCCCTTGGGAGTGGCTCCTTCCTTCCTAGACTCCCTGCCCTTGGGAGTGGCTCCTTCCTTCCTAGTCTCCCTGCCCTTGGGAGTGGCTCCTTCCTTCCCAGTCTCCCTGCCCTTGGGAGTGGCTCCTTCCTTCCTAGTCTCCCTGCCCTTGGGAGTGGCTCCTTCCTTCCCAGTCTCCCTGCCCTTGGGAGTGGCTCCTTCCTTCCTAGTCTCCCTGCCCCTGGGAGTGTCCCTGCTCTCATGAGGTGCCTTCCTCTTCTCACTGTCCATGTCCAAGGTAGTGTCAATGGAACTGGGAGTAAGGTTTGCCTTGGGAGTACCTTGAGTGTGGGATGCTTGTACAGCATGTGTAGCCATTGAACCCAAACCCTCTATTGGATCACGTGTCTGTACTCCACTGTCTCTGACGGTGTCTCTGTGAACAGATTTAGCTGACCTAGGGGATGGTGTCTGAGCCCTCCGAGACTTGACGTGCTGGCTGACGCTGCTTCTAGTGCAATGACCTGTGTTCGAGTCCTGGTCAGACAATTGACTCCCCCCTGAGACATCCAGTGTTGTAGATGGTGGAACAGAAGTTGCACCCAGTCCCTGCGACTGTACAATGGCAGACGACACACTGTTCCCCAATGACTGCACTGTCCTGTGTAGAGCAGCCAGATCGCCATGCATACCTTCCATGAAAGCTACCACCTGCCCCAACTTCCTATCGTGGTCTTGGAAAGCATTAATCATATTGGTCTGCCCCACACACAGCTGTCGCAGCAGATCAACAGCCTCAGCACAAAGAGCATTTTGGCTCACGGAGGCCGGGGCAGCGGTTCCGGCACCGAATGCTACTCTGCTCCCCCTACTCCTGCGTGCACGAACAGTACATGGTGCAGTTGGCGGCAGGGTGGGCCCTGTGTGCTGTGTCCCGACCAAAGGTGTTGATTGCCCACTCCCAGTCTGTGACAACAGTGCTCACTCACCAACACTGTCGGAAGATGTTGACGATGTTGTCTCCACATGCGAATCCTCCGGGACGGTCCTGTCCCCCTCTCCGGCGCTGCCCCCTTCTGTGTCAGTCTGCGTGTGCCCGACGTCTGATCCGGATGCATTGGCTTCAAACATCTCCTCGGTCTGTGGCTGAGTGTCCTCTGCCAAAGCTGAAATTCACAGAAAAGAGGTGTAAGTCACGGCCACACTCACGTACAGTACTGGTACGGAATCCCTATTGCCATTGCTGACGATGTACTTCGATCCCCCAACCTGCACACGGGCCACCCCTACCAGTCATCCTCACACGAAATAAGTGGCGTTGTCCGTGCGACATGTACAGCATGCGGACAGGGCATGAGCAACTACATCTGCACACCAGTCTTGCCATGGGGTGACGGAGCACTACAGCATGTGCATCAACACTCAACTGCTTAGCGAGTGCTGTCTCAACATGCCGCACCGGAAAGTGACTTTTAACTGCGCCAATGTCACCAACATGGCATTGCAACGAGACGCACGATTCACGGAAGTCACTAATGTGTCTGGCCAACATAACATGCATTGCACTCACAAGCAACATTCACTGACAGTATGCTTACCGCCATGTTGCTGGTCATCCACACGCAACCGCTCGGACAGGGCAGGATGCGTCACAGCTATGATACGGTGCATGAGAGGGGTCATTGAGCGTCGGGCCAGTCGTGCCGTTCTTGGAATCATCCCTAGTGTCACTTCCGCTACCTTCCTGCTCAGCCTGGAAATGTCGTCCCAGCATTTGTGGCAGTGTGTATGTCGTCTATTGGACACCCCCACTGCTCGTACATCGCGTGCAATGCTCCTCCACACGTCCTTGCGAAGGTGCAGCTTGACCTTCCATGATGGGAGACAAAAAGGTGCAAGTTAGTGGACAGTTGGCCAGTCACACAGATTGGGGCAACACGTTACTCTCAGCAGCCATGCACATTGCGAATCATGTGTTGGTCCCACATCACATCGCCAAGATCCCAGAGCCCAGGTGTCATGGTACACCTCATGCACACCAACTTGTCCCCCACTGCACTTACCACCTGTCCGGTTGCGCCGTACAGGCGTCCGTAGTTGCGGAGCACACCGTCCACGGGGACATCCAGCTCCGCGGTGGTGAAGGGACGAGACCGGATCTCTTTGACTCTCGACATGGCAAGGTCACGGAGTAGGGCACTAGAGCGGCAGTCGGTGGTCAGCTCCACAGCAGCAGCTGGAGGTGATGGTCACAGGCAGCAGTCGGTGGTCAGCTCCGCAGCAGCAGTTGGAGGTGATGGTCACAGGCAGCAGTCGGTGGTCAGCTCCGCAGCAGCAGTTGGAGGTGATGGTCACAGGCAGCAGTCGGTGGTCATCATGGAATGTGTGGTATTGCACATGACACATTTATATGGCCCAGTGGCCATGTCAGTGGCATACGGCGACAGCCATTGGTCAGCCCTAGAAGCGTGTTTGGAAATGGGCCAATGACTGGCCCTGGTGTTGCGCTGCACAGCATACGGTACATTCTATTGGGCACACGCCGCCCTTGTTCGCACCTCCCATTTCTGCACGTGCACAGACCGTCACGCTCACACACCGGCAAGTGCATGTGCAAGGTTCCGGGACGGATGGTCGATTTGCAACAATGTTGTATCACTGGCGCCAACATGGCGGGGCACGTGTTTGGCGGGGGACGTGCAGGCCAACACATCCATTAGCTGATGTCAATGCACATGGCAGGTCATGCCCCCCCTTACAGTGACATTGCATCATCCAGCCTTCACCGGCCGGCCGGCCGGCCCTGCCCTGCCCAGGACCGCCGTGCCGGCCATGCCAACCACCGCCGTTGCACGGCCCTTCCACTACCGGCGTTCCCTGGCGGGCCGTGCAACGGCGGTGGTTGGCATGGCCGGCACGGCGGTCCTGGGCAGGGCCTGGCACGGCGGTAGTGGAAGGGCCGTGCAACGGCAGTGGTTGGCATGGCCGGCACGGCGGTCCTGGGCAGGGCCTGGCACGGCGGTAGTGGAAGGGCCGTGCAACGGCGGTGGTTGGCATGGCCGGCACGGCGGTCCTGGGCAGGGCCTGGCACGGCGGTAGTGGAAGGGCCGTGCAACGGCGGTGGTTGGCATGGCCGGCACGGCGGTCCTGGGCAGGGCCTGGCACGGCGGTAGTGGAAGGGCCGTGCAACGGCGGTGGTTGGCATGGCCGGCACGGCGGTCCTGGGCAGGGCAGGGCCGGCCGGCCGGCCGGTGAAGGCTGGATGATGCAATGTCACTGTAAGGGGGGCATGACCTGCCATGTGCATTGACATCAGCTAATGGATGTGTTGGCCTGCACGTCCCCCGCCGAACATGTGCCCCGCCATGTTGGCGCCAGTGATACAACAGTGTTGCAAATCGACCATCCGTCCCGGAACCTTGCACATGCACTTGCCGGTGTGTGAGCGTGACGGTCTGTGCACGTGCAGACAATGTGAATGTCGAAGGCGGGCCGCGTATGCCCAGACGTAAACAGCGGAAGCAGTGCACCGCCATGGCGGGGTCAATGTTTGAATCTTCGCTGATGATGCACCTTGTACCATTGTCTGCAGCTGCCTGCTGACGGTTGTGTGCGTGATTGCGTGGCTACACATGTCATGCTCTATCCCATGTGTGTCCATACCATGGCCATCGGTGAGCCACAAGTGTCCATCACGTCTGCATGTCCACATCGGGTAGTACCCTACACAAGTTTGTCGTACCTCACATCTACACAGTAGATCCCGTATGTATGGGCACCTGTGAATCAGTTGTCAGTGAGTGGTATGTGTCAGATGATGACTATGGTGGGGGTTCTGTTGTGTACTGTACATGTGTGTTGCCTATTGTGTCCCCATGCATGTGATGTCCGTATGGCCACCATTATTGGTGTTGACATTGGTGCATCATGAAATGGGGGGGGGTGTTTATTTTAGTATGTGTGCATGTACTTGCATGTGTGCGTGTGATGTTGGGCCTACACATGTGGGTCATGTCACATGTCTGGTTGGCAGTAATGTTGAGGTGAGACACTGTGCATTGCACATGTTGCTAAACATCATGTTGCTAGTGGATGCACAATGTTGCTACGTCAATCCATGTTGTCCTGACAATCAGAGAAGTCACACATATGACAATCATACACTGGATACTACATGTTGGTAGAGGGCGTTGACATGTGAGTGAGTTGCACACACATGCGTTGTATGTGAATTGACTTCCATTCCATCTACTCCCACACAGGAGGGCTCCAAATGTCCATCGCCCATACACTGTGCTGGAGGATATGGTGGACGAGGAGGTGATCCGGAAATTCAGGCTGGATCGCCGTCGATTGTTGGACCTTGTGACCCTATTGTCTCCTCACCTGCTGCCGCGAAGAACCTATCCAGGTTCCATGACACCCACGCAAAAGGTGATGTCGGCACTCCATTTCTTTGCAACAGGCACATTCCAGTACACAGTTGGACATGCCGGGGGAATGTCACAGGCCATGTTCAGCACGGTACACCGGGATGTACTGACAGCCATGATGCTGTACAAGCATGACTATATACATTTCCCTCAGGCGGCGGAGTTGGCAGCGGTCAAAGCTGACTTCTATGCACTGGGTCGTATACCACACGTTGTGGGTTCCATTGATGGCACGCATATCGCTATCATTGCACCACGGGCACGTGAGCAGGTGTATAGGAATCGGAAACACTTCCATTCCCTCAACGTGCAGGTGGTGTGCCAGGCCGACAACAACATCTCACATGTGTGTGCAAGATTCCCTGGCTCTGCACATGACGCCCACATCATGCGGAGCAGCATTGTCCCCCAACTGATGGCTAATCTGCGTCCGGCACAAGCGTGGCTTGTTGGTGAGTATGCTGTGGTGACAGGAGTGATATCTGTGTGGCATGGTGTGCCCCACAATGCAGGTTGTGATGTTTCTCTCTCTCTCTCTTCCACCAACACAGGCGACTCGGCTTACCCAAACAGGCCTTGGCTGCTCAGTCCCATACGCAATCCCACTACAGCTGGAGAAATGAGATACAATGATGCCCATGGTAGGACACGTCGAGTGGTAGAACGAACATTTGGCCTGCTCAAGTCTAGGTTTCGGTGCCTGGATAAGACTGGAGGGGCCCTGCCTTACTCACCAGGCAAAGTATGCAAGATCGTGATAGCGTGCTGCATGCTCCACAACCTGGCTGTGCGCAATAACATTGAACTGCTCTTGGACCCTGATGAACTGCAAGTTCCTCACCCTCCCGACCCACCCATGTCAACTGATGAGGATAGTGGTGAGGAGGAAGGTGTGGACCAGAGGCGCCAGATCATTGATCGCTACTTCCCTTGATTGTGAGTGTGCTCCTCTTGTGCTGCTTGGGTATGCCCTGTGAATGTGTGCTGGTGTTGTGGCATTATGGTGTGCTTCATCTCTGTGTTCTGCAATGTGATGCATGCATGTGTTAATTTTTGGTCAATGCACGTCTCCATGATGTGTGTCGTCTCATCCATTACTGTTGTGATGCGTGTGGGTGGTTCAATGTTGCACTGCAGTGTGTTCTGATGAGTATGATCATGTTTCCTGACGTGTCTTTGCGGTTTCTATTTTCCCTAGGTCACTCCCGCAGCGCCATGATTCTGTACCAGTTGGATACCTGTACCTAGTAACATCTGTTTCTGATGCATTCATGTGAATAAACATGGAGGCACACATGATTGAGTGAGTAAGTGGCATTTATTTACAAATTGTGCATGGGTGTAGGTGCATATTTACAAATGAGTGAAGGGGTGGGGGAGTGAGAGTAGAAGGTTATGGCAGATGAAATGTCTGTGCTGACACCACATAGGGTGGTGTCTGCCTAGTGCAGCAGGCCTGTGGCAGGTGGGACCGGATAGTTGGCAGGGTGAATGGCATGCTCAGGTACTGTTATAGTCATTTTCGGTTCCTCTTGGAGCGTGTGCCAGCTGCTTCCACACTGCTCTCGCCCACTTCCAGCCTCGGACGGCCCCTCCGTCTTTGTGACGGTACGGAGTCAGCTGGGTGCGCTGGCGCATCAGGTACCACATCCGCCGCAGGTGGCGGTGGCGGTGGCGGTGGCGGTGGCGTTGTTTGTGGGGAGGGTGGTGTTGGCGGATGTACATGGCATCCGCATGTTGGTTGTCATGGTAAAAATGTCCACTAGTTGGCCAAGCTGCCTCTCAATGGCCCCCAACATAGCAGTGTTGTCAACAAAGTCCTGGTGGGCCCGGTCTGCCTGTGCCTGACCACGTTGATAGCTTTCCTCCACCCTGGCCAGTGCTTCCAATGACTGTTGCACAGCATTGTGTGTGTTGGTATCCTCATGTCGTCTTTGGCCTATGCTCCTGCCTGCCGGATCTGGCCTTGCATCTCTGCCTTGCCTCACACTCTCCCTGCGTGGCTGGGATGGCGCTGGCACGGCGTTGGCCGGTGGGTTGGGCAGGGTGGCAGGGGCAGAAGTGGTGGTAGTAGTGGTGGTGGTGGAGGTGGTGCTGGTGGTGGCTGTGCAGGTCACAGTGGCCGGTGTTGTGACAATGGCAGAGGCCGTAGTCGTTGGTGCAGGTGTGACCTGGGAGCCAGATGGCCCTGGCTGCCTGCTTGTGCCGGGATCATCCTCTGCCCCGGAGGTGGCTTCCCAATCGTCCCCTGAGACTTCTGTGTGTGGCGAGTCTGGAGGGCGGGTGTTGGTTCCAGCTGTCAGATTAGGATGACCTGCAAAACGATAATGTGAGGATGAGTAATGTGGACTTGACAGGTTGTTTTCATTTTGTTGCCGATTCTGTCTGCACTGGTACTCACCCCACCCACCACCACCACCGCCATCCCTATGGACATGGGGGCCTGTTGGGAGTTGTAGTTCCGTCCCCTCACACCCACCACCCACCACCACCACCGCCATCCCTATGGACATGGGGGCCTGTTGGGAGTTGTAGTTCCGTCCCCTCACACCCACCACCCACCACCACCACCGCCATCCCTATGGACATGGGGGCCTGTTGGGAGTTGTAGTTCCGTCCCCTCACACCCACCATCCACCACCACTACCGCCATCCCTATGGACATGGGGGCCTGTTGGGAGTTGTAGTTCCGTCCCCTCACACCCACCACCCACCACCACCACCGCCATCCCTATGGACATGGGGGCCTGTTGGGAGTTGTAGTTCCGTTCCCTCACACCCACCACCCACCACCACCACCGCCATCCCTATGGACATGGGGGCCTGTTGAGAGTTGTAGTTCCGTCCCCTCACACCCACCACCCACCACCTCCACCGCCATCCCTATGGACATGGGGGCCTGTTGGGAGTTGTAGTTCCGTCCCCTCACACCCACCACCCACCACCACCACCGCCATCCCTATGGACATGGGGGCCTGTTGGAGTGATTTCGACGTTGGTGAGTATGTGGACTGCATGCATGGGTTGGGGTCTAGGAGATGTGTCTTCACAGTTGTGTGAGGCACACCATGTAGTTGTGCTTGTGGTGCTTGGTTTGTACTTACCAGCCTCTTCTCCCTCAGCAAGTCCATCAAGGGTCTCAGGGTGGATGATGGTCATCACCTTGTCCTCCCACTCGGTGTAGGGTAAGGGCTCCGGGGGGGTTCCACCGCCTGTGTGATTTGCCCGGAGATAGTTCTTGGCTCGAATGGATTTCACTCGGGTCTTGAGATCATGCCACCGCCTCTGTATATCCTGCTTCGTCCTCGGGACGCTCCCGGAGGCATTCACCCTGGTGACTATCCGGTCCCACATGCTGTTTTTCCTGGCTATGCTGGTCTGCTGCACTAGGGCCCCGAATAAGTGGGGTTCGACACGGATTATCTCATCTACCATAACCTTTAACTCGGTGTCAGTGAATTTTGGGTTTTTTTTGGTGCCATGGTGTGTGGTGCTCGGGGTGTGGGTTTGCGTGAATGGGGAGGTGCAGGTGTGTGGTGTGTAGGAATGGTGTGGTGGGTCTTTGTGTGGTGGGTGTGTTTGGGTGTGGGTTATGTGAATGATATATGTCTTTGCTGTCAGTTAAGTCGTGTATCCTGCTAGCAGCTATGCAGTGATGCAGAGGATTTGTGGAGTGGGTGGGAGTTATTTTATGGTGTGTGTCTTGGCAGTGTCTGAATGGTTATTGGCAGTCAGGTGCTAGGTGGGTGTGTTGCCAGGTGTGCATTGTGTGGTACTTGGCGGTGGATCATTGTGTGTTGTGATTGGTTTGGATGTTTTCGGTGGGTGGTCGTTCATTTTCGTGTGTTTGGTGATAACTTCCGTCGCAATGTATGGCATTGGTTTGACAGTAGGGATGTTGTTTGTGTTGGCGTTCCGCTGTGGAGCACGGATTCTCGGTGCATTGGTACCGCTGCGGACGTGGATGGCGGTGACTACCGGGGTACTTGCGGAGTTATCCTAATTGCGGACACGGACACTGCGCAGGTATCGCGGGGGAAGTGGATGTATTCGCGGTCATGTGCGTACGCGGCGGTCGGTGTTCTTTCTGTTCCGTCCGCCTGCCGCGGACTCAGGTGTACTCCGACCGCCGCGGACGGGGATTGGTGTGCTCCGTACGCCGCGATCGGCGTTTTTAGCATATTTTATCCTAATTGCTGTTGCGGATTTTCCGCGGACAGGTCCGGAGTATCTTGCCACCTTCCGCGGTGGACGGTACACGTTTTCGTCCGCGATCCTAATCGACCCCTAAATATTATTTCTGAACATAAAATAAATACATATACTATAACAATAAAAAAATCAGCTCCATACGCAGCTTAAAAAAACATTAATTTGGCGTTTAGCAAATAAGGACATAATACATGTTAAAAGGACGCTGCAACAACCGACTATGTAAAACTACATAACACTACAACCAATAAAATAGCTTTACCAATCAAATAAACAACATAAATGCCACAAGAAATTCACAAACAAATTGCCTCTAAAACACAAAACACTTAAAGAGGACGAAGCCCTATTTGATTTTCCGTGCAACAGAGAAGCCTTCACCATATACACTTCACATTACCTGAACTAAGTAAGCATATTTTCGGATCAAAATAAAAGAGAGTAAACTTTAAAGCAATATATCCCAATAAACAAATATTAGCTCACTTTTATATCATTTATCCATTTCTACCTTCAAACAAACTTCATCACAAAGCACCCAAAATAAGATTATCTACAAAATAACTTTAAAACCAGTTAAACAGCAATAGGGACAACACCATCAACCTAACCCCCCTAAAACATCAAACATACAAAAAGCGTTATAAGTAATTTAACATTTTTTTGTTCCAACAAAAAAAAGCACCAGTTTGAAATCTGAACATTGTAGAATAAACTTCTTCCAACAGTAGAAAACTTCAAAGGACAACATATATGCAAAGCAACAATATTATTTGTTCAACTGTAAATTATTTAAAACATTTATTAACAACTATTTTTCTATATTTATTTAATTAGAATACATAAAGCGATAATGACAGATGATGCCATATGTATTACTTCACAAAAGGGGAAACTTTTACTATGTTAAATAGGATATACATACAGTCAAGAAGAGAGCTCTTAACTTCATATTTATTGAAAATA
This sequence comes from Lissotriton helveticus, assembly GCF_964261635.1. Classification (NCBI taxonomy): domain Eukaryota; kingdom Metazoa; phylum Chordata; class Amphibia; order Caudata; family Salamandridae; genus Lissotriton; species Lissotriton helveticus. The sequence goes on from NC_136060.1 coordinate 284,581,288, forward strand.
TATCAAATATTACTCGGAGGGCAACTAGCAGAGAAACCGCAGTAATTAGTGTTAAAGAACATAACCACCCACTCAATGTAGCCGAAGTAGAAGTAAGAGAAGTGTTAGAAAACATGAAAAAGCAAGCACTGTCTCCCAATAGTCTACAACACAAATCCTTAAAAATATACCACCCCATACCCATCTTAAAATGCCTTATGGCCAGAACTAAAAAGGCCACCACCGAAACCACATCTGCTCCTAAAACATTTAGGGCTTAATTACAATTCTGGCAGTCCGAGGACCGCCAGATCCACTAGGGCACAGCGGTGGTGGTTCAGTTACTGCCCTCCTGGCGGTACGACCTCCCAATTACAACTTTGACAGTCCGCCATTGCACCACCGCAACCGCCCAAGAACCAGTGGCATGATGATCAGGGTCTCAGCAGTATGCTGGTGGTGTGGCTGCGGCACCGCCATGCATATTTTGAGTTTCAGGACCGCCAGCGGTGTCATGAATGTCTTTGCTTCATTAAAGGGCTGGATATCCTGAAACTAATGGGGCCCCCTGTTGCCCATGTGCATGGAGATGCATGCAGGGGGGGGGCACAGCATGAGCTCCCTGTGTACACTTCCTGCAGTTCCTCTAAGGCATGGACTTTACAGTAAATGCCGTGCCGGAATTGTTTTTGGTGTACCCATTGCAGTGCCCATTTTCAGAGGCACCACCAATAAAAGCCCGCCAGACATGAGGTAAATTGTAATGTGGCATGCAGTGCGCCACACCTGCTGCCCTCTCCCGCACCGCCAAACTCGTAATCATGGCTCTTAGAGATATAGAAATTCTACCGGGGGTTGCATTAACAACCAAAGAGGAGCCGTTCCTATTGTATGACAAAAAAAGTCATAACAAACAACTAATATTTGCTACCTCTACAAACGTATAAATACTAGGTAAATTTTAAACATGGATGATGGATGGCACATTTAAATGTGTCCCAAATCATTCCATCAACTTTACACCCAACCTGGTGAGCATTCATAAAACTAACTTCCCTTATGTGTAGGCATTATTGTCAAACTAACAAACCAGTACCTGCATAGAGCTCCTAACTCAAATTAAGCAGCAAACAACTACTACCCACAAAACATTGTTATTGATTTTGAACAATTTGTGATCCAAACTATATTAAAAACATACGCTCACACAGTTATATAGTTGATTTTAGTATCATTTTAATCAAAGTAAATGAGTCACCTACAAAAAATCTGCACTAAGGGCCCGATTATGATGCCAGACGGACCGGCTTTTGCGGTTCTGTCAGTGGCTGTCTGCCTGCTGAGGTCTCATTGTAAGTAGTTGATGTGACTACTGGATTATGAGGCATGGCTCCTGTACTTCAACCAACCACTGAAGGACCACCAACATTGGCAGCCTTACTCTGACTGTCGAGAAGGCAGTCGGGGAAGAACAGCATCCTGGAACCCCAAAGATTATTACCCTGTCGGCGCCAAAATGCTGGTAAGTCAGTGAGTGGCATGTATCTCCATTGACTGGACTGTGCACAGATAGCCTCACTCAAGCAATTGGGTATTTGGAGCACAAGGCATATCCCCACATATAGTGTGCAAACAAGGTACGAAGTTCCTCTGGAAAGGCAGAGTGAAAAAGAGGGAACTAGAGTGAAAGTTGTATGTAGTGCTAGGGGAGTTCCCCTTGTTGGAACTAGGGCTCTCACACACCTAGCAAGCTAGGTGCCATGCTTCATCATTTGAGCCTGCCCCTCATCAGGTCGGCGCTGCAATACCTACGGGCACCCAAACGGGGCTCTTTGGCAGGGATCTTTTGTTCCTGCCGGTGGGTGCAGTGGGGGTAAGAGGCCTAGTTTGTGTAGATGTGATGGGGTTGAGTATAAAATAGGTCAGTTAGTCCTAAACCAATTTTATTGGGAAGGTAAACTGCCTAACTAAAAAGAATGAGAGGGGCGCAAGACTAGTGACAATGTGTCTAGTTATACATGCCCTGCTCTCAAGTGATCGACATGTTTCGTGCCATTTGCATCATATAGATCTGGGCACATCCTCAGGATCAAATGAAACACTATCTACACTTAAAAGGTAAGTAATTCCTGCATACCCAATTCACAGGTGAGTTAACCTGAAAGTGAAGCAAAAACAACAGATATATTGCGATGAAACAAGTGAAATTGTCTGTGTCCCTCCTATCAACACCTTTACAAAATTATACTGGACCAGGCGTTCTTGTATGTATTCAATCATGCTGGAGTCACACAGTGAGGTGAGTGATCTGTATGAGTTACTGCTATCATGTGCCTAGTGTCTGGCATCATGCTATAGTGCTTATTAAAAATATATGAAAAAATATATGGGGATAGCACCGTTGTGAGCAGCATTAAGGTTGAATTAAAAACTCACCCGGATTGCAAGCAAGCTGTGCCTGCAACGGTGAGTCAGCGAAGTTATAAAAGGACACCAGTTGGGTCCTAAGGAACAAAGGTAAAATTATTGAAACTAAGCCAACCGCTATGTGAATCATAGACATCAAGCAGCTTCCACCAGACCCCACTAGAGGATCCTAGATGGCTACTTTGGCTTAAAAGGCCTGCCGATCTCAGTCCTGACCAGGCATTAAGGCCGATTCACGGGGGTCCCCCACCAATCAGGTGATGTTGGGGTAAAGTAACCGCTATACATCCCGCACCTTTCACCGGTCATGAGGGATGTGGTGCGGTGGTGGCCCATTGAGCTGGAAGAGCCGCGGGACCAAGGCGGAGAGTCCGCCCCGCACACACTGATGACAGAAAACTCCTGTGCCGTGAACCAGTCCCATGTTCGTGGCCGAGACCGCGGTAAAACAAACCCCGGGTTGCTTGTTGTGGCTTCTGGGGATTTAAGGAAAGGAGAGTGACTCACCTGCGTCTTTACGCGTCTCGCACTTGACCTACCCTGCCGCCGACCCCGGGATGGTTGCTGGTGGGAGGTAGGGAGAGTTGAAGTACGGAGCGCAGTGATGACGCGGGCGTAGTCACATGTCTACCATGTCACCTTTGCGTATGTTCTGGCCTGTTCTGCTTCATATAGTCAGCGCTTTGCCCAAAAATTCAGCGGCCATCTTACAGCATCTGTGTAGCCTACCGGGTGTAATACAGAGCTAAATTACTGGTGATGATGCCTGTCGAGCATAACTGTAATACATTTCATGTTGTTCTTGTGAGTATATTACGTTTGAAAATAGGTATTCTGAGTCATTACCGTCCAGATGAACAACAGGGGTGAATAATAGTTTCTGGATGACCCGTAGTGGTATCTCCATGATGTATCACTTACGACCTTTCGTGGAACATGTATAGAGGGCGAAAATAATATAGTATAACATCATGGGTTAAAAACAATTGACAATTCAAACTGCAATGTGCTGACACGTGTAGTATGGTGTATCTTATCATGCAAAATACCATATCAAATAGCATGCTGCACAACCACCATTCGTGTAAGGTATCTGAAATTCATGGTGACAATCAAACCCCAGTAACAAGGAATTTCTCTGAGTCCAGGTCTGGCATGTAAATGTGTCACATTGACCAATAACTGTGTGTATGTATCCACTAAATGTAGATATATCAAATGTGACTGAATCCTCATACATAATTCAGGTCAATGGGTGTGACGTACACTAAATCAGACTTGATTGGATGTGGATCTCTACAGGTGCAGGGAGAGAACATAGAATCTTTCAGGTCAATGAACTCCACGGTATATCACCATTCAGACCGCTAATGTGTGTTGAGAGTCAATGAACCCAACTTTGTTCAGCTCTAAATAATGACATCTTAGTGGTGTGTGGGTAGGTTTCTAATACAGTCCAGTGCAATGAATCTGCGGTATGTTGTGCTTCTCTGAAGTGTGTGTATAATTTCGTAGTTACCCTTTGACACCGAATGTTACTTTTATGCTCGGTTACTCACCGGACGCCTGGTCATTCCTATGTATCTAAGGCCACAAGGGCAGGTGAGAATATAGATACATTGTTTCGTATTGCAATTCGTATGTCGTTTCTGGGTCCAGGTGAAATTAGGCAACAGGGATAGTTCCTTAGAGATGGTAGTAGAGGAACAGGCTGTGCAAGTACCGCAGGGATAGTGACCAGTGACCGCCGGGAGACCCCATAGTGTTCTCTGTGTCTCTGTATTTTGTCTCCTTGGTCTCGTGTGGACTAGGGTATCCTTCAGGTTGCAGGTTCTTTTGTATGCAAACCTCGGTTTTGCTAACTGTAATTCACCAGTGTTTAGAATGTGCCAGTGTTTTAAGATGATTTTCTTCATTCGTTCAGAGTCTGACGTGAATGAAGTGACACAAGTCAAGATGTCACTGGTAGGTTTCTCATGGACCTCTAAAAGAGTCACTCTAGGGTTGTTCCTTGCTCCTTTTTGTGAGTCCCTCACTTGGTTCTGGGGACAACCTCTTGCAATGAGGTTAGAGGCTAAGGTGTCTGCTTCTTTCTTGTAGTCAGTCACTGATGTGCAATTAAGTCTGATCCGTACAAATTGACCAAACGGAAGGTTGTCTCTTAGCATTTTGGGGTGGTGGCTTTTGTATAGTAATAAACTATTGCGGTCAGTGGGTTTCTTGTAAAGAGAGGTATGTATGGTTTCCGCATTGAGCGTGATACTGATGTCAAGGAAAGGAACAGTGGTGTCTGAAATAGTATGAGAGAATTTGTGATATTCATTCTGGTCATTGATCCATCTCACAAAATTCCTCACAGGTGGTTCTGGATCCATGCCAGAACACCAGGATGTCACCAATAACGCGTTTACATAATATTAAGTTATTATGGTATGGGTTGGTGGAGCGCTCGATGCATCCCCTCTCAAAGGCCGCCATGTACAGGCACACTAAGCTCAGAGCAAAAGTGCTCCCCATGGATGTCCCCTGGTCCTGATGGAATAGCTGTTGTTTCAATTCAAATAAATTCTCGGTGAGGGCCAGGGTTGCGCATTCCATTATGAAAGTTTTGGGGGTTGGTGATGTCCACTCCATAGCATTGAGTGCAGTCTCCACAACCGCTAGTGTGGCTCTCTGAGGAATATTGGTGTACAGAGCCTCCACGTCGAGTGTGACGAGGAGGTCTATATCACCAGGGTTGGGTGTATCCTTTATGATTTTTAAGATATCAGTGGTGTCCCTTACAAAGGAAGATGTTTGTCGCACCCGTGGTTGTAGGAAATGATCACAGAAGATGGAAAGTGGCGCCAAGATGGCGGATTGACACCGCCAGAGCGGAGGAACGCTGAGTGGGGTCCGGGCTGCGAGCATGATTTGCCGTGCGTTTTGCACTTGATATTGCGCCCTATTACTAACTGAAAAGTGGACACTTCATGAACTTTTTTTGAGTACCTATTACTGACATTGTGCCAGCTGTTGTTTTGGACTCATGGTGAGGTTCGGAGCAGGAGCGTCCATTTTGTTTTATTTGGGATCTGTGCAGCTTGCCGCGGCTTGTTGCGGACCAGAGCCCAGACGGATGCTGCAATATCGGCTGATTGAGAGCCGAGTGCAGAGCTTGCTCCGCTTTGCTCGATTACCGCGTCTGACCTCTGAGACTACGAGGAGCTGGTCGGCGGTTAGCTGGTTTGGCCTGAAGGTCTATCGGCGTTTTTCTCCTTCGACAACGGCAGCAGGTCATTTTGAGATGGCGCCGAAACCTCCAACGCGAAACACCCGGACTACGGCTACGGCTGCGAAGCAAACACCGACGTTGTTAACAACCAGTGTTCCTATCGACTCAGCTCCTGTGGGGCAGGCTGTCAGCACTACATCTGTGGTTACGAACAAGCAACTGACGGGTAGGCAAGAGAAACTGGGGGAAAGAGCGGGCGGCTCTGAGACTAATTATGATGATACTTTGTTTCCAAATATGGGAGCTCATTCATTACAGACCGAGACAGTGGGCAACATTGTAAATGTAAATGTAGATAAAGGGGAGAACCAGAGTATTGATGCTGCTATGGGGGATAAAATGGTCTATGATAAAACTAATGCGGAGATTACACTAAAAGGCTGCCCCTCTTCGAATATAAATGAAAATGAGACTGGACTTGATGCCAATATTGGATCAGTTATATGCTCTTTTGCCCCGATTACCCAAGCTGCAACCCCGGTAATCAATATTAGTATAAACCCTATTCAACCTGAGACTCATCTTGTGGAAAATTATCAAGCGCTATCTGTTACCTCAGTCGAAAGCCCAGCTGAAGTGGGAGTGGTAGGGGCTGAGGGTTTGGATAATGCTGAGGGTGCTGAGACAGATGAGGAGTACTGTGACCTTCATGATTTGGGTAATAAAACACCATCAGGATTAATCAAAGACAAAGATAAAATTACCAGCATCAAAAAGCTCAAAGGCAAATTTAATAATAAAGCTAAGAAGACTATAAGCAAACCTAAGCCTAGTACTATGAAAGTAATAGCAGAAAATATCCGTATTAGACAATGGGTGCAAGCTAAGGGAGGCGTTAAATCAATGGCTATGAGACTTTCAGGAAATAGCCCTACTGACCTTACTGACCTTGGCGTTTCAGTGGGCTATGCAAGTGCTTCTAATTCTGTGGTGGATAAATCTGGTTCTGCGGGGTTTCACAAGCAGCCGCCTGAAGTACTCATTGTGGCTCAGAATGTAGAATCTACTTTGGCTTTAATGGAAGGACAAGATCTACCTGGCTTTGGTACGGAATCTTTAGTGGAAGTCTCCTCCTCTTCATTAACAACTTTTCAACCGTCTATTTTAGCACCAACAATATCTATGGATAATTCACCTACACTTTCTTCTAATATTACTACTTCTTCACAAAGTACAGTCAGTATAGTAAAATCAACTATGGGTGGTATCGAGACGGCTTCAAACGCAGAGCCAATTAAAGAAATTGCTTCAGAAGTTCTGGAGCATTCCTCTCTCTTATCAGTGGATTGGACCCTTCAAGGTGAGGTGTCTGCATCATTTCAGACGATATTACAATTACTAAATGAACAAAAACAAGAAGCCAAGATTCATTATCAGCAGATGAGGGAAGACAGTATTAAGACTCAGGCCTCTCTGCAAGAGATGTCGTGCAAACTTGGGGCTGTCTCCCAAGATATGGAAGAATTACAGCAAAGAGGGGTTCTAACAGAGGAAAAATGACATCGCTCTGAAATTGCTGTGAATAAACATGCGGCTCAACTATCTCAGATGCAAGCTAAACTCGAAGACTTAGAAAACAGACAACGTAGACAGAATCTACGTGTTTTTTGCATTGCGTAGGGAGCCGAGGGAGCTGACCCTAGGGCATTCATTGTTCAATTGTTTCAAAAGGCTTTTCCTGACTTATTAGATTGGGATTGGGACTCACAGATATAATGTGCCCATCGGCTACCCCTATTCCAAAGAAATAAGGGTGGTAAATATCCCCGCCCAATCTTGATATGTGTAGGTAACTATCTGCTCCGACAAGCTATTTCAATAAAAGCACGGCCAATTACTCCAGTTACTATTGACTCAGTTACATTTTTCGTTAGATCTGATTTAAGTAAACTTTCTTTGAAACGACGCTGGAAATTGAAACAATTTATTGATCCAATTAAGGAACTGGGTGGTCAAGCTTTCTTACAAGAACCAGCTAAGCTGAAAGTAATTAAAAATGGTCGCTCTTACTTTTTTTTGGAAGAGGATGAGGTTGAATCTGCTATGGCAACTTGGAGAAAAGAAAAATGAACTAGATATTGACTTATGTTTTGTTTGTACACTTCAAAAAAAAATTTGGGGGGGGGGTTTGAGATTTTCATTTATGGAGCTATTGCTATTTTTCTCTCTACCTTTTTGTAGAACGATTCTTGGTTTTGGTGGTAATATCTAACATTAGATATTGACGACTGTTAAGCACGGTTTTCTTTTTTTGATAATTCTGAATGTCCGGATCCTATAAGCGGCGAATTCCGCCTATTGGCTGCCAGTATAGCGGCAGCCAGTGTAAAGGGGGGACCTGCAGGTAGCTATTGGGTAGGGGGGGATAATGTGTGGGGTGGGAAAGAGGGAGATATGTTCTGGAGTAAAAAATGCATCAAGGGACGAAAAATTTATAAAAATGAGAGGAATTATAAAGCTGAGTTGTTTAATTATAGAGGCCATACAAATAGGGAAATATATTTCATTAAATGCATCAAATAAAATGCTTAGTATGGAACGTGGCGGGCTTAAATAACAGAACAAAGAGGAGCCTTGTATATGAGGAGCTTAGGATGTATAATCCTCAAATTGCGATCATCACGGAAACTCATATAGCTTATAAAGATAAAAACTTGCTTAAACAATTAGGATACGATATTTTGGTTTGTACTGAATTTAATGCTTCAATTCTGGGGGTGGCAATTTTAAAGCAGAAAAATTTAAAAGTGGAAATACTTAAGACATTAACTGATAAAGCGGGCAGATGGGCAATTGCACAGATAAAGCTGGAAGGTCGAAAATATACAATATGCTTCAAATCAAGATGAGCCAACAATTATTGACCAGATAAATATGGAATTGCTTGTATGGGAGGGGGAATATATTGTGTTGGGTGATTTTAATTGTATCATGAATTATAATTTAGATACCACTAGGAAAAACTCCTTTCAGAGAATGAGGAAAACTAGAGCTGCAATTTTGGATTTGGCAGTAATTTATCTCCTTAAAGATGCTTGGAGATGCCTATACCCCAAATTGGCCGGCTATACATATTATTCTGCAGCACATAAACTATGCTCACGCATAGATATGGTTTGGGTCTCAGACTTTATTCTTGGAACTAGCTCTATGGCTATATACCCAAGGGTAACCTCGGATCACAACCCGATCTCCTTAACTTTTGAGGTTACAGTTGCTGAGTCTTCTCCTCGCCCTTTCTCATTTCCAAGATACTTGTTCACCGATCTTGTGTTTGTGAACCAACTGAAAGAACACATCAAGGAATTCATTGATATAAATATACACTCTACTCAATCTTTGATAGTTTGGGATGCTTGCAAACTAGCATACGTGGATTTACACAACAATATATATGGCGACAAAATAAAGAACGTCGATGTCTAAATGAGAAAAGGCTCGGAGAAATACTCGATATTGAACACCAAATATCAGAAGCTTTACTAATTGGGGTAACGAACTTGGATGTATTAAGCTTCAAACTAATTGAACTTAAAGCTGCATTAAAAGATTTTCTTAGGGCCAAGAGTATTAGTAAATTAAAGAAATACCAACTCGATCAATATGAAAATGGTGATAAGATCGGAAAACTTTAGGCCTATAAAGTTGCTGAAGATCGATCTCAGAATATTGTTAAAGAAATTATAGGTGATAACAACCAACTATTCTGTGATTCTAAATCAACTCTGTAACAGTTCGCATCATTCTATCAAACTCTCTATACACCTGAAATTGTGGCCTTGGATGATAGTATTAAAAATTATATAGAGTCAAATAAGGTCAAAACCTTAGAGCCGGAACAATCTGCACAACTAGCGCTAGACATTACAGCGACAGAAATTAGGGGTGCCATCAATTCCTTAGCAATGGGCAAAGCAGTAGGTGAGGATTCTATTCCTTTGGAATTGTTTAAATGCTGCTCAGAGGAATTAATACCATTATTAATTGATGTGATCTGTGCTATAGGCAATGGGCAACAAGCACCAAAATCCTGGAACCTAACCCAAATTATTATTATTTTTTTTAAATGGCAAAATACCTCAAGAGAGAGGCTCGTACAGACCAATCTCGCTTATTAATAGTGATGCCAACATTTTTGCTAAAATATTGGCTACTAGGCTGGCGCCAGTAATTTCCCAGCTCGTTTCTTCCCAGCAACATGGATTTATTCCAAAGCGAGACACTACAGCGCATATTAACATGGCTATCTCCGCTTTTGATGCTGCTCGGACCCAGCCCGCCCCACTCGGTATGATTTTATTAGATGCAGAAAAGGCATTTGACCGAGTGGGGTGGGGCTTTTTATGGGCGGCACTACAGGCATTTGGCGTTAAAGGCCAATTCTTGAGATGGATCCAATCGCTTTATGATAACCCTATGGGTAAGGTCTCTTATATGGGAAAATGTTCTTCTATGTTTCCAATTAAGAGAGGGACAAGGCAGGGGTGCCCTCTATCACCCCTGCTCTTTGCTTTAGGTATGGAACATTTCTTAGTTGCACTTCAACGTCAGGCTTTATTTTTTCCTTTTTTTAATGGCTCAAATAAACTTGATATCACTGTCTATGCGGATGACGTTGCAGTTTTTTCTTCTGATGTGCCCCACGCCCTGAAGGGTATTATAATAGAAGCGGGTATATATGGTTCAGCTTCTGGCTACAGACTCAACACCACTAAAATTCAAATTATTATGAATTACCAATCCCCAGCCCCTCTCCTAGGAATTTGCTGTGTAGCAACCTATTTGGGGGTTAAAATCTCCTTGGAGATTGATTTAATCGTGGCATTAAATTATGAATCATTATTAAAAGAGACTGCTATGCAATTTAAGAAATGGCATAAATTGCCGCTCAGTATTGTTGGCCGAATAAACTTAGTTAAGATGAAAATTTTACCCAAATACCTATATCTATTTCGAGCAATTCCCTTACGGGTAAATAATTCTTATTTTCTCAGATTAGAGGGCACTATTAGTAGCTTTATATGGGGATATAAAAAAGCCCGGCGGGCTGTCTCCTTACTTAAACTTCCTTTCAATCAAGGCGGATTGGCTCTCCCGGATTTTAAATTTTATTATTGGACGGCTTTTTTGACTCGCTTTCGTAGCCTAATGGTCCCAAATAAATGTTTGTACTTCCATAGATTTTTACTTGGACAGGATGTTAATATGTTCCTTCACAGGCTAAACGACCCTAATTATTTTAAAAGGGTTCAATTTAAGACGGTACGAGATACAGTTAATATCTGGCGTTCCATTATGGTTAAGTGTAATGTTTGTCTTCTACATTGTAAAACACCCTTGTGGGGTAATCCGGGCTTACCTGTAATTTTTCATGACTCAGCTTGTCGTTTACTTTTAGATTCTGGTATTAGATTCTTGGGTGATTTATATGATCACAAGGGATTCATGGCATATGAACAACTAAAGAGGTGCTACAATCTACCGGAACTGGCCAGGTTTAAATGCTATCAGATCAAAGACTATCTAGTGAGGAAATTAGAGCTTACCTCGGTATTAGATTCTGAGGTCTGGGATTGCATTTATAGAGAAGCAGATAAAGCCATGATCAGTATTGCATATAAGATCTTTTTAGGCTTTAATACCGGCGACATTACAAAATTGACCGAGAAATGGAATAGAAAACTGGCAATGAATGTACCATCTGATTTAATTACTCAATCTCTCAAAAGCCTAAATGTATCAGTTCAATCTTCTAGTCTTAAATTACAGCTGTTTAAAACGGTATGTCAATTATATCATACCCCCGAGAGAATTCTTAAATGGGCAACGAATAATAATTTCAGTGAGCGTACGAAATGCCCAAAATGCGATCTAAGTGGTGCTGATATTATCCACATGTTTTTTTCTTGCCCTCATTTTAGTGAATTATGGGATGGAATAACTAAGGTGGTTTCTGATAGACTTGCTCATCCATCTCATTCTCATCAATTGATGTACTGGTGGGTATATGCGGGGGTACGAGTGTTTTTTGTGATTTGTTGAATATTCTAGTTACTTGTGCTAGGCTTGTTATTGCTAGAGCTTGGATTCTAAAAAACCCACCAACGGTTATGGAATGGTGGAGCCTGGTTAAGGAAACATATAATATGGAGCTTGCCCTTGCTGCTACAAGGGGCCTGCAGGCTAAACGAAAAATTGACAGAATCTGGGGGTTAATCATGTCTCAATAACAGTATACTTTCTTTTTCTCCTTTCAGTATGACCTCTATATTGCTTATGATTTATGCATCTTTGTATTGCAAATGTTAATTTATTGTTCTGGCTGAATCTTCTGTAGACAAATCTTGTTTATTATGGTATTTTCTTGTTTGTCCCTTTGATGCAAATAAAAAAAAAAAAGATGGAAAGTGGCTCAAGAATGAAGCCAATACCTGAAACAATAGGACGCCCAGGAACCGGTGAAGTGCCCTTATGTATTTTAGGTAGGATATAAAAGTACGGTATCCTGGGCTCCTTTGCAATCAAGAAATCAGCTTCTTTTCTGCTGATCCAACCATTGGATTCTGCCTCAAAAACGAGAGAAGCGATTCGGGTGGATAAGCATGTAGTGGGATCAGATGGAATCGGTGTGTAATATTTCTCGTTAGAGAGTTGGCGAATACATTCTGCGTCATAGTCAACAGTGGATTGCACTACAGTGACACCCCCTTTGTCTGCTTGTTTTATGCTGATGGACACATCTTCTGCTAGAGCCCGCAGGGTGGTCTCCTCAACTCTTGAAAGATTGTGGAATGACCCGTGTCTGTGCTGTAAGTCCAGTTCTTTGAGGACAGCCTTTTCGAAAGCCAATTCCTCTACCGGGACCATACTGTTGTGTGGGGTAAATGTTGAGGGATTCCTCAATCCTGAGTCATCCTGTTCCATAGGCACTGTGGCTTGAAAGAAAGCTTTGAGCCGTATGGTTCGGAACCAGTTGGGAATTTGGCACTGGAATTTATCTATTTTTGGTGTCGGTACAAAGCCTAAGCCCAGCTGTAGGACCCCTTTCTCGGATTCAGTGAGGGTCCTGTGAGAGAGATTGACCACTAAGTCCTCCTGTCTTTTGTCTTGCTCCGAGTGTCTATTCCACTGGTCGGTTGGTCTTGCCAATGGACCTGCTTGTTGGACCCTCTTCTGTTGCGCCCTCTTCCTCTGCCCCAATCCTCTTTCTAAAAAAGGACGGTTGCTATTGTTAAAGAATTTAGGTGGGCCCTGGTGATATTGGGGGAACTGCCAGAAGGGAGGTGGTGGTTCATGATATAATGGAGGACCTTGATACAGGGGGGCTTGATAATATTGATTAGGACGTTGATTTCTGCTGGAATTATTGCTTCCCCAACTATTGGTACTAGAATTGCTGTCACTGGAGTCTCTCCTGTCTGAGTTCTCATCCGAAGAGTAACCCGTTTTGGCTGAGGTATGGTCATCATGAAGGTTGGGGTACATCTTTTCTTTGGAACATTTTTGAATGTCTTTTTGCAGTTCGGTCATTTTCTGCTTCATCAGATAGTCTTTATTGTCAGAGATTTCAGTGTTAATCTCCGCCAGTTTGGTTTTGTAACCTGTCAGTTGGATGGTAGTTTTTAATGCCCCTTCTGCAATCTGGATCCTCACCAGGAGGGCGTCTGCCAATCTTCTGGCTGTGTTGATAATTAGTACCAACCAGTCCCTAGTGCACTTCCAAGCAACTAAGGACCATTCTTTTTTGAAGATGGCATCGTCCAGAAACAGTCTGGGGAAGGTGTTAACTATCAAGCCTGTTGGAGCGATATTTGCTCTTAGGTATCACATGGAGGGTGATCTTCAGCCACTCTCTCTTTAATGTGGTCAATGAGTTCCACTCATCCGAGTTGGAACCTGATGCTGAGCTACCATTGTTGCCTAGGATGTAGGAAGTCCTGTCTAAAATGTCTGAGACTATGTCATCGCCAAAGCTTAGACCTTGATGCTGTTCCATTGTGGCTCTGGGGTGTGGAGCAGGCAAGAACAGGGCCACGCAAGATCCAGAAAGTGATCTGCTGGTAACCTCTTAAGTAATGTCCCACGGGAAACCCGTGCTAATACTTCTAAACAAATGGAGGGACCAAGGGGCTAGTTTACCGAGGTCCAACGTACCTGCCCCACCAGAACTAGTGTGCAAACAAGGTACGAAGTTCCTCTGGAAAGGCAGAGTGAAAAAGAGGGAACTAGAGTGAAATGTGTATGTTAGGCTTATGTGTATATATCACATGCTGTGAGTTTGCACGTACTTGCAGCAACATATTCCCGGGGTATGTGCACGGCCGAAGATGAGACCTCTGCGGTAGCAGCGGTTCCATAGTAATACAGCTGAGGGTAATTTCCCGGCCTCGGCAGTCGGAATCAGATTGCAGCTGTGGCGGTCGAATGGTTGGTCCTACCAGCATCGTAATAAGGCCCACAAAGTGGAGTATGCTACTAACAGCCAACTTGCATTTTAAATATTCATAGCTGTAGACTATTGCCCTGTAACTGAATAGCCAACTAGTTCAACATATTACTAGAAAGTCCCTATTACCAAAATAATGAAGACAACCTGGCTCCCTTAATGGATTACCTCAAAAGCACATGGGTAGGGAGACTACACAGGTCAGTACACAGATGCCAGCCAAAATTCCACATACCGTGGTGGAATGTGTATGACAGCACCTTAGCACAAAAAGCAAAAACAAACAACAGAGTGGAATGATGGCATAATGCCTTCCAAACCACACTAGGAAGAACTCAACCTACCCTACAAGCTCACTATAAGCCTTACAAGAACAAAGCTACCATGAATTTAGACTAGAACAATGCATCAAACAAATTTGTCCTAAACTAATCAAACAAACCAGAACAATGTATTAGTATTTAAAATTCAAGGTTAGGCTATTTATAAACAACACAGGACTAGACAACCTAGAAGTTATAGTGAAATCTACAGATAAAATCTACCAACCTTCTAACTAACAACAATATAATAGATACAAATAATTTGTAAATATGTCTTAAAGATAATAAAATATTATTATTATATCAGTAAAAAATATTGCAACATTTTGCAATGCTCACTGACATAATAAAAGTGTTTATACTATTATTTCTACACATATTTAAAAGTATTTTACACATAAAAATAAAACTGCCCACACATACTTCTAAGAATAAACACATATTTTCCATAAGGCAATTTATTCAACAAATAATTAGCACATTTTTATAAACATATAACTTTTCCCATCCACACTAAAATAATTAAAGTTACTTACAATATTGTTGCTGCAGATCTCTGTCCAATCCTGAAGAATTCCAAAAAGTAATCTACCAACATGTTCTAGAAATAATAAAAGCACCCAAAAATATGCAAAAATGTGCTTGCAAAAACATGAATCCTTAGAAGTTATCCTCAATCTGTAGATTTCTATAAAAAACATTTTTTTTAAAAAAAATAACCACTCCAGAACACCAGAAAAATGTAAATATATAGTCAAAACAATTGTTTAGAATAACCTAATAAGGATTTCCTTTGAAAAAAGTGACATCCAACTTTACTCCATAAGAAAAAAACCTGCAAAAAACAAACACAAAACCCTTACTCACAAATCATAACATTTCCAAAAATCATACTACATAATACACTCTCTACAAAAATATACATTAGCATTTATAATACACATAACTAACAATGGACAACACTATACATGCTGTGCCAAATCACACAGAAATGCAACACCAAACACTGTCAAACAAACACTATACCACATAATACATTTTAAAATATTACCCTACATACTATATTTATCACTCAACTACCTCCCCTACCTCTAAATTACTTTAGAAATGTTTTAAATTAAACTTACTGTCACCAACAAAAATAACAGGGATAGAGTACTTAATGTAGTTAGCAGTAAAAAAATGGACACCTAATAAAACTTGAAAAAAAGACTATCCCCTCAAAGAAAGCCATGGGAAAAATATGAAAAATGTAATACATATAAAATCATGTATCAGTAATTGTTATAAAAATGACATTATATATATTAAATAATATTAGAATATGTATAAACCTATTTTGCTATATATAAAAAATGTGTTTGTTAAATACCAGCTTAAAATGTAAAATAAAATGTTACAAAAAATATTAAAACTTTGTACAAAGCTAAAAGAAATGTACAAATGTAAATTAGTAAAAAGGTACTCAAAACCTTTTTATCTCTATATGTTTATTAAATGTGAAATTAGAAATAATGCATTAATATTATGAAATATATATTATTTATCATTTGTTTCAAAAAATGATATTACTCACCGATATTTTATTGTTTGTAAAATATATTTTCAAACTATATTATCAAAATAGCAATGTTATAATAAATGAACAACATCTGTGTCAAATAATGTATTAAGAAACATTTTCTGTGTATTATTAAGTATGCTACAGGTCATTGCACACCAGCACGCCGTGAGGGCAACGGCTTCCATTTACCTTGCTGCCAACGTCGTGAGGGAAACGGCATCTTCCCTGACCACGCTCTGCTTCGCGCCGTGAGGGCAACGGCTGCAGCGGGGAAAAACTTCTTCTCCCAACTGTTCCAGGCCCCGGCTCTGCAGTAACGTCATCGACGCGCCTAGAGGCGCCTTAAGTGAAGGGAGAGCCGAACGCTCTCGGGGGCAACAGGTCATTGCACACCAGCACGCCGTGAGGGCAACGACTTCCACTTACCTTGCTGCCAACGCCGTGAGGGAAACGGCATCTTCCCTGACCACGCTCTGCTTCGCGCCGTGAGGGCAACGGCTGCAGCGGGGAAAAACTTCTTCTCCCAGCTGCCCCAGGCCTAGGCGCCGCAGTGACGCCATCGACGCGCCCGGAAGCGCCTTAAGTGAGGTGAACGCCTCTCATCCCGTGAGTCGCTGGCGGGAGCACGCCGGGAGAAGCCCGGGACAAGAGCGGGACCGTCTGTGGCCATCCGAGGCCGGAGGAGGTTGGGTTGGGCCACCCCCCTTGGTTTCCAGGCTCTGGACCTTTCTATATGACTGATTGGAGTATTATTAACTGGTGACACGAGGACGAGCAGCAGAAGGTATACTGAACTGATTATTGGGCCGACAAAAACAGTAAGCTATAAAAAGAGAGACAAAGGGGTGCTCATTGGTCGTGGTATAGGTGCTATTATTCGGGACTTGGAGTATTTGTTTCCTTTTGTATAGGTATAGCATGGCTCCCAAAGTAAACACATGTGCCACGAAAGTAAAATCAAATGTACCTCTCACTCCAAAAGTATTTGTTCAGGACCCTAACACATTGCCCCCTCTTAATATACAACGCACTGCAATAGATCGTATGTTGCGCAAAGTTAATAACGAAATAGAGCGCACAGAGAGAAGATTGTCGCTAACACCAATAACTGACATTCTCACCTCACCACAGGTCATTATTAACGAGTCAATAGTTATTTCCCCTCGGACTGGCACGGAGTCACTCACCCAGGACATTCCTTGCGCACAGCTAGCCAGTCGAGGTGATAGACTTTTCAGATGAGAAAGCACCTACCAGTAAGAAGAGAAGACCATGCCAGAAGAACCCAGGCACCAAGAAAACTAAATCCCAGTCAATCATTCCCCAAAAGAGACATATTGAGGAAGAGGTCACCGAAGTCCAAGTAATCCAACAGAGGGGCCCTCCATCCTGGATGGCGGAGGTGGTCACAGACCTACAAAACTCTTTAGAACTCTTTAGAACTATTTATAGTGAGCCAGATTAAACCACTAATCAGTAGACTGGATAAAATTATAAATGACTTACACAAGAGGGTAAGGATACAGGACAATCCTGCGAATGCCAGTGCCACTGGAAGTACTTCCATAACAGTCACTAGCCAAGCCATCCAGCCTGTCACATTAACTGATCGTACTGCCAGTAATCAACATGCTGTAACACATGATTTAACATCTATTGGTTCACCCACACTAACGAATGCTGCACCCCGCCAGGTCAGAGGTACTAGTGTTTCAGATAGGGGGCCTAGCATGTTAACAGTACAAGTGCAAAAGAAAAAATCACTGATTGATAATTCATCAGCGACACAACACATAACTCGAGAAACCAATCCAAGAGTAACAAACCCCCTACCCAGTATAAATCTACCACCTGAGGCGTGCCTCTACGTAGTGGTACTCGGGGGGGTCCCAGAATTAAAGTCTGACCAGAAAGAGTCCTACCCCGAACTTAGAAACAAGACAATAGCGTGGTTGAACAAGAATAGACTGCTGGCATGGAACAAAAGTGGTGAAATTTTAGAAGGGTGAACTGGATTGGCAGGAAGAGTAAAGATCTGGTGGGCAACTGCATAATTGTGAACTTTAGGGATACCAGATTAATGGAACACATACTAACTAGTGGCTCCTTTCAATCATCAAGTATTATAAAAACGCTGCCACTGGGATACTTCTACCCCATACAATATGCCCCCTACGATCCTAGACACTACTGGGGAGAGCAGGGAAGGGATAACTTGTTAATGGGGTTCAAAGTTTTGCCACAAATGCTGTTGAGGTAAAAGAACAAGATGCTCCCAATTGGGTAAATAGATTTAGTCCCCTTATGAGCCTATTTATTTATTTATTTATTTATGAGATTTATAGAGCGCGAACAAATGCCCGAGGGCGCCTAGAAGATAATGATTGACCATGAATATCTCTGGATCAAGTAGCTGAGTCAATTAACAGGGAGGATGACACTACAAGATCATTGGACAGGGAAGGAGGAGGTTTGAGGTTGATGAATAATAATGCTCCCTCGTCACAACTACCTGCTAGTCAACTACCCTACTTAGTGGCAAGCACTAATAGGGAGAGTACTCAGGAGGCTGAAAAACATTCTAGCTCCCAAATATATTGCACACAGGAAGAGAAGTGGAGGGTGGCACCAGCCCTGTTACCAACACAAATTCCTGGGGCCCACATTACATCTTTAAGGATCGAGGAAGGGCCGATAGCCCAATGCCCGAGAGATAAAAATCCAGGCAGGGAATCAGAGGGGGAGCTGAAGATTTTATCATGGAACCGGCTTGGCAGGAAAATTTAATAATAAAGAATGGAGAGAGTACATTGGGGGGTTTCAGATAAGTAGTGTACAAGAGACCAGGGCGGTTGATAGTAACCCTTTTCATATGGCAGGGTACAAATGCTTTTTTGTGCCAGCGCAAAAAGCTAGCTCAGAAAGAGCGATTGGAGGTCTAGCGCTATATGTCGATCTGAACCTGGAAGGAGTCTGGACGAGTCCACCTTGGTCAGCACATACTATCCAGGTGTTACGGCTTGTAAGACCGGGGCTTACGTTGACCTTGTTCAACTTATATAATGTGGGGACCACAAAGGGAAATAACCCTACACTACAGGAACTAGACCACAGACTCCATCAGGAGTTAGACCATAGAAAAGGGGCCATAGAAAAATCTATATTAGTCTTGGGTGATTTTAATTGTCATTTGTGCCCAACCCTGTTCCCCTTGAATGTAGACTGGTCCGGATGTTCTATGGAGAAAGGCCCACATTTCGAACACTCTCCAGAAGGATTAGTTCTCAGTAATCTTTTAAAGACTCATGACCTGGAACACACGATAGATTTGGTCAGCCTAGAAAAAGATGGGTCCCTCACCTCAACTTTTAAAGGGAGAGGAAGCTCCACTTATATAGATTATATACTAGTGTCCAGGCAAGCAAAAAAATCGATCAGCACAGAGGGGATTGAGTGGAACGCATTCAGCGACCATAACCCCCTTATTTTAACATTTACACAGTGGGGTCGCCCCAAGATCTGTCCCCAGGTGGACAGTGTGCTGAAGGTAACTGACCTAGGAATGCGGCTTAGATGGGCGAAAATTGATGGGGAAGCGTTTTATAAAGAGTTAATGGTACATGGGAAGGCTCAGATCGAGGAATGCCTTGACCCCATGATAGAGGGGAGTAATCTGATCAGGGCATTTAGGTCAGTGACCAAATTGGTAGATGGCCTAATAAAGACAAACGCCCCCAAGAGGAACAACCTGCAGCCGAGGTGGTTCGACAGTAAGTGTTCACGAGCCTTGAGAGATTTTAAAACTAGCTTAAAATCCAAGCCCAGGGATGACCCAAGAATAGCTCCGTGCAGAAGCACGTATAAAAATGCACTGAAACAAAGAAAGACCACTCTCCAAACTGAATCATGGGCAGACCTAAGAGAGGCTGGAGAAAGAAGGGACATGACCCAATTCTGGAGGATGTGTTCAGGACAGCAATACCCCTGGGATCGGGTTGATCATTTTACCAGAACAGTGGGTATCACACTTTGAGGGATTGTATAATCATAAACAGGATACAGATATGGATAGGGGGGGGATGATCAACAGGGCCCAGGCATTGAGTTTTTCCTTGCAGAAATAACAGCGGGATTCAAGGCCTCACACGTAACAAGGCTCCTGGCCCTGATGGCTCCCCACCTGACTTGTATTTGAGCAATGTAGATCTTTGGGCCCCCATCCTCACCAGATTGTTAAATACGGCCGTCCAGCATGGTTTACCACGCTCTTGGTCTACTGCAGTCATTGTTCCCATTTTTAAGAAGGGCAACAGGGACAATCCGCAATGCTATAGACCAATCTCCTTGATTGATGTCTCAGCCAAAATTTTGGGTCGGGTAATTTTGCAAGGGCTCATGGACTGGACTGAAGAACATCATCTAATCACGGACATTCAGTACAGTTTTAGAACAGGGAGGTCCACAAGCGACGAATGCCTCAATCTTTATTTGCTGGTTGCTAAATATACCAAAGTCAGCGACGAGGCTATGTATTTGGGTTTCATGGACCTAGCAGCAGCTTTCGATCATGTGAATAGGAAAAAGTTATGGTGCCTGATGAGGGACATGGGAATTGACCCAGGTCTGATAAACATCCTGAGAGAGCTGCATCAAGTTCAAGTTCAAGTTCGGGCATTTATATAGCGCACTACTCACCCAGAGGGTCTCAAGGCGCTCGAGGGAGAGGTTCACTATTTGTCGAATAGCCAGGTTTTCAGTTCTTTTCTGAAGGAGATGTGGTTCTGAGTAAGGCGGAGGTGGGTGGGGAGTGAGTTCCAGGTCTTGGCAGCCAGGAAGGAGAATGATCTGCCACCCATGGTGGTTTTTCGGATGCGCGGGACTGCGGCGAGGGCTTGATTGGATGATCTTAGTTGGCGGGTGGGAATGTAGAAGGACAGTCGGGTGTTGAGGCATTCGGGTCCTAGATTATAAAGGGCCTTGTGTGCGTGGGTAAGAAGGCGGAAAGTAATTCTTTTATTGACGGAAAGCCAGTGGAGGTTTTTTAGGTGTCCGGTGATGTGCTCTTGGAGCGGGATGTCTAATATGAGTCTCGCTGATGCGTTTTGGATAAGCTGGAGCTTTTTCTGCAATTTTGTTGTAATTCCGGCGTAAAGTGTGTTGCCATAGTCTAGTCGACTCGTGACCAGTGCATGGGTGACAGTCTTTCTTGTCTCGAGGGGGATCCAGCGGAAGATCTTTTTGAGAATGCGAAGGACGTTGAAGCAGGAGGACGATACGGCGTTGACTTGTCTGGACATTGAGAGAGAGGAGTCTAGAATGAAGCCAAGGTTACGTGCATGGTCTGTGGGTGTGGGTGCTGATCCCAAAGCGGACGGCCACCAAGAGTCGTCCCAAGCTGAGGGGGAGGATCCTAGGATGAGCACCTCCGTTTTATCGGAGTTGAGTTTTAGGCGGCTCTGTTTCATCCATTCGGCTACTTCTTTCATACCTTCGTGAAGATTGGTTTTGGCGGTGTTGGGGTCTTTGGTGAGGGAAAGGATTAGCTGGGTGTCGTCGGCGTAGGAGATGATGTTGAGGTTGTGTTGACGTGCGATGGAGGCGAGAGGACTCATGTAGACGTTGAAGAGGGTGGGACTGAGTGAGGAACCTTGAGGTACGCCGCAGATGACTTCGGTGGGCTCTGAGTAGAATGGGGGGAGTCGGACTCTCTGGGTTCTCCCAGCTAGGAAAGAGATGATCCAGTCCAAGGCTTTTCCTTGTATGCCGATGTTGTTGAGGCGTTGTATGAGGGTGCTGTGACAGACAGTGTCGAAGGCGGCGGAGAGGTCGAGTAGAATGAGGGCCACAGTTTCTCCGTTGTCTAGGAGTGCTCGGATGTCGTCGGTCGCCGCGATGAGAGCGGTTTCGGTGCTGTGTTTGGCTCGAAAGCCGTTCTGTGAGGGATCCAGGGAGTTGTTGGACTCAAGGAAGGCGGCGAGTTGGCTGTTGACGGCCTTCTCGATGACTTTGGCCGGGAAAGGGAGGAGGGATATGGGTCGGTAGTTTTTTAGTTCAGAGGGGTCTGCTGTGGGTTTTTTCAGAAGGGCGCTGAGTTCGGCGTGTTTCCAGATTTCTGGAAAGGTGGCAGAGTTGAAAGAACAGTTGATGACATCGCGGAGTTGGGGAGCGATGATGGAGTCAGCTTTGTTGAAGATGTAGTGGGGACAGGGGTCAGAAGGCGAGCCAGAGTGGATTAAGTTCATGAGGCGAATGGTGTCTTCAGTGGTGATTGGGTTCCAGGAGCTGAGGTTGTTAGTTGGAGGGGTGGGATCTGAAGGGGGTGGGGCGGGTTGGTCACTGGGAGTATTCTTGAAGCTGTTGTGGATGTCGGCAATTTTGTTGTAGAAGAAGGAGGATAGCGCATCGCAGAGGTCTTGGGAGTTAGTGATGTCGTTGGATGCTGCGGAAGGGTTGGTGAATTCTTTGACGATATTGAAGAGTTCCTTGCTGTTATGAGAATTGTTGTCGAGACGGTCCTTGAATGCTGATTTCTTGGCGGATCGAATCAGTTGGTGGTGTTTGCGGGTGGCTGTCTTGAGGGAGGCCATGTTGTCTGGGGTTGGTTCTTTTCTCCAATTCTTCTCCAGGGTGCGGCATGTTTTCTTGGATTTTTTAAGGTCATTATTGAACCAGGTAGCCTTTTTGCTGGATGATTTCAACTGGTGTTTTTTCAGGGGTGCTAGTTCGTTCGCACTGTGGGTAATCCATTGCCTGAGGTTGGTGGCCGCTTGGTTTGGGTCCATTGCTAGGGTGGGAGGGTTTTGGTTGAGTGATGTGAGGAGTTGGTCGGTGGTGATTTTATTCCATTTTCTCCGGGGAATGGGTTGTGGACGGTTGTGGGATGGGGTGGTTTTGTAGCTGAAGTGAACACAGCTGTGATCCGTCCAGTGGAGAGCTGTAGTGCGATCGAAGGAGATGTGCTTGCTGGAGGTGAAGATAGGGTCGAGCGTGTGTCCAGCTGTGTGAGTGGGGGTGTCAACAAGTTGTTTGAGTCCGAGATTGGACAGGTTGTCCAGAAGGGTGGTGGTGTTGTTGTCGAGTATGTTTTCAAGGTGGTAGTTGAGGTCTCCTAGAAGAATGTAGTTCTCGGAGGCGAGGGCGTGCGGGCTGACGAAGTCTGTGATGTCGTCGCTGAATTGAGATCGTGTGCCTGGAGGCCTGTAAATGAGGGTGCCTCTAAGGGTGGTCCTGGGGTCGGTGTGGATCTGAAAGTGGAGATGTTCGGCGGTTGCAAGATTGTCGTCAGAACTGGTTGTGATTTTAATGGTGTTTCTATGGACGATGGCGATGCCTCCTCCAGTTTTTTTATTGGTGCGGTCTTTTCGGATGATCTTGTAAGTGTCCGGTATGGCTATGGCGATGTCGGGGGCAGAAGATGCGTTCATCCATGTTTCAGTGAGGAAGGCGATGTCAGGTGACGCAGTGTCGATTAGGTCCCAGAGTTCTGTTGCATGTCTGTGGACCGAGCGCGTGTTCAGTAGGATGCATTTCAGGCTGTTGAGTTCGGAGCTGTGTGTGGAGGAAGTGGGTTTGCTGAGGGTCCTGAAGCAGTTGAACTTGCAGGGGAGGCAGGTGAATGGGCCGTGGGTACGTCCTGGGGAAGCTTCGCAGCATCGTGGGGTACGTCCGGGGTTGAGGGCGAGGAGGGTAGCGGCATCATATGTCACTCTAGAGGGTTGGGGGCGGCGGGGACCAGGGGGTCTGGCGCTGGACGCGGTCCTGGAGCGGACGGGCGCAGACGGGCTTACCTTTGGCGCACCTTCGGCGCGCAAGGGGCGCGAGACGCTGCGCGTGAACGCTGCGCGCTGATGCATTAGTCATATATGGATAGAGGAGGGGGCGGAGCGTGGGAGGGGCAGCAGGGAGGCGGTAGTGTGGCTGAGGGGCGGGCCAGGGGATAACAACAACAGCAAAATGGAGGGTCAAAGGGAAAGGCAGACAGTGGCACCAAAACAGAAATACGTCGAGTGAGCAGCACAATCAGAGCAAATGCGCAGGCACAAGTAAAAAACGATCGAGTGAGCAGTACTCTAAAAAGCAAATGCACAGACAAGCCAAGAATGATCACAATAGCCTGAGCGAGGTCGCGCTGAATGAGGCAGATAGTAATAGTGGCGCTATGCGTGTGAGGCGCTATATTGCAAAGGTAGCAACAGTTCCGTGTAAAGCGCGCAATCAACGATACCAGGGAGCGTTTCAGCTGATGTACAGGAGGAGCGTGGTGGAGCGACCGTTCTGAAGCTGGTCCAGGTGGTCACAGTTAGGCTGGGGGAGAGGAAGGCTCGGTGAACGTTGGTGGGAGGGGCAGCAGGGAGGCGGTAGTGTGGCTGAGGGGCGGGCCAGGGGATAACAACAACAGCAAAATGGAGGGTCAAAGGGAAAGGCAGACAGTGGCAGCAAAACAGAAATACGTCGAGTGAGCAGCACAATCAGAGCAAATGCGCAGGCACAAGTAAAAAACGATCGAGTGAGCAGTACTCTAAAAAGCAAATGCACAGACAAGCCAAGAATGATCACAATAGCCTGAGCGAGGTCGCGCTGAATGAGGCAGATAGTAATAGTGGCGCTATGCGTGTGAGGCGCTATATTGCAAAGGTAGCAACAGTTCCGTGTAAAGCGCGCAATCAACGATACCAGGGAGCGTTTCAGCTGATGTACAGGAGGAGCGTGGTGGAGCGACCGTTCTGAAGCTGGTCCAGGTGGTCATCAGGACACAATAGCCAGGGTTCGTTATAACACGGAGGGAGGGAATCCTGAAACATTTCCCTGCAGGAGCAGAGTGAGACAGGAGTGTATTCTAGCACCCTTCCTGTTGTCGCTCTATATTAACAATCTAAAGCAGGCGTTGCTGGCTTTAAACTCGGATTGCCCAAGAGTAGGACCGCGCCATATCCCGGTGCTCCTATACGCAGATGACGCGGTCTTGCTTATCCGCACTCCGAGGGGCCCGTAATGCTTAATTGACTGTTTTGTAAAGTTTATGGAGACCTTGGACCTGTCGGTAAATGTGATGCTGGCTGGTACTAAACCCTGTAATAGGTTCTCATATAAGATAGGGAACCACACACTAGAAAAGGTGAAGTCTTTCTTTTATCTGGGGTTATTGTTCGATGGTGCACTACAATTCAGATCTCTAGTGGAAGACCGATGCTCAAAACTAATTTCCATAAATGGCGCCATAGCAAATTATGTCCGAAGGTTGGGTCGTTGGTCCCCGGAACAGGTTTTGAATCTTTATAGATCAATAGGCTGTTCGAAAGTAATGTATGGGTCTGAAGTTTGGGGCTATGTGAATGTGGAGCAACTGCAAGTTGAGGAAAATAAATACATGCGAAAGATTTTAAAACTCCCCCAGAGCACCTCAGCTGCAACTGTACATAGTGAACAGGGGAGCCCATTTATCGAGGATCAGATTAAGTTAAGACCCATCATGGAATGTTTGAAAATTTGGTAAAACCCCGAGGCAGCTCTAAGTAGACAAATCCTGGAAGATTGCTTTCACAGGGATGAAGGGCTACACATCCCATGGTTAAAATATGTTAAGATCACCCTGGAGGGTATTGACCGGAAGGATCTGTTTAGTAACCCTAGCTCTATTTTACCCCCCGAAAAACTAAAAATTAAAAGATTGTTATTTGATCAGCTTGTTAAGCGTAGAGCAGAAGGGGAGATGACCAAACAATCTGTAGGTGCCCATAGCCTTATAAAAAATGTGGGCATGGAGCCATACCTGTATTTGATGTATAAGGCACAGGATAGATTTTTAATGACTCGCCTCAGGTTTAACTTATTACCACACTTACTGGCTGATCCCGTAGGTTTCACACTGACAATTGCGCAGAAGGGTGCCTGCGGCTGCGATAATAGGTCTCTTGTACTTTTGTGCCCTTTTTTTAAGTAGTCTAGGCGTAAATATTTGGTGGAAATTTAAAAAAAAGAAATGTTCAGTCATGCCAAAACGGCTTTACTCCACCTGCAAAAAGCAAATGACCCATGGACACTTTGTTGTATTATGAACTTAATGAGGATTGCTGTGAGGTTAAGAAATACAAGAGGAGACAGCTAATCATGTGGTATGGAATGTTATCTGTTTTTATTGGTAATTCGAGATATTGCTCAGATGTAATTTCATTCTATTTTTTTTTTTCAGAACAAAATTTTTATTGAAAGATTGCATAGAAAGCGCAGCACTCCATACACCGGAGGGGCTGCGAGCAGATGAGCAACATTTACGAAAGGCAGTCCATACAATAATTTAATAGAAGATGCTAATCTCGACCCACCCCTACACCCCGTCCCCCCCATCAACTTCCCCCTAATTCTATTTTTTAACTTTGTATATATTTGTACTTTTATGATGTTTTTAATCATCGAATAAAGAATTACTGACTGAAGTATGTAATGTGATATTTTTGTGTGTTGTTCTAATAAATATAACTTACAAGTATACAAACTTGCAGTAACTACTTTTTTCTTCAAAATAAAAATATTTAAGAACTATGGGGCTGATTACGGTGCCATTCGGACGGCTTCCGTTGGCCTGTTGGAATCGGCCAGACCTCAGCGGCCATGTTGTAAGTGGTTGCGCCGACCAATGTATTACGATGCATGGGAATTCACTGAAACCTGACTGCTGCAGTCCGCCTGACGTCGACAAGAAATCCTGACTGTGGCGGCATTGGAAAGGCTCATCGGAACCAATCGGAGAGCAGGACTGCATTTTAGCAGCCCGCCTAATTACGAGGCTTGTTTCCGATGAGGCGGCCAAGGCTGTCCAACCACATCGCCCGGGCTGGCGGAAAATAAGGCACATCAGGAAAAAAATCTCCTCACACAGCTGTGTACTTCCTGTGTTGACATGGATCCTTTATTACATATCCTGCTGCTACTGTATCTGCCAGATGACAAGGAAAACTGACAACGTCGTGGACACAACCACCAGTAGGTGACATACTGATCCCTCCACAGAAATCCCATAGCAAATCGATGGGCCAATATAAAAAAGCAGGACCCCAGCCATGTCTGCATGTTTTTGGATGTGTGAATAATATATGTGCCAGTCATCACGCAGGGACAACTTGACAAAACACTCTTGTAGTGAAGATGCACATGAGGGGGCTTCGGGACTGTTACTGGGCCGGGCCATGCCAGTACCTCGCACCAATAACATGAAAAAAGTTGTGGTCAGACGGATATCCATAGGGCTGTCCACTGTAGCCATCACCAACTGGATCTCCAACTACACACCTGACATCAGCAGTACTACCACCCTGCAGTACCTGTGATGTCACTCCAAAGAGACGCATAATCATAACACACTCACAGTCTCATTATCTCTGAACAAAGCACTTCCAAAATACACAACAAAGCCATATGTGTTGTACATTGTTCCTATGCAACTCACAACCCATCATATAGTCAAGGATCGTAGAGTGGTCCATGTGTGAGGTCACTTGTATCAGATATCTTGTACCAATGACAGAAGCTTACAAATGCATGTCAGGTGGCACCCTAAGATAAGTACAGCTGCACATAAAGGTGCAATAATACATAAGGCACGGCTCTCCCAGAAACCCCCCCACTTAGAATCAACCCACTGTAAGGCCTGGTGGAATGAAGCCCACTTAAGAAAACAGTGAGTAGTGTGAGTTGGGTAGCAGGTTTTGAAATGTCCAGGGGTATGTCAGACATCAGTCCCGGTAGGTCACCAAAGCAGATGCTCATAATGTTTCCAACGCACATTATATATGTTCCACAGGTGTGAAGAAATCACAAATATGCACAAGTAACACCTTATATAAAAGCAGATGGTACAACAAACACACTGATAATATTCCATCCCCACTGCTGGCAGGCCAGAACTGCAGCTTCACCAACAGTAAATGGAAGTAAGTCAGAGTATGGTCTTCAACAACTAATGCAACTAACACAACCATTCGGAAAAGGCAACTCTCCTTGTCACCTGTCGAAGCAAAGTAAGTTGTAGTCTTAGATATCAAGATGAAGTGACATGCAACATGGATCAACAATGTCACTGTGTGTGCCAAAATGCGAATCACAGAGGTACAGGTGGCAGGTGTGGAAACTAGCCCCTCAGGTACATCAGTCAGGCACATGTGAGAGTCCAACCCGCCCAACTCCAACAAAAGTACTCTTGTGGTACACAAGAGGGATGTATGAAATTACAACGCATGCTTTTACCACGCATGCTTTTACATCGCAGTTTTTACAATGCATACCATTACAACGCATAGCGCTTTGGGGTGCTGGATAGTCAATAGTTTAATTTACTATTCCAACTCCAGTCCTCGTGGATAGTAGGGAAGGTGTTGGATAGTAAATAAATCTATTCCCTATCCTAGAGCGCCCCCCAGCGCAATGCTATGTAATGGTTTGCGTTGTAAAAGTTGCGATGTAAAAGCACTGCGTGGTAAAAGTTGCGTTGTAAAAGATGTTTCCCACACAAGAGTAACAGATACAAACCTACAAATACACTATACCGTATACAACAACAACAATATAGAAGTGAGACAGCGTGTGTATATGTGGGTAGCACAAAAATCCCAGTTGAGCCTCTACAGACACTGTGGGTCACCTGACTGAAGGCACTCAAAACCAACTCTTTAACCCAGTAAAGATAAATAAAGGTGTGAAGACACTATATTCTGCCCCCTCCTGAAGCCACATCACATTGGACAAGTTTTGGGCCATTGCATCCCTGGTCCTAAAGAATCATGTGTGGCCCTGTATGCAACATCATATAGAGTCTGTTCCCATCACATCCTATTGGTTCTACCTATGTTCAGATCAATGACTCTACAGACACACACTTTAAAATCATACATGTGAGAAGATCTCAGAAGCTGCTCCAATGCTGTGTGCCATAAACATTGCCAACACACTGGACAGCCACACGATTTGCATAGCAGTCTCTAATACTTCATGAGCAACATCATGGTGTCACCTTCATTAAACATCATTGAGGATGCTTTAGGGAAAGACAAGTTTCCTTCACTGCTGATGGAATGTACTGGGCTAACACACAACACCTACATGGAAATGGAAAAGGCTGCTAAATGTGTTCTTTTAAAGTTACAGTAATAGACATTTGACGCCCACACTGTCAACAATCCCAGCTGATTTTGGCCATCCTATGCCGGTGGACTCTTGGAAGACAAGTGGTCAAGGCTGCAGTTTACATAGCACCCTCATCAATGTCTCCATTTTCATAGGACCTGTGGCATGGTGTACAATAGGGACAACCAATCATCTTTCCAAGCAGCATACACATGTGGTGAATGCGTAAGTGCAAGTTTTTAACAAACATCACATAAACAGCAGCTGGTCTGACATCCAAGAAATGTTGTTTCAAAAGACACACATGATAATGCTCATATGTGTATCCAAAGTAACACATTGTATGACAAAGACCGCACCTCCCATGTGTGCTGTTACAAAAGACCTATTGTGCAAACCTCAAACACCCTTCCATCCTACATCTTGGGCAGTACTGCAAGCTAGCAGACGTGGACATTAGCTGAAACAAAGATGGCATGCTCACCATAGCAGACACAGCCACAGCAATGTGTGTACCAACAGTAACTCATCCCAGATATGCATCCACCAAACTTGATCCTCGCCTTCTGTAAATCCCTAGTCTGTCCCAAGGACATTACATATTTACCACTGCAAATAGATCATCAAGCATTGTGAAATAAACACACCTAAACCCCTTCAGGCCTACAGATACACTAACATCAGTCTGTAGGATTAACAAGGGCAGGACGCTGGTCTGCACAGAAAATAAATTAGATTGTTATTACAACAAACACATGACTGTGTAAAGACAAAGGTCAATGGGCAGTCCAAAGGAGGGAACATGTGGTCCAGCACACTGCTGTGCCATGAAACTTGCCAATCAGAGCACCTAGGTGATTTTGAAATAGGTGGGTGAGGGGTTGGGTGTGGGAGGTAGAGGAATGTGAGTTGTGACTTGTGGATGCTGATTTTTTGCATCCATGTCTCTGAGTGTCTGTCTGTTTGGCTGGTGAAAGTCTTTGACTTGGTCCAGTGTGCAGTGTCTGTATCTAGTGTTGTGGCTGTTGGGTCTGTGTAAGTTCTCTCTGTTGTTGAAGAAGGTGGTGTTGTAAGCATTGTCTCTGGCTGTCTATTGTCTGGTGTGTGTGGTGGCTGCAGTGTGTGTGTTTTATTAGGAGTGGATGTGGCTGGGACTGTGGGTGTGGTTCATGTGTGGGTGTTAGTGGATGTTGAGTGGATGGTGGTGAGAGGCTGGTGTGTGTCTCTGCTATGTTTTTGTGTCTTATCTTTGTGTTGGAGTGTGGTGCCTGTGAAACCTGATGTTGATGCGTGCTCAGGTGTGCCCTGGGCAGGTCTGGAGCATGTATGGTGAATAGAGAATGAGGGGTGTGCCGGGAGGTTGGAAGGCTGCCGTAAGTGTGGATGTGAAAGCCAGAAACGGTCACTCTAGGCAAATTATGCTAGAGTAAATGCCCTCCAGATAGGCAACAGCCTGGGTCAGCTTGTTGCTATGCCCCTAGAGGACATTCAGCACGGCAATTTCACTATTAGAGATCTGACTCAGGACATCTATCACCTCCACACACAGTGCAGCAGGAGAGACAGGGGCAGGGACTAAGGTGCCTGGTTCGCAGGAGACTTTCCTCTGCCTAGAGAAGCAGGCATGGACTCCGGGTTGGGGAGCAGCAGGGAGGATGGAGATGGAAGGCGGATAACGGACTGAGGTGTAGCTGATGGTGTTTGAGCTTGGTCCGCCACCACCAGGGAGTTTCTGCCGGAAGTTGACGAAGAAGATGACAATGTATTGTCGTCTTCCTCTTCCAGGGCACTCCCCTCATCCTCTAGGCCAGATACCCTTTTGTATCACTTTGTTCGCCCTAAGTGTGGCAGGGTATGCTCAGACGTGAGTCCCTTGCTCACTTTGCCACTGGATTCAAGCAAGCCGGGCTGAAGGCGGCTGGAATGCCAGAAACCGGTCCTCGGAAGCTTGTATCCGGTCCAGGGAAGGCATGGCTTGGCAGTTCGGGCTGGACTGTTCCCATGAGGCACAGGGTCAGACTGATTTGCATATAGCCATGTCTGAACTGGGGTGGCAGAGTGGGCTAAAGAACGGTGATGGATCAAACCCAGATCTTTTGACTGGGTGTGAGTGTTTGATTGGTTCTGATGCTCCGTCCATCCCCACCCCCTTTTTTACCGCTTTGGCCACCATAAGTGTGGCAGGGTATGCTCAGACGTGAGTCCCTTGCTCACTTTGCCACTGGATTCAAGCAAGCCGGGCTGAAGACGTCTGGAATGCCAGAAACCGGTCCTCGGAAGCTTGTTCCCGGTCCAGGGAAGGCATGGCTTGGCAGTTCGGGCTGGACTGTTCCCATGAGTCACAGGGTCAGACTGATTTGCATATAGCCATGTCTGAACTGGGGTGGCAGAGTGGGCTAAAGAACGGTGATGGATCAAACCCAGATCTTTTGACTGGGTGTGAGTGTTTGATTGGTTCTGATGCTCCGTCCATCACCACCCCCTTTTGTACCGCTTTGGCCGCCATAAGTGTGGCAGGGTATGCTCAGACGTGAGTCCCTTGCCTACTTTGCCACTGGATTCAAGCAAGCCGGGCTGAAGATGCCTGGAATGCCAGAAACCGGTCCTGGAAGCTTGTTTCCGGTCCAGGGAAGGCATGGCTTGGCAGTTCGGGCTGGACTGTTCCCATGAGGCACAGGGTCAGACTGATTTGCATATGGCCATGTCTGAACTGGGGTGGCCGAGTGAGCTAAAGAATGGTGATGGATTAAACCCAGATCAGTTGACTAGGGGTGAGTGTTTGATTTGCTCAAACGCTCCGTCCATCACCACCCCCTTTTGTACCACATCAATCAATGTCAGTCGGTATGCGTGACTCATCTACCCATATCCCATATTACCACAAGTTTGGCTTCCCCAAAATACAAAGTGATCATCACTCAGTCATACAGCCATGTACACATTGGCAAACACCATTGTCTGCTGCATGCTGATAGTGAGCAATTTATACCCTCAGTTCATGTATGCCAGAGGGGTACTTCTGATTCTGACAGTGCAACACATAACGGTACACATGGCTGCATGTAGGCATCTAATGAGATGGCATGAGAGATGTTTGCCAACTCTTATTACTGCACACTCCCAACCACTATGGGGATGTGGTACTCAGTCACTGCACCCAGAGTACACTGACTGCCATGCCACAAGTATGTGGAACACCATCACATGCAACAGATTAGTGGGGCAGCTGCACTGCAAACACAAGGATGACAAGTGGCCTATGTAGGCACAGGGTCAGACTGATTTGCATATAGCCATGTCTGAACTGGGGTGGCAGAGTGGGCTAAAGAACGGTGATGGATCAAACCCAGATCTTTTGACTGGGTGTGAGTGTTTGATTGGTTCTGATGCTCCGTCCATCCCCACCCCCTTTTTTACCGCTTTGGCCACCATAAGTGTGGCAGGGTATGCTCAGACGTGAGTCCCTTGCTCACTTTGCCACTGGATTCAAGCAAGCCGGGCTGAAGACGTCTGGAATGCCAGAAACCGGTCCTCGGAAGCTTGTTCCCGGTCCAGGGAAGGCATGGCTTGGCAGTTCGGGCTGGACTGTTCCCATGAGTCACAGGGTCAGACTGATTTGCATATAGCCATGTCTGAACTGGGGTGGCAGAGTGGGCTAAAGAACGGTGATGGATCAAACCCAGATCTTTTGACTGGGTGTGAGTGTTTGATTGGTTCTGATGCTCCGTCCATCACCACCCCCTTTTGTACCGCTTTGGCCGCCATAAGTGTGGCAGGGTATGCTCAGACGTGAGTCCCTTGCCTACTTTGCCACTGGATTCAAGCAAGCCGGGCTGAAGATGCCTGGAATGCCAGAAACCGGTCCTGGAAGCTTGTTTCCGGTCCAGGGAAGGCATGGCTTGGCAGTTCGGGCTGGACTGTTCCCATGAGGCACAGGGTCAGACTGATTTGCATATGGCCATGTCTGAACTGGGGTGGCCGAGTGAGCTAAAGAATGGTGATGGATTAAACCCAGATCAGTTGACTAGGGGTGAGTGTTTGATTTGCTCAAACGCTCCGTCCATCACCACCCCCTTTTGTACCACATCAATCAATGTCAGTCGGTATGCGTGACTCATCTACCCATATCCCATATTACCACAAGTTTGGCTTCCCCAAAATACAAAGTGATCATCACTCAGTCATACAGCCATGTACACATTGGCAAACACCATTGTCTGCTGCATGCTGATAGTGAGCAATTTATACCCTCAGTTCATGTATGCCAGAGGGGTACTTCTGATTCTGACAGTGCAACACATAACGGTACACATGGCTGCATGTAGGCATCTAATGAGATGGCATGAGAGATGTTTGCCAACTCTTATTACTGCACACTCCCAACCACTATGGGGATGTGGTACTCAGTCACTGCACCCAGAGTACACTGACTGCCATGCCACAAGTATGTGGAACACCATCACATGCAACAGATTAGTGGGGCAGCTGCACTGCAAACACAAGGATGACAAGTGGCCTATGTAGGATCACTTACACACATGATATCATAGGACAATGTAAGATAAGTAGAGACATCATGATGCCATATGAATATGCCACAGTGCCATGACATGTATACGTTGACCCTGCTCCATTTCTGGCAACATGACCTGTTATCATTTGTGAACACCATGCATCAACTACCATAACTACACATGAACAATGCTCTTGTTGCTTGGGGCATAATTTAGCTCCAAATTTGTGGAGAGAAAGCTGCCTGTGATACATATGAGTTGCCCATGCACAATGTCACACTCAGGCAAATACAGCCCCCCAAATTGCTGCTGCTGTCCATGAAGGTCTGTGTTGACCACTGCCAGTATGCAAGCCGTTAGGCGGGGTCAAGCCAGTGTGCGCCCCTGCCATCCTTGGGGAACAGCCCTGGTTTGATTTCCGCAATTTTGCGTGCCCAGATCAAGAAGTCATCTCATCTCTTGTTGGAAGGGCACTATGCCTGTTGGACACTTTACCGGGGTCGATGGCTATCCATATCACATTTTTCTGATTTTTTTTTGTTTGATTTGTTTATTAGATTTTAACATATACAATACATTTGACAGGCGTATACATTTCAGAAGAACCAGTAGACAATCGTTGAAACAGATAATTCAACACAATAAACAATACGTGGATTTCAAAATAGCAACGTTTCGTCTCGTTAACCTGGTTTACCCATCCCTTGGTCTAACATATAAAGAAAATCATTAAAAGTTTGGTATGCTTCCTTATAATAATACAGTAGAAGTGTTCTATGCATGTACATATTATTGCCAAATGTGCAGGGCGGATGGTGCCTCCATACCAAGTCTGAGCAGCGAGATTTCGACCAAACGCATGTTTAAATAACACTGGAACAATAAAACAACCAATTGGAGGGATAAGGGAATGCCTAAATGGGGAGGCGGACAGTGACTATTGCAGTTTTATCAAATTGTACATTTGTACACATGTAAATATTATCAGCATATATGAGTACAATTTGGGTGAGGTATATGATACATATTGCACATTCCAGACCACAATTTCGGACATACTACATCACTTGCTTGGAGTAGTCTTATTCAACATTAGGAATGTCAGACAGGTCATCCACAGAAAACAACCCTTAAAGTGTACAGAACATTGCACTCCATGCCGTGGAAATGGGGTATTTATGGAGCCCCAAGGTGTCCTCCCTTACTAATGAGACTGCTTCAGCCTTGGCCCAATTTATTCTGGAATGTAGCCTTGCCTTTATCGACGGGGGCTCTACAGCATTCCATCGGCATGTGATAAGCCTTTTAATCACGACCATCCTCAGATCTAAAAATCTCGAAGAGGCTTTATGCTGCTTGCTCCTAGGGAATATCCCTGTAATGCACACTTCCCATGTCTGTGATAATACTCGATCTGTGCTCCTATTCAGGGATCGAACCACCTCATCCCTGTACATTTGCAATTTGGGACACGACCAGAGCATATGCAGCAAATCAGCATCTATCATCGTACATCGTGGGCAACATGCATCTCCCTGTTGAAATATTTATTAGTCTTATCTGGGGATAGGTACGCTCCATGCACAACGTAAAATTGGTTCAGCCTGAAATGCGCATTTCTGGGGATCATTACGGGACTTTCGATTAATATGGACCATTCTTTAGCTGTTTATGATCGTGCCATATCTGTTTCCCATTTATTTCCCAATGGTGTTAAATCTTTTATGATATGTTTGCGGATTGATTCTGCGAACCACTTTACAAGGTGTCTCCCTGTCCCCATCACATGTACATACTGCATTATGAGATGCATTGAGGGTTCCTGCGAGACATCTCCCCAGTGCTGACTCATCATAGCCAACCAGGAAGCATGACTCAGGAATTGCCCCGGAGGGACATCCTCCTTCTCAGACAAACAGAGGAATGACCTCAGCGCACCTTCCATGTACAGATCTCCCAGAGTAGATATATTTTCCCCTTGCCAGTAAGCAAGATCTGACCCCCTGACATATCCCTCCCCTTTCAGCATACCTAACAGTGGGATAGATGGCGCATATGGTGTAACATGTCGAGTAAGGCGTTGTGCCCTATGAAAGCACTTCCGAGCAACCTGCACCAGAAGAGGAAGTGGGTCATGTGATCTATTGCATGGATGGAAAAGAAAAATTATTCTATCCAGGGCATACGAGTGTCCAAGTTCTGCTGAATCCACTAGGTGTAATTCCTCCACCCACTTTGCCACCCAGAGTATCTGGAATGCCAGATAGTAATGCTCCAAGTTGGGTAGAGCCAACCACCCTTGTGACTGAGGCAAAAACAGCTTTGCTAATGCCACCCTGCATCGTGTGTTGCTCCAGATAAAGTCCCTCATGACACCCTCCAGTGACCGGAAGAAGACGCCGACAAATAAATCGGGAGGTTAGCAAAGTCATAGAGTAGACATGACAACATTACAGGTCAAGTCAAGTCAAGTCAAATAATTTGTATAGCGCGCTACATACCCAGAGGGTCTCAAGGCGCTTGAGGAAGGGTGGGGAATTACTTTGTCAAATATCCAGTTTTAAGTTGCTTTCTGAATGCTAGGTGGTTCTGAGTGAGGCGAAGGTGGGTGGGGAGTGAGTTCCAGGTTTTAGCTGCCAAATAGGAGAAGGATCTACCTCCCATGGTGGTTTTGTTGATGCGGGGTATGGCAGCAAGGGCTTGGTTGGAGGAGCGTAGCTGGCGGGAAGGGGTGTAGAAGGAGAGTCGTGTGTTGAGGCATTCGGGTCCGAGTTCGTAAAGTGCTTTGTGTGCGTGGGTTAAGAGTCGGAATGTTATTCTCTTATTGACGGGGAGCCAGTGGAGGTTTTTCAGGTGACTAGAAATGTGGTCTTTACGCGGGATGTCTAGTATGAGTCTGGCTGAAGCGTTCTGGATGCGTTGGAGTTTTTCTGAAGTTTTGCGGTGGTACCGGCGTATAGGGTGTTACCGTAGTCCAGGCGGCTCGTGACCAGTGCGTGGGTGACCGTTTTTCTAGTTTCGGTGGGGATCCAGCGAAATGTTTTTTTGAGCATGCGAAGAATGTTGAAGCACGATGATGAAACGGCGTTGACTTGTCTGTTCATCGAGAGTGAGGAGTCCAGGATGATGCCCAGGTTCCGTGCGTGGTCCGTCGGGGTGGGTGCTTTTCCAAGGGCCTTTGGCCACCAAGAGTCATCCCAGGCGGACAGGGAGGTGCCTAAGATGAGGACTTCTGTTTTGTCTGAGTTCAGTTTCAGGCTGCTGTGTTTCATCCACTCGGCGACTTATTTCATTCCTTCCTGTAGGTTAGTTTTGGCGGTGTTCGGGTCTTTGGTGAGTGAGAGGATCAGTTGTGTGTCATCAGCGTAGGAGATGATGTTGAGGTTGTGTTGGCGTGCGATGGTCGCGAGGGGGCTCATGTAAACGTTGAAGAGAGTGGGGCTGAGTGACGATCCTTGAGGCACGCCGCAGATGACTTCAGTGGCTTCTGACTTGAATGGTGGAAGGCGGACTCTCTGAGTTCTCCCGGAAAGGAACGAGGTGATCCAATCCAGTGCTTTTCCTTGGATTCCGATGTTTCTGAGGCGTTGTAACAGGGTGCTATGACAGACTGTGTCGAAGGCTGCGGAGAGGTCGAGGAGGATGAGGGCGACTGTGTCTCCATTGTCCAGTAGGGTTCGAATGTCGTCTGTTGCTGCGATGAGTGCGGTCTCAGTGCTGTGTTTTGCTCGGAAGCCGGACTGTGAGGAGTCGAGGGATTTGTTGGTTTCGAGGAAGGTGACGAGCTGGCTGTTGACGGCTTTCTCGATGACTTTGGCCGGGAATGGAAGGAGCGAGATGGGGCGGTAGTTTTTGAGTTCGGTGGGGTCGGCTGTGGGTTTTTTCAGAAGGGCGCTGAGTTCGGCGTGTTTCCAGCTTTCCGGGAAGGTGGCGGAGTTGAGGGAGCAGTTGATGACGTCTCGGAGGTGTGGTGCTATGATGGAGTCAGCTTTGTTGAAGATGTGGTGAGGGCATGGGTCTGTGGGGGATCCTGAGTGGATGGAGTTCATCAGGCGGATGGTGTCATCAGTGGAGATCGGGTTCCAATCAGTAAGGATGTTCAAGGGGGGTGAGGGTATGGCAGAAGGTTGGGTGCGTTGGTCTCCGTGTTGGTTGTCGAAGCTGTTGTGGATGTCTGCGATTTTGTTGTGGAAGAACGAGGCAAGGGAGTCGCAGAGCGTTTGAGAGGGAATGATGTCGTTGGAGTTGGCTGAGGGGTTGGTAAATTCTTTGACGATGTTGAATAATTCCTTGCTGTTGTGGGCGTTGTTGTCTAGACGGTCTTTAAGTGCAGCTTTCTTGGCAGTCCGGATCAGTTGGTGGTGCGTGCGGGTGGCGTTTTTGAGGGCGTCCTTGGTGTTGGTGTTTGGGTCTTTTTTCCAGGCCTTCACAAGGGAGCGACAGAGTTTCTTGGATGTCTTAAGATCATCGTTGAACCAGGGAGCGTTTTTGCTGCCTAGTTTGATTTGACGTTTTTTTAAAGGTGCTAGGTTGTCGGCGCTATTCGTTAGCCATTGAGTGAGGTTAGTGGCTGCTTGGTTGGCGTTCGAAGAGTGGGCCGGGGAATTTTGAAGAAGCGATGAGGAGATCTGGTCGATGGTGATTTTGTTCCAGTTTCTTCGCAAAGTGGGTTGAGGAATGTTGTGGGATGTGGTCTTTTTGTAGATAAAGTGAACGCAGCTGAGGTCCGTCCAATGGAGAGCTGTGGTGTGACTGAAGGAGATATGTTTGCTGGAGGTGAAGATAGGGTCGAGTGTGTGGCCTGCGTAGTGAGTGGGGGTGTTAACAAGTTGTTTGAGTCCGAGGATGGCCAGATTGTCCAGAAGGGTGGTGGCGTTGTTGTCGTTGCTCTTTTCCAGGTGAAAATTGAGGTCTCCCAGTAGTATGTAGTCCTCGGAGGGGAGGGCATGTGGGGTGATAAAGTCAGTGATGTCTTCACTGAATTGTGCACGGGGTCCTGGTGGCCTGTAGAGAAGGGTGCCTCGGAGTGTTGTCTTGGGGTCGGTGTGGATTTGGAAGTGAAGGTGTTCGGCGTTAGCGAGGTTGGCGTCTGAACTGGTTGAAATGCGGATGGAGTTCTTATGGACGATTGCGATGCCTCCTCCTGTTTGTTTGATGCGGTCCTTACGGATGATCTTGTAGCCTTCCGGGATGGCAATGGTGATGTCAGGGGCTGAGGATGCGTTCATTCATGTTTCTGTTAGGAAGGCGACGTCCGGAGAGATGGTGTCTAGTAGATTCCAAAGGTCGATGGCGTGTCTGTGGACCGATCGAGTGTTGAGCAGGATGCATTTTAGGTGGTTGGGGTCAGATCTCTGTTTGGTGTTCGTGGATGAGGAGTTGGTCTTGGTGCCGTCATGCTTGCAGGAGATGCATGTGAAGGGTCCGTGGGTGAATCCAGGAGCGGCTTGGGCACAGTTGGGGAGTCGGCCCGGGTTAAGGGCTACGAGGGTGGAGGCGTCGTAAGTGATGCGGGTGGAGTTGGTGGTGCGGGGGCCAGGGGGTCTGGCGCTGGGCGCGGGCTTGGCGCGGACGGGCGCAGACGGGCTTACCTTTGGCGCACCTTCGGCGCGACTAGGGCGCGATCGCTGCGCGTGAACTCTGCGCGCAAGAGAATCTGTCATATGTGGATAGTGGAAGGGGAGGGGCGAGGGAGGAGCAGCTGGGAGGCGGGTGCGTGGGGGATATCCGGCCAGGGGGCACGACAACAACAACAGAAATGGCTGCAAGATAAACACCGGAGCAGCGTGGGGATACAGACGATCTAACCACACAGAGCGAGTAAAAATTCCAAATCGCGCTCTATGTCAATCTAGCGCTACAATTACAATTACAATTGCAGTTAACTTGGCACTAGCGAGTGAAACAGCGCTACGATACCAAATGGAGGCTTCAATGGGGCTGGGAGCAGCGTGAGGGAGCGTCCGCTTCTGATGTTAGTCAGGGCGGTCACAGCTTGCAGAGGGGAGAGCGGCGCTTACAATGCTTGTGGGAGGGAGGAGCAGCTGGGAGGCGGGTGCGTGGGGGATATCCGGCCAGGGGGCACGACAACAACAACAGAAATGGCTGCAAGATAAACACCTCAGCTGTTCCCTGCCTATAACTGAGAGGTTGAATGTTTTCCAAAATATAATTTGGATTTTAAAGCTGTGACTGCTCTGGATATGTTGCTGTCCAGGAGATCCCGATCATCATGTTAAATATGTATGCCTAAGTATCTGAACACTGCTCGTTGCCATAACACTAAGGTCCCATCCACCTCTAAGGAAGCCGGGGGTAAAGGGAAACAGGCAAGACTTACCCCAGTTCACACCCAGACTGGATATTACAGCAAATCATTTCAGCGTGTCCAAATTGATCCCAGGAACTGCCTGTATATCTTTAACAAAGAGCTGAATATCACCTGCACACAACGAAACCGCATGCTGACCATCCCTGAGGTATGTCCGTGTGTCCCCCAGACTGCTGCTAATTGCAGCAGCGCTACTGCCAGTGGCTCTATGGTCAAGGAAAATATTAATGGGGAAAGTGGGCACCCTTGTCTGGTCCCTCTTTCAATCAATATGGGTTTTGAAAAGAACGTTCCCATACGGACCCTGACTGCCGGTGCTCCATATAATAATCTAAGTAAGCTCAGCATATACGGCCAAAAAGCAAAGCGCCTAAGTACCTCAAACATAAATGCCCATTCAACCATTTCAAACACATTTTCTAAGTTTAATACGACACAGACAGCTGTCGGCCAATTTAAAGCGGCACAGCGCATCACCTGAAACAACCTGTAAATAATAAGAGACGTACTTCGGGCTGGCACAAAACTGTTCTTGTCCTGATGAACCAAACGTGGGATAACAGGCGTCAATCTGCCCGCCAGAACCCCTACTAATATTTTATACTCCTGTTTAATAGTGCCAGAGGGCGATACGCACTTGTGGACGTAGGTTCTCTACCTGGCTTGGGAAGCGGTATCAAGGTGGCATCTGTCATGGAGGTCGGGAGGCAAAGGCCATCCAGCGCCTCCATATATACCTTAAAAAGGTGCGGGCTCAGAAGGTCAGTGTATGTTTTATAGAATTTGTGGGGAAAGCCGTGGGGCCCCGGCACCTTACCAAATGGCAAAGCCTGCATTGTACCTCTGATCTCTTCTAGCATGAGCGGGGCATCCAATTCCAAACGCTGTTGCGGTGTAAGGACCGGAAGGGAAAGGCCATGTAGAAACTCCTATGGCTCCCTCCAGGACACCCAGGGCAGACCTATATAACTGCATAAAATGTGTGGTTATTTTACTATGTATTTAGTGTTGGGTATATTTAAGTCCCCCTCCCAGAGATCGAATAGCGCTGATGGGTCCCTTCAAATTATCTTGTTTGACCAGCCAGGTACTGATCGGTCCACCTTAGCGTGCGCAGCCGCTAAGTGAGCCCCAAAATTTAGACATCGATGCTGTTCTAAGAGTTCTGCATGTTTCTTACGTGCCTCTAACAAGCAGGTGGCATCTGCAGCATCCGCAACCACTTGAGATTCTAGTGCCAACAACACCTCTTCCACTGCACGCAAGTCGGACTCTATCTGCCCCCAAAGCTCAAAGTCCAGCCCCAGGCATTTTCCTCACAACGTACCTTTCATGGCCGCCCACTCTACCATAGAGGACAAATCAGTCCCAGAATTATGCATAAACTACACATTTATAGCTACCCCTATCCATTCCTGGAAGACCTGGTCTTCGAGCATTGCCGGTTGTAACCTCCACGTAAGGACGCTAGCGATCCCATTCTCCCAGGCCAGTGAGACATAGTGTGGATTATGATCAGAGTGGGTGCGTCCCCAATACTCTGAGGCTGCTATATAGGGGAGCAGAGATGGGGAGCCAAACAAACGGTCTAAGCGTACATGCAATTTATGAGGAACCGAACATAAGGAATATACCTTCACACCAGGATTGCGGTATCTCCATATATTAAGCAGGTCCCATCCATTGGTTCCAACTGTTGAGCACCGTGGAATTAGCCATGGGAATCGTATTTCTGAGCGGGGGAAGGATCTATCCACACCCATATCCAGTACACTATTAAATTCCCCTCCAATTATCCATGGTTTCTTACACCATTTCTTTAACTCTCGGGACAGCAAGCCGGGAAACTGGCCTTGTTCTACATTGGGTGCCTACATGTTTGCTATCAAAATTACGGCATCCATCTAATATGCTCTTCAGGAGTACAAATCTACCCTATTTGTCCGCAATGACCTCATCTACCGCAAATGGCGTTCCTGGGCAAATCTAGATTAGGGCCCCTTGAGCAAATCAAAAATTATCTGTTGTGCATACTTTAACCCTCCACTTGCACTGCAATCTAATTGCTTCCACCGCATTTAGATGTGTGTCTTGTAAAAGCGCTATGCTTCATGTAGGAAATAAAATGTGCCTATGCTCATAACATTGAGTATGAATCGGATTTGCACTGCATCATCTTCCACACCCCCCAGCGTGGCACCTGCAACTAATAGGAAAAGAACTAAACCAACAGGGAAGGGAAAAACATTATGAGAGCAGCCCCTGAAGAATAGGGAAATCCCCACACTTAATAAGCAGCAAAGCATCTGCGTGTCCTACTGGTTCCCAATATTCAGGAGGATTGGAGGGATGTGAAACCACACAGGGCACGCCAATATGAATCCCCCCAAGTAACCCCTAACCATCTGTAAGAAGATATGTGTCACGGATAATACCCAAAGGGACAGAAAGCAATATCCATAGTACTACCATAAGAGTAGGCAACTCTATACCATGTGATATTACATAGAGACAATAACATAGCAGTTCGTGAGGTAGTTCTTAATGCCATTACCATTCTCAGTCTATATCATATGATACCATCCGAGGTCTGTGGTGTGACGTCAGGCATCCTTAGCGAGACCAAGTCCAACGGTTCCACCGCTGATGAGCCCTCATCCTTTGAGGAGTGAAACAAAGCCTCTGCTTTATCTTCCAATTCTGCATTTTCTGCCAACTGTTCCGTGATGCAGACCATAGCCTGCCGCTCTCGGTGAATCTGATCTGGGTCAGGTGCTGCCGATAAACCAATGAGCCTCATCCTGGGTCATCGCCGTCGTGGTCTCTCTCTGCTAGTCTGCCCATTCCATGCACCTGATGTGCCCATGGGTCGAGGGCCTGAATACTGTCCTGAGGTCTCCAGCCAGTCCCTGGCGTCTTGAGGGGTGTCATAAAACCTAGACTTCCTGTCAAACACCACTCGAAGTCTTTCAGGAAATAACAATGAGTATGAAATATTCTGTTGACGAAGCGTTTGTTTAATTGTCAAGAACAACCCTCATTGCCGCTGGACCTTCACAGTGTAATCAGGGAAAAACAGGATCTTTGTGTTCTGAAACTTAATCTCATCTAATTTCATTGTTTCCCTCAGGATCACAACACGATCTCTGCAAAGAAGCAATTTGAAGATGAGCGGTTGTGCTCTGGCACCCGGGGTTGGTTTCCTGCCCGGGACGCAATGAGCTCTCTCAACGGTGCAAAACGGGGAAAATGTAGAGGATGTTAATATGGTCATTCCGCTGCCTCCGGTAGCCCAATCAAGTGTGTATTGTTCCTTCTGGAGCGGCCTTCTGTGTCTTCTACCCGCTCCTCAAGGTATCGTAGTCGGACCTCTTGTGCATGTTGTTGCTTTTCTTGAAATTCTGTGGCAAGCTTCAGCTCTGCTGTATCCTGCTCCGCAGTTGTAACACAGTCTTATAATTTACGATGGTCAGCACGCAGCAATGTAAGGTCCAAGGCACCTTTATCCATTTTAGCTTCCATCGACTCTCTAGATCTCTCTATTGCATTCAGGATAGATTCAAATCGATCTTCCAGGGGCTTTGGCATCTCCGATGATTGCGTTTGATCGACTTTATTCGGGCCAGTGGTCTGTGAGGAG
The DNA here is from genome assembly GCF_964261635.1 of Lissotriton helveticus. Classification (NCBI taxonomy): domain Eukaryota; kingdom Metazoa; phylum Chordata; class Amphibia; order Caudata; family Salamandridae; genus Lissotriton; species Lissotriton helveticus. The sequence continues at coordinate 284,624,902 of NC_136060.1, forward strand.
GCCCTTGATCCTGATCCCTTGGTGCACCCCATAAACTCAGCAGGACTCACTGCCTCACCACAGAAAGTCTGGCACGTGGACCAGGGCAGGCTACCGCTCTACTTCCAAGTGTGTCGACCGCTGCGTTATTGCTGAGGGCTGGGGTACAATTTCCAGCAGTACCAGAGGTAGCCCCGGTTCCATACCTTCAGTGGAATGGACTTATCACAACCAGAGATGTTGTTCCCTGTCACTCTGAATAGCTACGTTTGTGGGTCCATCGCGATTAGTCTGCCTTGGTCCCAGAGGTTGAACACCGCAATTCAGGCTCCAATGTGTTATCACTGCAATTCAATGCATCTAGTTTGTTTGTCTGTTAGTTATTTGCATCCCTCTACTCTTCCATGCTCCCCATCCGCCTGGGAGGTGATCGCTGTCATCCCCACAGAACACAGGCCCCAGTGTATTAACCAGGGCCCACCGGCAGCAGTTTCTCTATCTGGCTCATGCCTCCTGTGTTTCGGTCAGACGCTGCTAGGAACAGCTACTGATATACTCCATTCACCTCTCAAGTAGGCCCAACTCCACTCCGGCCTTGTTCCACACTTTGGCCGTGCTGATCTCCGCAGAGGGCTGCACCCGGGCCCTGCCGCTGCGCTCAGATCAGTCTCAGGTCCTCAATTTTCTCCCCTCGAAACAGCAGTGAGTTCGCAGCTCCTGCCACCGATATCGCTCTCACCTCCTGTCCGCTAGCCAGCAGGCATCTGTGCAGCCATGTTCTGTATCTTGTGAGCAGCCCGCTTAGTGTTTACTAGCTGCCTGGGCCACGTTTAGAGCCTGCTCAGGCAACGTCGCATACCACCTCTATTTTCCAGGGGAAACATCCTTTACAACGCAACTTTTACCATGCAGTGCTTTTACATCGTAACTTTTACAACGCAAACCATTACAACGCATTGCGCTGGGGGGCGCTCTAGGATAGGGAATAGATTTAATTTACTATCCAACACCTTCCCTAGTGTCCACGGGGACTGGAGTTGGAATAGTAAATTAAACTATTCACTATCCAGCACCCCAAAGCGCTATGCGTTGTAAAGGTATGCGTTGTAAAAACTGCGATCTAAATGCATGCAATGTAAAAGCATGCGTTGTAATGTCATACATCCATTTTCCAGGCGCCCTGTTCCCATCTCCCAACGTGCTGCACCTGGAGAACCTGACCTTATGGGCCAGGCGGCGCAGGGCACGGCTAAGATCTCCGAGTTCACCTGCCTCGACCGACAGAGACACGAGACACTCTGTTAGGCGTAGAAAAGTAGATTTATTAGCTGCAGCTAAGCACAGTTATCTAAGAAGTACCACACAGGTAGGTTCTCAAGAGACTGCCACTTCAATCCGTGGCGCACAGTCTATTATACAGCACAAGTTTACAATGACAACTCCCAATATACACAAAACTGACAAATAGGAATAGTTCGAAAACAATCTATTGGATATCTAAAACACACCCTCCTTTCAGACCCCGTGTGCTCTCCTCCCCTCAGGTTAATCAACACTAGTGCCCGTAATTCAATTTGCAGGTTGCAAACACGTGTAGAATGCTTCAAAAGAAGGGCTATGTAACAAGAGAACACACGGAGAGAATAGTGAAGGCCAGTTAAACAAAATAGAACATGAGAAGAATGGTGGGACCCAAACAGTGGAGTAAGACATGGATTAATCAGTCTAGACATGGCTTTGCGAACTCGGCCAGACCCTGACATCAGTGCCATACACAAGGACAAGGGTTATTCTTTAACGGGAAAGACACGGAGCAGCTGAAAAGGCAGAAAGACCATTTAACCACGTTAGCCGTGCTGCCTGAGTGAGGCACCATAAAATGGCGGCAAAACACAAAATGGCGGCTGTAACGAAGCGGGCCGAAAACTACGTAACCTCAGACCCTCCTTTTGCCATACTCAGGCAATGCACAAAGAGACCCATGTTTGTCTGAGTCGATATCAATGGTCATGATGTCATTGAGGTGTTGGTGCACCATCATCTTAATATTTCCTGTCTGCTGTGCTACTGGTTTGGAGACACAGATCGTGGCACAAAGTCCACAAATGGTTGGACCACACTGTAGACAAAGACAACAGGAAAAGATGATTGATAAAATCATCCCGAGGAAAGTTAACACTTTCCATCCCCAAGTGGACAGTAGTCCCCAAAACCATCCCATCACAGACCACTCTCCAGTACCTTGGTCAATAGACTCAGAGATGACATGTAGCTTAGAGATGGCTTGGTATACCGTAGGGGCATTATCGGGAATATAGATGCAACAACTGGATCCAACCACTTTACAGACTCCACCCTTATCTGCAAGTACAATGTCCAGAACCATCCGGTTCTGTAAAGTCATAAGTCGGTCCGCCTGAAGCTCGGCGGTCAAATTCTTCAATGCTCCGGAAGCTACATTGATGGTGGCATCAACCACACGAACCAACTGTCTGATATTTCTGCTGTTGACCATCGGACCCCAAAAGGGAAGGAACCCTTTTAGAAAGTCCTCTGCTTCTTGTCCTGCTGTATCTTCCGAATCTACAACTCCTCTAGCAACTCTCTTTCTATGATAATCAGCAGGAGCAGTATCATCAATAATAATCACGCTACAGGGTGGTATAACCCTTAAACCAGAGGCCCCGGGGGGGTAGAACAACTCCTTTACACCATTCACCTGAAGATGGCCACTTTAACGCGATCCTAAATGGGCCCCAGGCGGCTGACACATTGATCAGCACATGTAGCGCAACGCCGGCAACTGGGGAGCACACGCCTGTTGCAACCAGTCACACACATGAAAGTCATGAAGGAGGAGGCATTACAGAAATACAGACCCGGCACCCGCCACCTTTGAACTTGATGATCCTGTCACCTTCTGCAACGATCAGAAGCTCGGACAGGGGGGAGAGCTCGCCGATGGACACACCATTGAACTTGATGTACCAGAGAACGTGTGAACAAGATAAAACGACTACGTTACCACCTCCGATGAGCAGAAGATCGGATAGGGGGGAGAGCTCCCCAGTGATCTCAGACCACCTAGTTCTGATCAACGAGACACTCATCTCTATGACAGGTGCGGCAATATAGCACGCTGACAAGCTCGATGTCCACATAAATATATTACAAACTGTCGCAAACCTAATATCTGGAATTGACTGTAAACTGGACCATCTGAATTCCCTGATTCGTAGAGCACAGGACAGCACAGACTTCAAGCCCGAGTCATGTAGTTGCAGCCCTATCTTGAATAATTTAGGAAAACTCCCGGCTATCATGACCACATTAGTTGAGGATCTCAAGAACGAAGTCGGCAAGATTAAGGACCCGACCCCTCAGGAACCAACTCCCCATCCTCCAAAAACAGAAGGCTCAAGAAATCTAGCAAACCACCCGACACAGAACAACAAAGAAGTTAAAACCGCCTGGGAGGCGCCACTACCCAAGCTCAACATGAGCAGGCCAGACGTTACCACGATCAAAACACAAAACCACGAGCCCCAGCTCATTACCACACTAACCAGCCCAGATGTCCATACCCTATCTAGGAAAAATAAGAAAAAATTAAAAAAACTTAACAAGGCAAACAGAAATAAATCTCTCGCTCCCAGAACCATCCGGGAATGGCTACGGCCTGAGAATGAGATGCCCGCTCATAACGCGAACCAGGAATTGATCAATCTGGGAGCAACCGTCAAAATACTGGAAACAATTGAACCAAACGTCGAAGACACTCAGCCCTCCAACCTTGCAATAACCCCACTCGCAACCTCACAGCCAGTTTTAACAGCATCACACCTAAATCATGCAAAGGACCCCCACGGCCACAGCACAACCGAAGCAAGTCAAGCAAACTCAAAAAGACACGACTCTCATGTCGCTGCCCCATCAATGTTCACGAAGGGCTGCGCTTCACACACGCCTTTGACTGTCAAAGACCTCAAGGAAATTGAAAAGCCGCAATTAACCATCGGCAAATGGGGTCAGCGGTGTTAAACAGGCACGCAAACGACAGTCAATTGGACACAGTACAAACATCAGAAACAGGAGGTCATGGGGCGGACTCAGCCTGCCGAACAATCCACCCCTAGGACCGTAAGATAACGGTGTATCCTGACTACGTCTCCCAAGGGCCGTGGGACATTCTCAATCATAGCTACTTATTAAAACTTTTTGCAAACATCCCAGGGCTGGAGGGAACTAACACCACAGACATCGAAACTATCTCCTTCCTCCCGCCAGATGCGGAGGAGAAAAACGAACCCACCGAGTTAACCTTCGTGAGCCCGCACATGGCCGAGGCCCTGAAAAGCCAGCACAAGCTATTGGAAAGTTGGGGCATAAAAATAAAACCCATGTGCACCAAAAAATACCCGCTTCTTTTAAAAACTCAATCTGCACACTCCCAGATGGGAAACTTTGATCAGCGAACTGGAGGGAACCCATGCATGCATGCCCATTCCAACGATGCGCCTCACGCGGCGCCCATCCTCCAGGGGTCCAAAGGCGCAACAAATACTGGTCCAACCATCAGCCCCCCAATCAAAATAACAACCAATACGAATCAGGGCACACGCATATGCGCAACCTTGGGACGCGCAAGTAAAGACTGGTCCTGGCTGTCGCGTGCTTTAAACTCAAGATCCTAATACAGCCACGACGCCCCGAGTCACCCATCGGCAAAAGGACCATCATCCAATAAAATCTCCCAGACAGGCACAACCGTCGGCTTGCCTGAAAATCATGACCTGGAATGTCGCAGGGCTTAGAAGGCTGCTTCTCAACAAAAATGCCGTGACATTCATGGAAGAGGCAGATATCATCTGCATACAAGAAACCTGGCAGCTCCACCCGCTCTCATTAAGAGGATATGCAGAATACGGAAAACCTGCAAAGAAGCTTAACATATTCAGAAGACCGTCGGGGGGGATATGTGTCTACATAAAGCACTCACTCAGCCTGGAATTCGTGGCAATCCCCAATCTTCCAGACAATCTCCAGGCAGGCATGCTGAAAGGCTGCCGCCTGTCAAATGGCCACTTTTCGCTCTTATTAATCAACCTCTACTATAACTCACATGGGCCCATACCCAATCTGGCCACGCTGACAACCCTCCTCGAGTCCTTACTGCTCCAACATCGGGCCTTGGAATGCATCATTCTTGGCGACTTCAATACTCACAATATAGGGATATCAACCACATGACGCCTTCAACCTGGGGCCACCATCGCCCTGAATGACCTACTAACAACTTTCAAACTGGCGACAGCGCACTCGGTCCTCCTAAATATCAGTCCAGGGTCCTTTGTTGGTCCCACATACAATAACCAAACAACGATTGATTACATCATCCTCAGCGAAAAACTACAACCTCTCATGTCAAATTTCACAGTACACCCGCCAAGTGATAGCGATCACGCTGCTTTAACCATCACATTGAATCTCATAGCGGACTCTCGCCACAGGCTCGAACACATTGGTGCATCTAACGGCGAAGAACTAATAAAACTGCCCAGAAGAATTAAATGGGCACAGACCTCCATTACATCTTTTAATAACTGGGCTAACCAGTGGCCAGGCTGGCCACCGAACGAACAAAACATGGGCGCAATAGCCACCTGGAATGCCACCACTGGGATCTTGGCTGCAATCCTTCGTGGAACCTCAAACAATACAACTAATAGGGCCTCCCCTCTCACCTATGGACACAAGGTGGAACTTAAAATCAGCGCTAAACAACTGAGCAAGAAACGTAAACTCTTCTACAAACATGGCTCAAGCATAATGAAGAAACAACTTCAAGAGGCCAGTAAAAGTCACTCTAAGAAGGTGTGGGAGGCGAAACGAGATCACTGCCAAGCACAATGGTTGAAAATCTTTGACTTGCTGAGCCCAGGAAAATCGCAGGAGTTTTGGCACTACCTAAGTACCCTCGGACGGTGTACAAACCATAGAGAAAACTCCCTCGAGGCACCCACTTTGGTCGCCCATGTAAAATCCCTCTACATTGAAACCGGGACTGACACCGAGCAAAATGCAACAATTGACGTGGGAGCCGACTAAGTTCCAATCATCGAGATGACTGCCCCGCCGGGAAGATTGGTGGTGTCCAAAATCCTAAAAAACATCAGACAGAATGATGCCCCAGGGCCCAACGGCCTCCCCGAACACTTATTCAAGGCAAACATCGACTTCTGGTCAAAGACCTTGACCTACTTGTACAATGAATGCTGGCTCCTGGGTGATGTCCCTGACTCATGGAGAGGTTCGCTCCTACAGCCCATCCACAAAAAGGGCCCTAATTCTGAACCATCAAACTATCGCCTGATCGCCCTGCTGGACATTGAGGGAAAAGCTTACGCCAGTGCAATCTTGAGGGACCTCACTGACTGGACGAACGCTGAAGGTCTCCTCCCATTTTGTCAAACTGGATTCAGACCAGGGTCCTCCACAGTCGACAACATCACTGCACTCTCTTATTTGGTCCACCATGCTCGGGCACCCAAAAGTCTCCCCTTATTCGCCTGCTTTATTGACTACTCGGCGGTGTTCGACGGGGTAGATCGTGCTATCCTGTGGAGAAAGTTGGCCCAATGGAACATCAATCCAGCCCTGTTGAGGGCGATCCAATCCTTGTATCATAATACGTGGGTAAGAATCAAACTCTCGAGGGACCACGCATCCACAAAGATCAACACGGATCGTGGTCTAAAATAAGGGTGTGTGCTAGCCCCAATGCTATTTAATTTATACACAGCGGACATGGAGAGGGCCTTGTCTGGGCGGCTCTGCTTATTCCAAAGATCGGCGGGACAAAAATCCACTTTATGCAATACGCCGACGACTTGGTGCTCTTGGACCATACAAGAACTGGGCTACAAAAGGCGCTGACTGCGCTGGCCACATACAATGAGAAAAATAAGCTTGTAGCAAATTCATCCAAGTCCAAAATTATTATCTTTGGAAAGTACCCAAAGAAAAAAACTGTAAAATGGAGGCTTGGCCACCTTCTGCTGGAAAGTACTCAGCGGTACACGTACTTGGGAATTTGCTTTCAGGAGTCGGGGCTCTCAAGCGCGCACCTAAAGACCATCCAAGGCAAAGGCAAAACCATAACTTACGCTATCTGCAAGCTGCACGCCTCCTTATACAGCCCGTCCACACTGGCCATCCAACGAGTACTCAAAGCAAAATTAATGCCGGCCCTAAATTATGCTCTTCAAGCATTTCCAGGCAAACTGCATAAAGAACTAGAAAAAATCCATTGCAGAGCCTACAAGAGACTATTTCAACTTCCGAGGTGTACCAGAAATACTCTTGTCCGCCTGGAGTTCTCACTTAATCAGCAATACCTGGAAGAGATGGCCACCCTAAGTAAATACTACTTCCTAACAACGACGGCAAAGGAGAACACTCTCAAGGCAACGCTGAATTGCATTTTCAGAGAACCAGGGAATCCCTGGTCTGCCACTCTCAAGGCGGCGAAGGATCATCTCAATCTCGCCATTGAGTCTTGGAATCCAGAACATGTCAGCTATACTGCCATCAAACACTCCATCAAAAAACAAGTGCGGGCGCAGTCAAGAGAACTGGATCTGGAGTCGTTGGTAAAAAAAGATCTACACGAGTCCTTGTCCTTTCCACATATCCTGCATAATCCCAAATACCATCTTAAGCAGGCCGTGTGCCGCGCAGCCCTCCACAAGATCTTAGCGTATAGACTACACCCGCTGCCTCTTAAAGAACTATATGCCTTTGGCATGGCCGGCCCAGGTGCCCAGGAATGCAGGCTCTGCAGGTACAAACGTGAGTCATTGGCTCATCTACTATTCTGCTGCCCGGCCCTGCGCATGGCCCGCAGCCTCTACCTCAGGCCAATTCTAAGACAATCAGGAATCCGCACTGCGAAGGAGGCGACCATCTACCTTTATACCTTGACAACGGTAAAGCATATGGCCTCCTTCGGAAAGTTAATCTACCAGACACGAACTCTACTGAAGGCCACGGAGGGCCTCTGTTCATAGAGACCTTGTGGACTCATGCCTTAACATGATCCTCATGTTCCGCTATCCCGCCCCCTGGGCAGCACAAATTCCTTTGGTTTTAACTTTTGTAATTTTATAATCTTGTACTATGTTTTTAATGTAATGGTTTTGAGTAACCAAACAATAAAGAATTCATCCATTCATTCATTCATTCAGCAGGAGCAGTATATGTAGCAGGGAGGAGAAAAGCTATATAACACGTTCCCGAGAAGTATGTGGGAAACCATGTATAAGCTTTGTCATGACAGATAAAATATGTACCTTGCGATGACACCAGTGGTGCGGGAGTAGAAGGAGTATAAACATAAGTATGGGAGCAATTACTCCTCTCTTGCTTAGTTTTGGTATTCTGGCCATTTATTTGCAAGCACAAACGACCTCTTTGAGGTAGGACCCAAATTGGTGTAAAGCTCTGCTGCTTAATCTTGTCAGTGAGGCTGAGAGTATAACAAGTTATATTCCACCCATCATATGCTTTCTTCTCATCTTTGGGAATCTTGATAATGTCAGCAATCTTTGCCATCGTTACAATACCCTTTATCAAGGAACTGTGACTGAAATCCACTTCACCATTATAGGAACCACCAGAAGGATATCGAAGCAAGTTCTGATACGCATTGGAAAACATAGCCAGATAGGCCCAAGCAGAACCTTCATAAGAAAATGGGAGGACTAGATACGGCATTCCTCTCTGTGTCTTATGTGGTATGAGACCGCAGACCCAACAATCAGTAACATTGACTATCAGTTGATGCTGGTGTAACAGTTGAATGAACGAATTGTTAAGATATTCCATTCTTCTCATTTGCTCGTGATCTGGGAATGAGTAAAACTTGTGTGGAGAAACAGTAGTAGAGGGAGTTAGAGGGACAGAAGTGAGAACAGGTACTAACTGTAGGATGTGAATAAGCCATCCTATGCATGCTAATAAACTACGTAAACATACTAAAATACACAATGCTACGCCATAACGGCAAAATAATAATTTCTTATAATGAGTTCTCTTCATCATTTTAATATCACTTCCTTTCCCTGTACTATCCATTACTCTAAAGGCGTTGCTCACGATAGTCTTCTTTAATCACTTGGCTGTGATTGTTAGCCGTCCTATGACACTGCAAGTCCTGTTGACATAGTCACTATTCAGGTCACAGATCAAGACTCCTACCGTGACCCTGCAACTTGATGGATAAAGGAAAAAGGAACGTTTCTTTTGAAACAAAATTAAAGAAAACCAAAATTAATTGTCTTTAGGCAATCTCTTTCTCAGATTGTATCGTCTCTTTCCAGGAATTGTCTGGTCCTTGAATAACTGTTCAGGCTCTGTTGTGTCAAGTCTCAGATGTACAGGTACAGCTTCCTGTAAGACGTCATCGTCTTCCTTCTCTGAGCTAGTCCAATCCAGGCGTGCACTGCTGAACGGTACGAACCTGGGTACCTTCTCACATTCACTATCACCAATACCTTCTCCTACCCACTGGTCATAAGGTAAAGGCATTGGTACCCTTTTGCAATGCACGCCGTGGATCCAGTTCCTTTTTCCAATGACTTTGACAGCTGTACGAGTTGTGAGTAACACTTGTCTCGGCGGCCCCCAACGAGGTTCCAAGTTCTTTTTCCTATGGAAGTTTTTCAGACACACCCAGTCCCCAGGCTGGATGGAGTGTCCGGGATCTGAGGAGGCCTCCGGCAAAGCGTTTTGGACCTGTTGACGAATAACATGCAATTTAGTGGTGAGATCATGCAAGTAGTCAACCAACAACGGGTATGGAATATCTGAATACTTTTTGGGTCTGGGGACTCTCCAAATATTAGCTGGGCGTCCGAAAACAAACTCGTATGGGCTAAGTCCCAAACGAGAATGAACAGTCATTCTAGTTGAAAGGAGCGCCAAAGGCAAGGCATCAGGCCAAGAAAGACCTGTGCTGGCCTGAATCTTTGCTAATTTAAGTTTGAGAGTGCCATTATAGCACTCTACCAGACCCGCTGACTGAGGATGGTTTGCCGCATGGAATTTCTGTCTAATGCCTAGACCTACACACACCTTTTGCATATTTTGACCTACAAATTCACTTCCATTGTCACTCCAGACAATGCGCGGCAAACCAAATCTCGGGAAGAATTCTTTCAAAAGTATTTTTGCAGTGGACAAGGCAGTGTTGTCCTTTAGGGGGTAGGCCTCTATCCATCTGGAAAAGGCACAAACCACCACCAGGACATACTTGAGGTTGTTAAAGCATTCCATATGTATATAGTCTATTTGCAGTACCTCGAATGGGTACGTAGGGGGTGCAAAGTGACCTGCTGGAGTTGGAGTTCCCTTTCCTGGATTGTGCATCAAACAAACAATGCAATGTTTCAACACATTTTCTGCACATTTAGGAATACCTTCATGTTGCCATACTGGAGCTAAAAGCTTGCATATACCCCTTGCATTAATATGGGCTGGTCCATGAGCCATAGTAACTACAGGCAGTACATACGCATCTGGTAACAACCATCGTTGATGCTCTGACAATTCCGTCCAACATCCCATACTATCCAACATTCCCGTACTCTCTCTCCACGTACTCAATTCTTTCTCTGTGGCCTCCTTCTGAATCGCTTTCACGCTTTCCACTTTCCGCTTTCCACTGTGTCTTCACACATACCACCTTCTGCGACCCATCTTGCAGGACCCGCAACATACATGCGACTTTCAACATTCCTCGCTGTTTCCCTCGCTATTTCATCTGCAAATGCATTTCCTTGACTCTGCAGCTTGTGCTGAATTGTGCGAAATGCGTGCAGTTTCTACCACTGTGTGCAAAGCCGTTGCTGCATAAGCAGCTGTGGTTTCGCCATTAGGAAGCTTGAAACAAGACCCATCTACCCATAGGATTCCATCCGGATCCACAAGTGGTGTATCCTTCAGGTCTATTCCACCCTTTGTTTCTTCTTCAGTGCGAAGAAAACAATCATGCTGATCTTGTACATGTTTCTCATCCAAAATAGGTAACAATGTTGCTGGATTCAGAACATTACATCTTTTTATGTGTATATGGCTAGCTAAAAGTGTCAATTCATATCCAGACAAACGGGCGCTAGTTAAGTGCTGAGTTTTCGTCCTGTTAAGAAGAGTATCTACTGCATGTGGCACCATAACATTGAGAGTATGATCTAACACTAGTCCAGCAGATTGACGAATAGAAATTGCCGCTGCTGCTGTTGCTCTAAGGCAATTAGGTAATGCTTTAGCTACTGGTTCTAATGTTGCCGAAAAATAGGCACACAGCCTTTGTTTGTCGCCAAATTGTTGCGTCAAAACTGATAAGGCGCAACCTTCCCTTTCATGGACATAAAGTGTAAAATGTTTACTGTAGTTCGGAGTACCCAATACAGGAGCAGAACACAAAGCAGTACGTAAATCAGAAAAACTCTTTTGACACTCATCGGTCCAAGGAAGAGGCTGGGGCATATCTTTAAGTGTAAGTGCCAACAGAGGTTTAGCAAGTAGGGACAAATTCGGAATCCACTGTCTACAGTAAGAGGTAATGCCCAAGAAAGCATGCACTTCTCTTTGTGTGGACGGGACAGGCATCCGTGCAATTGCATGAATACGTTCTGGGGTCAATCGCCTTCCCTCCTTCGACAAGAGATGACCTAAATAGGTAACTTCTTGTCGGCAATATTGCAACTTAGAGGATGATGCTTTATGATGTAAATCAGACAAATGTCGTAAGAGCGATACAGTTGCAGTTTTACAGATATTCTCCGAATCAGCAGCCACTAGCAAATCATCCACATATTGGATAAGAGTAGCACCCGGGGGCAAAGAAAAGGTGTCAAGCTGAGACTTCAAAGCTTGGCTGTATATGGAAGGACTTTCACAATAGCCTTGAGGTGCACGTTTAAACCGGGAGCTTCGGCCTCCGAGAGAGAAGCCGAAGAGATCCCTACTTTCTTCAGCAATAGGAATGCTAAAGAGAGCATTCTTGAGATCAATAACCGAAAACCAGACCGCTGAAGCAGGAATCATAGTAAGCAAGGCAGTTATAACTGGCACAACAGGGAACTGAAGGACAACAATTTTGTTGACCTCTCGAAGATCAATTACAAAACGGTACACAGGTGGCTGAGAGGGATCAGTACGCTTAAGAATAGGCAAAACAGGACTATTGCAAACATTCCCTCTAGTCTCTTCAACTACACCTATCTGAACCAAATCATGAACAATGGCCAACAATGCTCTCTCACCATCACTAGATATTTTATATTGAGGAACACGTGGCAGCTTAACATTGGGTTTAACGGTAATCACATACGGTGGAATTTGCAACAAACCAACATCATTCGAGCCTGTAGCCCAAAGTGTAGCAGGAAGTGAACGCAATTCAGGTGGTAGCTGTTCTTTAGATACATACATCGGAGAAGTCAATTTATCACCCAAAGTGAGGTGCACACCAGAGGGTGAACAATAAAGCGTAGCATGTAAACGTTTCAATAAGTCCAAACCCAATAAATTCTCTCCACAACCTGTCGTTAAAAGGAGTGGAGCTTCCAAATCGTATGGACCAACAGAAATGGGCAAAGGACAAGAAATCGGATTTGAAACTGGGGCGCCAGAGAATCCCACAGAAACATTTGTTAAGCCAGACAAAGGTGCCCCCGGGAGTTTAGAATGCATTATGGAACTTCTCATTGCACCAGTATCCAAGAGAAATGGTTCTGTAACACCTAATGCCATAACATTAACATAAGGTCCTTCCTGATCTACTGGAACTGATACGACTCCCGTACTTTGCCTATGGCTGTCCTAGCTAGTATGAAAATCAACGTCCTCATTATCGAGACAATAGTCATCATTGTAATATTGTGCAGATTGAGAAGTCTGCTGATCAAAGTAATTTGTAGAATCCTGAGGGGGAGAGGGACATCGTTCCAGAGTCGACGCACCACGTCCTCTACCTCTGGATATGGACCGAGAATCACCACGACCCCGTGGTGCTAATTGTCCACCATATCGTTGCAGTAAAATCGGACAAGTATTCTTAAAATGACCATCTTCCTTACAGTAGGCACACTGATTAGGACCCAACGGAACTCGTGGAACTGAGGGTGCCGGTTTCTGCAACAACCTCTGAAACTGCGGAGGCTGTTGAGATTGGGGCTGAGCAGAACGAGGGGGATAAGCCTGTTGCAGAAGAACCTTCGTTTTTAATTCTTTAGTCTTTTTCTCCGCTTTCTCCTTATCTTCCTTATACCTATTCTCATAATATTGAGCATTAGCCAATATCTGGGCAGTGGAAGAAACAGCCCACAAACTTTCTGATTGTTTCAATTTATGTGATAATTCTGGAAGTAAATTAAAAACAAATTTGTCTACAAACAATCGCTGTCCACCTTCAGTACTCATGTCTTGACCACTATGGTCGATGAAAGTCTCCTCGAACCTAGTAAAGAAGTCGGAGACACTTTCATCCGTCTTTTGCTTACACGCCGCTAACTTATCCCAGTTAACGCGCATTGCAGGCATCATAGTTTTCATCAAATCTATAATTCTTCCTGGTAATTCCGTAATCAAGTCATCCGGTTTGGCACCACCTATTTGTCCTGCATCCGCAGCTGTAATAGCAGCCCAATCACCACCTAGAGCTGCAGCATGATCCTGTTTACGAATCTTGGTTCATATTGCTTGTGGGACTACATTTCCCATAAGTAAATCAATGTCTGCCAAATTCATAATACAAGCGTCAACAGTCTGGGACAACTCTTTATAATACCCAGCAGGATTCTTACGAGGGTCCGGTAAAGACTGTTTTAGTGCCAATACTTGTGACCTTTTCCAAGGGTCATGCACCCATATACGCTGAAAATGAGCAGGAACACCAGGAACATTACCTGCCTGTGCAACCGCATCTCTCCATATTGGAGGAACCTCTCGCATTGGATATTGTGCCGTCTTACGACGAACCGCGGGATCAGGCTCAAGAGAATTTTGAGAGAAAAAGGCGGATCGAAAAGCAACACGCTTCTGAACAGCGCGCTCCACAGCAGGACCCACAATAAGTCCCTTATCAAATTGATCCTGTATGTCGAATAAATCCTGAGGAGGTGAATCTAGATCCACATCTCCCCATTCTTTAATCAAAGTATTGCACATACCATTAAACACGTATCTCTGTGTGGGCGCGTTCGATTGAAGGAAAGTATCTAAAATATCACGTACACTGTACTGTACGCTACTCATAATCCAATTACGAGCAAGAGAATCTAATTTAGTCCGTTCTTCCACATCTGGAAACTGACTACGGGATTGTCTCCTAGACGACGCAGGGGAAAGGTAAAGAGGCCCAAGAAAAGGCGACAAAAGACCTGAAACGTTATCGACCGAACGTTGTCGAGCTGTAGGGGAACCTGACTCTAAAACAGGAGACAACGTATTCTGTAAAACAGAAGAGGAATCTGTAGCAAAGGAAACAACAGATGGAGGAGGCTGAGGCACAGAAGATTGGGGTACAGAAGTCGCTGGCGAAGGGGGCGGAACTGGAATCACAGGAATAGGCAATTGTGCAGGAACCAAAACAGCTGGATTAACAGCAGGTGGTAATGGCAGTGCATTAGCACCTAACACATAAGGTGGGGGTAATGTCAACAGATGAGACATAAAAGAATCATCATCGGGAGTTTTACTCTTTGATACATTAGGTAACACAGGATAACATCTGTCAATTGCCATACGATGTTTTCTTTCCGACACCTCAATCACCTGATCAGCTTCGTCATTTTTAAACTGTTGGGCAGCCTGTAAAATCGTCATACTCTGCTCTTTCTTATCTTTCTTCATTTGCTTGATTTCTTTCTGTTTGGCTTCCTTACGCCATAAGCGGAAAGAGTCAAACATCGCCGGCCGGGCTTTTCTCTTGAATAGAATTGTTTCCAAATTATTTAATATATCGGGCTCAAAAGAACCATTTTGTGACCACTGTAAAACACCATCCTTTTTAGTATATCGGATCCACGTTTTGCTAAAAACAATAGGACCCAGACCATGTTTAGGGTAAAGCTCGTAAGTAACAGTTCCAACTGGAGGAATCGGACAAGAATCCTCTAGTCGGGAATCCCTAGAACAACCAAAACAGCAAAATTTCTTAAACTTACTAAATCCAGGCATTTCGTAACGAACTGGACTTCCTTACAAACGTCAAGGGATTTGCAGACAATAGAGTCACAGCACAAACGTACTTACCCTTTGGCTTCGGTTAGCGCGCTAATCGAATAACAAAAACAAAAACAAAGAGTGGGCGCTACCCACAAATACTTAACTAAATGTTTTTCTCACGCTAACAGATGTCCGTCTAACGTCTCGCGATACCAATCATCACCAAAGGGCCAAGGCAGGGCGACAGTCAGGGCAGCAGTCGTCAGCAGCCGTCGGGAAGGAGTAGCCGCGCTTCAAAAAGATCTTCGGTCCACTTCGACATGCAGGGGTCGCTCACGTTGTTCGCGAAATCCTCCGGAATTTTCTTGCCAAGCTCCTCATGACTCTCGGGCATAAACTACTACCGCTGAAGTCGCCCTACGTTGGGCGCCAATTGGAGAACCTGACCTTATGGGCCAGGCGGCGCAGGGCATGCTCTGAGTTCACCTGCCTCGACCGACAGAGACACGAGACACTCTGTTAGGCGTAGAAAAGTAGATTTATGAGCTGCAGCTAAGCACAGTTATCTAAGAAGTACCACACAGGTAGGTTCTCAAGAGACTGCCACTTCAATCCGTGGCGCACAGTCTATTATACAGCACAAGTTTACAATGACAACTCCCAATATACACAAAACTGACAAATAGGAATAGTTCGAAAACAAGCTATCGGATATCTTAAACACACCCTCCTTTCAGACCCCGTGTGCTCTCCTCCCCTCAGGTTAATCAACACTAGTGCCCGTAATTCAATTTGCAGGTGGCAAACACGTGTAGAATGCTTCAAAAGAAGGGCTATGTAACAAGAGAACACACGGAGAGAATAGTGAAGGCCAGTTAAACAAAATAGAACATGAAAAGAATGGTGGGACCCAAACAGTGGAGTAAGACATGGATTAATCAGTCTAGACATGGCTTTGCGAACTCGGCCAGACCCTGACATCAGTGCCATACACAAGGACAAGGGTTATTCTTTAACGGGAAAGACACGGAGCAGCTGAAAAGGCAGAAAGACCATTTTACCACGTTAGCCGTGCTGCCTGAGTGAGGCAACATAAAATGGCGGCTAAACACAAAATGGTGGCTGTAACGAAGCGGGGCCGAAAACTACGTAACCACACACCTCAGCTCCCGGTGGTGCCCTGCCTGTGGTATTCATGCTCTTCAAGTCTTCTCCGGCCAGAGCAGCGTGTTAATCACCTTGCAGGTCCAGCGCAGGCCGCTCCTTTCCGGTCTCTGTGCGCCCCTCAGCTGTGAGCGTTCCATTATCCCAATGCAGTCGGCGCTTCCGTAGTCCCCCGGGGGTTTCACCGGACCATCAGTCCCAGCTCTATGGCAGGAAAAGTGGAGTATAATGCATAAGTGTGCAGAATTTAGGGGGATGAATGATGGAGCAAGATCAGTACGCGTCTGCCATGTTGCCCCTGCAGGCCACGCCCCCCCCAATATCACCTTCTTCTGATAGGCAGTTATCTGAATGGATGCAAGAATTGTAGAAACAGTTTGTAACTACACATTGGTGGACCTCTGCATGGTAGTGAAAACATACCTTAACATCAAGTACACATATTACTCTATGTAAGACAATATACATGTGTCCATCTCACATGCTCACCGCAAGTTAAGAATGTAAAGGCCCTCTTCTGAACATGCGATGTTGAACTACAATGCTGGTTGTGACAGTCACTGACTGACCTACACCACTTACATTATGTGGACCAAGGCAAAACTTTACGGAATGCTTATGTGAGGGACCATGATAGACAGTACACCATTTAGGGATTTCTAAAGGGTCCACAACCTGTGCATGACTGTCCCGACACATTTACTGCCAGACCCAATGCACTGATGAACATGGTACATAGAGGAGAGTAATACAATTCACACAGCATGCCAGGACTAATGTCTTAATTTATAGGATAGTATGTGTAATACTCAGAACCATATCTCATTTGGGTGAGTTTTGAAATGGGGACCTCTCAGTTTAGGTCCCTAGTAAGTGCCTAGTTTTGCATGTGCTGCCGTCAGAGGAGACCCCTTTAGGCCCATGTGGCACAGTCACAGGGATGGTACCAACTTTACAGTCGTTTGTGAAATGTGACTTGGCCCACTTTAGCCAGACATGTGATCCACCACTGTCGAGGGACAGTCATAGGTAACAGACACACATTTATACTGCCGGTCAATGTACAGGAGTAACAGATGAGGGCATTTAGCTCAAAACCCATCTCCCATCTCCACTATTTACCAGGAAATAATGTAGGTCAGGTCAGGAAATATTGGTGCTGTGAACATCAAAGGAGCAGCCGGAATGAATTCACATGAGTATTCTTGCACTACTCCTACCGTAGTCAGGCCTTGTTCCTTGTCGGCTGCAACTGGTTATCTTAAATGTACCTCCAAATTCCAACTCTACTAACAGATTCTTCAAACTCTTCCCATTTCATATCTGAACATAGGGTTTAGTTGCGCTCAGTAGGTGCCTGTGAGTTGTGGTAACCTCCCAGTGAACTGTTGTGCAAAGTCTGATATGGGCTTAGTAGCTATTGATACAGTACAATTGGCCAACATCATTCTGTATTGCACAAGAATACATGTAGACGTGTCTCATGGTGAGATGCTCTAACACACCAATGCACATGCATCATGATGGTAGCATCCCCTCCACAAAGTCCTGGGAATCATAGGCCTATCCATGGGTGCCCAAGGTAACGGCCATGCAATCCATGCAATTAGTATGATGCTTATACTTTGAGGCACATTGTAGCTTATGGGGACGGAAGGTAAGCAGCCAAGCAGAGTGTAATCAGCACATTTGGTGCTTATCGGTACCTCTGGTGAGCTACCTCTAGAGTTGCGCCAATCACACATTCCTCTTCCTCTCCTAGGCACCATCTTATGATCCGATTCATCTCCATCTTGCCGTAACCAATATTGTGTAACAGCAGCTGCACGCGGCAATTCTGTGACCTGCTCTCCTCTGTAGAATCCTGCCTCTGTACTGTATCTTTGAGGATTTACACTCTTTGGGAGAGGTGGTTTCGGCACCTGACACTGTTGAGTAACTATCTGCTGCTGTTGCGGCTGTTGGTAACTCACCTCATTCTGCACCTATGGATTCAATGGTTGATTCTCGGTGTTAACTCTCAGAGGTAATTTACACTCATTCTTCCAGTGCCCAAATTTTCCACAATTATGACATGGCCATTTCCTTTTGGCTTCTTCCATACTCACCTGACCTTTTCCCTTACCAATATTAGGTCTGAACTTGGTCTGTCCTGCGCCACTAGACTGATTATTCATCTGAGCTTCTTGTTGTTCTGCAACCTTTACTTGTGCCCAAATTGCCTTTTCCATTGACTTTACGCTGTCTGGCCTCAATATCATCACTGCAATATTTTGTATACCATACTACCTCATCTACAGTGTTAGTCTGCCAACATAACACATTCTGCTTAATCATTTCACTTATCTCAGGTTTCAAACCATACATAAATCGATACACAAAATGACTCAAATCTTTTTCACTCAAATTCTCGTATCCACTATACTATTTAAAAAACAAGAACAACCTTTCATGATAAGCATGCACAGACTCCTTATTTTTCTGAGTTGCTCTATCAATCTTTACCCAGTATGTTTCTTTCAGTGGAATCTTATTTTTCAGGAATGTGATTGCCTGCTCATACTTTTTAATCACTTCTGAACTTGGGGCTCCTGTTTTTGCATCTCTAGGATATTCTTCCTTCGGCCAGTCACTTGTAATTTTATACAAATCAGCAGGAACAACAATCTCAATCAATCCATCAAGATCTTCCCAAAAGACTTTTAAAACCTTTACAAAGCTTTCTACCATTCTACAAGCTTTTATCTCAATCTTGGAAAATCATTTGTAAATGACAATATATCTTGTCTGGACCATGGGACATGTACATAACCTCCTCCTGGAATTTCTCTCATTAGACATTCTACTACCGTTGGTTCTTTTTCTCTTACTCAAAAAGCCAATGATGCTTTATCAGTCGTTCCTTCTTTCTCCTTATCCACCTACTTCTCCACTTGTCTACGTCTCCCCATCTTCTCAGTAACACAATTAGTTCTTTTATCTGTGTTAACCGTCCTGAAGTGTTCAGATTTTCTATATATTTTTCAGTAAAATCTACCCTGTACAGCTTCTGCAATCCCCTAATTTTTGGAAAATCTACTCCCAGTTTGTTCGCTGTTTCTTCCAATTTTTCATGCAAGTTCCTAGCTCTCTAAGTAATGCTTTTACATATAAACATAATTTCATCATCTTGATAGAACTTCAGTCAATCTGTACCAATAGTCACTAGGATCAAGTCTTCCATTTCTTTCTTTAATCTAACCAAATCCAAGGGTTGTGGTTCTGTGTCTTTCATCTGAAAACTTCTTACCCAATCATTTAATTCTTCTGCAGTTGGACCCACAGGGATTGTATTTAATTCTTCCCTTTTTACACTTCTCTCTGGGGTTTCAGTTGCTGACTCGGCTCCTATAGGAATCAGATTTAACGGACTCTGGTTTATTGTCAAATTCATAGGTGGAGTTGATCTAACAATATCTTCTGTCTTCCTATTATCTGGAATTATCTTTTCTAGTACTTTTTGCATGCTAGAATTTAATGGAATGGTTAAGGAATGTTTGTCTATCTTTTGATTTTCAAATACTGGGATTACTGGGCCTATAGTTACTGACACAGTTACAGCTTCCATATTCTTTGTCAATTCTCTTATCTTTTCAGTCAACTCTCTTGTGGTTCTGGCTATTTTGGCCATATTATCATTATCAGGTTTCACAGTCTGTGGAATTGCTTGTCATTTAAATTGACTACTTATTTCAGAAAATTGTTCAGGGCTTTGATTTATCACAGTCTTCATTGGTGGTGCATTTGGTGTCTCCACAGCAGAATCCTGTTGATATGGAGGGGGTATTTTATTTAAAATGTCCTCCAGCAACTCATCATCTGTGTCCCTAACTCCATACCCATACTTCTCTGGTACTGCATGCTTCTTTTTTCTGTATACTTTTTCTCTGTTAATTCCTCAACTGTTCTGGTAGGAAACCATGTTAGCACACCACCACCGTCTCATCTTGTCTTCAAGACTCAAACCCCATACTCTTCTATGAATAAAACTATAATTCCTGGTCTCTCTCTTTCATACATCTCATCTTCCCATTCACCTAAGGCTTCAAACTGAGGCGGTCTAGGTCTCGGTTCAAGTCTCATCATTCTTTCTCTCTATACAGCTGTGCTAAACAAACCAGTTTCTGGAACTGCCGATACTCCATCATCTTTGGTATATTTCGCCCAATTTTCCAACTAAATACACGTTGGATAGCCATATTTCACCATCATATAAGATGCTGGGGTTTTCAGTGGTGAAAGTACCTCTCCTTCCCTAGTCACAACCTTTTTATCTTTCTTAAAAAGATTTTTGAACTTCGCAAACCATGACGGTTTCTTTCTGTCTCGCTCATTGTAATAAGCCGTTTTTCACTGTTGTTTTGCTGAAGCAAATTCACACAATTTTCCTCCAATCAGTTCTTTCTACTGTTCGACTATTCTGACCTATCCCAGCGCGTCTCACAACAACGCACCAAATCCGAAAGCGCTAGGTCACTCTCACACTGACATATTCCAACGTGTCTCACACCAACGCACCAATCAGAAAGCTCTTTGTTCTACCACAACTGGCCAATACCAGTGCAGTCCTTGTTGACGTCAGCTCTACTCCTGCTTCTGTTGACTCCGCCTTTACAAAAATTATCTGCACTATTTCTTAACTTGTCTGTTCGACTAAATCCATTAGTTACAACATAAAACACATCACCATTGTCTGTTTCTCTAAACAAAAGAGATAGTTTATTGTAACTTAGAATACTGTTTCGTTTGATAAGTGTAGCACTTTTCTCTACCTTACCCGTCTCTCAAGCAAGAGGTAAACCCGTTTCTCTGGGGATAAAAAGCATATGGAGACTACACTGCTCCTGAGAATTAAGGCCAACGTTTCACAAGAAAACATGTTGCTATTTCACTCAACGCAATTCATACATAAATTTCCTAACATAACACAGTCCTGTGTTATCACCAAATTGAAATCAGATATTGTACAATTCCATGTGACTTCTCTTGCCACATGTGTACACTTCCTACTTCCCGGAAGCTTAAAAATTCTGACTACATATGACGTAATGCAAACTAGAGTGTTAGACATGAAAAATCAATAATCAACAAACTAATCTATAGAAACCATAACTCTGCTACCAAGAAATCTGATCCAGTGTCACTAAATTAAATCTTTCCTTATGACACTTAACCCAGAAAACATCTACACAACCTTTATCATATTAAACCCTATGTCGGTGGGGCCCATAACACCGCATATTACAGTCTCTCATTTTTCTGGCTCAAACGCTCAGGAAATGAGCTGCTTGACAAACAAATTACCTTGTTAAAATGACAGAATTATAACTTACACATTATATACATTAATTCAGGATCCTGTTGGTTCTAAACATCGAAGTACTCTGCTATTCGGTCGATGGACCAACTGGTAGAATCAGTTGATGGCGATTAAGTCCAGCTCAATCACAATTAAAACCTTTAGCATTTATTAATCACAATTTATTTTAAAGAACCACAGACTTATTTAAAGTTAGCATATAATTTTATCTAAATTCTTTGAACAATTAAGTAAAGTTCTTTATTAGGACAAAATACATTTAAAATATCAAAAAGCATTTAAGTAATATTTTGAGAATAGAAACGGAAAATATTCATTACCCTTGGCCATAGGGCAATGACAAGAATGGTTCACCAGGAAAGAAAGATGAACCGCAGGTCACAGGATAGGACTCCCAAAAGTGACTGACTGTCCCTCTAACCTCCTCGGACGCAATCTCCTCCTGAGGCAACTCCCGCAATGATCCTTCCCCAGTCAAAGTTCAAAAGTCCGGAATGACAGAGTCTCTCGCAGCATCAGGATAGAAGAAGCAGCAACGCACAACATAAGAGCAGACTCTCTTATACCCTATTCTCTGTCTCACTACAGTCAAAGTTTCAATCTTTGGGGACGGAAATCATGCTAATTGGTCCATTGGAGGGGTGGTGATGGTCACCTCATCGCCCTCCTTGTTCAAACCGGTTTGCAGACAATAACGCATACAATAGTTCTTATGATCCACATTGTCCAAAGGTAATTCAACTTGTTAATGTATTTTGTAACAAACTCTGATGGTCACACATTAATTCATCCTCTGTAGCTCGATTCTCCCATGCATATATGATGAACTCATGGCATGACTCTTGCTGCAGATCAGGCTGGCCTTGACATCTCTCACTCCGGGCATGGGCCACATACACATGACTGGAGCATTCACTCTACTCATGCGCGGGGCCATTTTATTCAGCGCACGCAACCTTATCCATTTCCGCCGGCCATTTTCGAGGCACGACCTAGCAGTCCTGAATGAAACTGATATAAGAACAAACACAACAAAATTAGACATAGAAAATAAGCCTTTCTGTTTACCACCCACCATTCTAAAGACCCTTGTTAGGTATTACCTAGCAGAAGCGACATATAAAGCCATTTTACTTTTTATCTGAATTCTTTGCCACAGTACAATTTCCTACGCAAAACAAATCATGCAATTTACTCTAATTACTACGCAAATCACATTTCTAATGTTATTATGCTTTACATTTCTAAATGAATTAGAATTTGCAAATCCAGCAAGCTGCCCATGTGTACTGTTTAATATGGGTGCATTCGTTGATTAATACATGCGTTCAAACAGATAGTATCATTAAAGTTATGGAGTAATTAACTTCCAAGGGGTACAAAAATAATGGTTTGCTTCCCCTGCTTCATCACACACCGCCAGCCAAGCGCCAGTCCATGCACATCGCCAGTCAAGCGCCAGTACACGCACACCACCAGGCAAGCGTCAGTCCATGCACACCTCCAGCAAAGCGCCAGTCCACACACACAGCCAGCCAAGGGCCAGTCAATGCACACCGCCAGCCAAGTGCCAGTCCACGCACACCGCCAGCCAAGCACCAGTCCATGCACACCGCCAGCCAAGTGCCAGTCCACGCACACTGCCAGCCAATCGCCAGTCCACGCACACCGCCATCACATATTTTATGCAGCAAAACAAACACAAACCAATTGGCAATAGATACAAACCTTTAACTACAAGCACAACAGTTCTAACTGAATACAACACACGTTTGCCAACCATGAAATCTGAATAAAAATATAAAACAATACAGACCTGTCACTTTACTTTTATGCTCATGGTTGTAACCAAAAACTCTGTTGCCAGCCCAGGATTAGAAGGGGAATAGGGGCAGTAAATACGACTCTCCTACCGCACACCTCTTTTCGCACACACTACATTTTTAGCAGGAAAATCTTTTTTAGCCGTGGGAGGAAGTTGATCAGGAAAGTGGCGATCTTTCAATCTAGCCACATCCTCCACCACTGCTTCTTTAGGAACTCCTGCATGTTCTACTAAAACAAGGCTGCCTATCAAAGACTGCTGAAACTGAACAAATGTCATCTTTGACTCTGGAGAGCAATCGTTACCTACAACAAAGTCATTGTAGCTTGCTAAATAGAATAAATGGATAGCCAACATCTTATACCAAACGTACGCCTTACGAACAGCAGTGTAAGGTTCCAACCTCTGATCTACTCAATCTACACCACCCATGTGCTTTTTGTAGTCTAAAAATTCACACAGGTTTGCACACTTCAGCAACCTGAACCCAAACAGTCACAGGTGAAGTACTTTCATCATGGTTGGTAGTCAGCATATAGACATCTCTACTGTCAGAAAATGTCAGAGCTGCACTGTCCCTTCACAAGTTTTTTACAAACCTGCTCTTTTGGGTAACCTTTACGGTTACAGCGGATTGTGCCACAAGCACCAGTGTCCACTTTGAACAATTCCTTGAACAATGGCTCAGCAGTGTAAAAGTTATCTAAATATAAATGGTGACCTTTGGTAAAAAGTCCTCTGCTCAGCTCCCACACAATTTTCTCTGCAACTCCAAAAGTGGATGAACAACCAGGGGGGGTAAATACTGGAATCCCGACCAGTGTAGACCCTGAAAGTATAGATATATCCAGTACTACTCTCAGACAGCATATATATCTTAATTCCACAGTGTGTCCTCTTGCTAGGAAAGTAATGCCTAAAAAGCAATCGACCCTTGAACAGGACCAAAGACTCATCCACAGCTATTTCTTTCGTGGGCACATAGATCTCTGAAAATCAATCAACTAATTGATCAAGGACAGGCCGAACCTTAAAAAGACGGTCACAATCCGGGTGATCGCGGGGCAACGCAAAAACATTATCAACAAAATGCAACATCCGAAGAAGAAGCAAATACTGATTATAACTCATGGTTGCAGGAAATATAGCGGTTGCCATCAAGGGATTAGTAGACCAATATGAAGACAAAGATGGCTTCCTAATCAGGCCCATCAAAAAAGTTAAACCAAAGAACTCCTTCTGCTCATCCAGATTTGTAGGAGTCCACAGGGTAGCTCTAGAGTGGAGCCTAAACCTGGCACTATTGTCCTTCAAATACTGTTCAGCATACAAATTAGTCTACTCAACAATCTCAACCAAAAATACATCATCTAAAAACAACTGAAAGACATTTATAGGCAAAAATTCACTCTACACCCTGCAATACCATTAAAGACAGGCAGCACGGTATGTAACCTTTACAACAAAACTTTTACAACGACCTACCATTACAACGCAACTTTTACAACGCATAATATTACAACGCATTGCTCTGGGGGGGCGCTCTAGGATAGGGAATAGGTTAATTTACTATCCAATAACCTTCCCTACTATCCACGGGGACTGGAGTTGGAATAGTAAATTAAACTATTCACTATCCAGCACCCCAAAGCGCTATGCGTTGTAATGGTATGCTTGGTAAAAACCGCGTTGTAAAGGTAGGCGTTGTAAAAATATGCGTTGTAACGTCATACTTCCGGCAGCACTGGCTGCACCATGTTTGGGTCAACCCATAGTCCAGCACTTTCAATGAGAAGCCTCGCAGACTCAGGCTACAATCCAGACGCCTCTTGCTGCACTATTGGCACATCAGTGTCCTCCTCTAAAACAGGCACTTCATCTGCACTGAGAGTAGCTTCATCATCAGATGATTCCATGTGGAGATAAAACTCACTGCCTGAATCTTCCCCTCCCTCCTCTGCCTCAGATGCAGAGTCAGTCTCATAATCATGGTCAGAAGAAGACTCAAAAAGCATCCCAACAACATGCTGAGCGGTCATCTGTGGCTAGCCATAATCCTTATTTATACAATTAACTTGACAAATAAGTTAACAGTACCCAAAGTATATAAAAAACTAATAAACAAAGTGTGGATTTATACAACTAAAAGAAAAAGTACAAGTATATAGAAGTAGCAAGGCAATGTCTATCAATACATAGCACACACAGAACTATATACTGTAAAGCAATACCACTCACTTGCCATAGGCAGCTAGACTCACCAGAACCTACTCTGCAGAGACACAGCAAGCACCAATATCCCACTAAAAAAGAAAACACAAAATATATTACACAAAAACCAACACAATACACATTGTGCACAAATACAAGGAAAATGGCACAAACAATAAGACAAAAGCTAAATAGGCTTCTACTATTACAAAATGTCCAAAAAACACTTTCATGAAGGTCACATTTGTAGTAAACAATATAAAAAAACGTTTCCTTACCAAACACCTGTAACTAAACTGCAGCTCTTCCAGTGCCAGAGCCGCAAGGACAATTTACAACAGAGCTTTGCCCTAATAATGAAAGGAGAAAACAAAATGTTATGATCACAAATAATGGCGCATCAGCCGAACACACAAAATTTCCCCGGGGGCACATGGGCTTAAAAATACAAGGCCTATGGGGGCAGAAACAGCCAGAATATTCATCCCCAAAAGGTGCACTCCCCAAAACATTTTGCACCATAAACAATAAAATCCCTGGTGGTCTAGCAGCTTTTTCCCCCTTTTGGCCCTAAAAATATATAGCTGATCTGCCTCAAGGAAGGCAGAAAAGGCCAAAACAGTCATCCCCAATAGGGAGTGACCATTAGCCAAAGGGCCACTCCCCAAAACATATGTATATACATACATTAAAAAAAATCCAGGTCTAGAGGCTTCTACCCCCCTTGGGGGCAGATGGGCCTAAAAATAGAAAGCCAATCTGCCCCCAAGGGGGACAGAAACAACCACAACATTCATCCCCTAAAGGAGAGCAATCCTTGCCCAAGTGATCCCCATAATTACTAAAAATGATGAATCCCTAGCATCTAGTGGGTTACAACCCGCCCCCCCCCCCCCCGGGTTAGATCAGCAGGAAAAATGGCTGATCTAGCCCCAGGGGGGCAAAACATGGAGGTAAAAAAACCCATGGGAATGACCCTTGCCCAAGGGGTCATTCCCAAAATGCACCCAAATAAATTCCCTGGTGCTTAGTAGGTGGCTGCCTCCCCCGGGGAGCTGATTGGCCTAAAAACGGCCAAATCAGCCCCCAGGGGGTCAAAAATTGGAGAAAACATATCACCCCCATGGGAGTCACCCTTGCCCAAGGGGTCTCTCCCAAAATGCGCAAATTAAAAGCCTCTGGTGCCTAGTGGGTTTCTGCCCCCGGGGGGCTGGTTGCCTTAAAAACAGCGGATTCAGCCCTGGATAAAAATATCACCAAATAGACGTTTAAGTCTAGAATAAACTCCCTTTGGGGTATTCACTTAGCATTCCAATCATGTACTCACACCACAGGTTCCACTCAAAACACACCGGGTCAGTTTTTCAGTTGCCAGAAAGTCAAATGTAGATACAGTATTAAAAAAATTTATGTTTAGTTTTATTCGATTGGTTCAAAGGGATGTATACATAAATACCTTATTGTCATTAAAAATAAGACATGATTATACAAATTAAAAAACAGCAAAGATAAAAAATCATGTACACAATGTAGATAAATCAATATTCATAACAAGATAATCACAATAACATGAATCAATATTCCAACACATCATTTTTACATGTGAAATATATTACACAATGAATGTCATAGGAACTTGTTTTTATATAAGTAGGCCAAAAAGCAACGTGTTTCGGAGGGTTACACAGGTTCAACCTCCTTCTTCAGGCTGCTACTAGTTTGTTCCGACACTGTTATCAAGATATGCACAGGTCGATCTCCATATAAAAAGGATCTCTTGATCAAGAATTTCTCCTTCCAATGCTCAATGTCATGTAAGCAAAAGGCCACTACCATGTAGATTTTGCAGCAGCGACACGTCTCCAGTCAATGCACACCCAATAAAATTGGCAAACAGGACTTATTCGTAAGAGTGGTCTCAGAAATCTCAGGCCTCACTTGATGCAGAGTGCCACCCCTTAATTCATGCGGTAAAGCCCATAAACTTCTATCTTCCTTTGGGTTGTGAGTGTTGCAATTTTGACGTCATTTGCGTAACCGGGATTTAAAAATCTCCTGCATGAACGCCAAAGTCGTCTGACGAGATTTTTAAATCCCGGTTACGCAAATAACGCCAAAATTGCAACACTCACAACCCAAAGGAAAATAGCCCTGAAAAATGAGGATTTTATGATCCTGCCACTGGATCACCCAAGCCTTCCTCATATGTGCCAAGATTTGTTCTGTGTGTTGATGGCGTAAGGGTTTGAAGATCAGCAATCCTGGAGTTGATATGTTTTTGGGTTTGAAAGTTGGAAACTTATGGGCTCTTTCAATCTCAAAGTCATTGCTGAAGGTGAACTAGATCTCTGGGATCCAAGTAATTATGAAATCGGCAACCAAGGGGTCGGAGGTTTTAATTCCTTATGCAAATCCAAAGATGTGAAGACGAGTAAGTCCTTTATGTCCTCTCCCATTTGAAATCAAACGGGGGGAGGTAAAGTCATTTCCAGGGTTTGTAAAATGCATGATAATTGAAAAACACTAGGGGCATACTCATCCTTACCAGACCACCACCTGCGAACCATAGTAACCAAAAACCTCTGTGGAGTCTACCCCCAATTACAGGACACTATCCTTGCAGGCCATGCACAGTGTGTGCTTTTACTAAAATCACTAAAGAGATCAATCTCTCTGACACGTTCACATGGGTACAGAAGAAACATAGCAACTGTAACACCAGCAATTGCATATATATACCCTCACAAGCCCTTGCAACCTATGATACATTGGGATGACTACCAGTGGCCGTATACATATTGGCATTGTTTGTACTAGGTGCACCTTTCAAAAGGTGTGCCAGGCGCAAACAATGTGAATGCTCCCCATATGTGAATGTACTGCCCTGAAGCAGCCATGAACTTGCGCTGCCCCCAGGGCAGCGCATTCATGTGACAACACTGAAAACACGGAGCAGCTGTTCTGTGTTTTCACAGAGCAAGGGGCACCCGCCTGCACTTTTAAAGGGGATTAGAGATCCCTTCGAATGGCATGTGCAGTCCCTCTTGCAGACAGGTGCCGTCAGTGACTGGGGGGTCCATGGCACCCCCTTTACCCCTGCAGAGGGCTCCTTTCAGGGGGCGCACTAACAGTGTGCCACCTCTAAAATGGCACACTGTCAGTGCGCCTCTTGATGGCTTCTTTGACTCTGCGCCCGCGTCTGTAGCAGAGTCAAAGAAATTTCCTTATTTGCATAGGGCAGGCCCCTATGCAAATGACGAACACCCTCTGAAGGTAGCACTGGCGCATTAAGTGCGCCAGCGTTATCGGTATTTTAGAAGGGGACGCACAAGCATCAGCGTCCCCCTCTAAACTACCAAAGTGCCCTGGGGGTGCACAAAGTGGGCGCAAATGCCTGTTGCGCCCCCGGGGGACCTTATGTAATACGGCCCCATGATGGTCAAAATTCGAATCATGGCACATCGCAGCAGCATGTGTTGACACAAACTCAATACCAAGATGTGTGCACACTTTGAACAGAAGAGACACATACCAGACAACTTATGTTGGACAGTAATTGAAGCACATCCACAGATGAGTAAGAACGCCCTCTTCAGAAGAGAGCAAAGTTGGATTTTTCGACTTTCAACAGACAAACAGGGTCTGAATGAGGATATACCTTGGAGTGAACACAACAGATAGACTCCTCCATTGGGAGTTTCCTTGTTTCCTTTTTAACTTATCCTAGTGCACTACGGTCACTATCTGACTTTACCTCCGCTACCACAACAGTGCATTGTCCATACTTTACCTTAGGCGGGTGTGTGCCACAGACCGGTGGCTCTGCAAAGACACCTCTTTTGTATGCTGTGATCTATAGTCGTCCCATCTCCATACTTGATCACATTGACTTTGCACTCATGTGTTCCCCACTAGGCTGGTGCTTACATTGCTTTCACACAACTAGTTGTGACAATCTATCCACCGCAACAACTTAGAGTTGACTCCGAACAGAGTCCCCTGACCTGGGATTCATTTATGGTAGGACACACTATGTTAGTCATGTACCTTTACAACCTTTTCACTACTTTCCCAGAATATAATTAAACTGAGCTCAGTTGCCCACGTCCACCCATACTTTTTCATGCTGTACACATCAGATACCCACTGGTCTGTGACCGTTCCAAAATGGAGCCCGCATCTTAGCCATCAATGGAGTTCACCTACCGGAACATTACTGTTCCAACATGGCACCCATAACTGAGAGTGCTGCCCTCGATGCACCCATGTAAATACTAATGCTCATTCCATCACCATTCCATTTTCCTAATACAAGATGGAACCATTTTTCCTATATCTGTGGCCTCCAGCAATCCTCTCGCGCCACACTATGAGCCCATTAACTGGATTATGAGTGTTCCAACATGGCACCCAAAATAAAGCCTACAACCTTGACGTGTCATTGTCACGCCCCAAAACACAACGCTCTCTGCAGACCGCACCGCTCATGGGGGGTGGGGGGGGCTGCTTCAGTCCTTCTTCCTGCTTTGTTCTAGCTAGTACTTAACCGGGCACCACACCCTTCTCCACACTCTGCCGAACTGGTGGAGAGAGGGTTGGTAGATCGACTAATGAGCCGCTGCTCAACTGTAAATACTGCTACACCGTGAACAATAAGGGATCTCCCCTTTTATCTTCCCTTTGATAAGACTGCTTCCACTAATTTCTCCATTGTGCTGCTAAATAATATATTTTTTCTCCTTTCGGTTGGTTACATACCAGGACGTTAGGCATACTCTAATGTCCCTCTACCAGCATTCAAGGTTGCTGGCGATCCGCCTAACTCGAGTGAGTTATGTCATTCCATCATGGTGGTTGTTTTAGCCACCCCACTTGCCTCTCTCCCCCTTGATGTGTCACGTGTTCGCCACATATTCTTCTCCCTTGTCACTATGTTTTTCACCTTTTTGCCTTTGACTAACAGCTTGACTTTAGCTATTGCAAGCTGATTTTATTAAGGACTTTTTAATGATTTCTGTAGGTCAGTCTAAAAATCAGGTACCTCACTGTTAGGTTATCCATGTGCTTCGTCTACCATGGATACTGGCTAAAAAAACAAATCACTGTGTAGATTGTTTTTTTTTTTTTTTTTGGTCCTGAAGAATTGCCATTTGATCCTGCGACAACCCAGGCAACAAACATCTTGATCTTAATTCTTTAGCCACTACTGAACATAACATCTGTAGAGTGCCACCATCGTTTTTAACTGAGATTAGTGGACTTGCTGATTAAAATTAATTTTGAGTACCACTAAATCCCATTTTAATATTTGCACATCCACTTTGCACCCAGACCTTTTACACTCATCTACACCACAAGGCGCTATACCTGAACCACATCAACCGGCATTGGGAATAAAGGATCTCCGACAAGAGCCCCTCATAGGATGCCCGTCAGTCATTGCAGCATCAGACTGACGAGGAGCATGGCCTATGATGAAGCATAACTCCCAGCAGGGTGTGTGAGGGCCCTAGTTACACAAGTGGGAGACTCCCTCTCACCTTTTTAGGACATTAACCCACACCAACCAGTACTTTCCTTCTACATTTTCTAGGACCTGCATACCTTTATTGTTAACTAGATACTCAGGGGCATGTATGCTGGACCTACAAGCGCCCATAGACCCCATTATCCTTGTTTGATAATAGAAGAGTGGTACCATCAGTGCGAGGTACCCAGCTAGGAGAGTTTGTCCCACCTACATTGAATTTTTTAAGCTCTTGTCATTGTGCTTAAGCACTGCTGGGAGGGTGCACTGATGTAGATGCACTCAGTAAGGTTCTTGGATACTGAGTGCGATGCAGCAACTCAACATAATAGCAAATATAGTCTGTCTCAGGACTAGGTTCTATTGTGACACTCTGATCTAGCGGGGACACCCCTGCGTGACTATGGAACCCAAGAGTCAGTGTACAAGGTAGAGGGTTGGACCTAGGCTCAGGTAAAGGTGTTCAGTCAGCGAATCCAGTATACTGAGTCCCACCTGGGGGGGAGGGTCAAAAGGGAGCCCTCACAGAATTAGTCCTCTTCTGTGGTGTAGGAGAGTAGGGTCTGCTTCCTATGGTTACCCCCACTTTTTGCTGTGATTCTCTGGTTTTTCGACTTTAGTCTGGCTGCGGCCCTGCTAATCAGGCCCACAGTCTAGCTGTTCTCTCTCTAAATTGACATTGACTTTAGGTACTTACCAGATTGGTTACTGGGTCACCCTTGTGAGCCCCTGTATAGTGTACCCTAGGTACCCAGGGCATAGGTGCACCCTAGGCCTACCAGGGGCTGCAGCATGTATTGTGCCACCCCTGGTTTGCCTTCCAAACTGACACCACAGGTCTGTTCACACAGCCTGGGTAAGGTGGTGTAATCACCCCTTACTTAGATATAGCATACCTATATCTATACATACATATAGACACATATACACCTATAAGCCACTCCTAAGGCATACCTCGACAATCCTGGAGGTAGAGTGCTTGGTTTTATGTGAGAGGGTGCCCTAGCATGGGCTGAGCTCCTCTGCAGCTTTCGGAACCATCTCCTTACAGCTGTTCTATGATATAGCCATACCATATACTCTTAAGTGCATTATAAACCTCGCGGTTAATGCTAACTTTGGTTTGGCTTTATCAAAACATGTTGTGTAAGGTGTCAAACACTTTGGAATACTACCCCCCCCCCGCCAGTCCTGACGGCGGGGGTAGCATTCCACCCTTCTAGAGGGAGAAGACATGTAGTTACTGGTTTACCCAGTTAAAGTTAAACAGAGCCTCAGCATCACAAAATGGATTCTGCTGCCACAGACACGAGTCTGACCTCCTGCTGCTGGACGAAACTCCGGCAGGGGAGGCCTGGACAATAGGTTTCCTGTCCAAGGAGATGCTGGCACCTCCCCAGATAGGCTTTTGTGTGTGGGGCAGGGAAGGCTGCATTCAGTGAATGCTTTCCAGACACTGTCTGGGGCACACTAGGTGCTCCGTGCATTTACCAGTTCAAACCGGATGCTGGGACACTCTGCACCAGCTCTGGCGTGAAACTGGAAAAAGGGAAAGGGGTGTAACCACCCCCTTCCCAGGTCCACTCATAGGAGGGACCTTACAGGTAGTCCAACCCCTAAACTTAGTATAAGTATAGGAGCTGTGTCCCTAGGACTTTAGATTACCCTGGATGAAACTTTGAAACACAAATCCTGGACCTTCGACATTCCATTTCGACTGGAAGATGGGAGAAATCTCCCTTGTGGTCAAGGAGTGACCACCCTGTTCAAACAGGCACCAACAGCAACTTTGCCGGTCTGCATTTTTTAAGCTCCCGCCAGATCCTGAAGAATCTGCAACACAGGACATAGATTTCCAGACATCTCTGACACTGCTTGGCGTTCCCAGCAAAGCTGAGACCCGTGGCGGACACGAGAGATGTGGGAACGGAACTCCTGGACATCCTGCATTTTGTTAACTGCATCGACCCCCGAGGTATCTCGCAGTTGTGCATTGGAGTATGAGACGCTCTAGCCCCGAGCACCATTTGCACTGAAGCTCACGCCCCCACACTCCACGAGTGTCCTGTGGGGCCCGCTCTTGCATTTCAGCTTGACACATCTTCCTGGTTCCTAGTCCATTAGCTAGTGAGCCCTTGGAAGACTCCATTTTGAATCTAACTTACTTTCCTGGTTGCTCCAAGCTTGCTCCAGATTTCCTACAAAGGAAAATTGCCACAGACCTTGCTTGTCTGCACCGAAGCCAATCTTGACATCCTGCATGGATTGCGTTTGCCAAGGCTTGTTGGGTCCAATATGGATACCAACAGTGCAGTCAACTAGATCCTATGTGAGACAGCTTGAATCCAGCTATTGGTTGTCGTCGACACCTCCTGGACCTTGTGGCTGAAGAGACAAGGTTCACCTTTTCACCTGAAATCACCCAACATCGCATGGTCCCTTCCTGGTTCCATCCTGGTCACTGGCAAGTGACCCAGACTCTGTCCCTTCTGCTTTCAGGTTCTTCAGATCTTCGATCCACCCTTGGATCCACCCGGACATTTTCCCTCTGGTCGCCTGCAGCACTTCTTTGCAGCTCTCCATTGAAATCAACAACGAAACCCGACATCAAAAGACACCTATGCACCCGGCTTCCGTGGGTGAGGTAACACAAGTACTCTGGTAGTCTTGAGGGTATTGGCCCTCCTAGTGGCTAAGTCTAAAAGGGCTTCATCATAGTCCATCCGGAAGTATCCTTAAATTGTATAATTGTAACTTCTTCGTTTCCCATAGAAAGTCAATGGTAACCTGTGTCTGTGTTTAGACACTGCACACGTCTCCCGTGGGCCTCCTACTTCCTAACCTTTGGTTGTTTAGAGTAGCCCCAGCGATTCCACAGGCCCCAGGCCTGCTTTCTAATTCTCATGTGGTTCTTATACCACTATTTTAGTATATGGTTTGTGAGGTCCCTAGGGCAAAATGTACACTGTGCAACTTATCGTATGCTAATTGAGTAACTTGTATTGTACTTTTACCTCTGACCTCATGAAGAGTGCAGAGGGGTTGTGTTTAGAATAAATACATGTATATTTGATATATAACTTGTGTGGTGTGCTTTCATTTGGTACTCAAGGGATTATAATTGGTAAAACAACTTGCTTAACATCGCCTTCTAAAGTCTTATCCTGATGACTGCTGGTCCATGCTACCACTAGGATAGCTTTCTATAAGGTTGACTTTACAACCACCATCAATAAGGGTCGATTAGACTGGTGCAAGGTGCCCACTAATACTAGTGTAATGAGTTATAACGGGGTAACCCCTAAGAACTCTCTGACCGGGGTCAGTCAATCAGGTACATATAGAAATGGCCAGAGTCTATTGCTTTCATATACAACAAATGTCAATAAATATCACATTTCAAAATTATACAGTTAAGAGTCCATAAGTGCAGTGTATATTTTATTTAAGCACATCATAGGATACTGCGGATCAATCTCTAAATGTTGAGGTATGAAGAAATCAAAGCTCAGACTTCCAGTGGCTGCCGTCAGAGCAAGGCGGCCACCATGGTGCAGATTAGATACCACCGGGTCGGTGAATTTAGCCACGCACTTCCATGACCAGCGTGGGACAGATGATGACTCCGAATTATATTGAATAACCTTCTGGAAAGCTATCCCGTCCCAGCCATCATCAACCACATAGGAACCAAGGAAGGTCCTATCGATACGGCCATTGATCTGGCCGCATGTAAAGCGCTCCTGCTTCTTTCGTGTCCTGAGGAAGACCCCACCATGAGGTTCTCAACAACCCTAACCACAGGGGTCGAAACGTAGACAATTAGCCCATGGCATTTATCTGGGCATAGGAACAATCAATGGATAAATACAGATCCTGTGCCTAAGACCTATACGGAACCACCGATCTAACCCAGACTGTAAAGGCTATATTGAATCTCACTGTGATTGTCTGCAAGTCACAACACCTTTACCTGGTCCCCACCTTCATCCCATCACACCCATCCCCTCTAACTAATCCTTTTCTTGTTCACTTTTGAGCGCGTTGATATACCATAGATGTAAATGACACTCTAATTGAATGTACACATTTCCTTAATGTGTATTCTTTAATCTCTCTTTAACCTAATGAAGCAATTGATTTGTTTTTTGTGTTGATTTCTTCATACCTCAACTTTTAGAGATTGATCCCCAGTATCCTATGATGTGCTTAAATAAAATATGCACTGCACTTATGGACTCTTAACTGTATAATTTTGAAATGTGATATTTATTGACATTTGTTGTATATGAAAGCAATAGACTCTGGCCATTTCTATATGTACCTCACTAAAACTAGTGGACATCATATGCCAGGCTAACTTCTCACATGTGGGACACTGCACATGTAACTACACTGAGAAGGAGTCTTCCATGAGTATTGTAGGATGATTGAATAGTGGACTCAAGCTTTGATTCCATTGACTAGATAGCAACCCATGTTGAAGCACAGACTCAGGTCAAGAACATTGGCCACAGTCAATGACACTTTGTGTGGGGACAAACATTTGTACTCTGTGGGGGTATTGAAAACTGGCACCAGAATCAATTGATGTTAGCGGCAAGGTCAGAGCACATTTTGAGGAACACAGTGTGAGTGCTGATCTCAGTTGGCAGAGAAAAATAGCCCAGCCCTCTGCACATTGAGACCTGTCAGAGTTCACAATAGACAGAGCGACATGGCCATAAAGATAGAGATATTAACATAGATCATAGTAGTGCAATAGATTTAGGCAGAAGCAGTCGCTGACATGCACAGTAGCGTCTCAGCTGTGGAAGAGCTGCCCCAGAACATCAGGCAGGCTGACTCTTTGATAGGGTTCAGAAAGAGCCTAAAGACATGGCTATTTGCCAAAGTCTGAAATCCCGGTGCCCACCCTTCAGCCTTCAATCTGCTGCTTTTATCTGACTAGGTATCTTTTCCTAAGCGCAAGGATACCCGCAGGGTGGCAGTTGCGCTATACAAGAACAATATACAATACAATACAATACAATGTTAAGTGGAAGATAGAGCTCATATAAACTGCAACTGGACACAGAAATCCATAATGAGTTCCACCAATAGTTGTGCCAGCAAAAAGAACCTAGAACTATCCCCACACAAATATCTCATTACGATTAGTGGTACTCACCTGCTTACGTTTCTTCTTCGTTTTTAGATTTTCTTTGGGATTCCTTCACCGGGCTGAGTGAGCAGGACTTGGAGGTGCATGAAGCAGGTGTGAGCGCACCACCAGGCAGATCACTACAGGGGAAGACGGAAGACGCTGATCTCCCACGCAGGGATCACCAGAAGTATTGGTTCCTTGCTTTCATGAACTGTGTCACTCAGATGCGCCAGTAGCACTGAGCATGGTATCTGCGGTGAGGAGATGAGTCGGGACACCATTTTGGATGAGCTGAGGTGCATAGTGCCTGGTGAGGCAGATAGCCGCCGGAGAGAGTCACAATAGAGGATAAGACTTCAGCCCTTACTGCCACATAGAAAGAGAGGGTCCTTATAGGTCCTGACCGATAGGCGGACATTAGTAGTTTTTTCGGATGGGCCCGTAATTGAATGTAGAGTTCTCCGACTCAGGGAGATGGTCCGGTGCCACCATGTTGGATCTGCTTTTGTGGGGACATTGGGCCAGAAGAACACTGGTTCAGAGGGTGTTCAGTTGTTCCCAGTCACTCTTCTAGGGTCACGCTGTCTTACACCGAAAATATATATCCTTTTACTTTGCAGCAGGCATCCCGTTCAGGTTTTTAACACAAGATGCACTGCGGGGTTTGGGGCAAAGCCACCATCTTAGTCGCGTGCCTTACCATGCCCCTCAAATATGACAATTTTATACAAAAAATGAGCAGTGCTTTAGCCTTTTAACTGAGGAGTTTACGATTTTAAACTAAGCCTGTCATTTTAGATCTGGATACACAAACCCAAAACTGTCGATAAAATATACAGACATAGTTTTGGTCAGTTTTTTCCCACAATGGCTGTAAACTCTGTTAAAATTCATAAATATTTATTTATCAGTTTGTGTGATCTGACTGGCTAACACACTCCCATCAAATCTGTATTGCAAAAAAAACCACCTTTTTGGACCTCTGACCAATTTTCCCTTCACACAAAGCATTTTGAATTGCTGGATCTTCTTGTGCAGACTGGCTATCACATGAACCATCAAATACAACTTCCTAAATTGTTCTTTGGCTGCGATGTCATCTATGTAAATGCTTAAAGTTATAATATAAGAGCCACGTAAGCATGTCCAGATTTAAACATAAGATGAACGAATAGATCTCAAGTAGGGTGACCAACCATCCGTAAATTGCACGGACTGCCCATAATTTGGGCCTCTTGTCCATTGTCCATAAGGGTTTCTTCCACGGACGCCTTTTGTCCGTAATTTCAGACATTGGCGTGAGCTGCCCCCTGCAAGCAGCCTGTAGCTCTCACTGCAGGGGTCAGCTCAGGCTCCTGCTGTGATCTAGGGTGTCCAACTGGCATGGATCCAAATACAGGACAGTGAGTGTAAAAATGCAGGACAAAGGGTCAAAATTCAGGACACAAATTCAGGACAGGAGGTCAAAATTCAGGACAAAACTTCGGGACAAACGGTACATTTCACAGATACATCAGAGGAGGTTGCAGAATAATATATAAGTAAGCCCATCCATATCCAAACATATTCATCGATTTGCAACCCAATCCATCATGTATCCTTCCATCCAGCCATCATTTCACTCATCCATCCTTTCACTCATCCATCCATCTACCCTATCCATCTGTACACTCATCCATCCACTCTTCCACCCAGCCATCCAGCCAATTACCTTTTCACCCATCCAGCCATCCTTTCACTTATTCATCCATCCACCCAGTCACTCATCCTTCCACCCATTCACCCTTTCCGTCAACCATCCACCCTTCCCTTTCTCTCACCATCAACCCTTTCACTTATCCATCCTTCCTTTCATCCATTCACCCACCCATCCATCCATTCATCTACTCATCCACTTATGAATCCATCCATCAACCATATCACTCATCCACCCTTTCACTCCTTCACTAATCTATCCATCCTTTTGTCCATCTACCCTCTCTTTCACTCATTCATCCATCCTTACCTCCGCCCTTTCACTCATCCATCCATCCATTCACCCTTTCACTTATCAATTCAACAATCCATCTATCATTTCACTCATCCATCCACCCATTCACCCACCCATCATCCATCCTTTCACTTATCCATCCACCCTTTTACCTATCTATCCTTTTACCCATCCATCTACCCTTCCACCCATACATACATCTTTTTACCTTTTCTCTCATCCATCTTCTACTCACTCATCCATCCATTTATCCTTTCTCTCATTATCCATCCATTCACCCTTTCATTCATCCATTCACCCTTTCATTCATCCATTCCATCCCATCACTTACTTACTCGCCCACCTTTTCATATTAATTATGAGCTGAGCCTTTGAGTTGCAGACAGAAGAGGCCCGCCTAGAACACCACTCTCACTGTAGTTCCTAAAGCAAGGGCTTGGGGTGGGGAAGGTCTCACTATGCCCCTGCACATAGGCAATCTGAAAAAGTGGAAGTCATGAGTTGTGCATTATGCACAGTGCCAGGCCATGTAGTGACTGTGAAATTGTGTTGTTTCCAGGGCTTTAAGTGGAATGAAGAAACTGGGGGGGTCTCTCCAAAGGGAGTGGTCGATGTAATTAAAGGCGTGGCTTAAAACACCCAAGCTAAAAATCTGTGCTTAGTATAGTGTGCCACCTGACTGTTATTGTGCCTCTTCTGTCATTGTATCCAGCTATATAACACAACAAGTAACGTTACACATACAGCAAGCAAGAACTATTGGCTTTGTCAATGCTTGTTAGTTGCATAAAATAAAAAAGCAGCAACCATGGCTTCATTGAATACTTTATTGAAAATGCATCAGTACTAAAATGATGAGACTGTGAAAAAACTCTAGCCCCTCTTTTTTAACTTCTTTCACCGTCTTCCCTCTGACATTCTGCCCTGCCCTAAACTGAGGCTGGGGAAGGCCCACCACTTGCTTTTCAGCCCAGACTGACCCATTGTCATTCTGCATGTGGCAATCAGCCGCAGACAGAATGACAATGGGCGGGGTGGGGCTGCTCTTGTGCTCAAAGGAGTGCGAGGCGGCCTCATCGAGGACCTGAAGCCTCTTGCAGGGGAACAGTGAGAAACAGTGATGTCCCCCAATGCCTAAAATTACGGACAAAAGGCGTCCCTAACAGGGATCCTCACGGACAACAGACGTGAGATCCAAATTACGAACGGTCCGCGAAATTTACAGATGGTTGGTCACCATACTGTGATCTATGGCCTGCAGCAGCCCCTCTCCGACCTGGCACAGACTGCTATCATGCCCTTTATCATTCTGTATGTAGGCCTAATTATCACGTACAGGATGATAATGGGCCTCTCTGCCCAGTGACAGCATTTCGGATCAGGTGTTTTTTTTCAGTGGGGATGACGGGTCATGTAAGATCTGAGAAGCCTTTAGTTTTGATGTTTTTCTTCACTTTTTTTTTAAATGCAAACGCAGGAGTGTTTCACTCGCATACACAACAGATGCAGTGAGTGCAAGATTCTCTCAACCTACAATAAACTTATTTTTACTTGTGCTTGTGTTGGTTGTCTATTTACTTATGCACTTTTGCACAACTTCCTCTGATGTGTAAGCACAACGTACCTTTTGTCCCGAATTTTCGTCCTGAATTCTGACCTTCTGTCCTGAATTTTTGTCCTGAATGTAGACCCTTTGTCCAGAATTTTTGCACTCACTGTCCTGATTTGGCACCCATGCCAGTTGTTCACCGTAATCTCAAGATGTTTATGTTTTTTTTATACGGTTTTCAAAACAAAGAAGAAACTACAGTGCTCCTTACATTCAGACAGAAATCACACCATGGGTCTCTATGTGCCCTTTCTGTGGAGAAAAAGGGTGTCAGTGCCTTTACAGGCATAAAGGTATTTATCCTTGCTTCTAGGTAGGATACAGGATCAGCTCCCGCTGTCCCCACTTCCAGGCCTCTGATCTGGAGCTTATTTTGGAGCATCTGCCGCTCTCCTGAGGTTGTAGGTGTGGTGTTGCGCTCTAGTCTCGCCGAGACGCCCTGCCCGAACGGAAGTGGTGGCGGAGAGCGCTTCCGTGGCAGCGGCGGACGGCGCAACGCGGAGAGGAGTGTGCCTCGCGCTCCGTGGCAGAGTTAGTTAAAATAAAACATTGAACTAAACCGACAGCCTCCAATCCTTTATTTATATAAGGGAAGCACTTTACAATGGCGACAAGGACTCGGTGAAGACCCCACGCGTCACCCGCAAGTTCACCAGCACAACATGAGGCCCCATAAACCACGGAGCGCGACAAAATACTGCCAGAGAAGGCCATGGTGAGTTAGAGGCACCAAAACGGCCAGTGAGAGCCCATGCAACCCTGCTCGTCCACGCACAGATGAGGGGCCCCAAGCCAGGTGTGCACGCTGGCCAGTCTAGACAATCCATAAAGAGTGGGCCCTGCACAACACACCCTACAGGGCAGAGAAGACGGCCAAGGGTCACCAGGGAGCTCCGGGTACCAAGTGGGCAGGAAGCAGCAAAGAAAGGACAGTGCAGGGCGGAGCCAGGAAGCACCACCCCACCTAGCCAACCGAAAACCTAGCACAGAAGAGCTAGCCGGCCAACACGAGCATTGACGGCAATCCACGGACGGTAAAGGTCTACCATTGCCACTACACTGGAGTTCCAGAGCACAAGCGAGGCGGGCGAAGGCAACGTGACCCCAACACAGCTCACAGATGACGAAGACACTGACGAGCACAGGGAGGTTCCGAGGGACGATAGCCAGGCCCAGAGGCAAGCACCTGCTAGAAGCACGATGTGCGCCAAACATTCTCATTGACCAACCCAGTCCCCTTCTTAGCAAAGCCAGGTCAGCCAGAAATGCCGTGGGAGGACTGGAGAGAGTATTTCAAAAACTACATCTCCGCATTGGAAGAAGAAGGAGGTGAAGCCTTTTCCAGCGCTAGGAAGAAGAAAATACTCCTGCACAACCTTGGACCAGCAGGCCAAAGGATATACCTTAATCTTGTGAAGGCAGAGAGACCATCCACTGACACGGACGTGTTTCAACATGCTTTATAGAATCTTGATGCACACTATTGTCCAGTGGTTTGCACGGCGATTGACAGGTTCAATTTCTATCAACGCAAGCAAGCCAAGGGGAAATCGGTGGATGAGTATGTTGCGGCCCTACAACAACTAGCAATCACGTGCAAGTTCGGAGCGCTAAAGAAGATCTAATAAGGGACCAAATCATAATGCACACCGTCAACACATCCATTAAAAAAAAACTGTGGGTGAACGGAGATGCCTGGCACAAGGAGGTTGTACCGTTAGTCAAAAAGGCGGAACTGTCCAAAAGATGTGCAGAGGCCGCACGCCACGAGAGCAAACCAGAACCAGCAGTGTGCAAGATTTTGAACCGGGACAACATAAACGCAAGACAACAAG
This sequence comes from Lissotriton helveticus, assembly GCF_964261635.1. Lineage (NCBI taxonomy): Eukaryota > Metazoa > Chordata > Amphibia > Caudata > Salamandridae > Lissotriton > Lissotriton helveticus. The sequence continues at coordinate 284,666,778 of NC_136060.1, forward strand.
GACAACAACAGGGGGCCAAGAACAAGCAAAGATATCAGCCCAAATCATCTAGGTTCGCCCGGCAACGCGTAGAAGGGAAGAATGCATGCTACAGGTACGGAAGTCAAACACATGCGGCCCACGACAAGAGTTGTCCAGCATTTAGAGCAAAGTGTTCCTACTGCGGCATATTGGGGCCCTTTGAAAAAGTATGCAGACGGAAGTCACAGAAAGCAGAAGTAAAGTTTGTGGTGCAAGGCGAAGATGGAGAAAATGGCAACACAGACGAAGGGAGTGAAGATGGTGTTCTGTGCATATAAGAGCAAGTGCTAGACATAGGAAGCCCCACGCACAAGAAACCAGCGTGTGTCACGACCATAGGAGGAGTACCTATAACCATGATAGCGGACTCGGGGTCACCCTAAACTATTGTGCAAAAGAAAGTATGGGAGAGAGACTTTGAACCCATAGTAGGGAATCACTTGATGCCCACGGACATACACCCGGTCACATTTACAGGAGAACCCATCCCCATGGTGGGGTTCCGCCACTTAAGGTTCGAATTCAACGGACGATCAGCCACAGGGAAACTGTACGTTGCTGAACTAGGACCTTCAGTACTAGGCAGGAAATATCAAGGAGCCTTAAAGATCAAACTCAATCCAGGAAGTGGCACACAAGTACTGATGACCGAAGATAACCCGCTCCCAGAAAAGAACACATGGAGGGAGGAATTCCCAGGAGTATTCCAAGAAACCATAGGACGGATGGCCAAGTTTGCGCACAAGGTCTGCCTAAAGGAAGGGGCGAAACCCGTAAGCCACAAGGTCCGCAACATCCCCTTTAGGAGCAGAAGAGAGGTGCAGGGAGAACTGCAAAGGCTAGAGGAAAACGGGGTCATTGAAGCCATTGAAAGCGCAGAATAGTTTGGCGCCCCTGGTGGTGGCACAGAAACCGAACTGCAAGGTACGGCTCTGTGTGGACCTCCGAGAACTTAACAAGAACATCATAGTGGACAAGTTCTCACTTCCCAACATAAATGAAATGCTGGCAGAAACCAAGGGAGTGAAATGGTTCTCCACAGTGGACCTTACCCCCGCCTACCACCAGATAGCGTTACACCGTTCTTGCAATCACTTGACGTCCTTCATAACCCCATTTGTTCAGAAAAATGGAGGACATCCAGTTCTTCCAGGACGACATCCTTGTGATGGGCAAGTCCCAGGCAGACCACAACGAGAAGCTGAGGGCAGTGCTAACAGTCCTAGCCGAGAACGGATTGACTGCCCAATGGGACAAATGTAAATTTGGGAGAAGGTACGTGACGTATTTAGGTCATGAGATACACGACGGAGGCGTTGAACCCAAACAGTCTAATGTCAAGGCCATCGCAGATGCACCCACTCCCACATCCAGAGAAGACGTCAGGTCCTTTTTAGGAATGGCTGAATTTTATAGTAAATTCGTCCCCCACTTTGCGACAAATATCCACCATTTAAGACAGCTCTTGAAGGAAAAGAACAAGTTCCAGTGGACAGAAGCAGAGCAAGGGGAATTTGAAGCGCTAAAAAAATTTTACGTGCGGCCATACCTTTACAAGGACTTGATCAGGACGCATTGTCGATCCTGACTACAGATGCCAGCGATAGAGGACTGGGAGCTGTCCTAACCCAAAGGAGTACCCAAGGAGAAGTCACCACCATAGGATTCGCCTCAAGGTCCTTAGCGCCGAATGAGGAGAAATTTAGCGTAGTGGAAAAAGAGATGTTGGCGGCAGTATGGGCGATGGAGCGTTTCAGACAATTCTTGTGGGGTGCTAAGTTTCTTCTGCGCACGGACCACAAACCCTTGGTGAAGGTCCTCACCTTGAGTGGTCATGCACATGCGACCCCCCGCATAGCCAAAATGACATTGAGGCTCCTGGACTATGTGTATGAAGTGGAGTATTTGCCAGGCAGAAGAACAAAGTGGCGGATTACTTAAGCAGGGCGGCTGCTAAAGAAAAGGCGGAGGACCAGAAACCAAATGAGTGGGAAGAGTATGCCATAGCCCTCATGGAAGACCAGGAGACAGCCATCAGTGCCCGTGAGTGGGAGACAGGGTACGAGGCGGACGACACGATCCAGGCTGTGAAAGGATACATAATAAGTGGGTGGCCGGACAAAAGATTACTGGACAGCATGCTGAGAAGCTACTGGGAAGTTAGGGAGGAACTTTCCATAGGAGAAAATCCAAGCTTTCTACTCAGGGGAGCTCGGGTAGTACCCCCGCAAGCCCTGCTGGAGAGAGTCCTGGCGATTGTACACGAGGGACATTTGGGAATCGTCAGGACCAAATGGAGGACTAAGGAAGCTTACTGGTGGCCCGGCATGGACAATCACATCGAAAGACATGTCTGGGAGTGTGAGCAATGTAGCAATGCGGACAAAACTCAGGTGCTGCTTCGATCCCCTCTGGGGAAGTATGACTGTCCAACAGGCCCATGGGAAGAAGTGTCTATCGATATCTTGGGCCCCGTCCAAGATGCCCAAGGGGTGCCCAAATATGTCAAGGTTACTATAGACCGGTACTCCAAGTAGCCGGAAGAAGTGGTCAACTAAACGGTGGATACAGACACGGTACTGTCATTCTTAACGGACCTGTTCTTAAGAGAAGGTATTCCTAAAGGGATAACGTGCGACAACGGGCCACAATTCAAGTCAGAAAAGTGGGCAGCATTTATGGAAAGAAATGGCATCACGGTGAGATATACCCCCATATACCATCCAACAGGCAACGGCCTGGTTGAACGTTTCAACAGGGATATAATGGGGTCAATCCAGGCAGCGATAAGTGCAGGAAAAAACTGGGAGAAGGAACTCAAGCGTTTGGTGTGGGCGTACAGAATCACCCCTGCGAGTACTGGGTATAGCCCGTTCCGGATTCTACGCGGGTGGGAACGCTTCACGAAAGATAACCTGGCATGGAAACATCTCATAGTGAAGAGCCACTGGTCCCCGGCAGTGGTCCGCAAGAACCTAGACAAAGCACAAGCTATATATACTGAACAATACAACAAGGACCACCTTGTCATGGAGACCACTCTGGAAAAGGGGGAGTGGGTGAGAATTAAACAACCTACATTGAAAAAGAAGGGAGAAAGCAAATACAGCCCCCCGTTGCAAGTGATGGAACCGTACAAGCGCTCAGAATTGTTTAGTGACGGAAAGATTTGGTCACAGGATAGGATGGCGAAATGCAACCGAAGTATGGACAGGGAATGTTCCAACAGACCGTACAGTAAGGTACCCAAGGAGGGAGCTACCAGGAGAGGAGAGTATCAGAGAACCAAGAGGAAATGGAAGCGAGAAGATTGGACCAGGAGGAAGAAGTGATGGAAGAAGGGAGTCAGGAATCCGATCTATTGGATCGCAGCGGAAGCCAAGGATGTGAGGAGAGAGTGCCTGAAACCATCCAGACACAGAGACAGCTAGAGTGTTCCCCATTCCGGGGAGTGGACACTAAGGTTTCCAGAACGCGACGTGGTAGAGAAGTCAGACTCCCAAAGAGGTTTGAAGATTTCGAGATGGAACACAAGTAAAACTGTTGCCTTTAGTATGTTATTGTTGTGCGAAAGGAGGGAGATGTGGTGTTGCGCTCTAGTCTCGCCGTGACGCCCTGCCCGAACGGAAGTGGCGGCAGAGAGCGCTTCCGGGGCAGGGGTGGACGGCGCAACGCGGAGATGTGCCTCGCGCTCCGTGGCAGAGATAGTTAAAATAAAACATTGAACTAAACCGACAGCCTCCGATCCTTTATTTATATAAGTGTTACATTCTCATCATAGTGTAATCAACCCCTGTATCTTTAAATGCTCCTTGTTATGTTTAGAATATTACAGTTCCATTAGAACTGCTGTCACTACAAGCCATCAGGCAGTTTGTTCTTCTGCTCTGCGCTGGCTAGCTGTCATTATCTGTTGCTGTGCTGCTTGCCATTAAAGCATATATCTACAATCAACTTGTCTGCGGTATTTATAACAAAATTTGGCGACGAGGTGAAGCAACAATCAAGCAGCACAGGTGTGGAACCAATTTTTGACAAATTCATCGTTTTTTATTTCGGGACTGAGTTGGAAGTACGCTGAAGCCATCTCGAGATCGGGAAAAATTTACAGACTATGTTACTGGAAATCCCGAAATTCTATTTCTAACCAACAGTGAGTGAAGCAATTTAATATTATTTTAAGATTACCGGACTTTGTTTATTTTCGACTGTGGATGCTGTGGCCAGTTCTCAGGGCTCGCGGAAGGCTCGTGGATCCTCCATTGAACGTTCTATGAAGACTCGAGGACAGCCGCTTGTCTTCTACGCAAGACTCTGCAACGCAGTACTCCTGGACTGCGAACACAAAAGAAGTACAACACGCATTTCATCATCACGTTCAACACGTGAATGCACGTTGCGTCATCGCGCACCCGGCGGCCATTTTGCGGATTGTGTTGCTATAGTTGCCATAGTTACACATCGGATCGCAAGGCCAAGTATCTCTTTTGTCGTTTTGATGAAATTTAGCGTATTAAGTGCTTCAGTTAGCATTTAACTTAAGAATCGCTTCAAAGGTCCAGTGGAAGTAAGTCGCTGCAGTTCAACTCTTTATTTTACTCGGAATTTTTTTTTTTTTTTTATTTCATCTCACAATTTGTTTGAAATACTAATTTATACACGATTACCTACTATTCCATTTCTTCATTGACTAGACCATGGATTGGTCATTGACTAAGTGAATAATTCTAGAATTCAGCCTCAGTGGAATTCAGACGCAATTACTGTTTGGGGCAAGAAAATTTTAGTTGGTTATTTTGAGTATAGTGTAATTTACTGTCATTTGAACATAATTTGAGACAATTTCAAACAACATGCAGTTTGATCCTCCAGAGAAGTTTCTACAAAATAAAGGCGATCCTCCCATACCGTGGACACGATGGAAAGAAGAATTTTTCAATTACATGAAGGCCATCGATGGTGATCGCATGGGGTCTGAAAGAAAAAAAAGTATACTATTGCATTGCCTAGGTTCAGAAGGACAAATGGTATTCAGGGCATTACCACCTATTGCGCCAACAGAGGGTGAGAGTGATACTTCAAATGTATATAAGGAAGCATTACTCAGAATAGAAAAAAGGTTTAAACCTGTGTCAAATATTGCCTTAAATAGATATAAGTTCTATATGCGTGCACAACATGAGTTGGAGTCTTTTGATGATTTCATCACAGCACTTAGGTCATTATCTATACACTGTAATTTCGGCACGATCTGTGATGAAATGCTAAGAGACCAAATTATTGTTCATGTCAGGAATAAGAAGACCCAGGAACGGTTATGGGAGTTGGGGGATCCAAAACTATCTGAAGCAATATCCATAGCCAAGTCATTAGAACAGTCTGAGAAATGGATGTTGACAGTTAAAAAACATTCAGAACATAAATCAGAGCCTATTGATGAGGTTTGTTTAGTTAAAAAAACAGATGTTCAAAGTGCTGTAAATTCACATTTCTCACAAAATGTAGCAAAGGCTAATAGTTCGGGACAGTTTAAAAGATTTGACAAAAATGTAACTTGTTACAGATGTGGAGGTAAAGGACATGTCGCTTCATATGCTGGATGTCCTGCCATCAATAAGGAATGTATTAAATGTGGCAGACTGGGGCATTTTTCAACTGTATGTAGAGATGTCAAGAAATTTGGACAGAATACTAGGAACAAGATAGCTTATGCATCTGAAGAGGGTGTGAAGACATGTAATTGCTCTTGCACTTCCAGTTCGTCTTGTTCTGATGAAAAAAAAGGTTTTGTGGTGTATCTTTCTGAAGATTTAAATTGTATTAATGCATGTTTGGAGGAGTTTCCAGTCAAAAAACCAATCTGTGAAATGTTTGTGTTAGGGGTGAGGATTGATCTGATGGCAGATTCAGGTTCCCCGTGGACGATAGTTACTAAGGATTATTTTGAGGAACGTTTAGGTTCACTCCTCAATCTAAGCAACATTGTACCACCGGATATCTCACCTTTGAGTTTTAACAGTACCAGGATTGATGTTTAAGGTTTTTTTTTGGTTGATCTTATTTTTAGGTCTAGGTGTGTTAAAGTAAAATTATATGTGGCAATAAAAGGCGTTAATGTTGTGGGTTGGAAAGACCAGTGGAAGTTTGGACTAATACTTAATCCACGTTCTAAGGATCCCATTTCTCTGGATAGCACATTTGAGGGCTGTTATGTTTCCTCAATAATTTCCCAAAATAAGGCTGACATGGTTCAATCAGAATTTGAGGATGTTTTTTCAGACAAGTTGGGTATGTTACAAAAAATTTCGCACCAGATAAAACTAAAAAAAGAGGTTTTGCTAGTCAGACAGAAGTTAAGAGGTGTGCCTATAAATGTCAGAGAAGAACTTAAAAAAAATTTGGATGACTTAGTTTCAGAAGGGATCATTGAACCTATAGAGTCAGCAGAATGGGTTAGTCCTATTGTTTTGGTGAGGAAACCCGACAAAAGTTTGAGGATGTGTGTCGACCTAAGAGCTTTAAACACTGCCATTATTGTGGATTGTCATCCCCTTCCCAACATAAATGAGGTTGTATCTATGTTGGAGGGAGCAAAAGTTGTTTCTACGCTTGACTTGAGATCAGCATATCATCAGATCCCTTTGACAGAAGATTCTAAATGTCTCACCGCATTCATTACTCCTCAGGGTCTATATCAGTATACTAGGATGCTGTTTGGGTTGGCATCCGCAGCCTCTGTATTTCAAAGGGTTATGTTTAATATTTTCAGGGATCTTGATAAATTTGTCAGGTGTTTTCAAGATGATGTCCTCATTTTTTCTGCCAATGCTGAAGAACATGTGTCACACCTGCGCTGCGTGTGTGAGAAACTTAGAAAAAATGGGCTCACACTTAAGGCGAAAAAGTGTAAACTTTTCCAGGACTCTGTTGAATATCTAGGTCACATGTTATCAGGTGATGGTGTTGTACCAAAAAGATCCAATGTTGAGGGTATTACCAACGCTCCTTCTCCATCCAACAAGGAACAGTTACTCTCCTTCGCAGGCATGTGTGAGTATTATAGTAAATTTGTAAATAACTTTGCAGCAAAAATGGAACCGCTTAGGAAGCTTCTTAGACAAGGCAATGTTTTTGAATGGGGAATTGAACAGCAAACTGCTTTCGAGAATATTAAGTTGGAAATTTTACATGCTCCAACGCTTAAACCTTTTTGCTTAAACAAAACTTGTATCATCACTGTGGATGCAAGCATGTATGGTATCGGTTCAGTGTTATCTCAGAAATCGGGGAAAGAGGAATGGAATGTGTGCTTTGCTTCACGGACTTTGAATGATAGTGAACGCAGATATGCTGTCATAGAAAAAGAGTTGTTAGCATGTGTGTGGGCAATAGAGCATTTCAGGAACTATGTGTGGGGCTGTAAATTTATTTTGAAAACAGATTATAAACCCCTTGTGAATATTCTTTCTCCAGGTGGGGGGTGGAATTCAACTGCACGTATTGCCAGATTGACGTCTAGGTTACAAGAGTACTGTTTTACACCAGAATATGTACCTGGAAAGAAAAATGTTATTGCTGATTTTATGTCACGTCTTCCCTGCCAAATGTCTTATAATGATAATTTGGATGATACTGATGTGGTCACATCTTTACAAGATGTTTTGACAGGTACGTTTGGGGATATTTCTGAGGAGTCTTGGTCTCTTGCAGATGAACAGGATCTTTCATTACAGACAATCAGAAAATATATTTTAGATGGGTGGCCTGACAAGAAAAATGTTACGGAAGATTTTATGCCCATGTTTAAAGTACATGATGAATTAGAATTAGAGAACAATTGTGTTTTTAAGTCTGGTAAATGTGTTCCTCCTTTTTCCATGCAAACTGTTATTTTAGATTTGGCACACAAAATGCATCCAGGTATGTCTGCAATGAAGCGTTTAATTAGAAATTATTTTTGGTGGCCAGGTTTCGATCGCATGGTTGATAGGAAGGTCAGAGAATGTTCTATTTGTATGGGTATTGAGAAAATGTTAAAAGTTAAGGTGCCTCCGTTGAAAACCACATCTTGGCCAATTGATCCCTGGAAAAAAATAGCGTTTGACATTTCTGGACCATTTATGTGTTTGCCTGCTAATTCTCGTTATGCCTTGGTTCTCATTGATTATCACTCCAAGTGGCCTGAGGTCAAATTTGTGTCTACGGCTTCAACATCTAATGTCATTGAATTTTTTAAGGAAGTGTTTTCTAGAGAAGGCTGTCCCTCAACCCTGGTTTCTGATAATGGAGTGCAATTAACTTCTTTAGAAATGGGAAATTTTCTCAAACGGCAGGATATTTTTCATCATACTGTCTCGGTTTATGAACCTCACGAAAATGGATTAGTTGAGCGTTTCAATAGAGTTTTAAAGGATTACATCTCTGATGTTGTTAAGTCTGGTGAAGATTGGAAGAATGTTTTAAGAGAAAAGCTATGGTTATATCGCATAACTCCACATTCAACTACTGAGCTTAGTCCATTTCGTCTTCTTAAGGGACGAGATCCTGCCTCTAGTATTTGTCCTTGGTGAATTAAAGAGAAGTGTCCTAGTAAGTTTTCTTCTGAAGTAGTCATTGATGATGTTGCTCACAAGATTGAGAATAAACAGGCTAAATCTAAAGAGTGGTATGACAATAAGTGGAACACCAAAAGTTCCAATTTGGCAGTGGGTGATTGGATCAGGATTAGGAGGCCAGGTTTTCTTACCAAGTGTTCAGATAAGTTTGGTAAACCCATGAGAATAGTTAAGCTTTTTCCTAACAGTGTTATCACTCAAGATGGTAAACTATGGAACATTAGACGGGTTGCTAAATGTCCGGAGTTCCATGAGCATTCTATTCCTGTTTCTCAACACAAATGTATTGATTCCATTGCTTCTAGGGTTAAGTCTTCTTCTCGCCCCATATCTGTACCTGGTAGATTTTCTGATTTTGTTTCCTAAGTTCTTTTCCTTTGTTCTTTCCTTTGTTTTCTTTTCCTTTCTTTCTTTCTTTCTTTTTTTCTTTCCTTCCTTTTCTTTCTTTTCCTATTGGGGAAGATGTGTTACATTCTCATCATAGTGTAATCAACCCCTGTATCTTTAAATGCTCCTTGTTATGTTTAGAATATTACAGTTCCATTAGAACTGCTGTCACTACAAGCCATCAGGCAGTTTGTTCTTCTGCTCTGCGCTGGCTAGCTGTCATTATCTGTTGCTGTGCTGCTTGCCATTAAAGCATATATCTACAATCAACTTGTCTGCGGTATGCACTTTACAGTAGGTCCTTAAGGATGCGCTCCGTTTCCTTTGGTCATCACGAATAAGAGTCATTTTGATAGTCCTGGCATCGGTTTTTGTTTCGAGGCTGGGGCACATGTGTTCAATGTCTGCCAATATGGAGTCCAATTTGGTCACTGCATCTCTGGTGGACTTGAGGTCAGGTACATGCCTTGCAGAGAGGGCTCCGGCTGGTTTGGGGCCATTGGAGTGGGGATAGGGCCGCCCCGCTTTCGCATTCCCTATGTTATATATGGCGAGAGGTACCAGCAAACAGGCCAGCTGCGGTGAGCAAAGGTTTTGCAGGCCGTGCAGCAGAAAAACACCCCCTCAGGCTTGAGGGGGGACAAAGCTGCATACCTGCGGCATTCGCAGCCCTCAGCAGCCTCACCAAGTGTAACCCCCCCAAGCAGGGTCAGCAGAAGTCTTGCATGAGGCTCCAAAACAGCAATCCTCAAGGAAACAAGCAGGAAGGAGGGCAGCGGGAGGCTCCCTCCGTCTGGCAGCACAGCTCCACCCCAATCGTGCAGGGGGAAAGGCAATATCACTTTCATGGCTCAACGATTTCAGCTCACTGACCCCAACTCCTCCGTCCACTGCTCCATGTTAGGGCCCTCGATAGTTTTGAGCATGAGACCCCCCCCCTCCGGCATTAGGCCCCGGCATCCATGTCTCAGGTGCAGGCTTCCTGGTGTCACTGGTCAAAACCAGCACAGGCGAAGGAGGGTCATGTCAATAAACACATCCGGTCAGACTGGGAGACCACAGCAGCTCTAACTTGTCACTGGCAATTCCAGCACCCCACCCCGAATCAGCCGCTGTAGGCGCGGGGGAGCACAGCACTGCACTCCGTGACCATCTCACCTCTCCGCTATAGCCACAGGTGCGATCCTCCAGGTGAGTGAGTTAGACAGAGGGGACACCTCAGTGGGTCCAGCAAATAAGATAACTGTGGTCCTGGCTGCACCATGGGCGTGGTCTAGACTCCAACAGCGCCCTCACCAAATAGCCGCCCAGACACACCGCGGCCCTCAGCCGCAACCTCCCTGGTAGTTGGGGTGCCATGGAGTTCCACCCCGCAGGTCCAGCAGCCCTCTCCCAACCGGCCACACTGGGGAGCTCGCAGGCCCGCTGCACAGGCCCTCCAGAAGGAGGCCGCCTCCATCACTCACCTCCGTCAGAACCCTCGCGGACCTATCCCCAGGGCCCAGACACCGGCAGGCCAACAGAGGTGCCCCAGCACGGTGCTTTATTAGGAGAAAGCGAGTGAGTACTGATGGCGTGGAGAACGGGCCGGTTATGGACTGATATAGCGGAGCAAATCATTTGTTTTCTGCCGTTTTAGACAGGTTAGTCATGCCCCATCTCAAGATGTACATGCTACTGGTACCATTACTTTCTCAAAGTACTTTATTTTGATTTTCCGCTTCTTTCATGGTATTAAATTTCTCCTGCTAAGAGTTAAGCACGCCTTATATTGAATCAACCAATAATCTTTTTTTAATTCTATCCGAAAAATTACAATTCTTACATTTTTTTCAGATTGTTTATTAGGGGGACGTTTCATAAAACAATAACAGTCATCACAAATCCATCATTGTGAATACAAAATATTTTGCCCCATTCATTGAGAAAATGAGTTTTAATAGTCTTAATCCGGGCTCAGGTTCTTTTAGCCTTGCAAAACATATGATGTATTTTTTTCACTTCTCTGGTGAGTGGGTGCGTTGTTCAATATGAATGCAATAAAATATATTTCAAAGAGTTAAACTGGATCCACTGATTCCTTCCTATTGCTGCTATATTTGAGTGGGAGTAAGCACTGCACATCAAGTCTTTCTCTTGCACCTAGTTCCCACTTAATACAGTACGCAAGACTGATTTCATATACATTAAAATCAAGCGACTGAAACAAGGGTCGCGATTCAAATGGGAGAATTCCAGTCTCGGTCTGATAACTTGAAAAGCGGCAGTGTTGTAAGTGATGATTTCAAACTGCAGAGAGAAGCTATTTATATTGTAAAGTGTTTGCAAAGTGCCAAAGTGCAGCTCAATCACTATTCAAATTACAGGACTTACAGAAGATTTTTCACACTGCTGTTTAAAGGTACTATAATTATATTTGTGTACTTTTTGTATTAAAAACATAAATGTCGATACGGAGGCACGCTGATTGTCAGTACCATGGAAAGCTTTGACACCTCTGTTGAGAGCAATGGAAAATTAAAAATATATGTTTTAATATGACAGACCAAGGACCATGGTTGCAGTAGCCATGGCAACTATGTGTTTAATTTGTCTGCTCAAAATGTTTCAAGAGTGTGCAATCACAATCCATTGGTAGAAACATTACTTAGCTTCTTCTCACTGTTTTTCATAAATATTTCAAGGTATGTCCTTTTCCTATTCTTTGACAGAGAAGTCTTATGCATTACTCTGTCTTAAAACATATTTTGCGTATCAGATTGTAATATGTAATGACAAATACGCGTTCATGCGTATTTAAAAAAAAACCTATTTTCTCAGAGAGACAGAGTTTCAGTATATCCCTGCTGCATGTGTGTTAGTGCCATATGCAACGTACAGGATGCGTGGATGTTCAAGTATGGTACTTCTTTGTTTTTGCAGTTTTATCTAGCGCACACTCAACCCGAAGATATGCTTTACATGAGCACCAGTTACGTTACACAAGGATACATTCATTTTCAGCGGGCACGGGGAGTTGAACTGATTTGACCAGAATCACAGAAAGCTGAGCCGGCGCTGAGACTCGAACCTGGCTCGAACCCCAGCTTCAAGTAGGCAGCTCTGGCCCTTGCACTCACACCTGCTGAATACAGACAATTGGAGAAGAGCAAAAGCAGCAATCTTCATTTTAACCAAAAAAGTAAAGCCCTCAGGCCAGTAGGCCTGGCCTTTCAGAAAACGGTAGTACCACAAGGCATACTCAGATGTCCCTCTAGAGGCAAATGCTTAAAAAATCGTTTAAAAAGCTGCAGTTGCGCAGATGGCGGTGGGAGAGGTGTGGCGCCGCTGCCAAGGCGACTGACGCTGGAATCTGGGGACCACGGTTCGATCCCCGGCTCCGGCGGCAGGTTAGCCCAGCACCATGTGACTCTGGGCAATAGCTCGCTTAATCTTCCCGACGGCCCCCCAGCGCCTAGAGACCCTTACGGGTGATTGTGCGCTTTACAAATGTGGACTTTACTTTAAATGGTCTTTTACAAAGCTACGAAAACACAACGTGTTGCTAGATGGCTCACCCTGGTGTGCTTGCGGCACCATTTTACAGTACCTTCAGCCCTTGGTTTCTAGAGCTGTCCACCATTGCCTTGATAATCTCAGGCTGTAACAGAAATATGAAGTAAGCAGATCCCCTTCAATGTCTTCTTTTTGTTGAAAGTAGGACAGAACAATGGCAAAAAACCTCAACAGTGCTTTTGTTTTCCGCACGACTGCTCATAGAGAGGGTGTACCCTCAACAAATGCATTTGCATATTTACTTTTCCTACTGCAATGATTTGTGCATATTTTCGATATTCTAAAAAGCCAGAACTGGATTATGATGATAAATCATTGCAGCTTTCAGTGCCTATCCTGTGTGTTGTGGAAAAAGGTGACAACACAATGTTATACACAGATATTCCCAGTCACTAGTAAATGGAAAGCACTACATTGAGCCACAACCAGCAGCTATTTACCAGTCTCTTCAAACAGCTTCTCAGTAACCTCTCCTTCTTTCTAAAAAATGATGATAGTTTCAGTGAATGACATGCATGTTATGGAATATGACTTCCTCATATCAATACGTATTGCCAGCTATTGGCACATACAAGGTGCCTTCAGGAACGCCAGCTCTGGGACTGTTGGACGCCTTTTTACGTCGATGTACACACATAAAATGTCATTGCTTGACATGAAAAGAGTTGACTCCAGACGTTCGCTGAGGCATTGTCCCCATGCGACTCTGGGCAATAGCTCGCTTAATCTTCCCGAAGGCCCCCAGCGCCTAGAGACCCTTACGGGTGATTGTGCGCTTTACAAATGTGGACTTTACTTTACTTTATGCTGTATATTATTGTTGACAAAAGCAAAATGGGAATTACCCTCAATTAGACCAATGGACGAAGAGAGATCAAAGATAAGGTCAAAACTCCTTGGACAATGGAAGAAGAGATAAGAAAGAAACAGCAACAATCTCAGAGGTCCTGGAGAGAGCACACCAGAAGCAGACCCAGCTCTGACAAGGAAACAGTAACTGCCAGGTCAAGTTGTTAAAAGGAAGGGAAGAAAGACCAGAAGATGGTGGACCTCACCGGCAGGCTGCAAGGAAGAGTAGATGCCTGAACACTAGAACCAGATGGGCAGACTGAAGCTGAGGCCGAAGAAGTTCTACGTTTCCTGTGCTGCCAATGACAATATCTACATCAACTCCATTGAAGAAAAGGAAGGCAAAACCAAAATAGAACACAACTCAATTGCAGTAGTCAAGGATCTCCAAGAGGAGCAGAATAGGTTGCATGGGAAACCAAAGTCAGTTAAATTAGAGGAGCAGGAACTAACATGAACAAATGTGCCAGAAACCCAGACAGAGGTTCTATTAATGAGACACAGGACGTCTGAGTGGTAGACTTGAAAGATGCCTATATATTGATAGCTAATCTTAAAGTTATAGTTAACAAGATGGCTACATTGTTGTTAACCAGCTCAAAGTGGTGATATATTTTCTATCTGCTCAGAAGCAAAATGTAGTTTTTTGCAAGAACGTGGAATTATGTACACCCAGTTGTACAACCGTCTCAAATGTTAGTGGAAACATGACCCATCTTTCTGGTGTGCAATTCAGGAGTAGGCATGGCCTTTAAGACAAAGGGGAAGCACTTCACAGCTAACTATGTAGTTCTGGCCATGGACGGCTGGCGGTCAGGAGACCAAATGACAAGTGTTCACTTTGATAATTTTAAACTCTTACTCCTAATCATACTACACAACATTCCACCATATAACTCTCGCAATTATACCTCATGATTCTCAATAGGTCGAAATAAAATATCACTAAAAGCTTGGACAAATATGTGTCTATAATCACACCCTCTATATTAAAAATATAAATGATATATTTTTAAAAAATGTGGATGATCCTACTAAAACCCAATATTATGTAGGAGGCAAGATGGCGACCGCTAGCTTAGCGGTGTGAGTGGCCTCCCGTCTCGCTCCCTGATTCCCTGACCCGAAGAAAAGTGGCGCTGAAAGAAGACTGACTGGCCGACCCTGGTTCCACAGTGATCTCGCGGCTAAATTCACGGAGCCTCCGGTGTGAAAAACGCTAATTTAACACAGTTACCCTCGCCTCTAACTTGCAATAGTATCAGCTGCTCCCGCTGAAGCTGCTATCGGAACACCATTCACCACGTTTCCCGGCTCCCCCCTCCTCGTCATTACCGAACTGAACTCACCGCTTGTGTGATTGTGACTCTATCGGTGCTGCCCGCATTTTACATCGACTGTCTCCTATGTGGCTTCTTCTCGTCCAGCTCCCCCGGCTTCGATATTTCACCTGGCGTTTTCCGTTCCGGTGGGCTAGGCAGCCATCGCTTTGTTCTGTCTTGGCTCACTCACTATGCCGCCAAAAAATACTAACCTTCAGGTGAAACCCCCAAACACCCGTAGTGGGAAGAATAAGCACGCTCAAACTAATGGCGCAGAGGAGCTGGAAGCTGCTAACTCAATGTGTGGGACATCTAAAACTGGTGAGTCTACATTAGCTTCTTCTGCTAAACAAGCATTTGAAATGCAATAGGTCTCGCAGCATTAGAGTTAGTGCATTTAGAATTGTTTATGGGTTTTTTGTTGTAAATCTTTTGCATTTTTATTTTTTGTAGCCAATGCTAAAGAATTACAAATCAAAAAAGCAATAAACAATTGTAAAAGCTGTAACTAAAAATCCTGTGAGACCTATTGCACTGTGTGAGGGTGAGGTGTTGAGGGTGAGTGAGGGTGGGGGTGAGTGAGGAGTTGAGTGTGAGTGAGGTGTTGAGGGTGAGTGAGGTGTTGAGGGTGAGTGAGAGTCAGAGTGAGTGAGGGTGAGGGTGAGGGAGGGTTATTGTGAGTTAGGGTGAGGGGTTGAGGGTGGGTGAGGGTGAGGGTGAGGTGTTGAGGGTGAGTGAGGATGAGTGAGGGTGAGTGAGGGGTTGAGGGGGAGTGAGGGTGAGTGAGGGTGAGTGAGGGTGACTGAGTGTGAGTGAGGGTGACTGAGTGTGAGTGAGTGTGAGTGAGGGTGAGTGAGGGTGAGTGAGGGTGAGGGTGAGTGAGAGTGAGTGAGGGTGAGGTGTTGAGGGTGAGGTGTTGATGTTGAGGTTTTGAGGGTGAGGTGTTGAGGGTGAGGTGTTGAGGGTGAGGTGTTGAGGGTGAGGTGTTGAGGGTGATTGAGTGTGAGTTAGTGAGGGTGAGGTGTTGAGTGTTAGTGATGGTGAGGTGTTGAGGGTGAGTGAGGGTGAGGGTGAGTGAGGGGGAGGGGGAGGCGTTGAGGATGAGTGAGGTGTTTAGGGTGAAGTGTTGAGGGTGTGGGTGAGGAATTGAGGGTGAGGGAGGGTGAGTGTGGGTGAATTGTTGAGGGTGAGTGATTGAGGGTGAGGTGTTGAGGCTGATGTTTTGTGGGTGAGTGAGGGTGAGATGTTGATGGTGAGTGAAGGTGAGGTGTTGGGTGAGGCGTTGAGGGTGAGTGAAGTTGAGGGTGGTCACTGCAGCACACGCATCTTGCATCAGTCATAATGCGCATCTGTCATCTGCACGCATCATGCATCCTTTGCTACTATGTCATCCATGTGCCCCTGCTAATTGCATAATAATTTGTATTGATAGAAGTGATCGGCAAGTGGATCGGCATCTGTCATCTTGCACGCATCTGCCATCACGGCCGTGTGTGGTAAATACCTTTTGTATTATTATACACCTACTTGGATAGGATCCGTTAGTATGTCAGGCATTCGAATTACAGCACGTCTCAGCAGCGAACGTTTAACTCAATTAGACAGGCTGCAAGGGCGAAGGGGCGAGAAGTGGGGAGAAGTGTACAGGGAGTGGGGGGGGGGCAGTCTAGGACTTAAAGCTGTCTGTGTGAAGAAGAGATGGAATATTCAAGGGTGTTCCTAGTTAGCGACCAGCCACGAGCACAGCTGTGGCATCACGTCACCGGGTGAAGCGGGCACGTGCCGTGAATGCCTCTTCAAGCCGTGTGAAGGTGACCTTGTAAACCCTTGTGGAAATGCCACGTCCTTTGATGCTTTTCATTCCTTCTGGGCCACCTCGGCTGCGAACACGGTGCGCTTTCATATTTCTCACGCATACATATCACCAACAGAGCGCGGGCGCCCGGCGCGTGCCCTTGATGCTGAAACCAAAAAAAAACGTGAATGAACACAAACACGAAAAGTGCATGCCCCGTGTCTGTGAAGGTTCTTCTGAAGATGCGGATACACAGTGGGCAGTAGAAAGTGGTTTACGTGCAGGTGGGTGAGAAAGGAGCGTCACAGACCATGTCTGGAAAGCAGCGCCCTGTGCCAAAGACCAGGGCGCGCCTCCGCCGGGGCGGGGCGGTGACTCGGAGGCGCTGGCTCCGGCCCAGCTCGCTGCTCGCCAGCGGTTACCAGATTTGAAAATGGATGTTGAGCTCAGCCATGCCTCGGAGTGCGACCTGCAGGAGATCCCCGCACTTCAAGGCGCTGCGGAGGCTGTGGCAGTGCTTCCTCAGGCCTAGGAGGCTTCTTGGCGCTGGACGCTGCCGAGGCTGGTAAGCGGAGGGAAATGGCGGGAATCCTAGAAGTCACAGTGGGGCTATAACTGTGGGGTGTGCAGAGCGTGCACATGAAATGATGCTCGCAGGAAGCTATAACGTGGGAACGAGTTTGGAAAAAGTTGTGGAAAGATGTTTACGAAGAACGTGTGCATTCAGGGTCCACCTGATGGCACGCGCTCAGGAACAGAAGGAGGTTGTAGTATTGCCCCCACATGGAAGCGCTTATTAACAAGACGGAGGGAAGAGAGGGGAGGGGGGAGGAGAAATGCGACACGGCGGGAAGGGGAGGGGGCGGAGCGGGTACAATAAACAAGACGGAGGGAAGAGAGGGGAGGGGGGAGGAGAAGTGCGACAGGGGAAATGCGAGGCGCTGGCTCCGGCCCAGCTCGCTGCTCGCCAGCGGTTACCAGACTTGAAAATGGATGTTGAGCTCAGCCATGCCTCGGAGTGCGACCTGCAGGAGATCCCCGCACTTCAAGGCGCTGCGGAGGCTGTGGCAGTGCTTCCTCAGGCCTAGGAGGCTTCTTGGCGCTGGACGCTGCCGAGGCTGGTAAGCGGAGGGAAATGGCGGGAATCCTAGAAGTCACAGTGGGGCTATAACTGTGGGGTGTGCAGAGCGTGCACATGAAATGATGCTCGCAGGAAGCTATAACGTGGGAACGAGTTTGGAAAAAGTTGTGGAAAGATGTTTACGAAGAACGTGTGCATTCAGGGTCCACCTGATGGCACGCGCTCAGGAACAGAAGGAGGTTGTAGTATTGCCCCCACATGGAAGCGCTTATTAACAAGACGGAGGGAAGAGAGGGGAGGGGGGAGGAGAAATGCGACACGGCGGGAAGGGGAGGGGGCGGAGCGGGTACAATAAACAAGACGGAGGGAAGAGAGGGGAGGGGGGAGGAGAAGTGCGACAGGGGAAATGCGAGACGGCGGGAAGGGGAGGGGGCGGAGCGGGTAAACAAAGACGGACGTGCACGCGCTTTTAAGCTCAATGCGCATGCGCATTGAGCTTAAAAGTCACGGGCACTGCAAGGAATCGCCACGATTCCTTGCAGTGTGGATAAAGAGCGGATAAGTCCCAATACTCTCGCCTTGCTCGATGCGCATGCGCATCGACAGGCGAGACCTAAAAAGGGGGAGAGCCTTCGAGCAGGAGCTTTAATCAAACTGTACCTGCACTCTTTGAGAAACAAGCTGCTAAAAATTTAACTAATCAGCGCACATTGACATCGACTGTCCCTCTTGCACCAGCCGACACAGGAGACCCAGCCCAGCACGACAATATTGATAATACTGAGATCATTGAGGGTCCCTCACAGGCTACGGGGGTAGATGGAAATGTTGCTGCAATCACTGTAATTAATGAGATTTTATTAAACCCCGATTCTGAATTAGAAGTGATGCATTCTCTTGAGCCTTTGCCTGTATCTGGATCATCGTCGCACAGCATTCTGGGATCCGTAGTTTCAAGTACCTTGAATACTACTGTTGGTGTTGGAATTGGAGGTGGGGAGCTACTTAACGCTACTATTAATGTTTTGACTAGCCCTA
This sequence comes from Lissotriton helveticus, assembly GCF_964261635.1. Taxonomy (NCBI): domain Eukaryota; kingdom Metazoa; phylum Chordata; class Amphibia; order Caudata; family Salamandridae; genus Lissotriton; species Lissotriton helveticus. Next base: position 284,685,441 of record NC_136060.1, read on the forward strand.
TGGCTATTTCTGCTCAGCCCACATTAGTGTCTACTGAAACTTTGCGTCAAGAGACTGCCTTGGAGTCTAGTGAATTTTTTTTTTCTATGTCTGACCTCACATCCGATGAAAGTTTGGACAAGGACTGGGCTGATTATCCAGAGGACAGCAGCTTGGGAGAGGAGACGGGGGCAAGTGAGACGTCACCTGGTTCTAGCGTAACTGTAAAGAAACATAGGGTCAGGAGGACATCCTCATCTAGGAACAGATCTAATGGGGCAGAGGACCCTCTATCTCCACAGTCTAATCTCCTAAATGAACAAGTTATTTTTGAAGAACCTGATTCTGATCCATGCCCGGCAGTGACTCTCTCCATGATATACCAGACAATGCTGGTTCATAGATCAGACACAAAAATGGAGATTGCCCGCACACAAGGCACATGCCAAAAAGTGAAAAATGCTGTGCGCCGTATTACTAAAATTTGTACCGACATGACGGCCAAAGTGTCAGAAGCCAAAACCAGGATATCCACCCTTGAAGATGAAGTTGCCACACAAAAGAAGGAACTTGCCTCTGTTAAAGCACAACGGGATGATGTCTGCTTCAAGCTCGCTGAGTTGGAAAATTAATCGCGGAGAAATAACTTGCGTGTGTTAGGAGTCCCTGAGAATCTTGGTGGAGAGGATACCCGGAAATTTATCTGTGAACTTTTTTCGGCAGCATTCCCAGAACTCACTTCTTGGGACTGGCCGTTGGTCAATGAGCGCGCTCATCGTTTTCCATTTCAAATTAAATCTAAGCTAAAAGAAGGAGAGTACCCGAGAGCCATTTTGGTCAGATTTAATAGTTTCTTATCCAGAGAAGCTATCTTTGATCTGGCCAGACCTGACAAAAAGTGTTCTGCTAATGGTTGTTGTTTTTTTGTGAGACCGGATTTTTGCAAGTCCACTGTTACTAAGCGGTGTCAGTTAAGGCAATTAATAGCAGGCTTCCAAGAAAAAGGCGCCACTGTCTATTTACAAAATCCAGCCAAACTCAAAGTTATTTTTAAAAATCAAACAAGATTTTTTATTTCAAGAAATTTTGGCAAAAGAATATCTCGATTCTCTATGATCTAATCCTTATTTTCAGTAGAAATTTAATTTAAAAATGTCATAGCTATGTTGGATTGATATCGTTAGCTGGCTGGATTAAGCTGAATTTTTAACACTAATTTTTTCTTTTTTTTGGGTCATCCGGGAGGGGGGCGGGGAGTCACTCTGTGATCCCATGGACTGGCTGTCCCTGTGCCTCATAAGGTGGGTTGGCGTGGGGGGAGGGTATCAGGGGAGGGTAGGGAGGGTCTGGTGGGGTGGAGGCGGTGGTGGGGGTGTAATTCAACATCAGTCGAAATTGAGCAAGATATGATGATAATAAATGGTTATTTGCAGGATACGGAGTGTTGTCCAGACTGGCTTACAAATGATGTAATATTGGGCAAAGTAATGAAATTTTTAGTTATTGTGATTTGTTTCCAACTTTATTAGGAGCCATGTTTGATAGACCGTTGTTTTCTAATCGTTTTTAGTGTTTTATCATCCAATGGATAGGATAATTAAAATTTGCACTTTCAATGTTAACGGTCTTAATGATGCTAAAAAGAGAGGTATTTTGACCAAAATGATTTATTTGTTGCAAATAGATATACTCTGCCTTCAAGAGACACACTTATCATGGGAAAAAAGGGATTTGTTAAAGAATCTGGGATTGGATGTGTTAATAGTTTCTAGGCAGACAGGCATTAAACGAGGTGTAGCTATACTCATGCGCCGAAATTTGGGTACTGTAATCAAGACCTCTGCTGATAAGTGGGGCCGCTGGGCCACGGCGGAACTTTTAATATCTCAGAACAGGTTCATGATTTACTCAGTCTACGGCCCCAACCTGGATGACTCTGAGTTATTCAATTATTTAAATCAGGAGCTTGCTCTTAGCAGTATTCCCATTATTTTTTGTGGGATCTCAATATTCACATTGAGGCTGACTTCAACATCAGACAAAATCAAAGATATAAAGGCTTGAAGCCACGGTCGTTTAAGGCTTTGCGATCCCTGGTATTAGATAATGCTTTATCTGATGCCTGGCATATCGCCCACCCAGATGAGCATGGTTTTACTTTTTTCTCTGCTCCGCATAGGAAATTTGTCCGTATCGACTACTTTTTTTTATCTCAGTTTTTTTGGGATAAAATTGGGTTAGAAGTTCTGCCTAAACTATTATCTGATCATAACCCTCTCTGCTTAAAGCTTAGTTTTTCATTAGTTGGACAGGGCAATAAATCAACCTGGACGTTCCAGCGGAATTTACTCTTACAACCAGATTATATTCAGTTTATGGCTAATGTTATCCAGGAGTTTTTTGAGATAAACAATGAGTCTGCTTCAGTTCCGGTAGTATGGGTCACATTTAAATCAGTTGTACGTGGAGAGACATCAAAATATGCTAACCTTCAATTAAGGAACAAGCGGAACAAATTTAAAAAGGATTGTGATATGGTTCTATATGCAGAGAAACGGCTTGCGGAAAGCATTAAATTGAATAGAGAAATAGAGGAATCCCAACTCGATCTGTGATGTATTTCCTATGGGTACTGTATCGATCCCCCTATTCCTGACCCTTTTCTGGTTAATAAGTAACTAGCAGCCATCTAACGGCGCAAACACCCGTTATCTGATTTAGCCACACCACGGCACAGAAGCGCGTTATCTGATTAAGTCATAACGCATGCCATCTAATTAGGCAAGCGATATTCCTCCAGCCCCCTGATAGGCATACGGAGTTCTCAAAACAAATCAAACCTACAGCGACCTGGGAAAATCCCCGCAGCCATTGTTTTGATTTCATCGAGAACTTCAGTAAAGAATGTGCGAACGAACCCGTTCGTATGACATCCTTATTGACGTATTTATGTCCATCCTTACGTCAATCTCGGCACCTTTCAGGTATAAATATTACCGACATTGCCTTAAGCAAACACACGCGGTGGTGACGAGATTGGAGCAGCGAGACTTGCCGAGGAGCCCAGCTGAGAGCGAAGCCCACAGACGCTGCCCCTCCTTCCTGACGCGCTGAGAGAGAGAGACGCTGCTTTTCTCCTGCCGAGAAATCCAGCTCCGGCGCTTCCAAGCCGCCCTCGCAGGCAGCTGGAATATCAAGACCTGGGATAAGAGATACCAGCCCTCAACCTTCTAGATCCCAGGTACGGAACTGAATAACCCCTTGCAGAGAATTCTTGAGTCAGTCCCTTGGCAAAACATACTTAACTTAAACTGCTACTTATCTACTCCCGCCCACGTATTAGGCTTAGGTCAGGTACACTGGGGTAGGCGTGGTTAGAAGCACCAGTTGAGTACGATTAGTCAAATGTATATATGTATGTATCTATTTTATCCATTTTAAGTATCATATGGCTCAGAAACCATATCAATGCTGTTACAGTATTATTTTATAATTCTGTCTTTACTGTATGCACTTTACTTAACTATAAGTATTGCAATAATAGCGATTCATTTCTCTTGTACGAGAAAAGAGACTGATCAATAAATAACATCTTTTTATTGAACACGCCCATCTCTTCCTTTCTCTACAAACTGGTGAAACTAAGAATGCACTGAACTGACTGAGTAAAATAAGTTGTCTTTTGTTTTCACACGACTCTAGAGATATACTCTTGATTAGGGGAGAGCAAAGTTGTCATGTTCTATGGTTGTCAGAAACTAAATCCCTTCTTGTCTATCCAGGGAGGTTCAGATCCTCTTTGCCTATTCGAGAAAGTTTCTAGTGAACTCTGAGCTAGCTGGCAAACACAAAACTTTAAGTCTAATATCGTCGGTAGAAGACCTAGTTAACCTCTGCCCTAGGTCTATACTATTGAAGATATTATTCCAATGCGCAGAGCCTATTGGGATAATAGGAACTACACTACATGGCGCCCAACCGTTTGGATAGGCGATAAAACTAACGCAAGGCACTAGAGTAACTCAGTCGTGCTTTTTCACACAGACCCCCTTTACTCCAAAGACGTCTGGAGTGGGTAAAAGGTCATATCCGCCAAACTTCGCAGGAGGAGACTCCTATGTATGGTTCTTGGTTTATTCAACGTGGAAGGATACACTGTTCCAAAATATTGTGCATCTAATCTTTGTTTCCGTGGAAACCTGATCTGCAAACAAACAAAATAACCTTTCTAACAGTAAAATGTCAGACAGTGAAGTAGAAAGGGAGACAGCTAGAATAGCAGCTGAGCTCATAGCAGCTGATAATACTCTGCTGCAAAATGACCCGGATATAATACTCATCCCGGTCAACATAAGAAAATCTATAACTTTAAAACTTATAGAAAATGGGCTGACACCAAGAGGTGGTACAGTCATATTCGTAATTGAGGCACACGAATATCGGCAGACAGAGGTATTCTATTCATGGATAAACTTTCCAGCAGCAAACGCTGTAACAAAGGACTTCCACTATTACAAAATAGAGGAACCTCCTAATGAGTACACTCCTTTCGAGGAGGTGGAAATACCACTCAAATTCCAAGAGCACCTGCTCTTGTTTAATGGCGCCCTAAAACATAATAATCACATCACCAGGCTCGGTCCACTAGGTAGACCAGGAGCAACGTTGCCGGTCCTAGCCGGATACACACCACATCCAGACATTGAAGAAATGCCTGCAGCAGACCTTTTAGCACAGCTAAAACAATTAATAAAAATACATAGACAATTAGTCCAATATGTAATGCGGACTTCAACAGTCCAACCAGCAATTAAAATTCCACAGCTGACCCCTCATCAGGGGAACACAAATAAAATTACACCACAGAACATACTGCCCTGTCTAGGTAAAGTACCCGCAAAACGGGAACAAATTCCTTTCTGGCTAGCACAAAAAATTTACTCAAATAGAGGCAGTGTTTCCAGATACCACCCCTGTTGAGAAACACAGAATTCTGACTATCTGTCTTCCAATGGGAATCGCACCACATGTGGAGGACTGTGACACTTGGGGAACAGTCTTTGCTTCCATTTATACAAAAACACATGGTGTGCCATCCATGTCAGTAATACCAGATGGGCTAAAACAAATCCAAGATGAATACGGTCCAGAACCCGCTTTAACTCTCGGTATGAAATTACTGAAAGACTTCAAGCAGGTCTCGGCAATATTATTAGCCAATATAAAAGGAGAAGCAGCAAATGTGGCGATCCGCCAGAGGTTAAAAGAGACAGATATAGCAGACCAACCATCTGAAATTGCCAGAATTATAGAAAAATCCTATGAAGAACTAGGAAGAGATAGTTTGGGTGGAATACCGGTGAACTAATTGAACCCAACTAATTGAAAGTCCTGAAAAGGTATTTATTAAAAATAATCTAAACACTCAAAAAAAGAGCTGGGATGGAAATAAACAATCCACTCCTAAAGAAAAAAGATTCCAGTCCAGAGGAAGGTCTCCTCGACGGAGAGAAAGATCTCCTGACCAAGGACGCAAGTCTCCCCAAAGGGAGGCCTCTGTGAAAAGATACAACCTTAGAAATAGGGATAATATAAAAAAACCTGATAAATATCAAGATATTGATACACGTCCCTCTCAGTCTTTTCAGACTTCCTCGCAGAAATCGGAAAGAAGAGGACGATCAGAACACAGGGAAGAGCACGTCAAGTCCAAAGACAAGGAACCTGCTCATCAAAATAAAAAATTAAAATTTCCAAAGAAGAAGGTAGCCAGTATCAAAGTAATAAATCATGCCGAGAATACTGAGGACACAGCTGAAAAACGGAGAACGGGCTCAGACAATGCTAGACAGCGCAGCAGAAGTGAGCATAGCTCGCAAAGTCCTTATGAATCATCTGGAGACAGTGGACACGAATGAATACATTCAAGTGGAAACTGCAGATACCAGAGTTAGCAAACCTCATAAAATATATGAAATAACATTGCGTATAGAGGGGGATAAGACTAGAAAAATAAGGGGACTATTTTGGGATAATCTCTCCAAAGGCTATGACATCCTTCTAGCTGAACGAGACTGGCCACCCGAGTTTGTCAGGGAGTGCCCACATGGCGAAGAAATAATTATGCCTGCCTTCTCAAATCATATTCCAATTCATAAAAAATATACACTTGCAAGAAAGTGGGCAGTAGCTCAAGCCCCTGCCTTATATACAAATCATGTGGGATGGGATGAGGACTCTCCTCCTCACAAAATCCAGTTAAAATCACAACCTACTGCACAGAGGCAGTACCCAATTAAGCAAGAAGCTAAAAAGCAGGTAAAAGAGATCCTAGATCAACTTGAATACCAGGGGGTGATTGAAACTTGCACCTCACAAATGAATAATCCTTTGTTTCCTGTCTCCAAACCAGACAATTCATATCGTCTTGTTTTGGACTACAGACACCTTAACTCATGTTGCAAAACCTTTGCAGTACAAAACTCGCATAGTGCTGCACTAATGAATAACATAGTGCGCACAAAATACAAAACAACATTAGACATCTCTAATGGATTCTTTTGTCAAAATATAGCACCAGAGAGCAGATATTTGACGGCGTTCTCAATAAATGGCGCGCAAAAACATTTCTGTCGTTTGCCCCAGGGGTTCAAGAACAGCCCAGGATTATTCTCAGCGAGAGTAACAGAATTACTACAAACATATGATGACGAGGCATTATCTTATGTCGACGACATCTATCTAACAGATGATGACTTGGATACTCACTTGAAGCGAGTGAACACCATAATACTTGGGTTCGCAGCAGAGGGTTACAAATTCAACTTTAAAAAGTCAAGAATTGCCCATCTAACAGTCCTGTTTTTAGGATATGAACTATCAAGTGAAGGCAAAAGCCTGGCTGACAATTTCCTAGAGAAATGTGCTGTAATTCAAGCACCTAAAACATTAAAAAAACTTACAATCAATTCTAGGCTTCCTGAATTTCGGAAGAACTTACATTATAAATTATGCAGAGAGAGTTAAACCTCTCTATGATCTAATAAAACCAGATTTTAAAAGAATCAACTGGACTCAAAGACGCACAGAAATTTTGAGATCTTTACAAACAGTCATGTTAGTTAAAACAAAATTACAAACATGTGATAAAACACGCAACCATGTGATTCGAGTCATCCCAGGAAGATGCGGATTCACATACCTGACCTCTAATGAGGGAGAAAAGGTACCAATTGCATACAAAACACACTTGTACACAGAAGCTGAAAAGAAGTTCAGTATTAAAGAAAACATTGTTCATGCAGTTCAAACAGCTATAGCAAGAGAAAAAGACAAAGCTGACGGTAGACGTATTACAGTCAGAACAGCAGAATCAGCCTTTGAGGCATTAACAACCCCATGTAATTTACCAACCACAGCATTGAATCCAGAGTGGATACAATGGGTAAATTCAATTACTACAGAGAAAATATACTACTATTTTGATCCAGAATTGAAAGAATTAAAATATCTAGATTATGAAAAAACATACCCTCTGCCAATCGACATTCTGCCCTTACGACAGTACGCCTGTATAATTTATACAGGCGACCATGCTCAACCCTCAGTTTGGGGAGAACAAGCATACAACGCCACATGTGAAGTTACAAAAGAAGTGTGGCGCGGAGGTAAACTAAGACCTCTATTGACAAAAACACACTCAGTGAAGAATAATTCAGAACAACAAACTGAAATTATAGCGTTAAAAATGGCGCTAGATAATGCCGATCGCGAATTCCCGACACTTATAGTGTGCGATTCGCATTACTGCGTCAAATCATACAATAACGATTTACAGAAATGGATTCAGAATGGTTACAAAGATGACACAGGTGCCACAATAAAGCAGAAAGCGCTTTGGGAACAAGTAGTTCTTTTAAAGAAAGAACTACCAAAAACTCACATGATACATTCAGTGATTCATCAGCGTGATGGCGTTCACGTTGCAGGGAATTCATTGGCTGAGACAGCCACAGCGGTTGCAACTAAATCGGCTTCCGTAGCTACAAAAGAGCGTACAGTAAAATACATTGACGGTGAAACTGTGCTGGCGGTAAAAACGTCATCAAAAGGCGACTGCTCAGCGCTACCGATCAACTATCCACTCAATTATACCTACATAATCGATGCAAACTCCGTTCCTTTTGCTCGAATCCCTGGAGTGGGGGACAGAGTAATTCCAAACATGGACAGGAGAGGCTTGTTAATCGCAGACGCACATATGGGTGAGGGTCTTAGACACCTCAAGCTAAAAGATTCCCTAGAAGAATTACAATCAGTGTACTGGTGGCCAGGCATGAGTCTGCATCATCACATTTTTGCAAAAAACTGCCCAGACTGTAACAGAGATCGCAGTGGCGAGCGAGGAGGACTATTGCCATGGCATTTCGCTCCAGATAAACAACAACAATAAGAAAGTACCCATCATGAAAAAAGCGTCATATTAACATAAAAAGACTAATTTTCACTTATAATGTAGACCCCAGCGCTCGGCTGACGTCTGGACTGTTATAAAAAGATTTGCGAGTCTATAATGGCATATACGCTAGGAGCATGCTACGTTTTGACTAATATTTTCCCTTTAGCCCTCAAGCTTATGGGGAAGCATGGCCAAATGAGCATTGCATAGCGGGACTCTTCTCACTTCCTTCCTGAGGGATACGGGATGGTGTAAAGAAAAAACCAAGGCATAAAGCTATCTATAACGGAAAAGGTATTAGGTTCGGGAGCTGGGTGGGTCAAACATTTAATAAGTGTCCAACGTAGTCTAAATAACCTGCCAAGAAATTCTCTGAAAGGATTCAGTCCGTACGAACTATTATTCGGGACTAGAATGATGATCCAAGATCTTGATAGTCAGACTTCAGTGGTTAAAGATAAATGCTTTGATATCAAAGATCGTTTGGCTATTTTACAGGACTTAAATGAAACAAGGAAAGACCTGAGCAACATAAAGTTGACACAGCAGCCAACAACCACTGAAGAGAAACCACCTGTCCCAGCAAGGCCTGTCTGGATTCCAAAAGTCGTGGATCTAGTCACAGAGAAGATCGCGGTAAAGAAGGAATTTGGGCCTTCTTACAGAAAAGCAGTTCCTGTCTTGTCTGTAAACGGGACAAGATCAGTAGTACTACCGCCCCTTGCTGGTAAAAAGGAGAACCGAGTTGTATCCATCGACCTGGTAAAACCACAATCATGTGGCCGATAACAAACCGTAGGCCAAGTGGACTCCCAAGAAGTAGTAGAACACCAATGTTTGCTACAAATTCAGAGGTTCAAACTAAGAGGCTAATCACATTCGAAATGCCTACAGAACAGCATCCGGCTACTTCATCAACTTCGATGATTCATCTGAAGATCTGAGTGAATCGAAGAAACAGCCATCAACAAAAACTTTTAAAGATAAAGCTTAGGAACTTTTTCAACAACTGAAAGAAACCTATCTGATTTCTCCATGGATTGAATTTTGGGTGGCCTTAGGTGCATTTATCCTCATACTTTGGCTCATCATGGTACTATGCTTGGGACATTTCATTGAGGGAAAATATGCTAAAATGCAAGCCAGAAAATCAACTTGGTCCTTAAACCACACACATCTTCACACGTCGAGAAAAGAGAACTTTCTTCAGTCAACTTCACAGCCAACCCTATACCCGGCGGGGTAGCATGGGACAATACTGATTATGAAATCTATGGTCCGGTTGAAATCCTGAAGTATCCACACCAATTCAAGATCTCATTGAGTGACTTTGTAAAACCAAGCACATTTGCTGATGATTGGGACTTTGAAAGTATTAATGATATGATGTCTGACCTAGTGATGTCTGCTAAATTTACAGAACATGATTATTTGCAGGGTTCGTCTAATTATGATCAGATGTTCTGCTACAACCACTATGGTAACCATTATCTACATAAATCTGCACAACCTAGAAATGTTTTAAATTATAACCAATGGGAACATTGTGCTACTCCTCCAAAAGGTAGCTCGAAAACATTTTATGATAAATATTCATACTTTTCAGGTTTTAACACAAGTCAAGCAGAAACATTTTATTTCAAATTGTCAAATAAGACAGGTATGAAGACCATGCTTACAAACACAAAATTGATATATTCAGATTCATTTTTTGAGCAAATGAATACATTCGGTTTTGATTTCTGGAACAATAATATTGAAGCAAAATCTGTTTGGGGTACAAGAGATTGGCAAGTACAAGGTATAGAATCATTGTTTAGAACCTGCATGATCCCAGAACAAATTATATTTTTGAATGACACTATTCAACAAACTACCTGTCTTGGCTTAGCCAAAATCAAAGATTTAAACAAACCGTCTATTCCAAAGCCAACAGTGAACAGTAATAGCTCTATAGATGTTGAGATAGACGTAAACCATATATTAAACCAAAACAGAACACATCCTGAATGGAAACAATGGTTGATCTGGCTCACAGATACAAATAACTGTCAAGACAGATTCCTGAACAAAATACAGGGGTTCACATTGACCAGGCCAGACCCTAGATATTCCCAAAGACAACATCCAGGGATAGTAACCACCTACAGTGTGGGCAAGCTCTGCCTTCAATGGCTACAAACATCCACACTGGCAGAAATTAAGCAACACCTAACTTTACTTACAGAAGGTGCTGACTTGCGTGATTTCATTATGGGACCACGCAAACAGCGTCAAAAACGTTTCATAGCGGCCTCTATATATGCAGCATATAACGAAGCCTGGAAAGAAGCTCAAATTGAGACAGCAGAGAAAATACGGGAAATTGACCGTATTAATTTGGAAAACTCACTTTCTGTTGTGGACAATGGGTTAATGACTCTGTCCTCCAGAATATACTCTCTGGACAGCATTGTGTCTTCAGCAATCGATATAATATCGCAAGACTTACTGATGTTACAACACGGTCAGTCCCAATTGCGTTCTATTGTACAGCTTGGCTGGACGTTACAAAATCTGCGTTCAAGCTATGTGCCTTGGCGTTTAATCAATACAACGTCATTATTTAATATCTTTAACCTTACTGATAAACAAATCAGTATGGCACAGAAGGGTGCTGATTATACAATCCTGAGCATTGAGAAACTCGAGAGATTGCCATTGACAATGTCAGAACGACCTGTCATTGAATGGATATTACATGGGATAATTAATATTCCGATATCAACTTTCAGGTTTCAATACTGCCAAAAATATATACAGGCAGGCCAGTATGAAAGGTTGGGTAAAGGGTACATTAAGTCATCATGGAACTTGCCCTATACACACGCATGTGTCAGTAATAAAGGCCAGAGTGTGTTTCTTAGTGGCAATAATTGTGCGAGGTCACTAAGCGGTACACTTCTGTGTCAGGGTATTAGCTTGCATGGAGCCTGTGAAGGGACTTCAAATAACCTTTCATGTCACCAGCTAGGCACACCTGCAACACAAATAGAACCATTCTTTCGGAGGCTCTCGAACGGGAGTTACATTCTAATAGTAGATCGCAGATGTTGTAGTTTGCTGCCCGGAAAACCTTATCTCATAACCGTGACTAGGAAGGTCATGTGCTGTGAACGAGTATTGTTCCCGAACGATTCTCCAGACAGGGAGGCAAGGTTATGGCCCAACTTGAAAATTGCTTCTATTCGAATTGATACTTTAAGCAGAATGAAGACAGTGCTCCTACAGACGCCGACCAGGCTAACGTCATCAAAAGAAACGTATGATCTCCAAGTTGCAAGGACAACGGCAGAGATTCATTCATTGTTATCAACTAATTCCCCCATACATTTCGCAGAAATACTGAACGAAATCTTAAATATTTCTGATACCAATGGTGTCTCAAGTGTATTTAAGACAGTGTTTTCAGGAGCTTTAACACCATTCAAAGCCATCCTGGGTATTTTTCATGATTTTGTCCATTCCATTTTTGGCGGACTTCCTCTCCTTTTGGGACTAGTGGCAGGCATCCTATTTTTGATCCTGTTGCTTCGCTATGGCAAACCATGTCACAGACAAAACACCTGCGACAAGGGAAGAAACGATCCTAGCCATTGGCTACCGGGACCGCATAACTAAAGTCCTTGGACTAGCACGGCTTCGGGACTTGAACATGACTTGGTTTCTTTCATTTAGACCGATGTGGCAACATTGTGTTATGCCTGTATTAAGGTGCTTGCTATGTGGCGAAGAATGCGTGTTGGACACCTGTCTGGCACTACAATCGGATGTGCCAATGGACGCGGATACATTGTTGGGTCCGGTAACGGCTCATGCATTGTGCTGTCCCCAGCGGCTACCAATCCTGATGACGGCATTCGTGGAGGCTTCACCACTACGATTGAGGGGTAGTGAAGTACGAGATGAAAGCAGCATCGATCAGGTACGACCTTCAGTCAGCTATGCTGATCAAAACATCAATGGAGGCAATCATGCTCATGAATGCATGGTAACAACTTTTTCCGAGTTAGTGGAACTTTCGCAAGAAGCTGTTGACAGTTTTTTGAACAGTCTGAATGATATGATGTTTTCACCAGAGCAGAAGGAATGACTTTGAGCAAGCTAGCACACGGAGTTCCCTACATCCTGAATTTGGCCTTCAAACTTTAAAAAGCGATATGGGAATTTTTTCTCATCAGTTTTTCAGACAGCGGGAACAATTTTTTTCCAATCGAAAATATTTACACAATTTTTGGTACACTTATCTTCTGCTTAAAGTAGAACTATTCTTAGAGAACTAAATTTCTATTCTTAGGTGCTCTAGAGACTTTAGTTACCCTCTAGCATGTTCATGAGTATTTTATGCTTTGTGATGGAATGGTCTCGCAATTTTTTCTTCTGTATTAAGAGCCATTTCATGTGTAAATTTCTCGTTTTCATTTATGCTGATTTAGAAATATGCGTAACAGATTTTTCATTTATTATACTGCTTCAGTGCATATAGTAACTATTCGCATCGTTTAGTGTATTTCACATTTCCAGTTTACGAAATACATGTGATTGTATTTTGGGGTGGTACGGTATACACATACACTACTAGTTTTTTACTATGCCTAGATTTGTAAATATGGACATAGATTACGTGGAGTGGGTGTGATGTATTTCCTATGGGTACTGTATCGATCCCCCTATTCCTGACCCTTGTCTGGTTAATAAGTAACTAGCAGCCATCTAACGGCGCAAACACCCGTTATCTGATTAAGCCACACCACGGCACAGAAGCGCGTTATCTGATTAAGTCATAACGCATGCCATCTAATTAGGCAAGCGATATTCCTCCAGCACCCTGATAGGCATACGGAGTTCTCAAAACAAATCAAACCTACAGCGACCTGGGAAAATCCCCGCAGCCATTGTTTTGATTTCATCGAGAACTTCAGTAAAGAATGTGCGAACGAACCCGTTCGTATGACATCCTTATTGACGTATTTATGTCCATCCTTACGTCAATCTCGGCACCTTTCAGGTATAAATATTACCGACATTGCCTTAAGCAAACACACGCGGTGGTGACGAGATTGGAGCAGCGAGACTTGCCGAGGAGCCCAGCTGAGAGCGAAGCCCACAGACGCTGCCCCTCCTTCCTGACGCGCTGAGAGAGAGAGACGCTGCTTTTCTCCTGCCGAGAAATCCAGCTCGGGCGCTTCCAAGCCGCCCTCGCAGGCAGCTGGAATATCAAGACCTGGGATAAGAGATACCAGCCCTCAACCTTCTAGATCCCAGGTACAGAACTGAATAACCCCTTGCAGAGAATTCTTGAGTCAGTCCCTTGGCAAAACACACTTAACTTAAACTGCTACTTATCTACTCCCGCCCACGTATTAGGCTAAGGTCGGGTACACTGGGGTAGGCGTGGTTAGAAGCACCAGTTGAGTATGATTAGTCAAATGTATATATGTATGTATCTATTTTATCCATTTTAAGTATCATATGGCTCAGAAACCATATCAATGCTGTTACAGTATTATTTTATAATTCTGTCTTTACTGTATGCACTTTACTTAACTATAAGTATTGCAATAATAGCGATTCATTTCTCTTGTACGAGAAAAGAGACTGATCAATAAATAACATCTTTTTATTGAACACGCCCATCTCTTCCTTTCTCTACAAACTGGTGAAACTAAGAATGCACTGAACTGACTGAGTAAAATAAGTTGTCTTTTGTTTTCACACGACTCTAGAGATACACTCTTGATTAGGGGAGAGCAAAGTTGTCATGTTCTATGGTTGTCAGAAACTAAATCCCTTCTTGTCTATCCAGGGAGGTTCAGATCCTCCTTGCCTATTCGAGAAAGTTTCTAGTGAACTCTGAGCTAGCTGGCAAACACACAACTTTAAGTCTAATATCGTCGGTAGAAGACCTAGTTAACCTCTGCCCTAGGTCTATACTATTGAAGATATTATTCCAATGCGCAGAGCCTATTGGGATAATAGGAACTACACTACAGATCTATCGATTAAACACAGCTCAGTTTATGCTCATATAGCCGACCAGGTAGCTTTACATCACAATCATTATCGGACTGAAAGCTATGAACTGAGCGAACAAACCGGGAAAGTTTTAGCACAAAGATTACGCCAAAGATCTACGGCTAATGAGATTCTTAAAATTCAAGATCTTAACAGGGGCATTAAAACATCTAAAGAAGATATATTGGCAGCATTTAATGAATTCTATCAACTATTGTATTACCAACCGGATAGTGTATCTGATCTCGCCACAAAATACTATCTTGATAAGATTAACACTATAGAAATGCCACTAGAATATGTGGAGCGTCTCAGCGCCCCAGTTACTTGGGAGGAGATTGAATTAGCTATTACCGGACTCGCGGTCGGCAAAGCCATGGGTCCGGATTCCATTCCTCTAGAATTTTATCGAGGAATTCTAAAGCCAGAACTGATGAAGATCTTTCGTTCTGCTTTCGCTGGCAACCCACCTGAGTCATGGTCTCATGCTATTATAGTAATTTTCAAAAAGAAAGGCAAAAATAGCGAAGAACTAGGCTCCTATCGACCCATCTCTTTGATTTCTACTGATAGTAAAATGTATTCAAAGATTCTCGCCAACAGACTGAATCCATTGATGCAGACCCTTGTGTTCATCAGACAACATGGCTTTATATTGAAAAGAGACACCACAGACCATGTTAAAAAAATAATAGCATTATTAGACTGGGCCCAGGCCTCTGAATCCCCAGTTGCGGTGGCCCTGTTGGACGCAGAAAAAACGTTCGACAGGGTCTCCTGGGAGTTCTTATGGTCTGTCTTGCTCTGGATGGGTTTTCGCAATGCATGTATTAACGCAGTTAAATCCCTCTATATTCAACCCAAAGCTGCCATAAGAATAACTGATTCTCTTTCTAAGGGCTTTGCGATAACAAGGGGGACTAGACAAGTCTGCCCCTGCTCCCCCTTGCTGTTCGCACTATATCTAGAGCCATATCTATGCAACTTATCCTCTGAGGCAGATATTATACCTGTAAAAATTGATAACAACTCATTTAAAAATTTTGCCTACGCGGATGATGTTGCCGTAACTACCATCGACATTAGACGTGCACTACCAAAAATCATTCTCCTGGCTGAAGAATTTGGCCTGCTATCTGGCTATAAATTAAACGTGGCTAAAACTCAATTAATTCATTCTGATTTTGGCCGACCCGATGAATTAGTTTTTGATTCTGAGCCCAATATCTAGGGATAACGATTTCATCCAAGGTCGATGAGATTGTACGTTTAAATATTGAACCTGTCCTGAACTCTTCTAATAAAACTTTCGAGAGGTTAAATAATCTACATTTTTCTTTTTATGGCCGAGTCAATATAATTAAAATGTTAATCTTTCCAAAGTTTTTATATTTATTCCGAACCATACCGCTTCTGTTTCCGGCTTATTATTTCACATAAATTGATAGAATGATCTCTAGATTCCTCTGGGGGTATCATCGCTCTCGCCGAGCGTTGAAATGGTGTTTCTTGCCCAGGTTGAAAGGGGGGTGGGGAGTCCCTAATTTCCGGTTGTACTATTGGCTTATTTCTTTAAGATTTATGGGTATACTTCTTTTTTCTGATATTGTTACTGAAGAATCCATTTATCCTTCAGTCTATGAATTACTGTTAGGCAAGGTGGCTCCTCAATGTTTAGTCAAAATCATCAAACCCAGTTATTAAAAAAAAAAAAAAATGTAAAATTATTTTACCCTGCGCTACAATTTGGCGACAATTTAGGAAAAAAATTCTCGGTCTGGGTGAAATTAGCCATTACTCTCCAATGTTTAATAATCATGCCTTACCTCCCGTTTTTCATGACCAAATCACAAGAAAATGGCACCTTCTAGGAATACAGGTTTTGGGAGACCTATACGAAGATGCTCAATTCTCTTCATTTTCAGCTGTCCAAACTAAATATGGTCTATTACAGCATCACTTTTTCAAATATCTCCAGATCCGGAGTTTTTTAGAATCAAAAGGTTTTCTTACTCACTCCTGTATGAACCCTAATAAGATATTAGAAATTACGAGGAAAACAAAGAAAATAGGCCCAGTTTATCAAATGACTATTAATCAATTTGAAGACGATTTATCTTTTGTGGACAATAAATGGCAAAGGAAGCTAGATTTAGTAAATATCGACATGGGAAGATCGATTGAGTTATCCATTAAGGTACTTTTTAACGGATCCCTTCAAAGCCAACATTATATGTCTATTTTTAATCTTTATTATTCTCCTGCTAAGATAGCTAAGTGGAAGGCTGGAGGTGAATCAAGATGTAATCATTGTGATGAGGTGGATGCGGACTCCATTCATATGTTTTTAAATGTGAGAAACTTTCCCGTTTTATTATCGATATTGAATCTTTTATTAATAATAATTTAGGGACTGTTGCGAAATTTTCTCCCGAACTGGTAATTTTTGGTTTTCAAGTAGATCAGTCTGGGATAAGATCTACGGCTGAAGAAGCATTCTTGTTTATTTGTATGTCCGTTTTTCGTTTTTGTATCACTTCTCGCTGGATTGATAATGAACCCCCAGCCTTTCATCAGTGGCAATGTAAGCTGCTCTCTATTTATCATTTAGAAATGGCTATGTATAGACTTAAGGGGATAAGGAAAAAAACGGCAAGGATCAAAAATTTGGGATCCAGTTACTAAATGGATTTAAAATACTCCACCTATTCGTGTTATTCTCCCTTTGTCTGTTTCTCATTTACATTATTTCTGCTCCTCTTTTTATTGCTCAATGTATGACTGTCTGTTGAAGTAAAACAATAAATAAAAAAAATATAAAAAAAACAATATTATGTCTTTGACTATACCCATCTACTAGAAATGTTACTAGATATCCATGACTCTTAATTAATAACACATAGGCACACTCAGTGCCTACAGATTGCGCTTTCAAAATTAACTGACACGTTTGGGTGAAGTTGATGTATAAGTGCCACCTTCTTCAGAACTATCAGATAAGTGAATCTTCTATACATAAAAAGCAGAACAATATAAAATGCATACGCAAAATAAGAATAACTATTACATATATATATGACGTGACATAACTTCCCTTTCATCAATATTCGAACAATATATGTCATACTGTTGTATTTTAACGTCGATTGAGTTGAGCGTTAGCAAAAGACATCGAGTGTTGACCGATATCTTTACATTGGATGGCATCCATTTTGTATTCATGGCAGCCATTTTGTCTGCCACACACTGCCTCGTGTCGACCATGTGCGTTGTCCTACCTTTCTGCTCATGGCCTTTGAATCTGCCCGGCAACAGTCTAATAATAGCATCTCTGTGTTTTACCGCGGACCGTTAGGGTCTCCATCTGCTAATGGTTAGCCCTAGATTGGAATGTGTTAGCCGAGACCCCACGATTGTTAGCTCCTCCCACTGATCGATTTTGCTTCTCGATATTACCTTGTATGGGCAAAAAATGTGCTTTTGTGTTTGTACCGCCTCTTCTTGAGCCCCTATGTGGGTATAAATAAACCATGTGTCCGGTAGCCCTTTGTGCTACTTCTCATAGTGCCGAAGGGTACTGTCTGAACTTTAGCACCACTTCATGAAGTGTAATAAATTCTATGTTTTGCAATTCCAGTTTTCGTGCCAACTTTTTCCTTCGAGTCTGAGGACTTCGTGTGCAGAAGGGCGAACCCCTTGCACTAGCGGGCCAGGCTGAGGCCTGTACGACAATACCGACATAAATTTAATTAATCCATACAGAAAATACGTTTTCAAATTCAATTATGAAACAATGGTCATTTATCAACACACTTGATTAAAAACCATACATATCTCCCCAATCACAAGTTGCATTGATTGCCCATCTGTAATACCTTTACTCCTGCGTCACACCACCACATGTTAAAAGCATCAAAACCATACTGCAAAGACTCCACTTAATTCTCTAGCCTTCATATTATTCGTCTGTAGCAGACATAGTCTATGAAGCCTCCCTACTAACCTCATCTCAAAATGATCCCATCTCGACGGATAGCTAAAAGTCTGAATCACCCAGGATACGTCACAATGGAACCATCAAAAGACCACTATATTAAACTTCCAGGGTAGAACCTTGGAAACAATTATAATAATCCCCATTAAATAACACCTCTTCCTCTCTCATTTGATTTGATAGGTTACACTATCTTTCGTTTCATTTTTTGTAATATTCTGTTAAGTGAATTTCTCATTAACAAACAATAATAAAGCTATTGCAATAAAGCACATGACGATGTCACCATATGGTAAGTCCCATATGGTCACATGCACCACCTCTTTGTTTAGAAATTTTCTCCAGAGATTCCTGACCATCACCTTCAATCACCAGTTCAGAGACTCTTCCCATTTGGTGTGTACTCACCATCTCACACCAACCTGCCCCTCCCTTACACTTTCTTCTTGTCCGGGTCACTCTCTGCCCCCTTCCATGGGACCCATATCTTAATAAATTTGCCTCGACGCCCTCAAACACCTCTGCATTTATGCACCAAAGCATATTTGAGGGGCATTCGGACACTGTGAGTATCCTAGCTCCTTCCAAATGTCAAACTATATCTTTCCTGGTCACCATCTGTCGGAAACTGGGTGTTTGGCTGGCTTGGGGGGGTGAGCCCCGGTAAAGCAACAGTCACAATCCCGTGTAGGGTGAATCACAAAAAGTCACTAAATTAACCTGTGCTTACACTTGGGTAGCTTGTCACAAAAGCATTCAGGCTTAACATAATGACAATGTGTAAAGTATTTATGCAGCACACAAACAGTAATAAAGTGAAAACACAACACGAGAAAATCCAACAACAATTTAGACAAATAGAGTAAATTGTAATAAATTATTTGACACCCAAAAAATAAACATCCAATTAATAGAACCAAGGTTATGAATTTTTAAAGTTTATAGTAACAATTAGTGCTCAAAAGATCAAAGAGACATCTTGGGCCAGATGTAGGAGGCCATTTACCGACCGGTAACGGCCGATTTCGGCCGTTACCGACCAGTAAATGGTTATTTGGTATGTAGGGGGCCATTTTTACAGATTAGGTAAATTTACCGAATCGGTAAATTTACAGATTCTGTAAAATACCGAATCAGTATTTTTACCAATTCGGTAACGGCCAGATGTAGGTGGGACTCTTCAGAGTCCCTAAAGCCTTACAGATTCGGTATTTTACCACCCAATCCAATTGGGTGGTAAAATACCGAATCCAGGTGTGCATGCACATGTGTGCATGCACACCTAGCCATGTGAGAGACAGACATGCCCTTAGGGCATGTCTGTGTGCCACATGGCACACATGCCCGTCTTTGGGGTGCTAGAGGGTGTCAAAACACCCCCTGCACCCTTGCTGAAATCGGTATTTACCGAATCGGTAAATACCGATTCGGTATTGCCCATTGATTCCTATGGGCTTCAAGGCCCATAGGAATCAATGGGCATTACCGAATCGGTATTTACAGAATCAGTAAATACCGAATCTTAACGATTCGGTATTTACCGATTCTGAAACACCTACATACCCCCCCCCCTCTATTTTACCACTTCTTAAATACCGAATCGGTAAAATTCGGTATTTAAGATGGTAAAATAGAATTACCTACATCTAGCCCCTAGTCTCTATAGATTAGTTTCAAAGTTGAATAATATGGCTGAACGTGATGGAGCGCTGTTTTTATACTAGAAGTAGTTTGGACCCGGTCAGTGGTCACCTTTGGGCTTTAAAGAAATTCTGAGAAAAAGTGTCTCAGATAGTAAAGTTCAACTTGGCAAGGGTGCAGTATGAGTCCTAGGAGGGAGCATTGCTGTTGCATGGCCTAGAGGTGAAGCTGCATTGAAGATTTCTGCGTTTGTACTTAGTCACCAAAACAGAAGACGAAAATCTCCAGCGGCACAAGGCAGAGGGCTGCAGCCGAAGACAGTTCCATGAGGCCAGATAACCCTTTGATAAAGGACTGATGAAAGGGATTTGATTTCAAGAAGAATGCAGTGGTTAAAACCGGAAAGTCAATCCTACCAGCGATGCACCTTGGGTGGATAAGCGTGCAGGTTGGTCCTGGCCAAACATTTTTTTTAAGTCCTTAGTTTTGGAATTAGGCCATCCGGGCACCTACACCAAGGATTCAGGACTAATGGGACAACTCTTTGACCTCTTGGACACCTCTTGGTGTTTAGAGACTCCCAGAAGCCCATCTCCTCGTTAATCTCTCAGCAGTCTTCTACACCATATCCCACCACACACTGGTCAACAGGCTCCACCAGACCAGGATCCAAGGAGCTGCTCCCAAGTGAATTGCAATATACCTCACTGGAAGAATGAAAAAAATCATCCTCCCTCCCTACTCCACGCTCTCTAAGAACATCACATGCAGTGTACCTCAAGGCTCTTCCCTCAGCCAAACCATCTTCAACGTGTAGATGACACCCCAAATAACATCATTAGGAGCCACAGACTCAACATCATCTCCTACCCCGACGACACCCAACTCATCCTCTGAATGACTAATGAATTTGCAACCATCGAAGACAAGTTCCAAAGAAGCATGAAGCACCTGGCCATCTGGATGAACAACACATGTCTCAACTCAGACAAGACAGAATTAATCATCTTCAGGAAAGGCAAGGACACCCTATGGAAAAATGAGTTGTGGCCACCCAAGCTGGACCTTACCCCATACCCACCAAACATGCCAGCAACCTCAGCATCATACTCAACAGCCAGCTATCCATGAAGAAGCAGGTCAGCGCCATCTCCTCTGCTTGATTCCTCACCCTCTGAATGCTTAGAAAGCTCTTCAGATGGCTCCCACCCAACACCAGACGAACTTTCACACAATCTCTAGTCACCAGCAGACTCAACTACAACAACTCACTCTATGTAGAAATTACACCCAAATCATCAGGAAACTCCAGATCATCCAGAACACAGCCTCCAGACTCATCCTTGACTTCCCCAGACAGACGCACATCATCCCTCACCTCAGGAAACTCCATTGGCAACCAGTTGCAAAGAGATGCCGGTTCAAGCTCCTCACCCACGCTTACAAAGCACTACACAATGAAGGACCGGCGCACCTTAACAAACAAGTGAACTTTCACTAACCCACCAGGGAGCTTTGTTCTGAGTTGTTCTCCTTAGCAGCCACCCAATTCATCCACTGAGCAAACTGTGGAGGCCGCTCCTTTACCCACCTGGGACTAAGATTTGGAACACTCTCCCTTGCACCTTAGAGTCGTTCCAGCAGTTCAGGAAGGACTTCAAGACCTGGAGGTTCAACCGATAGGTACCCACAGCCTGATCCAGCAGCATGATCCCACAGCACCTCAAGAACCTCCTCAGGTAAACCAGTTGCGCTTTACAAATCCTGATTGATTGATGGACTCAGTCTGGGTCCAGGTGCAGATTCAAGGGTTGCTTGCACAATCTATGGGACTGGCAAGATTCCTGCACGCCCGCTGTGCCCGCGGACCTGCATCTGAATAAGAAGCCGACAGGACCGGAAGTGCAACAAAGCTGGACCGTCACCTACCCAAAATGGTGGCCAGCAAAGAACAGGAAATGGAGAAGTACTCCTTCTGCACAAACAGAAGACCCAAGGCAGACTGAGGAGCCCATCAGAATGCAGAAGATCAGGTCAATTAAATTAAGTAGAGTAAATAGTAATCAGCCCCCTTCAAATAGTTAAAAACATCAGAACGTACACACACAGTTAAAGAGTGTGCCTTACTGATGTCAGTGTCAGTGTTTTTGACCCCAAGGAAGGATTCCCATTGCTTCTGCACTGCCATGGTGCATTTGGGATGGATATTTACACTCTCTTCCTCAAGGGACCATGGACTGCGGGTTCTTGCTACTTGTAAGATTTTGTCTCTGCCGTGGAAGTACAGTAATTGGACCAAAATCATCCTTGGATATGTCTCAGGTGCTGGTGTGAGGCTGGGGGCTATATGCGCCCATTCACTGTGAACCAGATGTATTTTC
Organism: Lissotriton helveticus; assembly: GCF_964261635.1. Taxonomy (NCBI): domain Eukaryota; kingdom Metazoa; phylum Chordata; class Amphibia; order Caudata; family Salamandridae; genus Lissotriton; species Lissotriton helveticus. The sequence continues at coordinate 284,707,948 of NC_136060.1, forward strand.
TATTCTTGGGAAAGCCACTCCTCAGGAAACAATTCCATACTGGAGCCTTCCACTTTCTATGGAACCCCTACCGAGCACACATTGTTGAGGCGGGAGCCCCCCTTTCCATCATCCTATTTGCGCTCCAGGTTGGCCATTAAAAAAACAAAAACAGACAGTGAACGCATTGTTTGTGTCTGTATTTACCTTTTAAAAATCAGTAAAATCTGTAAAAAACAGTAAAAACTGGAAAACTGAAGCCTTCATTATATTGTACATATCGGGAATGCAGCTGGTGTAAAACCAATCTGAAGATTTGTTTTACCTTAAGAATTGCGTTAGTGTTAAGAAGTTTTAACTATTACGAGGCTGTTTTTTGTTTGCCATTGCAACCTAACCATGATCGTACCATGCTGAATTTGCAGTGTTGCTAATTGTTGTGTATAAATTGTGTATTAAAACCCCTGTTTTAAACCGTGTGTGACGCACCGCAAGTTGGCCACCTGACTCCAGTGCTCCGTGCTGCCTCGGATGCCAGCATGTACTTTCGGCAGTTTGCACACTACTTTTCTTTTGAAGTGGGTGCCCTTGGCATTATGAATATCTGCTGCAAGAGCTGCTGTTTTCTCGCTACCATGCTCAAGGCTGGACCCTAATTTTATCAGGTCAATGCTGCCTTGCAGCCACCATTTTGTTTTTGCGCATCTTGAAGATTTCTCCTCAAAGCTTGGTTAATTTACACCAGTGATAATATTTTTGCACTGTATTTGACTCTCCCTCTCATTTCTGCCAGATGGGGTATATTTTTTCACAAGGTGGAACAGTTGTTTAGAGAGATTTTGCTGCTTATTAAGTGCTCCATGCTCATTATTGTTTTGTTTACCTCAAAGGTTTTTTCTGGCTTTACTAATTCGGCTCATGGCGGAAGCAAGAAGTTACTGCACTCTACCAAGAGACATACAACTAGCGAACGCCTCTCCAGGTCTATTCTTACTGTCCCTCCCGTTAATTGTTTTCATTCCTCTGAGGAAATGGCTACGTCTGCTTCATCTCGACCTGCAGTCTCGCCAGTTTCTGCACCTAAAGTACAGTTACCATCTTCTAAGGGAAAAAAGGGTTGCCCAAGGCTAGGTGATGGACTAGAGCTAATAATGACAAAGAAACCAACGAACAGGATATATACAAAAAACAATGACATACATGAATTAAGTTTACATAGCAGTGCTAACCAAGTAATGCATCATTGTTGTTGTGCTTGGTCTCTGCAATAGGATGTTTGAACTGAGCTGATCTGAGCATGGTTAACAATAGAATTTGTTTGGGAATAAAAAAAATACTCAGAAACATTTGCATGAACTGGCGGTCAATTATACACACACTAAATGTTGCTGTGTGTTCTTTTTATTCCCAAACAAATTCTATAGCACTGCTATGTAAACTTAATTCATGATTATCTATTCATGCCAAGAAATGTATTTTAAGTATATTCAGAAAAATGCCTATATAAAATATTTATGACTATTTTTCTATAAATTAAATAATTGAATATCCAAAATCTGTATGTCATTGTTTTTTGTATGTATCCTGTTACTTGATTTCTTTGTCATTATTAGCTCTAGTCCATCGCCTTGTCTTGGGCAACCCGTTTTCCCTTGTTATTTTCCCTGCCGTTTGGCATTCCCATCCTTAAAGCAGGGGCCCCAATCTTTCCCAAACTCAGTTACCATCTTCTGCCAATAAAAGGCTCAAGCAGGGCCCTCCCTCTGCACCTAAATCTCTACCACTGTATCTTTGGACATTGTTTTGAAAGAAATGCGTGCTTTGAGACCTTTTGCTGAGGAAACAAATACTCATCTACAAACTCTGGACAATAACTGGTCGTCCATTGATTCTCGTTTATCCTAGGTGGAACAACAGGTCAGCGACGTACAGGATTCATCTGCCAGAATTACTTCTTTGGAGAAAGAGGATTTGTTGCTCAAAATATCTGCTGAGGATCTTGAAAATAGGAATCTGCGCAATAATCTTAGTTTACATAGCCTTCCAGAGGGCTTTGAGGGAGACGACCGTGTGACTTATTTTACTACCTTTCTTCCACAACTACTGAACCTTCCTAAATCGATCAATTAAATATCGAACATGCACATAGACTGGCTCCACACCTATCTTCCTCATCTGATCCTTCAAAACCCAAAGAGTAACTCTTTTATTTTTTAAATTCACGGATCTTAAATGCAGCCAAGCTCAAGAAACATCTACTTTCGTCTGGCCCAAGACTGTTTTTATCTCAAGATTTCTCTACATCTAGTGCCAAACAACGGAAGGAACAAGTCTTCTTTGTTTGAAGATATTGCTGATTTCAGGAAGTATATTCACTCTCACTCCACATCCTCGATGGAGATTGCTGGTCCCTCCTCTATTACTTGACTTTAATTGTTATCGTTTGCATTGTTTGATCTTGTTATTTTCTTTTGTGATCTCATTGATTCTTTAATGTTATTGGCGGTTTCTTGGAATCCCCGTGCATTCACTTCCTGTTCATATTACATGGAGTCCTGAAGTGGTGCGTTGTCCCCTGTCAGATGTGCTGTCTTCATTTGTCTGTCGCCACTCCTTCGTTCCCTGTATTTACGTGAAGTTATGTATTACAGTCGTCAGTTTTTGAGATGCACTGTCTCTTCTTGTCGTCTTTGCTCTTCCCTTTCTTTCTTCCCACTTGTACTCCTTTATTCCTTTCCCTTTCAATGATATTATTGCAGTGTTTTCCTTCTCCACTTTCTTCTTCTCCTGTTTATTCTCTTTGTAGTTTTGCTGCTGTTCGTGAAGTTCTATATGCATTCTTGTCTTTTTTACTTTCAGAGTTATTTATTGTAATGTGAAAGGTTTTATTAATCCTATTAAGAGACAGAGAATGTTACCACATCTCACTTCCTATAGTCCAGATTTGGGGCCAGATGTACAACCCTTTTTTGCAGCCGCAAACGGTAGAACCTCCTGTTTGTGGCCACAAAAAAGGGTAATAGCATGTACAAATGCTAATATGCGAAATATCATTTGCGACTCTCGCTATTAGGAAGGGGCGTCCTTTCCTAATAGCAAGTCAATATGATATGTACTAGTGTTTTGCGACAACATTTGCGGCCGCAAAACACTCGCGATTTACCACCTACTTCAAGTAGGTGGTAAACCACTCGCAAAGTGAGTATGTTGGCAAATATTTTTTAAGAGCAGGCAGTGGTCGCAGAGATCACTGCCTGGCCCTTTTTTTTTTGCAAGAAACACATCTCAAGGAGTCGGAGGCATTAAAGTTGAAAAAGGGTTGGGTAGGTTCCGTTTTAGTTTCCCCCACTTCCACCAAGAAAAACTGAGTCAATATTATATGTCATGAAAAATTAAAATGTAAAGTTTTATCCCAGGAGGCTGATTCTGACGGGCCATGTCTGTTAGCTAAATTACTCATTAATGATGTCTCTTTGACAGTATTTAATGTATATCGCTCAACCCTGCCGTACTATTCATTTTGGTCTACAGTGGCAAAAAAATGCACTCAATTTAGGGATTAACTTTTTATTTTGGGGGTGATTGTAATCAGAAAATTGATCCTTTTATTGCTCATAAATCCCAAATCTGCTTTATTCCCCATAAATCCCATAAGCAGTTTCTCAATATCATTTCTCAGACACAACTTGTGAATGCAAGGAGATTATAACATCCAGATGCAATAGACTTCTCTTTTTTCTCTCCACCTCATGGCTCCCTTTCTCGATTAGATTATATCTTCCTTTCTAAATCTTTAACTCAAAATCTTATCTCTTCCTCTGTTGTAACCTATTGTTACTTCTTATCCTGCTCCAGTTATTGCTGATTTTGCTTTGCTCCCTCCACGGCCCAGGTCCTCTCAATGGCCCTTTATTAATTCTATATTACAGGACACACTTTTTTTCTCTTCATTTATATCCTTTGCTGATGAATTGTTTTCTTGAATAGCTACCTAAATCTCTCTTCTAATTTATTATGGGACTCCTTTAAAGCCCTAGCTCATGGATGTATTATAGATTATGCTTCTAAAAAGAAGAAGTAGTCTCTTCAACAGCATAGTTCTACATTAGCTCATATTAAATGTTTGGAACACAAATTTTACCCTTCACCGTCTGACTCTATTCTGCATGAGCTTATACGTGCAAAGTTGAACTTTAACAAAGTATCTACTGATAATGCTGCATCCATATTACTTAGCAGTAGTGCTCGCTATTATGGTGGCCATAACAAAGTTGGCAAGCTTCTAGCTAATTACCTTAAATCTCAGAAGGATCGAGTATTAATTGACCTTATCCACTCTTCAGATGGGAAGCTTATTACAATGATCAGGATATTTTAAATGAATTCATTAAATTCTACAAAGATGTATATACTCCAGGGTCTCCTTCTTCTCTTTCCCTTATTCAATCCTATCTAAATAAGATCCCTTCCCCTCTCATGCTCATCTTAATTTTTCTGCCCTTGAGTCTGATCTATGGAAATATCTAAAGCCTTAAATCCACTCAAAATAGGTAAAACTCCAGGCCCAGATGGTTTTACGGTGGAATTTTATTTACATTTTCCAAATTACTTCTTCCTTAAACTCCTGCAACTTTTTCAATCTTTTTTTGTCTCCGGTAAAGCAGAAGGTACTTTTCAAGAAGCCGCGATCCGTCCGATTTATAAAGAGGGTTGTGATCCTTTGTGTTGCAAAAAATGATCACCCTATTTTCCTGGTTAATGTGTATTATAAAGTGTTTGCTAACTTACTTGCTCTAAGGTTGGAACCTCTCATGCTGCATTTGATTGGTAAAGAACAATGGGCCTTTGTTAAAGGCAGATTGACCTTGGATAATTCTTGTTTATTTTGTTATGTTTTGAATAATGCAGCATCTCTTTCTTACTCCCTGGCTGCAGTTTCCATAGATGCAGAAAAAACATTCAATGGGTGGATTGGCCCTTTTTATATGAAACTCTTAGTTGGCATGGTTTTGGCCCTAAAATAATCTCTCTTACCTATTTGCTCTATACTGCCCCCATGGCCTCGGTATTGGTTAATGTCCATACATCCCAATACTTTATGCTACAAGGTGGTGTTTACCAGGGTTGTCCCCTTTTCCCTCTTCTATTTATCCAAGCTCTTGAACCCTTCTTATCTTCTATTCATAACAACGATTCTATTTCTTGTTTTCCTTATGGTGTCCAGAATTTGAAATGTTCTGCCTATGCGGATGACATTTGACTTTTTTTTTCTACCCGTGAGGCTTCTATCCATCCTCTATATTACAAGAAATCTGTCTAATTTCTGGCTGTAAGATTAAGTCGGATAACACTGAAATTCTCCCTCCTACCAAATTTTGCACCCTGCATTCTTTTTCATTCACTAGTTTCTCATGGAGCAGATCCAAAATTAAGTATTTAGTTATTTGGTTTAATAACTCCATCTCAGCTTCAGTCAAACTAAATATGAAGGAAGCTCTTTCTCGTATCAATAGACTCCTTTCTTATTGGGAGCCTCTATTTCGATCTTGGTGGAGTCGCCTGGATTCTATTAAAATCATGGTCCAGCCTATTTTATTGTATTTTCTCTCTATGCTTCCCATTCATATCCCATCTATTTATTCTAAGAAAATAGATTCTCTCCTTTCTAAATTTCGTTGAAAGTATAAAAATATGAATCTCTTCATCACAAGAAACCTAAATCTAATGAGGGTGTTACATTTCCTGATTTTTGAACCTATCATAAGGCTTTTTGCCTTCGCCTTGCCTCTAAATGGCTTCTATAGGAATCCTCCCCTTCACAGCTTTATGGCTCACCATATGAGCACACTTTACTTGCTCCTTTCTATACAAAAGAGGTACTGGCCTTCTATTCTAAGACTGTTCACACTTCTCTCCCCGCATTTAAACAAACCTGCTGTCTGTTGGGACCGCTCACCCAATTGAAGATTTCTTGTGGAGACTCCTTTTTGCATTCTACGATTTGGTGCAATCGCCTAATTCTCATCAAGAACAGACAGACCTTTCTATGGGAAGTCCTGGCAATTGTGGGGGAAGACAGGGGTTAATTGTTTATTTGATGGTACAACCCCATGTTCATTCCCTCAATTACAAGCCAGTTTTAAGTACCCTCCTCATTTTGGCACAAATTGTCCATTCTAATTGCAGCCATTCTAGAGCCCTTTTATTCGCTTCCTTTAGCTGAATCATCTCCTGTAGAAAATTCTCTTCTTAAAATACTCACTGTTCTTCCTAAGGCTTCTCTGATTCCAAATACATTTCATCTCCTGATCTTGCTCATGTTAAGAGTAAGGTGGAGCTTGCCTGGGAGGCAGATTTGGGTTGTGTTTGGAGCATCAGTTTCTGGAATGAGATTTTGAGTTGATCACTTATCTACATCTGAATCCACTACTCAGTCTATGTTCTTTCTGTACCATAGATTATAATTCACACCTATGTCTATTGCTCCTTTTTCTCACACAAATGACAAGAGCTGTTGGACATGTGGCTTTCCTTCAGCTGATTTAATACATCTGCTCTTTCTTTGCCCTCCCATTGCCTCGTTTTGGTAAAATGTTTGGTCCTACATTTCCCTTATTTTTAAGTTACATAGTTCTCTCTCTAATGTTACTCTTTTCATGGGGGGTTTATTCAACACTTTGAATAGACTAGAAAAGACTAGACATGATTATGGTTTATTTGACCTTATAGTTGCTTAAGCCTTCCAACTAATTAGGAAAATTAAGTTAATTTTTCGGTTCAGTATTGGTGGAATAATATGTGTCACTATAACCGATTTGATATTGCTTTTGCCTTTTCCTGTAAACCATTTGTTAATAGAGACTTATACTGGTTGCCATTAACATCATATCTAAATAAGATTGTAAAAACAAAAGTGCCTCATAAATATTCTGAGAATTTTAAACCTGCGTGAGCATTCAAGCTTCTCTGCTCTTTTCTTATCTAATTTTTTATCAGTAAGTTTTTTTTTCAAATGTTATTGTACTTTTTTCACTGATGTTCAATTTTATGCAATATTACTCGATCTCCAGTTGTAACAGTATTTCCTTCCCTCCCTCTTCCTTCCCCTTCCTTCTACTGCTGTTTTGAAGATTAGGGAGTGACTTCTCATATTCTTCCCTGAAAATCAGTCAATTTTAGTGCCCTGATGGGGGCATTCCTCTCAGATACCATTGATTTAATTTGGCTTAGCATGTCTTAGCCACCTTGTTCACCAGTGTATTAACATTTGCGTCTGTATTTATCCATATTTATTTTTTGGCTATCTTATTGGTATTTATCCATATTTCCGCTTTTGAAAATAAATACAGACAGAAAACACTTTGTTTTCTGTCTGTATTTATCTGTAAAAATCAGTAAAAATGGAAAACCGGAAGCCTTAATTGTATTTTACATATCTGTAGTGCAGTTGCTGAAAAACCAATCTAAATATTTGTTTTACCTTAAGAAATGGTTTAGTTTTAAAAAGTTTTAATCATTACAAGGCTGTGTTTAATTTGTCATTGTGACCTTACCATGATCATGCCATGCTGAATTTGTAGTTTTGCTAATTGTTATACACAAATGTGTTTTAAAACCCCTGGTTTCGAAGGTTAGAGAGTGACTTCTCATAGTTCTGAAGAACCGCGATAACCCTATTACTGGGTCTCGGCGGCGGGGGAACCGCCCAAGTCTTCCATACCTTCCATACTTAGTAAAAGGAGACACAGGAGCCTTCGTCCGCAGGAGGAACCCAGATTTACTTCAATAGCCCAGGCTATGGAACAGAGTCCCAAGCTAGTCAGAGACAAGACAGAGGAGGCTGCTACTTCACTCTGTAGCTTACAAGCCTTTTATACATTTTTCATCTCAGTCTTTTGGTTGTTAGTCCATTGTTCAATCAGGGCAGTGTTTGCAGTTGGAAACCAGATCCAGACGATGTTTGTAGTTGGTGACCTGGTCAAGGCTTGGTACACAGATCAATGTTCACTCGGCTTGATCAAAGCCGGTCTTTCAAGTCATTGTTTAATCACCCTGATCAGGGCCCAACAGTCTGACCATTGTCCAGAGAACCTGATCATGGTGTCAAGGATGTGTACCAGGCTGGGAGCAGGAGATGGAAAACAATCTTGTTTACACAGGGCATAGGCGTCTCATGGCTTTCTGTTGAACTGCAAAGAACAGGGGGTTGGGTGTGCGGCAGTTCCTGGGCAGGAATGCAGGCTGCAAGATGGTCTCTGTCGTGTCAGTTTAGATTCTCCTCAGGCATCAGCAGAAACGACCAGGTGGGTTGTGTGGAAGTGTTTGACAAGAGATGGCAATGAAAAACCAATAGAGCCCCGGTACAAATGATGCAGATCAGAAAAACACTTTTCCTCAGTCCCTCCTTTTGCCATTGAGTGGCAAATACTTTAAGAAATGTCAATGTTCATAAGACCATCTGTTTCTTGTTGGAGCATCATCATCATATTGGTGTTGTGAATGTTAGAGGGTGGAGGCTTAATGGTCTGGACACACATTGTACAGAGCACTGGCAGGCACTGAAAGCACAAACAGCAGGAGACCAGGACAGCTACTCCCAAGGCAAGGAAGATGAGGACCCTCCAACCCCACTGGGAAAGAGAACCCCAGATCCAGCCTGTGAGGGACCAGTTGCCTTCATCCAGATGAATTTCAGAAGAAAGGCGATGCAGACGTTGGATGGCATCGTACACTGTAGGTGCGTTGTCTGGGATGTACACGCAGCAGCTGGAGCCGATCAATTTACACACCGCACCACGATCAGCAAGGATGACATCGAGGACCATGCGGTTTTGGAGCATTATAAGGCGGTCCGCCTGTAGCTCTGCAGTGATGTTGGAGAGGGCACCAGCTGTTACTGGCATGGTGGCCTCAAAGACCCTGGTCAGTCCTCGTACAGCTCGACTGTTTGCCATGAGGCCCCAGAATGGAAGGAAACATTTAAAGAAGTCCCCAGCTTCCTGGCCCGCTGTATCCTCGGCTGATATGACGCCCCTACGTGAGCGGCGCAGGGCACCCTTCATTGACAGGTGGTTGTCTCCATGGGTGGAATACGTTGGTGGAAGGAGGAAGGCCAGATAGCAGGTACCAGACCAGTTACGGGGGAGCCAAGTGTAGGCAGGAGTGCCACAGAAAAAATAGGTGTTGGGGGATGCCACCAGCTTTGGAGGAGATGTAGATTTTAAGGCTTTAGTGATATCACACGTACTGGTACCAACTTTCTTAGTCCCTAGGCCATGGATGCAGACACGGCCTTGCACATTTATGACATTCAGAGTGTTTCGTTCATCAGGCAGTATCCTTCTGGTGCGGAATCTAGAAAATGGTCGTCGAGTGGTTGAGTTGAATACTACCATCTCACCAAGTTCATCTGGTGGTAGTAGCAATGTGAAAGAGCTGGTCGGGCAAAAAGAAGCATTGGCATAGCCTGATCTGTTCCGCCAGAAGTCATCGCGGAATGTCCCATGGGCAGAATTGACAGTACCATTGACAGTGTAGGCCTCCTGCATCAACATCCACCATGCAAGACAAGACCCAGAGATGGAAAATGGGTAAGGAAAGAATGGGACAGGGTGTTTCATGGAATGTGGCATCAGTCCACACACCCAGCAGTTGGAAGTGTTGATGATCAACTGGTGATGATGCAAAATTTGGATGAAGGTGTTGTTGAAGAATTCTGCACGGCGGGGTAATTCGTGAGCGGGTAGCGGGTAATATTAATGCTCTGCAGGAGTCGGTGTAGGAGTTGGTGAGGTAACAGGATGGTAGATTAGTAACAGCCAACAAAGGATAGACAGGATGAGGGAGACAAACAGCGTCACCACGGTGGCCGTGAAGCATTTACTATGTCGGAGACTGACATCTGGTTTCTGGATTCGGGCATTTTAGATGTCTGCCATTGTGCTAAGCCTCTAGTGAAAGTTTGTGATTGGTAGTTGCTTCACTGGGCACAGGTGCCAAGAAGCCCTATAGCACACCTTAGTCTGACACACCAGCACTACTCTCATCTGGGAAGATCACAGCCCTACAGCCTGTCGGCACTTGGCGAAGTCAAGGGCAAGCCCTCCCTCGGGGGCGCAAGGTATATCGGTCGGAAGTAGGCACAGTATGGTCGGGAAACAATTGTTCTTGGTGTTGAGCAGAGTTATGGGAGGGTTCCAATCTTCCTTTCAGTATGCTGTCACTCTCTGCTTCCATAGATGTAGAATGCAGTCTGGCATCGCTGAACGGGACAAATGTCGGGACTGTTTCTAATCCTGCGTCTCCTTGTCCTTCCCTTACCCACTGATCATAGGGGAGGGGCAGAAGTAAACGCCTGCAATGCGACGCATACACCCAATTCTTCCGACCTTCTACTTTCACGGCGGTGCGGGTGGCCAGCAACACCTGACGGGGCTGTGTCCAGAGGGGCTCGAGGCTCTTGGTCCGTTGAAAATTTCTTATTAGGACATATTCTCCACGGTGGATAACCTATCCTGGGCCCTTGCTTTTGTCAGGTATGGCCTCGTGCACCTGGTGATAAAGAGTTCAAAAGGTATTAGTTAGACTGTACAGATAATCAGTTAATACAGGGTATTCAACATCAGACAGTTTCTTAGGCCGTGGGACACCCATATATTGGCAGGCCTCCCGAACACGATCTCGTAGGGGGATATCCATATCCTGGTCTAAGCCGTTGTTCTTGTCGACAGTAGGACTAAGGGCAGAGCATCAACCCAAGTGACACCTGTCTCGGCTACTATTTTGGCCATTTTAGTTTTTAGGATGTCATTGTACACCTCCACTAGACCTGCTGACTGGGGGTGGTTAGCTGCATTAAATTTCTGTTTTATACCCAATGCTGTACAGACATATTCCATAATTTGGGCCGTAAAGTGGGTACTGTTGTCACTCCAGACCAAGCGGGGCAAACCGAATCGTGGGAGATATTCTTTATTAGCACTTTGGCGGTAGTGATAGCGGTGCAGTCTTTGACGGGGTAGGCCTCCACCCATCGGCTGAAGGTACAGATTACCACCAGGACATATTTTAGATTGTTACATCTGTCCATCTGGATGTAATCCATTTGGAGGACTTCAAAAGGGAAGGTAGGAGAAGAGAATCCTCCATTAGGAGTAACTATGCATTTTCCTGGGTTACACATTAGTCAAATTGTGCATGTTTTAACCAGCTTTTTAGCATATGCTGGTATCTTAGAGTTGTACCATGTAAGTTCCAACAGTTTACATATCCCTTTTGCACTAATGTGAGCAGGACCATGGGCCATAGTAACAACTGGTGGCACGTGACTATCAGGTAACATCCAATGTCTTTCCATAGTCGTACGGACCCAACAACCATCAATTCCCTCCTTTGCTAATTGCTCCTTCCACACCCTTAGTTCCTCAGGAGTAGTATGGGACTGAATATCAATCACACTCTGTACTGTGTTTTCAACCATGCCCTCATCTGCCACCCACCTAGCGGGACCTCCTACATATATTCCTATCCTTTTCCTAAGAGCTGTTTGTCTGGCCGTCTGGTCAGCAAGAGCATTGCCTTTCCCAACATCATCTGTCACTTTCTTATGGGCCTTACATTTTATAATGGCTACCTTTCTGGGGAGTGTCAGGGAGTCTAACAGTCGGTGAATTAAGGGGCCATGTTGAATCTTGGTCCCATGGGAAGTAAGGAAATTCCTTTCTTTCCACAACGTCCCGAAGTTTTGCTTATCTTACAGGCTCTAGTGAGGGCCACTAATTCTGCTGCCTGAGCAGAGCACTGCGGAATCTGAGCTGTTTCTACTACTTGCCCCAATGTCGTGAGGGCGTAGGCCCTCTGAGACATGATCCGTCCACATACAGTGTACCTTCTGGTTCTGCTATCGGGGTATCCTGTAAGTCAACCCGTCCCTTCGTCTCCTCCTCTGTCCTCAATATGCAGTCATGTGGGTCTAAGCGGGCATCCTGAGTATCCAGTGGAAGTAATGTGACGGAGTTTAGTGCAGTGCATCTTTTGATGTTAATGTGGCTGGCAAAGAGTGTCAGTTCATATCCTGTAAGTCGTGCGCTAGTGAGGTACTGTGTCTTGGTGTTATTAAGGAGGGTATCTACAGAATGGGGGACCATCAGAGTCAGGGGGGAGTTCATGACGATTCCCGTACTCTGACGGACCATGAAGGCGGCCGCAGCTGTCACCCGTAGGCATCCTGGGAGAGCCCTTGCAACAGGAACTAAGGTGGCTGAAAAATAGGCACATGGCCGTTGGTGACCTCCAAACATCTGGGTCAGGACAGCGCATGCACAGCCGTCTGTCTCATGTACAAAAAGAAAACAAATGTTTGCTATAGTCAGGAGTACCGAGGACTGGAGCAGTACTCAGGGCCCTCTCAAATCTTGGAAGGCCTGCGCATGCTCTGTAGTCCATAGAAAGGAATTGTCTGATATGTCTTTAGTGGTGAGGGCAAGAAGAGGTTTCACCATAGCCAAAAAATTGGAAATCTACTGTCTACAGTATGAGGTTAGGCCTATGAAGGCTTGCACCTGCTTTTGTGTTTGTGGGGCCGTCATAGCATTGATAATGGCTACAGGATCAGCGGTGAGCTGCCTTCCCTCCTTCGAGAGGAGATGACCTAAGTAGGTCACCTTCTCTTGACAAAACTGACACTTTTTCAAAGAGACTTTGTGGCTATGGAGGGCAAGGTGGCGTAACGGACAGAGAGTAGCTTCTTTACATGTTGGGGCAGTATTTGCAGCAATGTGGAGGTCATCTACATATTGTAATAGTGTGGACTTATCAGGGAGGTCCAAGGAATCTAGTTGACTTTTTAGGGCTTGACTATAGATACTGGGGCTCTTGGTGAAACCTTGAGGGGCGCGGCAGAATCTAAAGCTCCGCCCACCAAGGGAGAAACCAAAGAATTGTCTGCTGTCAGGATGTATAGGAATGCTGAAAAAAGCATTCTTCAGATCTAAGACAAAAAAGTGCATGGCGTCTGAAGGGACCATTGTTAAGAGGGCTGTAATGTCGGGGACAACAGGGTCTTGGGAGATTGTTATTTTGATAAGGGCTCTCAGGTCAATCACAAATCTGTATATTTTAGGGGAGAGAGCATCTCCATTGGTCTTTTTAAGAACCGAAATAATGGGACCGTTACAGATATTGCCACTTGTCTCCCCCACTACGCCCTTGTCCATCAATTCAGATATTATTGTTAAAAGGGCTACTTCTCCTTCCGCTGGCAGTTGATACTGCCGGAGGCGGGGGAGAAGTGCACCTGGCTGGATGCGTACCACATGAGGGGGTATGTTGAGACCCCCCACATCAGTGTCTGATGATGCCCAGAGGGAGGAAGGTAAAGACTGCATCTCTGGTGGGAGGGGACCTGATAGATACATATAGGAAGCTGCGGTGGGGGAAATTGTTAGGGATACACCTTGGGGACTACATGATATTTTCGCATACAGAGCTTTCAGTAAATCCATGTCTAACAAGTTTTCACTGCAACCTGTAGTAAGGACCAAGGGAGCGTCAACATGTGCAGGGCCAATATCGAGAGGGAGGGGTTCAGAGACAAGGCTGGCTACAGGTGTTCCTGCAAAACCCACGGAGACATTCATATTGCCAGAAAGGGGTGCCTCCGGGACTGACAGACGTGCAATAGAAAACCTGGTGGGCCTAGTATCAAAAAGAAAATTCTTATCGTTCCCCACATCTGACATTTGAACATACGGGCCCCTTTGATCCACTGGAATTTGCACTCTGGTAATACCCCTTTCCTGGCTGTCCTATGCTTGGTACAATCCTGTCTCATCAACTTCGTCATAATCATCATTGTAATTAGTGCGTGTTGCTTCGTACCGGTCAAACCTATTGGGCGGGTGTGGCGGGACGGGATCGTCATCCCTGGGCCTACGTTCTTTAACCTGTGGATGGGGCAGGCCATGGTCCCTAGTCGGCCTCGCTTTCCTAGGAGCTCGAGGCCAAGTCTTCCCAGTTCTTATGTTTTCAGCTAACACGGGACACTCATCTATCCAATGGCCGTACCCCTTACAATAAGCACACTGATCTGTTTGGAGGGCTCCCGTACGTTGAGGGCTGGAGGAGGTAGACTGGCGAGCCCTCGGAAGGGGTTGGAGTTGAGGTCTAAAATTCCAGCGGGTATCGGGCCCTCGGAGAGGGTAAGCCGGCTGCAGAAGTGCCTTAGTCTTAAGATCCCTAACCTTCTTACTTTCCCTGTCTCTATCTTCATTCTCCCTATTCTCGTGATATTGAGCCATAGCCAAGATACCAGTCATAGTTTGGGCAGGCCACGTGCTTTCCCCTTTCTTAAGCCTGGCAGAGATCTCAGGAAGCAGGTTGCCGACAAACTTATCGAAAAACACTGGGCCAGAACCAGGGGTCCGGGGATCCAAACAACTATATCCCTTGTATTCTGTTTCATCTTTTCGCTGCCTACAGGCATTTATTTTATCCCAGTTAATGACAGTTTCAGGCAAAAGTGTTTTCATAAACGTCATTATTTTACTGGGCAATGTCAGGATGGCAGCTTCTGGTTTAGTCCCTCCTACCCTTGCTTCTTCCATAGCATCTAGGTCAGCCCATTTACCTCCTAATGCTACTTCATGGTCAGTATGTCGAATTGTGTCCCAAATTTCAGTGGGGACAACGGTACCAAAAAGTAAATCTATATCCTCAAGAACAAGAGTACCTGCAGATATTATTTGACCTAATTCTCTGTAAAAGGCAGCCGAATTCTTCCTGGGATCTGGTAATTGTCCTTTTAACTGCATTATTTCTGACCTTTTCCAAGGAACATGAACCCAAAGCCTGCGCCAGTGTGCTTCAACAGCCCCTCGGCCATTATTCTGGGCATCGGTAAGTGCGGTAACAAAGACAGGGGCCGCCTCTCTCATTGGCTAAGCTGTTTCTAGAGGGGTGTTGAGAAAAGCTGTCATATCACGGTAAGCCATTAAAGCAGACATTGCGCCAAACATCCCCTCTCCCTGAACATCGCCTCTTTTTATTTGTGACCTAAGGTCCTTTAATCCAGCGGGTATCTGCATAAGCGCATTCTCAAATTTTTGCATGACCAAAGTACACATATATTCAACCCATGTGTTCTGTTCCATAATCGTCCACTGAGAAAAGGTGGACCATATTTCTTTAAAGGTATAAATATTCCCGTTATTTATCCAACATTCACACTGTTGCCTCTGTAGGTCATTTTCTCGAAGGGACGAAAAGCTGACTGCAGAGCGCAGGCAGGCCAGTCGGGGGGAATTCAACAAATGATATAAATCCTGCTTAACTGTAGACCACGGGGAAGTAGGAAAAGGGCGGGTAGGGGTAAGGCCGCGGGGGTTGGGCGGATGGAGACTTGTTGTCATTCCCGCAGCAAGGACAGGGTTAACGGGCGTGGTTGGTGTCATAGGAAAAGTCGGGAGGGTCGGTGTGACAGGGAGAACAGTAGGAGGGGCAGTGGGGGCAGGAGTGGGCTGTGGCGGGGACATGCAGGGTGGGAGGCATCAGGGCAGGGTACATTGGGGCATATGCAGGAGGGCTTTCTAGCATGGTATCAAGCAAGGAATCACCTTCTTCTCCCCCTTCCATGTGGCCCTTTCCTTTCTCCTCACGAGCTGGATTACATTTTTGTACCCGAGCTCCATGCTCCCTATCGGCTACTTCTACCGATTTTGTCATTTGATTTTATACATTTTCTCTAGCGTCGTCGGCCATTGACATACGTTCCTGTTTCCTTTCTTGGGCCTTCTGCTTTCTAGCTCTCTGCTCTATCTCTTTCCTCCAAACTCGGACAGATTCAAACATAGACAGGTGCGTTTATCTTTTCATTAATTGTTCCTCTAATTTGGCGAGAACTTGGGAATTAAAGGAGCCGTAAAGTGGCCACTGTAATTCCGCGTTACTTTGTTTGGTATACTTTACCCAAAATGAGGAAAACATGATGGCAGAAGGGTCATGTTTAACATACATCGTATGGCCAGGGGTCCCTTCTGGAGGAAGCGGACAAACCGCCTCCAGCTGGGAGTCCTGCGTACACATACAACAACATAATTTCTTGAACTTACTACTGACTGGCATGCTTAAAAACAGATAACAGACACCAGCGGGTTTCTAAAACTCACCTCGCTTGCTTGGCTTTTGCAAAAGTCAATCACAGCAGAATCATACAGAACAGACACCAGGGGGGTTTTAAAACTTCACCTCCCTTGCTTGGCTTTGGCAAAAGTCAATAACAACTTGGCTTTTGCGAAAGTCAATAACAGAATCATACAGACTTGGTGGATGATCAGTCCACCCTTACCTTACAGGGGTAGTTCTCTTCTGCAGACGTAGGGCTGTGTCCTGTTCAAGAAATTATTTGCTAGGGGACTCCAGCGAGGGCGCCGTTATGTGGCCCAGACCGGGTGGCGGGAGACAGCGGGCGAGTCGTTCGGTCTACCGGAATACAAGAATCCCTCGGGTAGGGCGCCTCCGTCGGAGTCTCTCCGTGTACCTCCTCACATCCACCGGGCCTGACCTTCGTGCTCGTGGAGTCCCTGTTCAGGCACCATTTGAAGATTCGCGATAACCCACTTACTGGGTCTCGGCGGCGGGGGAAACGCCCAAGTCTTCCATACCTTCCATAGTTAGTAAAAGGAGACACAGGAGTCTTCGTCCGCAGAAGGAACCCAGATTTACTTCAATAGCCCGGGCTATGGAACAGAGTCCCAAGCTAGTCAGAGACAAGACAGAGGAGGCTTCTACTTCACTCTGTAGCTTACAAGCCTTTTATACATTTTTCATCTCAGTCTTTTGGTTGTTAGTCCATTGTTCAATCAGGGCAGTGTTTGCAGTTGAAAACCAGATCCAGACGTTGTTTGTAGTTGGTGACCTGGTCAAGGCTTGGTACACAGATCAATGTTCACTCGGCTTGATCAAAGCCAGTCTTTCAAGTCATTGTTTAATCACCCTGATCAGGGCCCAACAGTCAGACCATTGTCCAGATAACCTGATCACGGTGTCAAGGATGTTTACCAGGCTGGGAGCAGGAGATGGAAAACAAGCTTGTTTATACAGGGCGTGGGTGTCTCATGGCTTTCTGTTGAACTGCAAAGAACAGGGGGTTGGGTGTGCGACAGTTCCTGGGCAGAAATGCAGACTGCAAGATGGTCTCTGTCGTGTCAGTTTAGATTTTCCTCAGGCATCAGCAGAAACAACCAGGTGGGTTGTGTGGAAGTGTTTGACACGAGATGGCAATGAAAAAACAATGGAGTCCCCGTACAAATGATTCCGATCAGAAAAACACTTTTCCTCAGATCTCCCCTAAAATCTGTCTTTTTTACTAATGGGGGCATCCGTCTCAGTTACAATTGGTCTCATTTGGGCTAGCATGGGTTCTGTTTCAGCCATGTGCGGTGATCAGCTCTCAGGAGTACCATTTTGTGGGCCACCATATTAATCGTATGCTCCAGAGCTATTTTAGTCTCTCTTATGGCCTCCAAGATCATCGCTGTGTGTGTCCCCAGGTCTAGGTACTCATTTTGTCTCGTGAGGCCTCTGTCTTTGCCTCTGCACAGGCCAGGATCCTCACGCCCTGGTGGTTGGTCACTTTGGTCCTAAACATTTCATGGCCTCCCTAATCTCTGTGCCACTGACTCTGTCTTTTCCACCATGCGTGCCAAACTTGGCACTCTATGTGCCCAGTGGAACAGTATAGGGGATGCCACCTATTGGCACCAGCACCCCTCCCCTCCCAAATTTCCCACCCATAGATGGTAAGAGTCTCTGGGCACACCTGATCTTGCTCGCCATGTTTCTCTTAGAATCGGGGGAGCCTGTCCCCTTGCGGCACACAACCACCACATCTCAGTTGCCCCAGGCTCCCTCACCCCCACCATTCCTCAAACTTGTGGGCCATGAGATAGCCTCCCTGGCCTAGCAAAGGTTAACTGGTTGT
The DNA here is from genome assembly GCF_964261635.1 of Lissotriton helveticus. Lineage (NCBI taxonomy): Eukaryota > Metazoa > Chordata > Amphibia > Caudata > Salamandridae > Lissotriton > Lissotriton helveticus. The sequence continues at coordinate 284,725,904 of NC_136060.1, forward strand.
TAGGGAGAAGGGCTACTCAGAAGGAGGCTTCCCATTTCTCACCGGGCCATCCAGGCTCCATGAGCCTGCATGGGCAGGGGTTCTCTATTGGTTTTCTACTCAGGCCTGGGACCCCTCAGGTCACCCCAGGTGCAGGTCCCAGTGCCGCGGTGTTGGTGGTGTTAGGCTTTCTGAATGTTTGGGCTCCATCTTGCAAAATTTGGGTGTTCACAGGTGGGTCAGTCAGGGTCAGATTTGTAAGGCGGGTACTCAGGCAATGGGAGATGGGCCTGGTATCTGAGTTGCAGCTGTGGGTTGCTTTTCTGGGCAGCATAGTGGCAGATTTTGGCTGTGCCTGTGCTGTTCTGATGCTGCAGCTCCCCAGTGTGGGTCTGAGTGGCCTTTCCGGAGGCATATAGGCGTGTATTATCTCTCCTCGACCAATGAGGCAGAGTTGTCAATCCAAGTCTCTGGCTGGGCCGGCCCATTATTGTATGCAGATTGAGCCGGGCCAAGGGGCCTAAGTAGAAGTGGCGTCACTTATATTCGGGTGTAGATCGCCATTGTGAACTAATCCATGTAGAAAAAGTCCTGGCAGCATTTGCATTTTTTAAATCTCAGTTAAAAATCATGCCTCTTTTAGAGAACCCCGTTTCTTTTTATAATAACACTGAAGCAGGGTTTTTCAAATAGGTGCAATCCGCGAAAGTAGGCCACTTTGTTTTAGGGAGCCTGGGCCTATTTTTCATCCCAGTCTACCCCTGTGGTCATCCCCCGCTGAACCTGTGCTCCAACTGTGCTTTCCTGTGCTGGGCTAAGCTTATTACTGTGGGCACAGTGCAGTAGCTGCCATCCTCTGCACTCAGAGATGCCGACCATCCGGCTGCCTGAAAATCTTCCTTTAGCTGCAGCCAGAGTTTGCCCCCAGGTGTCTGACGGCCTGAGGCGACGAGAGATGCCTTCATACACGACGCCACCATGTGCGTCCAGGCCATGACGTCCTTATCTTTACTTTTTCTCACCTCCTTTTCAAGGATGTCTTCGCTCTGGGACATGAGTCTGTAGAGCGACGTATCTTCCTATATCTTCCCAAAGTAATCGAAACTAATTTCACTGTGCGAGATGTTCTGAATACCTTTAATCATACATTGTTAACCAAATAGTGTATTGTCTCTGCAGTAAGACCAAAGGATACGATCAGGCATAAATCTACCTCATGAGTCCATTTATTAATAATCCCGCATTAAAGCACAATAACTTTAATTCTGTGAGTGCTGCTTCCTCCCCTCTATGTAAAGAAAGAATCCTCAGGAAAAAAATGCCCATACCTCTTGTTTTAATCCAACAATTTGATATATTTAGATTTGCTACCATAGAACACCTACAATTATATTACATATGCTAAAAACTTTACAGCGCCATCTGTATAGACCTCTCGTTCACCTTGATTACATCAGCTTTCTCTTGCATAGTCACTCCTCAAATCACATAAAGAGACTGGCTGTGGTGTATCCGTGTCTATTTAAAGTCTACATAGTTTGCTTCTGTATTCACTAAACTACAAGCACCAGGGTCGGTTTGGGAACACTTTTAGGCCCGGGCACTGAAAGAAAAAATTACCCACATTTGTTGATAAAGACCTTTCATAAAGCATTGCTTAGTATCAGGGGTAATTATGGGAGAAATCTCTGATAAATTAAGCATTCTAAGCTTGTGGGGTCGGTAGCATTGGCAAAGACTAGACGCAACCACTAAACATACCATTATTCCACAGCAACTCACCCGCAGGTCTCCTCACCTAATCTTCAGACCTATACATTTCTTTACTTTGGGTGCCTGAATGTGTTAGTGCCCTATGGGTTCATTAGTATGTGCTTCCCCCAAATATCCCTGAATATCTTGTATTACATCAGGTCATGAGTCAGAGAACCATTCACATCCATTGTGTCTGGAGGTTTCTGTTCACCTTCAAGGAACCAGAGGTCTTCTCTTTTCACTCAGGAGCCTCTTTGCAAGCAATGTCTTTGGGGATTGCATACTACTTCATACTTGATGTCTTTTATATTGTGGGTAGAGACTTGATCTAAATCTGAAAAAGCTGCAGGAATTCATTCAAATGCCTTTCATTCTCTCTATACCCCTTTCTTACTTGCTGTCTTCACCTCTCTCATTCTCCCTATCACTTTTTGCCCCTCTCCTACCTCTTACATTTTCTATCATACTCTACTTCTTTTCCTCTCCTTGGTGTCTCTCACTCTACCTATGTGCTTCACTTAGTCTCTCACATTTCCCCTCTGTCTTTTCCTTTTTCTCTCTGTCTACAAACCCTCCTCTGTCTCTCACTCCCTGTGGGCTCTTTTTTAGTTATTTGTGTATCTCTCAGGCCCTTATTCCTCCTATCATTTGTATCTCTCCTTTAAGTTTTATTTCATTTCTCTGGCTTGCAAACCTTTCCATTTTCTCCTTTCTTGCTCTCTCCTGTCACTCTCTTTCACATCCCTCTGCTCCATGAATTTCTTTGTACTATACTTAATTTTATATTCTTATGTGTTCCCTTTATTGCTTCACCTACAGACTGTAAAAGAAAGTCCTTATGTGTCTGAAGGCAGCGTTTAAACCAAAGGTGAATCCACAGGTGGAAGTTCCTTTACCAGGCCATGCCGTGATGAAGGAAATTCCACTGGTGGATTGTATTCTACCTTTAGCATTACCTCCTGGAATGCCAGCAACCTCTAAAATAAGCCCGAGACTGAGGAAGAGAATTAGGACGGTGCATATGAGCAGTAACCATCCTTCCTTTTTACTCTTAGACCAGGAAATGTTTGCCCCCGTCATCTACTTTCCTCTCCCCTCCATCGTTTCCTTCGCCATTCACTTTTTTGTAGCGCACACTCTACCCAAAGGTATTGAAATGTTTTACATGTACACATATGGTTTTTTTAAGGCACTGGGTTAGTTATATGCCAAGAATCACACAATGTTGAGACGCAAACCTGGTTCTCAAGTTCCAAAGTTAGCAGCTCTGGCTATTACACAACATCCACGATTACCACTTTCCTGCTTCCATCTTTTCCACTTTCTCTCTATCTTTAACAATTTCTGTCCTTCTCTCCACTGCCTTCCATCAATTCTTCTCCCTAATATCTCCCCCTCACTTCCTCCATCTTTCTGCATCTCTACCACTCTTGTCTTCTCTCCTCTACCTTTCCTTTCTGCCACTCTTGATTTCCTTTCCCCGTTCCCATATTTTTGTCATTCTTCTCCACTCTGCTGTCTCTCTCACTTCTCTTTTTGTCTCATTCCACATTGCTCTCCTCGCTCAATTCATTTCGTTAATGTCCTGTAATGTCTATTCTCCGATATCTTTGTCATGTGGCCCAAAATGTAAGTTTTGCACACTTTATTTTGTGTTGTCAATTTATTTCTTCTTTTTGGCCATTTTAGTTGCTTGCATTATTTTTTACTTTCATTCAGTGGTGAACCGGTGTCCCTCCCAGATAACAAGGCAGGGGGCTGCTGCTGGAAACAAAAGTAGAATCTTTTAGATGGCCATCACACTTAATCTTTCACCCTGCACAGACCCCCTTTGACTCCACCCGAGGTAATATTAAAACTGGTTATGGCACTCAAAAAGAGCCCAGCCACTCCCAATAGCCTTACTGTCCATCTGAAAGGCTCCAGATGGGAGGGAAACTATCATATGCTGTGCCTTCACAGTTTGGCACATTGTCCTACTGCACAAGACAATGAGCCCGTCATACTTGATTATAACAAGCTTCGATCTTCGCCTTAAGGCTACAGCAGCCTTTAAGCTCCAGTGCAGGAAAACTTGATTTGAACTAAGGCTGAAAAAATGTCCCAGCAGCTGGGCTTTGACTAAGCCCCCTTGGGCAGTGCCCGATTGCCCGCCCTGGCAATCCAATCCTGACAACCACTTCCTTTTCATTTCACCAGAAGCTCAACTTCTCATCTCTGAAAGTTACTCTTTCGCCGCTATCTTGGAACAGAATTAATTAAACCTCATCGACAAACCCATTTTAGGAGCCCAAAGGTAATTTAAGACTCAACATCGGCCTGAGCTTATATAAAAAAGAGACAACCTTCGTCCCTATCCCAATACATCAGGTGCCTAATATCAGTATCATGTCCCCATCTACACAAAGCTATAGTGGCAATCTAAAAGTCCTAGCACCCCATCACTTCGATTATGAAGCAAATGTCCCATTGTGGATGATTATAGTAAGCATCCAGAGATACTTAGGAGTGAATTACAAGAAAGAGGTTACCCAAAGAAATTGATAAAACATTCGTACAAAAGGGCCAAGTATTACAACAAGGAAAGTATGTTTGGGAAGAAGAAAAATGAGAGGATAGTTTCTGTAAACAATTTCTCAGGAGTAAATAGTAGGGGGAAAACATTAATTGGAATTGGAATAGTTTCATAAAACAAGTGAGCAACCAGTGAAAATAAAAAGACTACTTTTTGCTTCTCAGAGGAATGGGAATGCTAGAAACAAGTGGTCCATGCTTATAGAGAGCAGAGACCATGGACTCTTGTTAATGTAAATATTGAAAGTGTAATTGGCAATTATAGATAAAAAGGGTGTAATGTATGGATGAGGTTTCTGATATTCTGCTCATATTGATCCTGTCCATTTCCCCCGCCCAATCAGAGACCCTCTGCTAGTCTTTTCTCTTCAAACCTGTATTAGGAATTAAAGGGCGGTTGTATTTAGATTGCACCTGATGTATCATTTTAAAGGATTTCCACTGTAAGTTCTGATGCAGGCGTGCAGAAGAAGATAATTCTAGGATCTGTCATTGAAGCCCACAGAAGAAAGTCCTAAGGTGGGATTATTTGGGAGCTGAGCTACTTAGTACAGCAAATGCGAATACAAAGATATCAACAGCAGAGGACCAATCCTCCCCCACTCCCCCGACGCTGGATACCGTCATCCAATGCATTCTTTCTCATCGAGAAGAGACACGGCAAGATAGTAAGCGGGCCCAAAACGCTATGCGTAAAATTCAAGGGGCAGTCAGAAGAGTCGCTAAATCCTGTGTAGTAATCAACGAGCGACTTACAGCCCTGGAAGCTCGGACGGAAAACCTGGAATCGGATGTCACTACTACACGTACAGCCACAGAAACCCATGAGGCACAGCTCGTCGACATACAGTGGAAGATAGAGGACTTTGAAAACAGGTCACGCCGCAACAACCTGCGCGTTTTGGGGGTTCCGGAGGGAAGAGAAGGGGACAATATTTGCAAGTGTATGGTGGAAGTCTTGTCTAAATAATTTCCTGAACTCAGTGAGTGGAATCGGGAATTAGAAATCCAAAGAGCACACCGTGTCCCCTTCAACCTTAGAGCACCTCCAAAACCTGATACCAAACCTCGAGCGGTACTTATCTACCTTGGCAATTATTTACTCCGCCAGGCAGTCTATGACAAGGCAAAACGTACTGCAAAACGTAGTGGGGGGGACTATTCCTTTTTTGTCCAACCTGATTACTTCCACTATACTGTATAAAGACGCTGGCATCTCGGGCAAATGATTAAGCCAGTACAGGATCGTGGGGGGCAGGCATTCCTTCTCCATCCAGCTCGGCTGAAAATAAGTAAGTGGGATCATATCCATTTCTTCACTTCTGAAAAAAAAGCACAGGAGTATTTGGAAAAATGGGGTTAAAACATTTGGACCAAAAGATATATTGCAATCTTATTGACAAGATTCACAATGAGAGTACTTTCATGTCTTTTTAAAGGTGCTCTCTCAGCATCTTCTATACAGTACTAGCCCTTCAAGTCTACTTTAGCAATTTCTTAACTATTCTTTTTTGCTTTCTCGCTGTCCTCTAGTTTATGGTACTATGGTCAGAGAGGAGCGACCATCGCAGGAGACTACAACTAGTCTCTATGCCTTTTTGCAAGGGAAGGGTTGGGGGGTGGGAGGGTTTCAGAGTGGTGTCAGGGGCAGGGAAGGGGCTCGGGTGAAGGGTGTGGGGTGCGAAATCGAGGGGTGGGGGTTCGGGAGAAAAAGGGGGGAAAAAGAAGAAGAAGATGCTTGCATAAACATATATGTATTAATGTGTATCAGCAAAATAGTGACAATTAAAGTCTTGAGAATTCAATGTATTAATGGCTAAAATTACTATATGCTCATTAAATGTAGGCGGTCTTAATGATAGATCTAAACGCAGAAATGTCGCAGAGATGTTATGAAATCCTAATCCTGATATTATATGTCAACAGGAAACACACATTCCATGGGGTAGTCTGGAGGTACTGGCCATAAGAGGGTATAATCTTGCTATATGCTCTACCCAGTCCTCAACCATTAGAGGAACAGCGATCATGTTAAAAATAGGCTCGGGGCACCTGTTCGGACACTGGGGGATAAACTAGGAAGATGGGCTATGGCCCAGCTCACTATAGGGGTTACTATTTGTACCGCACACGGGTCAAACAACGACGATCCTCTGATGTTAAACAATATAAAGGTTTAGGCAGCATCATGGCCAGGCCCGTATATATTCTGCGGGGATTTTAATATTCATTATGAAAAAAGGTTTGATAATACCCAAGGATATCAAGGTAGAAAACCTTGTGTTCACTGTGCTCTTGCAGCTCTACAAATTAGCTATGATCTATACGATATGTGGGGGGTCCAACATCGAGCAATCTGAGCTCCATTTAAAAGATTGATCGCTGATCTAACTATTGCAGAGTTAGCTTTTATATAGATAAAATTGGTTCTGGGATCGAAGCAATAACAATACTATAGCCCGCGTGTCTCTTTCCCTCTCTCTTCTTTCCTTTTTTGTTCTAGCTTGTTTTCTTCCGTTTCTGTCGACCTAAAATGTACACTAATAGTTATGCTAGCTTTATTTGCCGAAATGTGTTAGATAAAAGATGTATATGTATGAAATTCAGATGGAACCATGTTTGCAATCTTCTTCCTCAATAAATAAAAACATTTTTTTTTAAATGATATTATATTGTACATATCTGGAATGCATTTGCTGAAAATGAAAAAAACAATCTGAAGATTCCTTTTACCTTAAGAAATAGGTTAGTGTTAAGAAGTTTTAATTATTAGGAAGATGTTCTAAATTTGCACTGCGACCTAACTGTGATAATGCCATGCCTAATTTGCAGTTTTGGTATTTGTTATGTATATATTGTGTATTAAAACCCTTGGTTTTGAAGGTTAGGGAGTGACTTATCATATTCCCCCCTTAAAATCTAACTGATTAGTTTGAGACTTTGGCCCTCCTTATGATGGCTTGTGTCGGGATGGAGACCATCTGACATGTAGTCGGAGTCTCCACCTGCCTTATTATGATCCGACCACCGTGAAGGCAGTCGGAAACATGTCTTTTTCAACTCACAATTGAAAAAGGCATGGTATTAAAAATCCTTGCACTGTGTGCCAGGTACCAAGTGGTGACTGGCCCACGGTGCATGGACGGTTGCGGGGGCACCACATGCGCCCGCTTGGCCCCATATCACAGGTCCACGAGGGACGGGGGCCCTGCTATAGGCCTCCAAAGTTACATTGAATCTGCCTTTACATGGCAGTCAGACCACCATGTAAAAGGCAGAGGGAAAAGGGACAACGTAATCCCTACGTCAGTGCCTCCACAGGTACTGCCCCCATTGTAGGTATTATGCTCCGACCAATGCTTCAACAGGCTCTTTGAGCCTGTCAGAGACTCCGGTCAGTCCCTCCGCCCACTGCGCTCTGACAGATGGCATCATTATGCCGTATGGACTGCCACTGACAGCCTGTTGGTGGCGAACCACCAGACATCCTAATCGGGCCCTTTCTCTTTCTCCCTTAGGATGATGTCAGTACTCTTTATGAGTTTGACACTTAGAATCTGGAGAGACTTGATTGTATACATGGGGATTTTTACTATGACTTTATGACTCGGTGTTCTGTATCTGTGCCTTCATGACAAGCTATTCATTTTTCTGTATTGCTTATATCAATAGTTATGTAATAAATCCTTTAACATTTCTATCTAGAACTTGGTCATTAAATAGTCCCAGTGTCTATTTTGAATTCTTCTTTCTAAATGATTGAGTTTTTGATGGTCAGGAAAGTCTCTTGCCGGTAGGTCAATGACAGATCTCAGAGACAAACTTCCTCCGGTATAAACCAGGGTGTATAAGATATTGGGGTTCAGAAAATTATTGGAATTTGGCTCCCACACGCTCTTCCCAACAAATATTACAGAGTCACTTTAATCCATTCAGGGTATCTTGCACTCTTTGCACTAAAGTTTACAAGATCTCTTTAAACCTGTGCTCACACAGTCAGGAAATCTTGCACTCTTCACAATAAATGTCATGGGCCATTTTAAGCCATAAAGAATTGAAGAGTTACTCTTATAAATTCTGACTCTGTGTAAGTCTCAGCAAGTTCAACTCTTAAAGTCTCATAATAGACTGATCTCCTCCATACTGTTGAAATAAAAGTAAGCATAATGATATATTTACTGCACTGCAAAATGTTAATTTAAACTCTGGAGTTAAAAATGTGTGGTCCAGTTAAAATCTTCAGTGTCACAAAATATATATCCATAAGGCATCTGGACTAAACAAAACTCTAGTAGAAAAAGTACATCACGACTCCTCAAAGCTTTGAAATATAGAAGATTTGCATAGCTCATTAGTATGTGAATCCTATAGCCATTTGTGTACCAGGGACCAGATTTATCATTGGATCGCTTTGCCCTTGCATGATACATGGTGTCACAAGGACAATACAATCCTTAGGTTAGATTTACCAAGCAATACAAGGCTAAGGTGGCTCTCATTCTTTAAAAAATCTGGAGTGAAGCAAGGCAGCACAGATTGCTGCCTTGCTTTACTCTACACTGGGAAGGCGTTCCACGGGTGGAGCATGGGTATTCCCATGCATCTACCCATGGAATTTGGTACATTCCCAGATTTGCCAAGATGGCTAAACCTGGGAAAAATGCCAGCCCTTCCCGATAGAGGCACAACATGGAGAAATAGCTTTACAATTCATGATTATCTCCTTGTTAAAGTGGCTCTCAGGTTGTGTATATATAATGAGCCACTCGAGCATGGGGTGCAATGCGATGAAGTCTAGGAGGACAGACCGAGCTCCTTATGAACCATAAATGCAGGGGTATATGATGTGACCTTCAGGAGGCGTCTGCAGAAGCCATTCTCCTGCGCTTGGATCTCAGAAGTCTCTTTATAATCCCAAACGTCACTGCCATATGTGGTTGCGGTAACCAATTTACTACCAATTATTGAAGAAAATGAGAAAATAAGAAAAATTGCCCCTACGGAGTGAGACAACGACATTCATTTTGTTTATGTCAGAAGGCCATATGAGGAGCAATTAACAAAATCCACTCCTAAATATGTGACGGTTTGGAGCTTAGTTAATTTATGTTCATGAACCTGAAAATATCTACATTTGGTCCCCCTTTGGCCCAAAATATTCACCTCGAATTTGCCATGGTTGGTTAATAGATCAACACTTTTCATGTAGCTAATACATCCATCCAGCAGCATTTGGAGGCCTAAGGTAGTTCTCACGGACAAAGCGGTAACATCAGCAAGTAGCATACGACTACCAACTTATGGGCAATCTACCTGCTGGTCTAATAACCGGGCCCCTAGGTTGTTCACATACAAAGTGAAGAAAAATGGGGCCAATATACAGCCCTGTCTTTCTTTTCACTTCAGAGAGAATGCTCTGGTACGGGACCCATCCACATTATACCGGACAACTGCAGTCATGGCGTTATGCAGCTCACTAAAAAAGAAGACAATCTCCCTGTCAATTCCAAGCATTAATAGAATATGTTATGGTATATTATGTTATGTTATAAATGTTTATAGAGCTCAAGAAATACCCATGTGTGTCAAGGTGCTAAGCTCATAGTGAAATGATATGGTGCCTGATGGATTCCTTAATTGGCAAATTGCCAGGTTTTAAGAGCCTTCCTGAACGAGAGCAGAATGGATATGGTTCCGATTTAGAGAGGAAGAAGGTTCCACTCTTTAGCTATTGATCTGACAAAGCTTCTCCCCACCAGTTTGAGTCTAAATCTGTTGATCTTTAATTTATGGGTGGCCATGGATCGAAGAGTTTTTCTCAGACTATTTAAAGGATTTCTGCAGAAAAACCGGACCGATGCCAGGCAGGGCCGAATGGGCCAGGCATGGAGCCTTAAAATGCACACGTTGCCTAAGTGGCATCCAAGTTTGATGATAGCCTGCAAGATGGAAGAACGTTTAGGCATCTGGGTCAATATTCTGGCTGCAGAGTTCTGTACTACCTGAAGCCTATTTAAATGTCAATGCTGCATACTCAGGATGAGGGCATTGCAATAAACCAGTGCAATAATAATAGGCCAATTTCACCTATTCACCCATCAAATGCAGAGGGCACATACATAAATGCAATGAACAGGGACCGCAGTCTCGAAACAGTGTACTTGAAAATCAACAAGAAAAAATGTAATCACTGATCACATATGCCGAGGCCTGGGCAAAATCCAAATAGCAGAACTGAGAGAATGGAATCTTCCTCAGCCAGGTACATTGCCCTCCCCTGGATTCCCCTGCCTATCACCTTTACAACTGAGTCTATTGAAGAGCTTGGCCTATAACAACTGGGGAATTCTCTGGAGCCATTCTTACATACAAGGATAATGACCGAACAAGACTGTGAATCTTGAAAGCCCATACATTGCCACATCAATCAGGTGGGTTAAAATCGGCGTCCAAAATTCTGGTTTTGTCTTAAATAAATTAGCAGGGATCCTATCGGGTCCGCAGGACTTGTGTGTGGTCAGTTGGAATATGGCTATTTGTATCTCATCAACAGTAAAATTTAGATTATATTGGGGTGGATAATAGGATAGATTCACATTGACCCCCACAGAGCAAGGCATTGTATGGAGCATTGTAAACACCCTCAAAATGATCTCTCCATTTCTCAGGGAAAATATGCAATGAGATAGTATGGTCCTGTTATCATTCAATAGAGGGCTATTAACCACCTCTCAGAATTTACAGCCGTTAGCCCCAAATGAAGCCTCAATCAGCTCATCCCATGCTTCCTTTCTCAGTGTCCTTTTCTTCATATCTAGCACCTTCTTGTATGGAGCTTGTCTGCTTGTGATTAAGTAGCGATTATTGTGCACAGCTATGGGGGCATTCACTAACAATTCATGGGCTCTCGAGCAATCCTTATTAAACCACCTTGGAGCACTTGTTGATTTACAGAGAAACAATACTTTTAGCTCTATTTCCTTTCCTATCTCTGAGCATACATTTAAAATGGATCTGTGCAGGGACCCTCCAGACAAATGTCAAATTCTGCCCATTTGGACACCAAGAGGGATCTTTAAAACTCCTCTCGGATAAACTTTGAAAACTTTTGTCTTCTACCCTGTTCAGTCATTGCACCACCTGCATGAAGGGGTCTATGCAAAAATGTCTAGAATTGTAATGTCGATGAAGTTATGGTCACTAAAACCAAAGACATTTGCCCAAAATTGTTTCATGAAGTTCCACAAGAAGGCTCGGACAAACATGTAATCAAGTGTTGAAAATTGTCGTAGCCAGTGAATCTAGGAGGAAAACTGCTATCCGGATGTTCAAATAATGCAGTCACAACACACTCCAGATTAAATTTGACAAGGAGATGATTTAAAAATCAACCAGCTTGAATGTGGTCCTTGTGGACAGAGTTAGCATATCTCACATGGTCGCATAAAGGGCGAGATTGTGGGCTACATAGGCATGGATGTATATTTAAGTCCCCAGTTAGAATAAAACTAATGCCTGTTTTGTTACAAGTTTCGATGTGAGACATTTGATCCATGAGAATGAAGAGAGTGTCACAGAATGGTGGACTTGAGGTGGCAGTTTTAGAAATGTAACAAAGCAATGTTACCGACTGCAAGGGAACTAATGAGAATTTCCTGTATATTTGAGGAACTTGTTACCAGTTCCTTCATTCTGCAATTCAAGGTCAAAGAGACCAGAAAAAGCAATCCTCCACTTGGATGCCCCCTTAATGATGACATGGTGGGGTTGGAGTATGAGTTGTACCCTTCCAAGAAAAAGATACCTTTTACTTCCCACGTTACCTGTAACCATGTTATGGCAAACGTACTTAGATATAATAGCCAGTCAGGGTAATTTTTTTCATTATTGATGCCTGCCACATTCCAGGAAGCAAACATGAGCTGGCCGGCGTTGTTGTCCCTTGTGTTTGTGTAGTTCTCATAAGTGTTAAGGAAAATGGGGGTATCATCCTCCTCTACAGTGGTAAGTGCTCCAATCTGTGTGGCTCCCATTTTATCTAGCTGGTCTGGTTTCCTATTGGCATTTGTCTCATTTCCTGCCCCATCATTGCCATGCTACCATGTGTAATTAGGACTATACAGTCAATCTAGTGAGTCAGCCCTAAGAGCCTCAAATCGTTTTTGGTCGGGTACAACAAAATCCCTGCCTTTGGATGCCCTCATTGCTACAAAAGCCAGTGCCCACATTGCAGTTGCTGCCCTGTGGATAACCCTGGAGAGCCAATCCTCCTCCGAGGTTTGCAGAGTTAATCTAACCCATTCCACCTTGCGGACCATGATGATCCTATTTGTCAAGAACCTATCCTCACTGCCTAGTTGGGTTAACTAGTGGAGAAGTGTGGCTCAATGGTTAGAGCAGGCAGACCTTGATGCAGAGCTCTGGCCAGGGACCAGGGTTCGATTCCCGCCACGGCGGGTCTCCGGCTCATTAATTCCCCTGACTGGATATTCTCACCTCAGTGCCTGTTCTGATCATGGGTCCCACGCTGCAACTCTGGGCAATAGCTTGCTTAGTCTCCACAACGGCCCCAAAAGCGCTGTGATGCCTGGCTGCACCTGGGGGGTGCCCAGGAGTGGACATTTCCCAGGAAAGCCAGGAAGGGTTCCTAAGCAGTATATGGACAGTGCCGGGACACCTCCGGGGGAGGTAGCTGTGCGCTTTACAAATTCCGACATTTACATTTATTTTTATTTACTAGGGGCTGACCTTATTTTTCAGACTCTGATAACCTTCTCTTCCTCCTGCGCCAGCATGGGGACCATGTCAATACCACCATTTAGGGGTCTGAGGCGGGGGAGGCCAGGAACAACTTGGGAGGATGCTAAACCATCTTTAGAGCTCCCTACACCAATTCCCTCCTTTATCCACTTATGTACCGTATTAGCCATGGGACCATATTGATGACCTATGGTCCTTGCTAGCACTGGCAGGATAGGCGGGTTTAGTGGATTCCCATTCCTTTCTGGCACTGGCATGTGAATGTCTGGCAAGACAATTGTCAATAACAATTAATCTTTAGGCTAACTTGGGGGATACTGAACAGGTTCTCTATGTGTATCAGTTTCCAGCCCCACCCCCATTACTTCGGGATGTGCGTGACCAATCAAAGGAATAATCACCTTGCAAAATAAAATTTAATTATTTTAACTGCATTCAATCGCTGCTAATTTCACCATGCATTTATCAAAAGTGACCTCTTTCATTAATTGAAACTTGGGGGTGATCTCATCAAAATGATCACATTGATTGCAGTCTTTTGAAACTTTATACCCAAAGCCATTTACATTAGAGGATATTTTTATATGACCCCTTGATTGAGCTCTTGTTGGGACAGAGGCTGCTTCAGGTTTTCTCTTATGCTTACATGCAGGGTGGCCAAAATCGGGTGCCAAGTTCTTACTCAGAGTCATTGTTTGATTAACTTCTGCAACTGTAGTCAATTTAGTAACTTTATTAGTCCCTCCTGGCTTAGTCTCATCACCCTTCCCATTGTCTGTGGCGCTTGTATTAGCAGGACAATGTGGGCACATTATATAATGATTCAGGGCGGTGGAAAGGATGCTCTATTTTTCCTCCACTGTGCAGATTTCCTGATTAATTGCCCCCACTGCTGTTTGATAGAAATTAGAGCATTGAGGATTTGAAAGTACCATTTGGGTCCTTGCCTTTGGGGGAGTGTAACGACTGTATTTTTAGAATAGGTAGCTCATCAACCGTGGCTACCTCAGCCGTCACGCAAACACACTCTTCTCAGGCCACTATTTACAAGATATTTGGAGAACTCACCTGAGAAGGTGAAAAGAAGCTATTTATAAGCCTGTATAATTAGAGATATAACTAACATCTAAGGAATTCCATATCTTATATCCTATGATCGTTATTTTATAGTCCCACGGCAAACTGACCTGGACTAACCTACCCCCTCTTGCGTCGGAGGGCAGCTTATTTTATCTTATTTTTCTCTTTATAGTCGCCAGACTTTTCTCTTTGTAGTCGCCAGACTTTTCTGATTTATAGTTGCCAGACTTTTCTGATTTATAGTCGCCAGACTTTTCTGATTTATAGTCGCCAGACTTTTCTGATTTAACGTCGCCAGACGGTTCCCTAACTCTTAGGACCAATATCATCTATACTTCCCACTGGTGAAGCTGTTATTCCCCAATGGTGTGTTCTATAGGGGTCGGCGGTACACCTAAGGTACACCGACGATATTTACTATTCTTAATTTAGGTAGGAGCAGTCTAATTAGGCCATTTGGGAGTTCCTTCCAGCCATGGGCTACACAATCTCTCATTTCTCAGTTACCTGCTAGAAGGGTCCACTCACCTGCTAACCTGCCAGTATCTGGTTAAAAAGAAAGGTTAGTCCTGTCTTGGAAACAACACTCAAACATATGTATTGGATATCATATCATTTATTATATAATTAGACATAGCATTAGCAAGTTAATCATAGTTGCAATTAGCCACCATCTACAAACTAAAAAGGGAGTAAAAATTGATTATTAGATATATGTATTCTACACTAGCTCAGAACGCCTCACCTTAAACGTGCGTCTTTCCATCTCAGCAGCGGAGCTGATCCCTCTCTCTCTCTCGGGTCTTCACTCGCTCAGGACTCTGCTCTCCCACTATGGCTCACGAATACACGTCTGTACCGCTACGCCTCGTCTACGCTGCCTTGGTTCCGAAACTCGAACCCTCTTCTGGACTTGCTCTGTTTCTACCACTCCTGCATGTTGACCGTACAGGATTCTTGATCTCTTCCTCCTCTTCATTAAAAGCTAGTAATTAATCACCAGCTCTTGGACCAACTTCATCGGTCTGCTCCACACGTTGCTCTCTCTCTGTCTGCTACTTGCTCTCTGATAATATATCTCTCCCTTTCTCTATGGAAATTTCCAATCGTAGGCCGACTCCCACCAAATTCCTGCACCAGTCCCTGGCGTCTCACGCCGTCTGCAGTGGCCACCTGCATATTGCGTCTACCACCAGTGAACAAAATACATTCCTTCGATAAGGGCCGGTCTCGACCGTTTTTTTACTAGCGAATAATAAGTTAACTCTAAACATCACCTTTGCTCTGCAAGCACCTCGCACAGACGAGGCAGCTATCTAAAATGGATGAGACAGCCATCCAAAATGGCTGCTCTATGGTTTTGGGCCTACAGGCCTAACTAACGGTAAAAAGGCACTAAACCCTGTCAAAGCGCATAGTTAAGCCCTATTAATGAGCGAAAAGGTTGCTAAGACTGATATGGTAGTAGATTATAGTCACTTTTAGTCTAGGAAAAGGCTAGAAATTACTCGGGCGTTACACTCCACTCCCGACTATATGTACTAGCATTGAAGGATTAGCAGAACAGCTAATTTAGGGGGAGGGCTTTCAAGCTGCATGTATGTCGGTTGATGAATAATATGAAACAATACTAAAAGATCTAGCCATCACACGTGGCCGGAATAAATTGAATAATGACGGTATACATTGGATACAGCAACAGATGGCAATCAAGATGCAAATTACTGAAACAATTCCACCTAAAATTTGGCGTAAGGAATGCAAATCAGGTAACCAGCTGAAAAGTCAGTCAAACCACCCACCGTCCAAATGTTCCCTCACTTCTTGGGTCAGTTCATGTAACTTATTAAGATGGGATCTAATGGATTGGGAATGGTCTGATAGGTTAAAACAACACATACCCTCAAAATCTGAGCAGCAATGATCATGTTTTAGCAATAAGTAATCAATAGCGGCTCTATTCTGCAAGATGGCATGGCGTTCTCCTTGATTATCTAGTAACAGGTCAGTTAAAATTGTAGAGGTACTATTGATGGATTTCACCATCCAGCAAGCAAGTTTACTTATAGTTTTAGCATTGTGCACAGATAAAGCAGGAACACCTACAATAGAAATGGCTAAACTAAGGTACTCAGATTTAGAATAAAGATGGAGTGATGAATCACAATCACTGGACAGCATGACATCCCGTGTCACACGGGATGAAATTGCTCCATCAGGGGAAAATAGCAAAAGGCTCAATCTTGTTAGGGCACAGGGGCCTCCAGAAATATTTGCTGGTATATAAGACCAGGACACATTGCCACAGGAAAAGAGCCATCCAGTTGGTAATGACACATGATAATAATGACTTGCAGTTACTATTATACGTTTACAGCTCATTCCATTGTCAAAGGAAACGCAAGATTTTGCAGTTCTAGTTCGACACAAAATTGTCTCATGTAGAGAAAACGATGTCGAATGTTCCAATCTTAATTGGGCACATTTGCCTATGAATCTAGGATTACATGTGAGGTTGTAACAAACCTCACTCTGAGTAATGTTAAATGTTAGAATTTTAAAAGTTTGTGGGGGTTCTGGTTCAATTAGGACAGTACATGAGGCACAGTAACTGTACGGTGTGAAATCCGGATATATGAACTCGGGATGAACTTCAGAAACATTAAAGAAATGTAGAAGGGAAGCTGTGGATATTGGAACCGCTACAAGGCATGTGGTAAGGAGGTCATTGATGGACTTCATAGGAGTTAAACAAAAATGGGACGAAGTAATAATCGTGTGGGCCAAGCTGACCCAAAAGTTAGTATTAACATCCCATGCAGCAACGGGACGATGTCCTCTGTCCACATGGTTATTCCGGTCCCGGAGACTTTCTTGACTCTCGTCGCAGCAGACCCACGGGAGTCCAACGACGACACATCCGACAGCAGCAATCCATGTAATGATCTGCAATTCAAATAACACGTATCATTTATTCTCGCAAATAACATTTGTCAGCTGGGACTACATCCCAGCCTTCTTGCCCTGGCCTCATCACTAGTACTGTGTTATCAGATCCTGTTGCAATAATTTCGGCCTGTTCAGGGGGATTATTTGGCGACTGCACCCACACTCTAGCTCCGGGATTATCGGTGGAACCAAAGCCACCTGCACCACGCATTGTTAACAGAGTTGGAGCTGCACCTTTCTGAATCGCACCACTGAATACAGGCATAATGACCAATTGGGCAATTCTATCATTTTCGTTAACCATAACTTCAGAATCGCCACTATTCAACAGGATAACTTTAATTTCTCCTTGGTAATCACTGTCAATTACTCCGCCAAGCACCTGGATACCTTTTAAAGCTAAACCAGATCTTGGGGCAATCAAGCCAAAATATTCTGTAGGTATTTGGACACCAATTCCTGTTTCGTTTATAGTGATCATGTTTATTTTCAACACTGTGCTTTTTAAAGAATGCAGATCTAAGCCTGCAGATCCAGGGGTAGCTCTACATGGAGCCAAGGCTCCGGGGGTGATTTCCCAATAAGACACTGTACTTTTAATTGTATTAGGTTTGACATCAGCTGCTGGAGGGAATAAACGCATTAAAGGAGAATTTGAATACAAATATGGACGATTATTTAAGATCAATAATGCATCAGATAAATGGTCTCTCCAATTCTTTAAGGTACCATCTGACAATTTACGTAACTGGTCTTTCAGTAATCCGTTCATTCGCTCAATCAGGCCGGATGCTTGTGGGTAATAGGGTATATAAAACACCCAGTCGATATTGTTTTCGGCACAATACTCTCGTACCAATCTTCCTTTGAAATGTGATGCATTGTCAGACTGCACCTGAAGTGGAGTACCATAATACAATGTAATCAAATCTTAAGTCTTAATAGTGTTGACTTGTGTAGCATTCTTACAGGGGAAAGCGATTAAAAAACTACTAAAAGTATCAACAACTGTACAAACATATTGGCAGTTTTTGCTCATGGGTAACGGACCAATATAATCTATCTGCCAAATTTGAGCAGGGGATTTACCTCGATGCAACTGGCCTTTCACTATTCGAGGCACCTGTCTGTGTCGGGAATGTTGACATATAGGACAGTGGAGTATGGCTGTTTTAATCAAATCAAGGGGAATATAAATGCCTCTCTCAGCTGCCCACCTGCTAGTAATTTTCTCGCCATAATGTCCTGCCTTTTGGTGCGCCCATTTCGCCAAGCCCGCCAGATCAGAATCTCTTTGGTCCACCACTGCCTTAAGGATTTTTGAATGTTCATCTGCAATATTATTGAATAATTTATCTAAAGAGTCAATGGGCATTTGAGCATCAACATGAAAAACTGTCACATTGCTTTGAGGAAGGAACTCCCAAATTTCCTGCCACAACTCTTTACCCCAAATCTCCTTTCCGTGAATTTTCCAATTATGGGACTTCCATGTGGGTAACCACATCACTAGTCCATTTGCAGTGGACCATGAATCAGTAAAAATATAGCATTTTCCAGGTAACTCTTGTTTCAAAACTTGATATACAGCATATAGTTCTGCAAACTGGCTACTTCGCCCTTCACCAGTAGTGCTCAATAACTTTTGGGTTATGGGGTTGTAAGAAACAGCTTTCCAATGTCGGACTCAGTAATTCATTAATAATCTAGCGCTATTCTCATACTATATATGCGGTAAGCTGCACCTATATCTCCCTTATCCCTATCACTCACTGTTCGCTACCTCATTTATGTGTGGGTTCTTCGATGTAAGATACCTCACGATGCTGCTAGTCATGTATGCTGTACCCAGCTACCTTCTACACACCGACTACTCCACTATTACCTCGGACACCCTGATGTGTAAATGTGACTCCACCTAACCGGTTCTACCTCACATATTATGTACATGGAGTAAGCTGACTGCTACCTCGCATACTGGACACATTGTGTAAGCTGCACCTTAGGCACTGCTGTCCCTGGATTGCACTGACTTCTACCTCTTACATATTGGTCACCCTCAAGTGTCACTCCTTTACACTGGAATTAGCGGCTGACAGTTTTATTGTCGTCCACTCTCCTATACCCAACATCACAGCCTTTCTATAATGGAGCCCAACGGCACGCACACTTTTAGAATTATCTACCCTCCCACACTCACCAAAAAAGCCACTAAACGTTTTAAACATAACTTCTTGAGATCGCACCCTGAAACACCCTTTGCCGACACCTACTTCTCTCCAAGCAATGGAGCCCTGAATACTGACATCATCTTCCACACCCCACGCAGAGCCCAATGGAGAAAAGTGTTCCTATCCCTACTCACCGTCTCCACCACCAGGAAAACAACTCATGGCCTAACTCTCTCTACCACACCTTCCCGCCTCTTCCCTGGCAGGACTACCATTACTATCTACAATAACGGGATTGTCCTAATTCAATCCACGGATAAGAACCCGGAACTGCTAGACAACATGTTCCCCAGGTTCAAAGAACACCTCTCCAAGCTGCGGACCCCCACCCACAACTCCACCAGCACTACCACCCCTGACGTCGCAGCCCCCACCTACAACACCTATACCCCTAGCACCCCAGTAAACGACCCACCTGTGGTTAACGCCCCGCACTCCCCAAGAGCAGTCACAAACGTCTCCACATCATATACTAGCCGCCCCTCTAACAGGACCCCTCATACCCCCTCTCACACCCCCTCCATACCTCTCCCACTTGACTTAACAACTCCCACTCACAACACGCCACCATCTGAACACACCATCGCCCGGGCCGTATCCACCCCCTCCTCCCTTCCCCCCCACGGCAGACCCCTCTCCCTCCCCAACCCCCTCCCCACTCCCACCCACGAGCCTCTTACACCTGACACAATAACACTCACCCACACGCCGCCATCTGAACACACCACCGTTTGGAGCTTATCCACCCCCCACTCCCATCCCCCCCACGGCGGACACCCCTCCCTCCCCAGCTCCCTCCCAAGACACTCTCACCCTCCCAACGAAAGATACAGAACATACCGTCTCCTCTACCTTAGCATCCCCCTCTCTCCCACCTCCTATTCTCAGCCCCCACTACCCTCCTATCTCCCCCACTGTCTCCAGCCTTCACTCACTCTTTTACCCACCGACACCGTCTCCCACTGACGGCACCACCTATGCCTCCCACCTACCGCCCATTTCTCCTACTTCACCCACACCCCTCGCCCACAAAAAGGCCCCCACGTTGAATGCCATCCCACTCTTTAGCACTGCAGAACACTCCGACAACGCTAGCATATCCAACCCCTCGATACCCTGCCTGCTCTCCAACTCACTACTCAACGATTCTCCAATAGCTCTCATCACTAACCCCATCCCCAATATACCCCATGACCAGACGCTATCCACCCTCCAGCAAGTCAAAGAGGACATGCTACAAATCAAAAAAGATGTCCACGCAATCAAAGAGCTTCTCTCCTCCCAGCTCAGTCTACCTCCCACCACCCCTCTACCCTACAAACGACGCACCCTCCCTACATACCCTCGCCTCCGACGACACCCGCGCTGGCCGACTATCCCCGTTCGCACTAACGCCCACCGCCCCCGGCGTGCCCTCAACCCACTGTCGGACCGTGAATTATGCTCTCTACTGCACTCTTATGGCCCAGGTCCGGAAAAACACATGTCCAATGTACACATCCCCATACCCACAATTCTTACAAACCCTCTGAGGCTCCCAACACTCAATAATAGAGGTTCCGTCCCTAACAACCTCAGAAAAGTCCCCCTCACACTAGAAGGCTCGACCTCCCTTCTCTCTCCCAAACTCAAATGCATCCTACTCAATTGCAGATCGGCCCAGAGACACTCCTCCGACATCGCTGAGCTCGTCTTAGCTAGGGATCTGGACCTAGCCATTCTAACGGAAACCTGGCTTACTGAAGCCTCTACCCCGATTATGGACATACTAGTCCCCCCCAATTATAACATCATTAGGCTGGACAGGTCCCCTGGCAAGACGGGCGGGGGAATTGCTTGCATGTTTAGGAGCAACCTCTCCGTTACTAAAATCACCCCTCCCGCCTTCCCCTCCAGTGAACTCCTCTGCCTCGACATCACCAGCGAGGGCAAACAAGCGTGTGCTTTACATCTCTTCTATCACCCGCCTGGTGACAACCTCATATTCACCCAACAACTCATGGACATGATCACTTCCAATGCCGGTCGGCAGACAACCCAAGTCTACCTGGGTGACTTCAATCTTCACTGGAACGATCAGAAAGACACAGTGGTGAATAGTCTCAAAACTTTCCTTAATGCGCTTGACCTCACCCAAATATGCGATAGACCAACACATGACAAAGGCTCGATACTCGATCTCATCATTGCCAAAGAGAACTCAACACAGCTGGAGGCGATCGAACCCTGCGACTGGTCTGACCACCACATTATCACCTTCTTTATCAATGAAAAAGTGAAACCTATCCCAGCTCAACCAACCAAATCCAAAACTTGGAAAAGGGACATGAAGAACCTTAACCCCTCTACCCTGCCTCCCCACATCGGCAATCTCCTCCTTCCCCCTTCAGGTGCCTCGGATGTTCAAACACTGATGGACCACTACCTTGACTCTATGAACACAGTAGTCAATGAAGTCGCCCCACCTCAACTGAAGAGAGTCTCCACCAAAACTTCTAACCCCTGGTATGATGATAGACTCAATGACGACAGGCGTACTATGCGAATGGCAGAGCGCACCTGGAGATCGGACCCTTCAGCACTGCACCTCAAAAGGCTTAAGAACAAAAGAAACGCCTACTTCAGGAAAATAAAGCGCACAAAGGCGGACTTTTTCAGCCGTCAGTTGGATCAAGCAAAAAACAGGCCAAGAAAGCTGTTCGAACTAATCAAGACCCAAACAAAGACTCAACCCCTACAATCAAACAGCACAACAAGAGACACCCCACACTGTGAAGCCTTCTCTGCTTTCTTTAAGCTAAAGACTGACAACATAAGAAATGACCTCGTCTTGGACGTAAGTCGATTCCCCAACAACACCAGAATGTCTTACACTCAACCTAAAAACAAGGCATCTTGGCTGCACTTCGATACCTACTCGGAAGAAGCAATCCGCAAACTGCTCTGCACCTTGAAGCCCTCTAATCACCTCACAGACCCTCTACCTGCTAATGCGGTAAAAGACTTCATCCCCTTGCTCCTCCCTCTCTGGACCAAAATCATCAACAGCTCCCTGCAACAAGGCCTCATTCCGGACTCCCTCAAGGTGGGGCAAGTGACGCCTATACTCAAGAAACCTACAGCTGATTCGTCTGACCTAAACAATTACCGGCCCATCACCAATATTCCCACCCTGGCCAAACTGCTGGAGAAATGTGTCCAACTCCAACTAACAAGGCACATTGACCAATTTGACCTCCTCAACTCTCATCAATCAGGCTTCCGAGCGAAACATAGCACGGAAACAGCTATGACACACATAATTGATGACGCCCTCCAAATTCTTGATCGCAATGAGTCCTGCCTCCTCATCCTTCTGGACCTCTCGTCAGCATTTGACACGGTCAAACATGAGAACTTGCTGGAGCTGCTAAGCACTAGAATGGGACTATCGGGAATGGTTCTCGAATGGTTTTCGTCCTTCCTGCACAACCGGACTCAGAAGTTCAAGATTGACAATGTGCTATCTTCACCTGTGCCTGCAGATCTAGGTGTTCCACAAGGATCCTCCCTCTCCCCCACATTGTTCAACCTCGTCATGGAACCGCTCGCCACCTTGCTCCAAGCTTCTAATGTCCAATTCCATATGTACGCCGACGACACACAACTGTACCTAAAGCTTCATTCCCCGGAAGATATCAAACATCTGAATTCCACGCTTATTAACACTCAATCTTGGCTAGCCGATAATCACCTCAAACTAAATGCTCTGAAAACTGAGTTCCTTCTCATCTCACCCCCGGCGAACATTTCAACCACCCAAACATGGCTCAACAACCTAACAGCACTCAACGTCCAACCCACCATCGTGGACTCAGCGAAATCCCTAGGCATCACACTGGACGCCAAGCTCAACATGCAGCAGCACGTCAGCAAAGCCACAAAAGCAGCTAATTTCCAAATCAACACACTGAGGAAAATTAAACCCTTCCTCCCTGCTGAAGACTTCCGAACTGCTGTACAAGCGTTAGTCATCCCTCGAATAGACTACGGAATTGTTGCCCTCAGCGGACTCCCGCTATCCACAACAGCACCCTTAAGAGCCTCCCTGAACGCTGCCGCAAGACTCATTACTGGCTCAAGAAAACATTCGCACATATCCCCGGACTTAAAGTCTCTAAAATGGCTGCCTTTTGAAGCCAGAATACAACTAAAAATTGCAGTCATGACACACGCGGCCGTGCACCACAATGCACCCAACTACCACGCTCAAAAGTTGTCTATTTCAGGAGGTTCGAGATCCAATAGAAGCTCAAAAAATCTACTCCTGAAACCCCGTAGATTCCGGAAAGAGAAAACTTACAAGCGCTCCTTCTCAGGAATGGCACCCAGGATCTGGAATGCGCTCCCTCCTGAAACCAGGCTTATCTCCTCCACTGCACTCTTCAAGAAAGAGGTGAAAACCATCCTTCTGGCCAAGATCTCCTGAACGCTATAGGTGTTGGATCAGAGACCCTGCATTGCCTTGTGTCACTGCTCACCTGGCCTTTGGCACTATACCTCTACTTGAGGGAGACACTATTACGCTACTTTCTTACTACCGACCAATATATGATACACGTTGGGGCACTGATTCACCCTCCCGCTGCCCCCACTCTGTGCTCTCTCTATACTAAAACACTGCTATAAGCCTTCCACACACCCAAAGTGTACCTGAACACCTCTGTAGTGGGATCAATGTCTTATGCCGTCTTATATTACTTGTTTACCTGACTGTATATTGATATGTTTTATGTATGTTATTATTATCCTTTCATGTTAGTGACTACTACATTGCTCCCATTACCTCTGTTCATTCCTACTGCCCCTACCCTGTCATTGTGAAGCGCTCTGATATCTGTAAGGATCTTGTTCGCGCTATATAAAACTTTGAATAAATAAATAAATAAATAAATGTCTCTTCTCTCCTATATACCTGGCTGAACCATCCGTAAACCAAACGTGTTTTCTATCCTCCACGGACAGATCATCGAACGGCATACCCCATTTAACAGGTGATTCCTGTACTACAGGTACGGAGTACTCATTCTCTCTCTCTTTCATTGGCGCCTGCGCCACTTTCTCATGCAACATTGCCACTCCTTTTGGACCCACACGAGCCCGTTCTTGTATATACCACTTCCATTTGATTATGCTCATTTCCTGAGCATGTCCAATTCTATGGGTTTTCGGCGAACTTAAAACCCATTGCATAATAGGAATCTCTGGTCTCAAAATCACATAATGTCCCAGTGTCAATTGCTCAGTGTCTACTAAAGCCCAGTAACATGCAAGCAACTGTTTCTCAAAAGGTGTATAACGCTCACCAGCGTCTGGTAACTTTTTAGTCCAAAAACCTAGAGGTACTCTAGTATTGCCTTGCTTCTGCCACAAACTCCAATTTGCATACATATCTTGTACAGATACATTCATATCCACATCACCATCGCGCACTGGCCACAAATCCAAAGCATGCTGAATCGCTTCTTTTGCTAAATCAAATGCATCCTGCTTTGCTTTGTTCCATTCAAATGCATTCTTTTTACGTGTGACTTTGTATAAAGGGGCCAAAATCTGACTCAAATGTGGAATATGTTGGCGCCAAAAGCCAAATAAACCAATGAATTTTTGGGCTTCTTTCCTATTTTTAGGGACTGCGAATTCTGCAATTTTCTGTTTCACTTGAGGGATTACTTCTCTATTTCCTTCATGC
The DNA here is from genome assembly GCF_964261635.1 of Lissotriton helveticus. Classification (NCBI taxonomy): domain Eukaryota; kingdom Metazoa; phylum Chordata; class Amphibia; order Caudata; family Salamandridae; genus Lissotriton; species Lissotriton helveticus. Next base: position 284,750,963 of record NC_136060.1, read on the forward strand.
CAGTGAATACCTAAAAATTTTACATGTTGTGCTGGACCCTGCAATTTATCAGGATTAATCTCCCAGCCTTTGCTTTGTAAGTGTGCAATGATTTGTTCAAATTGTGTTTGCACCTGATCTTGTGTCTCACCTTTAATTAGTATGTCATCAATATAATGACACACTTGAATTTTGGGATCAATGGTCACCTCGTCTAAATGCTCTGCCACTATCCGATGACAGATTGTCGGACTATGCACGTAGCCCTGGGGAAGACTTCTGAACGTCATTTGACGGCCATTCCATGTAAAACTGAATTGTTCCTGACATTCAGGTGCAATTGGGATGGAAAAGAAAGCATTAGCAATGTCAATGGTTGCATACCATGTTCCTGAATGTTTCTGAATTCTCTCAATCAAAGTAATAACATCAGGGACTGCAACCGTCAAAGAAGGTGTATGTTTATTCAATTCTCGATAATCAACTGTCATGCGCCAAGAATTATCACTCTTACGGACCGGCCAAACAGTATTGTTCCAAGCCGAAGTGACAGGAATTATTACTCCTGCGTCCATTAAATCTTGAATGGTAGCACTGATCTCATCGTGCCCACTGGGAATGCGGTATTGTTTCATTGAAACCACTTTCGTGGCTTGAGGAATCTTAATTGGAGGCATTATTAAACGCCCCACTCTCACAACTTTTGTTGATATGTAATAATCATGTCCGAATTTATAACATCCATCATCCAAGTGCAATGTCATACCTTTTAAAATATCAATGCCGATTATATATTCATCAAGAGGTACCACCAGTACATGATACTCTTTTCGGGGATTTCTTCCAATTTTTAGCTCAGGTTTAGTTTGTACGGTGGGGGTCTCTTTACCACCTAATCCAGTAATCGTGTAACCCTGCCTTTTAAACTTTTTAGGATTTCCAGAAATTAGAGTGGCCTCCGCTCCAGTATCCACCAATGCTCGGGCCCTCTGTATATTTCGATGTCTCCAATGTATTTCAATATCCACATAAGGCCTATGGTCTTTACGAGACCAATTTCGCACTGGAGCTTGACCTACTTCCTTGTCTCGTTTACTGTGTTCTTGCGCCCAAGACAAATCAGGATAAAGACTCTCATATCGTTTAGGTAATGTCGCATCCCGTTCATATCCTTTATCCTCAAGAAAAGGATTTTTGTCATTCACAAAGTATTGTGATAGTCTCTCAAGAGATCGTGATCTTTTATCTCTCATTTTCACCTCTGGGGATTGACCACTCTCTCTCCCTCTCTCTCGTACAGAATGGTCTCTTCTCTCATCTCTCTCTCTCTCTCTCTCTCTCTCTCTCTCTCTCTCTCTTCTGGGATAAGATGAATCATTCCGTGCCCTGTCCCCCTCTCTTTCTCTCTCTCTCTCTCCCATTCTCTTTCTCATGCTCACGAGACAACCTAGGACCATTGTCATCGCCATCAGAGTGGTAGTGATCAATGTCTTGTTTACGAACCCGTCTAGCACCTTCCTTCCTATCCAAACCGCGCTTACGGAATATAGTCCATAGCACATTATTAGGAAGATCATTGATGTCACTCTCACGGACACCATCCTTAAGCAGAGCCATAAACATGTCACGTCTAGAGAAACGGAAATCATCAGTGCGATTCTCAGGTCGAGACTGTCGTTCCGGTTTAAACCAATCACCCAAGTCACTGAGTTCACGCACAGCTTCAATCACAGCGGATAAAGGATTACCAGTCTGATTAATCAACAAAGTCAACATTACTTGTTTGTAAGCAGGAAGGGAGGTACGAATCAACCTATTCCTCACAGATGTATTAAGCACGCAGTCCATCAACACATGCGCCGTACCCAAAAAGATAGCGGTCTTCATGCATTCCTCTTTCAATCGCTGAGAAGCGTCTCTCAAAGTATACCATTGCTTGTCATTCAGAGGCCAATCAGACTCTGTCGGGTATTTACGATTGCAACCGTCTACTGCCAGCTGCAAAAGATTAGTTTGGTTATTACCATTAAAATGGCGGAACTTTCCTGAATAGTAGGATCAGAACTCAAGGTACAAAATTTCACAGCATCACCATGATCTAACGAGATACCAGAAGCACCTGTGTCAAAAAGACGGACCATCCAAGTTAGTAAGGATTCACCCGACTTTTGTCGGAAACGATCCAAAATGTCATTCAATTCCTGTTGTGTGTAATCCTCTGTCAAGCGGAATACCCTGGGGAGCATTAGGATTGCCCTGCAATTTACGTCGATATATCGGATGAGCAGAAATGTCAGTACGATCTTTAGAAGAATTTCGACACCTAACGGGAGACAGCGCACGCGCAACATTCTCCTCAGATGAAGAAAACGCATCAGAAGAATTCCAAATATCACCATCCCATTCATCGGGATTCCAATCAAGCCCTGCCTTCGCAACGGCCATACGTACTTTTCTGGTGTTAACCCTTCCACGTCGGTGTCTATATTTGTATTTCGCAATACGGACAGCAGCCCTTTCGGCTACAGCCTGATATGTCTCAAGTTTGTCAGCGAGCAGTTTATTTTGACATCGCAAAAGAGTAACGTCATTCTGAACTTGAACGAACTGTTCTTCCAAAGTTTTATTTTTGCATTGTAATCGAATCACTTTCTCATGTACAAGCCTGTACGCATTCAACAACTTCCAACCTCTCCGTCCCAAAATGGGAAGCTCACTGCCCTTCCCGACTGGGACTTTTTGCAAGCACTCAACCACCTGAGCTGGCCCAGCGTCTCCCAAGCATGAACTCCAGTTCTCACTCAGCCTAGTAGAATTAGCCCATTCACGTGCAAGCGCTTCATAAGTGGTAGAATCCCAACCAGGTATGTCAATAGGCAATACGAAAGGAGGTTTAACTTTCTTTGAAAACATTTCGACAAATATATATAACAAATAGAATCGAACAAAAACAGTACAATAAATCAGATATATACAAAATCATACACGACGAGAACCCACGGATCCTCTCAAGAAATCACGAAGGCATTCCCGCACTTATCGATCGAAAACGGTTTGTGACGCCAAATGTAACGACTGTATTTTTAGAATAGGTAGCTCATCAACCGCGGCTACCTCAGCCGTCACACAAACACACTCTTCTCAGGCCACTATTTACAAGATATTTGGAGAACTCACCTGAGAAGGTGAAAAGAAGCTATTTATAAGCCTGTATAATTAGAGATATAACTAACATCTAAGGAATTCCATATCTTATATCCTATGATCGTTATTTTATAGTCCCACGGCAAACTGACCTGGACTAACCTACCCCCTCTTGCGTCAGAGGGCAGCTTATTTTATCTTATTTTTCTCTTTATAGTCGCCAGACTTTTCTGATTTATAGTCGCCAGACTTTTCTGATTTATAGTCGCCAGACTTTTCTGATTTATAGTCGCCAGACTTTTCTAATTTAACGTCGCCAGACGGTTCCCTAACTCTTAGGACCAATATCATCTATACTTCCCACTGGTGAACCTGTTATTCCCCAATGGTGTATTCTATAGGGGTCGGCGGTACACCTAAGGTACACTGACGATATTTACTATTCTTAATTTAGGTAGGAGCAGTCTAATTAGGCCATTTGGGAGTTCCTTCCAGCCATGGGCTACACAATCTCTCATTTCTCAGTTACCTGCTAGAAGGGTCCACTCACCTGCTAACCTGCTAACCTGCCAGTATCTGGTTAAAAAGAAAGGTTAGTCCTGTCTTGAAAACAACACTCAAACATATGTATTGGATATCATATCATTTATTATATAATTAGACATAGCATTAGCAAGTTAATCATAGTTGCAATTAGCCACCATCTACAACCTAAAAAGGGAGGAAAAATGGATTATTAGATATATGTATTCTACACTAGCTCAGAACGCCTCACCTTAAACGTGTGTCTTTCCATCTCAGCAGTGGAGCTGATCCCTCTCTCTCTCTCTCGGGTCTTCACTCGCTCGGGACTCTGCTCTCCCACTATGGCTCACGAATACACGTCTGCACCGCTACGCCTTGTCTACGCTACCTTGGTTCCGAAACTCGAACCCTCTTCTGGACTTGCTCTGTTTCTACCACTCCTGCATGTTGAGCTTACAGGATTCTTGATCTCTTCCTCCTCTTCATTAAAAGCTAGTAATTAATCACCAGCTCTCGGACCAACTTCATCGGTCTGCTCCACACGTTGCTCTCTCTGTCTGCTACTTGCTCTCTGATAATATATCTCTCCCTTTCTCTATGGAAATTTCCAATCGTAGGCCGACTCCCACCAAGTTCCTGTACCAGTCCCTGGCGTCTCACGCCGTCTGCAGTGGCCACCTGCATATTGCGTCTACTGTCGTGTATTTCTATAGGTTCTGAATCGATCCCCCTATTCCTGACCCTATTCTGGTTAAACTTACTAGCTAGTTAACTAACAGTCAGCCCATGAGGCAAGAAAACCCCCATGATGCAGATACCGTTATCTGACGCAGTCACACTACGGCACAGGAACGTGTTATCTGATTAGGTCATAACGCTTGAGATCTAATTAGACAAGCGACATTCCTCCAGCCCCTGATAAGGCATACGACGTTCTCATAACAAATCAAACCTATGACAACCTGGATAATCCGTGCGGCCATTGTTTTGATTTCACAGAGAACTTTAGTAAAGAATGTGCTAACGAGCAAGTCGTATGACATCTTTATTGACGTACCTATGTCCATCCTTACGTCAATCCCGGCACCTTTAAGGTATAAATATTGCCGACCTTGCCCTATGCAAACACACGCGTGGTGACAAGACGGAGCAGCCATACTTGCCGAAGCCGAGAGCAGAAGCAGACCCCGCAGGCAGCAGCCCCGCCTTCCTGACGCGCTGAGAGACGCGCTGCTATCTCAAGCCGAGAGACCCAGCACCGGCGCTTCTGGGCAGCCCTCGCAGGCAGCCTGGAATATCGAGAGCAGAGAAAGAGATACCATTCCTCATTCATCCTAACTTCCAGGTACAGAACTGAATAACCCCTCCTAGAGAATTCTTTAGTTATCCACTTGGCAAAAACAAACTTAACTTAAACTGTAACTTTCTATTCCCGCCCACGTATTAGACTTAGGTCAGGTACACGGGGTAGGCGTATTTAGAAACACCAGTTGAGTACGTCTATTCAAATGTATATGTGTATGTAAATTTATTTTAATCATTTTAAACATCATATGGCTCAGAAACCATATCAATGTTTTTACAGTATTATTTTATACTATTGCTTCTAATGTATGCACTTTACTTAACTATAAGTATTGCAATAATATCGATCCATTTCTCTTGTACGAGAAAAGAGACTGATCAATAAATAACATCTTTTATTGAACACGCCCGTCTCCTCCTTTTCTCTACACTCTGATGAGACTAAGAATGCACGTACTGACTGAGTAAAATAATTGCCTTGTGCTCACACGACTCTTGAGATTGACTCTTGATTAGGGGAGAGCAAAGTTGTCATGTTCTATGGTTGTCAGAAACTAAATCCCTTCTTGTCTAATCAGGGGAGTTAATCCTTCCTTGAACATTCGAGAAAGTTTCTAGCGAACTCTGAGCTTAGCTGGCAAACCCAAAAATTAAGTCTAGTATCGACAGTAGTAGACCTAGTTAACGTCTGGCCTAGGCCTTTACTGCTGTAGGTACTATTCCAATGCGCAGAGCCTATTGGGAAAATAGGAGCTACACTACATGGCGCCCAACGCGTTTGGAAAGGGCGATAAAACTAACGTAAGACATTTAGAGTAACTCAGTCGTGCTTTCTCACTCAGACCCCTTTTCCCAAATACTCCAAAGACGTCTGGAGTGGGTGAAAGGTTATAATATCCTCCAAAACCTCGCAGGAGGGAACTCCTATGTATGGTTCTTGGTCTAAGTCAACGTTGAAGGATAAACAGTGTTCCAAAATATTGTGCATCTAATCTCTGTTTCCATAAAGAAACCTGATCTGCAAATAAACATAATACCATCCTGTCAGCAAAATGGACAGCGATGAAGAACGAGAGGTTACTAGATTAGCTACTGAAATAGCAGATGCTGATGCTACCATGCAAGCAGCAGACGCGGATATAATACTCATTCCGGTCGCCAAAAGAAGATCTATAACCTTAAAACTTATAGAAAATGGACTGACACCTAGAGGTGGCACAGTCATATTCGTAATCGAGGCACACGAATATCGGCAGACAGAGGTATACTATACATGGATACATTTTCCAGCAGCTAATACTATAACAAAGTACTTCCACTATTACAAAGTAGAGGAACCTCCTAATGAGTACACTCCTTTCGAGGAGGTGGAAGTACCACTCAAATTCCAAGAGCATTTGCTCTTATTTGATGGCGCCCTAAAACATAATAATCACATTACAAGGCTCGGTCCTTTAGGAAGACCAGGAGCAACGTGGCCGGTCTTAGCCGGATACACACCATATCCAGACATCGAAAGAATGCCTGCAGCAGAGCTGCTAATACAGCTAAAACAACTACTAAAAATTCACAGACAATTAGTTCAGTATGTAATGCGGACTTCAACAATACAGCCAGCGATTAAACTTCCACAGCTGACCCCTCACCAGGGGAACACAAATAAAATTACACCACAGAACATCCAATCCTGCCTAGGTAAAGTTCCAGCTAAACGGGAACAAATACCATTCTGGTTGGCACAGAAAATTACCCAAATAGAGGCGGTGTTTCCTGACACCACCCCATTAGAAAAACACAGGATTCTGACTATATGTCTCCCAATGGGAATCGCACCACACATTGAGGACTGTGACACTTGGGGTACAGTCTTTGCTTCCAGCTACACAAAAACGCACGGTGTTCCATCCATTTCGGTAATACCAGATGTGCTAAAACAAATTCAAGATGAATACGGTCCAGAACCTGCTTTAACTCTTGGTATGAAATTACTAAAAGACTTCAAGCAGGTATCGGCTATATTACTAGCCAACATAAAGGGTGAAGCAGCAAACGTGGCGATCCGCCAGAGGTTAAAAGAGACAGATATAGCAGACCAACCAGCTGAAATTGCCAGAATCATAGAAAAATCCTATGAAGAACTAGGCAGAGATAGTCTAGGTGGAATACCAGTAAAACCGCAACTGACTACAAGTCCAGAAAAAATGTTTTTTAATAATAATAATAATTCACCAAAAAAGAACTGGGATGGGAACAAACAATCCAATCCTAAAGAAAAGAAATTCCAGTCCAGAGGAAGGTCTCCTAGGCGAAGAGAGAAATCTCCAAACCCGAGACAAAGGTCACCTCAGAGTGAACCCTCTGGGAATAGATATAACCTTAGAAATAGGGATAATATTACAAAACCTGATAGATATCAAGACATTGATACACGTCCCTCTCAATCTTTTCAGAATTCCTCGCAGAAATCGGAAAGAAGAGGACGATCAGAAGAGCACGCCAAGTCCAAAGACAAGGAACCTGCTCAACTGAAAAAGAAATCACAAAAGAAGGTAGCCAGTATCAAGGTAGTTAACAATGCCGAGAATACTGAGGACACAATTGAAAAACGGAGAGTGGGCTCAGACAATGCTAGACAGCGCAGCAGAGGTGAGCATAGCTCGCAAAGTCCTTATGGATCATCTGGAGACAGTGGACACGAATGAATACCTTCAAGTGGAAACTGCAGATACCAGAGTTAGCAAGCCCCACAAAATATACAAGATAACATTACGTATAGAGGGAGATAAGACTAGGAAAATTAGGGGACTATTTTGGGATAACCTCTCCAAAGGCTATGACATCCTTCTAGCTGAAAAAGACTGGCCACCAGAGTTTGTCAGGGAGTGCCCTCATGGCGAAGAAGTAATTATGCCTGCCTTCTCGAATCAAATCCCGATTCATAAAAAATACACACTTGCTAGAAAGTGGGCAGTGGCCTTAGCACCTGCTTTATATAAAAATCATGTAGGATGGGATGAGGATTCTCCTCCTCACAAAATCCAGTTAAAATCACAACCAACTGCACAAAGGCAGTACCCAATTAAGCAAGAAGCTAAAAAACAAGTAAATGAAATACTAGACCAGCTAGAATACCAGGGGGTGATTGAAACTTGCACCTCGCAAATGAACAATCCTTTGTTTCCGGTCTCCAAACCAGACAATTCATACCGTCTAGTTTTGGATTACCGACACCTTAACACATGTTGCAAAACTTTTGCAGTGCAAAACTCACACAGTGCTGCACTAATGAATAACATAGTGCGCAAAAAATACAAAACTACCTTGGACATCTCCAACGGATTCTTTTGTCAAAACATAGCACCAGAGAGCAGATATTTAACAGCTTTCTCAGTAAATGGCACTCAAAAACAATTCTGTCGGTTAGCCCAGGGGTACAAGAATAGCCCGGGGGTATTCTCAGCGAGAGTAACAGAATTACTACAACAATATGATGATGAAGCATTATCTTATGTCGATGACATTTACTTAACAGATGATGACTTGGAAACTCACTTGAAAAGAGTGAACACCATAATACTTGGTTTCGCTGCAGAGGGTTACAAATTCAACTTCAAAAAATCCAGAATTGCCCATCTGACAGTCCTATTCTTAGGATATGAGTTATCAAGTGAAGGCAAAAGCCTGGCAGACAATTTCCTAGAGAAATGTGCCGTAATCCAAGCTCCTAAAACACTAAAAAACCTACAGTCAATTCTAGGCTTCCTAAATTTCGGAAGAACTTACATTGCAAATTACGCAGAAAGGGTCAAACCCCTTTATGATCTAATTAAACCAGACTTTAAAAGATCCAGTTGGACTCAAGCACACACAGAAATTTTGAGATCCTTACAAACAGACATGCTAATTAAAACAAAATTAGAAACCCGTGATAATACACGCAACCTTGTGATCCGAGTCATCCCAGGGAGATGCGGATTCACATACCTGACCTCTAATGAGGGAGAAAAGGTACCAATTGCATTCAGATCACACTTGTACACAAAAGCTGAACAGAGATTCAGCAACAAAGGAAAAATTGTTCAAGCAGTTCAAACCGCAATAGCTAGAGAAAAAGACATAGCTGACGGTAGACATATCACAGTCAGAACAGCTGAATCAGCCTTTGAAGCATTAACAACACCGTGTAATTTACCAACAACAACATTGGATCCAGAATGGTTACAATGGGTAAATTCAATCACAACGGACAAAGTATACTACTTCTTTGATCCAGAACTAGAAGAATTAAAAAATCTAAAATATGAAAAAACGTATCCTCTGCCAATCGACATTCTGCCTCTACGACATTACGCCTGTGTAATCTATACAGACGGACATGCTCAACCCTCCGTTTGGGGAGAACATGCATACAATCCCACATGTGAGATCACAAAAGAAGTGTGGCGCGGAGGTAAACTAAGACTTCTATTAACAAAATCACACTCAGTAGAAACAAATTCAGAAATGCAAACTGAAATAATAGCTTTGAAAATGGCGCTAGATAATGCGGATCGCGAATTCCCGACACTTATAGTGTCAGATTCATATTTCTGCGTCAAAGCATATAACAAGGATTTGCAGACATGGATTCAGAACGGTTACAAAGATGACACAGGTGCACCAATAAAGCAGAGACTTCTCTGGGAACAAGTAGCTCTTTTGAAGAAAGAACTGCCAAAGACTCACGTGACTCACTCACTGAGTCATCAACGTGATGGCGTTCACGTTGTGGGGAATTCATTGGCTGAGACAGCCGCAGCGGCAGCCACTAAATCGGCTCCCGTAGATCGAAAAAAGCATACATTAAAATACATTGACGGTGAAACAATGCTGGCGGTGAAAACGTCATCAAAAGGCGACTGCTCAGCGTTACCGATCAACTATCCACTCAATTATACATACATAATCGATGCAAACTCCGTCCCTTTTGCTCGAATCCCTGGAGTGGGGGATAGAGTGATTTCAAACAAGGACAGGAGAAACTTGTTAATCGCAGACGCACATATGGGCGAGGGTCACAGACACCTTAAATTAAAAGATTCTCTGGAAGATTTACATTCACGGTACTGGTGGCCAGGCATGAGCCTCCATCTTACCATCTTTGTAAAAAACTGCCCAAACTGCAACAGAGATCGCAGTGGGGAGAGAAGCAGTTTAATACCTCGTCGTATCAAGGCAGATAATATTACCAGCAAAAAGAATGGCTTGCGATTAACATATACAGGCTAGTTCCCACTTATAATGTAGATCCACAGCACTCGGCTGACGTCCGGACTATTATACAAGATTTGCGAGTCTAAAAGGCATATACGCTAAGAGCATGCTACGTTCGACCATTTTTTTTTCTTTTTCTCAGGCAATCCAGCCTGGGGGGGGAAAGAATGGCCAAATGAGCACAGCCCAGCGGGAATCTTCTCACTTCCTTCCTGAGGGTATGGGATGGTGTAAAGAAAAAACCAAGACAGAAAGCAATCTATAATAGAAAGGATATTAGGTTCGGGAGCTGGGTGGGTCAAACATCTAATAAGTGTCCAACGTAGTCTAAATAACTTGCCAAGAAATTCTCTGAAGGGATTCAGTCCGTACGAATTAATATTCGGAACTAGGATGTTGATCTCTGACCTTGATAGTCAGACTTCAGTGGTAACAGAAAAAAGCTTTTGATGTCAAAGACCGTTTGGCTATTTTGCAGGACTTAAACAAAACAAGAAAAGACCTGAGCAACATACAGTTGAAACAACAGCCAACAACCACTGAAGAATCACCACCTGTCCCAGCAAGACCTGTCTGGATTCCAAAAGTCGGGGATCTAGTCAGGGAGAAGATCGCGGTAAAGAAGGAATTTGGGCCTTCTTACAGAAAAGCAGTTCCTGTCTTGTCTGTCAACGGGACAAGATCAGTTGTACTACCGCCACTTGCTGAAAAAAAGGAGAACAGAGTTGTATCCATCGACCTGGTAAAACCACAACATGTGGCCAATAACAAACAGTAGGCCAAGTGGACTCCCAATAAGTAGCAGAACACCAAGGTTTGCTACCAGTACAGAGGTCCTAACAAAGAGGCTCATCACATTCGAAACGCCTACAGAAGAACAACAAGGACTATGCAACAATGCAATAGAACTTAGACCTCTGAAAACCCAAATAAAGACATTTAGCAGAGACACACCAATCTATACTGAAGTACCAAGTGAAAATGCAAAAAACAAAAATCCTGAACCAATTGGAACAATTGACAGAACTGCATCCGGTTACTTCATCAACTTCGATGATTCCTCTGAAGGCTTCAGCGAACAAAAGACACAGCCATCATCAAAATCCTTTAAAGACAAAGCGAAGGAACTTTTGAAACAACTAAAAGAAACATATCTGATTTCTCCATGGATTGAATTTTGGGTGGGTTTTGGTGCATTTATCCTCATACTTTGGCTCATCATGGTATTTACTTTGGGACGCTTCATTGAGGGAAAATATGCTAAAATGGACACAGCAAGTCAGAACATCAACTTGGTCCTCAAACCACACACATCGTCACACGTCGAGAAACGAGAACTTTCTTCAGAACTTTCTTCAGCCAACTTCACAGCAATTCCAATACCTGGTGGGGTAGCCTGGGACAACACTGACTATGAAATTTATGGTCCGGTCGAGATCCTGAAATATCCACACCAAATTAAGATCTCTTTGAGTGACTTTGCAAAACCAAACTCATTTGCTGATGATTGGGACTTTGAAAGTATAAACAATATGATGTCTGACTTAGTATTGTCTGCTAAATTTACAAAACATGATTATTTGCAAGGTTCTACAAATTATGATAGTATGTATTGCTATAACCACTATGGTAACCATTTCTTGCATAAATCTGCACAACCTAGAAATGTTTTAAATTATAATCAATGGGAACATTGTGCTACACCTCCAAAAGGGAGCTCTAGAACCGTTTATGACAAATATTCATACTTTCAAGGTTTTAACACTAGTAATGCTGAAACATTTTATTATAAATTGTCAAACAAGACAGGGACCAAAACCATGATAACCAACACAAAATTGATTTATTCTGATTCATTCTTTGAAAAAATGAATACTTTTGGATTCGATTATTGGGACAAAAATGTTGATTTGAAAAGTGTTTGGGGCACAAAAGAATGGCAAGTACAGGGTTTAGAAGCTTTGTTTAGAGCCTGCATGATCCCAGAACAAATGATATTTTTAAATGACACTGTTCAACAAACCACCTGTCTTGGCTTAGCCAAAATCAAAGATTTAAATAACCCGTCTATTCCAAAGCCAACAATGTTTAGCAATAACTCTGATACAGATGAAGAAACAGACATAAACCATATACTTAACCAAAACAGAACACATCCTGATTGGAAACAATGGTTGATCTGGCCCACAGATACAAATAACTGTCAAGATAGATTCCTGAATAAAACACAGGGTTTCAAAATGACCAGGCCAGACCCTAGATATCCCCAAAGACATCACCCAGGGATAATAACAACCTACAGTGTGGGCAAATTATGCCTTCAATGGCTACAGTCTTCCACACTGCCTGAAATTAAGCAACACCTAACTTTACTTACTGATGGTGCTGACTTGCGTGATTTCATAATGGGACCACGCAAACAGCGTCAAAAGCGTTTCATAGCAGCCTCTGTATATGCAGCATATAATGAGGCCTGGAAGGTTACTCAAATTGAAACAGCAGAGAGAATACGTGAAATTGATCGTATTAATTTGGAAAAATCACTTTCTGTAATGGACAATGGGTTAATGACTCTGTCCTCCAGAATTTTTTCATTGGACAGCATTGTGTCTTCAGCAATCGATATATTATCGCAAGACTTACTGTTATTACAACATGGTCAGTCACAATTGCGTTCTATTGTACAGCTTGGCTGGACGTTACAAAATCTGCGTTCTGGCTATGTGCCTTGGCGTTTAATCAACACAACGTCACTATTCCAAATCTTTAACCTTACTGATAGACAAATCGGTATGGCGCAGAAGGGTGCTGATTATACAATCTTGAGCATTGAAAAACTAGAAAGATTACCGTTGACAATGTCAGAACGACCTGTCAGTGAATGGATAATCCACGGAATCATAAATATTCCAATCTCAACCTTCAGGTTTCAATACTGCCAAAAATATATACAGGCTGGCATGTACGAGAAATTGGGAAAGGGGTACCTTAAAACAACTTGGAACCTGCCCTATTCACATGCATGTGTCAGTAACAAAGGACAGAAAGTGTTTCTTAGTGGCAACAATTGTGCTATGTCACTAAGCGGCACGCTTCTGTGTAACGGTATTAGTTTGCACGGAGCCTGTGAAGGGAATTCATACAACCTTTCATGTCACCAGCAAGGCGCACCTGCAACTGAAATAGAACCATTCTTTCAAAGACTCTATAATGGGAGTTACATTCTTATTGTAGACCGCAGATGCTGTAGTCTTATGCCCGGGACTCCTTATCTCGTAACTACGACGGCGAAGGTCAAGTGCTGTGGACGTTCTTTGTTCCCCAGCTCCTTTCCAGACAGGGAGGCGAGGGCATGGCCCAGTTTGAAAATTACTTCTATTCGAATAGACACTTTAAGCAGAATGAAAACAGTGCTTCTTCAGACGCCTACAAGGCTCACGTCATCAAAAGAAACGTATGATCTACAAGTCGCAAGGACGACTGCAGAGATACATACATTATTATCAACCAATTCCCCCGTACATTTCGCGGAAATCCTGAGCGAAATCTTAAATATTTCTGATACCACAGGAGTCTCAAAGGTATTTAAGACAGTATTTTCGATGGCATTAACACCATTCAAAGCCATACTGGGTATTTTTCCAGATTTCGTCCATTCGATTTTTGGCGGACTTCCCCTAATACTAGGACTAATTGCAGGAATCCTATTCCTAGTCCTTATTTTTCGATATGGCAACCCATGTCACAGATCAAACTCTCGCGACAATGGAAGATACGATCCTAGCCATTGGATACCGGGACCGGATATCAAAAATCCTGGGACTCTCCCGGCTTAGAGACCTGAACATGACTTGGTTTCTATCATTTCGACCAATGTGGCAAAGGTGTGTTTTACCTGTACTAAGGTGTCTGCTATGCGGAGAAGAATGCGTGTTAGACACCTGTCTGACGCTACAATCGGATGCGCCGGTGGATGCAGATACACTGTTGGTTCCTACCAAGGTTCACGTTTTGTGCTGCCCTCAAAGGCTGCCAATTCTGATGACGGCATTCCTGGAATCTTCACCACTGCGATTGAAGAGTAGTGAAGTACGAGATGAAAGCAGCATCGAACAGGTACGACCTTCTGTCAGCAATGCAAATCAGAATGTCAATGCAGACAATCATGCGCATGAATGCATGGTTACCCCTATTTCCGACTTAGTGGAACTTTCCCATGAAGCTGTTGACAGTTTTTTCGAAAGCCTGAATGATATGATGTTCTCTCCGGAACAGAAATAGAGACTTTTGAGTAAACTCGCACACGGCGTTCCCTGAATTCGGCCTTCAACTTTAAAAATAAAGTCACATGAACAATTACAATCCAGTTCACGGACAGCAACTTTTTTCAGCAAGCCCTTAAAATATTTTTCTATATATTTTTTCCCCGGGACACTGATCTTCTGCTTAAAGTAAGAAACTATTCCTAGAGAACTAAGATTTCTATTTTTTTAGATACTTTATAGACTTTATATAGACTTTAGCTGCCCGCTGGTATGTTCACGATATATTTTATGTGATGAAATGGTTTCGACTTTTTTTCTGTATAGCCATATTAAGAGCCATTTCATGTGTATTTCTCATATACCAACAAGCAATAATGCATATCAATGCGTGTTTACTTTTGCATTTAATTCATAGCTTAAGTGCATACAATATATATGACTGCAATTATTCAGTATATTTGAAAATTTCAAAATGCATTTATGTATTTTGGGGTGGTAAGGTATACACTATACTCTATAGTATGTTGTACTATGTTATACTATGCATAGATTAGTAGATATGACCATAGTTAGCGTGGAGTGGGTGTCGTGTATTTCTATAGGTTCTGAATCGATCCCCCTATTCCTGACCCTATCCTGGTTAAACTTACTAGCTAGTTAACTAACAGTCAGCCCATGAGGCAAGAAAACCCCCATGATGCAGATACCGTTATCTGACGCAGTCACACTACGGCACAGGAACGTGTTATCTGATTAGGTCATAACGCTTGAGATCTAATTAGACAAGCGACATTCCTCCAGCCCCTGATAAGGCATACGACGTTCTCATAACAAATCAAACCTATGACAACCTGGATAATCCGTGCGGCCATTGTTTTGATTTCACAGAGAACTTTAGTAAAGAATGTGCTAACGAGCAAGTCGTATGACATCTTTATTGACGTACCTATGTCCATCCTTACGTCAATCCCGGCACCTTTAAGGTATAAATATTGCCGACCTTGCCCTATGCAAACACACACGTGGTGACAAGACGGAGCAGCCATACTTGCCGAAGCCGAGAGCAGAAGCAGACCCCGCAGGCAGCAGCCCCGCCTTCCTGACGCGCTGAGAGACGCGCTGCTATCTCAAGCCGAGAGACCCAGCACTGGCGCTTCTGGGCAGCCCTCGCAGGCAGCCTGGAATATCGAGAGCAGAGAAAGAGATACCATTCCTCATTCATCCTAACTTCCAGGTACAGAACTGAATAACCCCTCCTAGAGAATTCTTTAGTTATCCACTTGGCAAAAACAAACTTAACTTAAACTGTAACTTTCTATTCCCGCCCACGTATTAGACTTAGGTCAGGTACACGGGGTAGGCGTATTTAGAAACACCAGTTGAGTACGTCTAGTCAAATGTATATGTGTATGTAAATATATTTTAATCATTTTAAACATCATATGGCTCAGAAACCATATCAATGTTTTTACAGTATTATTTTATACTATTGCTTCTAATGTATGCACTTTACTTAACTATAAGTATTGCAATAATATCGATCCATTTCTCTTGTACGAGAAAAGAGACTGATCAATAAATAACATCTTTTATTGAACACGCCCGTCTCCTCCTTTTCTCTACACTCTGATGAGACTAAGAATGCACGTACTGACTGAGTAAAATAATTGCCTTGTGCTCACACGACTCTTGAGATTGACTCTTGATTAGGGGAGAGCAAAGTTGTCATGTTCTATGGTTGTCAGAAACTAAATCCCTTCTTGTCTAATCAGGGGAGTTAATCCTTCCTTGAACATTCGAGAAAGTTTCTAGCGAACTCTGAGCTTAGCTGGCAAACCCAAAAATTAAGTCTAGTATCGACAGTAGTAGACCTAGTTAACGTCTGGCCTAGGCCTTTACTGCTGTAGGTACTATTCCAATGCGCAGAGCCTATTGGGAAAATGGGAGCTACACTACACTACCACCAGTGAACAAAATACATTCCTTCGATAAGGGCCGGTCTCGACTGGTTTCTTACTAGCGAATAATAAGTTAACTCTAAACATCACCTTTGCTCTGCAAGCACCTCGCACAGACGAGGCAGCTATCTAAAATGGATGAGACAGCCATCCAAAATGGCTGCTCTATGGTTTTGGGCCTACAGGCCTAACTAACGGTAAAAAGGCACTAAACCGTGTCAAAGCGCATAGTTAAGCCCTATTAATGAGCGAAAAGGTTGCTAAGACTGAAATGGTAGTAGATTATAGTCACTTTTAGTCTAAGAAAAGGCTAGAAATTACCCGGGCGTTACAGGGAGGTGAAGACACTGGGACTCCAGGATGTAATGCAATATGTTTACACTTACCCGTTTTGCAGTGAAACTCAAATGGAGAAAATCTGTTGGAAAAGGGGTGGCCTAGCCCAGCCTCTTACAGGCTCTGACAGGTGCAGACGGACCTGCTCTTGGTCCGGCATTCTGTTGCTGTTGCACCGAAGCACTTATAAGCATGATATTGCTCCATCCACCTCCTGGGTCAGCAACAGGCTGCTGGGGGACATATTCCCACCCAAGCAATGCCAAAGAAACAATATCAACAGCGTCCTGTGCTGCGGGTACCAGGAAACGCTTATAAGCGTGATGTGCCCCTCCTCCTCTTGGACTGGCAACAGGCTGCTGAAGGACATAGTCCCACCCCAGCAGCAGCTAAAGACAATGTCAGCAGTCTCCCTCACCACAGGAGCAAGGAAGCGCTTATAAGCCCGAAGTGCCCCTCCTCCTGGACTGTCAACAGGCTGATAGGGGACATAGGCCCACCCCAGCAGCAGCAAAGAAACAATATCTGCAGCATCCTGTGCTGCAGGTGCACAGAAGCAGTTAAAAGCGTGATGTGCTCCTCCTCCTCCTGGGCTGGCAACAGGCTGCTGGGGAGGTAGTCGGAACTCAGAAGCAGCAAAGAAACAATGTCGACAGTGACACATAATTTTTGTAAAATCCAAAGGTCCTGCGTTGATATTGATAAAAACAATGGCATTGCTTATATCGTATCACTATTAAAAAATTCGCCCATTATGAATTCTTCATCAACCTCGACTAAGAAATACATGGTCAGGTAGGGTCTGCAACCTAGGCCTATAGTAACTGATTGACAGGTCACAGGTGGGGTGACACGCAGCCAGCAGACTAATTTGCAAACAAGAAACCCAGGTCCAACCCCCAGATAAGTGCAATGGCACTACAATGGTTAATTGAAATTGGCTTCAATAAAAGACAAATGGCCAGAGGGGTACACATATTCCCGAAACACCATAAACTCCACATGGAGTTCGGAACACACAGCCAATCAGGACACAGCATACACAGTACATGCAGCGATCACGCGTCCCTCATGTATGACATTTGGACATATTTCCCACTGATCCACATTGTGTCCATACAAGGTCAAGGCACACCTGCATTTATTTATGACTCCACAGACATGGTGGTATTCTTTTACAGACACCCAAATCTGTATTAAAATCCCTTGAATTGATTGCGGTTTGAGACAGTCCTCAGACCAGTTTCTATAAGCTGTACTCATGGCCAAAGTGTTTAATTAAGCCACCTGTTCTTGTTTTGCCAAACGACTCTTGTCTTTTGTTTTTTCAAGGTACATTTATATCCGAGCAACACTTGGCCAGCAACAATGTAAATTGCCAATAATTTGAGATATGCAAGAGGCACAACATAGTGTTTATTTCAATGAAGAAGGATGCGAGGAGCAGTAAGGAGAGCTGCCAGGCAGGGGATGCGGCAGACACAAAGATAAGTGCCTTCTTTTATAATTTTTAAAGAATTTGGGAGGGAGCAGAACAGAGTGAAGCGTAGCTCCCCTGAGTTGTTTTCAAACTCTGTGGAGCTACTCGTAGAGGCACTACACTAGATCCGCCCACACTTACTCCAAATGGAATTTAGCAGAATTGGCAGGAGGCAAGAACTGATAAAGCATGAAATGTGACCTTACTCACATCTGTTAGAAAAGTCTTGCTTTTACTTCAGGCTCTAAACATTATGAGCCTTATTTGGCAGTCCAGTGGACAGCCAAACCCATAGTGACGGTGCAGCTACTGCCGCACCGGCATTCCAACTGCCCTATAATAATGTGGCCAGTCGGACCACCATGGGACCACTTCTACTGCCAGGGATATGCAATCCCTGGCAGTCTTGCAGCGGTCTGAGGCCCCTAATATGCTGGCCGTGCCGCTTTCCTTAAGTCACAGTTTTCATGGCGGTGAGCGCACCATGAAAAGTATGGCAGTGAGGAAACAAAGGGGTCCTACAGCGTTCCCTTGTGCCTCTGCTCCAGGTGATGCATGGTGTGCCCCCTGTCTGCATGCACCCCCAGTAACGTGCAATAGTGCTCCCATTGCAGTGCCTTGCTTAGGCTCAAGTATGAGCCTTCGAACTGTACTGCTGTGAGTCAGCTGCTAAAAGGCCGCCCAACATGGATTCCTGTTGGAATCTGGTAGGCCATCACATTAAGGTTTTGGTGGTGTGGCTGCAGAACGCTGGCTTGGCATCTCACTGCCAAACCACCGACGTCATAATAATGCCTATAGGCAACATTAAATTAATTACAAAGTAAGGCACCGAGGGGAACTACCCTATGTGCTGATGTGCTCATTGTGAAAGCGCAAAATGCAGTCACTCAAAGTGAAGTTAACCAGAGGCTGAAGTAGGCGGACCCATTGACCCATGCTGTGGTAAGTTGAAGAATATATGAATGGCACAACAAAGACCAATGGATAACAAGTAGTGACTGAAAGGCCCTTCAAATAAGTATATTATACTAATAATTTTGGTAAAAACTAAAGGCCTTGGCTAATGTCAAAACTGAAAACCAATCGACCAGTTATAAGCTATCTAGCTCCCAAATATACTGAGAAAAACAAATAGATGATTGTTTTTTGCATGTGCACAATACTTGATATTGCCACTTTGTATTACTAAATAACGCAATACAGCAGATTGTCACACAATGCCACAGGTTTTCTTCAATGTATCTTTAGCGGCACATAGTGTGCAGAATCTAATTTCTTCTCCATTCAAAGAGGAGGGACTCTGACTCCTGCTGACAGCCCAGTCTAAATTTAGAGCAATCCTGGGCAGAGCATATGAACTTGCTACACTGCAGCAATTTCTCTCTGTGCTTTTTATTTACCCACAGGCCTCTACTTCACTTGCTGAGCATCCCTTAACCGCTGTGCTGTAAAACCTCTTCAGAGGCACGCAGTTGTCTTCCCACTAAGTTTAACTTTACAGGAAACTTTTGCTTTACTAGTCAGTTCTCTAGGCGCAAATTGCTGTCACAGCTGGTATCTGGAGTTATGTTGTTATTTATTCATGTAGAGTACTCAAATGCCCACAGGCGTTCTGGCACTAGCTGAAAAAAACAGAAAGAGACCCAATTAGATAGCTAATTAAGTGGAAAACAACCATGTTTTAAAAGATTGCCTAAAAGCAATAGACTTGACATCACTTTAATGAAAAGTGGAATGTCGTTCCAAGCTTTTGTTGGATTTAGCACACAGCCTCTGCCACCCAGAAAGCATACTTGAAGCTGGGTACTAGTAACCTTTTGGGGGAAGATGATCATTAGGTTCTGGTTGGAACATACCAAGTAAAGCTCTTCTATAAAAAACAGAACCTTGATCATGCAGAGCTTTGTAAGCAATACAAAGAGCTTTGAAGATTAGCCTCTGCTTTACAGGTAGCCAGCAAGCTTCCTGATAGAATTGAAAACATGATGGTACTTAGGAATTTTTAGAAATGTCCATGCTGCCGCATTTTGTAAAGTTTGAAGTTTGTTAAGAACATGCTGATGGGCATTCAGGTAGAACCCATTGCAATAATCTATTTTAGGTAACACCAAAGAGGTGACTACCGTTTTCTGTAAGTTGGCCGGGATAAATGGTTGGATCTTCTTGATCAGCCTAAGAGTATAGTATGCCGCAAAAGTGACTGCATTTATCTGGTCATGATAAGACATTTTATCAATAATTAGAACTCCAAGTTTATTAGCAGCTCTAATAGGTGTTGGAAGTGGGCCTAACTCAGATGGCCACCATGCAGCGGACCAGAAGGATGGCTGAGAACCGAAAAGTAAAACTTCCAGTCTTTCCAGAATTTAATTTCAGGCAATTACTCAACATCCATGAGATTACTGCCGCCTGCATGCATTCACAAACATTTGCCCATCCCAATCTCCTCTGTTTCTAGAGAGGCTACAATTTGAGTGACGTCAAAGAGAACCTGAAAGATCTTATCAGTTCTGACAATGGAGTCACATACACATTGAACAGTGTCGGCCTAAGCAAGGACCCCTGGGAGACCCCGCAAGGCAGACAGTATGTATCAGAGACAAATTCTCCCAGTGACAGACTGTTCATGGCTGCCAAGAAAGGTATGCAGTAACTTCCATACTTTACCTGTTACTGCAATCCTATCCAACCGTTATATCAGGAAACCATGATTCGCAGTATCAAAGGCTGCTGATAGATTCAGCCGGATAAAAGCAGCTCTGCCGCCCTGATAAAGTAATGACCTAATCTCCTCAGTGGCTTTAATCAGAGCAGTCTCAGTACTGTGACCAGCATGAAAGCCAAACTGTATGTCATCCAAGAGATTGCTAGCCCAAACATGAGTCACAAGTTGTTTATTCAAGACTTTTTTAATCAGTTTGGCCGGTAGTGGTAGACATGAGATAAGATGCTAACTGTTGGGGTCTACTGGGTCTAGAGAAGGTTTTTTGATGAGAGGCAAAACTGAGGGCTTTTTGTCGACTGAAGATAATAAGCCAAAACAGCCCATTAAGAGGAAAATATCAGTCAGAATAAATGCGATGGTCTCTTCTACCAAAGTGGCAATCGTCAGTAGACAAGGATCACACGAAGAAGGTGGAAGGAGCTGATTGAGAACACTATTCAAAGCCAAACAAACTGAAGAGTACAGGTCCGGATGGTAAGTGGTTGACAAAGTCAAAAATTGATTGTACACATTTTCAACTTTGCCGTGAAAAACATCTGCCATCGTATTGCAAAAAGAGTGACTAAAATCATTAAAGGTGTTAGTTGTGTCAGTTATCAGTCTTTTAACGGTGGCAAAGAGTTCTTTAGGAAAGTTAGCAGCTGCTGCAATTTTACTCGTGAAGTAATCAGACCTTTTCTTGAGAATCAAGGATTAATAGTCAGCTAAGCACTTTTATCAGTGTCCAGTAAGAAAATTATATTTGTAATATTTGCACAAACGTATCTGCTTGAATTTTATGCCAAGCTTCAGAGGAAATCAGATGAGCTGCAGGCCCAAGATCAGCTTCACTGTAGTTTTTGTCAAAGAAAATTGCACTATAATCGGTCCATAGTAAAGGAAGAATATTTATATTTATTAAAGATGGGTTACTTGAAAAAATGTCATCTATACTATGGCCTACCTGGTGAGTAGGGCCTGCTACAAACTGGGATGGACTAAAGGCTGACATAGTATGAAGCAGAGCAGCTGTGGTGCCATCAGAGAGGGCATCAAGATGAAAATCAAAATCACCTAAGATCGCACAGGTCCTCAGCAGTATATTAGCTTCGAATAGAGTGCTAACCTCCTGTGTCAAGACCGTGGGGGAGAGCTGTAAACTCGCATCCTTTTAAAGAGATGATGTTTAGCAAAATCCGCACTGAAGGACACCCCTTCACAGAAAGAAGAAACAAATGGCTACAAGGAACATTTAAATCAGATTTACATTTGACTGCAATGCCACCACCCCTCTTTCCTACCCGATATTGTCTAAGAATGCCATAGCCATCACAGATATCTGCTATAACATCCAGACTGGTTGACACTTCAGCCCATGTCTCACTAATAAACACCAAGTAAAAGTTTTGACTTTCTAAGAATAGGTTAAATTCAGCATTGTGATTTTTCAGTGACCTGGTGTTGATGAGCTTGCAATGGAGATAGGTGTAAGGTTTGACCTGCTTGGCGTTATTCTCGCTGATGGCTAGTAGCATTTTTTGGAACTGACTGAAGCTCAGAATCTGATAAGCCCAGGTGCACTTCTCAAGACTGGCAAATAAAGTTGCATTTAGTTCTAAATGAAATAGGATCAATCTGTGGACAATTAAAAAGCTCATCAGAGGGACTAGGAGCTAGCAACGAGTCATGCATCTACCTAACTCTGGAACCTGTTGTAGTAAAGACAGGGCCCTGCTTGCGCAGATTGCTATGTTAGCATAAGCGTATTAGAAGTTTAAACACCTTTTGGCCACTTTGCAGCTTTTGCACACGACACTGCATGTAACTGTTTTTATAAGTTAGACTGCTTGGGTTCCTTGCATGAGAAAGGTCTGTTTTTCACATTCCTAGACTTTGCTAGACATCACAACCTTAGTCTGTACACTGCGTGCAGAAGCCTTCAAGGTCACCATAACAATGTATGCTGTTATTCAGGTTGATCGGCCAACCAACTGAAATTCTAGTGCCTTTAATATTGCACTGCATGCATAATTTGGGCACTTGGAGAAAAACCTTTTCCAGTGAGAGAGAGCTTTGCTGATCCTGAGATGTGATTCACCTATGCTGATCTCAGAGGTATGGGGTTCCCCATTCAAGCCTAAGATACCTTCTATTATTATAAAACTTAGGCCCCGATGTAGGTAATCCTCATTTACCGACCCTAAAATACCGATTTTTACCAATTCGGTATTCTAGATTCGGTAAATGAGATGAAGATAAAAAATCTGTATTTTTTACCGAATCGGTAAGAGTCAGTAATTACCGAATCGGTATTTACCAATTCGGTTATTGCCATTGATTCCTATGGGCCTTGAGGCCCATAGGCATCAATGTCAATTACCGAATCAGTAAATACCGAATCGGTAAAATTACCGATTTTGCAAGGGGGACAGGGTGTCACATTGACACCCTGTTGCACCCCTGGTTTTGGCTTGTGTGCCATGTGACACACAGACATGCCCTAAGGGTATGTCTGTGTGTCACATGGCACAGGTGTACATTCACAGATGTGCATGTACACCAGAATTCGTTATTTACCATGCAATGTTATTACATGGTAAATAACGATTCGGTATTGGCCTGTGGCACTGTTTACAGTGCCACCTACATCTGTATTTACCGATTCGGTAAATTTACCGATTCGGTAATTTACAGAATCTGTAAATTTACCGAATTGGTAAATATACCGATTATGTCAAATTTACAGCCCCTACATGTCATTCTCCAAATACCGGTCGGTAACAGCCGAAATCGGCCGTTACCGACTGGTAATTGGCGACCTACATCTGGCCCTCAGTTCCTAGCAGGGCAGGTTGGTTCACAAGGCACTATATGACCTGTTTCCACTATCATTATAACATGATTTCTCCCTTTGTGTTTTATGGAATTGCAACAATGCTGATCGTATTATTTCTAATCATATGCCTGCTTATGTTAGCCACAATACTGCATCTTAGAGCACGTCATTACAATAAACATTTTAAGCTTTTCGTGTCTGATTACTCACATTGTGGACTAGTATGAGAATAAAAACAAAAGAGTGTTCTTGATTCCCACCATTCCTGAGAGTACCCTAAGTGTTCTGGGTTGTCTAATCATTGGTAGCTTCGCTGTAGGCTGAAGAGCTGATGAGACACTGATGCTAGTCGGATAGGGGTTCTGGGTACTGAGGTGAGTTTATGGTACACCACAAGTCACTGAGGTCCTGGTTTCCTGCGCACAGTTCTGTGCCCACACAGAATCCCCGCAACACTGTTTCCGGACCAAAACTAGCAGGGGGGTTGGCGCTCACTGGAAGTTGCACCTTCAGCCTTTCTCACACCCAACAAAGCATTTTCATTTTCATTACTAACTCCACTTTTTGTATACCAGATTGTTTTCTGTTTCAGTAAATGCTTCTGGAATGCCTGTTGCTGCTCCGGAACTGGTGGGTTTAGGGAATTTAAACTGTAAAGTTTATCTTTAATCGTCAGTCTTTCTTTTCCTTGATAGCATTAAATTTTTCTCTTCCTTCAGTTTGTGAATTACCATCTTCTTTAAATGTCATTCCTTCAATCTTGTCACCATTATTATAGAACAAGTTGGCGTGCAGAAATACACAGCAAATAGCTGAGTCAGGAGAGGGTTTGCTCCATGAAAGATAGATACATGAATGACCCTACCCGGAGCAGATGTAACTTCTATCTCACCCCCTATGACACTACAAACTGCCTTTTGAGGAATTGTCAGCACATGGGCATTTTATGCATCTCTAGTTGCCAGGCAGAATGCACTCTTCCTCTCTAAATTATGAAATTCATTCAATTTGCAGGATTTTGAAACTGGAATAGTATGTTTGCCTCTTATTTTCACAACTATACAGGTTTCCCAATAAATCATGCACTGAACTTTGAATAGTTAATCTCAATCCTCTAAATAGTGAACTTTCTTCAATGTTTGGGGATTTAGAGCTACAATAATTTATTAGACATCCTGCTTCTTATACACTCTTTCCACTGTTTGCTGGATTGGAGTTTGTCATTTCTCCAATCACTATTTCAGGCGTTTTCTCCTGCCTGGTGGACAGTTCTTTGGCGTTCTCAGGGCAGTGCCTAAGAAATAGGCATTGCAATTGGAAAATCAACGGCAGTACCTGCACAGTATGGACTGCTGCTGCCCACAGTGTGCACAAACTGGTGTGCATGCACACAGGGACAGGACATGAGGCATCAGGGGGCCAAGTAGGTCCCCCTTTGTTTCCTCACCGCCACACTTTTCATAGCAGTCACAACACCATGAAAAGTGTGGCAGTAAGGAAACTCATAATATGCTTGGAGGGGCTGCCCAAAGAGAGTCACTCTTCAATGCTTGTTGATTTGGAGTTAGAATATTAAATCAAACCCTCAACTTTATACATTTTCTTCCATGTTTAAAGGGTTGGAGTGAGAACAGTATATTTACCAATACCCTGTATTCATACTGTACCTGATTACGAATGGTAAACATAACTCTTCAAATAATGCACTTTCTTCAGTGTCTTCCAAGTTTAAAGATTTGAAGTGAGAACAGTATATTTATCAACCCCCTGTATTCATACTGTACCTGAGTTAGAATGATAAACATAACTCTTCAAATAATGCACTTTCTTCAGTGTTTGAGGTTTTTAAGTAGAATACCCACCCTCCTTTTCCCAATGTCTGTCAAAAAAAAGTTTAATGTAACTTCTCCAAAGGATTCACTTTGTTCAATGTTTTTCCCTAAAATTAAACAACTAATCCATTGTTTGTACATTATTTATTAAACTGAGCATTTTAAATTCATATCCATTGGTTATAGTTAATGTAAAGAAAATAAGTTTAATTTTCAATTTAATTTAATTGTATTCATATATATATATTACCTACTGGCGGTCGCCAGTAGGTATATATAGTTAGGATTTTTTCCCTATGGGATTTTTGAAAATTCTATGTCTAATAACTTTGGCGTTTGTGGACGAATTGGCTGAAATTTTCTGGAAAATGGAACATTTTGTTTCTGAGCAGCCCCTGAAAATTTGGGGGGGGTTCGTCCAGGGGGGGCCGAGAAAAAAGGGGGTCCCAAAACGTGTTTTTAACATTGAGTTTTCCATAGGGCGGTTAGCCTCATTTTTAGCCCGAACGGCTGAATGGATTTGCACGAAACTTGGCTAAATTGTAGGGACTGGTAGCCCGATGTGCCTTTTGTAGGTCTCAATATATGTGCTGCAGTGGATTTTGAGAAATTAACGTTCAAAAAAAGATATATATCTGTAAGCGCGGACCGGGCAGCGCCCCGGTTCGCGGACCTTAAGCGTACCAAAACTTCGCGTAGCGAAGCTGATTGGCTCTCCGGTGTCTGTCAACATTCTAAACAGTCCGGAGCGGCCGCCATCTTGTCTCTCGGTAGGATCGAGAGACAAGAGGAGGCCAAAACAAAGGGGGAAATAACCATAAGGGGGCATAGTAGATCCTCGCTGACCCCCTAGGTTTAATGTGGAGGTTTTAAAAGGGCACCGCGGGGCAAAAAAAAAATAATTTTTTTTTTTGTTTTTTTTGCGTGGGTAGCGCCAGGTACGCGAACCGGGAAGCGTTCTGGGGAGCGTACTACAATGAAAAATGAATGATAGACTTTTCAAATGCTGTATGTTAATTGATTGTTGGATTTGTTGATTATTTTTTATTTTCTTTATCTTCCCAGGGAGCGACCCGGTACGCGAACCGTTGAGCGCCTCGGTTCGCGGACCTTAAGCGTTCCGGGAGTCCACCATTTTGTGTTTCAGTCGAATTAAGATACAAGATGGAGGGCAAATAATGTTCAGAATGGGTAGAAGGGGGCACGGTAGAGTTATCTTGACCCCCTAGGTTTTCTGAGGGTGGCTGAGGTGGCTTATATGTGCGAAAAAAAAACATTTTTTAAAAAAAATTTCGCGAGGTTAGCTCCCGGTACGCGTACCGGGTAGCGCCCCAGGGAGCGTATTTTGTTGAAAATTAGTGAAAATGTTAGAGTTAAATAATAATTGTGAGTGATTAGATGTAGGGTAGCTCTGAGAAGAGCTTTTGGGTTTATGGTACATTTAGGTACTTATAAGTAGGTACCAATGCACATTCTTAAATTCAGAGTGAAAACTCTGTTGCCCTCATCTGAGAAGTGAACTCCATCTCCTCTGTAGATATCTTGCATGTAGTAACGCAAGTTATTGTTGTACAGGGAGCCCATTCCATGGTCTCTCATGTAAGCTGAAACAGATTTGTTTACATGCTTCCTCGACTTCTCAATTTGTGGACAAAATTGGTTTGACCACCTCCATTTCTGTCTTTGGCATATATTTGAATATACCAAGGCAGTCTGAGGAAAAAGTGCCATTAATTGCTCAAAGGTGTCCTTTAAAAGCATTTCTAGACCTACCCCAGTCAAAGTGCCCAAATCATTACCTCCACAGTGCACAATTAACAGGTCAGGTTTTGGCAAATGCATAAAGGTTTTCACCAATGGTATCAATTGGTGACATTTTAATCCTCTGTGGCCAAACCACTTAATTTCCACATCTTGTAAATTGAGGTTAGGTAAATTCCTGCTTTCAACGTACCTTTGAGCCCAGTGAATATAACTATGACCAACAATCCAGACAGAAAACATGGTGAGAGAAGGTTCTCCTGCAGTCAGATGAAGTGTGGCAATGAAATGGCAGTTGAAAAAATGAGAGTGTAAAATGAAAAAAAAAACTGTGGAGTTTCTGTGTTCATGAAGCAGTAACAGTGATTGGTGGATTTTGATTGATGAAAACAGAAAGTTAGGGTGCACAGATGTGTTCTTTGAAAGATGTATTTTGAGTGGTCAATAAAAAATCATTAAATGAAAGAATGCACTGGATATGCAGGTGCACTGAGAGTTCAGAGTTCAATTGCAACATTGTTGTGTGAACTTGCAAACACCAGAGGTATTCCAGGAGGTGGTTGCTATGGAAAATAGGCAGAAAGGGCAGAGGGGGAAGGGTTTTCATTTGAAAAAAAGTGAGGGAAGAGTTTTGATTGGGTGACATGAGAAATATGTGTGAAGAATTACAGCATTTCTGTGCTTTTGATAGCTGCAGACTCTGGAGTGCATACCTTTTGCTCTGCTGAAGACAAATTGGTGTGTTTCTGAGACTGTTTTCAAACTCAAAGTATTTGCTAAGGTGAGAAAATATTTCTTTAATTTAGATAGAGAATAGTGTGCTTTAAGGAGAAAATTATGATTTATGTGGCGCAAATTGCTTGTAAATATGCTCTCACATGTGTATGGAAAATTTTGATTTCGAATGTTTGTGTTACATAGCCATGTTAAGAGTGACCCTACCATGCAGGAAAGCCAATCAAAAAACGCTTTCATGTGTTTTAATGACATTTTAAGTCATTTTCCCATGTGCAGTGTTTAGAAATTATGATTTGAAAATCGTTTTTGGGGAAAAGGAATTGTTTTTAAATTCATGACAAGGACATAATGGTGTATGCTTCTTTATAAGGCAATTGACTGTCCCTGATGTTATTTTTCTCATTTTAGTGTAAGACCTTTCTCTGTGGCGCAAATTGCTTGTAAATATGCTTCCACATGTGCATGGAAAATTTTGATTTTGAATGTTTGTGTTACATAGCCATGTTAAAAGTGACCCAACCATGCTCGAAAGGCAATCAAAAAACGCTTTCATGTGTTTTAATGACATTTTAAGTCATTTTCTCATGTGCAGTGTTTTGAAATTATGATTTGAAAATCGTTTTTGGGGAAAAGGAATTGTTTTTAAATTCATGACAAGGACATAATGGTGTACGGTTCTTTATAAGGCAATTGACTGTCCCTGATGTTATTTTTCTCATTTTAGTGTAAGACATTTCTCTGTGGCGCAAATTGCTTGTAAATATGCTCCCACATGTGCATGGAAAATTTAGATTTTGAATGTTTGTGTTACATAGCCATGTTAAGAGTGACCCTACCATGCAGGAAAGCCAATCAAAAAACGCTTTTATGTGTCTTAAGGACAATTTAAGTAATTTTCCCATGTGTAGTGTTTTGAAGTTATGATTTGAAAATCGTTGTTGAGGTAAAGGAATGTTGTTAAAATTTATGTGCGCCATATGCCCCCAAATTTCTTTTTTAGGGGTGCAGCAGGGTGTTCTTGAGACACCCCTGCACCTTTGGAATAAATTCCTAATTTGTGATGAGCAAATTGTTAATCGCAAATTGCACCTTCATTTATATGAGCCTCCTAGCCCATGGAAATGAATGGGTAATTTGCAATTAGCAATTTTCTCATCGCAAATTTGGAATGGTAAAGAATCGCTATTTATTCCTTAAAATTCGCTTTTTTGGAAATGCAAAATAGTTATATGATACATATGGCGGTTGATGTCTAACAAGATAAGAAGCTTATGGATTCATTTATGGTGACTGGCGCAATTAAGTAGACATCACTTACTTCATTGGTAGAGCTTTACATGTATTATCTCCTCTGTATTCTTCATCAAGCGTAACTTTAATCTGCAATCCTGAGTAGGCCTCACCTTAAACAAACCTCTGGATAGGACACACTTTATTGTCATCCTGGATTAATCATTTAAAATGCTAGGGACAGATTTATGATAGGTGTATGCCTCTTTTGTGCCACTGTGCGTCACTTTTATGATGCAGCGGTGGTGCAAAAGATTTGCTATGAGGCGACAACATTACAAATTGATGCATTTAGGCAGATATGTCATGGTGTAAAAAAAACGTACCACATAAAACCCAAGCAGCAGTGATGCAAAAGATGCACCATGTCGCAAGACAGGCCTCACTTGGGGCCATATGTATCAAGCTAATTAGCATTTGCAAATATCAAAATTCTACGAATTTCGGCCTTTGCAAATGTTAATTAGACAAATGGTATGTATCAAACAAGTTTGATGCAAAATAAGGAGTAGCAAAATTTGCTATTCCTTATTTTGCAATTGCACTGAAGGATTTGCAAATTTTGTGACTATTTAAATGCAATGTATCAAACAAAAACTATGTAAAAAATGACAATAAGGATTTGGAAACTATTGTGGTAAATTGGTGGTAATTTGTGAATTCTTTTCAAAAAGCTTTCTTTCAAAAAAACAAAAGGTGCCATATGACGCCAACACATGCCCTTAGGGCATGTATGTGTGCCATATGCCCCCAAATTTGTTTTTCAGGGGTGCAGCAGGGTGTTTTTGAGACACCCCTGCACCCTTGGAAAAATTCCTAATTTGTGATGAGCAAATTGCTAATCGCAAATTAAACCTTCATTCCTATGAGCCTCCTAGCCCATGGAAATGAATGGGTAACTTGCAATTAGCAATTTGCTCATCGCAAATTAGGAATGGTAAAGAATCGCTATTTATTCCTTAAAATTCGCTATTTAGAAAATGTAAAATATTTTGATGATACATATGGCAGTTCATCTGTAACAAGATAAGAAGCTTAGGGATAGATTTATGATGACTGGCGCATCACCAGGGATGTGACAGTCATCCTGCGCCGCTGTTCCGCCACCCATGGTGTGCTGCATTTACAATGCGGCGCAGCATGGGGCAAAAACGGCACAGATGCGTGACGCATCTGTGCCGTAAAGGTGGCGCATTGCTGGAGTTGTATCGCAAGTGCGATGCAGCTCCAGCAAGGCTCAGGGGTGCCCCATCTCCACAATGCTGCGTCAAGACCTATGCCAGCTTCAAGCAGGCGCAGGGTTTTGACGCAGCTTTCTCCTATCTGATTGTAAATGCGGCACACCATGGGTGGCAGAGCAGTGGTGCACGTTAACTGGTGCATGCCTGGGGATGTGCCATTTAATATAAATCTGCCCTTTAACATTTAAGTATGTGCAGGGGACACAGAGTCGGTGAGGCTTATCCAAGGTTAAGAAGAGATGAGTCCTGTTCAGTGGAAAATTAGACATAGGCTTCACCTGCTCAGCATTGCTGGACATGGCTAAATAATAGCTGCAAAATGTTAATCTTGTTAAACAATTTTACTATTATAATCTGTGAGATTTGTCTCTTACTCTGCAACATCTCATTGTTGTTATCTTTCTTTAAAGATAAAGACAACCTCAACATGAGCGACAATCTGCAATCAGTTGATTTTGACCTCATCATTGAACTTGTAATTGAAACATCAGTGGATGTTGATCCTTTGGATGATTTAAATCCTGAGGATGAAGAAGAGCGTGATGAGGATGCAGATTTGTCCGAATTATATGATATAGGATGGGAAGCTGACCTGCTTGAGCCTTTGGAAATATAAACATTTATTTTTAAAATTTATAATCAATAAAAAGTAAAAAGGTAAACCGTTTAATTTAAAAATAAAGACACCTTCAAAAACAGGTTATGTGTAGTGTCTTCAATAAAATATTAAAATATGCTCATAAAATTAGATCAGATTCACATATAAAATAGCATAGGTAACATAAATATAAATGTCATTTCTTTTCTGGTATTTCTGTATTGTAAAATTGCCAATGACTAAAAAATCTTCAAATTAAAATGTCAAGTAGTATGTTAAGTTTTTGATCACTGTTACTGATTTACTGTTTGGTAATAATGTTTAATAACATTTTTTATTATATTTTTCCACAGATTCAACTGCAGATCATTTCAAGATTTCACCATGCCTACAATACAAAGACAGATAAAGGCTGCAAAACGTCAAAGACAGCAGGTGAAAAAAAAAACGCAGCAGTCCTCTAACAAAAAGATTTCTCAAGCCACGAAGAAAGCACCGGGTAAGAGCTCTAAATATTTCATAAGAAATATTTGTATTAAAAAAAATATTACTACAGAAAATGTTTCAGTCCATAAAACGAGAAGGAAATCAAATGGAAAGAAAAGGACAATGAAAAATGTTACTGCTAGAGCAAGAGATAAATCTGTGCATGATAGTAGAAGGAAACAACAGTTTAGGGAGATTCGTAAACGAATGTTCCGCAACAGGATAATTGGCAATTTGTTAAAAAATATTAAGAAAGGTCAACAGAAACTAGTTTTTTATAAGAGAAAAAAAAAGTTGAGAAAGTTATTGATCAGGCATTTGAAATTAAACGTAAGTTATTTATTTTGATAATCAATAGGATTAGGAAGCTAAACAAGGCAATTTTTGATTTCAAAAGAAATAGTAGATGGAAGAGAATAGTTAATCGTAGTAATTTTTGTGAAGTTTTTTCTGGAGAATGGATGCATAGTTCAAGCTGTGAGGCATTTTTTAATGAGGAGAGTTATTTCCAGGATAATGATTTGGTGCATGCCGTTGACACCAGTGGTCGTGCTTATGAAGTGAAAGATGGTTGTCCAGTTGAAAAAGAAAAACTTGTGACAACAGAGGCAGAAGAGGTGTTAGGTAATGAGGTTTTAGGAAGACGTGCTAAGGGTCCTGTGTACACCTGGAAGTGTAGTAGTATTTGCAGTGTGCGACAGGATTCCATCAATTTGCTTTGTGATTTTGTACGGTCATTTAACAAAAAAAGTTTGAAGCAGAAAATGATGTTGTTGCAAGAATTAGATCCTTGCAGAGTAAGAGAAGTGACAGGTTTGCATGGTCATTCACTGGCTTGTCTTTCCAGGAGAGTATGCCAGAGTGTTTTTCATCATTTCAGGATGCTAGCAGTGCATCATAACAAAGTGAGGAAATTAGTTAGAATGTTGTATTATGCTAAGAGTCCAGCAATTATGCTGAAACAATTATGCGCTGCTCTTTTGCATGGTTCTGAAATAGATGTGAAGAATATATGTGAAGAAATTGAGTTTTGTTACTTTGGAAGTAAAGAGGAGAATGTTGAAATTGAGCAAGAAGTAGAGGGTCATGTGGAAGATAGTGTACAGGTTTCCAGTACAGATAATTTCCAGAGGGAAATTGCGACGTTTGACGTGAAATCAAGTGAGAGGCCTAATTTCACTTGTGTGTGTTGTCGACGCACTTATTATAAGAATCAGACTAAGTTAGTGGATTTATATGCAAAAAGTGAAAGGGAAAATAATAGTGAATGGAAGGATTTTGCAACATACTTGATGGTAGAAAATTGTTTTGATTTGGGATTGGATCAACGTGTGTGTACTTATTGTTGTAACAAATTAAAACAAAACCAGATGCCTGCTAGAGCAGTTCATAATAATCTGGAATTGGTTGAGATTCCTTCTGAATTGAAGGACTTAAATACTTATGAATCTATTTTGATTCAAAGTATCCATCCCTTTCAGGCTATTGTACGAATGGAGCCAAAGACAGGGAAATTGCCTCCATCAGATTTACAGAGAGGATTAAAGGGAAGAGTTGTTTATTTGCCTCTAGATTTCAAGAAAAACATTAACACAATTGGAGTAGAAAAAGTGGAAGAGGAACCTCTGGTTATCTTAGTTAATGGGGTTCCGACAAAGAATAAGAAAATATGGCAAGATTTAGTAGATGTTAGGAAAGTTAAAAAGGCAACATTGTATTTGAAAAAAAATAATAAATACTATAAAAATGTATATGTTGCAGAAGAGGAAGTAAGTGAGGAAGAGGATAGCGATTTGTGTGCTGGTCAAATTGAGAAAGTAGAACCCTCTACTAGTGAAGAAATATATGAACATTATAGTGTTCATCCTTTGCATTCCAAGGAAGTCATGGGGAATGCTATTGAGTTGTTTCAAATGAAACAAGCCAAAGGGAGTCCCATTAGTGTTTGGGAGGAAAGTTTGGAAGCTCGGTGTTTCCCACAGCTTTTTCCAACAGGTCAGGGAGGAAGATATGATGAGCGACCTCATCAAATTCCTGCTTCTGAATACCGGACTTTGCGATTGTGTGCAGGAGATGCTAGGTTTCGACAATGCATTCCTTATTTGTTTCATCTCCTGTTTGAAAGCGATCTGTCTGGACTGTCATATGCAGTGAACCACATCTTGAAAAGTGGTATACACATGCAAAACATCTCGGCAAGTGATTTTATGGATAAAGTCAATGTCCAAGATAGTATTTTGGATTCTCACCTGATTAATCTCATGGCGTGTCAGCGTGGTACTAATGAGTACTGGTACCGTCGTCATGGTGATTTAAAATGTATGCTGAGGAACTTAGGTACTCCCACATGGTTCCTCACTCTGAGCTGTGCCGAGTATGGCTGGGAAGACTTACTTCAATTTCTACGAGAGGCAAATGCTAACGTAGATAACATCGAATTCAAGACACCCGGAGAACTGTGCTCTTTGGATCCAGTCAATGTATGTAGGTACTTCAATCATAGATTTGAAGCTATGATGTCTTTCATCATGAATAAGAAGAATCCACCTCTTGGAGAGGTGTTGGATTTCTTCTGGAGAAAGGAGTACCAAGCAAGAGGTGCTCCTCATATACATATGTTGCTGTGGATCAAGGATGCACCTAAATTTGGAACGGATCCAGAAGACTCAGTGATGAGTTTCATCCAACAGTATTCTACGTGTGCTGTTCCAAACGCAAAGGAGAAGAAAAGCCTAAGAGAAAAAGTTCTGCGTTTCCAAAGCCATCGATGTGGAAAGTACTGCCGTCGTAAATTCCGAAACAAAGACAAGTTCTACACTAAATGTCGTTTCGGCTTTCCACGACCGGTGATTTCTAAAGGAAGAGTAAACAGTTTGATGTCTTCGTTGCGACACAATGTCATGAAGAAATCACCTAAAAACACTTACAATTTGAAGAGGAACGAAGAGTCCAAGTACATCAACGACTACAACCCGGTGATTTTGTCCATGTGGAATGCTAACATGGATATACAGTTTGTGGCTGATAACTGTATGGCTGTGGCTCGGTATGTGACGTCTTACATCACCAAAAAAGAGAAGACAGAATTGAAGGATATGTGGGAGGACATTTCCCATGAAAAGAGCCTCAGCAAGAAGTTGTACAGTTTCAGTCTGAAGATGTTGTCGCATCGAGAAATCGGAGCGTACGAATGTTCTGACCGGTTGTCTTCAGCAAGTCTCTATGCCAAGTCCAGGAGTATCGTTTGGGCGAGTCTTGGTCTTGCTGCAACGCGTAATCGAGTTCTCAAACCTGTGCGGGAAATTGAGTATTTGGCGGAAAAGGAGCCAAACAGTACCGACATTTTGAAGACAAACATGTTGGATACATATTATCCAAATCGAAGCAGTCACCTCGAGAATGTTTGTCTGTATGAGGTTCTGCAAAATTACATATTCAAGAGGAACATCAAAGAAGATACTGAGAAAGGAGTGTATGCTGTAATAGGAAGTGAGGGATGTCTGGTCAAGCAAAGAAAATGCCACTTGGTAAACCATCGAAAATTGAGTGGCGAATCTCCTGAAAAAAAGGAGTTTTTCTATTTAGCACTTTTGCAACTTTTCAAGCCTTGGCGTGCAGAAGAGGAACTGCTTGGAGATTTTCTCTGTTACGAAGACTCTTTCAATGCCGCCAAGGAGACCATAGAATGTCCTGCTTTTCCAAAATATGTAGAAATGTTGAATGCGGAAATTGAGCAGGAAGCAACGATTGCAGCCGAGATTGCCAGAGACAGTTCTCAGGACAGTCAGAGTTCTGCTTCATTGAGTCAGGATCCACTAGGAGGACCTGTTATCGAAAATGAAGCTGCCACTGCTATGAATGAAGTGGAAAGAGCCATGGCACATGCTCAGGAGGATGCGGTTAACTTAGAAGAGTTGGAAAGGCAACTCAACGTTGAGCAGAGGAAAATATATGACGAAGTTACCATGCAAATTGATCATGGATTAAGTCATGATAAGAAAGAGTGCTCATGTACGTCGTTGAAGCCTGTCCGACTGTACGTGAGTGGAGAAGCGGGAACTGGAAAAAGTTTCCTCATTAAAGCAATTTCATGCTATTTGCAGGAAAGGACAGAGTCATCGCTTTCTTGTGTTGTCACTGCTCCAACTGGACTGGCAGCACATAATATTAAAGGGATTAATTTACATTGTTTACTGATGCTGCCAGTGGAGCATGACAACAAATTAGAATATCACAAGCTATCTGGAGATGCTTGTTTTGAAGTTTCAAGAATCTTGAGGAAAATGAAACTTCTTATCATTGACGAAGTAAGCATGGTTTCCAATGTCATGCTTGCCTTTGTGCATTTGAGGATGCAAGAAGTTCTCAAAACAGAGTATGATGTGTTATTTGGTGGCAAACACATCATTGTTTTCGGAGATCTTCTGCAGCTGACACCAGTGAAAGGGCAACCTGTGTTCAAAATGCTCACGCATGAAGATACCAGGAAGTGCCTAGGCAGCATTGGCAACGTCAATATATGGTTAAACTTCAATTATGCTGAACTGCATGAAAATATGCGTCAGGCGAAGGATGAAGTTTACAAGACTATTCTACAAGATGTTAGAATTGGAAAAGTGACCGAGCATGGCAAAGAAGTTTTACATGCACGATTACTGTCAAATTTATATCCAGAACAAGATGTTGTGCCTGAGAATATTTTTCAGAAAATTACTGAAAAGAAATCTGGAATATGTTTGATGCCAACTCTTGCAGAATGTGCCAAATTTAACAACAAAATGTTGCATTTAGAAAAGCAAGAGATTGTGAAACTGGAAGCTATTGATAGAGTAGAGCATATGGGATCAACAATTATTTTGTCTGAGAATCTGAAAACAAAATTGGATTCATTAGAGAAGAGTATATCTAAAACTGCAGGTTTTGAAAAGACTCTGAATGTGTGCTTGAACTGCCGTATAATTTTAAGAAGGAATTTACATGTTGAAAGAGGTCTGGTAAATGGATCAATGGGTAATGTTGTTGATTTTGTGAAATACAGAAATAGAGATGGAATTGAATTTTTAAAAATTAAATTTGATGGCATTGAGGAAGTACAGCTAATTGCTCGTTGTTCTGCTAGATTTTTGCTTGTAAAAGACTTATATGTTCGCCGTAAGCAGTTTCCTGTTTGCTTGGCATATGCGGTGACAATCCATAAATCGCAAGGTTTAAGTGTAGACAGTGCATTGGTGAATATTGGCAGTTCTGTGTTCAAGGAGGGTATGGCATATGTGGCATTGTCACGAGTTAGAACTTTATCGGGATTGTACTTGATTGAGTGCGATGTCACAAACATTTGTGCAGATCTAGATTGTGTTAAGGAATACAATAGGTTAAGAAGAGAGTATGCGCCACATTTGCCTCAGTTTCCTTTGTTTGAGAAACGTGTGGTAGGCCGGAAACGAAGAAATGAGAACAATACTGGGGAGGTTGTAGCAAAAAGACAAAAAGTCAATGAACCTAAAATTACAAGCAGAAACAAAAAGGATTCTGTTGAAGATGTTGTTGGTTTTCAGTTTGAAAACAGTTCTGGTGTCAACTGCTATGCTAATGTAGTAATTAATGTTTTGTTTTCTCTAAAAAATGTAAAAGAAGAGATTGTGGTCAATTCTGATCAAAGATTTTGCAGTTTGTTAAATTCTGTGTTAGAGAAATGTACCACTGATAGAAGAAACATAGAAAGTGTGTCTGAAATTCGAAATCTGTTAGACAGATGTTCAGGCCAAACACAATTCTCTCAAAATATTCAGCAAGATTGTCAGGAGTTTTTAATGTATATGCTTGATGTATTACATGCTGAAGGTGTAGATGTAGATCAGCTGTTTGGGCTTTCTTATCAATGGCAGCATGACTGCGAGAACTGTATGGTATCAAGTACTACTAGTGTAGACTCAGAAAGATTTATATATTTAACTTTGCCAGACAGTAAATCAGTCTCCTTTAATAAGCTAGTAAAAGCTGCTAATCACAACATGGAGTGTAGCCAATGTAAATCTGAAATGATGTCCACATTATTTATACGAACATATGGCCAGTACGTCATTTTAATGTTCCAACGGTGTAGGCCTGATGGAACAAAATTGACAACTTTAATAAAAAAATTTGTAGCTTCGCAGTTGTCAATATCAGGAAGGACTTTTGTAACTACAGCAATTATATATCATGACGGCCCTTCAATAACATCAGGACATTACACAGCTTATTTAAAGTCTAGAAATGGCTGGTCATTCTGCAATGATTCTGTTTTAATTTTCAAAAAAAAATTGCCGTATGACCTTAAAAACTCTTACCTGGTGTTTTTAAAACCAAAATTTTAGGGATATAATTTCGGGATGTGTTCTGTGGAATTTCAAGAAGTTCTAATGGCTTCTACACTATTTGGCCTTGAGGATAAGTGTAGTTCAGAGACATAAATTCTAACCACAAGACTGGACATCATGGAGAAATAAGTGCACTTTGAATGAGTTCAGAAAAACTGTTTCTTTTTATAAGCTAATTGAAGCAGCCAATCAAAACATGGAGTAGAGGGAATGTAAGTCTGCAATGCTGTCTACTGTTTTACATTGCTTTGTGATTAAAAGTGATGTAGAGAATTAAATAATTGTAGTAGTCATAGAGGTAGTGTAAGTCTGCTTGTAGCAGTGTCATAGGAAAAGTAGAACATGACTGAGCAAGAAGGGGAAGATATTACTATTCCAGGATTGTGAAAATGATCTTCAACATTTTAATTCTGAAAGTTGCGGAAATGTGAAAAGACGGAATTGGCTAACAAGAAATCCAAGAGTTATACATGGCTCTGACAAGATTTGGCCTTGTGGAATCTTGTGGTAGAGAGCAAGAAGTCATTTATTGTATGTAACATGTTTTTAAAAACGATGGAGATTTTCTTTCAGAAAGTGGCGGGCTGAAAGTAATAACAGCACAAAAGAGTGTAAGCTGTTCATAGGACATCCTTGGACGTCATGGAAAGTAAGTTAACTTTAAGGAGTTCTGATTTTTGATTTCTGATGTTGTATGGGTTTTTTAAACACAATCATTTTGATTGTGTTTTTTTTTTCCCCGCTGTTACATGATGAATACCTTCAAGTCACTGTTTTTAGTGAATTTTGATACATTCTGAGAACAGCAAAAATAAACCATTTAACATGTATAATTAATTCTGTACTGTTTGCATTTATGATGTATATGTAGAACTGTGTAGGAGGCATGGAGAAGGTGAGGCTTCTGTAAGTGTCAAAGTTGTTGCATGCAGTGCTGCACTTCTGCGTATTCTTTCATATGCTAGACTACATCTGCACAATGAGATACCTAAGCAAAGGAAACACAAGTGATGTGATTGTGAAATGAGCAAAATAAATTGCATGTATTTCAATTACATCACCTGTGTTTCCTATCATTACGAATCACATTGTGCAGATCAAGTTTAGGTCTGTCCAGGGAAACATAGGAGGTTTGGACTTTGTTGAAGATTGCAGTGGACATGACTCACTTCATTGGTAGACCTTCACATGTATTATGTCCTCTATTCTCTTCAACAACTCGAAATTTCATCTGCAACCCTGAGTAGGCCTCACCTGAAACAAAACTCTGGATAGTAGACATCTTATTGGCATCCTGAAGCAATTATTTAAAATTTTAGTGTCTTGCAACACTTTTCTGAAACAACAGCAATGCAAAATATGCACCATGTTTTAATATAGGCCTCACTTCATCTGCATCAAGATAGTGTTAGTTTAAAATGTATATCTTTAGGACTGTGTAGCTTCTGTAAGTGTCAAAGTTGTTGAAAAACTGTTTGTCCTTCAATCTTTGCCCTTGTCTTTTGTAATTTTTTAATACATGTTTTTATATTTTTCTAATGTTTGTTCTCTCTTTCACAGATTGAAAGTATAAAA
Source organism: Lissotriton helveticus (assembly GCF_964261635.1). Taxonomy (NCBI): domain Eukaryota; kingdom Metazoa; phylum Chordata; class Amphibia; order Caudata; family Salamandridae; genus Lissotriton; species Lissotriton helveticus. The sequence continues at coordinate 284,790,631 of NC_136060.1, forward strand.
ACAAAAAGTGAGTAATTTAACGACAATTATAAGGTAAATATTTTGTACTCTTTTCGTTACATTTCTATCACATTGAACTACTATTAGTTCCACTGCTTCATTTCTTTAATCCTCAGTTTCCTGCCTTTGCTACTTCCCTCATTCCTTTCTCTATTACATACTTACTCAACTCCTTCCACTCTTTTTCTCAGTCCCTCTCTTCTCATAGTTCCTCACTCTTTTTCACTCACTCCATCTCTATTACTCTTAGTGTCTTTGACTGATCACTGTATCACTATTTGTTCTTAATGCTTTCTCTGTGTAGTTGAAGCACACTAAGTGGTATATTATGAATACAGCCAATAAAATTATTGCTCTTTTTATTGGCAGAAAACTGGTGCAAAAGCGGCTTTAGCGGCAGTTTTCTGCCGCAAAAGCAGCTTTAGCGACACATTTCTGCCGAAAAAAGCTGCAAAACTTTTATTGCCTATGTTGATAATATGCCCCTATGTTATTTACATTAGGGCTATATTGTCCAGTATAACAATCAAAATTGCTCTCCAAAGACACCAGGCAAAGCAGACGCTCCCTCAAACAGATCACCAAGCGCAATTTACCCTACTTACAGCCTAGCCTGTTCTCTGTCGAGACTTTAGCAATCTTTAGAGCACAAGATAAGATCTTTTCACATGGAAGAGTCAGACATATTGCAATTCTACTTAAGAAACAAGCATTGGCATAGACAATAGGTCTCGCTTTTGGGACCTTATACGTGTTTAGACATGCAACAGTTGATGTTGCTGCACCAAGGATATTATGCTGCATAACTAAATACTTAGAAGGTCCCAAAGGCGAGATCTATTGGCTATGCCAATGCTTGTTTTTCTTTCACTTCGTTATCTATTTTGTTTTTCACAATTATACCCTCTTCTGTCTTTTCTTCGGTAAATAGATCTATTAAACAGTATCTCTTCTTTACTCCCTATAGCTGTCTTTCTTTTAACATCACTCTCTGTTTACTTTCCTTATACTTACACTTTTTTTTTTTTTTGTTTTTTTTTGGTTAGCTCCCGGTCCGCGTACCGGGAAGCTAACCCGGGAGCGAACCAAAAGAAATAGAGCTTGCCAGAGTGCTAAACATTGTAGCAATTTTTTTTGAAAGGGAAGGTAGTTCTGAAAAGAACTTTTTTTTAAATATTTTTGTTGTTTTATATTTTTTTGGTATTTTTTGAACATTTTTTGGTTTTTTTGTATTTTTTGAACGATTTTATATTTTTTTGGGTTTTTTTGGGGGGGGGGGAAACAACAAAAAACAGGCGTTGAAAAGGGCTCAACAGGAGCAAAAAAAAATTACTGGGGGCGGTTAGGGCAATCATGGTGTTCATATGCAAGGTTGAGTGCATTGATGCTCATGTTGCCACAAGCTAATAATGCACGACAGCGCATACATAAATGTATCATATTCCCAAAATTTGGTTGGATATTTGGCACAGTTTCCCGTGCCTCCTCTGGTGTTAAAGAAACCGATGTTGTTGATCTCGCCACAGGAGTTGCTCTAGGATTGTCCATCATATCCCTTAATTCCGCCCGGCTGTAATTTAGGGGATGTTTCCTCGTCATGTGCCTATGCATGGTGTGATTACCATAACTGTATTTTTTGTCCGTCCCTCTGGACAATTGTTCCTTGCATATGAGGCATGTTGCGTACCTGGCATTGACCTTTTTTTGGCCAGGAGGGATGGAAAAAAACTGCCAGATGAAACTGGCTTTCTTTCTTGAAACCCGGGGCAACTCTTCCAGGAATTGTGGTTGTTCTCCCTCCTCATCCATTTCTTCATCTTCCTCCTCAGTGTTGGTAACCACCTGGGGAGGTGGTCCTCTCTTCCCATGAGGAGGTGGAGGTGGTGGTGGGGGTGCACCAGCTGCAGCAATCAATGAAGCCATTTTCACACAACCAAAATAGGTCTTCCAAGAAGCAAAATAGGTCTTCCTCTCACAATAATGAAAGTCAGAGTGAGGAAAGAAGGAGGGGTTTTCATCATTTGGAAAAAACAATACTTCTCAACCAATGAAAAGTGTTATTTTTAGGTCACCTGACCTAGCCTTCCATAATTATGAAACTAAAAGTGAAATGAACCAATGAAAAGTTTTATTAACAAGTCACATGACCTCTAACGCTCATGTTACGCGCTGCGGAACGCTCCCCGGTTAGCTTCCGGTTCGCTGCGCTTCGCGCCTCGGTCCGCGCCCCGGGACACTTCCGGGTGCGCTAACGCGATACGTCACAAGACGCATTTCGCGGCAACGCGATACGTCGCGCTTTCGCGCCGCGGATCGCTTCCGGGGAGTTGCGTTTCGCGCCTCGGTCCGTGCCCCGGGGCACTTCCGGGTGCGCTAACGCAGTACGTCATAAGACGCATTACGCGGCAACGCGATACCGTCACTATGTTGATTTCTTACCGGTTCGCGGACCGGATCGCGGAATCAAATTGAGCTAACGGGAAGCTTCCCGGTTCGCGGACCGGGAGCGAAACAAAAAAAATATTTAAAAAAATTATTAATAAACATATAACATATATTTTTGGGATTTAAAGAAGAATAAATTTTACAGCTATAGATATTAGCTTTTAAAAAACCAATGAAATTCATTGAAAAAACCATAGGTTATAGACCATATATAGTTAGGAATTAGCATTTACAAAACCTTGAAAATTCACTGAAAAAACCATAGGTTATAGACCATATATAGTTAGGAATTAGCATTTAAAAAACCTTATTTTACTCACACAAAACCATTGAAATTCCATATATAGTTAGTTGTACTAACTATATATCGCGCACCCGCAATCCACTGCTGATCATGTCACATATTACATCATTCATGACATGGTCAGTGACATCACTGATGACATCACTGATGACATCTCAAATGACATCACTTATGACATCACTGATGACATCACTGATGACATCACGTATGACATCACTGATGACATCTCAAATGACATCACTGATGACATCACTGATGACATCTCATTTGACATTACTGATCACATCACTGATGACATCATTCATGTGATAATACGATGAACCTCTTCAGACTCTAATATAACCTTAGATACACTCAGTGTAAACAGACACTCATAGACTGTCACTCATCCATGGAGTTACTCAGACACTTAGTCAGTCATGCAAAGAATCAATCACACCTCCATTTCCTCAACTATACAGTTATACACACCTTACTTATTCAAACATATACTAAAACATATTTACTCACTTATACAATCCTGGATACAAGTTCACAATGATCCATACAGCCACTCACACATTCACTGGCTCTTATGCACAGTTATTTATATATGTCAACTCTCACATGTACTGTGTTTTACATATGTACTTACTTTGACATGTAGCACTGAGATATCCATTCACTCACCAATACACTCATGCACACAGTCAACCGCCCATACAGCTGTTTCCACATGCACTTTTGAACCCATACATCTAGTCAATCAACTGCTCACACATCTATGCAGAGAGTCATACACCTCCCAGCCACCCACACACACACTCAGTCTCCCATACAAATGCTTGGGCAACCAATCAATAACCCATACAGTTAATCATATAGCTACTGATCAACACATGCAGCAGTTTACAGAACAACAGACATAATGATGCACAAATTAAGACAGTTTAGTCACTAACCCATGCACTCAGTGAGACACATTTAATCAGTCACTCATACAGTCAGCCATGCCCCTACTAAATCCTTCATCAAGACACTTATACATCCATTCATTCTTCATTATGTAAGACATATTTTAACTTTACAGAATTATACAGTCACTGGATGACGTCATCAGTGATGTCATCAGTGATGTCATTTGAGATGTCATCAGTGATGTCATCAGTGATGTCACTGACCATGTCATGAATGATGTAATATGTGACATGATCAGCAGTGGATTGCGGGTGCGCGATATATAGTTAGTACAACTAACTATATATGGAATTTCAATGGTTTTGTGTGAGTAAAATAAGGTTTTTTAAATGCTAATTCCTAACTATATATGGTCTATAACCTATGGTTTTTTCAGTGAATATATATATATATACATATATATATATATCAAAGCTCCACTTGCACCTGCCCGACGCACTCTGAGGCTGGTGCCTGCTCGTCGGGGGTGCACCCGACCATAATATCCGCTCAGCAGTCCCTCCCCGCAATTCCGGGAATTAGGTAGCAGCACTCCGGGGTAAAGTCACAGTTAGGTTTTATTAATCAAAACGCGCTTTCGGCACTCGGCCTTCGTCAGTGTTCAATGTAACGGTGCCGTGCAAGGTCTCAAATGCTTTACAATCAACACGTGATATTTCCTAGACACAAAGATAGGACCACGAAAATAAACATGGTCGCCATCTTAGAATGGGTAAAATCAATTCAATGTTGCTTACCGCTCTCTATTACCAGCAGTGTGCAGCAACGCATACGCAAATAAATCAATAATAAAGCATATAAAGAGTCAAGATTCATCACTCAATATCTGCCATTGACATAATACCCACAAATGGGCTATATACATTCGATGTTCATTACACACCCCATTCACATCCAATGAAATCACGCCCAAGATGGGCTATACAAAGTTCTAAGTGTAAATAAAATAACGTGTTAAAAAGCATTCCATCAAGGCAATACATTATTAGCGCAGAAAAACAAATTGAAGCAATTACAGGACAACCAAGCAATATTTACAACTATACAGCTAAGCCCTATTTCTGCTTTTTCAAATCAGATGGACTGCCAAGTCCTCATGTACATTCAATCCTGTTGGCATCTTACTTTGTAGGTCGATAATATAGCGCGACTCTAGTCGTCTAAGTTTATGTAACCTGTCACCTCCTCTTACATGGGCAGAGACGGAATCCAGACAAAAGTACGTCAACAGGTCCCTGTTGCGTTTATGTTCTTTATCAAAATGTCCGGCCACAGGGTAATTCACGTCTGCATTTTGTATTGCCCTCTGATGCTCTAAAATCCTTAGTTTGACAGGATTCGTTGTACTGCCAACATACCTTCTGCCACAAGGACATGTTAGACAGTACACGACATAGGGTGTAGAACAGGTGAGGAATATCCCTATTTTTTTAGGTTGTTTAACCCCGGGTACAGTGTACTGTGTCACGCGCCTACTGCCTTTGCAGGCCTTACATTTCCCACATGGGAAAAACCCTTTCAAAGGTTCTGACTTGGATTTGGATGCAGTGCCTTCATGATGACTATGCACTAGATAGTCCTTAAGTGCTCGTGCCTTTCTAAAAGTTACTAGAGGGTAAGATGGTAAGTCTTGCTTAATTATATTATCAGTAAGCAAAATGCTCCAATGCTTCCGCATGATGCGTTTTAGTTCAGAGGCATTGCGTGAAAAGGTGGTGATCATTCTAAACGTACCCCCACCAGACTTGGTACTCCCAGCGTTTACAATTTTTTCTTTTTTTAGAAGTTCGCTACGGTCCAGGTCACAAACTTTCTTCATGGCCTGTGTGAGTACTCCCTCTTTGTAGCCTCTAGTCCTGAATCTTTGGATGCTACTCTTGGCTGCCCTTTTGAAATCTTGTTCCTTTGTATTGTTTCTTCGTATCCTTAATAGTTCCCCGTAGGGTATACTATTCACTAGGCTTTTTGGGTGACTGCTGGTCGCGTACAAAGTCGAGTTCCCAGCAGTCTCCTTACGATAAAGCTTCGTGTGTAGTCTGCCTCCCTCCACAAAGACTGTCAAGTCCAAGTAGTTGACCTCAGTTTGGCTGCAAGTCCCGGAGAACTTCAGGTTGTTACTGTTGTCATTGAGCACCGCAATATAATCTTTCGCTAAATCGACAGACCCCCTTATGATAATGAAGAGGTCGTCAATGTAGCGGTGCCAACATTTGACGAGTTCATTCCACTTACTATTGACTGGAGACCAGGCCACCTGCTCCTCCCACCACCCCACGAATAAATTTGCGAAGCTGGGGGCGGAGCAGGTACCCATCGCCATGCCAGTGAGCTGTTTATATAAATCCTGGCCAAAGAGGAAAATGTTGTTGTTTAGGCAGAAACCTAGGAAATCAAGTAACATTTTATTGTGTTCAAAGAATTTGACCGGTCGTGTTTCCAGGAACCAGGAGATGGCCAAAAGACCCTCCTCATGCCCTATGCACGTGTATAGGCTGGTGATATCTATCACCAACATTGTGTCTCCATCATTCCAGCATACATCTTCAATTAGATTCAAAAAGTGCTTGGTGTCCTTCAAATACGATCTCAGCCCCATAACGTGGGTTGAAAGGAAAGAGTCAACATAAATAGATATTGCGGGGAGGGACTGCTGAGCGGATATATATATATATATATATATATATATATATATATATATAATTATATATATATATATATATATATGCATATTAAAAATAATGTTGAACAATTTAATTTTTTGTTATAAATAAAATGCAATTTATTGTATAAATAAATAAAAACTTTATTTAAGATTATTAGTCATATGTGCATATAGGATTATTACATATACATGAAAGTCTTATCAAAAGTAATATTATAAAAAATTGATTAATATGTATGTCACTTTCTATTAATAATTAGGTCTGTTTCTAAGTACGTTAATAAGCAATTAAAACTGTTATTTCATGTTAAATGTACTAGCAGAAGATGTTAAAAAATCACCATCTATTGCAAAGTCAGGATCATGTTTTCTTTAAACGAAATAAATACTTTTTTACATTCAAATATTAATGTATATTAATTACAGTAGATACAATTATGGTTAATTGTATCACATTTTGTAAATCAAAAACTCAAATTATTATACTTTTTTACATTGACTGCAATGTATTTCTAACCTTGCAAGCTTTGCTTGAGAGCTTCCCTATTGTAGTTCTGTTAGAGACCATAATTTCTTTTAAGAAAAATGAATTGTCGTTTTTTAATTTCTACCAGTTTTTATCTTTCCTTTTTTTGGATTACCTGAATTTTTTTATCTGAACGATTTTTTTAGTTTTGGAGGTTATAGATGGATGTGATATGAAACCTGCTATATTGTTGGACTTTTTGGGCAGGCTTATCTTTGCAGTTTTCTTTCAGAAATATTGTGTGAAACATTTGCTGAGGAGAAAGATTGTCCCATTTGGATCTACTACATCTAAAGAACTGTTAGTACTGTTTTTTATGCTTTCATTTGTGTATACAGTTGCTTTTCATTTTTTAAAAGATATTATTGATGTATTTAATTTCTCTTCCTAAAGATGTAATTTCACACATCAATATAATGTAGATTGTATATAAGGTAATATATATATAATGTAGGTACATGGACTTTATTTTCAATTAAGATGTAAATAAATGTTGATGTTGTTCATGCTCATTTATCTATATCATTCTTAGTAGTTATATTAATTATGTATTATTTCTATGGTTTGTATATAGTGTTTTTAGCATATGTTTAACAGTAAAAAAATATTTCTACATCTGAAAATTTAGCAGGTGGTCTTTTTTCATTTGTTGCTATGGCTTGATGTTTTTATTTTGAATTTTTTTAAAAAAAAGTCTGTCCCAGAATGTATGAAAAAGCTGTACTGCTTAAATGTTAAATGCCTGTATTCAGAAAGGAAAGAAGTTTTGCAAGTCCTGTGTCACAGCTCATCATCACAGATCATGCTCAGATCAATGTTGCCTGGTTAAATCCAGCACTTGTACTTTTGTGATGAACCAGAGGAGTTTTTTTTCCAAGAGGCCAGATCATGGAGGGTGGCAGCGAGACTATAGTTATTTTCACAGTGTGCAGTAAGTCACACTTTAGCCTGTTCTTCACAGTCAAATGAATGCCGTTGGGGTGGAACAAAAAATGTCAAATAGCCCTTTCTAAGAGGATGGTATGTGCATGAATGGATATTTAAATTTCAAAATTTAAGATGTTGAGGAGCCTTTTCCCATGATGTTATTTCTTGTTTGAAGCACATAGAAGAAAGCTGTATGACTGGAAGATGTGTTGCAAAGCATTTCTTTCCCTGATCTTTTGTCACTGTCTTTGCCACTTGTAACTACTTAATTTCAAAGATATTTCTTCACTCAGATTTATTTGATTAATTTCCTGATTAGATAAGCATTGTCTTGGAAAACAGTTATTATTAACTAGCTCTGATGATTGTTTACAGCCTTAAGGGGTCTTTTTATCTAGCAAAAGAAATGCAGAAAGAAGCACTAGAAGTCCACAAAGACGAAGAAAGGTGCAGGAAGATGCAAGACATGTACAGAAAGAACCAACAGAGGGGCATCCAGTGCCCACACATTTTTCAGACAGGTACTGGTGGTAACTGACTCTGACTAACCAGGCCTAGAGCCAGTGCTATGCTAAAAGACACTTAGAATACATTGAAAACACCTACATACACTAGGGAACACTATGCATTGGGGTACACTGTGATTAGCATGACCTCCTCTGTAAGGCCCTAGTACATAATAGGGCAGGGGGATTAAAACTACCTCTAAGTCAGAGGTGCAGAAATATGCTACTTTAACTAGTAGTCACATTTGCAGAGCTATGAAGAAAGGGTGCTGGGCGTCCAACCAAAGCTCAGGAATTCAAGATTAGGACTTACAGGCGGTACCAGGAGGGATTCTTGGCCCCCCAAACTCCCTCAGGACTAAATTGGACTTCATCCCCCATCCCCTAGTCTGCCACGAGGCACGTTTGCTACGAGGCACGTTGGCTGAGTGGTAGAGAAAGGGGGCATGGCCTCCGAAGACATCTTAGCAATCCCTCTGTGTGGGACTGACTGGAGGTAACAAGAGGGGTTGTTGGCCCCCAAGGACATCCTTGGGGGCCAACTTCCCAAACTATTACCTCCAGCCAGTCCCACACAGAAGCACTGGTAAGTACTCGTACCAGGCCATGCCAACTTTCCCCACCACTCTACAAACACGCTCCCTAGTGCGCTCTTGGATGGGGATTGAAGTCCCCTTCACTGCTGGGGGTCCTTTAGGGGCCAACTAGCCTACCATTTACCTCCAGTAAGCCCCACGCAGTGGGAATGGTGAGAGTAGACAAGGCCATGCCCCCTTTCTCCAACTCTCTGCAACGCAGCCCTGTGGCGCTTACTGGAAGCACCTGGTGGGTAGTTAGCCCCCAGGGGCCCTCAAGATTGAAAGGGAATTCATTCCACAACTTAAAAGGCACCACAGGGTGTGTTTGCCCACATGTCACCTCAGGTCCCGCCCCCTCCCTTCATCACTGTGCAAACGCATTCGAGGGTGCGTTTTAAGTTGGGGGATAAAGTCCCCTTGAATCCTGAGGGTCCCTGGGTAAGCGCCACAGAGCTGTGTTGCAGAGAGGTGTAAGAAGGGGTGTGGCCTGGACCACTTCTCTGCAACGCAGCCCTGTGCCGCTTACTGGCGGTATCTGGTGGGCTAGTTGGCCCCAGGTACCCTTAGGGTTAAAGGGGAATTAATTCCCTATCTTAAAACATGCCACAGAGCGTGCTTGCACACATGTCACCTCAGGTCCCGCCCCATCCCTTCACCACTGTGCCAATTTCCCCTGTGGCACATTTTAAGTTGGAGATAAAGCCCCCTTGAAACCTGAGAGCCCCTGGGGTCCACTAGCCCACGAGGTGCCTCCAGGAAGCACCAAAGAGCTGCGTTGCAGAGAGGTGTAAAAAGGGACATGGCCACCTCTCTGCAACGCAGGCCTGTGGCACTTACTGGAGGTGCCTGGTGGGCTAGTTGGCCCCCAGGGACCTTCAGTATTGAAGGGGAATTAATTCCCCAACTTAAAATGCACCACAGGGTGTGTTTGCAGAGTGCTGCTGGGAGGGGGCGGGGCCTCCAGCACAATCGCATGTTGTTTTATAAATATTTTTGGGGAAGGGGGCTGTGTGGCCCCCCTTCTTTTTACTGTTTTAGGGCCTTGGGGACCCTAACCCCAGGGCCTGACACTCATTAAAAAAAAAATATATATATATATATATATATTAATGGGAAGGGGGCCGCATGAGCCCCACTCCCGTGGCCAATTTCGGGCCCCGGGAACCCCATTCCCCAACCCCATTTTTTATCATGGAGGGGGGGCTGTGTGGCCCCCTCCTCAGGCCCCCCCAACACAGGTATATTTCTTTTAAAAAGAAGCCCCCGGGAGTGGCGGTCCCTGAGGCTTTGGGGGGCAGTGTGCTCCCCCATGATTATAATTAATAAAAACACCAGGTGTGGCGATCCCCAGGGTTTGGGGAAGCTTTGGAGGCCCCCCCTAACTTTAAAAAAACAAGCCCCCGGGGCTGCAGGGGGGCCATGTGCCCCTCACAAATATTTATGAAAACCCCCAGGGGTGGAGGTCCCCAGGGCAGTGTGCGGGGGATTGGACCCCCCACACATTTTTTTACTGCCACCGGGGGGGCTTCAATTAAACAAAGTGTGGGAGGCCTCTCTTAAAAAAAAAAAATTTCAGCCGGATTGCGCACTCAGACTGAATTTAAAAAAAGGCTTTTTTGGGCCCTGGGGGTCCTTGCAGGGCCCCCTGAGGAGGCCTAGGGGGTCAGAGTGTTCCTACCCTGCCCCCTTTTCTTGTTTTTCATGTTTCTTTTTATCTTTTCTTGTGCCTCGGTTATCGAGGCCTCAAGGGTCAAGGCTGATTTGCAAATGGCCATGTCTGAACTGGGGTGGCTTGGTGAGCAAAATAACGATGGATTAAACCCAGATCTGTGACTGGGGGTGAATGTTTTGCTATTGTGCAACATTCCGTCCATCATCTTGTATGTTTTGCAATTCCTTGATGTAGCCATTAACATTGAAAACAAGTAGATTGCCACCAGTCTTTTTAGGAAAGATACGGCTGGCAATACTTTATTGCACGCCAAAAGTAATCTTCTGGTGCCACTCCTTAATTGCATCCCCTGTGGGGAGTTTCTCAGGGCCTGGAGAAATTGTAGCCCTGAGTCTGGCTATAGGAAAGAGCAACAGGACATGGAAGAAGATTTGCACACTGTGGCTACAATAGAAAAGTGGTATCTGCAGCTATTAAAAAAGCCAGAGGGGTCAACCGCAATGAGGTACTAATCCGTTCAAAGAGAGACAAAACCACAGAGAGCGATGATCCTAGGATGATTACTACATTCAACATCAAATCCAATGTTAATAAAAGAATCATGAAACGCCATTGGGGCTTACCAGAAACAGATCCTGTCATTGGCACTAGCATTGTAAAAACACCTCAAATCACGTGTAGAACATCCATATCACTTAGGGATCACCTGGTCCACAGTCATCAGAGCAAATCCATCACTAGTACATGTCTAGGGACACCCAAAGGTTTTGTAAGATACAGTACATGCATAGCGTGCAGATACAGTAAAAGCAGGGACAAATACAGCACACACATGGGTAAGACTAAACATATCACTAAGCTAATAACTTGCATTAGTAATTATGTTGTGTATGCATTGGAGTGTCCATGCAGCCTCAAATACATTGGGAGCACCAAACTACAACTTGAGACCAGAACCTTACAACACATGAGGGCAGTGACTAACCAAGATCCTAGCTATCCTGTAGCTTGGCATTATCAGGAGAGACATCAGAGCAACACCAAACTGATAGAATGCTATGGAATAGACAGAATATTACAACACCCACGGGATGGGGATAGAGAAAAACTGCTAGGTATCGTGGAATCCGATATATAATAGAGCTCAACACAAAAATGACACATGGGCTCAATAGTGGAGAGGAGGTAGCAATTCATATAGGACATGGTTGACCCTTTAGTGTCACCTTTATTTACGTGCTTTTGCACAACATTAAATCATATTCTGAAGATTAGACACCATTTGCTACATCTCCCTTTATTTACGTGATACTCTCACATTCTTTTCATTACCTTATTATCACACACACTTTTGTGATCCTGTCCCCCCTGTTCATGTATAAGGTTTCGGCGTGAGTGGTATGATTTGAGTATCCATACATGCATTGGCTATTGACATTCGCACACCATTACTGGTTGTTATTTGATATTTTACCCAATATTGATATTATATAGACCATGTATCTAAGTCAGCTAGATATGAAGGGGTATATTACCCTAGATTGTTGATGCAGCATGTCTGGTATTTACCATTTATTGTTGTTTATCTGGATCATTATTCGGACGGAGTGGCAATTATATTTACGTGAATAACAATAATTCACCATCCCTTGGTAATTGACTTTCCCTCTCTTTTGTGGGCACAAGATTGCCTGGACCGTGCAAGCGTCATGTTTTATGAAATATTAAAATTAACATTAAAAGACTTGCCAGCATACACACTAGCAATCCGTATTCTATGTTAATTTGGGAGCATTTGCTCGAAAATACCTGTGCTCACAAAGCTTTGTTCCCGCTACATAAATCGGCACATCGTTCGGGGAAACAGTGTCAGACAATGTGTTTATTTATTCATTTATTTAATTATCATCATTTGTTCAGTCGCATTTTGAAAGTTATTGATGATGAAGTAACCATCCATGAATTATAATGGAATGATTCATCAATACAAAGCATGCTTTCATCTGCTATGCTGTATGTATTTTTACAATGCGTAAAGTTTTGTCAATTGACATTTGAACTTTTTTTACTGACTTACCTGTGCATTTGTGAAGCATAAGCTGATTGCAATTGGAGTATTTTTTCTCTTTCCATGAACTCAGTTCAATCTTTCTTCCTGATAAAGGCTTCGCCGAATCGCGTCATTGCTAATGTGCAAAAAAAACATTGTGCTGTCCTCTGGTGTGCTGCTGTTTTCTTTGGGATTTCCGTGAAGACTATTCCTCACAAATATATATACATATATGAACAATCAGTCCAAAAACAAATCGGGAAAGGAGGTAATTTTACAATGCGCCCTACCATTTCTTTGTTGTAATACATTGCTCTTAGAACATTTTTGTGTTTGAATGTATATAATAACTCCCCTTTCATATGACGCAGCAGTTCTATTTTGTGTGGTCATGATGGACCGGGTGTGGAGGATCCACGTGGGTATTGTTTGGTGTTACCCTCTATTCGCCTCTGCGCTATTTTTTTGGGGGGGGGAGCATGATATTGGTGGGAAAGCCATCAAAATGTACACACCCAGTATCCATTTTGGATTACTATGTTCTTGTCAATACGATTCCACATGTATTCCATTTGTTTTCAGGTGCTTACTGTTTGATGACTTTTCCCTACTAGGAAGTGTTTTTCGTATTGTGACTCGTACACTGATTAAGGAGTAGATCAACTATGTAAAACACCATCGTGATTCATAGCGATATATTGTCTTCCGGATAGTCAACCTTATTTGTCCGATGGCTGGGACTACAATTCTGGTTCCATACAGGTAGGCCTTATACCCATACTACTTTGGGTATGTATAAATAAATATATACCTTCGCAAAGGGCTCACACGTTCATACGCTGTGTGTCCTCTTCCTACAAATGCAGCGTTGTTGATTGTACTAAGAAGTGCCCTTTAATCTTTGGTGCACAATCTGAATTGGCACATACGCCTTACAACTTTGCTGATATGTTTTGGTTTTACCCATACAATCTACCGACCTGCACTCCGGTCACCCTTGTCTTTTTGTTCTCTCTTTTTTTATTATTTATTTTTCCTTCCCCTTGAGCACTATTTAGGGGATACATGTCTGCCATGACCTTGAATAGGCCTCAGGGATATTTCAATGGAAGGAGCACTTATATGTCTTATTCGGTTTTGGTCTTTTTTTGGGGAATATGATAAAGGGACTCTTCGCAGGAGCACATGCATGGGGGCACTGCTTGCATTTGTTTTTTTTTCGTAAAGCTCTGGCTTTATCAGTGGATCCTGTTTAGACCTTGCATGGATACAATGAACTTCTTTTTGCATTTCACAAACCTCGCGAGTTGAATATATTATACCACAGCATTCCCATATGGGTTTTCTTTTTAAGTATGTGTTGTCATTGCTGTGGTGGACTACACATGGTACAGCTTTTCAGTTTTCATGAATGGGGTGTCTCGGGTTTTCTTGTCACATGTTTTTATTGATTCTTAAAGTGTTACTGTTTATTGTTATATATAGTTATACATTTTGTTTACATTTGTTATGGAATTCTGGTGTATATAGGTGCATATATGTATGTATTGTCAGCACTGTATATTTGGTTCCACAATGTATGTGTATTTTGTTTCAACTTATAGCCCTGAAGAAGTCCAATGTTGAATGGACGAAATGCATTGGCTGATGGTTTTTATGAATGGTGAATACCATAATAAAGGGGAAAAAAAATTGGACCGTATGGAAAATGTCATTCACATAGATGTGTCATAAATGATTGTGAGTTTGTATCTGATATATATGTTTGACAAGTCCGTGGTGCAGCTCCAATTGTGCTTTTTAGTTCTGTTTTCCCTTGGGAAGGGAGGCACCCTTGGCCAGTGGTGTGGACGGAAAAGTGCACACAAGGATATGTGGGCCAGATGCATCAAGCATCCATTTTGCGATTCCTTATTAGCGAAAAATAAGGAATCGCTAATAAGGAATAGCAAAATGGAATGCATCAAGCAATCACTACACAAATAGCGATTCCTTAGAATTCCTTAATTGCGACTCGCAAATTGCGAGTCGCAATTAATGAATACCTCCCCATTCATTCCTATGAGCCCAGAGGCCAATAGGAATGAATGGGAAGACAATCTCAATTTGCGAATCGCAATTAGCCATTCACAAATTGAGATTGCGAGTTCAAGGGTGCAGGGGTGTCCAAAGGACACCCTGTTGCACCCCTGATTTTGATCTGTGCACATATGTTGCGCACACACATGCCCTCAAGGCATGTGTGTGCGCAACATGAAACTTTGAAATATGCACAAAAGTGCATTTTTCTAAGTTTTTGCAAATTACCATGAAGTTGTACTTCGTGGTAATTTGCGTGCCCTATTAGCGAATTCGCTATTTTTGAAACTTTCATGCATTGCATTTAAGGAATCTCAATTTGAGATTCCTTAAATGCAAACAATCGCAATTTAGCGAATTCTCTATTTGCCATTTTTGCATTTGGGATGATGCATCCCAAATGCAAAAATACCGCTCGCAAAGGGCCAGATTCTCAGAATCTGGCCCTTTGCGAGCGGATTTGAATTTGATGCATCTGGCCCTATGACTTTATCCAACAAAAAATAATATAGGTGACTAATGGTGTGGATGCAGCTTTTTGTTCTTTGGTCCACTGTCCATATTCTAAAGTATTGACTTTTTGAGACATTTAAGTTTAAAAGTAAAGTGATATCTCTGGCCATGGATATTTCATGATGGTTTTGCAAGTAATCGCGCATGCACAGGCCAACGGGATGGCCCTGATTGGCTGGCCTCAACCTGAATAGAAAGTCGAGGCCACCATTTTATTTATCGGAAATGGTTCCCGGGGCTGAAAATGTGTGTGAAAGTTATGTGTTCAAAATAGATATTCTTAATGACACGCGATATTCGTGATGACACCATGACTGCAAGCGTGGCCCTCCGTGTATAGTTCCGGGGACGTCGCGGGGATATTGCGACGACAGACATCATTGAGAATATTGGTGAATCATTAATATGCATTCTTATTGAGGTATTGAGATTCTGAATCTTCTTTCATGGAACTTGATTCCTTGATGTCTATGCTAACTACTGCCTTTGATCTACACTGCGGACAGCAGGGCTCACAATTCAGATGCAGTGGCGATTGCAGATGATGCAGCCCAGTTTGCAAGACACATTGCTCCAATTGCGGCCCGCCGGGACTACGACTCATCGCAGGATGCGCACACGCTGTATGCTTCAGGTGCTACTAACTCACTGCACCATAACTGTTTAGAAGCATCAGATGAGTATCCACATTTTAGCTTGTGTTATTTATGTATGTTGATATGAATATATGTCATAGGTAATAGACCATGCTCTTGAAGTATTATTTCTTCTTACTGCTCACGCTGTACATTTTTTATCTTGCATTCTGTATTACGATTGTAACAGCTCATATCTCTTGCATGAACAACAAGACTGTTCAATAAATCCTTTTATCGAAACGCCCATCTAGTCTTTCTGTGCAACTCTGCAGAAACTACGCATGCACGTTTGACTGAGTGAAACTGTTATCTATTGTTTCCACGATTCTGATACATGTTCCTATTCTAAGGGAAACAAAGTTGTCATGTTAATGCGGTTGTCAAAAACGAATCCCTTCTTGTTCATTCGAGAAGTTTCTAGTGACCTCTGAGTTAGCTGGCACACAAGTAATTAAGTTTAATGTACTCAATAGGAGCATACTGACCTCAGTCCTATGCAAAAACTACAGTGTACATTATTCCAATGGAAGGGAAATAGTTGCTACACTACATGATGCCCAATGGTTTGGTAAGGCACTAATTTAACGCTAGATACTGAAGTAACTCAGTAGTGCTTTTCTCAGAGACCCCTACTCATAATACTCCATAAGACGTGTATAGTGGGTAGGGATATTATCCGCCATAGCTGAGTAGTACGAAACTTCTAACTCAATCGCACAGGGATACTTCTGGCCCAAGAAGGTTGTTGGGGGTAAGTTGGTAATGTGGAAAAAGGGTACGTTACTTCCTAATGTGGGTAGAGGTAGCGTCCAAAGGGGTATCCCTCACAGAAAGAACTCAGATAAGTTTTCACAAATGCCTCAGACAGATGCCAGCTGACAGACTGAATCACAAAATGTTTTTTCAATACTTATGTAGTGTGAGCTATGAACAGTTTGGACCCAGGCTCGCAGAGCGACAGCTGCGGCCCGTCCACTTGATTCAACGATGCAGTACTACGAGCCCTCGGCGTCATTGTGTCTATCCCTGCCCTGTTCCGTTGTACGCCACGCCATGCCACTCCCATTACGTTCCAACCTTGGCCCACATAGCTACCTGTCGCAGGCGTACTCGCTGTTGGTGTGTAGGTCAGTGGTCTAGTTCTCAACATCTCTCTGCCTATCCCCGAGGGCACATTTGCACACACACATAGTCATCCAGCACATGCGGCACAGGCCATGTGACCACGCAAATATAATAGATCAACAACGTCACATCCTTTATTGTCGGTGCTGACTAGCTGACGAATGGTCCACGGGTCTCAGCCATAAAGGCTCCACGAAAAGTTGCACATAAGGTTAGTCGCACCCTCAGCTATATGGCCGTCAGTGGCCTACCATCCCCTTGGCGCTGACTTCATATGCATAGGGTTACTGCCACCCCAAACTCATAAGACCATCATGAGCCTACCACCACGTGCCACAGACTTGAGTACCACAGGCTTAGCGGCACCAAACCCTGAGGTGTTCTCCGCCATTGACGACTCACGACTCAGCAACAAGTGTGAGATATGCCAGGCCGCAGGGAAGCTCAAGTGGGTCTCCACCATTCAGGACTCAGCAACATCTGTCAGATCCGCGAAGAAGCTGATGTGGTCTCCGCCATTCAGGACTCAGGACTCTACAACACATCTGAGATCGGTGGGGTTTTGACAGGCACATGCAGTCCACCCACTGCTGCACACTCCGACGGCACCAAGTAACTATTTGCTAATCGATGTGCAGAGGCAACAGTCTCTCTCTTTCTCTCTCTCTCTCTCACTTCCCTCTCTTCTCTCTCTCACTTCCCTCTCTTCTCTCTCTCTCTCACTCTCTTCATTCCTTCCCTTCTGTCTCTCTCTCCATTCTCCCTTTCTCACTCCCTTTCTTTCTTTCCTTCCCTCTCTTTTTCTCTCTGGCTTGTTTTTCCTTCTCTCTCTCAGTCCTTTGATATACTCATTACACACGTCCTTATTTTGTGCTCTATTTTCCAGACTCTGTCATTTACATCCATGGTCCCCAAAGGAATCTTCCAACTTGTTGTTTTCTATTATATTTGTTACATTTTATTAATTGGTTTATTTTTTATATATATATATATATTAATTAAAAAAAATGAAAATAGTTTATGGTTTATATAAGTTTATAAAAACATAAAGTTTGACAAAAAAAATTATAAACCTTTTCGATTGTTTTCTTAACTGCTGTGTGACTCTTTCTTGTTCTTGTTACTGTTATTTGCTGGTATCCATCATGGTGTTAAATTTTAGAGCACTTATAGCGGGAATACTATTGATCTCTCCAGTTTGCACCAACTTCTAAATACTGTATTAGATTTATCTCAACTTTAGTTGCAATCAAGTGCTAATAATGAAATGCAGAGTAGCCGTTTGTGTGCAAAAAGACATGAGGTGCACCTTTGAGATTTATTCTAAATACTAAAATCCTGTATGGAATTGCACTGAGGTAGTGCCTGCACTTACAGTGTACACACAAAATTAATGAAGAAATCCCATTGTATTTATATTGATTAGGAATAGTGTGTCAGGTGCTGGATTTTGACGGGAAACACTGCCCAGTCCGTATATTGTTCTGCACATAAACAAATGACATCACAACTTTCACAACTACAATGCAAAATTAATTCCGGTGATAACCCACATCACCACCAAGAATTTTACACCTGCTTTCTGCCAGTGTTAAGCAGGACGACTACCTGCAGCATGAAAGGAAACACAGCGAAGAGACACACCAGAACACCCACAGGTGCCATAGAATCAATGACTATGATACAGGGATAACCATGAGGACCTCAAGAATCATCGCAACAACCCCAGGACCACCAAAGCCACCCAAACCTACATCTGAGCAAGTGTGTCCGTGTGGTCATTGTGTTTGCATGAAAAGCAAATGCCCTGCATCATCACAGTGTGCTGTCTTCAGCAAACGTTACCATATCACCTCATCATTAGCAGTGACCCTGGACATGTAGCTACGTACGCATCCCCCTGCAAGCACAATACATGTGTGCTGGTCTGACCTACACAAGTCAGCGCAGGGGTGTGCCTAACCGGCAAGTGAAACGAGGTGTCTCGAACATGTCTGTTTACAGGAAGTGCAGTAAGTGTGTCTCTGTGTTCTAGTGTGGCCTGCCACAAGGGCCACAGCAAACGATGTTGTGAAATGGCATACACCACCACCAAACGGCACTCTCATGGTATAGTTTGAATGCTGCACAACATTCCGAAATATGCATTACAATGTTATGCTGTACGAGTGCACAGGATACAACAGCGCACCATACAAAAGTATGGGGGCTCGCGTGAGTGAGGAGCAGCTGTTTGGCAACATAACACACAGGTAACCCACCCATGTGCCACATGCTGGGCATCTCATCCATGATGACCACGGTCGCACACATCCCACAACACCCACTACCGGCCTTTGTACACATCCAACATGAATGCAGAATGGTTTTCACTTCTATGCTCGTTCAGTGGTGTGATGTTGCCGGGTTGTGTGACTTATGCTCCTTGTTGGTGTGTTTCATTTTGGCCTTTGTTTGTCTATACTTGTGCTGTACTTGACTGTACATGTGTGCCATTGTGCCCATCTCTCCCGACACCCCACTCCCTGCTACTTCCTCTTCCTGGTGCTCTTCTTTCTATAATTTTGCTCCTCCACACATAAATACATATAAAGAACAAATTAGAATAATTCCTTGATTTTTTTAGGTTTCAAAACTTCTCTCTCACTGTCTTTCACATTTTCCATCTAAACAGTTTTTTTAATATTCAAGTACACATAGAAGTCAGAAATGCAACATATTCTATCAACACACTTTCGACAACATTTTATAACACATGGAGGTTAAAAATTCATACGTTTTTTTTAAACCTAACAATATTTTTTTGCAACATTTTCTCGAACATTGAACGACACCTGCAGGTTAAAAGTTCACGATTGTTTTATGTTTGAACACTGCATTCGAAATGCAAGTAGCAGGTGTGGTTGAGTTGAGCAAATGTTATTGATAAAAGCACTCAAATTCAGTGGAAGTTGTAGAGTAGCTTTAATGTACAACTATCAACAAGGAAAAGTAACAGCAAACTCAATTCTCAGCAATTGGAATATCATCATTCCATTAATGATGTAATCACCCAAGACACTCTTAAAGAAACAGTAAACATAACACATCCCCCATACACAGTAAAAGAAATAAAATAAAACTTGAAAATAGAATATAAACTTCAAACTAGAAAAGAGGATGTGCACCAATAAAATAAATTAATGCATTACAAAATCATTGAATTTCCTAGGAAGTTGTACAGACCTTCTAGGAGAATCTCTCTGACCACTTGTAGGAGAAGCAACATTAGGAATGTTGGAGGATTTGGAACCACTATTGAAGTGACTCTTGACATCATTGCACTTAGCTAATTTAGTTAGACATGTTCCAAGTGCAACCATTATCCAAAGTGACAACATTTTTTCTTATGGAAACAATGGTGAAAGGACCAGTGAAATTCGAAACACCTTTGTGACCAAATTTCGGTTTCTTCACCAGAACACTGTCACCTACATTCCATTTCCTAAGTTTGACAACCATCTTAGCATCATAACGTTGTTTATATTTCTGCTGATAATTTCTCTCCTTTTCACTTTTTCTTCAATACTCTCACCACAAACCCTCTCTGGAAGCCAAGTAGGATTGAGCTTAGAACTAGCTAATCTCCCCCTCAAAGCCTCAAAAGGAGATCTCTGCATGACAGCATTAGGAGTCGTGCGATGTGCCCACCACGTCTCCCTCAAAACACTGGCAAAATATACTTTGGACTCCAAAGCCCTCTGTGCACAACTCTTCACAACCCTATTCATCCTCTCCGTGAGACCATTCGCTTGAGGAGAGTAAAGAGCTGTTTTCTGATGAATGATCCCAAGACTTCTCAAAAAACTATCCATCTCACTGGAGGTGAATTGTACCCCGTTATCAGTGAGTAAATACTTTGGCACACCTTCTGACACAAACACCTCTTTCAAAAATTCAATCACAGTTCTAGAATTAACAACACTCATGCATTTGGAAACTACCCATTTAGAGGTATAATCCACCAACAGCACAACAAATCTCTCATGTGAGGGCATAAGCTCAAACGGACCTGCAATATCTAACCCTAACTTAGTCCAGACAGCAACAGGAACTTCAACAGGTGAAAGAGGAGCCTGACTAGTGGTACGTGATTTGTCATTGACAGCACACAAATGACAATCTTTGACAACAGATTCCACCATACGATCCATACCAGGCCACCAGTACCTCTCTCTAATCCGAGCCTTCGTGAGATTTCTACCCAAATGCCCTTCATGAGCGAGATTAACAACTTTTCCTCTTAAATCACTTGAAGGTACAACTCTGTCACCTCTCATCAAATTATTTCGGAAAAAAGACAAATCATCCTTCACCGTTCAAAAAGGCTTCAAATCACACTCAAGAATATCATAGTTTGGCCACCCGTTCCTGATGACATTCCTTAACGATTGAAAAATGACATCATCTTCAACACACTGTAACCATTCCTCCTTGGCTATGCTAGACTCCAATACCCAATTTATACATGTAGTGACACCATCTGCAACACAATCTCTTTTGATAGGAAGACGTGATAAACAATCAGCAGGCTTATTATTCTGTCCTGGAATATACTGTACTATAAAATTAAACTCCTGCAAACCTTCACTCCATCTTTTCAACCTAGGCGTCATATGATCACTCTGATGACAAGAAAAAATTTGAACTAGGGGACGATGATCAGATTTAACAACGAACGGAATGCCCTACAAGTAAAATTTAAAGTGAAGTACAGACCAAAATACTGCCAACGCCTCTCTCTCAATACAAGAATAATTAAACTCAGCTTCCTTTAAGGCTCTTGAAGCGAAAGCTACCACAACTTCTTCTCCATTCACAACTTGGGAAAGCACAGCACCCAAACCCTTAAGACTGGCATCAGTTGTCAAAATGGTCTTAAGTTTGGCGTCAAAATGACCCAGAGTTGGCATTTTACCAATTTCCATTTTCACCAATTCAAAAGCTTTCTCACAATCAACAGACCAAATAAAGTGTAAACCCTTCTTTAAAAGAGATCTGATGGGCTCAACAAGACTGGCAAAACCCTTAACAAACTTGGAATAAAATTCTGCCATTCCTAAAAATGACTTGACTTGGTCTTTATCTACAGGAGTTGGTGCGTTCACAATGCTCTCAGCCAATTCCAATTTGGGCTGAATTCCACTCCCAGAAATAACATGTCCCAAATATGTGACAGACTCTAAATCAATACGACATTTTTCTCTCTTAACTGTAAGTCCACTATCATTTAACTTGTCTAAAACTGATCTCAATACTTTGTCATGTTCACACTCATCCACCCCATGAACTAAGATATCGTCTCGAAAAAACATCACGTTGGAAAGACTGCCAAGGACCATCTTCATCACTCTTTGAAAACACGCAGCAGCCGAAGCTAAACAAAATGGCATTCTTAGAAATTGATAAGCACCCAAAGGTGTAACAAAAGATTTTAGATGTCTAGAAGGCTGAAGAAAGATCAAGTACACTGAAAATCTATGCACCTTTCAAAATACTAATGCTCTCAGCTATGTTGGGCAATGGCTGTCGATCCACCCAGATCCACTCATTCAAACCACGCAGATCCACACACATCCTAATCGCTTTCCCACCATCCTTGGGTGCTAAAACCACTGGACTTAACCATTCAGAGGATTCAATCTCTTCAATCACACTTAAATTCAACAATCTTTCAATCTCATGCTTCAGTGGCTCGAGCATCATGTTAGGTACTTTTCTAACTCTGTGTACACATGGTTTGGCAGATTTCTTAAGAATAATTCTGTGTTCAAATCCCTTCAAACACCCCAAGTTATCAGAAAAAACTTTCGGATAATCAGTAAAATATTTGTCATACCCACACACAAAATCTACCTGAGTAGGAAAAGAAGTAGAAAGAAAGTCTTCCATCAACATGACTTGGTTCTTAGGATCTTTGGCTCCAGGATTAAGAATAATGCCCAAATCATGCTGATATCGCCATCCAAGAAAGTTGTCTCCTCTGACGGCAACATAAACCTTGCCACAAATATTCTTACCTCTAAAAGAGATACTTGCTACAGTGTATCCCCAAATCTCTATTTTTGACTTGTTATAACTCAGAGGAGAAATGTCAGAAGGTAAAAGTTGAACATTTTCTAAACCAACAACTTCATCCCAAATCTTGTTCCCAATTAAAGTAAAAGGAGACCCAGAGTCTGCCATAAGCTTAAATACAAATTTGTCAATTCCTACATCACAGAATGGCATGAAAATATGTTCTGTGTCAACCATTTCACCTTTAACATTGGAAACTACAACTGAACGTACAATGTCAGAGATAGTTTCATTAGTGTCCCTTTTCCTACCAGACCTACACACACGTGCATAATGTCCTTTGATTACACAGTTATTACAAATACTGTCTTTTGCAAAGCAATTAGGGAAATTAGAAGTGTGGGAGAAACTTCCACACCTAAAACAACGTGTTTTCTGGTTGCCAAACTGACGCTGTTGACGAAAATCACGTTCTTTAGGCAAAAGAGACTCTTTACTAAAAGAAGGACGATTTTCAAAAGTGTTTTTCTGAGAAGAAGGAGTCTTTTGAATAGATTTGTTCTTTGAACCTACACTGACTTTAGCAACTTCTTCATGACACTCTCCATTAAGATCATCTCCTTCCAACATGTGTACTGTATCAAGAGTTTTCTTATTATTATCACTAATAGTGTGACTTTCATCCTCCTTATTTTTCCTTATTTCTTTGACCCATGTAGAAGTATTCTCCATGCCTTCTACAATGGCAACAGCCTCCTTTAATGTGGGGTTCTTTGATAACAACTTTTCTTGGACCCTAGAACTGTTCGTACACCGAACAAGTTGATCTCTAACAAGTGATTCGGATAAATCCCCAAAATTACACGTACGTGAAAGAGTTTTTAAAGCGGCAACATATGTTCCAACTCGTTCACGTGGACCCTGTACACGAGTGAAAAATCTATGTCGCTCCAAAACCACATTAATTCTAGGGCCAAAATATTGTTCTAGCATAGACATTGACATTTAAAAAATGTCTGCAGGTTCACCATCAGCCCCACCAACAGGTATTGTATCCATACTGTCATATGTGTGTCTGCCTTCAACCCCTAAATTATGTAACAAAATAGCTTGTTTCCTAAAAGCTGAAAATTTCTCTCTTCCAATCGCTACTAAGTACGAATCAAACAAGTTCCTCCATCTCTTCCAAGGAAGAATAGGTTCGCCCTCCTCCGAAAGAAAAGGTGGTGGTTGTGACATACTAGATGTCGTGGCCATGTTGAAAAATGAAAATAAAATCCAACCGTGTATTTAAATGCACACTAAATAGAAACTCAAACGTTAAAAGTACAAGTGGTTTCTTTAAGAAAAAGTACTCCCAACAGGTCACGATAAATGAGCTGCCATGTACAACAATGAAATATAAATTTGAATTTCCAATTCTTCCAATGTACTGCTTGTAGAAAATGCTGAAATATTCAATGCGCTGCCGTGCGCATCGGCGCTGAAAATGGTACCGATTAATGAAAATGGGGTAACCCAAATGATCTAGGACCTGGGTGATCAACGATATTATAAAACAATGGTCCAAAGACTATTATTTACGATGTCACAGTTAGTCAATAATTTCAAAACTTATGGTTAGAGTATAACAATCTACTCTCATCCATTAAATTGGATAATCTCAAAAAAGCATAAAGCAACAGCAAAATGGGCATTCAGTGGTGATTTATTCGTTTTTCTACCACTCATGCGTGATGCACACAATTATAGAAATACGTCTGGGTCATGATGGTTGCCCCGAGTGGAGCGTGCAAGAATAGAAAAGAGTGATAAAGTTCAGTGATAAAAAGGAAAAGGAATTGCAAAGATAAGTGACATTCAAACACAGTAGTTATATTGTACACAAGGATCCATTAGTCATCCCTACACTCGCGCCTGGCCTTTCAAAAAATCAACCATCAATTATACAATATTCAAAACCTATAACGGTAAATTATAGTGCACGGTGGAACAGTATATAGGTCCAGGCAAATATTAACTAGGCGTCGACGTTTCGACTCGGCTTGTAGCCTCCCGGTGATTTAAACCTGGGCCTTGCGAGTCTTCATCAGGACTATCTCGGGCAACCATACACCAATGGATGACCCTAGTGGAGCGTGCAAGAATAGAAAAGAGTGATAAAGTTCAGTGATAAAAAGGAAAAGGAATTGCAAAGATAAGTGACATTCAAACACAGTAGTTATATTGAACATAATACATAAAACATATACAACATAAAGAAAAAAGTGCGGAACGTCTGGTGTGTGTAACCACTTTTAACACCAAAAGTAGCACGATTAAGAAGGTGATAAATCGCCATTGGCACCTGGTAGAAGAGGAGTTAGGGGGAATGCCTCCCCCGCTACATGCTTTCAGGAAAGGAAAGAATATTAGGGACCATTTGGTTCAATCACTCCTGCCCCTCCCACAACAAAACAGTCAAACAACCTTGTGGGGGCTACCGCCTGTGTTAGGACATACCAAATGTGGTGCTTGCAAAGCTTGTGCACTTACTTTGGAATGCACCAGTTTCACACATAATGACCTCACGCACACCCTTAAAAGTCACAGTAACTGTAATACCACTGGGGTGATTTATGTCATCAAGTGCCCGTGTGGTTTCTTATATGTTGGGCAGACTATTCAAAAAATTAAATGCCGTATCCTCCAACACATGAGCAGAATACGTTGCAAGACACAGGGGGCACCCTTAGTAGATCGCTTTATTAAATTCGAACATGACCCTGATAGTCTTCTATGGTGGGTCATTGAAAAAGTGAGATCGAACCCCAGAGGTGGTGACATGAGTGCTATTCTCAACAAGCGAGAGTGTTTATGGATACACCTTCTGAATACTGTACAAACAGGTTTGAACGAAGTAGAGGAGATTAGTAGACAAGTGTCTCTCTTGTTGGTTTAATCTTTAATCATTGTCTAGCTTCAGGATTAGTTGATATGTACAGCGATTAATATTGCGGCACAAAGCAAAGTGTTGTGTATGTATAATTGTTTTTAATTTGTATTGATTTTGTATTTGTATTAATTTTAAGTCAAACTGTATGCCCAATGTTTGTGGAATACTTAGAAATGTTTCATCACCTGTACGAGTAGTAATGATCCTCTGTACCAGTGGGGGCAGTCCTCCTGTCTGTTTTAGACGATAGTCGAACAATCCTCATAATGGCTCGAACAACCTATGGATCAGCGAGCACCGAAACATCGAGGATGCGGGCCCTTTAGTCACGAGAAATATATAATTTGCGTTATCATGGGAAGACTAGGTGAGCTACTAATATGTAGCTGTGTAGACTGTTTAGGTAATTCACCACTTCAAGATGGCACCATTTTCCAAGTAACTAGGTTGCGTTGTATTAGTCCTATCTTTATGTTGGACTACATTCAAAGGGGAAACCGCGTTAGTTTCACTAATGTGAATTTGCCCGTGACTCAGTACGTGAAATGCCGGTATGCTGCATAGAATAATCAGATTGGGTAAGCTTTTGTTAACATTATTCCTTGATTTAAGTATCCCTGGGAATGGCTGAAATTTATACGCGACCATTCTTTTTACCTTAACAGCGATCCTTTGAATAGACTGGATCGGCCATAACCCGAAGGGTATATTTGGAACTGATGCTCTCCTTTTATGAGGGATTCTGTCAAACTAGGTAAGCAATGGATTAACTATCGTATTTTGCCCATATCTAGACGTTTTTTGCTCTAAGCATCATGATCTAAATATGGGCATTCCCCTTTCAGCTACCTAAGATATCAGCAGCAGCCGGAAGGGAGACTCTTGATTGAAAATCGACTTAAATAATATGGACTGAATTCCAGTACTTGACACTACTGTCACATACAGGTAAATGCCATTTTGGGATGATGTATAGTGTTTGGCGCAACCGGTAGGGGCTGTGGTTAATCAAGTTCATTGGTTTTCCTTATAGAAAGCTTCTTTTTGAACAAACCTTGACCGACTCCCCCATCGGATAGACAGTCGATAAGGTAATCCCTTTCTATTCTTCTCCACATTTGTCTTGAGGCTGCGGTTTGGGGTTTTAAGTCCTCATGAAACCATTGTTTTCTAGGAGGACGTCTCATTCATTGATTCACAAAAAGAAAAACAAATCTGAACTTTCTTCATCGCTAGGGTAAGCAATTTAAGCCCTGCGTTTTCATTTCATTTGATTTAAACGATTCAATTTAGCAACAGCTGTCTTAGACACAAATCTTTTGTCTTGTAGGGTCATCCATTGGTTAATGGTTGCCCGAGATAGTCCTGATGAAGACTCGCAAGGCCCAGGTTTAAATCACCGGGAGGCCACAAGCCGAGTCGAAACGTCGACGCCTAGTTAATATTTGCCTGGACCTATATACTGTTCCACCGTGCACTATAATTTACCGTTATAGGTTTTGAATATTGTATAATTGATGGTTGATTTTTTGAAAGGCCAGGCGCGAGTGTAGGGATGACTAATGGATCCTTGTGTACAATATAACTACTGTGTTTGAATGTCACTTATCTTTGCAATTCCTTTTCCTTTTTATCACTGAACTTTATCACTCTTTTCTATTCTTGCACGCTCCACTCGGGGCAACCATCATGACCCAGACGTATTTCTATAATTGTGTGCATCACGCATGAGTGGTAGAAAAACGAATAAATCACCACTGAATGCCCATTTTGCTGTTGCTTTATGCTTTTTTGAGATTATCCAATTTAATGGATGAGAGTAGATTGTTATACTCTAACCATAAGTTTTGAAATTATTGACTAACTGTGACATCGTAAATAATAGTCCTTGGACCATTGTTTTATAATATCATTGATCACCCAGGTCCTAGATCATTTGGGTTACCCCATTTTCATTAATGGTCACCTTAATGCAGTTCGTCTGCGAGGGTATGTTGTTTCAATTTATGTATGTTGGAAAGGTTTTTGTTTAATGTAAACAATTTTTGCTTTGTATTATAATAGTGAATGATGTCCGAAAAAGAAACTCTCACATATAGCGAAGACTATATTGATAAACTCCTTCAGGAAGAGGGAGGGGGTACCTTCTTGGCAGATAAAACCACAAGCAGTGATTTGTCCCTAAATAGTAAGATCTTGACATTGGAACGCTTAGAAAAGAAGCTTATAAGAACTCGATTACATGGCCATACATTAGCCAAATATTTAAGATCGAATGTCATTCCAATTGGCCTACAAGTCCGAAATGAGCCAGCTATTTTCCTAGAAAACCCCAAATTTAAGGAAAACTTTAGTTTTGTGTCAAACGCTTGTTCCAGACATTGGATGGTCCTGGGCATTGAAACAGCTGTTGAGGAAGTAGAACGCCTCACTAGGGAAATAGCTGATCTCAAAAAGGAGATTATTGACGATAAAGCCTTGTTAAATGCTAAAGAAGCCCTAGAAGGATTGGAAAAGACTATACGAGAATTCGAGATCTACACCCAGGGAACAAAATTGGACAAGACCACAAGAGATATTCAAACTTATGACAAAAAGAACACCTATCCCTATCTCCAAGAGGGGTATTTTGTAAGAGACCAGAGAGGGGGTTTATCGAGTAGAGGTAGAGGTGGTTATAAGAAATATAACACTTTTTCTGGCTCCTCAGCTGGCAGCAGCTCGGACAGTGAATCTGAACGCCCTAGCACCAGCACGGGTGGACACCCCAATAACTTTGCTCAGAATTATTCTGAATACCAACCTTTTTTAGGTCAGGACCAATGGTGGAGTCCTTGTGGAAGAGGGCGCCCCTGGGGCAGGCCCAGGGGGGCACGCGGTGTCACTTGGAATCAAGGAACAGGGAGAGGGAAGAAACAGCCCCAAAACCAGCAAGAATATCAGGGGGACATACGAACTCGACAGAAGCACTACAGATGGTAGTCCATTCAAAAGATAATCCTGTCATCAATTTGTCCGAGCATGAACTTACACCACTGGAACATGATGTCCTATCCAAAGGACTATCTTTTGTCCCTACATCCATGCCCAACAACTTTAATCTGATAATCGAGTTACATCAGTTTTTCAGAAAAGTGCGACTCAAACATTACTTTTTGAAAATCCCCTACAACCCTGTTTTTTCAGGTAGTGGGTTGAGACCTCCATCTAAATTTAACCCCCCGGTCCACATGTTGGACCATAAAGTACTAGCATATGAACAAGTAGTGCTACGTGACATTGATATGGAACTGGCCAACCGGCAATATGTCCCTTACAATATGAAAAAAGAAGAAAAGGAAGCCCTGTATGCATTGAAGAACAACTGCAATATAGTAATAAAACCCGCGGACAAGGGGGGAGCCATAGTTGTCCAAAGCACTCACAAATATAAAGATGAGATACTTTCCCAGCTTACAGTTGAAGGCAACTATGCCCCTTTGAGAAAAGATCCTACTAAAGAAATCAGTCTTCTTATTAAAACCATCACGAAATCAGCCCTGGATGAGGGTTTGATAAATAAGCTAGAACATGAATTTCTGAATAACAAACATCCACGGATGCCCACTATATATACGCTCCCAAAAGTCCACAAACGGCTGACTGATCCACCTGGTCGCCCAATTATTTCAGGGTGTGGTTCCCTTTTGGAACCCCTATGTAAATATGTAGACGTTTTTCTAAAACCTATAGCTACATCCACACCGACTTACCTACGAGATACCACCCAAACTATTCAATTGGTAGACGGACGTACGTATGATCATACCACCTCTCTGCTAGCCACTATGGACATTACGTCCCTTTATACTAACATTCCCCAGAAGGCTGCTTTGGCCTGCATGGAGAGGGTCCTAAATCAGAGACCGGCACCGCACAGAGTTTCCACTGAGTTCATAATAAATCTTCTCACCATAGCTATGACCAAAAATTATTTTATGTTTCAAAATAAATATTACATTCAGACTAGTGGAGTAGCTATGGGTGCTAGCTTTGCGCCGAACTTGGCGATAATCTTCATGAACGAATTTGAACATGAATTTGTCCTCAATCAAATCAACCCGTATCGGAACCACATTTCGTTGTGGGCCCGATATATTGATGATGTTCTGCTAATATGGGAGGGTAACAAGGAGACTCTGGTAGGCTTCCATGGTTGGCTTAATGGCTGTTCTAGAAATATTCAGTTTACTCTAGAATCTGATAACCTGTCTGTTAACTTCCTAGACATTCAGATTAAAGCGGAAGCAGGTGAGTTATATACAAGCTTATATAGAAAAAACAGTGAGAGGAACACCCTCCTAAGGTACACAAGTCACCATCCCCGCAACCTCAGAGATAATTTGCCATTCGGCCAATTTCTGAGGTTGCGTCGGAACTGCACGAAAAAGGAGGATTACTTTGAGGAATCGTCTCTGTTGGTTGGGAGATTGATTGAACGAGGTTATCCACCACGCCTCCTAAAAAAAGCACGGAAACGTGCGTGGCATAATCATCGTGAACATCTTTTGGAGGTACAACATAAAGAAAAAAGTGCGGAACGTCTGGTGTGTGTAACCACTTTTAACACCAAAAGTAGCACGATTAAGAAGGTGATAAATCGCCATTGGCACCTGGTAGAAGAGGAGTTAGGGGGAATGCCTCCCCCGCTACATGCTTTCAGGAAAGGAAAGAATATTAGGGACCATTTGGTTCAATCACTCCTGCCCCTCCCACAACAAAACAGTCAAACAACCTTGTGGGGGCTACCGCCTGTGTTAGGACATACCAAATGTGGTGCTTGCAAAGCTTGTGCACTTACTTTGGAATGCACCAGTTTCACACATAATGACCTCACGCACACCCTTAAAAGTCACAGTAACTGTAATACCACTGGGGTGATTTATGTCATCAAGTGCCCGTGTGGTTTCTTATATGTTGGGCAGACTATTCAAAAAATTAGATGCCGTATCCTCCAACACACGAGCAGAATACGTTGCAAGACACAGGGGGCACCCTTAGTAGATCACTTTATGAAATTCGAACATGACCCTGATAGTCTTCTATGGTGGGTCATTGAAAAAGTGAGATCGAACCCCAGAGGTGGTGACATGAGTGCTATTCTCAACAAGCGAGAGTGTTTATGGATACACCTTCTGAATACTGTACAAACAGGTTTGAACGAAGTAGAGGAGATTAGTAGACAAGTGTCTCTCTTGTTGGTTTAATCTTTAATCATTGTCTAGCTTCAGGATTAGTTGATATGTACAGCGATTAATATTGTGGCACAAAGCAAAGTGTTGTGTATGTATAATTGTTTTTAATTTGTATTGATTTTGTATTTGTATTAATTTTAAGTCAAACTGTATGCCCAATGTTTGTGGAATACTTAGAAATGTTTCATCACCTGTACGAGTAGTAATGATCCTCTGTACCAGTGGGGGCAGTCCTCCTGTCTGTTTTAGACGATAGTCGAACAATCCTCATAATGGCTCGAACAACCTATGGATCAGCGAGCACCGAAACATCGAGGATGCGGGCCCTTTAGTCACGAGAAATATATAATTTACGTTATCATGGGAAGACTAGGTGAGCTACTAATATGTAACTGTGTAGACTGTTTAGGTAATTCACCACTTCAAGATGGCGCCATTTTCCAAGTAACTAGGTTGCGTTGTATTAGTCCTATCTTTATGTTGGACTACATTCAAAGGGGAAACCGCGTTAGTTTCAGTAATGTGAATTTGCCCGTGACTCAGTACGTGAAATGCCGGTATGCTGCATAGAATAATCAGATTGGGTAAGCTTTTGTTAACATTATTCCTTGTTTTAAGTATCCCTGGGAATGGCTGAAATTTATACGTGACCATTCTTTTTACCTTAACAGCGATCCTTTGAATAGACTGGATCGGCCATAACCCGAAGGGTATATTTGGAACTGATGCTCTCCTTTTATGAGGGATTCTGTCAAACTAGGTAAGCAATGGATTAACTATCGTATTTTGCCCTTATCTAGACGTTTTTTGCTCTAAGCATCATGATCTAAATATGGGCATTCCCCTTTCAGCTACCTAAGATATCAGCAGCAGCCGGAAGGGAGACTCTTGATTGAAAATCGACTTAAATAATATGGACTGAATTCCAGTACTTGACACTACTGTCACATACAGGTAAATGCCATTTTGGGATGATGTATAGTGTTTGGCGCAACCGGTAGGGGCTGTGGTTAATCAAGTTCATTGGTTTTCCTTATAGAAAGCTTCTTTTTGAACAAACCTTGACCGACTCCCCCATCGGATAGACAGTCGATAAGGTAATCCCTTTCTATCCTTCTCCACATTTGTCTTGAGGCTGCGGTTTGGGTTTTTAAGTCCTCATGAAACCATTGTTTTCTAGGAGGACGTCTCATTCATTGATTCACAAAAAGAAAACCAAATCTGAACTTTCTTCATCGCTAGGGTAAGCAATTTAAGCCCTGCGTTTTCATTTCATTTGATTTAAACGATTCAATTTAGCAACAGCTGTCTTAGACACAAATCTTTTGTCTTGTAGGGTCATCCATTGGTGTATGGTTGCCTGAGATAGTCCTGATGAAGACTCGCAAGGCCCAGGTTTAAATCACCGGGAGGCCACAAGCCGAGTCGAAACGTCGACGCCTAGTTAATATTTGCCTGGACCTATATACTGTTCCACCGTGCACTATAATTTACCATTATAGGTTTTGAATATTGTATAATTGATGGTTGATTTTTTGAAAGGCCAGGCGCGAGTGTAGGGATGACTAATGGATCCTTGTGTACAATATAACTACTGTGTTTGAATGTCACTTATCTTTGCAATTCCTTTTCCTTTTTATCACTGAACTTTATCACTCTTTTCTATTCTTGCACGCTCCACTCGGGGCAACCATCATGACCCAGACGTATTTCTATAATTGTGTGCATCACGCATGAGTGGTAGAAAAACGAATAAATCACCACTGAATGCCCATTTTGCTGTTGCTTTATGCTTTTTTGAGATTATCCAATTTAATGGATGAGAGTAGATTGTTATACTCTAACCATAAGTTTTGAAATTATTGACTAACTGTGACATCGTAAATAATAGTGTTTGGACCATTGTTTTATAATATCGAAAATGGTACCGAGACACAAGTAATATTAAAATTTACCGATGTACAGCCGTGCGCATCGGCGCTGAAACTGTTGTCATGGCAATCACAAAATGGCCGCTAGTGCGATGACGCTGGACGTTGCGTGTGGACTACGCGATGACGCTGGAGGTTGCGTGTGGACGTCAGGTTCCTCCCATCAGGCAGAGAAGAATGGAGACTTTCGCATCGAAAACGGAGCTTGAGCGTGCAGATTGCTCGCGATGCCCCACGCGAGGGAGATTTAAACACAAACAAAGTAAGTAATCGTTGCACACTTCGGTGAAATCTCCATCAGCCCCACAAATCCAAATTTTGACAATGTTTTGATACACACGATTTTTTCGAAATTCCACACACAAGTGTAGAGTGTGTTCTCAGATCGCCAGTCAACAAGGGCTTTTCACAAAGAAACACGATGAGAGGAAGCAGGCCAAATTTTAGATAATGAAATAGTTACAAAAGTTGAGAGGTACAGGAGCTTCAGGAAAAACGTAGAAATCCAATGATCCAATGTAATCCAATCCAACAAGACGACTGAACAGTGTCCAAGTACAGTGGCACATCCAGAAGAAGTAGACCCAAACTGTCCAGATCAATCCAAAATTGCCAGAAACAAGTCCAAATAAGCAATCCACGTGTAGGGGAATTGATGGTTGTAGGTGCCTGTCCCCAATCAAGCCTTGACCCTCGTCGCCAGTGATAAAAGCACTCAAATTCAGTGGAAGTTGTAGAGTAGCTTTAATGTACAACTATCAACAAGGAAAAGTAACAGCAAACTCAATTCTCAGCAATTGGAATATCATCATTCCATTAATGATGTAATCACCCAAGACACTCTTAAAGAAACAGTAAACATAACAGTTATCCTATAATTTGTACTACACGTTCAAACTGCTTTTTCATAACCAATCACTGAGACGCTTTTGCACAAAACGAATGTGCACCCTACTTTTAAAAAACAATGTTTTTCATCTCCCAATCAGTTACCATTTTGTATGTGAAAAAAAACTAGTTCCCCATCTTTAAACATATCTCTCAGCGCAAGGACACCCGTGGGGTGACAGAGCGCCTTATAAATGCTGGATACCTTACATTATTCTACAAAGGAATTGCATGAGCTACAGACATCTTTCCATACCTTCCAGCCATACCTTCAAGATGCTAGTGTGGATCGTAGGACATAGCTATGTTTTCTGGTGCAAGAGGTATGCAGAACAGAGACGTATTGACTTAGACCTCGGTTTACAAAATGTGGACATTAAATGGTTTGGACAGAGAGGATTGAAGTGGCACCAATTGTTGCCTTTGATTAAAACCTGTTTGCATCTCCAACACCCTGACCTCGTGATTGTGCACTGTGGTGGAAATTACCTAGGCACATTGACTGGGGTAGGTTTGGAAA
Source organism: Lissotriton helveticus (assembly GCF_964261635.1). Lineage (NCBI taxonomy): Eukaryota > Metazoa > Chordata > Amphibia > Caudata > Salamandridae > Lissotriton > Lissotriton helveticus. The sequence continues at coordinate 284,825,178 of NC_136060.1, forward strand.
TGCTTATGAAGGACACCTTTGGACAATTGATGTTACTTTTGCCTCAAACTGTCTTCATATATTGCAATATATGCCAAAGACAGAAGTGGAAATGGTCCAAACAATTTTGTCCTCAGATTGAAAAATCTCAGAAGAAAGTCAACAAAGCTGTGTCTGCATACCTCAGAGACCACAAAATGGGGTCCATGTACAACAACAACATACGCTTTGATGTGGCAGATATCTACAGAAGTGATGGAGTACACTTCACAATTCAGGGAAACCGAGTTTTCCTGAACATCTTGAAGCTGTACATCCGCACTTATATGTAGCTCCAACTAATGAACACAAGGGCTCTTTTTAGAGCCACCTTATAACTTACAACTTAGGCCCGCTATTTTACGGCCACATAACGGCAACTCCCGCGTCCTCGTCAAAATGTATTCTCCACACAGCTGTGGCGCAGCGGCCAGACCATCTCACTTTGCAACACATAGCTCTCACTTTGATCCCCGGCTCTACTCACCCATAGGGGTGAGTAGTTTGCACTTTACGAATACTGTATTGATTCACCTTCGCACACCCCATACAACATCACTTAAGCACCATATACAAGTTGGACAGGTGTGGCACAGTGCCCAGAGCACATGACTTCACAGCATAGCAAACACAGTTTAGGCTCACTGTTTCATCCCCGACTCCAGCAGCAGCTCAACTTAACAGCATGACACTCTAGGCAATACCTCACTTAATTTCCATACCCTGCACTTTCAGACCGGTAGGGGTCAGTAGTTCAACAGCTTTACCCTGCGTCCGTCAGCAGCTCAGCTTATGCCCCCAGCACCATCAGACCCATAGGAGTGAGTAATTAGTTCTTCACAAATACCGAATTGATTTGATACGCGCAAATTTACCTTCGCACTCCCTCTATAACACCCCCTAAGCACCATACACAAGCTATAATGTTTAAAACAAAAGTTCATCCAAGTAGCTATAACTACATGCTCACACTACTTGGACAGGTATGGCACAGCGCCTAGAGCACATGACTTCACAGCATATGACACACAGTTTGGGCTCACGCTTTCATCCCCGAGCAGTAGCTCAGCTTAGCAGCATGAGACTCTAGACAGTACCTCACATATATTCCGTACCCCAGGACTTTCAGACCTGTATGGGTCAGTAGTTCATACTAGAAGGTATAAACATATGCTGACACTACAGGTGTACTGCAGCGGCCAGTGCACATGACTACACAGCATAACAAACACAATTTGGGCTCACGCTTTAATCCCCGAGTCCCGCACCAGCTCACCTTAGCAGCATCAGACTCTAGGCAATACCTCACTTAATTTCCATAGCCCAGCACTTTCAGGTAGGTGTGAGTAGCTCGCTTCGCACCCCCTGTATAGCACATCCTAAACACCCCACAGAGGTTACAGTGCTCCTACCCTCCTCTTTCCTACGTTTTTCACCCTTTTTTCCCCCCCTTACTCGCTTCAATGGAATGACAAAATGACGGCCAACACTTCCTAATTCCATGAGACTCTAGACAATACCTCACATATTTTCCGTACCACAGGACTTTCACACCAGTACAGGTCCATCCTAGGAGGTATAAACACATGCTGACACTACTTTCACAGCTGTACTGCAGCGGCCAGGGCACATGACTTCACAGCATAAAACACACAATTTGGGCTCACGCTTTAATCACTGAGTCCCGCACCAGCTTACTTTAGCAACATCACACTCAATTTCCGTAGCCTAGCACTTTCACACCCGTAGGGGTTAATACTTCGCTTCGCACCCCCTCTATAGCACACCATAAACACCCAACAGAGATTACAGTGCTCATACCCTCCTATTTCACACTTTTTTTGCCCTTTTTTCCCCTTAATCGCTTCAATGGAATCACGAAATGGCAGCCAACACTTCCTAGTTGCAACCGCTCGCACTGATCACAGCCAATCAGCAGAAAGCTTGTGCTCGTAAAGCCTCAGCCAATCAGATGGCAGAATTCCCAAATATCGATATCTGTAAATTTTGATATTTCTCAAAAACTACTGAACTGATTTACACCAAATAAACAAAAGCATGCTTTCTAGACCAAGACCCTTCTCCCTGCCAAATTTGGGGTAATTCCATTCACCTGTTCGCCCTGTAGCCTTGTCTAGATTTTCCTATGGAAATTAACATGGAGAAAACACATTTTGGGACCCCCCTTTTTTCTCAGCCCCCCTTGACGAATCACCCTCAAACCTTAAACATAGGAGCTGATATTGACAAAAAATAAGTTTTGAAAATTTCATGAAGATGCGTCAATCGGCGCCAAAGTTATTGGGAATAGAATGTTGCGATTTTCCTATGGTAACTAGGTACTAACTATAACTACCTATTTGCAAGCGCCAGTAGGTAATATATATATATATATATATATAGATATATATCTATATATAGATATATATATCTATATATAGATAGATATATATATCTATATATAGATATATATCTCTCTCTATATATATATATATATATATATATATATAATGCTAGGATGTTCCTTTATTAGATATATTTTGTCCCATTCTGTAATAGTTCCCATAGTTTAAAAAATGTTGATTGTTACTCTTGAATATCTCATGTTGTTCGTGTTGTACCACTGTTTCAAATGAGTCCAAATCCTTGTGATTGATAGGTGCAGGGTATGAACTTTTGTTTCTTAAACCCAGCAGCATTCCAGCATTTTGACAGTGATCCACGCAATACTCCGCAAACTACGGTTAGAGGTAATTTGGACAGAGGGCCTAACTGGATCCCTGTAGCCGGCCCACACTCCATCATGGCCAGACTGAAATCGGGACTTTGTCCCGGTCCAACGCAACCAGATATCCACACTTGGCGCTTTATGCATTTTCATTCTGTTTTTACTAAAATCTTTAATGTTGAACATCTCCAGTTCTATTTATTGGATTTTTGTCATTGAAAATTACTCTATTTTTCCAACTCTGTTGTGGGCTCCTTTTGTGGTGGGTTACCACTGTGTTAGTGTTTGAAGTGTTTCTAAAATACTTTACACATTGCCTCTAAGTTAAGCCTGACTGCTTTTTGCACATGAGTCTGGTCCGACGGTTGAGCGCAGGCTAATTTAGGGTTTGTTTGTGACTTTACCGTGAGAAGAATTGTGGTTGATGTGTAACCCAATTTCTTACACCTGCCTAGCTTTAAAGTCTCATAGAGAAAATTGGAAACCTTATGGTCTATTTGTAACTGTCATAGGCTTTAGTATATAGAAAACCTTTTTAATTGGATTGTATTACTAAATCCTATTAAAGATATAGTAATTTATATCCCATTTGCTTCTAATTTCACTTCTGATCTTTTAAAGGTATTGACCTTATAAACTAAAATACATGTGCCTTAATTCCTTTATAGCTTAACTGTTTTTCATTGTGTATTCTGATTTGTATGCTTTGAAATATGGTATTAACTATGTGACCCTTGAATCCTAGATTATGTCTCCCACATTGGCGGCACATTAGGAAGGCACAGTTGTAGTCAGGAGGACACTTTCAGCAGAGAAAGAGGAGGAATGTTGGGAAAGTGTCAAAATCATTTAAGTTCTACTAAACAGGGGTCACGGATTAAAACACATTCCTGATAAGTTGTAAAATGTACGCATTAAAATGTGTTTGTTTTATCTATCAACAATCATTTTCCTTCAGAGGACCTTGTATAGCAGGCAAAGACTTTGTTAATAATAAACATTTCTTTAAACAGTATGGTTAGCGGAGGCAGAGGTTGAAATTTAAATTCAAAATTACCTAAGTAAGAGGTTTGATTATGTTTGATTTGAATATATTTGATTTTATTAACAGTTTGAAATCATTCCAATAAGGCAACGCAAACATTTTACATACATACAGATAAAAAAGGCACAATACTACCTAAAATATAACTTCAATTAATCTAAAAACATGGCATTGGCCTTATACAGAATATTGTTGCCTGTATACATAATTAAAACATAAAAATTACAACATACATATATATTCATACAATAATAATATTATTTAAAAAGGCAACAGAGAGATACCATTTCATTTATATAAGATAAACCCCTAACAATACAGAATGTAGATATATTTGTATAAAGAGGCTATAATTGTGCAAAAATACCATTTATTTTCTACCAAGTGAACCATGGTCATACAACTTATTACTATAGTTGTGCAAAAAAATGATATTAGAGCAAAAGCGACCCAAAGGATCGCAATATGTTCCGACATGCGTCTGGTCCAAATAAATGAGTGGTGCTCGAAGATCCTGTACTGTCCTTCTAAAGAAGTAGGCCTCTGCTCAATTCACCATTCATAAACTATATACAGAAATTTCCCTACCGCATAGCATAATGTTATATTATCACATTTTAAAATCTCTACCAATAAATCACTTGTGCAGCAAACCTGCATCATTCTAAAATCCGGCAACAACAATGTTCTTCTGCAATTATCAAAACATATGCACAGTATTAGTAAGTGCAAAAAGGAAAGTGATGTTTTCGGCAAAATAGACACTTTCCTCTTTCCTCCCCTCTCTGTCTAGGCCACCTCCATATTATAAAGCCTGGTACATGCCCCAATCTAACCTTCAGCCCATCTTCTGATACAACCACTTTATATGTCCCGCAGGTAAGGCTGAATATGCCCCCCATAATTTAACTCCTGTAGGTGAGGCAAATTATCTCTATTGCACACATCCACTATATCACTCCTCCTAATGCATTCTTTCACTAGGGTTTTTAATATTTTTCTGCTGCGCACTAGACATTGTTTGATGCTCTCCCCCTACTGGGACATCCAGGGAAACCTTAATGTCAAGGTAAGAGGTGAGTAATATTAAATGGCTTGCAGAATATAGGATGTAACAATTAGAGTCAAATCAGGAGAGATGGCTTTCCCTATCCAATGCTATTGAGTAGTCAAAACCTTTGCTTCCTGTTAAGAGATTAAGGTCCTTACTTCTTAGACAGATGTTGTTACAACTTTAATAGGATACGTATGTTCAGACTTTAGCAGCATTTCAAATCACTGAGAGAAATGAAAAATAAAATCACTTAAAAGCTTGAATTAATCTCATCACGGTAACAACTCAGTGCAACAGTTAAGTTAATTATTTTTCTAATACGATGGAATAATGCAACAACCTCAGGAACCTACATTTGATATAATGGTTACAGGTTCCAATCCTGGTGGGTACATTTGGGGAGATGTACAACAGTTTTTTGCAGCTGTAAACAGGAAATGGGCCAATTTGCGACCTCAAAATAGGTCTGCCCCAACTAGAAACTCTATTTTGCGAGTCCATAACCTATTACTGACTTGCAAAATTTGGTTTGCGACTAGCTATTAGGAAGGGGCGTGCCAAAGGAGTCCCTTCCTAATATTGAGTCACACTTCAATGTACAATTGTGTTGCGACCGCAATTGCGGTTGCAAAACACTCGCAGTTTAAAACCTACTTCAAGTAGGTGGTAAGCTACTTGCAAACTGGAAGGGGTCTCCAAGGGACCCCTTCCCCTTTGTGAATGTATGCAAAAATAATTTTTAAGAGTAGGGTGTTGTCCCATGGACCACTGACTACACTTAAAAAATGAAACAGAAACATCAAATTTTTCTTTTTTAAATGAAACTGAAAAGTCCTGTGCACACGTAAAGTTTAAAATGTGGTCATTATACTCATGGTAAACAAATAACTACATTTAATGAGACAAGGTAGACAGATCTGAAGCGTTGTTTTTCAAAATGAAATATATTTAGCCTTCCTGATAGGAAGGGTGACATCAAAGCAAATAACCAGCCGACAGGTGTTTCGTCATGCGGGTGCTATACCTTTGACTCTTCAGGGCTTTCAATTTTCAGATAATCATGAGTTCGATATGCCGGTGATATTTCCAACCCGGCAGGTACGGGTTGTAGGAAAGGGTATCCTGGTATAGTATTGCCTCCGAATGAAGGAAAATGCTTAGGACGGTCGAATGCAGCCATCTCTACGCACATCTGAGGAATGGTGATTCTGCAAGGACCGGTGGTTTCTTGTGTTTGTATCCGAAGGAATTTTTTTAAATGCTTCCCATTTTCCTTTAAGGAAAACGGGCTTCACTTTTCTAAAAAACTGCTTTATTTAAAAAGCAGTCACTGACATGATGGTCTGCTGACCCCACCATGCCACCATCCCTGGGAGTGCTAGCCATTCCCAATGGGTTCCCAAATTGCACCGGACTCATCAATATTAATGAGGCAGGCAATTTGCGACCCCATTAGGAATCACAAACAATAACTGAGACACTGTTGTAAATTACATTTTGTGAGTCGCAAATTGCGAGTCACAAAATGACGCAAAAATGTTTGTTATCTATGAAATTAGAATTAAAAACCCTCTTTAATGGTAAAGTCAGATTTTAAATTACAATTCTGAAATTGGCACTTTTAGAAAGTTAGCATTTTTCCACCTTTTGTATTTTGGTGCCTGCAGCCTATCTTCACCTGACTGGGTGTAGTTGACAGTTATGATTTTGTATTTTCCTCCCTGGCAGTCACACAATAGAGAGATTAGGAGTGCTTGTCATCTCCTGGCAGGATGAGGGGGCACAGCTGGGAGCTGCCCCTTTTGCAAATACATTTTCTGGGCTCTGTCTTCACACAAAGGGCTTGTCACCACTACATTATTTTTGCAGCCAGCTTGGAGCTAGGGCAGGACAGTCAAGTAATTCCAAGCACTTCAAAGAGAAATCTTAAGAAACGTCTCCCAAATCAAAGAAGGCACAAGGCATACAAAATGGGGCCCACAGACCCAATCTTGCTTTCCAGATCTGTGGAAGAACTCTCTGCGAACTGCCTGCTGCTGTGGCCTGCTGTGTACTCCACTAGACTGCTTAGCTGCACCTGGAAGGACTGGTCTGCTGCCTGGAGCCTGCCTTGAACCCTTAGAGGGCTTCCTTGCTACAAGAGCCCTGGTTCTCCCCCTGAACCCAAGACTATCAGAGTGACACAAAGGGCTAGATTTCTGGGCTCCTGTTGAGAGCTGCAGGGAGATAAAAGGCTCCCACAATCTTGAACCCACAACTGGACCTAGCCTGAGTGAGTTCTGAACACCCAAGTGGTGTCCTAACAGCCCCGTACCCTTGGTTGTGATGCCAAAGGTGCCCAGATAGTTTTTGGCTAAAAACATCTCTGAGAACTGAGGGGAGACCAGGGCTCACCTGCTTGTTGATCAGCTCAAGGTGCGTCAGCCTGAATTTGCAGCTGTTCTCGCTACATATTAACTCCAGCATCATATCCTGTTCAGCGATCCTTTGCCAAAGGTATATCTGACCTCCTGGAGCTGTCTTCAGCTACAGCCTCCCGCCTCATCTTGCTGGAGATTTTAGACTCCCAAAAAATTACTAAGTCCGAACATGAAAATCTTCCCCCAACTTCTTCCAGTAGTTTCCCAAGTACTACGCCCCTTCCTCAGACACCACCTACAGGCTTGCCCCACTGAACTTAACATTCTCAGAACATTTTTCCTAAAATTCTTCTAAGTCTAAAGGTAAGCCAATCTGCTTCTTGTATCTGATCTACTCTCCATCACGGTCAGACATATTTTTTTACTTTGACCTGGGTAAATGTCCATGGCAGGTGCTTTGATATTGTAGGCACTAGTTTTTACTAAAACTTTAAAAATTCTTAACTTCACTTCTTCTGATTGGATTTTTGATGTTTTGGTGCCAAAACATTTTTAAAAATCCTTTTTTCTCTATTTCTAAATTGGTGTGGAATGTTTCTTGTGTGCTGCATAAATACTGTACCAATTGCCTTTAAGTTAAGCCTGACATATGTTTCTATGTTTCTGCCAAGGTACCCATGGTCAGGCACAGGTTAATTTAGTGATGTGTTGTGGCTCACCCTGCCAGGGATTGTCACTGTTGCTTGTACAGGGCTCACAACCCATCCAACCAACAACCTATTATTTCACACACGCCGAGCGAAAAAATTCCCAAATGTGTTTTTCACTGCTGTGAGGCCCACCTCTGTTATAGGATAACATTGGGTTACCTTATTACATTTATTAAGTTGTAACATTTAAGTTGGAGCAGGTAGAAAAGTCATGCTTTGTTTCTGAGAAACTGTAATTTTAAATCCTCTTTAATGGTAAAGTCAGATTTTAATTCAGACGTCACAATTCTGAAGCTGCCATTTTTGGAAAGTTTACATTTTCTTGTCCCAACCATTTAGTAGCTGCAGCGAGTTAATAGGTCACATAGGTCTGAGTGTCAGTTGGCCTTTTTATTTTCCTCTCATATAGCTACAGAATAGAGGGATTAGGTCTGCCTTTGCGCCTTAATGGGCCATCACTGGCAGGATGTGGGGCGAAGCTGTGTACAGCCTCACTTAACCATCAAAAGGCTTGGTCCTGCTCCTGCACAAATAACTTCACACTATCCTTTTGTGCTGGTAGGCAGGCAGTAAATTCCTAATACTTCTTTGGGGAGAAGCCCTCAGAAGTTTCTTCCACTTCAAAGTTGGAACCAGGTATATAAAAGAGACCCTCAGACCCACTCTTCAGTTCCCTCCTGGAGTGGCAGAAGGACTACTAGAGGACTGTTTGCTGCTGTGGCCTGTTATGTACTTCAGAAGGACTGTTTTGCCACACCAAGAGGGACTGCTTTAATGTGTGAAGGCTGCTCTGAGCCCCAGAGGCCTGTCCTCCTGCTTGCCCTCTGCTCTTCTCCTTGAACACAGGACTTCCAGAAGTGACTCCAGGGGCTAGTTGTCTGGATCCCTGATCAGAGCCTCAGGGACAGAACATTCTCCAACCATCTTGAACCTAAACCTGGACCCTACCATAGAGAGTCCTGACCCTCCAAGTGGTGCTTCACCAGTCCTGGACCTTTGGAAGTGGTGCTAAAGGTGGCCAGATAGCCCAAATCCAAAACTTGGGACTGAGAACATTTTGGCCAAAGGAGACTGGGACCTGCCTGCTCGTCAATCCAACCAAGTTGCAATGCTGGTCTGGCTGACCTCGCGGAAGCTCCCACTACACTCTTCTCCGCAGCAGCAAGTCCTGTTCAGTGCTCCATGCAGAAAGGGTATTCAGCCTTGTAGAGCCCTCACTGGCAACAACCTCCAGCTTCTCTGGAGACTTCCGGCCCTCACACTCTCCTCAATCAACAACCAAATATCTCACATTCAAACTTAAATTACTAAGGTAAGTTGCCACTCAGTGAGGCATGGGCTTTGCATTCACAGCCATGCTACTACTCTGTTGGGCCTCATCAGTGGTTGATAAGGTTCAACCAGACCTAACAAAGATAGAAACATTCTGAAGACATGTTTTTCCTACAGGACAATTTCTATATTACTGATTGATATGATGGTGCTAACTAAGGTCATGGCCACAACATTAGCTAAATACCTGTTGGATTAGATTTGTCCAATTCTCTCAAGATAGATGTTTAGGTCTGGCATTTGCCAAGACATTTGATTTTACTAAAATAGTGTGCATAATATACTTACTAAAGGGTTCTTGCAGCCATCTCTCTTCACCCATTGGTCTGTTGTTGGGTCACTCCCTTTTTTATTCCATCCACTACTGCATACAGCATATGTCTCTGGTTAATGTCACTTTGAGTGACTGCATTTTGCTCTTTCACAAGGTATACATCAACACACAAGGAGTTTTCTTTAGTGCCAGTGTTGCTTCTTGTGACAGTAGGATGCATTGGAAGTGAACACAAGGCATATTCCTGCTTTATCTGTTCGTGTTTCCTTCTAATTCTGTTGTAAATTCCTTTTGCACGGGACTGCTTCTATTTCACAGCATATCTTATTCTGTTCCTGGATTCAGTTTCACCAAGGGTTCGTTGATAAACTTCACCCAGGAAGAAAACCATGGGGCATATTAGCAAGAACATCATTAAAATTATCGCTGTTTAGGCGGCAGGAAACTGCCGCTAAAACAGCCATAATGGGCTTGCTAATATGCGTTATAGAATTCCAATAGAAGCCCAGGTTAGATGTGCTGCACATATTTTATGATGTTTAATAGGGAGAACACTTGTAACAGTTTTAACCATAGGTGGGTGTACTTTTAGTTTTAGCAGCCAATATTTTCCTTGTTTCCTTTCTTTTCTTTTTTCCTTATTTCTTTTCCTCCTTCCATATTTCTTTTTTCTTTCTTTCCTTTTTCATTCATTCTTTCCTCATTTCTTTCCTTCATTGATTCATTTTGCCTCCTTTATGTGTTCTTTCCTTCTTTCTTTCCCTTTTGCCTTTCATTCTTTCTTGTCGAATTCTTGCCTTTCTTACACTCTTATCTCTTTCCTTCATTCCATTTTCCTTAATCCTTTCATTTTTGCTTCCTAATTTTGTGAATACTCTTTTTGCCTTATTTACTTCTTTCTTTTAGCCATCTTTATTTTTTGCTTTCTTCTCTTCATGCTTTGCTTGCTTTCCTTTTTCTTTCCTTCTTTTTTTTCCTTCTTTCATTTGTTCGTTTGTTTTGCCTTCTTGCCTATTTTCTGTTTTGCCTACCTTATTTCATTCGTTCCTTCTTTATGGTTTACTTCTTTCTTTCTAGACTACTTTACTTCTTTTGTTCTTTCTTTCTTTGTTTCATTCTTTGTTTCTTCCCTCCTTTCCTTTTCTCTTTTTGCCTTCTTTCCCTCTTTTCTATTCTTTCCTTCTTTTTTGCCCTCTTTTCTTCTTTTGGCTTCTTTCTTTCCTGCTTCTTTGCTTTTTCATTCCTTCTTTATTTTTGTTTTCATTCTTCCTTTCTTTCCTCCCTTCTTTCCTTTCTTTCCTATTTTTCTTTTTTGCCTTATTATTTTATTTGCTTCTTTTCTTTTTTCTTTTAGCCCTCTTTCCTTTCCTTTTAGCCTCCTTTACTTTCCTTTCCTATCCTTTCCTTTCCTCTATCTTTTTTCTTTCTTCTTTCTTATTGCCTTCTTCCCTCCATTCCTTCTTTCCTCCTTTCTTCCTTCCATGTTTGCTTTCTTTCCTCCATTCCTTCTTCTCTCCTTTCTTCCTTACATTTTTGCCTTCCTTCATACCCATTTTATCCCACCTTGCCTTCCTCCTTTCCTCTATTACACATATTCCTTACTTTTTCGTCTGCTTACCTTCCTTTTTTATTGCCTTCCTTATTTTATTCCCTTTTTTCTTCCCTTCTTTGTCAAAGGCAAGGCTAGCAGCCAATGCCAGATCAATTACTTGTATGTGTAACATAGTTACTTATAGGGGTTTTCCGCTAGACTTCATCCATTGGTCTGTGATTGTGGAGCAATGTTAGCCCACTTGAGCCATTCACTACGAGTTACACTTTCACCAGGAACACATCTACACAAGATATTGCTCTGCAGTGCTCAGTGATCGATGGTAATGTGTACATTTTTAAGGCCACAAAACACTTTTGCTTTTACCCGTTGTTTTGTTGAGGGTGGGGGGGGGGGGGTATTTAAAGGGCTCAGCACCTTCATGAACAATGAAGTTTTGCAAAAAGCATGAACAACAAAAAACAGGAAATGTCAAAAGGCTGGTGACCGAAACCAGACCTAATGACTTTGCCAATGTTAGTTGTATTTTGAGGCATTTGTTTAAACTATTACTTAGTTTATTATTATATGGAAAGAGTACCACCTGCCGAAGAATATAAGGGTTTTGCAAGTCACCGAGAAGTTTCACTATAAGGTTAGGGATCTACAGGGTCTCTTGCAATATCCTTATTATGTATGGCAGGGGATGCTTTATTCCTTCTAATGCAAGTTTATGCAGTCACCTTTCCCACAACATACTTAAAGCCTTTGTGGGTAGCTCTTTCATATAAAAGATAGCATGTTGCAAGTATGAAGAATAAAAATAGAATCCAGTGCAAAATTAAACACACAAAATTATGTTAAATAATTGTTGCAAAAAGATATTAGAATCATTTTAATAAAAGTCATTAAAAAACTCAAAGTAGAAACATACAGAAAGATTCAAATTTTTCGATAGGATTATAAATTATAAACATCTTGCCATAAGTCTCCCCTTTCTGATTTTAATTTTGCAACTAGAAAAACGGAGCCAATGAAAGAAATGTTTAGTTTTCACTGTTTAAACATGTGTTTTAATCATGCTACATGACCCCTGCTTCTTGCTCTGCCAGCAGTCAGTGTTATGTCAGAACCCGATTGTAATAGGTTATTACAGTTGGCTTCTGACATGATTTCTTTGTTATCTGCAAATGGGTGCTTCACAAGTCGACGATTATAAAGAATTTAGTGACAGCCTTTTAATACAGGGATTGCAGAATCCCTTGCACTATTAAGAAATTAGAGATAGAATTTTGTACAGGGTCTGCAGAATCCCATGTATTATATATTAGATTACTGTGCACAAGTTTAATATTACGATTTGTATCTATTAACTCATGGAAGAGAGAACAGTTGGCTACGTTTTCCGTTGTTCACATCTTCATCAATGTATAAATACATGGCCTCCATTTTAAACTGTCCCTGCTGTTTTTACATCCTTTAGTACGTTGCTCCTACACTTCCTCTTCCTCGGTCTTAAAATGCTGACAACTTGTGACCTGGTCACCTGCCTCTGCCGCATTGTTGGTTCCTGACACACTCCTACATCGGGAAGAAAGAAACAGTTAATTAAACCCTGGAATTCATGACTACAGAAATGCTCCCATGTCGATGACCTTCATCACGAGTACACATGCTTCAGTGCAAACTATGCAAAGAGCTTTTATTTATTCCATTCATTTCAGCTAACTTTAATGCCAAAATACTTGGATTTATATTCCTATTACTGTGTAATATGGTTTAAGTGGAGTCTGTCCTTCACTGGTCTCCTACCAACAATAGTAAGCAAGCAGCGCAGATACCTATGGCTACGGACTGTGCTTTAAAAGGGATATATACAAGTCAAGGATATACAAGTGAAGGTCCTGTCTCTCTATGAGTCTATAATGTGTGTATGCTAATGGAAATGTAAGAGCCTTTACACGCAACCAAAAAGGTGACATTGCCATGACTTGTGCAATATGTTTTCCTTTTCTTGTTTTAGGTAAATATGTATGGCCAGAGAAATTCGAGGAGTATTCAAGTCAACTTTTGTTTCTCAAATTCCACCTGCACATAGGTACGTGGTTTGTCTTTCAGTCAACGTGTTTCCGTTTATACAAAATGGAAAATGTGTAGAAGCAGCCCTTCTAATCAGCTGTTATCGTAGGTGCTTTACCATTTCAACAAGCATCATCACTGATGTAGATGTTGCAGATTAGTGATGTAAGACTGAAGCACTTGTGTAAGAAGTCTTATGTTATTGGGCTGTTAGTAATCCCTCCATCCATTCCAAAGAATGTACCCTCCTTCCTTGTCATATATTCGTTTGGTAAAAGAGTAAGCTTCCGTGAAGTACTTTGTTGCAGGGTCACACAGCTGATTTCTCCTCCGCCGTGTAGCATCCCAATTTCACACTTCATCGCTCTCACACTACAGTGGTTTTGGGTTTTATTTACAAGCCTTCAGTTTTGTGAAACTTCATAAACGGTACGGATGACCTTTGATGTGAGCATGACCTATATATAAGAGTTCCACTATAAGGTGAGGAATCTCTGAGGTGACCTGCAATATCTTTATTATGTATGGCAGGGCGTATTTTATTCATTATAATACAAGGTAGCATCGATCTCACACTACAATGGATAATATTTGGGTTTTATTTACTACTACCAAGCCTTAAGTTTTGTGAATCTTCATTAACAGTACAGATGGCCTTTGTAGTGGGTATGTCCTATATATAGGAGTTCCACTAAAAGGTTAGGGATCTCCGAGATGACTTGCAATATCTTCATTATGTGTGGCAGGGGGTACTTTATTCCATATAATGCAAGGTCATGCAATCACTTTAGGTTAGATGCCTTATCTGGGTTATACATTTAGGCAGGCATAAGGAGTGACGCAGGCCCTTGCAGGGATTCTTCGGAGTCACAGAACTACGCTTGGGATCATGGAACCGTAGTAGTTAGGGGCTGAGTCATCCTACCACCCCATGAGCCCAGAAACTGGCTATATTTTCTCACTTTCCCTCCTACTCACTCAAAGAGGAACAAGTGATTAGACACAGCAGAACACAACATTCTGACCCTCTCAGGAATCGAAGTTGCAGGACACACCCTTTCGCTCTCACTCTCGTATTAGTCCACAATAAGATATGGCAGAGACACAAGAACATTTTTAAATGTTTATTTTAATGAACGTACTCTAGTATGCAGTATACATGCAACAACAAGTAGAAAAATATAAAACACAAAAACGGTTAGCTTAGCAAGTAGTCCATAAATCATAAAAGGTGCTGTCTTTGTATAATACAGTGGGGTCTAACTCCCCTCCCCTTTTACAGAAGCAAGTTGGTTATATATAAGAAGATCTCTGGTTGTTTAGTAGCAGACCCTGTACCTCAGTCTATAGATGGAAGATCTATATCAAAGGTGCTGTCATGCTCCCTTCTCTTGAAAAATCACTCTCCAACTGTGTGCTACCCACCCGTGTAGAGGTATAACACTAAAGTACATGTTCACAAACAACGGCCTCATCTGCGTGTTTTGTCTAGTTGCTACAGCCTGAGCACGACAGAGTAACAAGGGGCATTGTTGTTCGACCTTGCCTACAGTGTTCAGACTAAATCCCAGATAAGAACAGAACATAAAAACAACAGCAGGTTCTGTGTGAAAGTTGAAGTGTGGCAAAAAACAGAATATGGTCGTAAAGTAATGTGCACAAAGCAGAAGACAATCTGCCATGGGCTCATGTTATCATAGGGAAAGCGACAGTGGTCACTTGGACCACGTGACAAAGAATCCGATCAGCATGGGTATTCGATTTCAAGTCTAGTGGTTGAATCCCCTGGACTACCATATTATAGGAGGGTGGGAGCAGGTACCCCACAGTGGCTTTAACATGACTTAACATCTCCTTCCAGATGATAGCAATGAGAGTACAAGACCACCATATGTGATAGAAGTCTCCTTGGTCTGTTTTACATTGCCAGTCCAGAGAGGATGTGCACTTAGGTGTGCAGTACCCCTGGAATATGAGCTGATTCCCGGAGGTTGATGCTATGATACATTTTGGGTATGTCCCGCCACAGTGTATTCCATTGCTTAGTTGATATGCCCTCCTTGGTTGTTGACTGCCATGTGTCCTGGTAGGTGTGGGTTCTGGTTTGTGTGGGAGAGTGCGGGGGTGCGGATTGTTGTAGTGTATGGTATGTGTTGGAGATGATTCCTCACGAGCCATCGTGTGTTCTAACTAGCGTCTCGAAGGGAGTGAGGGATTGCACGATCTCAGGGTACACTGAAGGGTGTATTGGCAGTGTCGTAGCTGGAAGTATTGTTGTCTGGCTGTCTCAGGAGTGTTATATTTGTCTTTACACTGCTCAAAGGTTTTGATGGTGGTCCCTGTGAAAATGGCACGTAGCGTTCTACATTTATTTGTAGTCCATACCTGAAAGGAGTGGGCAGGCAATGCCAGGCCAAAGTCTAGATTGCATGAGATTGGTGTGTTAGGGGATGGGAAAGTAGTTAGTCCTCTTGTAATGGCGAGTTTGTCCCATATAGTGAGCATGGTTTTAGTAGGAGTGGTGAGATATGCGCTGCATAACCAAGCCTATTTCGATAGCCAGGCGAGGTCCCAGAGCGATCTACAAGCCACTGACCTGTCCATATGGAACCAGTCCTTCTCATTTTCCCTCACCACCGACGTGGATATGTAATGCAGGTGGGCTACCCAATAATATTTTAGTAGGTTAGGACACGCACGACCCCCTTTGTCTCGGGGTTGTATCATCATAAGAGCATTGGAAATTCAGGTTTGTTTCCCATTCCAAATAAAAATGCGTTTATCCTGTTACAATTGCATGATGTCATCCTGTAAGATTAAGGTGGCTAGTGTTTGAAAGAGATATAGGGAGTGCGGAAGCACGTTAACTATGATGACAGCAACCCATTCCCAGCCACGAGATGTGCCTGGGTTTCCACCTTTGAAGAGGCAGAGCAGGACCAGTTTGCTATGTCCAAGTGAGGAGCTCGGGTATGAGATTGAGGGCCCCGATATCTAATGCTATGCTAGGACCAACTGAAGGGCGCAAGTTCTTGTAAAGCAGGGAGATCCTGGTTGGGAATCTTCAAATTGAGCGTGCTCAACTTTGACATATTGATCTTGATGCCCAATACCACTTCAAAATTGGTCACACTATCCACTACGAATGGGAGTGAGATGGTGGGTATTGAAAGGGTAAGTAGGAGATCATTAGAAAACAGACTGATCGTATGGGTCTGCCTTCCAAAAGGAATCCCTTCTATTGCAACCGTGCAGTGAATAGAAATAGCCAAGGGCTCGACTATTAGCACAAACAGGAGGGGTGACAGCGGGCAGCCTGGCTTGTGCCCTTTTGAATAGCTATGAGACCTATGTTTTGTAGGTTGACCTGCAGTGTGACTATAGGTGCCACATAGGTAGTTATGATTTTGGCCATTATGCCGGGACCCATCCCAACCTTATGCAGGACGGCCTGGGGGAAGGGCCAATGCACTGTATCAAAGGTCTCTTCCGCATATAGCAAGAGAAGGCAGGCTGGGATGTGATAGAGATGTGATTTTCCGCAAGGCGTGCTATGCACCTTACATTGTCTGCTCCCTGTCTATAGCAGATGTATCCCACTTGGTCACGGTCTTTAAGGCTTGGGAGATAGCATTCCAGTCTAGACGCCAATATTTTGGTAAATATCTTGACATCTGTATTCAGGAGGGCAAAGGGGGGGTAGGATGAGCAAAGCGGTGCATCTTTGCCCTGCTTTTGTATGAGAGATAGCCCTGCCACTGCCACAGTGGGCGTGATGCTTTAGGCTTGGGTGAAGGAATTAAATAAGGGCAGCAAGTGGTCTCATAATTCAGGCAAGAATAAGCAATAGAAGTTAACTGGAAGACCATCCGGTTACTGTGTCTTACCGAGGAGGGGGGCTTGAACCGCACAAAAGAGTTCCTCTCAGGTGATTAGGGCATCAAGGGCTTCAGCATGCTGAGGGTGCAGAGAACCCCATTTGCATGTGGCCAGATAATTGTCAATCATAGCAGGACAGACCACTTTGTCTCTGTATAAGGTCTGATAATATCCGCAGAACATCCGTTGTTTATCACATTTCATGGCTGCCCATTTCCCGTTTCCAGTTCGGAGCTTTGTAATATGTGCTTTAGTGTGTGCCTGGTGCAGTCTATAAGCCAGGAGAGTACCTACTTTGTTTTCTCCATTGTAATAGGGTGGCTGGAGTGTAGGGAGTGAGCTTTTGGCCTTGCTTGGCCTCTCTGCCTGAAGATGGCCTCTAAGGATGGGAAGCTGTTGCATATTTTGACAGGAGGGCACAAGTTTATCTTGCTGCGCTAGTGTTTTGACTTCAGCCATCAGCTTGGATTTGACCAGTCAGGATTCTCTCCCCAGTCGATCACCAACAAGGAGATAACCCTCTGAAGGGTGGCCTTAACCCCATCCCATCTTGCGTGGAGCAATATGTACGGCTGGGAGTTAAGGTTGAAATATTAATTGATATCCTTACGAATCACCTCTATGTCTACTGGGTAACAGAGGAGGCACGGAGATAGGTGTCACCTTAGGGTAGTCCTGCAGGGGGAGAGAGCGTCATCCATACCGCTTCAATATCGGCATGGTCAGCGAAAGATATATCTGGCATCACTACTGCTGTAAGATTTCGAAGGAGGAAATGCATTATGAAGACAAAGTCAATGCAGGAGTATGATGTGTGAACAAAGAGAGTAATCCTGTGTATCGGGATGATTATGATGCCAGGCGTCTAGGAGTGCCAGCTCTACTATGTCTTTCTTAAGAGGTGCCAATATCGCTCTAAGTGCTTTTTTAGGTGGTGGTGGTTCTGTTCATTTATGGTTCCCACACTAAATTAAAGTAGCCAAAAACGATCCCCTCTACCCCAGCTAATTGTTCTGGTAAGATGTGTTGAAGATAATGATCTTGGGTGGTGTTTGGAACATATATGTTACGGTTAGGTGAGAGGGTGCAGCATGTGTATTGTCAGGTTGTGGCTTTCTTAGTCCCTCGCCACTTTTGTTATTTCAGTGATGAAGCCTGCTGACTGGGAGACTTACGTCAAAGCACTCTCTACAGCATCGCACGGTACCAATTGAAACAGCCCTCCCATCTTCAAGCAACCCGATTCCCAGGATGATACGACGCCAACTGCCAAGATAACCCCAAACCAAATAGCGCTAATTATAAAGAAAATGCGTTCAGGTGGTGCCCCAGGACCCAATGCTATTCCCACCCATGTATATGAAGCTTCCGCCCAGAAATGGGCATTGATGTTGGCACCCCTTTTTGAGGCAGCAATACTGGGAGGTCCTATCCCGGTTTCTTGGCGAGGATCACTACTCGTTCCCATCCACAAAAAAAGGCTTGCGCTCCAGCCCCGATAATTATCGGATGATAGCCCTCCTTGATGTGGACGGGAAGGCATACGCAAGTGTCCTTTGATAAGAACTAACAACTTGGGCGGAAAACTGCACTCTAATTCCCTTTACACAAACTGGCTTCCAAAGGGGTTGCCATACTGAAGACAATCTGATCTGCATAGCCCATATGATGGAAACCACCCTAGCCACAAAAGGCAAATCACTATTCCTGGGCTTCATTGATTTTCGGAAAGCTTTCGATAGCGGGATTCGGTGCAAACTCTGGGAAAAATTGGCAAAATGGGGCATTCCCCAGACCTTACTGAATGCGCTAATAGCTTTACATACAGATACCTGGGTTAAAATAAGAGTCACCTCGAAATGGTCATCCACTAATAAAATCTACAGAGGCCTAAAGCAAGGATGCATCCTTGCACCTTTACTATTCAATTTCTACCTTGCAGACCTCCCTGAATGGCTGTC
This sequence comes from Lissotriton helveticus, assembly GCF_964261635.1. Lineage (NCBI taxonomy): Eukaryota > Metazoa > Chordata > Amphibia > Caudata > Salamandridae > Lissotriton > Lissotriton helveticus. The sequence goes on from NC_136060.1 coordinate 284,844,149, forward strand.
TCGCTGTCGAGCCTTTTCACCAAGAATTGACCTAATAAAAATCCAAACCCTGCAATATGCTGATGACACCATTCTTCTCGATCAAACCCAGGTGGGTCTTCAAAGACTCCTTGACTCCCTCGCCTTGTATTGTAACACCAATATACTAGAGATCAATGCTACCAAGACCAAAGTAATGGTAATATCCTCTTCGAAAACAAAAAAGAGCACTTGGTTTATTGAGGGGAAGGCATTGGAATCAGTCACTGCATATAAATATCTGGGTGTTTGGATAGATCATAAAGGGAGATCGACCCCGCATATAACCGCAATACAGGGCGTTGCTCGAAGCCTGGAGGGGGCTTTTATAAGAACAAAGAGAGCCCTCCATTCCCCGGACTTTACCCCATTAATAAAACTGATAGGTGCAAAACTTCTCCCAACAATATCTTTTGGCGCTATAACCTATAAAGATAAAATGATCAACTGGTTAGATAGAGCTCAATCATCATGCTTCCGTAGAGTATTCTAACTGCCAAACTCGACCTCTCATGCCCAAATCCGAAAGGAATTTTCTCTATCTTCCCAGCACTGGATCATGAGTGCAAGATTCATTGTTTACAGCCTAAAAACGAAACTAGCCAGCTCCCACACTTTAAAGAGCTGTATATGGTCATTGCTCAGCAATCCTGACACATCGTGGAACAAATATTTGACCTTTTTGTCTGGAAACTCTAAAGGATAAAGATATATGGTCAATTTCGCTGGCCATAGTGGCAAAATCCAAACTTTTAACCAAACAAGCAAAAATTCTTTCCTATGACCACGATGCACATCTAGTATTAAAGCTCTTTCACGGTAGCTGGGCCTCTAAACTCTACGCCCCAAAAATATTACCGCTCTATCTTTCATCGCCTATGAAACCTTATGTAAAAGATCAATTAATGAGACTATGTTTTGGCCTAATTCCACTGATGGCATATAAGTTCGGCCAAGGATACAAGAAGGCCGCCTCCACTAAATGCCGCTTCTGCAACCAGGAGGAGGAAAACCTGATTCACATTTTGTGCATTTGTAGATGCTTACTAGCCCAAAGAACTTTTTGGCTTCGCCCGATTTGGGTCTTTCTTAACATCAGTACATGCCAAGAAGCACTGGAAGCATTTATGAGGGGCGACTCACCTCAGATGGCGACGCGCTTTGTAAAATTTATATCTGAAATTAACTCTTTGCTACCACCAGATGATCAAGAATGAACTCTAACTCCTCAAAATTGATTCTTTTTATCCTACGTGTCTACTGTCTTTTTTATCAGAATTGATAAGTGTCCCTTTCTAACTTTTAACTATGACTGTGTAAATTGCAATGATTTTAATTAATTGTGCAACTAAATTCTTTACTCACTTACCTGCTTTACAGAGGATGCCACCCCCAGTGTTTTTGTGTCTGTACATGCCTAGTAGTGTGTAGGGTATTTTGGGTGTGCCATTCTATGTTTGTCTACTCTGTAAGGTGAGTTTCATGTAGGAATATGGCATCAGAAACATGCTGTACGCTACACCTCTAGACATGGTTACGCTTATTCAGAGAGTTTAGTCCACAAACATTTAGAGAAAGTAATTTCATGTCAACCATCTTGGTTTTAGGGATTTGGGATGTGTCTCTCAGCAATGGGAAGCCTAGGTCCCAGGGAAGTGGGGTTAGAGTATCACCCCTCTAGTCCAATCAACTCCAAAGCATTTGGATAAATGGCCACAACTCCATGCAGTGGAACCCCTGGTAGTAATAGTGAAGTTAGGGATGGCATGCAGGGATTTCCTACTATTGAGGAAACGTATAAAGCTACCTATACTCCAGTGTTGTGCCTCTTGCCGGCTGTGGCTGACCTGTAGGAAAAATTGAGGTAAAACCATTTAAATAACATGGACCAAGAGGATTCAACTGTTTTATCCGCTCCCTGCAGAGACCAGCACATGTACGCCCACATTCAGCTGGAGGAGTTACCCCCCTGGATTGTGCAGCATGGAGGATTGACCACCAGGCAATGGTCCAGTTCTAAAGTTAGATGTTAGAGGAGTGTGCTCCTCCAGGCCCCCGCAGCCCAATCCATCCAGAGGCTTGGAGGCAGGCGAGCTGTCCACAGCGACAACTGGGGATGTGAGAGGGGTGGGCATCTAGGAGTCACCCCCGTTACAGGGAACCTGTCGTAACAGGTGCTGGAGATGTGTCCTTGCCCATGTTGCAAAGGTGCTGAAGAATATCGCACTTCATCTCCTGTGATGAGGTTTCAGCACTCCGCATGTCCATGCGATGCATAGTGTTACAAGAGAGAGGCCCTACTACAAGTAGATTATGTGCTCCTGAAACACCTAGTCAGCTTTGTTCCTGGCAGCTTTGAGTAAAGTCTCTTTTTCAATAAGAAAATAGATATGGGTCAAGATGCTAGGAATGGAGTCTGAGCACCCAGAGGCTGAGGCCACCCTATGTGCCCGATCAAGGGCAGGCGGGGTGGCGTTGCCGTCTCCATCAATGGTTTGGAATAGTCCTACCGTAAACATTATGTTGCTGCCCTCTGCCCCACGAGATGCTCCTCATATTCGTATATTGATTTGGTGGGTCGGTTTTCTAAGTCCTCTTGTTCGATGTTCTGTTCTTCAAGAGTTGTCACTTTCCTCCATAAGAGTGCCTGATCCTCCAATCTGGCGTCTACAGGTCATCCACCTATCCTCTTATCTCGGAGAGCTCCTTTCTGAGGTTTTTAATGCAGTTCTTAAGTCCTTTTTTATTGCCTCAATCTCAGAGCAAATCCCTTGGAGAAGATGGTCCATGTAATCTTGGGAAATAAGTACTGGTGGCCTGTTCCCTAGTGGCACTATCTGTGTGGTATCTTCCTTTTCAGAATCTGCAGGCAGGAATTTGCCTCACAGGAAGGTTACTGGTGTACCCGTGAGAGATTTGGGGAGCAGCATGATGACCAAAGAGCTAACTTCAGGCAGAGGAGAGTTGGGTCCATTTGTCACTTCTCTGCCGCATACTGAACTATGAATATGATCTCCCCCTGGTCTACGCAGGCACGTGCCCAACAGTAGTGTTTAATGCTTGCAGGGTCCCGGGAAAGTATGTGGAGGCAGTCCACAATGGCCGCTGGCATGTGACAGGCTGGAGGGAGCGCAGTATGCATGGATATACACTTCCAATGCACTGCCTTGTATGGATCCTGTTTGTACAGTGCAGAGAGGGTAAGCAGGTGATATTCGCAGGTCTGTCATGGCGATTTGTGCATATCTGAGGGCTTGTCGCCCCAACATCTTGCTGCAATCCGCATGCACCCCCTTCCAGTAACACAGTCCAAGTGGTGGATCTTGTCAAGGCCACCAGGCTGCGCCAGGTGAAGAAAGCTGCAGTTCAGGGACAGCCGCTATGAAGGAGGAGAGGGCTCACTCCCACCCCAGGTGAGCACCACTGGTCCGTGCAGCAGCTAAGGGATGCAGCGCTTAGTGGGTGCAGGGGCACTCTCTGTCATGATGCAGGTATGCCCTTTGCTACATGTTAGGAACACTCCAAGTTGTTAGGTAGCACCACCTCAGTGAGGACCGAGACTGGTTCGGTGCCAAAGCGCTAAACCACACCCCCTGTGGTGCCAGAATATTAGAATTGAGGGTGTGCTGTTGCCGGGCATCTCACCTCCATTCTGGCTCCTGGGCCCTCAGCTGTGTACATCCGTGCCCTCCTGGGGCCTCGGAGTTAAGGAGAATGTAGGGTCCTCTGGCCACAGTAGGGCATACCTCTGTGCTCCTACTATGATGTCACATTCATTACAGGCTAGGTGGCAGGGCATCTGCAGGCAGGGAGCTGCGGCAGCTGCTAAGGCCACCTTCTTGTTCAGTGGCCCAGCGCACAAGAGTCCATCTTACTAAGGTCACCACTCCCTCGTGTTCCCCAGTTTCACAGTTCTTTCTAATGCAGCAGGCGTCAAGGGCATCATAAGACCATGATAAATCTCTCAAGGTTTTCAGGGGCTGGTGTTGAGTCTTGAAGTCCACCAGAGAGTGCCAGGCGAGTGAGCTCACTGACCAGAACACTCTCATTCACGCTGGGGTTGGCATAGAAAAATCCACTCAGGCCTCTCCCAGACATGGAGAAAAACGCAGGAGTGCCTCACCTTGCTTTCCCAGCGATTATGCTGGCCCCTGTGCAGTCGATGGCGCTGGGATCACCACAAGGGACCGGAGAGCTGAGAGCTCACATCCTACGCCACTGCCAGGCAAACTATGCCCGCATTAAAAGCTTTTAACATGATTTTGATCAACATCTACAAATTTACATTAAAGTGTGTCAAATTAATTGATGTTCAGACGTTGATGGTTGCACCTAAACATGATACTAGACCTTACCAATTAGAATGTATAACAATTTTACATGGAATAAATCTATTCAAATTACATTAAATTAGGCTAATTTAAAGTAATTAAGAAACCGTATCCTGGGAAGAATGCTATTGTTAGCCCTAGTCAAATCTAATATTAAATATCTTATTTTGGTTTTAGAGATTAGAGTATGCACATTCAATCATTATCTAACAATTGCCTGCCATTTTTTGAGCCTTGTTTGTGATTGTCTTTGAGCATACCTTCAGTGTGGACTAACAGTGCCTGTACAAATTAATTCTTAAATAAAGGCAGACAGCATGGAGGAAGGATATGTTGTGGCTATCTGGTATAATCAAGCTAGATTGTTATAAAAGAATTCCCTATTGTGTGGTACAATAATTCAGGTTGTTTGTTGGGGGGTTGTAAGCCCCACTCAGACAACAACCACAATTCTTACGAGGATGTACCACAAAAGTCCCTAAATTAGTTTGTGCTCTGGTAGCTTCGCGCAGAGCATTCAGGCTTCACTCAGAAGCAATGTGTAAAGTATTTATACAGCACACAAACAGTATTAAAGTGAAAACACAACACAAGAAAGTCCCAAACCAGTTTAGAAAGTTGTGCAAGTTTTAATAAATAAAATAATACCAGAACAACAAAAATCCAATTAGTAGAACAGGAGATATTCAATTTTAATATTGTAGGTAAAAATAGTGCCAAAAAGCACATAGCGTTACTCGTGGTCATCTGGTCATCGCAGACTGGGGTAAATGGCCACAAGTTCAGGCCGAATACAATGGAGTGCAGGCCAGATACAGGGACCAGGTTAGGTCAGCTGAAAACGTCACCTCCTCAAAGTCAGGCGCTAGGAGTTCCTTTTTGTATTGGAGGAGGCTTCGAGGATAGCATCGCAGATGGTGGTCAGTGTAGTGTGAAGTGTCGGGTTCAACAGAGTGTGGTAAATAAAATATTACCCTGGCTGAATTTCTAGGCATTAACAATTAGCATGCATCAAGTGAGAAACAGAGTCCGTGGTATCTGAGTTAAAAATGGGCTTTATTCCAATAACTCGAGTCAAAGGGAGAATATGTTCCATCACCACAGAGGTTCAGGAAGAGTCTTCTAACATTTAATAACAAAACATTATATTATATACTTTTCACTCCTTGTACATAGGAGCAGGCGCAAGACAGAAAATGAGATAAGAGCATGTGGGTGTACATGAGGGTGTGTACTTTGATGAGTCATAGCGAGGTGATAGGTAGGTGTCATAGGTGGGTGGGTACTTAGAGGAGGAGTTGGCATGACCAGCTCGAACTGTGCCCTAATTGTGCAACTTTGAGCATGACGTGCAATTGACGTGTAACTGGGAGGAGGCTGACTTTCAACCTAGCAGAGAGATCTTTTATGTCAAGGCGACCAGCACATCTAGTACAACTGATATCTAGAGTCAGCAAGCAAAAGAAGCAAAGGTTGTTCGTCACTAAAAGACAGAGAGGGCATATTTATTCTTTGCATGAGCTTTCTATGGGTGCAAGCACTGTGATTTACTTAAATGGAGACAAGAATGGCTAGGCCTATCTCCCTCGGACGGGTTCTGTTTACTTTTCCTCACCGGGCAGATATGTGACTCCGTACAGCAGACAGATAACTGTTATTCATAAATAATACTGTCTTGGCAGGCCTCTTGCTGGGCTTCTCTCGGCTGAGCTAGAAGTATGCGAGGTCAGAGGGACGTAACTGCAGCTTCAGTGTGTCAGGAGTCATGAAACACCCTTATTTCAGAAAAGTGGCTCGGGCTGCGCCACAAAATGGGTTCATTAGAATATTTATTTAACAGTGCACAATGCAATGCAAATACATGGGCCTTATGCTAACTTAATGTTTGGGAGACTTGATGACTTGACTTGCAGGACATGATTGCAGAGGCCTAGTGATTCAGGCCACTACGGGAAATATGCATGGGTTACATGCACATGACATGTAACATAGGGTATATGTAGTGGACATATTTGGTCATATTTGGTCAGGCAAAATATCATTTTCCTCAAGAGCCTCACGTTGAAGGTCATCACAAGTGGCTTGGTGCAAACGGGCCTGTTCATAACCATGAAGAGCCTAAAACTTCCGGATTGTACAGTTTTTCACAGGAGGCACTCAACTGATGCCAGTCAAGAGTCCTAGGCTTGGTGATGCACCTCTTGGGGATCAGGAACTCGCTTCAGCAGGGCTCAAGAAGGTCCAGTTACAGGTCCAGACAGGCCCTGTGCAGCTTGGCAGCTCCAAGGAGACATCTGGAGCTTGCTGTGCTTGTGTGCTGTGTTTATTCACAATATTAACTCCGTTCTTGAAGTAGGATTAATCAACAAGGAGTTTTCTCTGATGGGTGATTTTAATTTTCACCTAGAAAACTCAGATGACATTGATACGGAAATCCTATCCAAAACACTTGAAAGTTTTGATTAACCCAACTGGTGAAGTATCCCACCCATTCAGTAGGACAGACATGATGGATGGTCTGATTTCAAACAACCCCATAGTGATCATGAAATACCACATTCCTTTATCATGGCCTGACGACCATGCAGCCTTGTTCGATATAAAGCTTAAAACCTTATCCAACTTTAACAAGCCGCCTAATCACAAGACTGCCACATGTGCCTGGAACAAAGTACATAGTGAGTTCCTTAATAAAACTCTTTTGGGCACTTTGCCTTGCACTACAGATAACCCAGAAGTGATGCCTCAAATGATACCAATTTGCTACAATCCTCCATAACCCTTACGGTTCCGGTTAAAAAGTCTACTTCTAGAATAAACAAGCCTTCCGCTCTTTGGTTTACTGAGAAACTCTGACTTAAAAAACAGGTCTGTAGAAGAGAGGAGAAAATGTGGAGTAAGGACTTACCCTCAGATTCATCAAGGCCACATTCTGCGAATTCCAAATTGCCAAAATTACCGAATCGCAACTTAGAATTCGCAGAATGGGATTCATGAAGAAATGCGATTAAAAAAAGCGAATCGCAATCGGCCGCAATTGCCGATTGAGATTTTGCCAAAATCGCATAAAAATCGCAGAATCGGCCGTTTTCCATGTAGATATTGCGAACTCGCTATTACCGAAATCGCAAATTGCGAACTCGCTAATAGCCAATACTGATGTGGAGGAAGTTGAAAGGCGACTGGGTGCGTCCGGCCGGAGGCGCCACGGACTTATTGTACTGTACCAGCATGGCCATGCTGATGACACAAGCCTGCCCTCCTCACAAACATGGGGATGTATGAGGAAATACAGCTCTCATGTGATATAACAAATAGATATATACATTTTTGTGAAAAAAACAATAAGATTTAATAGTCACAAGTTAATCTGACTCATGTCATTATTTCATTTGTCATGCATGAGTGCAGTGTTGTGTGAGGGGAATGGGTGCACTAGAAACAGTTCATTGTGATTTGGTTACGGCGCCTGTGTCCTTCAGCAGGATTCCCCCAGTGTGCATGAGGCACAAGTGCAGGTTGGTGGTTTTCCCCTTCCGACTCACTGCCAGAGATCTCCACAGGCATCCACAGCTTGGTAGCAATGTTGTGGAGTATTGCACATACGGCCACGATGCGGCAGCAGACCTCAGGCTGGTATTTGAGGGCCCCACCAGTCTAGTGTAGAATGTGGAATCGGCTCTTTAAAAGCCCAAATGTCCGCTCAATGCAATTTCTAGTGCGGATGTGTGCAGCATTGTAACGCCGTTGCTGTGGTGTGGCAGGGTTGAGGTATGGGGTGAGGAGGTAGTCACGGAGACCGTAGGCGCTGTCACCTGAATGAAAGGAGAGGAGGGTGAGTGCCTGTTATGCGCAGCTACATGGTCGCGATGTACTGTTTGTTGGCATGTGTACTTACCTAGAAGGTGTCCTTCGCCAAAGTCTCCCCTGGCCAGTCGTGTGTGCATGCCGCTGTGCCGGAATATGAAGGAGTCATGCATGCTCCCCGGGTATTGTGCCACTATGTCCGTGATGATTGTCCTAGCGTTTCACACCATCTGGATATTCAGTGAGTGGTAGGACTTGCGGTTCCAGTACATGTATTCTGTCTCTGCAGGTGGGCAGATGTGGATGTGTGTACAGTCAATACATCCAATTACATGGGGGAATTGCGCAATGTTGTAAAATTGTAGCTTGGTTTGATTCACGTCCTGTTGGGTGGTTGGGAATGTGATGTAATGGTGTAGGCGGGTCAGCATGGCCTCCAGGAAACTACTTAGGCAGCGGGACATTGTGCTCTGGGAGATCCCCCCTGCAACAGCAACTATCCCCTGGAAGCTTCCAGAGGCCAGGAGGTGCAGGTAGCACAAGACCTGGACATGGGTGGGCACGGCATTGGTCCTCCTCATTGGGTGCTGCATCAAGGGGTCAAGATCCTGGATGAGCTTTGTAATCATTGCCCCATTCAGCCGGTACTTTGAGTAGATTTCCTCCTCAGTCTGGCCCAGTAGTGTGATCTGCTGGCGGAAAATTCGCTCCTGGATCCTGCGTCTGTTCCTTGCTGCAGCCTGGATCCTTCACCGCCTAACTACCATGTAGAGTCCTGGCATTGTGAATGTCCTCATGCTCCTACTGTGTCTCCTTAAGTGTGTTTGGTCAGCCACGCACCTGCCGCTAGTTTGAGAAAAGTTTTTTTATTTTTTTTATTTGAACTTTATGGTTACCACCTGGTTTGAGTTCTCCTTAATTTGCGCGTCGCAAATAGTGATTTTGTGGTTTTTCGCTAATTGCGATGTTTCATGCATTTGGTTTGTGAATATTTAGCGAATTCGCAAATGTAATCGCAGGATCATTGGGATCTCGCTAATTCCGATTCGCTAAGGGGGTTCCACCTAGATTCTGCTAATTTAATTGCGAAGTCACTAAATCTATTTTGCGAATTCGCAATATGGTCAGTTTTCTTTTCATGAATTGCGGTTCATGGAATTGCGATCGCAATAGCTAATTCACAGCTATTGCGATCGCAATTTGTGTTGATGAATCTGGCTGTATGACACTTTAGAAAGAGGAAAATATTAAATCTGTTTGATCAAATATAAATCTCTTCTTATTAAAGAAAAATATACATACTTCACGCAAAAGATCATAGCATCTGATAACTCTGCTAAAGAAATCTTTAAGGTGGTTATGAACTTAACTTCACGTCTCAAAAATACAATCTCAAATTAGAACCAGAATTTCTGTGACAGCATGGCTGACTTTTTTTAGATAAAGTGGTACAAATGTTTAACAAATATAACCAATTTTCCTCCTCTATCTCTGATTTAACTCCACTCATACTCGGGACTGCAGTTGCACCCAAAATTTCTCGGTATCTCATCCATATCCACATCTTATGTCACTTCTCTCATCATTTCTATTAAATCAGGTCGCCAAGGGACCCTTGCCCACATCTATCACTAAACAGGCTGAAGATACAAAAGCATTTTGTCTAACAAATACTTTTAACTCCATCGGGATATCAGGAACATTTCCTAAAATTTGGAAAGAAACGTCCATGCTGCCCTTACTGAAAAAGACCGATTTGTATCCTAACATCCTTAACAATTATAGGCCAATATGCTGCCTATCTTTTTCTGGAAAAATTATAGAAAACGCTCTGAATATGCAATAACCCAATTCCTGACTGATCACTTTTTACTTGACACTACCCAATTTGGATTTAGAAGTGTCATAGTACCAAAACCGCTCTGTTTAAAAAAACTGAAGAAATTAGATCCATAGTCAATGGTCCCTGTCCTGTTGGCCTAAGGAACTCAGCCCTCTTCCAACTCCACTCGGCAAGGCCAGAAATCTCAGTGGATTTATGGACAACAAACTCACCTTTGGACTCCAGGTAAATGAAGTTACATCCTCGACATTTTATGCCCTTAGGTTTTTTTAAAAGATCCTTTTGTAGATTCCAGTGTTTGTCGAAAAGAATTTCATCAGTGCAATTATTCTTCCTAAGATCAACTACTGCAATGCTTTAGTTTATACATCAACATACATCAGCAACACCTAAATAAGCTGCATTTTCTGCAAAATGCTTCTGCCATTATGGTAACCTGGACTCCCAAATATCAATCAGTGGCTCATGCCATCAAACATCTTTATTGGCTGCCTGTCAGGCAATGTATTAAATTTAAAGCTCTTTGCCTTGCCCATAAACCCCTGCATGGAGTTGGCGTGGAACTTCTCAGGCATGCCTTCCAATGGAGTGTTCCAGAAAGATACCTGCGATCCTCAGGCACTCAAAAACTGGTAGTTCACAGATTCAGGAGAACTAACTGGGGAGGTTGTGGCTTTGTGAACTCCACTGCCAAAGAATTTTCATTAGATGAATTCCAGACCTTCCTCATTTTAGAATTTTTTTTTAAAAAACCTGGTTATTCCCTAAGTAAACCATCTTTTCTTGGTCTCTATGGACTAGCAGCTTGATACCTTTGGGTAATTGTTCACACTAAATAATTCCTATTAAAATAACATATTGGCAGGTCAGCCAACTGACCCTTGGGGTCTCTCAGGTAGCCTGGGATGAAAGGAGCAGGCCTGGTCTTCCTTCTCAGGGAGTAGGACAGTCCTCAAGCAGCAGGGCAGCCCTCTGGGGAAGAAGGAATCTCAAGCATCAAACATCAAGGTACTCCTTCCTCTATAATGTACACAGGTCTAGAAGTGAACTCAAGAGTGGCTGTGGAGGTCTAATATGTTTATACCTGGTGCCAATTAGAGAATCTGATGCCTGCTGCCTGGAGCTGATAAGAGCTGAGTGCCCAAGGAGAGCTGGATCCGTAGCACGTGTTTGCCTTTCTCAGGGAACACTTCCTCTACGGCCCTTCTGATAATAGTAGCCCAAGCAGTCAACAAGGTATGCAGAGTGCCTCAAGAAACTGTAGTTGCAAGTTGCTCTACTACATGGTGTAAGGCTTTTCAATTACATTTTAACCATGTTAGAAATTTAAATATTCTCGCTGTCATTTATAAGGTGCCATCTTGCTGCTTTAATGATATCCTGTGTGATTATTTTAGATGTGCTAAGAAACAGGTGGACCCTTTTGTAATAAGTACTTTTAGTGTCCATTCTTCTTAGTGCTGTGTGTGTGAGATTGTGAAGAGTGAACTAGGTTTTCTGTTACCATGATGCCCCTGTACCCCTTTCAGAGATTTTAATAACCTAAAAGCAATAATTTCAATTCAACTTTGCATTAAGTGGAGTTGTGTGGGACAATAATAGCCCGCCTTTCACATTAGGTGCTGGTGCATTGAATTAAGTTCACCCAGGTCACCTGTGGATGGGAAAGCAAACCATGTAAAGCTATGACAGAGTCATATCTCAGGCAACAACTGCCACCTAACTTGGGACTCGTATCCTATGGTTGTGGCTTAAGTAGTTCCTTCACTAACCACGCATATGAACAATTATTACATCCTTGCAGAGACATCAATAGCAATCATGGTTACCTACTACTGGTAATAAGGAAGCACCTATTTTTTATGGATTTGTCAAGCTTGACTTTTAAAATGGTTTTTCCATATTCTGTGGGTTTTCTAAATCCATGATTCCATTTTGCCAATTGAATCCATTCACCATGTAATCACCTATATAGGAGTAAATTACAGGAAAGCAATCATTCAGCATATCAAATCTTGAGGTGTCCTCAATGAACATGTTGTCCTCTCAGGACGGCGCCACCTGTAGAGGAGTGCAACTTCTGGGGAAGTATATTGCATGTATTTACACTAGTAAACATGACATGCCTTCACAAGTACAGAATGAGCTTGGTGTGGCACCAGGTCTATACTGAGGTATGAAACTACAAGGGAAACGTTTCCACAGTCTCCTGTAATATCCTAAGTAATATAAATGGAGAAGCATCAGTTGAGTACATTTGACAGAAGCTAGAACCTGCTCCAGTTCAATACTATGAATATGAGCTACCTAAAATATTTGTGTATTACTACAACCCCAGAGGGTTGTGATAACTTAAGTGCACTTGATGTTGACCATTTTTTAATCCTAAAGGCGAATTTCGGTTTAAACAGAAATGTACAACAGAAGGAAAGATGAAGCAGAGAGAGAAAGAAAAAAGATGGGCTGGATCACCCATATCTAGGGAATCCAGATGGGTGGTTGCAGTTTGAGGGACAATGATAAGGTTAAAAAGCCTGAATGGTATCAGCATTCTGATAGTCGCTATGTGCCTTCTTTTCAGGACACTGACAGTAATCATATCCAGAGAGGGAGTTGATCTGAGTATTGAAGAAAGAAGGAGAATAGCAGAAAACATGCAGCTGGATGCGAAACTGAAGTCAGTGCAAAAAGGGAGTAGAAAAGATCAGACTCCAACTAAAAGAAGAAAGCGTCAGGACTTCTAAAAAAACATGCCAATACAGCTACAAGTCCCCCTGGCAAAAAATTGGAATAAAGAAATTAAATCGAAGATCATTGTCTTTGGTAAATATTGTTTGGAACTATACAACCAACTCTATATGAACTATTAATTAAGTGGTGCATCTGTGCTTTTTTCTAAATTCTAAATTGTTAAATTCCCGAGGGAATGGGCACTGTGACAGTGGGTGCCGTTCGGTGTGCACACTGACCCCCGTAAGAATAAAAGGGGTATAAAATTTGGGAGTGATAGTAGGTTAGGTGCTGGCAGTGAGAAGGTTCCATTGTCTTCCTAAAACTCTGTTTGTATTCTTTACCCTTCACTAGCACTAACCGACTCCATATCTGCATAATTATTAGACAAGGTTGAGACTCTATAATTGCTTTAGAGCTGAACCATGCTTGGTTTCAAAGATAGATGCCAGGAGTCAGCTCAAGACCTGTTTGCCACTGGTGTAAAACCAAGTGGCACAAGCATCCCGATAACAGAGGGCTTGAAAATCAAATTCCAGAAGTTAGAAAAATTCAAGAAACATGAAATGTCCAAATGGTGGGATGGTACCACCCTGGAGAAATATATTGAAAATGAGAAAATACCCAGGGGCCTCAGAATTTAAATTTTTCCTACTTTTGAGAAACTTGACAAGGAGCAGTTAGAGGACTGGGAGGGAAATCTTAAAAACGCCTCATTTAACATGATGCGAATTCTGATTAAGAATGTGGAAAAAAAGGGAGCAAAGTTACAACAGGAAATTGAGGAGCTTGAGAAAGAAATAGAGAAGTCGGATCTCAAAAAAACAGTTAAGGAAAATGATGCCATCTTAGACGGGATCCTTGAAGGTCATCAAATATACTTAAGAGACAAGAAGGTTAAAAAAATTAAAAGGGACGACAAAGATTATAAGGACGGGAGAGTATATACCTTCTCCCACAGATATGATAATGTCAAGACATCTGGGGAGGGCAAAAGACCCAGAGAGGAGAGTATGGAATTAACCTCCGCCAGTAGCATAACCTCTCTTTCATCTGCAACTAGTTCAGTGACTACAGAAGAATCAGCAGGGACAATGGAGACTGAGAACAGATCCAATAATTTTGTATTGGAAATGGAAAGATTACGGTTGGGGGCAAGAATGGCACCGAAAGATCAAAAACAAGGAGGGGGGGACGTTGGCAGAAGAACAGGCAGAAACAACAATACAAAAACAAATCAAGAGGCAGTGGGTAGGATGACCAGGTCCAAAAAAATAGGGATCTAGTTGACCCTATTGATATGGGGGACACTGGTACTAAGATGCCAATGATTGTGGTGTTGTCTAAAGATGATATTTCGGTTTTGAGTAAAGGACTGGGTTTTTGCCCAAATCAAATGGGGGGTTATGTTGATTTATTTGTTGACCTGTCAAAATTTATCCGATTGTTAAAACTTAAGGACCATTTTATACGGAACCCCTCCACTTGTACAAACCCTCTGATTGAGACTGTTCCCTCAACTCATACTGTACATGAAATAAATGTGATTCAAACTATGATGTCTGTTGAATTGGAAACATCTATTGATATTGACTAATTCGGACAGAATTGGAAATTGTGGATAATATATCGCTAGATAGTGGCTTGAAAAAGAGGTCAAAATTCATTCCAGTAGGCACACATCCCAGCATAGACATCTCTAAAGATAGGGTGAAAGAAGGTTTCCATCGTCTCTTAGAATAACCGACTCGCCTCAACCAACGTAAGCATAACTTGACATTGAATGAAAATGTAGCCTTAAAAAGCTTGAAATCTGACCCCTCTATTGTTATACGTGCTGCAGATAAAGGGGGGAATGTGGTGCTGATGGGAAAGAAAAGCTACATGAGAGAAATAGATTGTCAACTGGCAGACACATCTTTCTACACTAAGCTTCCAGGTAATCCAATTAAGGCTTTAAGCACCCACATCAATATGAGACTTGTGGAATGGCGGGAGGTGGGTCTGTTAAGTGAAGAGGAGTGTAGATACCTTACAGTTTTGGAACCATCATTTCCGTGTATCTATGTGTTGCCCAAAATACACAAGGGAGGCCCCTTTACACCGGGCCGTCCAATCATCTCTGGAGTTAACACACCCACAGAAAGACTCTCAGAATATGTGGATCTTTATATTCAGCCTATGGTACAAAACCTGCCAGCTTATATAAAGGACACAAAGGATATCTTGGGCAAGTTTGAGGGCTTTGAGTGGTCAAACACACTGAACTTTGTAACCCTTGATGTCACAAGCTTATATACTTGTATCAAAAAAGAATTTGGTGTGAAGGTATTACAGCACTATTTGGGCCAGAGAACGGCAGCCCACTACTCACATAATGAGGTCCTACTTGAGGTGACGGATATCATCTTGTAAAAAAACTTTTTCCTCCATGACTCAGATTGGTACCATCAGATTCAGGGCACAGCGATGGGTTCCAGGTTTGCTCCTGCTTATGCCGGGCTCTTCATGGGCTGATTTGAGAGGGAGCATGCCTGGGGCCGTCATGCAGCAGGGTGGTTAGAGCATGTAATTTTTTGGGACAGGTACGTCGACGATGTTGTTATGCTTTGGGATGGACCTGTCCCAGCCCTGATGTCATATTACACCTACCTCAATGACAACCCCTTCAACGTCCGGTTTACCATCAATCACAGCAAGAATGAGATTGACTTCTTGGACATCTCATTCTTTATACAGGAGAATCACATCCAGAGTCGCACACATAGAAAGACGACTGCCTGTAACAGTACACTGCACTTTCAAAGTTCGCATCCCCAACATGTCATCAACAATATCCCGTATGGGGCAATGATCCGTATGCGACAAAACTGTAGCACAGAAGAAACTTTTATATCAAACCTTCATGAGACAGAGAAGCGCTTTTTAGAGAGAGGGTATCCTGTGGATATCCTAACCAAATCACGCAGAAAGGCATTGAAAATCCCTAGGACAGCGACTTTAAGAACAGAATCAAATAAAAGGTCACAGAAGGCTCCAATAGCATTCAATAATCAGTTCAATGATCACAGCAGTATGGTGTATAATATTCTTAGAAAAAATTGGCACCTTCTAGTGGATATACCAAGCTTACAGGGAACATTGGCTGGGAGACCAAAAGTGACGTATAGACGGGGACAAAACTTACGTAACATGCTATGTCCCAGCTACGTAACTACTGCGAAAAAAACAACCTGGCTCAACTCAAACACACTAGGATTTTACACATGTAGAGAGTGCAACATTTGTAGGCTGGGTCCAAACTTTAGTGCCATTTGGGCACCAGCTAGTGGTTGGGCTCCTGTAGGAGTCCACTCGCCAGGGTTCCATATGGGCGTCACATCCTGTGCGCCAAGGTGGGGGGAGGGTATATATGCCTCCCCCGCCCCTCCTGGCATCCTCTGTTGCACCAGCCACGCCCTCATGAGAGGTCGCTCGAGCATCCAGCTGCCATCGGGAAGAAGGTTAGTTGTTGTCAACCTCGCCAATTACGAGGCTCTGGCCGGGGGTTGATCATCGATCCCCACCCAACCTTTCCGACGATTAGGTGTTGGGTGTGCGGTGGCCGGGCCGGGTTGGTGTCCCGAGGAGATTAACGTCCCGGGGAGATTAACCCCACGGCCCATTATCGGACCCCATGGCAGTCGATAATAACTCACAATCCCGGCGACGGGCCAGTGTCCTAGCGTCACAACCTCCCCTCGCAACCAGGGTCCGTGCAGTGAGCATCCTGCAAATCATATCCCCGATGCTGCTGCGCATCCGGCCAGCATGGGCCTCCAGCGTGTGTGCACAGTTTGAAGTTGTAGGGGAGGTGGAGTCCCGGTTATGATTGCCCGTCAGATGGCAGGAACGAGGCTGGGGAAAGCATCTATGTTGGGGATACGGAAGCTTCCTCCCCTCCTCCAGAATGTGAATGCCCTGACCAGTGTCTCTGAGGAGAACTCCTGATGCTCGGGGTTCGTGAAGTGAGCGCCTCGCTTCTCTCGTCCCGACCCGCTGCACGGCCGGCATGGGCCTCCCGTGTGTTAGGGTCTGGATTGTGGGAGGGACTGCGTGAGATGTGCGCAATCCCACCCCCCTACCCACACAGCCACGCACTGATGGATATCTCTATTATTATGTGGGCAGTGACTGGAGGCTTGGCTGCGGAAATCCCACCAAGACTCTTCCCAAAACCAGTTTTATCCCCCGGTCTAACTCTTTTATTTTGCTTCTTAGGATCCCATGACGGGGAGAGGGCATGGCGTAACGGCCAGAGCTGAAGTCCTTGAAGCAGAAGAACCGAGTTTAAATCACCCACCCTATGCGCCCACTAAAAATGAATGTGTGCTCGTGTGAAGCGCTCCGATCCAGTCGGGGTGAGTTAGCGCTATACATTTTCTTGGTTTAAAAATTGCTCTGGGTGCAATTGTGTTAACAGAGTTCACCGCTGCCCCCCTCCCGCCTCTATCGCGAATAAGGTTACCCAGGCGTGGGGGACAATGTGCCGAGTTAGAGTAGCGGGCCAGGTGTTGCCACTAGCGGGGATCTGAGGCGCCATTGCAGACGGATGTAGGGGTATCTGGCCCCGCCAGCAGCCAACCATCTCGGGGTATTAGCGCCTCATGACCCTATTCAGACTACGATCCTCCCGCTCTTCTAGGGCACGCCTTGGGCAGTTCACAAACCTGGCCCTCCAACTG
The DNA here is from genome assembly GCF_964261635.1 of Lissotriton helveticus. Lineage (NCBI taxonomy): Eukaryota > Metazoa > Chordata > Amphibia > Caudata > Salamandridae > Lissotriton > Lissotriton helveticus. The sequence continues at coordinate 284,861,602 of NC_136060.1, forward strand.
GTTGGGCTGTCTCCGTGTCATGGTACGGGGTCCCGGTACCGCAGGCACCAGGTTAACTAGGTGAGTGCGGCTTTGTTGAGTGGGCATCGGAGGGGGGGCATTGAGCAGGGAGATTCAGGCGGCAGTTTTCATGCCACCCGGTGTGACAGCGGCGGTGCAGGGTCACGGCAGTGGAGATTCGGCTGTGCCTGCTTGGCACTGGTGGCCCGCTCCAGCCGGCACACGCCACATGAGTTGGGGACCAAGGTCCTTCGAGTGTGACCTATGCTGAGATCCCTCTCCCAAGCACCTTCTAATACCTCATGGGCAAGGTGCCAACCTCATTTTCAATGCAATCATAAGCAAACGGCCAGGCAGCAGTAATATCGGAAGCCGTCGGCGCTGCGTGACTACTGGTGCAGCAGTTACGCTTGTTTTGGAGACAAGATGGGGCACTTGCACCCAAACAGGCCAGTTTTTGAACTGCAAAACCTTTATTGAATCCCGGCTCTACATCTAGCATTTCTGGGTAAATCACTTATTTCCCCTAACAAATCTGAATCGTATCTGGCAGTGCGCCCAATCCGATTTGCATTGCAACCAGGTGGAAGGTGCCTTCAGGACCTATGCTAAGCAAAGATTTAAGCTTAAGTGTTGAGGGCATACAACGTTCCCTGGTCTTTCTGAGGGGCTCTAATAGGGTAGGATGACCCAGCGGCAAGGGGCAGCTAGGGTAGTTTATGTGTGCATTATAGACCATGAAGCCAGGTATGCATCGCGGGGCTCTGCTCACACTAAAGTGGGCCAAGATCACACAAAGCGTAGGATGAGAGTGCGGGGACTGTCATTTATGGCGATGTATGAGAATATGCCAGAGGTAGCGATTATGACATCACAAACTTGATCAGTTAAAATATCATGGTTCATCGTTTGTCCCAATATAGACGATAGTTACGGACAGGCTCCCGTTTGCAAGGAATAGTTATTTTGTCTCATTCGCATAATGCCTCTTTCGCAGTATAACGCGGTCTGTCTCTGTAAAAGGATGAGCCTTTCACCCCTCCTGGGGGCATGCGTCACCAGAGGAGTCTCCAGTGGTCATGGGGAATTCTGCACAGTGCTTTTAGAATGTCACGGAGCATTAAGGGCATGTTACTACCAAAGTGGTCCCAAAGTTGGGGTTAAACTGGGCTGGAACAGAAAGTTACCGCACAAATAGGCTACAATGTATTAAAGAACATTTTGCATTCCCAGTATTCTAGAAAGGGCAGGTATTGATGCATATTGTTTTCCTCCTGTTCCGACTGTCTTGTCTGCTCCCTGGTATACTAGCAGAATATTAGGGTGGCTGCCCACTGAAGCAATAGGTGGATAGGGCATGGGTGCATGTGGCACATCTGTTAATGGTGCAGGATAATTATTGTTTTACTTTGGAAACAAGGGTCCCATGCCCAAGTTCTGTCTTTTGGCTGTCGGCTAATAGAGCTGTAGGACGGTGGCCCGATTGACCTAGTGAGTTATGTAATCACTTTGATGTCATGATGAGGTTTGGTAGCACAGGGTAATAGGAGCAGATGATACTAAGTCTCTCTCGTTTGGACAATACGAAGGATAATTATAATAACCTGGTATGGAGTCGATTCTTTAGTGTGCCACTGTGGGAGTATGGATGGCACATTAAATTTACACTGCCTCTGGGATAAACCAAAGTCTCTGCCTAGCCACCTAGTAGGTGGCCAGGTGTCAGCCTAAGTGTTCTCCCTCCTCCTGACTAGAGAGGTGGGTTCGGCCAGGCTTAGAGGCATACCCTAGCCAACCAGATATTCCATTTACAACATTGGGAGAGAATGCCTAGGGGTGGTTTGCAGTCCATTTGCAACCAGCTCACAGGGCAAATGTTTTAGGCCACAAGGTTTGTGGAGAGATCTTGTGGGGGAGCCTGGTGAAGAGCTAATGTCCGGCTAGGATGTCTTGTGCTTTGCCGTACTGTTGAGTCCCAGTCACAAGCTGATTCTATCAGGGTGAGCTGGATGTGAGTCAGGAAGCACCAAGGCATCGTAGCACTGAGCAGCTTACAGCCAGAGGCGGTATCCGATGCAAGAGCCATCTGTTAGATTAGGGCCCTACTCAGAGGTACTGCATTAAGTGCTTGTATGTCTGTTGGCACCGCCTTTCAAGGGAAGCCATTGTCTAGCAGGCGGCTCTGAGCAGAGCATTTGCAGGCGTAAGTAACAGTATCAGTATCAGCTAGCAGTTCAAACATGCATCTTTTATTAATTCACTCAGATAAGCGGGATGAGGCCCCTGTATCCCAATGAGGGTCGAAACATCATCGACAACTGAACAACAAACAAACTTTATTTCAATTACTATACCATTAAGAATTACATACCGCTGAATGTTGGAAACACTCAAAGATTTACAGGATTGTCACTTTCTGCTTTTACTACTTTTTGGTTTTGATTTTTCAGGTTCTTTGTAAGATAACACTCTTAATGCACATGTTTGGATAATAGTTGGACAATGTTACTTGGTGAATATTTTAGAGGTACTGAGCCCCCTGCTGAGCACCAATGTGAACATTTTAGTTGTTTGTTGAGGGGGATGTGAGCCCTCCTCAAGAAACAGCCACAGTCCTTACTAGGGTGAACCACAAAGGTCACTAAATTGACCCTCTGGAGCTTGCCACAAAAACAGTCAGTTTTAAGGCTGCACTTCAAACAGTAATAAAGTGAAATCACAACAGAAGAAAAATCCCACACCAATTTAGAGAAATAGAGTAACATGTAATACATTATTTGGCACCAAAACCAGAGATATGCAATTTTTCAAACAGTTAAGGTAAATATATCGCCCAAAAGAAAAAAGCGCCACTCGAGGTTATCTGGCCATATGAGACCAGGTGAAAGTTATTAGTTCAGAATGACTGCGTTTGAGCTCAGGCCGGATACAGTGACCAGAAAGTCCTAATAAAAAAGTTACCTTCTAAAAGTCCAGCGCGCAAAGGAGTATTCCCCTACAGAATTGAATTTATTGCCTCCCTACCCAGGTCCCAGTCAGTCTGCCTGCAAAACAGCCTAGTGTAAAGTTCTTTGGGTGTGAGCTGAAGCAGTGTCTCTAAAGTGCAAGTGTGACAGGTGACAGCTCCGCCCCTCTCCTGAAGTTAGGATGGCCCATTCTGCCAACACCCATATCCTCTATTGTGTGACTTTCTGAGAGGAATGTACAAAGGTCAACTGACAACTACACCTCGTCATGTGACCCAGGAAACAGGGCACAGGCACCAAAGGTTTAGTACAAGAAAATGCAAACTTTCTATAAGTGGCATTTTCAGCATTGTGATTGAAAATCTGACTTTACCATTTAAGTGGGTTTACAATTACAATTCCTCAGATACCAAACATGACATTCCTACCTGCTTCTAAACAAATGCTATTGCTTATTAAATGTAGTAAGGTAACATAATCCTATCCTAAGGGAGAGGTACGACGTGCAATAGTGAAAAATTCATTTGAGAGTTTTCCACTACCAGAACATGTGAAACTCAAAAGAATATGCCCATCTTTAAGTAAGGTTTAGGCCTGGCAATATTGTAATGTCTGTGTAAAACTGCTCACCTAAGCTATAATGGCAGGTCTTAGACATGTTTAAAAAGCCTACTTAAGTTGATGGCAGATTAGTTGCTGCATGCCCCATGATAGCATTTCTTGTGCATGCTCTAGGTACAAGTAATACCATGTACTAGGGACTTATTAATAAATCAAATATGCCAATCAGGTGTAAGCCATGTTTTAAAGAGAGAACACAAGCAATGCAGTATGGGTTAGCAATGGTAAACTGCACAGAATCCCGATGCCAACAAAAACAAAACTCAGAAACTGGAAGGGTGAAGGCATCATTTGGGCTGTGACATTGCAGTGAGGGCCAAGTCAAACAAGGCACCTAAATGACTATTGTATATTTATTGGAATTAAAGTGTAGTCCCAAAGCTGTGCTTATCTGAAAGGAATCTTTCAGGAAGTTTGTTTTCAGTGGCATGAAACACTAGTCTTTTCAAAAAGCAGCAAAAAAACAATAAAGATATCCGATTGTGCATTCAACATAAAATTTAGTCATAATGTCTTCTTAGTTTGACATGTTTTATTGCTAATTATGTTTACAATCTTCCTATAAATAGTTTTCTATTCTGATATACGTATTGGAAGAGAAAATAATTGTTTGCCATTTGCTTTTGTGCAAATTCAATTTCTGTACATATATGAAATAGTGAAATAATTCTGAAATAATTTAATTACTCAACAATAAATGCATGTATCCACATGAATAATTCTATTTGCTGTTAATATGATGGGCAGTGATATCATGTGTAAACCATCTGTTCAAAATGTAATAATTCAATTTAGGTTCTGTGTATACTTGTAATAAGTCAATAAATCAAGAAATTATTATAAAGAGTTCCTTGTGTATTTGTAGATAGTATTCCTGTGTAGATCGCATCTGTTGCTCCAAGTCAAGCTTTGAGTTGTAGCCATTTCAAACCTGCATGAGTGATTACTGAAGTTTCTTTCATTATAGGTTGAGAAAAAGGACTCAAATTACAAAAGGGTAAGTTCTTTTTAGTGTTTAATGGTCACAGTATTCTGCCACATATCTGGCAATGGTCCTGTTCACTAAACTCCCCCTTTGGAAGTTTGTTTCAGAAAAAAAACGTTTTCTGAGCGGCTGAATGTGATATAGTGGCCTAACAGCAAGCGTACAATGCATTCAGTAATCCACTATGGTGGCAGCTTCTTTGAAGGCATAGACATCTCCTCCAGACAGGCAGGGTTCCTCATATATGACAGGTGATCATCCATCAGGGTGGCAGAGGTTACAACCTCTGCTACCCTGCCAGTATTCTTGCAAACATTGAATAAACCTGTTAGTTTTGGTGTGCTTTTGGCGCAAAGTCCTTTAAGTTCAAAATAATTCTGTGCTACTGATACAGGCGGTGCAGAACGAACAATCACAGTATGAGCCATTTTATTTTCCCTTTCACCCATGACAAACAAAGGGATTGCTTTTACTTTTTCTTGGGATGCCTGCAGATCATAGAGTGAGTTTCTTGTTTGTGGCGTGATCTGGATGTACTGTTGCAGTGCAATAGGATAACTGTGGGCAGTTTAGCACAGCCATCTTTCACCTGTCTCTTCTTTTTTGAATAGACAGTCGCAGCAGTATCCCTGGCACTGAAAACTACATCCCAAACACTGGCAAAGACTCTCATAGGAGGGTCAAAATCTTTTCTTCTGAAAAACAACACCAACAAAGTCAACAGACTTTGGTATCCATACAGCAACAGCAGAAAATATGGCAGGGGCAGTGTGAGGACCTTGTGTTTCAGACAGTAATCATCTGTTCTCCAACAAACCCTGTAATAGAGCAAGCTATGCCCGATCATGAGGATCTGCACCACCTGGGAGATTAGAGATAAACATTTGAAACCCACATATGATTTCAATAGGTGTGCAATTCAGTATTATATGTCTCTGCAACTTACTTACTGTTTACTGGGGGAAATTTAGTTTACATAGCCATGATATAATTGTACTCCCAATGTGGCAAGTCCTTCTGCCAACATGGTGGAAGTAAAAACAGAGGGCCGGATTCACAAAAGTAATCTGAGACAAAATCCTAACTTTACGAGTTTCGGTATTCACAAAAGGTATTTAGGAGTAGTAAAGTTAAGATTCCTAACGTTACTACGCCTAAATGCCTTTTGTGAATACCGAAAGTCGTAAATTTAGGATTTTGTCTCAGATTTCTTGTGTGAATCCGGCCCTCACACTTTATCTAAGTGATATGAGTGTACTGCACCCATTACTACAGTGAGCAAAAAATATCTTGTAACTGCACAGCCATGTCATTGTGCTGTGGCCACAACCACATACAATGACTGCATGAATCTGTAGCTACCAACCAATCAGCATAAACCTTATTTAATGACAGGCGTGGACCCAAGTAATCAAAAAGATCAACATAAGTTGCCTTCAATAGGGTTGCTGCTTTAATGAGAGGCACAGGTTGTTTCAGAAAAGTGAAGGAATTATTTAAAAAACTGTGATTTTTATGCATGCAATTTATTAACAAATCTCAATAATCATTGAGATCACTGTATGCAATTAAAAGCCAACATTCTTATTGCAATATAGGTTACCTTACAGTTACTTGTGAAACAAAAAAATCCCCTATATATAGAGAGATACCAATTCAAATTCTTTAAATTCTCCTTAATTATCCTATTTTGTTTTTTCCAAATTCACTTCTATTCCTGACTTTGTACATCAGTGACCCTACCTGCAACTATGGAGTTTGAGCTCAATAATCTGGAGAACTACATTGTGGCTAAGATCAAGGGATTCTGCAGGGAGATGGGGCTGCCGGCAACTAAGGGCTCCAAGAAGCAGGAGTTCCAGAAGTCCATCCAGGCCCAGTGGGAGGCCCACCAGTCGCAGGCTATAGGAGTGGATGAGGTGGACGTTGAGGAGGAGGAGATAGAATGAGAGGATAGCAGGGCCCTGATCATGGCTCCAGTTGAGGATCCACAGGAGTGAGGTCCCCTGCCCAATACAGGGCAAGCAGCAGCAACTCTTTCTGCAATCTCTCCCAAGAGGAGCAGGCCTTCTCCTTATCACTATGTCTGTCCCCTTTTTAGGTCTCGGCTAGCGTAAGACCGTGCACATACGCAGTCTCGCTGGCGAGACTTAATGACATAGATTGAGTTTCACTAGCGAGGTTAAGCCCCGCCCTTCTTTTCCATTGGCTGGCATCACCTTTAATGCTAAACGGTAGCCAGCCATTGGAGAAGAGGTCCCAGAGAAGTTCTTCTTTCGCTTTAAACCCCGTCCTTTTCAGACTGGCTTAGTTGACTTACTGCTGTGGTAAAAGCTTTCTTATCTTCATTATGGGGCGAAACAGATGGCCCCATAAAGAAGAAAAGGAACCTTTTATGCCAGCAGTAAGCACTAAAAGAGAAAAGGCTTTGTCATTGCGAGCGCTTGTTTCACAGGCCACAGGGAACAACAATGACAAGGCACGGCCAAAAAAGTGAAACATATGAAAGGTAGCTAGAATCATCGTCCAATACGAAGCCCCGTTTTTGCAGCAGACTGAAAGATTGGAGATTCCTCCCTGTGTGCAGAAGAAAGAAGGATGTACTGTTTGGTCTAACGCATACATAAATAAACATGGGTCCAACAGCTCTATCTTGTATCTTTAACTTTATTCGGACAGCCACCACAAAGGAAGCAGTGGCTTTTCTCGTTGGCTTATTTATTGTGCTTTTTGTTTAAGAATTTCATCCGCCCCCACAAGAGCCTTGCGGCAGCTCCCAACCCAAACACGTGGGGTGTGCAATTAAACAACGCCCCTCCTGCCAGCGGGGGAAGCCGTCACCTGCCAAGGGTAGGAATTACGTGGCTGGAGGCCACCAGCTCGCTCACAGCGCCCCTCCTGCCCGCGAGGGAAGCCGTCACCTGGCAAGGTTAGGGATTACCCGGCGGGAGGCCACCAGCTCACTCACCTTGGGGTGCAACACAGGGACGCAGCTTGCCTCTTTCTCGTACTCCTCCATACCGCTGTCAGCCATCTTGGTATTAACCCCCAGCGCTCGGTGTGCTGGCTAAGCACCGGGGGAGGAGGCAGAGGAGAGGGGCCGACCTCTGCCTGCTCATTCACTCGTCAGCAGCGACAGAAGGGTCCTGCGTGCTGCAAACGTATTGTTTATTTACGTCGTTCATGCAACCTTAATACAAACAAAGGAGCTTACTATACCGATAAGGAGTTGGCTTCACATTGGTGGTAGAAGGATCACACCCTCGCATATTTTCTCGTGAATTTGGTGAAACATACTGAGAATAATTAAGGGTTAGGGAAAAAAGGTTAACCATACAAATTTGGTCTTATACATCCTGACCCTGACTGGTATGCATTCATTTCACGTTGAAATCTGAGAGTATAGATATGTTTTTTACAAATGACAAATATTTGTCCTGACTGAGGTATTTATTGGGAAGACAACTGTGATGTTTTGCACCCAATATCTATTGGGGTGAGCAAGTACATCTGCCATCAATGTAATTGGCTTTGCAGCTGGCAACAGTGAAGCTGTGAATGGTTTGACTGACCAAATAGGTTCCAAACTCGTATGTCTACCACAAGCTCAGTGAAAAGAAAGGAGCAAGCACTTCACAATCACCACAAATCCGTAGATGGAACACACTTCAGTGAACTCAGTCACAGTAAGGACACAGTAAGGAGCTTCGGCTAAATAACTCCATAAATGCTTCAGATCAGTAAGTTCTGCATTCGCAGCGCAAGAATCAAATAGTAACGTGTCATCAGCACAATTACCGAATAGATAATCATCCCAATATGTATTGCAAAAGAGCCTTCCAAAAATTTATTTTGTTAGTGGTGTTTAGTTCATTAAATAATATGGGATCAACACTGATGCAATTATAGGACTTGGTTATTGCAGCACATGCTCTGTCTAGGTATTTAAAAGGACATGCCTGTCCACCCACCCATACAATATCCTCAAAGGCACCCGTAGGATCCGTGCATTAAACCAAACACCAAAATGAATACAAGAGTCCTCGAGCTAGGCTCAGCATCACTTTAAACAGCTAGTAACACAAATCTGGCTGAACAAGAAAACAGACGGACGTTCCACCAACTGGTGATAAATCTGCCAAACTCATGTACACTCTGCCAAGAATCCCACATCTGCTAAGGAAAGCTGTTGCCGGAAATGGGGTTGCGAATTTCACTATTTCTGGTATAGTGTGATGTACACTGCGATTTAGGATCAGCTATGGTGCCTCAAATTGCACAATTTGACGCCAGTCGATTCATTAATGGAATCAATATGATACAAAACAGACAGAAAAAAAATTATAAAAAATAAAACTTGCAAAGATTCTGGCTGGTGTCAAATAGGCAAAATACAGCACTGAATTGTAACCTTTGAACAGGTGACTCCAGCCAACCAACAGCGAGGCAATACACCATGTTGCCAACCCTATTGAGGAAACTACCTCTTCCTTCCCTTGGATGCACATTAATGAATAAGATGTGCCCTCCTGTTGCGTGATTGAGCAATTACGAATACATACCAATGCTTCACAATCACCCACAACATACTGCAAAGGACTGCCAAATGGTTTTCAACTTAATAAAAACAAACAACAAAAGCGGGACAACTCATGGGCAGTACTACAGTACTAAGTAATTTCTTTATTGTTGTCTTTCTACTGCTCAAAATAGGTAATAACACACTTTTTTTCCTTCTTCCCCTGTTGTGGGAACAGCGAAAGAATGTAAAACAAAAGATCATTTGAAATACTCATGTCACCCATGAAATGACCGCTAGCTCTGTGTGTGGCTCTGTGTGTGTGTGCCTCTGTGTGTGTGTGGCTCTGTGTGTGTGTGCGTGGCTCTGTGTGTGTGTGTGTGTGTGGCTCTGTGTGTGTGTGTCTAGCTCTGTGTGTGTGTGGCTCTGTGTGTGTGGCTCTGTGTGTGTGGCTCTGTGTGTGTGTGTGGCTCTGTGTGTGTGTAGGGCTGTGTGTGTTTGTGTGGTTCTGTGTGTGTGTGTGGCTCTGTGTGTGTGTTTCTGTGTGTGTGTGTGGCTCTGTGTGTGTGGCTCTGTTTGTGTATGTGTGTAGCTCTGAGTGTGTGTGTGGCTCTGTGTGTGTGTCTGTGTGTGTGTGTGTGGCTGTGTGTGTGTGTGGATCTGTGTGTGTGGCTCTGTGTGTGTGTGGCTGTATGTGTGTGTGTGTGTGTGGCTCTCTGTGTTGTTTTTAGCATTTTAGGACCCTAGTGTAATTTTCCCGATTCATGCCCTTATATAGATATAAATCACCATGTCCTTATATAGGCATAGAAATCATAACCATATTTAGACATAGCTCATGCAGTCCAAATATGGCATGGCTACTTCCACTAGTTCCGAAAATCCACAACGATTTCTTGGAAAACTTGGCTTCAGTAGTTAGGGACTTCCCCTTGCTTGAATATTGATTTGTCCAAGAACTCATGGAGTGTTCAAAGAACTGAGACTCTTTGATGATGTTATTATGTCCACCTTTACGTCAAACTCGGCACCTTCAAGGTATAAATATGCCCACACTTGCCCAAGCAAACACACAGTGGTTTGGAGCAGTTCGACTATCTACTTGCCCGACACATCCTGCTACAGCAAGTGCCAAAGGAAGCTGACCCTCCAGCAGACGCACTGAGAGAGATGCTGTCTTTTCTCTTGCCGAGAAATCTAGGTCCAGTGTTTCCAAGCTCCCCTTGCGGGGTGTTGGGAAATCGAGTCCTGACACTGACCTCCTTCATTCTAAAACCAAGGTACGGAGCTGATTAGACCCTAGGAGAGATATTGGTTAGATTCTTGTCAAAAAGAATACTAAACTTATGCTACACCACACTTTCTTCTTCCCTCGTACTAGACTTAGGTTAGGTACATCGGGGTAGGCGTATTTTAGAAGCACCAGTAGAGTACTTTTTAGCCTTTGTTATTTATGTATGTATTTATCTATGGTCTAGGAGCCATACAATGCTTTTACAGAATTATTTCATAATACTCTTCTTACTGAACGCATTATACATTGCTACCAGTATTACGATTGTGGCAGTTGATTTCTTTTGCATGAGAAAGAAGACTGTTCAACAAATACCTTTTATTGAAAAACGTCAGTCTCTCTATTTCTCTGCACCACTGGTGAAATGAAGCATGCACAAATGACTGAGTAAAATATCTATCTATTGTTTCCACGACTCTGAAGATCAGATTTATCTTGGGGAAACAGAGTTGTCATGTTTATGCGGTTGTCAGAAACTAATCCCATCTTGTGAACTCGAGAAAGTTTCTAGTGACCTCTGAGCTAGCTTGCACTCACAATTAAGTTTAATATATTCGATAGAGACCTAGTAGACATAAGTCCTACGTCACATCTATAGGATATATTATTCCAATGCGCAGACCCATTGGGAATATAGGAGCTACACTACAGTCTGTGTGTGCAAATGCAATAGGTACTACTCTCACTACTCACTCTACTACTCTACTACTTACTCTACGACGCTCTAATACTCCCTACTCAGTCTACTTCTCACACTACTACTCTCTACTCACCCTCCACTACTATCTCACTACTACTCACTCTAGTACTCTCTACAACTTTCTACTACTCACTCTCTATTAATAACTATGAATCTCTGGTACTCCCTCTACTACAAACTCTCCACTCCTCTACCAAGCACTCTCTACTACTCACTCTCTACTACTCACTATTACTCACTCTCTACTACTTACTCTCTACTACTCACTTTCTACTACTCTCTACTCTACGCACACTCTACTAATCACTATTTACTACTCACTCTCTACAACTCTACTAACTCTATACTACTCACTCTATTACTCTCTAATACTCTACTCACTACTACTCTCTACTACTCTACTCACTACTACTCATTCTCTACTACTCACTCTCTACGACTCTCTACTCTCAAATCACTATACTACTCACCCTCTACTACTAACTCTACTACAACTCTATACTACTCACTCTATACTACTCTTCTACTCACTCATTACTACTCACTCTAATACTCTCTATTACTCACTCTCTACTACTCTCTAGTACACTTTACTAACTACTACTAACTCTCTACTACTACTCTCTGCTACTCACACTCTACTCCTCTCTACTCACTCTCTACTACTCTCTAGTACTCTCTTTTCACTCTCTACTACTCACTCTCTACTACTCACTCTCTACTACACACTCTAACTACTCTCTACTATCTACTACTCACTCTACTCACAACTCACTCAATTCTCTCTCCACTATCTGCTACTCACTCTCTACTACTCTACAACTGTCTACTACGCTCTAGTACTCTCTAGCACTCACTAACTACTGCTCTCTAATCTCTACTCAATTTTACTACTCATTCTCTACTACTCACTCCACTAAATCTATCTACTACTCACTCTACTATCTACTACTCACTCTACCACCCTCTATTACTATCTATTACACTTCATTACTCTCTACCACTCACTCTCTACTACTCTCTACTACTCACTATCTCCTACTCTATACTTCTCCCTACTAATCTATACTTCTCACTCTCTATTACTGCCTACAATTCACTACTACTCCACTCTCTAAAACTCTACTCTCTATTAGTCTACTACTCACTCTCTACTAACTTCTACTCACTACTACTACTCTCTACTACTCAGCTATTGCCATTGTAAATGACAATGCCATTTATTTATCTGTTTTCAAAACCAACACATAAATAATACATTTGTCATTTACAATGCCAATAACTCTAACTTTTGCAAAGGCGAGACGGTTGCATTGTAAATGCTTGTTTTATCTAAGGTCTCGACGGAGTGCCCCAATTGTTAACTCTCTGTTTGGTTTATCATGTTTGATGCTTATACAAGATCTTTGACAACCATTAGTTATATCTTTTGATCTGGGATCAATTCGCTATGTAACTAAATAGCTCAGATTTAATATACCTAAATATATACCAGGATGTTAATTCTGATCAGGATGTCAAGACTCAAAGGAATGTGTTGCGAGAATGCTACATGTGCATAATGTATGTTTTTCCTTTTATGTTTTATCTCTTTCCTCTGCCTATTTTCTGAGGTTTAAAGTTTTAGTTTCATATGGACCAACATCTGCACCTGAAAAATCTGGTTAATTCTTTTGACTCTATTTACTTTACACAGATGAGGCTTTTGAAGATAACTCTGTCATTCAACTCTGACCCATTTCTCCTACTTAATTGCGACCTCTGTTGGTGGGTTCTAACTTCTTGTCCAGATTAAACTATACAAATGCTTATTATTTGGTCTGCCTGCCGTGAAGACCCAAAAACACAAACCAGGGCAGGGGAATTTCAAAAACTCAAAACACTGCTGTTAGATTGATTTTCTATCTGTGAAAGATTGAGCAAGACCTGACTGTCTGGCATAGCATTTGCTATCAGTAGTCAAAGTATGCAATCCAAGGTACTATGTCTTGCGCACTTGTCCTTCGATCTTTTGGAGCCAAGGGCCGGGGCTGGCATCACCCTTATTGTTGTGTCAGCCTGCTATAGAGCACTGTGCCAGTTAATGTACCCTTGTTTTAGTGGAGCTTGTAGGGGGGGTGAACTTCCTCTCTCCATGCTTTTCGGCTGTGGAATCTCTTTTGTCTGTCCTTAATTTATTTGGTACCATACTTTTTCTAAAAAGGACCACAAGACCAAACTTTACTAGTGAAACAACTATGTACCCAATTGGGAATACAGGAATAAGTTCAGGAAATCCTCAAATCACGTTGCACTAAAATGCTATATTCACATTCGTCTAATCATATAATGTATCTAGTTCCAAGGTAGTAACGTGTGCATTGGTAAATTAACTGATTTTTCGAATATTTGAAGAATGTGCACCATGGAAGAATTCACTAGGAGTAAGCTGATTAGTTGTTTTTTGATATCTATTAATCGACTTATATCAATGTGGTACAGGACCAGTATACACGCTCATATGTCCTTCCAAATCAATTTTGCAAAAATTATTATCATTTACTTTTTCCTAATCTTTTTCCCATTTTTATTTTGCCACCTAATTTTGTTGCGGCTTTTAAAAAGGTGTTCATAAATTCATTCTCCCTGTTGTCTTCACTGGCTGTAAATTTAGTGACCCAGCCACCTGCCTATGCATCACTGCTGGTGCACTCAGATACCTCCACAGTGAAGAAAGAAAATGTTTAATTAACTTCTCTTCACCTGGAATTCAAAACCATACAAAGGCTTTCCTTCTGTTGACCTTGATCCTGAGTGCACGTGCTCTTATGCAAACTATGTGAAGAGCTTTTTCTCTGAGTCTTTTCATGTAACTTTCACAAAATACCCTTACATGATAAATACCTACCCATTTTTGTGGTGCACATGGAATTTGTCCTTCAGTTTTCTTCTTCCAACAATGGTAGGCAAGTAGCATAGTTCCCAATTATTATTGTGGTCTTTGCTTTAAAACCCCTTAAAGTCGAGAATATAAACTCCAAGGTCATATCTGTCCCTGAGTACATGCGGTTCGCATGCTAATGGAACTGAAAGAGTGTTTACAAAAATGTTAAACGTTGACATAGCCCTGACTGTTGGAATTGTTTTTCTCATTGCTTTACTTAGATATGTATTGGCAGAAACACTCTAGAAGTATTAAAGAAAAGTTTTCTTGCTTGACAATGGTTTAAAAGCCCTCTTAGACTGAATCCAATTGATCGACTGCATAAGAAAATTATAGTCAATGTAAATATTATACCAAGACTTTAAGTAAAATTCACAATAAAACTGAAATACAAAAGAAGCAGGAAAATACATTTAAACCATTTTGGTACATTAGTACTTTGCAATAGCCTAAACAGATTTCGTTCCTGTTCATATATTAGCAGTTTTTTTTTACAATAGTAAAAATGCAGATAACTGTTCGTGAAACCACATGCAACACATGCCCTGCTTACATTCAATTTAAATGAGAGATTTAAAATGGAACAATGGATTTCTGGCCCAATATTAGTTTAAAAGTAAATAAAAAAATAAGTAAAGCATTTGCATTTTCAGAGTTTTTTGAACCAGTGAAAACAATTTACTCTGTGGACCTAGATGCTTTAGAGATGCCACTTTCCAATGCAAAAGAACAGAGTGGCTTATTTTCTAGTTTTTGACACAGGGCAGCAAAGCAAATTACTTTGCTGCACTGCCCTGCGTAAAAATAAAAAGGTCAGGACTGCACCGTATCTATGAGATATGGTGCATTCCAGTCCTCGTCCACTGTGCGGGCGCACACTTGGCTGCCTTGCACCAATGCAGGCACCCTTGCACCATGGTGCAATGGTGTCTGCATTGTAGGAACAATTGTCTTTGTACAGAAAGGGACACCTTCCTGCACAAAACATCAATGAAGGGGCTGTCCTCCTTATATGTATGCTGCAAAATACAGCACACATAGAAAGAGAATAAAATGAGGAGAAATAACGTTATTTCTCCTTGTTACTCCTCCCTAGTGAAGGTGTAGGCTTTTGACACATTCCCAAGGTTTACAAGCCCTTGTATATCTGAGAATGCGTCAAAATCTATGGGTGTTGTGTGCCTTAACCCATATCAACGAGGCCATGAAAAGCCACGCAAAGTGGCTTTGTGTGGCCTCATCGATCTAGGTCTGCACTCTGACCCGCCGGTGAGTCAAAAAAACTGATTTACAAGTGGGGCCTGCATTTGGAGGCACAGAATTTAAAAGCACATCTAGCGATATGTGGACTGAAAATATTTAACCACAGTTATGGTGATATGTCCCATAAACCTCTAATGACGGCCTATAAAGCCATGATTCCCACGCAACTCCAGTATGGGTCGCAAGTTCTTTGTATTGATGGTAAAAGTTCCTGGGATAAAGATGAGAGGAAATGTTTAAAATCTTTACTGTCACTCCCCAGCTCGGCAATGATCCAGGCAATCAGACTGGAATAAGGCCTAACCGCATGGAATGTTCAGGTGCAATTAAGTTTCCTCAGATTCTGGAATCAGTTGGGTCTCGGGGACGTCACAAAGGTGTCTCAATGGGGTTTGAAAAAAATCCAAGCCAGTGAGTTAAAGTGGGCCAAAGCAACAAGAAGTAAACTTCAGGCCATTTGTGACCACCTGAATGTGAAAATAGTCCCGAAGACACTACAAATTAGTGTAATAAAGAGTGTTCTTAAAATGCAGGGTAAAGAGATTTCTAGAGCAATAGACCGTGAGCACTTGAGTAAGAAATATTCTGTAAAATGTATGAGTAGTAGCTGGGAGAAAGACATACGCTTTCCTTACCTTGACGTATTACCAAACTGCTGGTTGAGAATGGAAGTACTTAAGTTAAGAATTGGTATTAACCCGGTCATTATAAATAGTGCAATAAAAGCTGTTTTAATGCAACCAGATGGTAAATGTTTGTGTAAGATAGGGTTGAAATGTAATATTTTGCACATTTTATTAGACGGTCATATATTGTTTAATTTACGTAAATTGTTCTTTTGTCCGATATTCTTAAAATATGATGTAAGGGCGCGTTTACAAGCACAGGAGTTTCTAGTTGATATGGAAAATTTACATATTGTGATAGCTATTGGGAAATGTAAGCAGGGCGTATATCAGTTCCCTGTCTTATTAGAGGCTTAAGAGTAGCTAAGGGCTTTGTAATTTTAAAATGAAATTATCTGTTTTAAATTGCTATAAATTAAATTGTAAGGATAATATGACTTTTATTGTTTAATATGATGTTGTGATGTGTAGACTTTTATATGATAATGTACGAATGTACGAAATGTGGTTTATAGATCAAATGGTCTAAATAAACTTTGTTTTTTGATTGATTGACTCACCAGTGCCGCAGTGGGCTTGAGAATAAGTTCACAGTGTTTGCGGCTCTGCTTAGGAGGCATCCACAATGTTTCCAGTGCCATTGTTTAAATGGTACTGCCTCTTGAAACATAGTCTATGACTCAATTAATCAGGAAGTCGGGCTTTACCTGAATTCTTGGTAAAAGTCAATATGCATGTGTTACTTTTTGGAACATCGGACCTGATTCAGAAAGGTAAACTTACACGTTTATGTAAGTTTATGCTTTCTCAGTATTCACAAAACCGGATTTTAATAGTAAGTTTACAACTGCAGAACTCCGCACATAAAAAGATATGCCTCTCCGCATTCGTAAACTTACTATTCAAATGCAATTTTATGAATACTGAAAAGCGTTAACTCACACCAATATGTTTGTTTACTTTAGTAAATCAGGCCCACTGTGTTTGTATTACCTAAGGTGCCAGTGTCAGTGCAATTTTGCACCAGCATTTTGCATTACTCACAATTCGATGCGCTGGTGCCGGAGCCTTTGATACCGTAAACCATAACATTAGGAATATCAACAAAAGCTATCACATGGTTCGAATCCTATCTGTCGGACCGCTCCTTTCAAGACTTCGAGGGCTAAGTCACCCCCCCCGCAAACCACTCAACTGCGGAGTGCCACAGGGCTCCTCGTTGAGCCCTACACCTTTCAATGTGTATATGAGCCTCCTGGCTGAGATCGTCCGCCCATTTGGACTAAAAATCATCTCTTAAGCGGACGATACTCAGCGAGTGGTGGCTCTAAACCACCCCCATTCCAGGCCCAGTCACATGAGGAGCTGTTTAGTAGCAGTTTTCTTTTGGATGACCTCTTCTTGTCTCAAACTAAATGGAGATAAGACTGAGCTGATGGTGCTAGGCAACTTCCCACACCACTCTATTGACTCTTTGTGACCACCTTGTCTCGGACTTGCCCCTATAGCCAATGATACAATTAAGAGCCTTGGAATCTGGCAGGATAAGGCACTCAACTTCAACTTCCAAGCAGTCAAACTCTCAGCCACCTGCTTTGGTATACTCAGGCTCATTCGTAAAATCCTCCCACTCCTTCTGTTCAAGGCAAGACAGATCATGATTCAGGGCCTTATCCTCTCCTGTTTGGACTTTGGAAATGCCCTCTACTTGGGGGCCCCCCAAGCAACCCTAAACAAGCTTCAAGTCACCCAGAACTGTGCCGCATGAACCCTCCTCCAGATTCCCCGTCGCCTCTCCGTAAAATCAGAACTAAGAGATCTCCACTGGCTCGCAATTAACGCAAGAATCGAATTTAAGAGCATGTGTATAACACAATGGGCCTTCTGGAGAAAGGGGACCATCATTAATCACTCTCTGATCTCCCCCTACCACCCAAGCTGGCAGCTTAGATCCGCCGATGCATTCCGCGTCACAGTACCTAAGATTCGGAGAGCCAGGTGCCGAACATTCTCCTTTTACACAGCCGGAGTGTGGAATTCCCTTCCTCTTCACCTCCGATCAGAGCCCAACCTGCTATCTTTTCATAAAAAGCTAAAAACCCTACTATTCAATAAATAAATTCAGTTTCACCCTTCAATCACACACGCCAGTCCGCAGCGCTAGGACGCCTCAGGGTAGCTATCGCGCTTTATAAAAACCACTCCCATTCCATTCCATTTCACTTCAGCGCAATTTTACACTGATAATTGTCCAAAATGATCAGGCACCCACCACGACTAGAGGAGGGGCGCCTTTAGTTGTGCCACAGGACCGAGCCAAGCTCCCTGTGGGCTAGAGAGGTGGGGGACTGCGGGTGACGTTATGAGCAGGGATGGACCCTCCGACAAAAAGGAAACTGAATCTTATGGGGTGTATTTAAGAGGGTACGTCTTGGGTCTCCTCCTCTTTGTCTCCCAGGACCCTCTCGAGGTATCTTCAGGAGCGTCAACAACCACCCACCCACCCGGCAGGATAGCGAGTCTAGTGGCGGAACGCTGACAGTTAACAACAAAGGGGCAGACACAACAATGGTGGTTCAGTGCCTGGACCCCCCAGGAGGGGGTTAAATTGCAGTGTGCTTTGGGTTGGTGGGGAGGAGGGGCTGGCCTGACGGTGGCCCTCGACTCTACTGCTCTAACCTGCCACTTATGGACTGAGGTCAACCTTTGGGAGGCTGCCTGTGTTCAGGTATCCCCGGCGGGCCGGTGCGCTATGTGGTGCCATGGATTTCAAGATGTAATTTTCAACAATTTGTAATTGTTTGCTGTAGCGCATTGGGGCCTGACGGCGCAATGTGCGCAGTGGAGCGTTCAAGTGTATGGTCAACTTGATACAATGATTAACTGTAAAGTGATTCTTAATTCCTTACTGCCTTACCATGATACTGACTTGAGAGTGTGATGCCATGTATAATCATATATGTATCCAAATAGGATATGGAGCGTGATGCTATGTATAATCATCTATATATATATATATATATATATATATATATTGTTTACTCTGTTTAGAAAATAAAACGAGTACGAGCACCAGCCTGGTTTTCGAGTGCTGTTTTCCTAGCTGAGAGTTTAGGAATTGGAGCTGCATATATATATATATATATATATATATATATATATATATATATATATATATATATATATATATATATATATATATATATATATATATATATATATATATATGGATCACTGAAATAATATCGACGGACAGAATATCGATTAGCAAAAATATCGATGCCAAAATATAGACAGACAGAATATCGAGTTTGTATCTGCAAACAGGTAAGTACAAAAATATCGAGTCCAAAATATTGTTTACAAAAATATAGTTTATTAAAATATCGACTTTATTAAAAGCAGTGTTAAATTAAATTAATAGTTAAAATTAATTACTAAAATATGCTTAAAAATACTTAAATTAACTTATAATAATCAAATAATTAATGAAAGTGATAACAAAAATTCAATCATATTTGTTAAAACATATATAGATAGTAACATGATAAAATTAAATAATATCCAATATTATTACCGTACAATAGCAGAAGTGTAAAAAATACTATTCCCACTCCAGAGAGTGCAAGAGTATGGAAAGCGTTGGATAGCGTAGGGGTAAAAATTGCTATTCCCACTCCAGTGAGTGCAACAGTAGGGAAAGCGTTGGATAGCGTAGGGGTAAAAATTACTATTCCCACTCCAGTGGGTGCAACAGTAGGAAAAGCGTTGGATAGCGTAGGGGTTAAAATTACTATTCCCACTCCAGTGGGTGCAACATTAGGGAAAGCATTGGATAGCGTAGGGTTTAAATTTCTATTCCCACTCCAGTGGGTGCAACAGTAGGGAAAGCGTTGGATAGCATAGGGGTAAAAATTACTATTCCCACTCCAGTGGGTACAACAGTAGAGAAAGCGTTGGATAGCGTAGGGGTAAAAATTACTATTCCCACTCCAGTGGGTGCAACAGTAGGGAAAGCGTTGGATAGCTTAAGGGTAAAATGTACTATTCCCACTCCAGTGGGTGCAACAGTAGGGAAATCGTTGGATAGCGTAGGGGTAAAAATTACTATTCCAACTCCAAAGAGTGAAACAGTAGGGAAAGCGTTGGACAGCGTAGGGGTGACAATTACTATTCCCACTCCAGTGGGTGCAACAGTAGGGAAAGCGTTGGATAGCATAGTGGTAAAAATTACTATTCCCACTCCAGAGAGTGCAATAGTAGGGAAATGAAATACTTCATATATTATTTCAATAAATATAAATTAATATCTATAAAAAATTAATTAAAAGTAATTACCAATTTAATATAATATAATAATTAATCAATTAAAATTACTAATTAAAAATAATTATTACAATTATTTACCTATTAATACAAATTAATTACAAATTAACAATTAATAATTTAACATTTAAAAATTAATTAACAATTAATTCAAATTAAATACAATTAAATAAATTTATTTATTTAATTTAATATAAATAAATAACTTCCCACCCTATTCCCCTATAAACCCACAACCCGCTACAGAAAATATATTAGTAAAATTAACATAATTAGCAATTTATCAATTAATTAAAATTGATTGCCAATTAAATTGTAATTAATTACCAAATATAAATTAATTAACAATTAATTAAAATGAATACCAATAAATACATTTACATATTTAATTAATTATAATTAAATTACTTCCCACCCTATTCCCCTATACACCCACAACCCACTACAGATAATAAATTAGTAAAATTAACATAATTAACAATTAATCAATTAATTAAAATTAATTGCCAATTAAAAGTTAATTAATTACCAAATATAAATTAATTAACAAATAATTAAAAATGAATAACAATAAATAAATTTACATATTTAAATATTTATTATTAAATTACTTCCCACCCTATTCCCCTATACACCCACAACCCGCTACAGAATTAAATTACGCAAAAATTAAAAAATAAAAATGTAATGACTTAAAATTATTTATAACATAAATACACACTTTTAACACATATAATAACATAAAAAATTCAATATTATCAAAAATTCGATAATTTTATTAACCTACATTCTTATATATACTTCGATATTTTCAATGTCTATATTTTAACATTCGATATTACATTACTTACCTTAAAAACGATATTTTTGATGTCTATATTCTGTCCAGTCGATATTTTGTCCATTCGATATTTAAAACTCGATATTGTGTCCAGTCGATATTTTAGAGTCGATATTTTGACTGTGCACCTATATATATATATATATATATATATATTACCTACTGGCGGTCGCCAGTAGGTAGTTATAGTTAGGATCGTTTTCCATAGGAAATCCGCAACATTCTATTGGGAATAACTTTGGCGCCGAATGAGGGATCTGCCTGTAATTTTCCTTAACTTTGCCTTGCTGCGCTCCGCTCCTTCCCTGAAAGTTTCGGGGGGATCTGTCAAGCCGGGGCTGAGATAAAAGGGGGGTCCCAAAACGTGTTTTCCCCATGTTAATTTCCGTAGGGCGGTTGGACTCACTTTTAGCCCGAACGGCTGAATGGATTTCCACCAAACTTGGCAAAATTGTAGGGACTGGTACCCCAATGTGCCTTTGCTATGTCTCAAGATATATGCTCCAGTGGTTTTTATGAAAATTAACTTTGAAAAAATATATATTGGGCTACATTGGGTTATATATATGTTAGAGCCCAAATGTAGCCCAATGTAGCCCAATGTAGCCCAATGTAGCCCAAAGATGGCCACCAGAGACAAAAAAACAAATGTAGCCCAAATATCAGCCAGATGTAGCCCAACTATAGCCCAATGACAGAATGTCCCACAGTGTTCTAAAGAACAACTAGAGCGCTAACAGTCTTACTTATGACAAAAGTATGGCACACCTGAAGTCATCTTGATTGGAATAAAGTGTTAACACTTAAAACATTTAATTTGCAAAGGAACAAAATGAGGGGGTTCATTTTGCCATAGAAATTATGATTAGTGCTGAAGAATGAAAAATTAGGGCACATATTGAGTGACTTCTCAAATCCTCTTATATTTCATGAAAAAAATTCTGATATGCAGTCTCCCAAGAGGGCCACCAGAGACAAAAAAAACCTATATGTAGCCCAAATATCAGCCAGATGTAGCCCAACTATAGCCCAATGACAGAATGTCCCAGAGTGTTCTAAAGAACAACTAGAACGCTAACAGTCTTACTTATGACAAACGTATGGCACATCTGAAGTCATCTTGATTGGAATAAAGTGGTAACACTTAATACATTTAATTTGAAAAGGAACAAAATGAGGGGTTTCATTTTGCCATAGAAATTTTATATATATATATTACCTACTGGCGGTCGCCAGTAGGTATATATAGTTAGGATTTTTTTCCTATGGGATTTTTGAAAATTCTATGTCGAATAACTTTGGCGTTTGAGGACGGAATTGGCTGAAAATTTCAGGAAAATGGAACATTTTGTTTCTGAGCAGCCCCTGAAAATTTGGGGGGTTTTGTCAAGCGGGGGCCGAGAAAAAAGGGGGGTCCCAAAACGTGTTTTTAACATTGAGTTTTCCATAGGGCGGTTGGACTCACTTTTAGCTCGAACGGCTGAATGGATTTCCACGAAACTTGGCAAAATTGTAGGGACTGGTAGCCCGATGTGCCTTTGCTATGTCTCAAGATATATGCTCCAGTGGTTTTTACGAAAATTAACTTTGAAAAATATATATTGGGCTACATTGGGCTATATATATGTTAGAGCCCAAATGTAGCCCAATCCAGTGACTGTATGTTTCTGTAAAGTTAAAATATGTCTTACATATTGAAGAATGAGTGGATGTATAAGTGTCTGGATGAAGGATTTAGTAGGTGCGTGACTGACTGTATGAGTGAGTGATTAAATGTGTCTCACTGAATGCATGGGTTAGTGACTAAACTGTCTTAATTTGTGCATCATTATGTCTGTTGTGATGTAAACTGCTGCATGTGTTGATCATTAGCTATACGAGAGGCTATATGTGTTATTAATTGGTTGCCCAAGTATTTCTATGGGAGATTGAGTTTGTGTGGGGGTGGCTGGAAGGTGTGTGACTCTGTGCATAGATGTGTGAGCAGTTTATTCACTAGGTGTATGAGTTCAAGAGTGCATGTGGAAACAGCTACATGGGCAGTTGACTGTGTGCATGAGTGTATTGATGAGTGAATGGATATCTCAATGCTACATGTCATAGTAAGTACATATGTAAAACACAGTACATGTGAGAGTTGGCATATATAAATAACTGTGCATGAGAGCCACTGAATGAGTGAGTGGTTGTATCGATCATTGTGAACTTGTATCAGGGATTGTATAAGAGAGTAAATATGTGTTAGTATATGTTTCAATAAGTAAGGTGTGTTTAACTGTATAGTTGAAGAAATGGAGGTGAGATTGTTTCTTTGCATGACTGACTGGGTGTGTGAGTAACTCCATGGATGAGTGGCAGTGTGTGAGTGTCTGTATACACTGAGTGTATCTAAGGTTATATTAGAGTCTGAAGAGGTTTATCGTATTAGCACAAGAATGATGTCAAATGAGATGTCATCAGTGATGTCATCAGTGATGTCATTTGAGATGTCATCAGTGATGTCATCAGTGATGTCACTGACCATGTCATGAATGATGTAATATGTGACATGATCAGCAGTGGATTGCGGGTGCGCGATATATAGTTAGTGCAACTAACTATATATGGAATTTCAATGGTTTTGTGTGAGTAAAATAAGGTTTTTTAACCACTTGGCTGCTAAGGGGTATGCATGTAGGTCCATTGACTTTCCATTGAAATCAATGGGCCCTACATGACGAGCTGGGCTCGTCATGAGCGTCGAAGGGGTTAAATGCTAATTCCTAACTATATATGGTCTATAACCTATGGTTTTTTCAGTGAATTTCAATGGTTTTTTAATAGCAAATATCATAAGCTGTCGAATGTCAAGTACGTGGTAAGTAAAAACATTTTCGTGTTTATGCACACTGATCTGCTTTGAATGCTGCCCCCCACCCCTCATTTCTATTAGGAGTACTCTCTCTTTGCAGATAGTGAAGGGTAGTTAACGCAGGCCTTTGCCCCCGTTGTAATCCGTCGTGCCTGCTTCTCTCTCCATTTGATTGATTGTTCTCTTTGGTTCATTCTCTATTTACAAACAAGCACAGAGTCGCAATACTCTGTTTAGTCTTTGCAGATAGCGAAAAATCGTGTAAAAAAACAAAAGGAATCGAGCAAAATCAGTAGGCCACTAATGGGATCTCTTTTTGACCTCCCTAAAATAGAAACATTAGGAACAACCTGTTGATAATACCAATGTGTATGTACATAAGCGGCGTTCATTTGTGTTCACAGTACCCCTTCTTGATTGTTTGAATCGAGCATTGAATTGTTCGAAGTTGGTTCTCTTAAGAATCTTCTCTGCCTGCAAACGAGGAAGAATAGGAATATTCTCTCTCCCTTTGCAGATAGTGAAGGGTAGGTAACGCAAACCTTTAACACGTCGTGCCTATTTCGTTCCTCATTGATTGATTGTTTCCCCAAACATTGACTGTTTGGGAATTGGTTCTTTTTGGAGGTATTCCCTGTTTGCAAATATACGTAGGAAAATCTTTGCAAATAGTGAAAGGGTACGTAATGCGGACCTTTCTCCCCCGTTGTAATCTGTCATGCCTATCTACTCCCCACTGATTGATGCACCTGTTTCACCCGGACCATTTACTAGAGATACGTCATCTGGCCCGACCAGAGAGCACCCCTAGTGAAAAGGACATATGCAATAATAACGAAGTGATCACTGTATCCTGTTAACAGAAACTTTAGCATGAAACAACCTGGAAAGAAAAGAATAGGAAAACGAAAATCAGTAGGCCACTGATGAACATGAACTTTCATTAAACAACGAACAAAGAAACGATAACATAACGTAATGATAAAACCTATTAATGTCCTAGAAACAAGAAAACGTTAGAAATATGCCAGTGGTGAGAGACCAGAAAAACAGTAAGAGAAACCAAATCACCCCTCGCTGTCCCACCGCCTGCCACGCCAAAAAAATCGATAGACTAGGGAAAATGCAAGTCAGTAGAACATCCGCCCCCACTCTGGAAACTTCCAAGGTGGGGCAGGGTTGCGGCTACGCCCAGCCGGGAGCAGCCCATATAAGGCGGGTCCTGCTGCCACGCCTCGGCCAGGAGATCCTAACGTAGGGTGTAGCCGGAGGAGAGGCCGAGGCCAGCGGGACCCGGCCAGGGGATTGCCTTTACAACGCTGAAGAGTTGCAGGGGGGGGAATGTCTCCTCGACCCTCCCCTCTCTCTCCCAGTCCGGCCGCGGTGGCCCTTGAGAGTTTCATGTAGTCCCGCCACATGCTCTTCCGGTCCGGCCACCAACGGTCGGGGGGCCGAGGCCGACGGGATCCGGCTGCAGCCGATAAACCAAGGAACCCGTTCATGGGGCCAGAGCCAGGGGCGTCCGGCCGACATCCACCGGAAGCCCGGCCCGAAGACGGACGGGACACTTCTTCTTTCTTGAATAATGGCTGCGACAACACTGGGGGGGGATGTCTTGCACATGCCTCCGACCCCCCCCCCCTCGTCCTCATCGCCTGGTCCGGCCATAACAAATCTCAAGCGAGACGCCGTGGGGTGCACTGGGAGGGAGAGACGATGCGAACAGGCCTCTCCCGCCTCCCCAGTGGAGGCTTCCCACCTGCACCCTCAGCGCTCCAAGCGCCCGGAAAAGGGTTCTTCCACTGTGGCGATGCTGCAACGTCTCGCCCAGCAGGGTGGAGCCCGTCCGCTCATTTGACCCCGCGATCGCCAGTAGCTACCGAACTCTCAAAATGGCGGTCGACCTGGCAAGAGCGGGCCCAGCATAAAGAAATGGCCCAGTCACTGGTTGACTCCACCACCGTAGTCCTCCACGACCTTGAAGATTCTAGAGGAGCCGCGGGAGTCTCCGACCCCTGCAGACACCCCCAATGGGGAATGACTGCCATGATCGCCCGTGGAGTGACGAAACTGTATCCGCGGGACGTCGGCGCTCCCATGCTGGCGCCAGCCTCACTTTGAATTACTAGAATCCTGCAGACCTCAGTTCCGGTGAAAGCACAGTGTGACCCGGTAGGAAAAATTGTTGCACCCCCTCCCCTTTTTGACTGATAGTTCAAACCACCGATCCTTTCCTTTTCCCTTTTAACGGAACTTTGGACTGCCTCCCCCTCTTTTACATTTTCTAGAGAAAACAAAACATTAACCACTACATTAGCATAGCAGTTGACACCAGAACTGTTTTCAAATTGAAAACCAACAACATCTTCAACAGAATCCTTTTTGTTTCTGCTGTGACCCTGCTACAGCACAGGCATTGTCCCCAGCAGTAATTCTGCAATGCCGGTAAGAATAGCTGTGGTGCCTACTGGACTCACTCACCCCCGCGGCGCCCCACGCCGTTATTTGCTGGGCGGCAACTTACTAGACATCACTTTCGTGCCATCTAGATTTCAGCGCGTTCTGCTGCCTTGGAACTATTCGCACAACAGACTGCTACTGACGACCCACCCCCAGGCAACATCTTCTGAATTTTCATAATTTGAAAGAACTAGTAACATGTCCTCATCAGGAATTCAAAAGAAATTGCCACGGTCTCTTCGTTGTTTAAATGTTTTTACTGTTTTTGTTTTGTTGTATATATTTATATGTTATTAAAGTTTTATATTCCTACTACTTTGTTGGAGTGCTATATATTTTTAATGTGACACATAATTGTAAAAACTTTCATGTACAAAGAGTCATTCCTGGAATCTTCCGCTTCAGGCTCGGTCCCCTCCCCAATCACAATACAGGATGGTTTTCAGATAGTAGGAACACGTGTGGTGTGACGGATCTCATCGGGTGTGGGCCTTGATCTACTATAACTCCTTTGAAGAGGGGTGATTCTTTACAGCTGGAGCCATAAACTACATCTGCAGGGCTAGCTGATAGCCTGGACAATCGGACACAGAGGAAGAGGAGTGTCAGAGGGTGCGGTAGTGAATAGGGCGAAAGGGAGGTGTCGGGCGGGCACAGAGTGTGATTCTCAGGGAAGAGCAGCGCAGATGGGGGGAGGTTTATTGCCCATGCATAAGACAGAGAGCGGGGGTGACCAGTGCCTGGGGAAGATGCTTGCGAGGGTGGGGAGCCATGCTACGAATCGACAGCGTGCAGAGAGTGGGTCTGGTCAAGGCATCTAAAATGGCTGCCGTGCACGACAAAAGTGTGGCATTTCAAAAAAGGCAAGATGGCGCAAACAATGTTTTTCAACACTTCCTCATTTCCTTCGAATCGAACGTTAACAGACGTTGGTGCATATTACCAAAGTTAAGCGATATTTATCGCTAACGATGCTTACCAACTAATTTTTTACCGCTAAGCATCGTCGGAAATTATCGAAGATAAACCTTGCTATTATCAAGGTTTATCGCAAATGCGATAAAAAACGGCCGCAATGCATGAATATCGCTAAAAAGTCAGCGATATTCATGCATTACCGAGCTAATGCTCTTAGCCATGTTATCCACCTCCCATTGGATAACATGGCTAAGAACTGCTCAGGGCAGGTGTTACTTTTTGGAGATATTCGCGCTTAGCGCGAATATCTCCAAAAGTTGGTAATAGGAGATAGATATCTTGCATGTTGTAATGCAAATTATTGTGGTATATGGAACTCATACCATAATCTCTCAGGAAAGCAGAAACTGATCCTTTTGGGACCGCCTGAAAAGGCCTAGGGGGTGAGGGGTACTCTACTTTGCCCCCTTTTCACGTTCCGAACTATTTTATTTTACTCTCTTCTGTAATTACACAAAATAGCAGCAATAAGATGCATCGGAGACACACAGTGAGAGAAAGGAGGCCGGAGATGAAGAAGAGATGTCAAACACACATTGGAGATAATATAGTGGCAGAAGGGAAGTAAATATGAGTAAACTTACCATGTAACATAAAAATGTTGCACTCTATACTATAAGTCTCATTTTATACTACAATCACTTCGCTACAACCTCATAAATTAAAAATAAAAATGAATAATGTCTCAAACAATTTTTGATTTCTAAATATAAATTTATTCTTCAGAATTTTCTAAATTTGAAAGAACTAGTAACATGTCCTCATCAGCAATTTCCTCATGAAAAGTCTGCAATGATGATTCTTGTAACTCTATGGTCTCCAAACATTCGATAAATTCGCCATCAACAGATTGATCAAAAAAATCATTCAAGTCATCTCCTCCTTGTGACAATATTTCATTATTGGTGCTGTCAATTTCAATCAATGTAGTGGAATCATTCAAGTCATCTCCTCCTTGTGACAATATTTCATTATTGGTGCTGTCAATTTCAATCAATGTAGTGGAATCATTCAAGTCATCTCCTCGTGACAATATTTCATTATTGGTGCTCTCAATTTCAATCAATGTAGTGGAATCATTCAAGTCATCTCCTCCTTGTGACAATATTTCATTATTGGTGCTGTCAATTTCAATAAATCTAATGAAATCATACACCTCATCTCCTCCTTGTGACAATATTTCATTATTGGTGCTCTCAATTTCAATCAATGTAGTGGACAATTCAAAAGAAATTGCCACGGTCTCTTCATTGTGAGCCATTTTATTTTGAAATTGCTTGCTGTAAATTGCAGAAAAAAATAATCACTTTCATTTATCGTTTTTAGTAATACATAATATAAAACTAACTTTATCAAGTATTTAGTATAACAGAAGGACTGCAAATAAATAACAGAAAACATTTTTCAAATTATCTTCAAGTGTACAACATAGTTCCCCTTACAAATTAACAACTCACCTTTTTAAAAGTAGGAGAAGTGTTAGTACTGTGTAAATCAAACACCAGAAATTCACCACCAAAAATTCCTCACAAATGTACCTCAGACAGTAGTATCACAAAATGGCTGTGGTTTCCTCTCATTTGACATATATACATAACCAATTAACTTTCATCACACACAAATACAAAACCAAAGTAACATTTTAATTGGTTCTAAATTTCAACACTTTCAAATGTGTTTTCCCCATGCAATTTTCCATAGGACATTTACATACGTCTACAGCCTGAATGGCTGAACGGAATTACACCAAACTTGGCAAAATGGTACATCAAACCTAAGAGGTCAGGAAGGATCTACTATGCCCCCTTATGGTCATTTGCCCCTTCGCTTTGGCCTCCTCTTGTCTCTCGATCCTACCGAGAGACAAGATGGCGGCCGCTACGGACTGTTTGGAATGTTGACAGACGCCGGAGAACAAATCAGCTTCGCAAAGCTCCGTAACGCGAAAAGTACGCGAAGCGGAGCGCTGTTACAGATATATATCTTTTTTTGAACGTTAATTTCTCAAAATCCACTGGAGCACATATATTGAGACCTAGCAAAGGCACATCGGGCTACCAGTCCCTAATATTTTGCCAAGTTTCGTGCAAATCCATTCAGCAGTTCGATTATTGACATTTAGATACGTCTACAGCCTGAATGGCTGAACGGAATTACACCAAACTTGGCAAAATGGTACATCAAACCTAAGAGGTCAGGGAGGATCTACTATGCCCCCTTATGGTCATTTGCCCCTTCGCTTTCGCCTCCTCTTGTCTCTCGATCCTACCGAGAGACAAGATGGCGGCCGCTACGGACTGTTTGGAATGTTGACAGACGCCGGAGAACCAATCAGCTTCGCTTCACAAAGCTCCGTTGCGCGAAAAGTACGCGAACTGGAGCGCTGCCCGGTCCGCTGTTACAGATATATATCTTTTTTTAAACGTTAATTTCTCAAAATCCACTGGAGCACATATATTGAGACCTACAAAAGGCACATCGGGCTACCAGTCCCTACAATTTTGCCAAGTTTCGAGCAAATCCATTCAGCCGTTCGGGCTAAAAGTGAGGCCAACCGCCCTATGGAAAACTCAATGTTAAAAACACGTTTTGGGACCCCCCTTTTTTCTCGACCCCCCCTGGACGAACCCCCCCCCAATTTTCAGGGGCTGCTCAGAAACAAAATGTGCCATTTTCCTGAAAATTTCAGCCAATTCCGTCCACAAACGCCAAAGTTATTAGACATAGAATTTTCAAAAATCCCATAGAGAAAAAATCCTAACTATATATACCTACTGGCGATCGCCAGTAGGTAATATATATATATATATATATATGTATATATATATATATATATATATATATATATATATATATATATATATATATATAACCTACTGGCAGTCGCCAGTAGGTATATATAGTTAGGATTTTTTTGAATAGGGATTTCTGAAAATTCTATGTTGAATAACTTTGGCGTTGATGGACGGAATTGTCTGAAATTTTCAGGAAAATGGCACATTTTGTTTCTTAGCGTCCCTTGAAAGTTTGGGGGGGTTTCGTCAAGCGGGGGCCGAGAAAAAAGGGGGGTCCCAAAACGTGTTTTTAACATTGAGTTTTCCATAGGGCGGTTGGACTCACTTTTAGCTCGAACGGCTGAATGGATTTCTATGAAACTTGGCAAAATTGTAGAGACTGTTTGCCCGATGTGCCTTTGCTAGGTCTCAAGATATGTGCTCCAGTGGATTTTGAGAAATTAACGTTAAAAAAATATATATATCTGTGACAGCGTCCCGGTTAGCGCCCCGGTTCGCGTACCAGACGCGTAACAGAACTTCGCGAGGAGAAGCGGATTGGCTCTCAGGTGACTGTCAACATTCTAAACAGTCCGGAGCGGCCGCCATCTTGTCTCTCGGTAGGATCGAGAGACAAGAGGGGGAAATAAACGAAGGGGGAAAAGAATGAAAGGGGGCAAGGTAGACCCCTCCTGACCCCCTAGGATTGATGTGGGGGCTATTAAAGGGCCCGGCGGGGCAAAAAAGTAAAAGAATTTTTTTTTCGATTTTTCGTGGTGGAAGCGCTACCCGGTACACGAACCGGGTAGCTCACCAGTAGCGTAACGGGAGTCCGCCATCTTGTGTTTCGGACGAATTTAGTCACAAGATGGAGGATAAACAATGTTGGGAATGGGTATAAGGGGGCACGGGAGACATATCCTGACCCCCTAGGTTTTCTGAGGGTGGCTGAGGAGGCCCATATATGTAAAAAAAAAAATATATATATATATATTTTCGCACGGTTAGCGCCCGGTCCGCGCACCGGGTAGCATTCCGGAAAGCGTAACAAGGGGAAAACCAAGGGAAATATTAAAACAATATTTTAGAGTGCTTTGAGGTAGGGTAGCTCTGAATAGAGCTGTTGTGTTGTGTGGGTGATGTAAGTACCAACATGTAGGTACCAATGAAGAGTCTAAAATTCAATGTACACCGTCTCCTCTGTAGATATTTTGTATGTTCTAATATGGGTTATTTAAATGTAAAGGTGTGGAAAAGCACTTCATGCTTTAAAGCAATTGTATTTTTGAACTGATTGTTCTTTCCTCTTAGTCCTCCTCTTTGGTTTTTTTTCCCCACACTCTTCTTCAGCATGATAGTTGATAAATTCGTTCCCTCAAAAAATGTATATACATAAAAAAATTATATTAAATACATATAAAATATATTTTTCCTTTAATAGAAGAATACATTTTACAGCTTTTGATATTTGCTATTAAAAACCATTGAAATTCACTGAAAAAACCATAGGTTATAGACCATATATAGTTAGGAATTAGCATTTACAAAACCTTGAAAATTCACTGAAAAAACCATAGGTTATAGACCATATATAGTTAGGAATAAGCATTTACAAACCATTTTACTCACACAAAACCATTGAAATTCGCATATATAGTTAGTTGCACTAACTATATATCGCGCACCCGCAATCCACTGCTGATCATGTCACATATTACATCATTCATGACATGGTCAGTGACATCACTGATGACATCACTGATGACATCTCAAATGACATCACTGATGACATCACTGATGAAAACATCCAGTGACTGTATGTTTCTGTAAAGTTAAAATATGTCTTACATATTGAAGAATGAGTGGATGTATAAGTGTCTGGATGAAGGATTTAGTAGGTGCATGACTGACTGTATGAGTGAGTGATTAAATGTGTCTCACTGAGTGCATGGTTTAGTGACTAAACTGTCTTAATTTGTGCATCATTATGTCTGTTGTTCTTTAAACTGCTGCATGTGTTGATCAGTAGCTATATGAGTAAGTATATGGGTTATTGATTGGTTGCCCAAGTATTTGTATGGGAGACTGAGTGTGTGTGTGGGTGGCTGGGAGGTGTATGACTCTGTGCATAGATGTGTGAGCAGTTGATTCACTAGATGTATGGGTTCAAAAGTGCATGTGGAAACAGCTGTATGGGCGGTTGACTGTGTGCATGAGTGTATTGGTGAGTGAATGGATATCTCAGTGCTACATGTCAAAGTAAGTACATATGTAAAACACAGTACATCTGAGAGTTGACATATATAAATAACTGTGCATAAGAGCCAGTGAATGTGTGAGTGGCTGTATGGATCATTCTGAACTTGTATCAGGGATTGTATAAGAGAGTAAATATGTGTTAGTATATGTTTGAATAAGTAAGGTGTGTATAACTGTATAGTTGAGGAAATGGAGGTGTGATTGATTCTTTGCATGACTGACTAGGTGTGTGAGTAACTCCATGGATGAGTGACAGTCTGTGAGTGTCTGTTTACACTGAGTGTATCTAAGGTTATATTAGAGTCTGAAGAGGTTCATCGTATTATCACATGAATGATGTCATCAGTGATGTGATCAGTAATGTCAAATGAGATGTCATCAGTGATGTCATCAGTGATGTCATCTGAGATGTCATCAGTGATGTCATCAGTGATGTAATTTGAGATGTCATCAGTGATGTCATCAGTGATGTCATTTGAGATGTCATCAGTGATGTCATCAGTGATGTCATTTGAGATGTCATCAGTGATGTCATCAGTGATGTCACTGACCATGTCATGAATGATGTAATATGTGACATGATCAGCAGTGGATTGTGGGTGCGCGATATATAGTTAGTGCAACTAACTATATATGCGAATTTCAATGGTTTTGTGTGAGTAAAATAAGGTTTTGTAAATGCTTATTCCTAACTATATATGGTCTATAACCTATGGTTTTTTCAGTGAATATATATATATATTCACTGAAAAAACCATAGGTTATAGACCATATATAGTTAGGAATTAGCATTTAAAAAACCTTATTTTACTCACACAAAACCATTGAAATTCGCATATATAGTTAGTTGCACTAACTATATATCGCGCACCCGTAATCCACTGCTGATGATGTCACATATTACATCATTCATGACATGGTCAGTGACATCACTGATGACATCACTGATGACATCTCAAATGACATCACTGATGACAACATCCAGTGATTATGTGTTTCTGTAAAGTTTAAATATGTTTTACATATTGAAGAATGAGTGGATGTATAAGTGTCTGAATGAAGGTTTTAGTAGGTGCGTGATTGACTGTATGAGTGAGTGATTAAATGCGTCTTACTAAATGCACGGGTTAGTGACTAAACTGTCTGAAAGTGTGCATCAGCATGTCTGTTGTTGTGCAAGCTGCTGCATGTGTTGATCAGTAGCTATATAAGTAGCTATATGGGTTATTGATTGGTTGCACAAGTATTTGTATGGGAGACTGAGTGTGTGTATGACTGGCTGGGAGGTGTGTGACTCTGTGCAGATCAATGTGTACTTGTATCAGTGATTCTATAAGAGAGTAAGTATGTGTTAGTATATGTTTTAAAATGTAAGGTACTCTATGTTTAACTGTGTAGATTAGAAAATGGAACTGTGATTGATTCTTTACAGGACTGACTAGGTGTGTGAGTAACTCCATGGATGAGTGGCAGAGTGTGAGTGTCTGTATAGGTGTATGAGTGCATATGATAGTGTTGTAAAGATGAGTGATTGTATGTATGAATGATTGTATGGGTGAATGAGTGAATGTGTGTGTAGACGTAGGAATCAGTGAGTGGGTATGTAGTAACTAGTATTGGTGTGTCAATGGTTTCAAAAATTATACTCTGTATTTAACACTGGGTGTAACAGAGGTTATATTAAAGTGTGAGGAGATGCATTGTATTGTCACATTAATGATATCATCATTGATGTGACCATTGATGTCAAATGAGATATCATCAGTGATGTCATTTGAGATGTCATCAGTGATGTCATCAGTGATGTCACTGACCATGTCATGAATGATGTAATATGTGACATCATCAGCAGTGGATTACGGGTGCGCGATATATAGTTAGTGCAACTAACTATATATGGAATTTCAATGGTTTTGTGTGAGTAAAATAAGGTTTTTTAAATGCTAATTCCTAACTATATATGGTCTATAACCTATGTTTTTTTCAGTGAATTTTCAAGGTTTTGTAAATGCTAATTCCTAACTATATATGGTCTATAACCTATGGTTTTTTCTGTGAATTTCATTGGTTTTTTAACAGCTAATATCTGTAGCTGTAAAATGTATTCTTCTTTAAATCCAAAAATATATTTTATATGTTTATGAATAATTTTTTTTTTTAAATATTTTTTTTTCTTCGTTCCCGCTTCGCGAATCGGGAAGCTTCCCGTTAGCTGACCTTGATGCCGCGAAATAGACCGCGAGCCGGTAAACGTTTCTTTACCGCAACTGCCGCGTTAGAAAACAACATCGTGACGCCTCCCGTCCGCATGACGTTTCGCGTTGTCGCGTGATACGTCATATGACGTGCTACGTTAGCGAACTCGTACGCTTACCGAGTCGCAAAGCACAGGTTTCTGGAAGCAAACCGGGAGGCCCTGCAAAGCGCGTAACGTAAACACAGCAGGTCATGTGACTTGGTAATAACACTTTTCATTGGTTCATTTCACTTTCGGTTTCCTAATGATGTAAGACTAGGTCATATGATCTAAAATGAACACTTTTCATTGGTTGAGAACTATTTTTTTTCCCAAATGGTGAAAATCCCTCCTTCTTTCCTCACTCTGACTTTCATCATTGTGAGAGAAAGACCCTTTGTTACCAGTGAGCAATGGCTTCTTTACTAGCTTCAGCTGGTGCTTCCCCACCACCTCCACCACATCCAAGGAAGAGTGGACCACCTGCTAAAGTTATAATTCAGCAAGAAGAGGAAGAAGAGGAACAGGACGACCTAGATAATCTCCCTATTATGGCCAGAAGATCTGTTGTACCGGAAGTAACGGGACCAGAGGGCAGGGAGATGGTGCCAAATATACAAACGAGATTTCGTGAAGTAAAACAAGTCTGCGTACATTGCAGTGGAATCATTTGCTACGCAGAAAGTAGCATCACTCTGATCAACAGAGCTATTAACAATCATGCTCATGTTTGTCCGAAACTCCCCAAACAATAAATTCTTTTTTTTGTTTTCTTCCTCCTGTTGAGCCCTTTACAATGAATCGTTTTCGTTGCCCCCTCCGAAAAAAAAACAAAAAAAATATAAAACTGTTCAGAAAAATTCAAAAAAAGTAAAAAAAGTTCAGAAAAATAATAAAAAAAATATAAAACAACAAAAACAATTTAAAAAAAAGTTCTTTTCAGAACTACCTCCCCGTTATAAAAAAATTGGTACAATATTTGCAACTGTGCCAACCTCTATTTCTCTTAGTTCGCTTCCCAGTTCGCTCCCCGGTACGCGAACCGGAAGCGAACCAAAAAAATTTTTTTATAAAAAAGAACAGTAAGTATAAGGGAAGGAAACAGACAGTTATGTTAAAAGAAAGACAGCTATAGGGGAGTAAACTAGAGATACTATTACCCGTAATCCACTGCTGATGATGTCACATATTACATCATTCATGACATGCTCAGTGACATCATCAGCAGAGGATTGCGGGTAACAGTATCCCTAGTTTATTCCCTATAGCTGTGTTTCTTTTAACATAACTGTCTGTTTCCTTCCCTTATACTTACTGTTCTTTTAAAAAAAATTTTTTTAGATCTGTCAGAAACAGTGAAAGTAATGAAATATAAAAGACTACGTAGAATATGAGCACTGTATGCAACAACTTTGACACTGACAGAAGCCTCACCTTCTCCATGCCTCCTACACAGTTCTACATGTACATCATAAATGCAAACAGAACAGAATTAATTATACATGTTAAATGGTTTATTTTTGCTGTTCTCAGAATGTATCAAATTTCACTAAAACAGTGACTTGAAGGTATTCATCATATAACAGCGGGGAAAAAAAAACACAATCAAAATGATTGTGTTTAAAAAACCCATACATTACAAATCAGAATTCAGAACTCCTTAAAGTTAACTTACTTTCCATGACGGCCAAGGATGTCCTATGAACAGCTTACACTCTGTTGTGCTGTTATTACTTTCAACCCGCCACTTTCTGAAAGAAAACCTCCATCGTTTTCAAAAACATGTTACATACAATAAATGACTTCTCGCTCTCTACCACACGATTCCACAAGGCCAAATCGTGTCAGAGCCATGTATAACTCTTGGATTTCTTGTAAGCCAATCCCGTCTTTTCGCATTTCCGCAACTTTCAGAATTAAAATGTTGAAGATCATTTACACAATCCTGGACTAGTAATATCTTCCCCTTCTTGCTCAATCATGTTCTACATTTCCTATCACACTGATACTGCTTACTATGAAGCAGACTTACACTACCTTTATGACTAGTACAATTATTTAATTCTCTACATCACTTTTAATCACAAAGCAATGTAAAACAGTAAACAGCATTGCAGACTTACATTCCCTCTACTCCATGTTTTGATTCACTGCTTCAATTAGCTTATAAAAAGAAATAGTTTTTCTGAACTCATTCAAAGTGCACGTATTTCTCAATAACGTCCAGTGTTATGGTAAAAAGTTATGTCTCTGTACTACACTTATCCTCAAGGCCAAATAGTGTAGGAGCCATGAGAACTTCTTGAAATTCCTCAGAGCACATCCCGAGATTCTTTCCCTAAAATTTTGGTTTTAAAAACACCAGGTAAGAGTTTTTAAGGTCATATGGCAATTTTTTTTTGAAAATTAAAACAGAATCATTGCAGAATGACCAGCCATTTCTACACTTTAAATAAGCTGTATAATGTCCTGATGTTATTGAAGGACCATCATGATATATAATTGCTACAGTTACAAAAGTCCTTCCTGATATTGACAACTGTGAAGCCACAAAATTTTTAATTAAAGTTGTCAATTTTGTTCCATCAGGCCTACATCGTTGGAACATTAAAATGACATACTGGCCATATGTTCGTATAAATAAAGTGGACATCATTTCAGATTTACATTGGCTACACTCCATGTTGTGATCAGCTGCTTTTACTAGCTTATTAAAAGAGACTGATTTACTGTCTGGCAAAGTTAAATATATAAATCTTTCTGAGTCTACACTAGTAGTAGCTGATACCCTACAGTTCTCGCAGTCATGCTGCCATTGATAAGAAAGCCCAAACAGGTGATCTACATCTACACCTTCATCATGCAATACATCAAGCATATACATTAAAAACTCCTGACAATCTTGCTGACTATTTTGAGAGAATTGTGTTTGGCCTGAACATCTGTCTAACAGATTTCGAATTTCAGACACACTTTCTATGTTTGTTCTATCAGTGCTACATTTCTCTAACACAGAATTTAACAAACTGCAAAATCTTTGATCCGAATTGACCACAATCTGTTCTTTTAAAGTTTCTAGAGAAAAGACAACATTAACCACTACATTAGCATAGCAGTTGACACCAGAACTGTTTTCAAATTGAAAACCAACAACATCTTCAACAGAATCCTTTTTGTTTCTGCTTATAATTTCAGGTTCATCAACTTTTCGTCTTTTTGCTACAACCTCCCCAGTATTGGTCACATTTCTTCGTTTCCGGCCTACCACACGTTTCTCAAACAAAGGATACTGAGGCAAATGTGGCGCATACTCTCTTCTCAACCTATTGTATTCCTTAACACAATCTAGATCCGCACAAATGTTTGTGACATCACACTCAATCAAGTACAATCCCGATAAAGTCCTAACTCGTGACAATGCCACATATGCCATACCCTCCTTGAACACAGAACTGCCAATATTCACCAATGCACAGTCTACACTTAAACCTTGCGATTTATGGATTGTCACCGCATATGCCAAGCAAACAGGAAACTGCTTACGACGAACATATAAGTCTTTTACAAGCAAAAATCTAGCAGAACAACGAGCAATTAGCTGTACTTCCTCAATGCCATCAAATTTAATTTTTAAAAATTCAATTCCATCTCTATTTCTGTATTTCACAAAATCAACAACATTACCCATTGATCCATTTACCAGACCTCTTTCAACATGTAAATTCCTTCTTAAAATTATACGGCAGTTCAAGCACACATTCAGAGTCTTTTCAAAACCCGCAGTTTTAGATATACTCTTCTCTAATGAATCCAATTTTGTTTTCAGATTCTCAGACAAAATAATTGTTGATCCCATATGCTCTACTCTGTCAATAGCTTCCAATTTCACAATCTCTTGCTTTTCTAAATGCAACATTTTGTTGTTGAATTTGGCACATTCTGCAAGAGTTGGCATCAAACATATTCCAGATTTTTTCTCAGTAACTTTCTGAAAAATATTCTCAGGCACAACATCTTCGTCTGGATATAAATTTGTCAGTAATCGTGCATGTAAAGCTTCTTTCCCATGCTCGGTCACTTTTCCAATTCTAACATCTTGTAGAATAGTCTTGTAAACTTCATCCTTTGCCTGACGCATATTTTCATGCAGTTCAGCATAATTGAAGTTTAACCATATATTGACGTTGCCAATACTCCCTAAGCACTTCCTGGTATCTTCATGCGTGAGCATTTTGAACACAGGTTGCCCTTTCACTGGTGTCAGCTGCAGAAGATCTCCAAAAACAATGATGTGTTTGCCACCAAATAACACATCATACTCTGTTTTGAGAACTTCTTGCATTCTCAAATGCACAAAGGCAAGCATAACATTGGAAACCATGCTTACTTCGTCAATGATAAGAAGTTTCATTTTCCTCAAGACTCTTGAAACTTCAAGACAAGCATCTCCAGATAGCTTGTGATATTCTAATTTGTTGTCATGCTCCACTGGCAGCATCAGTAAACGATGTAAAGTAATCCCTTTAATGTTATGTGCTGCCAGTCCAGTTGGAGCGGTGACAACACAAGACAGCGATGACTCTGTCCTTTCCTGCAAATAACATGAAATTGCTTTAATAAGGAAACTTTTTCCAGTTCCCGCTTCTCCACTCACGTACAGTCGGACAGGCTTCAACGACGTACATGAGCACTCTTTCTTATCATGACTTAATCCATGATCAATTTGCATGGTAAGTTCATCATATATTTTCCTCTGCTCAACGTTGAGTTGTCTTTCCAACTCTTCTAAGTTAACCGCATCCTCCTGAGCATGTGCCATGGCTCTTTCCACTTCATTCATAGCAGTGGCAGCTTCATTTTCGATAAGAGGTCCTCCTAGTGGATCCTGACTCAATGAAGCAGAACTCTGACTGTCCTGAGAACTGTCTCTGGCAATCTCGGCTGCAATCGTTGCTTCCTGCTCAATTTCCACATTCAACATTTCTACATATTTGGGAAAAGCAGGACATTCTATGGTCTCCTTGGCAGCATTGAAAGAGTCTTCGTAACAGAGGAAATCTCCAAGCAGTTCCTCTTCTGCACGCCAAGGCTTAAAAAGTTGCAAAAGTGCTAAATAGAAAAACTCCTTTTTTTCAGGAGATTCGCCACTCAATTTTCGATGGTTTATCAAGTGGCATTTTCTTTGCTTGACCAGACATCCCTCACTTCCTATTACAGCATACACTCCTTTCTCAGTATCTTCTTTGATGTTCCTCTTGAATATGTAATTTTGCAGAACCTCATACAGACAAACATTCTCGAGGTGACTGCTTCGATTTGGATAATATGTATCCAACATGTTGCTCTTCAAAATGTCGGTACTGTTTGGCTCCTTTTCCGCCAAATACTCAATTTCCCGCACAGGTTTCAGAACTCGATTACGCGTTGCAGCAAGACCAACACTCGCCCAAACGATACTCCTGGACTTGGCATAGAGACTTGCTGAAGACAACCGGTCAGAACATTCGTAAGCTCCGATTTCTCGATGCGACAACATCTTCAGACTGAAACTGTACAACTTCTTGCTGAGGCTCTTTTCATGGGAAATGTCCTCCCACATATCCTTCAATTCTGTCTTCTCTTTTTTGGTGATGTAAGATGTCACATACCTAGCCACAGCCATACAGTTATCAGCCACAAACTGTATATCCATGTTAGCATTCCACATGGACAAAATCACCGGGTTGTAGTCGTTGATGTACTTAGACTCTTCGTTCCTCTTCAAATTGTATGTGTTTTTAGGTGATTTCTTCATCACATTATGTCGCAGCGAAGACATCAAACTGTTCACTCTTCCTTTAGAAATCACCGATCGTGGAAAGCCGAAACGACATTTGGTGTAGAACTTGTCTTTGTTCCGGAATTTACGACGACAGTACTTTCCACATCGATGGCTTTGGAAACGTAGAACTTTTTCTCTTAGGCTTTTTTTCTCCTTTGCGTTTGGAACAGCACACGTAGAATACTGTTCTATGAAACTCATCACTGAGTCGTCTGCATCCGTTCCAAATTTAGGTGCATCCTTGATCCACAGCAACATATGTATATGAGGAGCACCTCTTGCTTGGTACTCCTTCCTCCAGAAGAAATCCAACACCTCTCCAAGAGGTGGATTCTTCTTATTCATGATGAAAGACATCATACCTTCAAATCTATGATTGAAGTACCTACATACATTGACTGGATCCAAAGAGCACAGTTCTCCGGGTGTCTTGAATTCGATGTTTTCTACGTTAGCATTTGCCTCTCGTAGAAATTCAAGTAAGTCTTCCCAGCCATACTCAGCACAGCTCAAAGTGAGGAACCATGTGGGAGTTCCTAAGTTCCTCAGCATACATTTTAAATCACCATGACGACGGTACCAGTACTCATTAGTACCACGCTGACACGCCATGAGATTAATCAGGTGAGAATCCAAAATACTGTCTTGGACATTGACTTTATCCATAAAGTCACTTGCCGAGATGTTTTGCATGTGTATACCACTTTTCAAGATGTGGTTCACTGCATATGACAGTCCAGACAGATCGCTTTCAAACAGGAGATGAAACAAATAAGGAATGCATTGTCGAAACCTAGGATCTCCTGCATACAATCGCAAAGTCCGGTATTCAGAAGCAGGAATTTGATGAGGTCGCTCATCATATCTTCCTCCCTGACCTGTTGGAAAAAGCTGTGGGAAACACCGAGCTTCCAAACTTTCCTCCCAAACACTAATGGGACTCCCTTTCGCTTGTTTCATTTGAA
The DNA here is from genome assembly GCF_964261635.1 of Lissotriton helveticus. Taxonomy (NCBI): domain Eukaryota; kingdom Metazoa; phylum Chordata; class Amphibia; order Caudata; family Salamandridae; genus Lissotriton; species Lissotriton helveticus. Next base: position 284,903,010 of record NC_136060.1, read on the forward strand.
ACAACTCAATAGCATTCCCCATGACTTCCTTGGAATGCAAAGGATGAACACTATAATGTTCATATATTTCTTCACTAGTACAGGGTTCTACTTTCTCAATTTGACCAGCACACAAATCGCTATCCTCTTCCTCACTTACTTCCTCTTCTGCAACATATACATTTTTATAGTATTTATTATATTTTTTCAAATACAATGTTGCCCTTTTGACTTTCCTAACATCTACTAAATCTTGCCATATTTTCTTATTCTTTGTCGGAACCCCATTAACTAAGATAACCAGAGGTTCCTCTTCCACTTTTTCTACTCCAATTGTGTTAATGTTTTTCTTCAAATCTAGAGGCAAATAAACAACTCTTCCCTTTAATCCTCTCTGTAAATCTGATGGAGGCAATTTCCCTGTCTTTGGCTCCATTCTTACAATAGCCTGAAAGGGATGGATACTTTGAATCAAAATAGATTCATAAGTATTTAAATCCTTCAATTCAGAAGGAATTTCAACCAATTCCAGATTATTATGAACTGCTCTAGCAGGCATCTGGTTTTCATTTAATTTGTTACAACAATAAGTACACACACGTTGATCCAATCCCAAATCAAAACAATTTTCTACCATCAAGTATGTTGTAAAATCCTTCCATTCACTATTATTTTCCCTTTCACTTTTTCCATATAAATCCACTAACTTAGTCTGATTCTTATAATAAGTGCGTCGACAACACACACAAGTGAAATTTGGCCTCTCACTTGATTTCACCTCAAACGTCGCAATTTCCCTCTGGAAATTATCTGTACTGGAAACCTGTACACTATCTTCCACATTACTCTCTTCTTCTTGGTCAATTTCAACATTCTCCTCTTTACTTCCAAAGTAACAAAACTCAATTTCTTCACATATATTCTTCACATCTATTTCAGAACCATGCAAAAGAGCAGCGCATAATTGTTTTAGCATAATTGCTGGACTCTTAGCATAATACAACATTCTAACTAATTTCCTCACTTTATTATGATGCACTGCTAGCATCCTGAAATGATGAAAAACACTCTGGCATACTCTCCTGGAAAGACAAGCCAGTGAATGACCATGCAAACCTATCACTTCTCTCACTCTGCAAGGATCTAATTCTTGCAACAACTTCATTTTCTGCTTCAAACTTTTCTTACTAAATGACCGTATAAAATCACAAAGCAAATTGATGGAATCCTGTCGTACACTGCAAATACTACTACACTTCCAGGTGTACACAGGACCCTTAGGACGTCTCCCTAAAACCTCATTACCTAACACCTCTTCTATCTCTGTTCTCACAAGTTTTTCTTTTTCAACTGGACAACCATCTTTCACTTCATAAGCTCGACCACTGGTGTCAACTGCATGCACCAAATCATTATCCTGGAAATAACTCTCCTCATTAAAAAATGCCTCAGAGCTTGAACTATGCATCCATTCTCCAGAAAAAACTTCACAAAAATTACTACGATTAACTATTCTCTTCCATCTACTATTTCTTTTGAAATCATAAATTACCTTGTTTAGCTTCCTAATTCTATTGATTGTCAAAATAAATAACTTACGTTTAATTTCAAATGCCTGATCAATAACTTTCTCAACTATTTTTTTTCTCTTATAAAAAACCACTTTCTGCTGACCTTTCTTAATATTTTTTAACAAATTCCCAATTATCCTGTTGCGGAACATTCGTTTACGAATATCCCTAAACTGTTGTTTCCTTCTACTTTCATGCATAGAGTTCTCTCTTACTCTAGCAGTAACATTTCTCATTGGCCTTTCCTTACCATTTGAATTCTGTCTCCTTTTCTGGAGTGAAACATTTTCTGTAGTAATATTTTTTTTACTACACATATTTCTTATGACTGTTTTTCGACTCTTACCCGGTGCTTTCTTGGTGACTTGACAAATCTTTTTGTTAGAGGACTGCTGCAATATTCCATGCTCCTGCTGTCTTTGACGTTTTCCAGCCTTTCTTACTCTTTCTTTGCTAGGCATACTAAAATCTTGAAATAATCTGCAGTTGAATCTGTGGTAAAATATAATAAAAAATGTTATTAACCACTATTACCCAACAGTAAATTAATAACAGTCATCAAAAACTTAACACACTACTTAAGTATATAATATACTGAAGCCTATCTCCAATTTTTCACTGAACAGGACTCATCTCTTCTTAACCTTGGATAAACCTCACCTACTCTGTGTCCCCTGCACATAATTAAATGTAAAGGGGCAGATTTATATTAACTAGCACATCCCCAGGGATGCACCAGTTAATGTGCACCGCTGCTCTGCCACCCACGGTGTGCCGCATTTACAATCAGATAGGACAAAGCTACATCAAAACCCTGCGCCTGCTTGAAGCAGGCATAGATCTTGACGCAGGTAGGCTGAAAGCTAAAGCAACAACTAAGTGTCGTGTGCAGAAGTTACAAAAAAGGAAAAATGGCGTTTAAACCAGTAATGAGACCATGCTAACGTAATACAGAGTAAAAATATCCAGGATCTACATCAGTTTGGGGTTCACGAACCTGGCAGGTACAAGGCACTGAGGCTTTCCACCGTGCATGTCTCATCCCAAAACATATGTTGTTTGTGAATGAAACAATTTCCCAGACCAAATGCTTTGGATTGGCTACTTCTAAAAAATTAAACACCCCTACTATCCCGGAGTTAGAGGAATACGATGGTTGGAGTAATTTTACTCGTTGTCTATTAAAGATTTACAGGCCCTACTCCGTAATTCTTCCTTTAACATTTCCAGTATAAATCCAAAAGGTTGACTGCTTTGGCAACGTGCCTTATCCACGGTTTAATAACGCTGCCTTTTGCTTTATATAAGTTTTCAAATTGTATGAAATATATACCAATAGGTCGTTATTAACCTTTAGGTAGTGGTTTTCTTCATCAAGTCTGGTCGCTTCCATACACATACAGATTTTCAAAGATGATCAAGAACTTTATCTGAATGGAGAGGAATGCACTGAGACGCCAGATCATTCACTAATGTGTAGGCACAGACAGTTACACGGTTCATGCAACAAACACCGACCAAATATGGCTTGCGTGTTGCAAGGCACGCCAGTTCCTGCTATCATCCCCACGTTCAAGTTCTTGGAAAATGGTAGTTATTTGATGCTCAATAATGAAGATTGTTCTGGGTTAATTAAAAGTATTCATTTTATCGTAACAGTAAATGAACGGGTTATTTGCTGCAGAAATGTTCTATTTCCTCCCACACATGAACATAGGGAGTTTTCAATCTGGCCACAAATACCAACCTTGGGAGCACATTTCAACAGCATGGCAAGAATAAGAGCTCTTTTGTCTCAGAGAGAGGTGGCCTTGAGTTCGGCCCGTGAAACTTTCGTGCTTCACATAGCGAACACCCGTACAGAGGTGCAGACCCTTTTAAATACAGATTCGACTTTGCATTTCAGCAAGATTACCCATTCATTTCCATGCAGCAGGAGGCCCATAGGAATGAAGGTGCAATTTGCGATTAGCAATTACCTCATCGCAAATTACGAATTTTTCCGACGGTGCAGGGGTATCTCAAGAACACCCTGCTGCACCCCTGAAAAAAAAATTTGGGGTCATATGGCGCACATAAATTTTGAAAACATTCCTTTACCTCAAAAACGATTTTCAACTCATAATTTGAAAACACTGCACATGGGGAAATGACTTAAAATGTCCTTAAGACACATAAAAGCATTTTTTGATTGCCTTTGCAGCATGTTTCAGTCACCTTTAACATGCCTATGTAACGGAAACATTCAAAATCTAAATTTGCCATGCACAGGTGGGAGCATATTTACAAGCAATTTGCTCCACAGACAAACTTCTTACATTGAAATGGGAAAGACTCTCAATTACCTTATAAAGAAGCAGACACCATTATGTCCTTCTCATCAATATTAAAACCATTGCTTTTTCTCAAAAACGATTTACAAGTCATAATTTGAAAACACTCCACAGCTCCTATGCACATAAAAGCCCTGTCAGTACTAATACTTCACATTTTCTCCAATTACAATTTCTCAAACAAACAAAATCTATTTGTGAAACACTTGAGACAAAGCAACATTTGAAAAACACAACTTTCTTCATAATTTTCTCCTTAAAGCACACTATTTTCTATCTAAATTAAAGAAATTTTTTCTCACCTTAGCAAATACTTTGAGTTTCAAAACAGTCTCAGAAACACACCAATTTGTCTTCAGCAGAGCAAAAGGTATGCACTCCAGAGTCTGCAGCTATCAAAAGCACAGAAATGCTGTAATTCCTCACACAGATCTCTCATGTCACCCAATCAAAACTCTTCCCTCACTTTTTTTCAAAGCAAAACCCTTCCCCCCTCTGCCCCCTCTCTGCTTTTTCTGCATAGCAACCACCTCTTGCAAGACCTCTCACACAACAATGTTGCAATTGAACTCTGAACTCTCAGTGCACCTGCATATCCAAAGCATTCTTTCATTTAATGATTTTTTCTTCGCCACTCAAAATACATCTTTCAACGAACTCATCCATGCACACTAACTTTCTGTTTTCAGCAATCAAAATCCACCAATCACTCTTACTGCTTCATTAACACAGAAACTCCTCAGTTTTTTTCATTTTACACTCTCATTTTTTCAACTGCCATTTCATTGCCACACTTCATCTGACTGCAGGAGAACCTTCTCTCGCCATGTTTTCTGTCTGGATTGTTGGACATAGCTACATCTATTGGGCTCAAAGGTACGCTGAAAACAGGAATTTACCTAACCTCAATTTACAAGATGTGGAAATTAAGTGGTTTGGCCACAGAGGATTAAAATGTCACCAATTGATACCATTGGTGAAAACCTTTATGCATTTGCCAAAACCTGACCTGTTAATTGTGCACTGTGGAGGTAATGATTTGGGCACTTTGACTGGGGTAGGTCTGGAAATGCTTTTAAAGGACACCTTTGAGCAATTGATGGCACTTTTTCCTCAGACTGCCTTGGTATATTCAAATATATGCCAAAGACAGAAATGGAGGTGGTCGAACCAATTTTGTCCACAAATTGAGAAATCGAGGAAGCATGTAAACAAATCTGTTTCAGCTTACATGAGAGACCATGGAATGGGCTCCCTGTACAACAATAACTTGCGTTACTACATGCAAGATATCTACAGAGGAGATGGAGTTCACTTCTCAGATGAGGGCAACAGAGTTTTCACTCTGAATTTAAGAATGTGCATTGGTACCTACTTATAAGTACCTAAATGTACCATAAACCCAAAAGCTCTTCTCAGAGCTACCCTACATCTGATCACTCACAATTATTATTGTACTCTAACTTTTTTCACTAATTTTCAAGAAAGTACGCTCCCCAGAACGCTTCCCGGTTCGCGAACCGAGCGCACTCCATGCAAAAAAACTAAAAAAACGGTATATATTTTTTTGCCCTGCGAGAACCTTTCAAAGCCTCCACATCAAACCTAGGGGGTCAGGGACGATCTACTATGCCGCCTTATGGTCATTTGCCCCTTCGCTTTGGCCTCCTCTTGTCTCTCGATCCTACCGAGAGACAAGATGGCGGCTGCTACGGACTGTTTGGAATGTTTACAGACGCCGAAAAACCAATCAGCTTCGCAAACCTCCGTAACGCGAAAAGTACGCGAAGCGGAGCGCTGTTACAGATATATATCTTTTTTTGAACGTTAATTTCTCAAAATCCACTGGAGCACATATATTGAGACCTAGCAAAGGCACATCGGGCTACCAGTCCCTACAATTTTGCCAAGTTTCGTGCAAATCCATTCAGCCGTTCGATTATTATTATTATTTTTTTTTTGCCCCGCGGGTCCCTTTTAAAACCTCCACATCAAACCTAGGGGGTCAGCGAGGATCTACTATTCCCCCTTATGGTCATTTGCCCCTTCGCTTTCGCCTCCTCTTGTCTCTCGATCCTACCGAGAGACAAGATGGCGGCCGCTACGGACTGTTTGGAATGTTGACAGACGCCGGAGAACCAATCAGCTTCGCTTCACAAAGCTCCGTTGCGCGAAAAGTCCGCGAACCAGACCGCTGCCTGGTCCGCGCTTACAGATATATATCTTTTTTTAAACGTTAATTTCTCAAAATCCACTGGAGCACATATATTGAGACCTACAAAAGGCACATCGGGCTACCAGTCCCTACAATTTTGCCAAGTTTCGTGCAAATCCATTCAGCCGTTCGGGCTAAAAGTGAGGCCAACCGCCCTATGGAAATTAACATGGGAAAAACGCGTTTTGGGACCCCCCTTTTTTCTCGGCCCCCCCTTGACGAACCCCCCCCAAATTTTCAAAGGCTGCTCAGAAACAAAATGTGCCATTTTCCTGAAAATTTCAGCCAATTCCGTCCACAAACGGCAAAGTTATTAGACATAGAATTTTCAAAAAACCCATAGAGAAAAAATCCTAACTATATATACCTACTGGCGACCGCCAGTAGGTAATATATATATATATATTCACTGAAAAAACCATAGGTTATAGACCATATATAGTTAGGAATTAGCATTTACAAAACCTTGAAAATTCACTGAAAAAACCATAGGTTATAGACCATATATAGTTAGGAATTAGCATTTAAAAAACCTTATTTTACTCACACAAAACCATTGAAATTCCATATATAGTTAGTTGCACTAACTATATATCGCGCACCCGCAATCCACTGCTGATGATGTCACATATTACATCATTCATGACATGGTCAGTGACATCACTGATGACATCACTGATGACATCTCAAATGACATCACTGATGACATCACTGATGACATCTCAAATGACATCACTGATGACAACATCCAGTGATTATGTGTTTCTGTAAAGTTTAAATATGTTTTACATATTGAAGAATGAGTGGATGTATAAGTGTCTGAATGAAGGTTTTAGTAGGTGCGTGATTGACTGTATGAGTGAGTGATTAAATGCGTCTTACTAAATGCACGGGTTAGTGACTAAACTGTCTGAAAGTGTGCATCAGCATGTCTGTTGTTGTGCAAGCTGCTGCATGTGTTGATCAGTAGCTATATAAGTAGCTATATGGGTTATTGATTGGTTGCACAAGTATTTGTATGGGAGACTGAGTGTGTGTATGGCTGGCTGGGAGGTGTGTGACTCTGTGCAGATCAATGTGTACTTGTATCAGTGATTCTATAAGAGAGTAAGTATGTGTTAGTATATGTTTTAAAATGTAAGGTACTCTATGTTTAACTGTATAGATTAGAAAATGGAACTGTGATTGATTCTTTACAGGACTGACTAGGTGTGTGAGTAACTCCATGGATGAGTGGCAGAGTGTGAGTGTCTGTATAGGTGTATGAGTGCATATGATAGTGTTGTAAAGATGAGTGATTGTATGTATGAATGATTGTATGGGTGAATGAGTGAATGTGTGTGTAGACGTAGGAATCAGTGAGTGCGTATGTAGTAACTAGTATTGGTGTGTCAATGGTTTCAAAAATTATACTCTGTATTTAACACTGGGTGTAACAGAGGTTATATTAAAGTGTGAGGAGATGCATTGTATTGTCACATTAATGATATCATCATTGATGTGACCATTGATGTCAAATGAGATATCATCAGTGATGTCATTTGAGATGTCATCAGTGATGTCATCAGTGATGTCACTGACCATGTCATGAATGATGTAATATGTGACATCATCAGCAGTGGATTGCGGGTGCGCGATATATAGTTAGTGCAACTAACTATATATGGAATTTCAATGGTTTTGTGTGAGTAAAATAAGGTTTTTTAAATGCTAATTCCTAACTATATATGGTCTATAACCTATGGTTTTTTCAGTGAATTTTCAAGGTTTTGTAAATGCTAATTCCTAACTATATATGGTCTATAACCTATGGTTTTTTCAGTGAATTTCAATGGTTTTTTAATAGCAAATATCATAAGCTGTCGAATGTCAAGTACGTGGTAAGTAAAAACATTTTCGTGTTTATGCACACTGATCTGCTTTGAATGCTACCCCCCACCCCTCATTTCTATTAGGAGTACTCTCTCTTTGCAGATAGTGAAGGGTAGTTAACGCAGCCCTTTGCCCCCTTTGTAATCCGTCGTGCCTGCTTCTCTCTCCATTTGATTGATTGTTCTCTTTGGTTCATTCTCTATTTACAAACAAGCACAGAGTCAAAATACTCTGTTTAGTCTTTGCAGATAGCGAAAAACCGTGTAAAAAAACAAAAGGAATCGAGCAAAATCAGTAGGCCACTAATGGGATCTCTTTTTGACCTCGCTAAAATAGAAACATTAGGAACAACCTGTTGAAAATAGCAATGCGTATGTACATAAGCGGCGTTCATTTGTGTTCACAGTACCCCTTGTTGATTGTTTGAATCGAGCATTGAATTGTTCGAAGTTGGTTCTCTTAAGGATCTTCTCTGCCTGCAAACGAGGAAGAATAGGAATATTCTCTCTCCCTTTGCAGATAGTGAAGGGTAGGTAACGCAAGCCTTTAACACGTCGTACCTATTTCATTCCTCATTGATTGATTGATTGTCCGAACATTGCCTGTTTGGGAATTAGTTCTTTTTGGAGGTATTCCCTGTTTGCAAATAAACGTAGGAAAATCTTTGCAAGTAGTGAAAGGGTACATAATGCGGACCTTTCTCCCCCGTTGTAATCTGTCATGCCTATCTACTCCCCACTGATTGATGCACCTGTTTCACCCGGACCATTTACTAGACATACGTCATCTGGCCCGACCAGAGAGCACCCCTAGTGAAAAAGACATATGCAATAATAACGAAGTGATCACTGTATCCTGTTAACAGAAACTTTAGCATGAAACAACCTGGAAAGAAAAGAATAGGAAATCGAAAATCAGTAGGCCACTGATGAACATGAACTTTTATTAAACAACGAACAAAGAAACGATAACATAACGTAATGATAAAACCTATTAATGTCCTAGAAACAAGAAAACGTTAGAAATATGCCAGTGGTGAGAGACCAGAAAAACAGTAAGAGAAACCAAATCACCCCTCGCTGTCCCACCGCCTGCCACGCCCAAAAAATCGATAGACTAGGGAAAATGCAAGTCAGTAGAACATCCGCCCCCACTCTGGAAACTTCCAAGGTGGGGCAGGGTTCCGGCTACGCCCAGCCGGGAGCAGCCCATATAAAGCAGGTCCTGCTGCCACGCCTCGGCCAGGAGATCCTAACGTAGGGTGTAGCCGGAGGAGAGGCCGAGACCAGCGGGACCCGGCCAGGGGATTGCCTTTACAACGCTGAACAGTTGCAGGGGGGGGGGAATGTCTCCTCGACCCTCCCCTCTCTCTCCCAGTCCGGCCGCGGTGGCCCTTGAGAGTTGCAGGTAGTCCCGCCACATGCTCTTCCGGTCCGGCCACCAACGGTCGGGGGGCCGAGGCCGACGGGATCCGGCTGCAGCCAATAAACCAAGAAACCCGTTAATGGGGCCAGAGCCAGGGGCGTCCGGCCGACATCTACCGGAAGCCCGGCCCGAAGACGGACGGGACACTTCTTCTTTCTTGAAAAATGGCTGCGACAACACTGGGGGGGGGATGTCTTGCACATGCCTCCGACCCCCCCCCCCTCGTCCTCATCGCCTGGTCCGGCCATAACAAATCTCAAGCGAGACGCCGTGGGATGCACTGGCAGGGAGAGACGCTGCGAACAGGCCTCTCCCGCCTCCCCAGGTGGAGGCTTCCCAGCTGCACCCTCAGCGCTCCAGGCGCCCGGAAAAGGGTTCTTCCACTGTGGCTATGCTGCAACGTCTCGCCCGGCAGGGTGGAGCCCGTCCGCTCATTTGACCCCGCGATCGCCAGTAGCTACCGAACTCTCAAAATGGCGGTCGACCTGGCAAGAGCGGGCCCAGCATAAAGAAATGGCCCGGTCACTGGTTGACTCCACCACCGTAGTCCTCCACGACCTTGAAGATTCTAGAGGAGCCGCGGGAGTCTCCGACCCCCGATGGGGAATGACTGCCATGATCACCCGTGGAGTGACGAAACTGTATCCGCGGGACGTCGGCGCCAGCCTCACTTTGAATTACTAGAATCCTGCAGACCTCACTTCCGGTGAAAGCACAGTGTGACCCGGTAGGAAAAATTGTTGCACCCCCTCCCCTTTTTGACTGATAGTTCAAACCACCGATCCTTTCCTTTGCCCTTTTAACGGAACTTTGGACTGCCTCCCCCTCTTTTACATTTTCTAGAGAAAACAAAACATTAACCACTACAATAGCATAGCAGTTGACACCAGAACTGTTTTCAAATTGAAAACCAACAACATCTTCAACAGAATCCTTTTTGTTTCTGCTGTGACCCTGCTACAGCACAGGCATTGTCCCCAGCAGTAATTCTGCAATGCCGCTAAGAATAGCTGTGGTGCCTACTGGACTCACTCACCCCCGCGGCGCCCCACGCCGTTATTTGCTGGGCGGCAACTTGCTAGACATCACTTTCGTGCCATCTAGATTTCAGCGCGTTCTGCTGCCTTGGAACTATTCGCACAACAGACCGCTACTGACAACAATATTTCATTATTGGTGCTGTCAATTTCAATAAATCTATTGGATAATTCAAAAGAAATTGCCACGGTCTCTTCGTTGTTTAAATGTTTTTACTGTTTTTGTTTTGTTGTATATATTTATATGTTATTAAAGTTTTATATTCCTACTACTTTGTTGGAGTGCTATATATTTTTAATGTGACACATAATTGTAAAAACTTTGATGTACAAAGAGTCATTCCTGGAATCTTCCGCTTCAGGCTCTGTCCCCTCCCGAATCACAATACAGGATAGTTTTCAGATAGTAGGAACACGTGTGGTGTGACGGATCTCATCGGGTGTGGGCCTTGATCTACTATAACTCCTTTGAAGAGGGGTGATTCTTTACAGCTGGGACCATAAACTACATCTGCAGGGCTAGCTGATAGCCTGGACAATCGGACACAGAGGAAGAGGAGTGTCAGAGGGTGCGGTAGTGAATAGGGCGAAAGGGAGGTGTCGGGCGGGCACAGTGTGATTCTCAGGGAAGAGCAGCGCAGATGGGGGGAGGTTTATTGCCCATGCATAAGACAGAGAGCGGGGGTGACCAGTGCCTGGGGAAGATGCTTGCGAGGGTGAGGAGCCATGCTACGAATCGACAGCGTGCAGAGAGTGGGTCTGGTCAAGACATCTAAAATGGCTGCCGTGCACGACAAAAGTGTGGCATTTCAAAAAAGGCAAGATGGCGCAGACAATGTTTTTCAACACTTCCTCATTTCCTTCGAATCGAACGTTAACAGACGTTGGGGCATATTACCAAAGTTAAGCGATATTTATCGCTAACGATGCTTACCAACGAATTTTTTACCGCTAAGCATCATCAGAAATTACCGAAGATAAACCTTGCTATTATCAAGGTTTATCACAAATGCGATAATAAACGGCCGCAATGCATGAATATCGCTAAAAACTCAGCGATATTCATACATTACCGAGCTAATGCTCTTAGCCATGTTATCCACCTCCCATTGGATAACATGGCTAAGACCTGCTCAGGGCAGGTGTTACTTTTTGGAGATATTCGCGCTTAGCGCGAATATCTCCAAAAGTTGGTAATAGGAGATAGATATCTTGCATGTTGTAATGCAAGTTATTGTGGTATATGGAACTCATACCATAATCTCTCAGGAAAGCAGAAACTGATCCTTTTGGGACCGCCTAAAAAGGCCTAGGGGGTGAGGAGTACTCTACTTTGCCCCCTTTTCACGTTCCGAACTATTTTATTTTACTCTCTTCTGTAATTACACAAAATACCAGCGATAAGATGCATCGGAGACACACACTGAGAGAAAGGAGGCCGGAGATGAAGAAGACATGTCAAATACACATTGGAGATAATATAGTGGCAGAAGGGAAGTAAATATGAGTAAACTTACCATGTAACATAAAAATGTTGCACTCTATACTATAAGTCTCATTTTATACTACAATCACTTCGCTACAACCTCATAAATTAAAAATAAAAATAAATAATGTCTCAAACAATTTTTGATTTCTAAATATAAATTTATTCTTCAGAATTTTCTAAATTTGAAACAACTAGTAACATGTCCTCATCAGTAATTTCCTCTTCAATCATCTCATCTGGAATCTCCTCATTAAAAGTCTGCAATGATGATTCTTGTAACTCTATGGTCTCCAAACACTCGATAAATTCGCCATCAAGAGATTGATCAAAAAAATCATTCAAGTCATCTCCTCCTTCTGACAATATTTCATTATTGGTGCTGTCCATTTCAATCAATGTAGTGGAATCATTCAAGTCATCTCCTCGTGACAATATTTCATTATTGGTGCTCTCAATTTCAATCAATGTAGTGGAATCATTCAAGTCATCTCCTCCTTGTGACAATATTTCATTATTGGTGCTGTCCATTTCAATCAATCTAATGGAATCATACAAGCCATCTCCTCCTTGTGACAATATTTCATTATTGGTGCTCTCAATTTCAATCAATGTAGTGGAATCATTCAAGTCATCTCCTTGTGACAATATTTCATTCTTGGTGCTGTCCATTTCAATCAATCTAATGGAATCATACAAGTCATGTCCTCCTTGTGACAATATTTCATTATTGGTGCTCTCAATTTCAATCAATGTAGTGGACAATTCAAAAGAAATTGCCACGGTCTCTTCATTGTGAGCCATTTTATTTTGAAATTGCTTGCTGTAAATTGCAGAAAAAAATAATCACTTTCATTTATCGTTTTTAGTAATACATAATATAAAACTAACGTTATCAAGTATTTAGTATAACAGAAGGACTGCAAATAAATAACAGAAACATTTTTCAAATTATCTTCAAGTGTACAACATAGTTCCCCTTACAAATTAACAACTCACCTTTTTAAAAGTAGGAAAAGTGTTAGTACTGTGTAAATCAAACACCAGAAATTCACCACCAAAAATTCCTCACAAATGTACCTCAGACAGTAGTATCACAAAATGGCTGTGGTTTCCTCTCATTTGACATATATACATAACCAATTAACTTTCATCACACACAAATACAAACCAAAGTAACATTTTAATTGGTTCTAAATTTCAACACTTTCAAATGTGTTTTCCCCATGCAATTTTCCATAGGACATTTACATACGTCTACAGCCTGAATGGCTGAACGGAATTACACCAAACTTGGCAAAATGGTACATCAAACCTAAGAGGTCAGGAAGGATCTACTATGCCCCCTTATGGTCATTTCCCCCTTCGCTTTGACCTCCTCTTGTCTCTCAATCCTACCGAGAGACAAGATGGCGGCCGCTACGGACTGTTTGGAATGTTGACAGACGCCGGAGAACCAATCAGCTTCGCAAAGCTCCGTAACGCGAAAAGTACGCGAAGCGGAGCGCTGTTACAGATATATATCTTTTTTTGAACGTTAATTTCTCAAAATCCACTGGAGCACATATATTGAGACCTAGCAAAGGCACATCGGGCTACCAGTCCCTAATATTTTACCAAGTTTCGTGCAAATCCATTCAGCCGTTCGATTATTATTATTATTTATTTTTTTTGCCCGGCGGGGCCCTTTTAAAACCTCCACATCAAACCTAGGGGGTCAGCGAGGATCTACTATGCCCCCTTATGGTCATTTGCCCCTTCGCTTTGGCCTCCTCTTGTCTCTCGATCCTACCGAGAGACAAGATGGCGGCCGCTACGGACTGTTTGGAATGTTGACAGACGCCAGAGAACCAATCAGCTTCGCTTCACAAAGCTCCGTTGCGCGAAAAGTACGCGTCCTGGGCCGCTGCCCGGTCCGCTGTTACAGATATATATCTTTTTTTAAACGTTAATTTCTCAAAATCCACTGGAGCACATATATTGAAACCTACAAAAGGCACATCGGGCTACCAGTCCCTACAATTTTGCCAAGTTTCGTGCAAATCCATTCAGCCGTTCGGGCTAAAAGTGAGGCCAACCGCCCTATGGAAAACTCAATGTTAAAAACACGTTTTGGGACCCCCCTTTTTTCTCGGCCCCCCTTGACGAACCCCCCCCAAATTTTCAAGGGCTGCTCAGAAACAAAATGTGCCATTTTCCTGAAAATTTCAGCCAATTCCGTCCACAAACGCCAAAGTTATTAGACATAGAATTTTCAAAAATCCCATAGAGAAAAAATCCTAACTATATATACCTACTGGCGACCGCCAGTAGGTAATATATATATATATATACATATATTCACTGAAAAAAACATAGGTTTCACACCAGTTATAGTTAGGAATTAGCATTTAAAAAAACCTATCAAATTTACTGAAAAACCATAGGTTTCACACCAGTTATAGTTAGGTGGAAATTTTACTCGCATAAAACCATTGAAATTCCCACGTTATAGTTAGTTGGACTCACTGTAACTTGCGCGTGCAATGCACTGCTGATGACGTCACATATTACATCACTCATGACATGGTCAGTGACATCACTCATGACATCACTGATGACATCTCAAATGACATCACTGATGACATCATCCAGTGAATGTGTATCTTTTTGAAAAATAAATATTTTTTATATATGTATATCTAAAGGTTGATGGAAGAATAAATGGGTAAATAAATGTCTAAATGGATGTTTTTTTGTGTAAAATTGATTGGTTAACGGACTTATTAAATGTATCTTAGTGAATACATATATTAGCGAGTAATGTTTAAATATTTAAATATCTGTATCTGTGTCTCACTTTGTGTATAAGTGGCTGCATGGGTTGGTGAGTAGCTACATGAGTGTGTATATGGGTTATTAGTTGTTTTTTTGAGTATCAGTATCAGTGTCTGTATGGTTCGGTGGGGGATATTACTTAGAGCACAGATGCATGAATGAGTGACTCACTATTTGTATGTATTTTGAAGACAGCATGTGTGCAAGACTGTATGGGTGGATGATTGTGTGTATGGGTGGGTTAGTGAGTATGTGCTTTTATAATTGATTGTTTAAGAGAGTAAATATGTTTCCGTTTCTGTAGAAGTATGTGTAGTGGTGTGTATATAGCAGTATAATCAAGTAAATGGTTTTTGGATAGTTTATTTGCATGTGTGAATTTGTGTGTGAGTAACTATATGGATGAGTATTAGTGTGTAACAGGATGTATAGGTGTATGAGTACATATGATGAGTAAGTACATGCATGACTATATAGAACTGTTGGTGAATGAGTGGATGTGTATGTAGATGTTGGAATTACCTAATAAGTTGTTGTAATTGGTATTGGTTTCTCCTTTTTTAAGAAAATGTTTGTTTCTATTTTTGAATGTGTGTGTCAAAGGTTATTTTATGCTGATAGGAGGTCTGCCACTTTGTCACAAGGATGTTGTCATCAGTGATGTCACTTGAGATGTCATCAGTGATGTCATGAGTGATGTCACTGACCATGTCATGAGTGATGTAATATGTGACGTCATCAGCAGTGCATTGCACGCGCAAGTTATAGTGAGTCCAACTAACTATAACGTGGGAATTTCAATGGTTTTATGCGAGTAAAATTTCCACCTAACTATAACTGGTGTGAAACCTATGGTTTTTTCAGTGAATATATATATATATATTCACTGAAAAAACCATAGGTTATAGACCATATATAGTTAGGAATTAGCATTTACAAAACCTTGAAAATTCACTGAAAAAACCATAGGTTATAGACCATATATAGTTAGGAATTAGCATTTAAAAAACCTTATTTTACTCACACAAAACCATTGAAATTCCATATATAGTTAGTTGCACTAACTATATATCGCGCACCTGCAATCCACTGCTGATCATGTCACATATTACATCATTCATGACATGGTCAGTGACATCACTGATGACATCACTGATGACATCTCAAATGACATCACTGATGACATCACTGATGACATCTCATTTGACATCATTCTTGTGCTAATACGATAAACCTCTTCAGACTCTAATATAACCTTAGATACACTCAGTGTATACAGACACTCACACACTTCCACTCATCCATGGAGTTACTCACACACCCAGTCAGTCATGCAAAGAAACAATCTCATCTCCATTTCTTCAACTATACAGTTAAACACACCTTACTTATTGAAACATATACTAACACATATTTACTCTCTTATACAATCCCTGATACAAGTTCACAATGATCGATACAACCACTCACTCATTCGGTGGCTCTCATGCACAGTTATTTATATATGCCAACTCTCACATGTACTGTGTTTTACATATGTACTTACTATGACATGTAGCATTGAGATATCCATTCACTCATCAATACACTCATGCACACAGTCAACTGCCCATGTAGCTGTTTCCACATGCACTCTTGAACTCATACACCTAGTGAATAAACTGTTCACACATCTATGCATAGAGTCACACACCTTCCAGCCACCCCCACACAAACTCAATCTCCCATAGAAATACTTGGGCAAGCAATTAATAACACATATAGCCTCTCGTATAGCTAATGATCAACACATGCAGCAGTTTACAGAACAACAGACATAATGATGCACAAATTAAGACAGTTTAGTCACTAACCCATGCATTCAGTGAGACACATTTAATCACTCACTCATACAGTCAGTCACGCACCTACTAAATCCTTCATCCAGACACTTATACATCCACTCATTCTTCAATATGTAAGATATATTTTAACTTTACAGAAACATACAGTCACTGGATGTTGTCATCAGTGATGTCATCAGTGATGTCATTTGAGATGTCATCAGTGATGTCATCAGTGATGTCACTGACCATGTCATGAATGATGTAATATGTGACATGATCAGCAGTGGATTGCAGGTGCGCGATATATAGTTAGTGCAACTAACTATATATGGAATTTCAATGGTTTTGTGTGAGTAAAATAAGGTTTTTTAAATGCTAATTCCTAACTATATATGGTCTATAACCTATGGTTTTTTCAGTGAATTTTCAAGGTTTTGTAAATGCTAATTCCTAACTATATATGGTCTATAACCTATGGTTTTTTCAGTGAATTTCAATGGTTTTTTAATAGCAAATATCATAAGCTGTCGAATGTCAAGTACGTGGTAAGTGAAAACATTTTCGTGTTTATGCACACTGATCTGCTTTGAATGGTGCCCCCCCCCCTCATTTCTATTAGGAGTACTCTCTCTTTGCAGATAGTGAAAGGTAGTTAACGCAGGCCTTTGCCCCCGTTGTAATCCGTCGTGCCTGCTTCTCTCTCCATTTGATTGATTGTTATCCAAGTATTTACTGTTTTAGAATTAGTTCTCTTTGGTTCATTCTCTATTTACAAACAAACACAGAGTCGCAATACTCTGTTTAGTCTTTGCAGATAATGAAAAATCGTGTAAAAAAAAAGAAAAGGAATCGAGCAAAATCAGTAGGCCACTAATGGGATCTCTTTTTGACCTCGCTAAAATAGAAACATTAGGAACAACCCCTCATGACAAATACAAAACTAGTGAGATGAACTGAACTCCACACAATGATGGCTGCAAAACAGCTCGGCTCCGCCACCCACCCCGCCCAAAATAACGATAAAGAGCGGCTGCCATGATTGGTTGCGGAATGGCCACGACGGAGCTACGAAATGATGCTGCTCTCATGCTAACCCCAGCTTCAGTCTGAAACATCCAGAAACACTGTAGACTACCAATTCGATCAGTTCCGGTAGCGCCCCAATGTAACCCGGTAGAGAAGAACTAGCCCTCCCCTCTTTCACTGATGGTTCTTGTTGCCTGTCCCTTCTGTTCTCATTTAACAGAACTATTTAGCCTGCTGAAAGGGGTTGTGTTCCGACCGCTGGTTGGTGGAGACATTTTGACTATATTCTGGACCTGCGTTGTCGCGTAATGCGTCATATGACGCGCCGCGTTAGCGCATCCGGAAGTCATCCGGGGCGCGCAGCGCGTAACGTAAGCATAACAAGTCATGTGACTTGTTAATACAACTTTTCTTTGGTTCATTTTACTTTTCTTATTGTAATGATGAAAGGCTTGCTCATATGACCTAAAAATTACGCTTTTCATTACTTCCGAACATTATTTTTTCTTAAATATATGTTATAATGTTCCAGGCTAATGTACTTTCCCGGAAATTTTACAACTGTCCTGCAAGTAAAATATATTCTTTTTTCGAGAAAAAGAGCGTTTCTTCGTCCCATGATGGAGCCGTTGAGCAAAAGAGGGTCGACCTGCTGTCTTAGTCGCCGATACGCCTGAATATGAGATTCTTATCGATCACTTTATGTTGCAGGAATAGAAAACACAACAGCCCTTGACCATTTATCTTTACTGCGTTCCTTCGTATTATACCTTTTACCCTTCATGTAATTGGTCTGCTTTATTTCACTTGCCTTTTAATGATTCTAAAACAGTGACTATTATTACAAACTTTACCAATGTATATACTACTACCATGTTTTCTTTTAAAAACCTTTATTGTGAAAATTTCATTATACAAATACGAGCCTATAACCACGTGGGCCGGCCACGGAGCAAACTGTAATCGTATGTGATGAGTAGACATTTACACTGTAGAGGAACGTAACGGGCGGGCCATTAGGTTGCAAGAACTAAGGTGTCTAACAGTTACGGAATCGGTGGACGTACATTTTATAATTAAAATACGACAGGGCCAGTTACAATAAAATTATCTAGATATACATTTGCGGGCAAGTACCATGGGTGACGTTAATTCGAACTTTCAACAGTACAGTAATCAATAACACATCAGAACTTAATATCAATAGGGATGTCGAAATATTCAATCAATTCTCGTCCCCGCCCGCCATGTGCTTCAAAACTGCATACGTATCTCGTGATTTCAAGGTTCTGCAACCAGTACACAACAAGGAGTTACGAGTCCCATTTATTCCGGCGCCATTTTGGGCGAGGACGGGCAGGTCCAGGATATAGTCAAAATGTCTCTACCAACCATCGACTATGATGATGTTCATATGCTGTATTTATTAGAGTAACACTCATCTGCCCACATGAAATTAATTTACCACAATCTAAACATGTCATTTTAATCTTTCCAAAGTTCTTCTAAATATTTGGGACCGTTTCCCTTGCCTCTGAAGCTCTCAGTGCCACTTCTTTGATGAATGTACTAGCAGGTCAGGGGTTCTCCTCCAAATCTCTCTTTTATGCAGCACTATAATTAATTGGTGCCACCTCTCCATATGACGATGCATGGTATAGTTACCACAACTATATATTTTTTCGGTTCCTCTGGAGAGTTCATCGTGGCAGATGAAGCGTGTAACATACCGGCATTTACCTTTTTTTGCATGTACAGGAAAGGAAAAAAAAATCGAGCGTTCGAGTTCTTAGGTGTCCCAGGGCCATTTTAGTGGACCAGGCCCAAATCCAAAGAACAGCTATCTCACAGGCTAATGGGGCGACCCACGCCGAGTTTCAGCATTGTAGGATGACCACACAAGTACAGCAACTTGCTAGACATCACCTCGGTGCCATCCGGATCTCGGCGCCCCACTGCAGATGAAGTGCCTCTCAACTATGAAACCACCAGAAAACGCTTGAGTCAGCTTTGTGTGAAGCCGCCATTTTGATTCAATCAATAGCGTCCCCCTGCACACATTCAGGGACCTGGTCGTGTCTTCAGGTCAAACGAATTTGGGACAAGATGCAGAAAGGAAAAGGAAAAAAGTTCCGCCGGACCCCGGGAGGTGGCCGCCTATGTCATGGGCGATCTTAGGCCACACCAGGGCAATAGTGAAGCTGCAGCAGGTGCAAATAAGCTTCAGACAGTGTTACAAGCGCTGCTCAGAACTCTCAACTATGACACCACCTCGGTGCCATCCGGATCTTGGCGCCTTGTGCTGGTTCCGGCCTATTCACACATCGGTCCGCTACTGACGCCACCTCACAGGCCAACGGGGCACCCCACGCCGACTTTCGGCGCAGCATTGTAGGATGGCCACACCAGTGCGGCAAATTGCTGGACACCACCTCGGTGCCATCCAGATCTCGGCGCGTTGTGCTGCCTTCGGCCTATTCGCCACAAGTGCGCACGCAACTCAGCTGCATAGCGAGTGAAACACCAAGGGGCGCCCCACTGCAGCCGAGGAACCTCCATCTTGGGGGCGACGCACAGCATCACATTGCTTTCCAATGCAGTCAGATCCTCAAACAGCCCCCACTGACTGACGCGAACTCACAGGCCAACGGGGCGCCCCACGCCGACTTTCGGCGCAGCATTGTAGGATGGCCACACCAGTGCGGCAAGTTGCTGGACACCACCTCGGTGCCATCCGGATCTTGGCGCGTTGTGCTGCCTTTGGCCCCATTCGCACATCAGTCCGCTACTGACGCCATCTCACAGGCTAATGGGGCGCCCCACGCCGACTTTCAGCATTGTAGGATGACCACACCAGTACAGCAACTTGCTAGACATCACCTCGGTGCCATCCGGATCTCGGCGCCCCACTGCAGATGAAGTGCCTCTCAACTATGAAACCACCACTGTGACATCCGGATCTTGGCGCGTTGTGCTGCCTTCGGCCTATTCGCACATCGGTCCGCTACTGACGCCATCTCACAGGCTAATGGGGCGACCCACGCCGAGTTTCAGCATTGTAGGATGACCACACCAACTTGCTAGACATCACCTCGGTGCCATCCGAATCTTGGCATCTCAACGCCTAGTGGTATCTTCCATACAGAAAATATTGTTACGCTACCTTTGGCCCCATTCGCACATCAGTCCGCAACTTAGACATCACCTCGGTGCCATCCGGATCTTGGCATCTCAGCGCCTTGTGGTGTCTTCTCGTCAGAAAATATTGTTGCGCTGCCTTTGGCCCCATTCGCACATCAGTCCGCTACTGACACCATCTCACAGGCCAACAGGGCGCCCCACGCCGACTTTCAGCATTGTAGGATGGCCACACCAGTGCGGCAACTTACTAGACACCACCTCGGTGCCATCCGGATCTTGGCGCGTTGTGCTGCCTTCGGCCTATTCGCACATCGGTCCGCTACTGACGCAAACTCACAGGCCAACGGGGCGCCCCACGCCGACTTTCAACATTGTAGGATGGCCACACCAGTGCTGCAACTTGCTGGACACCACCTCGGTGCCATCCGGATCTTGGCGCGTTGTGCTGCCTTCGGCCTATTCGCACATCGGTCCGCTACTGACGCCGCCTCACGTGCCAACGTATTTTCTCCGCATTTTATACCCTATGCCGCATAACAGGTCATGTGACTTGTTTATAAAACTTTTCATTGGTTCATTTTACTTTTGGTTTCCTAATGATGGAAGGCTTGATCATATGACCTAAAAACAACACTTTTCATTGGATGAAAACTTTTTTTTTTTCCAAACGATGAAAGCCCCACCTTGTTTCTGGATGTTTCAGACTGAAGCTGGCGTCAGCATGAGTGCACCACCATCTCGTAGCTCCGTCGTAGTCATTCCGCGAGCAATCATGGCAGCCGCTCCCCACCAGAAGCCTGCAGGAGTTGGGGCCCCCAAAACTTTTGATGAATTCTCAAGGCGGAGGGGACGCTTTCGAGAATGGGGTCCAAGACCTAGCAGACAAGCGTCCGATTTCCAAGGTGTCCCAGGGCCATTTCAGTGGACCAGGCCCAAAAAGGAAAGAGCCTGCCGCCATTTTGAGAGTCCTGTGACAGCCGCCTATCGCTGCACCGCAAGAGTGGGCGCAACTCAGCTGAATTGCGGCTTTTGACACAGTGGACCAAAAACGGACGGAATGGCAACTGAAACGGTAAAGGGGCGCCCCACTACAACAGATGACACTCCACCTGGAGAGGCCCGTTCACGCCGCCTCCCCCGGGGCGCCCCACGCCGTTATTCGGAGCAGCATTGTAGGATACCAAAACCAGTGCGGCAACTTACTGGACATCACCTTGGTGCCATCGTTCTGCTGCCTTGGAACTATTCGCACAACAGTTTGCTACTGAAGACCCACCCCCCGCGACGCCCCACGCCGTTATTTGCTGGGTGGCAACTTACTAGACATCACTTTCGTGTCATCTAGATTTCAGCGCGTTCTGCTGCCTTGGAACTATTCGCACAACAGTTTGCTACTGATGACCCGCCCCACGCCGGAAATCTGGACGTTGTGCTGCGTTGGGACTATTCGCACAGCCGACCGCTACTTCGTTCTTTTTCCCTAAAAATGTTTATATGTTATTACTATTTTTGTTTTCTTGTATATATTTATAAATTATTAAAGTTTTATAATCTTACTACTTTGTCGGAGTGCTATATATTTTTAATGTGACACATAATTGTAAAAACTTTGATGTACAAACAGTCATCCCTGGAATCTTCCGCTTCACGCTCGGTCCCCTCCCCAATCACAATACAGGATGGTTTTCAGATAATAGCAACGCTTCTGCTGTGACGGATCTCATCGAGTGTGGGCCTTGATCTACTATAACTCCTTTGAAGAGGGGTGAATCTTTACAGCTGTGGCCATAAACTACATCTGCAGGGCTAGCTGATACCCTAGGACCAGCCTGGACAATCGGACACAGAGGAAAAGGAGTGTCAGAGGGTGCAGTAGTGAATAGGGCGAAAGGGAGGTGTCGGGCGGGCACAGGGTGTGATTCTCAGGAAAGAGCAGCGCAGATGGGGGGAGGTTTATTACCCATGCATAAGACAGAGAGCGGGGGTGACCACTGCCTGGGGGAGATGCTTGCGAGGGTGGGGAGCCATGCTAAGGATCGACAGCGTGCACAGAGTGGGTCTGGTCAAGGCATCTAAAATGGCTGCCGTGCACGACAAAAGTGTGGCATTTGAAAAAAGACAAGATGGCGCAGACAATGTTTTTCAACACTTCCTGATTTCCTTCTAATCGAACGTTAACAGACGTTGGGGCATATTACCAAAGTTAAGCGATATTTATCCCTAACGATGCATTGCAAAGATTTTTTTACCGTCAGAAATTATCGCAGATAAACCTTGCTATTATCAAAGTTTATCGCAAATACGATAAAAACCGACCGCAATGCATTAATATCGCTGAAAACTCAGCGATATTCATGCATTACCGAGCTAATCCTCTTAGCCATGTTATCCACCTCCCATAGGATAACATGGCTAAGAACTGCTCAGGGCAGCTGTTACTTTTTGGAGATATTCGCGCTTATCTCGAATATTTCCAAAAGTTGATAATAGGAGATAGCGATGTTAGCGACTGTTTCCAGTCGCTAACATCTTGGCATGCCCACTTTGCATGTCATTAGTGATAAATATCACTCACATGCAAAGTGGGGCCCAAGATGGTCGCTATCTCCTACTAGCCGTCGCTAACTGGTGTTAGCAACAGCTAGGTAATACAGATATAATTTTATCTCCGCGAAGCGGAGCGCTGTTACAGATATATATCTTGTTTTTGAACGTTAATTTCTCAAAATGCACTGAAGCACATATATTGAGACCTAGCAAAGGCACATCGGGCTACCAGTCCCTAATATTTTACCAAGTTTCGTGCAAATCCATTCAGCCGTTCGATTATTATTATTATTTATTTTTTTTGCCCCGCGGGGCCCTTTTAAAACCTCCACATCAAACCTAGGGGAACAGCGAGGATCTACTATGCCCCCTTATGGTCATTTGCCCCTTCGCTTTGGCCTCCTCTTGTCTCTCGATCCTACCGAGAGACAAGATGGCGGCCGCTACGGACTGTTTGGAATGTTTACAGACACCGGAGAGCCAATCAGCTTCGCTTCGCAAAGCTCCGTAACGCGAAAAGTACGCGAAGCGGTGCGCTGTTACAGATATATATCTTTTTTTGAACGTTAATTTCTCAAAATCCACTGAAGCACATATATTGAGACCTAGCAAAGGCACATCGGGCTACCAGTCCCTACAATTTTGCCAAGTTTCGTGCAAATCCATTCAGCCGTAAGATTATTATTATACCGAGAGACAAGATGGCGGCCGCTACGGACTGTTTGGAATGTTTACAGACACCGGAGAGCCAATCAGCTTCGCTTCGCAAAGCTCCGTAACGCGAAAAGTACGCGAAGCGGTGCGCTGTTACAGATATATATCTTTTTTTGAACGTTAATTTCTCAAAATCCACTGAAGCACATATATTGAGACCTAGCAAAGGCACATCGGGCTACCAGTCCCTACAATTTTGCCAAGTTTCGTGCAAATCCATTCAGCCGTAAGATTATTATTATAATTTTTTTTTTTTGCCCCGCGGGGCCCTTTTAAAACCTCCACATCAAACCTAGGGGGTCAGCGAGGATCTACTATTCCCCCTTATGGTCATTTACCCCTTCGCTTTGGCCTCCTCTTGTCTCTCGATCCTACCGAGAGACAAGATGGCGGCCACTACGGACTGTTTGCGGCCACTACGGACTGTTTGGAATGTTGACAGACGCCGGAGAACCAATCAGCTTCGCTTCACAAAGCTCCGTTGCGCGAAAAGTACGCGTCCTAGGCCGCTGCCCGGTCCGCGCTTACAGATATATATCTTTTTTTAAACGTTAATTTCTCAAAATCCACTGGAGCACATATATTGAGACCTACAAAAGGCACATCGGGCTACCAGTCCCTACAATTTTGCCAAGTTTCGTGCAAATCCATTCAGCCGTTCGGGCTAAAAGTGAGGCCAACCGCCCTATGGAAATTAACATGGGAAAAACGCGTTTTGGGACCCCCCTTTTTTCTCGGCCCCCCCTTGACGAACCCCCCCCAAATTTTCAAAGGCTGCTCAGAAACAAAATGTGCCATTTTCCTGAAAATTTCAGCCAATTCCGTCCACAAACGGCAAAGTTATTAGACATAGAATTTTCAAAAATCCCATAGAGAAAAAATCCTAACTATATATACCTACTGGCGACCGCCAGTAGGTAATATATATATATATATATATACATATATATATATATATATATATATATATATATATATATATATATATATATATATATATATATATATATATATATATATATATATATATATATATATATATATATATATATATATATATATATATCCAAGTCGGATAATGGTACTCTCCTAGTAGATGGAGGAGAATTTTCATGTTTTGATTTGAATAAATTCTACGCCTTGGACACTAAAAACTGGTCTGGTGATTCCTTGGGCTTGTGTTGTATTGTATTGTATTGTATCTGTGCTTATATAGCGCTACTGCCACCCTACGGGTATCCTGGCGCTTCAGATATCAGAGCACTTGATCGGCATGATGGTGAGCAGAAAGATGGGACGTATGGATCAGAGTTTCGGAAATAGCCAGGTTTTCAGGCTCTTTCTGAATTCAGTTAATGAATCAATCTGTCTGATTCTTTGTGGCAGCTAATTCCATAGCTGTGCCCCTACCACACTGAAAGCCCCCCCCCCCCCATCCGGGAGCGTTTACATTTTGTGGTTGCTAGTAGACTGGTACCAGAGGACCGGAGCTGTCTCTGAGGACGGTACCAGGAAAACCTTTCCTGTAATGGATTTGGGCCCATCCCATGTAAAGCTCTGAACACCTGGCAGAGTGACTTGAGGGGAACCCTTTCCCTGATTGGTAACCAGTGAAGCTCTCTTAGTGCAGAGGTGGAAGACGAGTTACGTCGCAGATTTAGCACCAGTTTTGCTGCTGCAGACTGGACCGCTTAGTACCGTATTTGGGCTTGACAGGGGTCTGGGCGGTGAAGGATGATGGAAAGTGGAGCTGGGTGGAGAGAGTGTCATGTTGTGTGCACACTATAGAAAGTGCAGAATTTGCATTTGAATTAACTAACCAGTGCAAAATGACTTTTGCAAATGTTGTTGAGTCCAAATACATTCAAACCTCATTAGAAAATTGCACCAAGGCAAAGTATACCCCTGGAAATATCTTTGTCAGATTTTAAAAGTGTTGTTTTAATATCAATTTGTTGTGAAAGAGACAACATCTAGTTATAGTAACAGTGGAGACCATAAACGATGTTTGGGCCCTTTCTGTGTATATTTCTGAATATAGCGAAATTAGTGATTGAAGCTACGTCGCTCAAAATTGGTTTTGTTTCTTTATTTAGTATCAGTAAAATAGATCCTCATTTAGCTAACCAACTGACAAGGAAGTAAATTACAGGTGAAATCATATTTGGATCATGCTTAGTGCTTGAAACTATTCCAGTTGTTTTACAGATAAAGAAAATGTACGAAAGTTCACAATTTTTCTACAGATTACCTTAGGAGTGGCCAGATGAGGAAGGCTATTATTTTCAAATGAGATACCACAAGTATCGGAATTGAAAAGGTTAAATCTGCATGTATCAGTGTTTACAGTGTATTTCGCTAGTGTAAAATCGGGCTGGTTTCTTCCTGCGAAATCTACTTAGGAAAAATTGTGAGGCGTGTGAGAACTCAGAAAAAAATTGTAATTCCGATTCAAGAATGGGCCACTTGTAATGAAGGCCTATCTATTCTAAGCATTAGATGAGGATAAAGGGGGCATGCATAGGTTTATCAAGTGCAATGCTTTACCAGAGTTCTGGGCAGGGATGAGTGCTGATGAAAGTTTTCCAGAACAGGAGTTTTTTTTTGCCTGATTGCCATTACGATTGCTTCTCTATATATCGCAAAACATTGAGCCAGTTATGTTTATTTTTATGTTTATGTTTACAGATTTGTAAAGCGCATGGCTGCCCGTGAGCGTCCCAGCGCTAGTGATAGAGCAGATTAAGTTGAAGAGGGAGATAATTAGGGGAACAGCCACGTCTTCAAAAGTTTACTAAACGAAAGGAGATTGGGCTTGGAACCGAATGTCTAATGGCAGTGCGTTCCACAATTTGGAGGCGTTATACGAAAAGAGACGGCCTCCAGATCTGGCCCTCTTAATCCGGGGTATTGACATCAGGTGGTGGTGTGTGGAGCGAAGAGTTCTATTAGTTTTATAGGGAATGATGAGATCCTTTAGGATGGGGGGGCCTTGCTGTGCAAAATTTTATGGGTAGTACAAAGGGCCTTGAAATGCACCCTTACCCGTATGGGCAGCCAATGGAGTGACTTAAGGGCTGGTTTGGCTGAGCAACAGTTGTTTGTGCCTGTGAGAAGCCTGGCAGCAGTGTTTTGCACAACCTGAAGCGTTGCCATCACTTTGTTGGGGGCCCTGAGGTATAGGGCATTGCCGTAATCCAAACGGGACAGTACAAGTCCTTGAATCAGAAGCAATGGTGACAAATGACACATTAGAGAGAGAGGCTTCACTTTACCAAGTGAAGTGTCATAAGGGGTCTCAGCTTTTAAGGACTATTTGGGATACTCCGTAAAAATGATCATAATACTATTTTGAGATGATGTTGAATGCTTAATGTTAAAAATAGGGGTCCCTAGTTGCCAGTGGCTTGCACCCTGTCCAAGTTGTGACCTTTCCTGCTTTTCAGGGTAAAGGGGTTGCACACCCAACATAACCCCTGCTCACCCCCTTGGTAGCTTGGCATGAGCAGTCAGGCCTATTTCAGAGGCAATGTGTAAGGTATTCGTACAAAACACACGCAGTAACATGTTATAAAATACGGCAAACGGACACCACACTAGGTTAGAAAAAAAAGTATCTTCATCTAAACCAAGCAAGACCAAAATGACACATATCCAACATACACAACTCAAAATATGGCTTTGAAAAGGTTTTCAAGCAATTCTGTCCATAGAACTCTATGGGCGTAGTGATTTTTCACAAAGTAACTCAAATGCGTCACAATCCACAAAGCAAAGGAGCTGCAGAGAAGAAAAGCAGTGGAAAACACAGCAATGTATTGGTTCCTGAGGCTTTCAGAAGGGGATGCGTCAGATCTGCTGCATGCAGAAGTGTTGCCTCGACTAGACTGTAGGGGGAGCAATGCATGAAAATCCCAGATGGTTCTGGTCTGCATTAGGAATCCTGTCACACAAGTGTGATGCGTGGAAATGTGGACGCACTGGACATCAATGTGGTGACAGGGAACAGGTGCAGCATTGGCGTAAATCTTGCCAGCCGCACAGCAGGGCCTGAGTCGGAGTCAGTGCGGTGGTCTCGGACTTCGGTGCAACAGTTTCTTCAGCCACTGGCAGGTGCTGCATAGATTTTTTCAGCCACACGGCAGCGATACGTGGAAAGTCCAGTCCTTTTCCCCTCCAAAGTAGAAGCAGCAACTGCAGACCATCCCAGCAAAGCAACACACAGCAAGGGGAAAGTACTCCTCCTCACAGCTCTTCTCCTTGGCAGAGGTTCCTCTTGATCCAGAAGTGTTCCACCAGTCTAGGGTTTTAGTTCCAATACCTATACCCCTTTTGGCCTTTTAATTAGGTTTTCTTTAAAGGATTGCGTTTGTAGTGCACATGTTCTTGTCTTGCCTGGTCCTCCAGGGAATTGGAGACAGCATTTTGAGAGGCCAGGCATAGCCCTGTTTAGGGGTCAGTGACAACTCCTCCCACTACTCTAGCTCAGACAGACCCATCAGCCTGGTGATGGGCTATCAGGATATGTAAGGCACACCTCAACGTCCTTTGTGTGACTGTCTGGAGTGCTGGTACAAATAGGCACCAGTTAGTCTAAACCCGATGGTGATTCCACAGGGAGGTGGAGGCACAGAATGTTTAAACAAAAAAATGCTCAGTCTCTAAAAGTTTGCTTCATGTATGAGTCAAATACACATTAAGGGGCACATTATGATGGCGGACGGACCTGAGTCCGTCCGCCACCATAGCGTAGGAGGGAACCTCCGCATGGCCTGCGGACGTCCCTCCAGTGCAATTAGGATGTGACCGCCACCCTGGCGGTCACATCCTCTATTTTTAACATTGCGGCGGGTGCGGCTTCAAGCTGCACCCGCAGCAATGTTAAAAATGCACGCATTGCATTTGTATGTAGAAAGTGGCAGGCCCCGCGCGGTGCCTGCTGCTTTCTGCATACAAATGCAGGGGGGTACCATAGGTACCCCCCATGTGCACCCCCCAACCCCCCTTCTCCTAGGGGGCCCGCAACTGGCCCCCGCAGTGAAGTTACACATGCTTTTCCACGGCGGAAAAGCCGCAGCGGAAAAGCATGTTTCAGAGCCCATCCTAATCTGGCTGACGGTGTCTGAGAGACACCGTCACCATATTAGTGCTTTTCCGCCGCGGTTGTGAGCCAACCGCGGCGGGAAAGCTGCGGACGGAAACTGGGACCCACCAGCCATCCTAATGTGGCGGTGGGTCTTTGGTGGGTCTGCAGAGGATTTTCCGCATCCTCCGGGCCGGCGGTGGCTTCCGCCGGCCCGGAGGATGCGGAAAATCCTCCATCCTAATGAGGCCCTAAATACACAGTGACTATCAAACTTGAAATGTGACTGTATACAACAATGTGCGCAAAACAAGTGTGAGCATAAATCATATATAACTCAATAAACAAAACTGACAATTACACCAGCAGATAGTTTACACAAATCGAACAAAGCCCAAACTCTGAATCTCTAGATGTTTGCTATTGAAAGCTACACTTGTAAGATGTTGCAAGGCAGCTCCAATGATAGCCCATGGGAGAGCTAGCCTTTGCAATAGTGAAAAAACGAAATTGTTAGTATTTCACTATTAGGAAATGTAAAACACACCAGTACATGACCCACCTTTCACATATACTGCACCCTGACCCTGGGGGTACCTTGAATATACCTTACATGTAGTAAATAGGAAGGTTAGGGCCTGGCTGGTGGGTGCACTTGCCACATCGACATAACAGTGTAAAACTCCTCTCACAGACAATGACAGGCATGAGGCATGTTTACATGGCTACTCATGTGGGTGGCATAACCAGTGCTGCAAGCCCACAAGTAGCATTTGATTTACAGGCCCTGGGCGCACCAAGTGCGCTTTACTAGGGACGTATTAGTAAATCAAATATGCCAATCAATGGAGAAGCAATCAGAATTACAATGTACACATGGAGCACCTGCACTTTAGCACTGATCAGCAGTGGTAACGTGCCCAGAGTACATAAACCAGCAAAAACGAAGTCCTGCATGCAGTTAAAAATACAGGTGGTAGAGACAAAAAGACAGGAGAAATCACAACAAGGATGCCAGGTCTAACACCTAATCAACCTATTGAGTGAATGAATAGTTCATGAGATATATGTTCAGTTTACCATAATGCATTGGTTTATCTTTCAAAGTATTATTATGATGAATTGTGTGCGTAATATGCACACTTTTGCCACTAAATCTGATGATCATGATGTAGTGTAATAATTTCTTAATTTTAAAATACACATTTATATTGAAAATATTCAGTCTACACATCAACATTTGCTAAATTGGGAATGCTCACTCGCTCAGACCAGTAATCCTATATTTAAATTTGACTTGATATTCAATTCACAAAAATAGCTCCCATCTTTTCACCCTTCACTTCTTCTTTGTTCATCCCCAAAATAATTATTTTCACTCTGAATTTTTATTTTCACTTTCCATTTTATGAATCGTGTTTCACAGTTTGAGCTTTCTTTAGGTATTACACACATGGGTAATATCTACATTTGATTCCCCATGGAATATTAAAAACTAAGCGATTGGATTAGCACCCGTTGATATCACAATTGTAGCATCTTATGGTGTCAACACATTACTGGTGAGCACATGGAAGCTAAGAGTTAAAATGATATCTATTTTTGAAAAGTTACAGTACTTTCCCTCGCATTTTCGGCTACTTTTGCAACATACAAAAACATGCAAAGATATTCTTTTAAAACACATTTGTACATATCTAACTGTCTCAATTGGTGTGACTTGAGCACAAGGAGAGACAATAAAACCACAGCTGATCTCTGCTCACTATAGGGTGAAGCGGAAGAATACCTTCAGTCAGCAAAATAACAGTTTTTTAGTTTTTCTGTGCATTTATTCCCTTCAAAACAGAGAACCTCTTAGGTAAAAAGCTAAGGCCTATATGATGACACTGACAAACAATAACTTAGTGAAAGAATGAAGATTAAAAGGAGACTAAGCCCCTGGCATGAGACCCTTAAAGGGATTTCACTTTAGAATAGCTGTGCCAAAGAGATATGGAAGGTACCATGATGACAGAGGTATGGAAGGTTCTCTGAAATCGTACTAATGACAGTCATAGAGATGAGCAGTCCTTCAGAATAGTTCGTCCAAATTTGCCACAACAGACCCATACATCGATATAGTGATTTAAAAAAATAATATTTGAACTATAACAATAAAACAACAATAATCATGTCACTCATTTCGTAAAGAATGTGTTTTACTTTGAAATATATTACTTAATTTTTCACTCTAGTTTAACTACCTACACAGATACATTCCTAGTGACAAATATATATTAATATAAATATAAAATATGTGTGGGCAAACTATTTGTGATCGGTTTCCATTTTGAGTTCTCTCCTGCACAGGAAGATCTTAAATGTCTACACTGTCCACATGCAGACTAAACATTTTTATGTCAGTTACTGACTAATGTGTCTTCACCTCGTGTGGTTCTCTTGATGGAAATTGCCTTTTGCTCTGTTCCATTGATGGAGCGAGGTGGCAAACGCAAACTTTTGTGTACCCCTCATGAAATGAATGTCCGATAACACTAACAATTACTGATTGCATGTTTTGCGAAATTAACCAACCATAGAGTGAAGTGCACACATTATTTGTATTTTGACACATGGGGAGGACTAACTTGCTTGGATGGCACAAATAAAACCCAGCTAATGTGTATTGTTATCGTGTTGTGAACTAATGTGCAGCTTATTCGTAAACAAACGCAATTTAAATGTGCTTATTGTATTCATTTATGTGATGAAGAGGTCGAAATGTGAGTATAAAACGCATTTATGTGGCTTGTCTGCTAGGTAACAACTAATTGGGAAATATTAGTAAGGTGGGAGGTAAACAGAACGGGTTTAAATTCACAATTTAACATAAATCTGTGTTTGTTTTTGCAATAGTTCCAAAAGTGGCCTCTGAGGCCTAGTCAGAAAATGGTCGGTCAGATAAACTGTGAGCACGAGCTGAACTGCGCAGGCACGCCAAAACCTGCAAGTCAGATTGAACTGCCTGTGCTCAAGGAGGTTCAAGGCTGATGTGGCCCGGAACCTAGGATGTGTGCCAAGCATGGATGATGTCGTGCTCAGAGCCTGGGAGAATATATGGATGTTGCCACTCAAGGAAATGCCTAGGCCAAAGACTGTCCTAAAACAAAGCCCCTTTTTTTTCGCTGACACGTTGTGAAATTAATGCTGTAATGGGGAGATGATGCTCACCCACCCCGAAATTGTCCAATGAGAAACTGAATAGGAGATGTTAGATACTTTTAGATAGATTAAGTTAGGGAATTAAGGTATAAAAAACCCTGGATTTGTCTGGTTGGGGTCGCTTTTTCCATTTCCATCGGAGATGCTGCGCGATTGCTGACCGATTCCTGGATGTAACGGCCACATGCATCAACGGTTCCGTTTGCGATTCCTAAATTGCGAAAATCCCCAAAATAATTATTTTCACTCTGAATTTTTATTTTCACTTTCCATTTTATGAATCGTGTTTCACAGTTTGAGCTTTCTTTAGGTATTACACACATGGGTAATATCTACATTTGATTCCCCATGGAATATTAAAAACTAAGCGATTGGATTAGCACCCGTTGATATCACAATTGTAGCATCTTATGGTGTCAACACATTACTGGTGAGCACATGGAAGCTAAGAGTTAAAATGATATCTATTTTTGAAAAGTTACAGTACTTTCCCTCGCATTTTCGGCTACTTTTGCAACATACAAAAACATGCAAAGATATTCTTTTAAAACACATTTGTACATATCTAACTGTCTCAATTGGTGTGACTTGAGCACAAGGAGAGACAATAAAACCACAGCTGATCTCTGCTCACTATAGGGTGAAGCGGAAGAATACCTTCAGTCAGCAAAATAACAGTTTTTTAGTTTTTCTGTGCATTTATTCCCTTCAAAACAGAGAACCTCTTAGGTAAAAAGCTAAGGCCTATATGATGACACTGACAAACAATAACTTAGTGAAAGAATGAACATTAAAAGGAGACTAAGCCCCTGGCATGAGACCCTTAAAGGGATTTCACTTTAGAATAGCTGTGCCAAAGAGATATGGAAGGTACCATGATGACAGAGGTATGGAAGGTTCTCTGAAATCGTACTAATGACAGTCATAGAGATGAGCAGTCCTTCAGAATAGTTCGTCCAAATTTGCCACAACAGACCCATACATCGATATAGTGATTTAAAAAAATAATATTTGAACTATAACAATAAAACAACAATAATCATGTCACCCTCATCCTCCTAGACCTCTCCGCGGCATTCGACACTGTCTGCCACCGCACCCTAGTGCAGCGCCTCAGCGACGTCGGAATTCAGGAGAAGGCACTGGAATGGATCATCTCCTTCCTCGACGGAAGAACACAGAGAGTCCGCCTACCACCGTACAAGTCAGAGGCCTCCGAAGTCATCTGCGGCGTCCCCCAAGGATCATCTCTGAGCCCCACCCTCTTCAACGTCTACATGAGCCCCCTCGCGGCCATCGTACGCAAACACAACCTCAGCATAATCTCCTACGCCGACGACACCCAGCTGATCCTCTCCCTGACCAACGACCCCGCCGCCGCCAGAGCCAACCTGCACGAAGGGATGAAAGAGGTAGCCGAGTGGATGACGATCAGCCGCCTGAAACTGAACTCGGACAAGACGGAGGTCCTCATCCTGGGCTCCTCACCCTCCGCCTGGGACGACTCCTGGTGGCCCCCCGCCCTGGGCACCGCACCCAAACCGACAGACCATGCACGCAACCTGGGCTTCATCCTGGACTCCTCCCTCTCCATGACCAGGCAAGTAAACAACGTCTCCTCGGCGTGCTTCAACATCCTACGCATGCTACGGAAGATCTTCTGGTGGATCCCCACCGAGACCAGGAAGACCGTCACCCAGGCCCTCGTCACCAGCCGTCTGGACTACGGCAACGCCCTATACGCCGGTACCACCGCCAAGCTCCAGAAGAGACTCCAGCGGATCCAGAACGCCTCAGCCAGACTCATCCTCGACATCCCACGAACCAGCCACATCTCCGGACATCTGAGAGACCTTCACTGGCTCCCCGTCAACAAAAGAATCACCTTCCGCCTCCTCACCCACGCACACAAAGCCCTACACGACCAAGGCCCGAGC
Organism: Lissotriton helveticus; assembly: GCF_964261635.1. Lineage (NCBI taxonomy): Eukaryota > Metazoa > Chordata > Amphibia > Caudata > Salamandridae > Lissotriton > Lissotriton helveticus. The sequence goes on from NC_136060.1 coordinate 284,937,223, forward strand.
TACCTCAACAGCCGAGTCAACTTCTACGCTCCCAAACACCACCTCCGATCAGCCAACCACGCCCTCGCCGCCGTCCCCCGCATCCGAAGAGCGACTACAGGAGGAAGGTCCTTCTCCTACCTGGCCGCCAAGACCTGGAACTCCCTCCCGACCGACCTGCGCCTGACCCAAGACCACCTCTCCTTCAGGAAGAAGCTGAAGACCTGGCTGTTCGAGCAGTAGCGGCACCCCCCCCCCCAGCGCCTTGAGACCCTACGGGTATGTAGCGCGCTTAATAAGTGTCACTGATTGATTGATTGATTGACTCATTTTGTAAAGAATGTGTTTTACTTTGAAATATATTACTTAATTTTTCACTCTAGTTTAACTACCTACACAGATACATTCCTAGTGACAAATATATATTAATATAAATATAAAATATGTGTGGGCAAACTATTTGTGATCGGTTTCCATTTTGAGTTCTCTCCTGCACAGGAAGATCTTAAATGTCTACACTGTCCACATGCAGACTAAACATTTTTATGTCAGTTACTGACTAATGTGTCTTCACCTCGTGTGGTTCTCTTGATGGAAATTGCCTTTTGCTCTGTTCCATTGATGGAGCGAGGTGGCAAACGCAAACTTTTGTGTACCCCTCATGAAATGAATGTCCGATAACACTAACAATTACTGATTGCATGTTTTGCGAAATTAACCAACCATAGAGTGAAGTGCACACATTATTTGTATTTTGACACATGGGGAGGACTAACTTGCTTGGATGGCACAAATAAAACCCAGCTAATGTGTATTGTTATCGTGTTGTGAACTAATGTGCAGCTTATTCGTAAACAAACGCAATTTAAATGTGCTTATTGTATTCATTTATGTGATGAAGAGGTCGAAATGTGAGTATAAAACGCATTTATGTGGCTTGTCTGCTAGGTAACAACTAATTGGGAAATATTAGTAAGGTGGGAGGTAAACAGAACGGGTTTAAATTCACAATTTAACATAAATCTGTGTTTGTTTTTGCAATAGTTCCAAAAGTGGCCTCTGAGGCCTAGTCAGAAAATGGTCGGTCAGATAAACTGTGAGCACGAGCTGAACTGCGCAGGCGCGCCAAAACCTGCAAGTCAGATTGAACTGCCTGTGCTCAAGGAGGTTCAAGGCTGATGTGGCCCGGAACCTAGGATGTGTGCCAAGCATGGATGATGTCGTGCTCAGAGCCTGGGAGAATATATGGATGTTGCCACTCAAGGAAATGCCTAGGCCAAAGACTGTCCTAAAACAAAGCCCCTTTTTTTTCGCTGACACGTTGTGAAATTAATGCTGTAATGGGGAGATGATGCTCACCCACCCCGAAATTGTCCAATGAGAAACTGAATAGGAGATGTTAGATACTTTTAGATAGATTAAGTTAGGGAAGTAAGGTATAAAAAACCCTGGATTTGTCTGGTTGGGGTCGCTTTTTCCATTTCCATCGGAGATGCTGCGCGATTGCTGACCGATTCCTGGATGTAACGGCCACATGCATCAACGGTTCCGTTTGCGATTCCTAAATTGCGAAAATTAAGGAATCGCAATTTAGAAATCGCAAACGGCAATGCATGAAAAAATCGCAACTTTTTTTGCGATTCGGTATTTTTCCTTAATTGCGATTCACAATTTGCGAATCGCAATTAAGGAAAACCCTTCCCATTGATTCCTATGGGGCCAAGAGGCCCATAGGAATCAATGGGAAGGCATTTACTAATTGCGATTTTCAATTTGCGAATCGCAAATTGAAAATGCAATTTCAAGGGTGCGGGGGGGGGTCCAAAGAACCCCTCCCTGCACCACTGAAATTAAACTTAAGTGCAATTTACACACACACATGTCCCAAGGACATGTGTGTGTGTAAAATGCAACTTTCAAAAATGCATTTTTGTGCAGGTTTGAAGGTTTTCGGTAAATTAGCATGAGGTCCAACCTCATGCTAATTTACTGCTTCCAAATTGCTAATTCGCAATTTAAAAATGATCATGCATTGCATTTAAGAAATCTGAAATTGCGATTTCTTAAATGCAATCGCAATTTTAGAAATCGCAACATGATTGCGATTCCTAAAATTGCGAAATACATGATGCATTCCAATTTTGATAATTGCATTCGCAAACGGCCGAAAATTGCGACTCGCACCATTTGCGAATGCAATTATCGTTGATGCATGTGCCCGTACGACTCTTATGAATTTACTTGTTTGCTTTGCAGGATTGAAGGATAAGATGAGGGAGTTAGTTAGGGATGTTAGGAGAGAATAACTTTGGAACTATCTGTTCTTTGCTAATTTCAACTGCCTTCTGAAATAAAGCGATTTTTCTTGAGCTCAAATAAAATGATCTTTTTGAAATAAAGTTTAAGTTTTATCGAATAAAGATTTACTAATGCATAAATGTCAGACATGATAATGCTTTGATTGAATAAATATCAGAAAATGAAGAAGTAAAAGCTGGTCTTTGATTCTTCCTACGCCTAATTTTCATTCCAGCAGATCCATTGCCACTATGGTGGTGTGTCTGAATAGTTTAATCCATGGTTAAATGTTAAAACTGCAGGTGTAAATAATGAATAGTTAAATAGGTTTAGACGCTCCACCAAAATGCAACAGCGTTTCTCCAGTGTGATTCACCAGAATCCTTGAAGCCCAGCGTAAGTGAACATGGTAAATGTGCAGTGTTATGGGCCCCACTGATGCAGGATTTGTATATTTTAAGGTTACAAGGATATGGTGAGTATTTGATTAGAAATGATTTCTGGAGCCGCGCTGTAGCACCATCATATTACGAGAACACCTCCCTGAAACCTTTTTTGGCCAACATCAACTGTTAAAACTATATCAGCATATTTTTCTCTTTTAACAATTGTAATGATGGTCCTACCAACTCGTTATTTATACATTCCATATTCTTTTCAATCTGTATCTCACTTGAAAAATAATGTTTTTGAGTAAGCTTCTCATTGATTATATTTTGGGGCATGTTACATTTGAATTTTGAATAAAACGTGTATATTTCCAGAGATTGCTTTAACTCTTCTTTGTTCCTTGGAAGTGAGTCGTCAATATTAGCTGAATTTAGACACGACGTTGGCCTGACTCCACCTGCACCAGTTGCCTGGTTCACAGCTTAAAACTCCCCTTTTCACAGTGTATGACAATTGGGAGTTCTTAATGGGATGTGTTCATGAGCTTGGCTTTTCAAGTGGAATATTAAGGATTGGTCGATGATAGCCTGGAGGTGGACAAGGGACTGGCTAGTCCTGATCATCAAAACCGCAAAACGAGTGGCGGACAAAATACTGGTGGAAATACAGATCTTGGAAGGTAAAATAAAAGCAACTGTTAAATCAACGTTGTTCAAGAGTGGTCAGGAGGACAGCAATAAAAGGAACAATGAATTTAAAGATTCGATCTTATTTTCTAAACTTGAAAAATTAAAAAAAGATTTAGCCAAATTCTCCCATGAGAAAATGTACCATGACACATATGTTGCACCAGTTTTTAATCGTAATTGACGGAAAGGGGGGTCCACTTATGCCAATTCGAGCTCAGAAGAGGTTTCAAGCGATCCCGATACATCCCAGAATGGTAACACGCCCAGTACGAATAGAGGACGAGGCAACAGAAGAGTTTGGAGAGGTAATTTCCAGAATTACAATCAGAATCAATTCCAATTCTTTTGGCAACCCAGCTCATGGATGTATGGTTCAAATTTGCCTCAACAAATGGGTCCTTTCTGTCCTCAGCAGATGCAGCAAGCCCCAGTTGTCTCACCTTTTTAAGGGTTCGGCCCGAGGAGAACAAGGGGCAGAAGAAGACTGGGGCAAGCACAACAGGTCCACTGGGCAACAACGCAACAAGCCACAATGGACCTGAGGAACGGGAAAAAGATACCCCAAGAGACTGCAGGAACAAGCAGCGGGACGAACCCGACAGTCTTGTGATTAACTTAAGCTCTCATACACTAACAAAAGATGAAGAGAGCCTTTTAAATCGAGGTTTGGTTTTGTAGCCACTCACACTGGGGATCCTTTTACAGCAAAAGTAGAACTAGCTAAGTTCTTTAGGAAGATCAGACTTCATTATTTTTTTGCCAAGCAAACTAACACAGGAATGGAACTTGAGGATAAAAACACTGGTCTAAAGAAACTATCTACGTTTAACCCTCCCAGCATTGGTTTGCCTGCCAAAGTCCTCATTTTCGAAGAGGCAGTTGAGAATGACATCAACAACCTCTTCAAGACCAACATGACAAACTCTTATGTCAATTTACCGAGAAGGGAACAACAAGCTTTACGTTCTCTAACATCGAACGAAAACATCATAGTAAAGCCTGCCGATAAAGGCGGTGCTATTGTTGTCTTAGATACTGAAACCTATCGAAAAGAGTGTCTGAGGCAGCTTCAGGACCGAATGTCATATCTTCCTCTAAAAGAAGATCCCACAGAGTGGTTGCAGACCATTATTGGTCAACTTGTAGAAGAAGCTACATCTGAAGGGTGGATTACATCTCAGGAGGGTCAATACCTTCAAACTTCTCACCCCTCCATCCCTTACTTCTATTGCCTCCCAAAGGTTCACAAACCTCAGAGACCACCTCCAGGGAGACCAATAATCTCGTGAATCGGTTCAATTCTTGAACCATTATCCACTTTTGTGGACCATTTCCTCAACCCGATGGTGAGGGAAATGCCTACTTTTCTCAAAGACACAAAAGATGTTCTCCGGTTGCTTCCTGATATTGAGTTCGATATGACAACTGACCTTCTTGTCTCGTTCAATGTGGAATCGCTATATACGTCGATTCCCCAGACCGAGACACTCGAGGTAATTAGCAACCTATTACAACAGAGAGATTTGAAATCTATGACACCAGTCCCATTCATAATGCCTCTGGCAGAGTTGGCGATGAAAGAGAATTATTTCAAGTTCGAGGACACTACCTACCTACAAACATCTGGGATCAGCATGGGTAGTGTCTTCGCTCCCAGTCTCGCTAACCTTTATGTCCATCATTTTGAACGGGCTGAGATCCTGACCCCTAGTAATCCTTACTATGTATCGCTTCGAGTTTGGAAGCGATACATAGAAGACATTTTTGTGGTCTGGCGAGGCTCAGAAGCAGACCTTATGGAATTACATCAGTGGTTAAACTCACGTAACATCTATCTAAAATTCACGGTGGAATCCAGTAAGACACATTTGCCTTTTCTGGATCTCACCATCCTGGCAACGACAGAAGGTTTGGGCTCGGAACTGTATAGGAAGCCCATGGCCCGCAATGCACTTTTAAGTTATGAAAGTTGCCATCCTAGGGCACTTAGGAACAACTTGCACTTTGGACAGTTTCTGAGGGTCCAGAGAAATTGTTCTACCAAAGAGGCTTTTGAGGTACATTCCGCTAAACTTGCAGAACAACTACGAGAGAAGAAGTATCCCAAAAAGATTATATATCAGTCCAAGAAAAGGGCGTCCAATAACAACCGCAACGCTCTTCTTGAATTGACAGCACCTAAAGAGAAAACGGAGAGGGTAACTTTTGTAAATACTTTTCACAAAAAATCCAATCAGGTTCAGAAGATTGTGAAAAGACATTGGTCCATTTTGAACACTGCGGGTGATAACTTGCCCATGCCACTTTTTGCATTCAAAAGAGGACAAAACATAAAAGACCAACTTGTACACACAAGACCAAAAAATAAAATCATGAGACAAGTTGGAACATTGTGGGGCCTCCCCCCTGTAGAAGGCCATCATCCTTGTGGAACATGTTCCGTTTTCCTCAGACCACCAAATCCACTACTATAGACATGGGTACAAGTAGACCATGGCAGCAGCGGAAATTCACAAATTGTAATAGTGAAAACATCATTTATCTCATCACATGCCCATGCCAGAAAAGGTATGTCGGCATGACGACGAGAAAAATAAAGACTCGAATCAGTGAACATAAAAGTACTGTACGCTGCCGCAAGCAAGCGACCCGTTTAACATCAGACTTATTAGAAGCAGGCCATGGTCCTAATGATTTTACATGGACAGTACTAGAACAGCCAACGATTCCGGATCACTGCCCTGATGTGAGCACATTTTTATTCAAGATAGAACAAAAATGGGTATATAAACTAAATAGCGACAAAGGAGGTTTGAATGAACCAATACCTTGGATGTCGCTTTAACCCATTGAAAAGATTTGGATCGGCATTTTGATCAGTGGTCTGTTCCACCAAGATCCTTTGAATTTTGTTTTCCTTTTCTTTTTCTGAGGAATTCTTGTGTTTCACATAAACACTCTCATGGCTGTACACTTCATATTGCAAGCCTTTTGATTATGAATTGAAACTGACATATTCAACAGCTTAGTCAACAAGTTTAAGAGCTTGTATGGTATCCCCTTTGTTCCAAATACTTTGTAAATTGGTCGAATAGTTGACACTGATTATGAACATCCTTTGTGATAAGGTGCCAATATACATCACCAGAGCATCTCTATATTCATACTGTGTAATCTTCACGTAGTCAGATTCACTGAGGTTGCCCTTTCCCCTCCGCCGCTTTTTTGAATGTATATCAAATATTCAATATCAGTCAGCATAAAGAAAAATAATAGTGGCCTCCTACTCCTAGTTCCATCTTTTAACAGCTAAAAAGGTTGTTAATCCTGATATTTAGTGATTGGAGGAATGTCCATATTACCGTAGATGGTGGCTCACACTACAACTCTCAGAATCCTTAGGCGTGGGCACGTGTGCGGAAGGGTGGGTCCAACAAATAGACCGGTGTAGAGACGCTCGGTGCCTCCCCAGATAGCGCAGAGGAATGCCGGGAGACACCGACGGATAGGTAAGGAGTAAAGCCATTACAGCCACCCCTGCAATACTCTGTTTGTCTTTGCGTCCTTTGAATTAGATACAAACAAGACCAAACAAGACCGCACTCATGTGGAGCCGGTTGTATCCGCCTCTTCGTCTAAATACTGATCGTCTGTGCTCGGACACAAACACGATCGTTTATGCGCCTTTTAAGTCATCTACCTAGAAATGTCTAAGGTTTGCAATTTAAAACTTAAATTTGATGCCAAACAAATACGAGAATACGATCCTTGGTAAACACCCGGCACAGGTTGCTGTATCCGTAAAAAAGAAAAACAGATTTTCACTTGTTATCTTCATGTTGATATTCGACAATGACTCGAGATACGACTAAATCGATGATAATTCAAGTGTCTCTTTCTTAACTAAAGTAACCAAGACAGACAGTAACCACTCTTGAGGTTTATTGGATGTTGTACGCGTGGCAAGTTGATCTCTTATCTTCTCATCACAAATCTAAAATGAGCATCTGTTGGCCAACATCCTGAAGTTTGCAGATCCAGATTCCCTAATTGACTGATATGGAAGATTTTGTTTTGCTCATCTTGTTCATGGTAGCATGCAACTAGATGTGCATTCTCATATAAGCCTCTTTACCCTCATCCCAATCATCATTCTCTGCTCCTCTTTCCAATGGAGATATGTGATCAAACTTCTTCCTTCTTGAACTTAACAATTGTACGGCATTGCTTGCTTCCTTTCAGCAGCTGAATGTTTGCCATCAATAACTATTAATGTTTTACAAAGTGCTTGTTCTATTGTGATTACCTGTCTACGGGTTTCACAAGCTTTGGCAATGCCAGTAGATTTGGCTTTTAAATGAAGGTGTGTAAATGGATGTAAATAGCATGTGAGTAGATATGTATTTGTGTGGAAGCAAATAACTGTCGAGTAATATTGGTATAAATTAAAAGGTCAGATGACAGCTGCATTGGCAAGCCAGCCCTAAAAATATGTGTAGGTCAATGACTGCCCTTCATCTGTGCTGCTATCAGAAAAAAGCATGATAAAATATTTTGCTATCAAGGACAGAATTCCAATGTCATGTGTGTGCCCCTGAAAATTCAAGTTTAGGCAGCTGGATAAATATGCAAAATGATCACAGCAGCGTGGAGGGAAAGTACTTTTTTTGTGAAAGTCCACAACATCTACCCAATTAAAACATGTAATCCTGTCTCCCAAAATGTGAGTGGAGCGACAGTTCCTCTCTAGTGAAGCTGACATGATTGTCTGGTGACAGCTACGGTGTCAAGTGACACCATAATGAGCACAATAGTTGCCGGACACAAAGCCACCTCTACCACCTTGCATTGACAATATGTTCAAATTCGGCTTTTGAGTCCTGTCTTAGTAACACTTTTTAGAGTGTAGATCTGGGGATCTGGGAGCTTTACTACAAGTTTATCCTATTCCAGGAGGATTAGCTAATCACGTCCGGTTTCTTTCTTTGCAATCTGATTTAATTAGATTGCGCTCAACTGATGGATGTTAATGCTTCAAGAAGCAAAACCACAGTCAATTAATCATTTATGAATTATCCTTTCTAATTCATGATTTTAGCTCCTCTGTGCTATTAGTCAGAAACAAAAAAAATCCAGATGTCGGTCTTCATCCTGCCTTAAAGATCCATTCCCGCCTTACCCACTAGGCTACTTACTCAGGGCCAGATGTACATAGATTTGGCTTCGCGATTACCAAATAGCAAACTTTTATGATTCGCTATTTGGGATTCGCAAACACCCATGTACTAATGTGTCTTTGACACATTTTGTGATTCCCAGTGGGTCACAAATAGACATACTTAATATTCATGAGGTAGGTCTCGGTTTGCGACCCATTAGGAATCGCTAAAATCACAGGGATGGTTGCCTGCTGGGATTAGGAGACCTCCATGTCTGTGATTGTTTTTAAATAAAACAATTTTATTTTGGAAATGCAGTCAGTTTTCCTTAAAGAAAAACAGGATGCATTTCAAAATGTAAAATGAAAAGTTATCTTTACATTTTTTAAGAGCAGGCAGTGGTCCGTGGGACCACTGCCCATCTTAACAAATGTTTTCCCCAACATTCACAAAGTAGAAGGGTTACCTTTTGAACCCCTTCCTATTTGTGAATGACTTACCACCAGCTCAGAGTTGGCAGTAAAATGCAAATGTTTTGCGACCATATTTCAGATGCAAAACTTTCACACATACCACTGCAGGTCGCTATTATGAAGGGATGCCCTAAGCATGCCCCTTCCTAATACCGAATCACAAACACAATTTGTGATTCGGGATTAAGTTACAAAATCACAAATTGGGTATTTGTACATACAAAAATGCTTTTCTTGCTGTCGCAAACTGCCCAACTCTGCGAATTGGGCCATTAGCGACCTCATAAAAGCAGCATACATTTGGCCCCTTGTAAAGACAAGCAACCCAGATGCATCTCAACCTTCTTGGGCTTCGTTTTCATTAAGATAAACTATAAAATGGTTGAATAGAATGTAACCAGCATAATAAGCAGCGATAAGCTTGATTAATGTTTTCATCAATAATTTCTGTTCTTTCTAACCCTTCATAGCTCTCTACTGCATTTATTGTGATTTGCAGCTCCCCTACCCTTTTTGAGGTGAGTAGCTCATTGCTGTTCTCACTCAGGACCAAGCAGCATTCACACACTGTCTTCAAATGATCATCATCTCGGTTTTCAAACTGTTTCCAGCACTTCCATCCAAGAAAGGCAGTTAGACTTCCACAGCTCACCTGCCTTATCAATGTCAGCTGGACTTCCATGCTCTCCTGACCTTTCTCTTAGCTTCCCGGGGGCCCCACTAATAGACTGATAAGCTAAGCATTGATAGCGGGTGGGGGAGGGGGGGGTTCTCCATCCAAGCAGAGGATCATCACCCCACAAACCCCAGAGCTGAAAAATAAAAAGGTAATAAAGTGTTTTTGCTACTGTTTTATTTGTCAGCAATCCGCCCTGAACTAAGTGTCAGGGCGGGGCGGGCCAGCACTGTCTAGAGGCAGCAGCAGGGAGCTATGCGCTTTAAAATGTGCATGTTTGGCCAGATGTTTTGGGACAGCCAGCCAGACATGCACATTTTAAAGATCTCTAACCCAGCAGTCTTACAGAGCTGGGTTAGAAAAAGCGCAGGCCTCCAGTGCTCTTAGGAACGTTGGGAGAGCCTGCCCTATCCAATCCTGGTGCTGCTTTCATGCTTTGAAAGCAGTGTCAGGATTGGGTAGTGTAGTTTCCCCCATCAGGAGCATCCTGGAAAACACCCGAGGGAGGAAGACGTCCAACGCTGAAGGTAAGTGATTTTATTATTTATTTATTGTGCCCCCTTCACTGCCTCCCTGCCCCACCAAATCAGCCACCACTGATTGATAGGTAAAGCACACCTTTCAAAATCCACCATATACATCACTGCCAAGCAGTCGCATGTCTTGAAACCTTCCGTCAGCTGTTGCCTTTTTGCAAAGAGCACTTTGCATACTGGGATTTTACATTTCACCTTCCAACTTTAGATGTAGGTTTTAATACCGCAGCATGCAAAGTACTGTTGGATATAAAACCAGGGTGGCTGTAAGTGTCACACTTCACACAGCACTACTTGTCAGATCTGCAATTAGAGCCAGTTCCTCTGTAATCTACGGATTCTATTTTGTAACCAGCACCTCTTTATCAGGAGTGTCGCTATCTGCAAGTGCAGAAGGAGAAGGGTGCCTCCTTTCCTATATGAATGCCCCACCACCTACATCTTCTGTCATTCTTGAGTGAGGGGAATACCATCTTAGAAGCCAAATCAACCATCCTTCCTCGTGAATCTTGAGCCAGAAGACAAGCCTTTAAAACAAGGGATTGGTTATTGGAAAAATGGGGATGAACATTAAGGTTTGAAAATAAATCATGTGTTCTAGAGAGTGTTTTAGTGTTCTTGGACTATCCTCTATAAATTGCAGACGACGTTTCAACCCTCTATCGGTAACGGGGTCACTTCTGGAAGGACATAGATTCTGGGGACTGGAAGAATGGTAGGAAATTAGTATTGTTGCAATTAGGGTGAGCTGTAAATAGATAAGGATGACAGGAGCTTACCCAAGGCACTTTAATGTATGCCGCAGGCACAATATTATAGAGGGTCAAAACGTCATCAGCAATTTATAGAGGATAGTCAAAGAACACTAGAACACTCTCTAGAACACATGATTTATTATGAAACCTTAACAGACATCCCCTTTATTACAATAACCAATCCCTTGTTTTAAAAACGGTCACTTTAGCCTTATTCACTTGTTGGTTATGGTCACTCCACTGGGGACACATAAGTCGCACTTTTTTCCTGATGAATATTTAAATAGTGTTAATACACAGCAAAAGTTTATTACGTATAAGTCTCTATTTTTAATAAACTGTGGTTGCAAATAAAAAGCACTCGCTTCGTCTGAAGTGAGTGCTAAATAAGACATTCTGTTGGGCTGTTTCTCTCCAGTCATATGTGGTTCTATGAAGCCATAAACTGAACAGAAATTTAAAAAGGCATATAAGTGTTGAACATATTGACTGTATCAATTGCTTATTTCGCTAAAATCACTGCAAGATATTAGGAACTTAATGAAAACAATATTTTTTAATTTAAATTAGTTCCTTGTGAACAATTGTGCTTAAACTCACTATCCATTTCTGTCTTTGCTTCCTTGCACTCTCTAGTATCTTGTATCCCTGGTGGTAGGTATTTATGCTGTTCTTGATCTTGACACTCACCGTGTCCTCAGAAGTTTGGTAATGGCTAGGCACCAGGGTCCAATGTCATAGCAGGAAATCTCAAATTCCAAATCTTTCTAATTTCAATCAAATAGTGGTTTCCCCTTGTGACAGCCCAAAATAATAATCCAGGGCAAATGCATTTCAGTGCAAGGCCCAGGTATGTTAGCATGATGATGTCAGCAATAGATTGAAGTTACCCCCAAATTCATATTTGATCAGTATTTTGCCTTTATTTTCGCTCACTGATCTGAATAACCTGTTGCCGAGGATTGCTTCACAGCTTGAGTGTTTGCGCTCCGATTTCCCTGTTCTGCTCCCTGAGGCACATCAGCTGGTGTGAGCGCTTTCCGCAGTCGGCGGAAAACCAACACGCTCCCAGCACGAAAGTGCCCAGGTTGAGGACTCTGTTGCTTGCTTACTGAAGGGAACCTACCGGGGGACTGCGAGGCCCAGCATTCTCCACTCTGCACAGCTGGTGCCTCTTCCCCCGGCGGCCACGCCCCCCGCCTGCACGTATTTTACAGACGTTGCTCCATCGCGACGCGGGGCGCGTGCGGGACTGAGCTCGGGGCGAAGACCGGGCAAAGAGCGGGCCGTTTGAGGCCGTTCGAGAACGTGAGAGATCGGATCGGGCCATCTCTCTAAGCTCTGCTTATATGGACTAGAACTGTATGTACTCTTTCTGTTCATTACACTAATTTAGTGTGACATATAAACTCTCTTTGTCACTGACTCCCTACAAAGATCCCGTGAATTCAAGTTACTAAATATGTTGACGAGGGGTAATAAATCTAAAAAAAATGGGGGTAGGTGAGCAGTTGTTAGGACCTATGGACGACTTTATCACTAGGGCAAACTCGTTCATAGATGAAAGCATCAGCATGATGGAAGATAGAGTATCCATCGAGCTCGCCCTTGTGAAGCGATCATCCATGGGGACACTGGCTGATGCAAGAACTCCCGAGCCAGGTGGCAATCTGACACAAGCGCCACAAGGTAATAACAGGCTTAGCCTCCCAAACGTAGTAGATCTCTCAGCCTCCCAACTCTCCATTTCGAGTTCAGATTTAGAAAAAACACCTGAAATCTTACCCGATTATACCCCAGAAGAAGTAAGACAAGCAAGAGGGAGGAGGGAGGGGGCAATCAAGAAAAGAAAGGAAAAGGGGGAAAAAATAATAGCCACGGACCCTGTTGAATCAATTGCAAATTCAAAATCTTTCTAAACAGGGCCAACCCTGAAAACAGTGGATGATACAGTTCGCCCTGTGTTGGTACATCATTCTTTGCACTATACACTGGATACTAGCGTCTCAGGATCCCCTGTTCTTTTACCCCCTAGCAAAGAACCAGAACCAGATGACACCTCAGAGTTGGTAAACAAAATAGCTGTCCTACTTAATGCGCTTTTTCTTCCCTTACAAAGCAGATTACTAAATATAGAAAACCAATTATCCAAGCTCATAAACCCTCCAAAATCAAAGCCGGTCCAAGGGCCCCAAAAAGTGGGGATAAATAAGCCGACCGCATCTATCCCACAAAAGAAAACCACAATTCCACTGTGCCTAGCTTCAAAAGCACAAACAATAGTAAAGGCATCTATAGTGGAGAAACCCTCCCCTAAAATTACAACACCTTTACCTCAGAACATTACGGTTACAAAAACACCAGCCCCAAAAATACTAAATCCAGCAGTAAATAAAGGGGGGACCAGAGGAACACATGAGGGTAGACTCGCCGTCAACATGCCACCGGAGGCATGTCCTTTCGTGGTCGTGATGACTGGCGTACCAGAATTGGTGGGGCAGGGTGCAGAATCTATTTGGCCCAAAAAATAAGGCGCAACATTGGCTAAGTACAAACCGCCCAATTCCACCTAACTGGTCAAGTAGGATATTAACGGTACGTAGGACCCCATGGGTAGGTTATGGCAAAAAAACAATACAGGGAGACTGCATTGTGATCACTTTTGAAGACCCCAGAGTAGTAGACTATATTTGCTCTTGGGAATATCATAGTATAACTGGTGGGATAGACACAAAGCGTCTTTCCTTTTTCTACCCCTCAAGACAGCACAACAGTTATCTCCAGGATTTCGATAGCTCCTGGCGCGCAGCAGTCCCTCAGCCCTGGGAACATGACAACTCCAGACCTAAACCGGCCCGCGCTATAATGAAGATGACAGCTCTTGGCGGCCAGCGGATCCCCGCCACCACAACTATGAGGGTCCCTGGCAGATAGTGGAACCACGGAATCGAGGTAGAGAGTGGGAGCAGTGGGGTGGCACGCACATAGACCATACAGACCTCCTCACAGGGAAACACCGCATTGGGACGGCTGGTTGGGTATACCGACTACGAACCGGTTCAGTGGCTTAGAAATGGTTGACTGACCATTAATAGAGAAAGTAAATACCGACCAGGACTTTTCACCCCCAGACCCTATAGGGACGATAATTTTAGGCTCAGAGAATAAAACACAATCCCTGTCGGTCATCTTCTGGAACATTGCAGGCCTTCGCCCCAAAATCGAGGATGGGTCTGCCATCCTCTTCCTAGAGGTAGGAACAATTATTTGCCTACAAGAGACTTGGGCCACGATGGAGTTACATCTCCCGGGCTATAAAACGTATTTCTCTCCAGCGCTTGCCAGTAACGCGGGCCGGCCTAAGGCGGGGTCTGATTACTTATATAGCAAATACCATAAAAAACCTGAAGGTATTAAGAACAGAATTTGCCCCAAATTTCTAATTACTCTGTCTTTCGGCAGAGAAAAAAGTAACATTCATACTAGTAAATTTTTATAACAATCTAGAGGATGACCACTTTTGCTTTACTCTTTCGACAATTCAGGAAATAATAGCTCAGTTCCGACAACTGTATGAAAGAAAAGGGATAGTCCATTTACTATGGGGAGGGGATTTTAATTTACACCCCTGCCCACATGCGGGTAAACGGTGCTGTGGGGTGGTGGATGAGCATGACATCCCCCTCATGCACTTCTCCCACACAAGGACAGGGATAGTTATGAACAACCTCCTTTTAGACTTAGAACTGTCCATAGTAAATAAAACAAGATCTGCTCGGAACTTCTTAGATCCAACATACCTAGGGAGGGGGCATCAGACTACCGTTGACTATATCCTCCTGACGGATGGACTAAGAGATTTAACTAGGGATTTTACACTTATGAATAATATTCTAAGTGATCACTCTGCCCTTAAGTTGGATATCCATTTGAATAATTTAGAATCCCAAACAGCAATCATAGCAAACACCCTATCCCAAAATAAAATAGAACTGGGCAAGAGAAATGGGTATACTTTGAAATGGGAAAAGATCGATCCCTTCCAACTAACTGATAAACTGATAAAAATAATATACCCGAACATAACAAACTGCTTAGATCCTTCAGTAGATGATGGGGTGGTCCTTGAAAATTTCAAGACAATATTAGATCAAATTAATGGATTGCTGACTATAAATTCTAAAACTACTAAGCCAGCTGTATTAGGGTGGTTTAACCACGATTGTACTGTGGCACTAACCAAGTTGAAAACGGCCCTCAATCAACCACATAGAGTTCAACAGCAGATTCAGCACCTCAGGCTCCAATATAATAAGGCAAGGAAGTTGAGAAAACAGGAGTTAAAACAAGCATTATGGGCCGACCTGCACAAAAGTGCAGTCACAAAAAATAGTGAGTCCTTCTGGCGGACAGTCAAAACACCCTTTCTATCTGACTCTAACAGCCCTAAGATTGAAGTGGCCATAGAAGAGGAAATCTGGGTAGCCCACTTCTCAAAAATATTCAAATTAACATCTCCAACTGAAGGGCTAGACCACTCTTTTCCCCCAGTTGAATCTCCAATTCCCCTGCAATTCGACATACCCGATGTAATACAGGCACTAAAAACAAGCAAAGGTGGGAAAGCACCTGGGCCTGATGGGGTGCCAGTGGACCTTTTTAAACATCTTCCGGACCTCTGGGCCCCCATACTCACTAGACTATGTACCGCAACAGCGAAAGTGGGATTGATGGAGTCCTGGCCCAAGTCCATCATGGTGCCAATTTTCAAAAAGGGGGATCGCCAGGATGTCACATGTTACCGCCCAATCTCATTGCTGGACTCTCTGGGCAAAGTAGTCGGCAGAGTTGTGCTCGAGCGGCTCCAGCAATGGGCGGAGGATAGGAACATTCTTTCCGATTTACAATTCGGATTTAGGGAAGGTTTTGGAACCGTAGAGCAGGCCCTTAATCTAAGTATGATCGTGTCCAAATATATTCACGCAAAGCAGGGGACAATGTATATGGTATACGTAGATCTGTCCGCTGCGTTCGATTGCGTATCTCATGCGAAGCTATGGTCTGTCTTGAGAACCATGGGGGTGGATCCCCCCTCTTGGATTTCCTGAGAGAACTATATTCTGAGGCTTCTGCAAGAGTGCGCTTCGGCGTAAAAGGGGAGCTTTCCGCATCTTTTGGAGTGGAGCGAGGAGTCAGGCAGGGGTGCGTTCTGGCCCCCTTTCTCTTCTCGCTGTACACCAATGGATTGGAGGGGGAGATGCTGAGAGGGGGGCAGGACCTCCCCAGATTAAACCAACGCCTGATTCCCGCTCTACTCTATGCGGATGACGCGGTCATCCTGGCCCGCACACCGACTGAACTACAGAAGTCCCTGACTAAGTATGCTGATTTCATGAGTGCTTTAGATCTACATATAAACGTCAAAAAAACATTTGTCATGGTGGCGGGTGGAGGAAAAAAACGAATAAAGAATACTTACTTGAACGAACAGAAACTTGAGAGGACCCCCCAGTATCCTTATTTAGGTATAATGATCGATGAAAAACTAAACTGGAAGGCAGCCATAGTGGCCAGGAGGCATCTCTTTAAGAGAGCAATCGTGGCATTGATGAATTTCTCCCAACGATTGGGAAGGAGACCCCCGGTTGAGCTGCTAAAAATCTACGCCGTGAAATGCCAAGCAATCGCGCTGTATGGGGCCGGAGTATGGGGGCATGCAGATGTTAGTTCCCTTCAGATAGCGGAGAATTCTTTTATGAGATTCCTCCTATCTGCGCCAAAATGCTCCTCGATCTATGCATGCCATGTGGAATTAGGAATTCCTTATTTAGAAGACCTGATAAAGGTCCAACCACTGCTACTTTGGAGGCGCATTTGGGTCTCGCACAAAAATGCGTTGTCCAAACAAATTTGAGAGGATTCCATGGTGCTGGACCACGCGCACAAAATAGCATGGCTCAGCTATGTCAGGAATTTCTATTTAGACCTGGGTCTAGAAAAGTACTATCTTATACCTGAAAAGTTAACTGAGATAACAAAGAAAGAGTTGAAGCAAATAGCCCTGAACCATCTAGAGACTCTTAGGCTCACTCTGGTCTCAACCAAACCATCTGTTTTACATGCAAACATGGTACAGCTCACCCTGCAAATACAGCCTTACCTGGCATTAGAGATCAGTACCTATGAAAGAATGCTTCTGACAAGGTTCAGACTTGATCTTTTCCACAGGTTTGTAGCCTTTCCAGTAAAGAACATATGGGAACCAATTTCAGCATATTGCCCTTGTGACGATACGTTGCCACAGTCCTGTATGCACACAATATTGTTCTGTAAATATTGTTATACCCACAGAAAAATTTGGCTATTCCCCCTGTTAAAACGCTGGGGTTTTAGACAATGCCGTCCCGCTATGTTATGTTTACAACTGTTAGATTCTGAATGCACCTGCTATCATGTATTAAACTTCTTAAAATGCATTGTCAGGCATAGGAAAAATCTTTAAATGCCGGAACCTACCAATTACTGTATTTTTATGGAACCCAACTTTTTAACAATTTAGATTCCTGTTAAATCAGTTTTTATGACACATTGATATTTTTTAAAACAAATTATGTAATTGTTTATTCCATGTTGCTGCTTTTATGGTTTTGCAATGTCTAAAACCGAATAAAGAAATAATTATATTATTATTGACTGTATCAATTGCTTATTTCGCTTAAATCACTGCAAGATATTAGGAACTTAATGAAAACAATATTTTTTAATTTCAATTAGTTCCTTGTGAACAATTGTGCTTAAACTCACTATCCATTTCTGTCTTTGCTTCCTTGCACTCTCTAGTATCTTGTATCCCTGGTGGTAGGTATTTATGCTGTTCTTGATCTTGACACTCACCGTGTCCTCAGAAGTTTGGTAATGGCTAGGCACCAGGGTCCAATGTCATAGCAGGAAATCTCAAATTCCAAATCTTTATAATTTCAATCAAATAGTGGTTTCCCCTTGTGACAGCCCAAAATAATAATCCAGGGCAAATGCATTTCAGTGCAAGGCCCAGGTATGTTAGCATGATGATGTCAGCAATAGATTGAAGTTACCCCCGAATTCATATTTGATCAGTATTTTGCATTTATTTTTGGCAAGAAAATGACTCTGTCCCCTATGGGTTTGGCTATCCACGGTGCAGCTTGATTATTGCAAACGGTCAGAAGCCCCATTTACCTCGGTTCCTCTAGGGGCCAGGGCACCTTTGCTACGCCACTGAGTGTGGTCATGCAGTGCACTCTTTCAGTCAGGTGAATTTCAATTGAAGGTTCGAGCTGGACTAGCATTTCAATGCTAGTTGGCCCTCATTAAAACTATGGAAAGTTGTCAGATATGTGTAAGTGGGGTTCTAATGCATACCTGGCAGACTATTGCTCAGCTGACAAACAAAACCTCAGCCCCTACATTAAAAAATAACTTGATGTCTACTTGGTACTTGCTGCCTTCTTCAGTTGAAGGTAGTTAATTCAGGTACCATACGTTTGCAGCTTTACCAGTGCTCTTCCATCCCCAGCCCAGCTTGAACATGAGATGTTGATGGTAAATGGCAGATGACCAATCTCCTTCCAAACCCAATTATTATATAGAGGCACAGCTGAGGAACTTGTGTTAGTTTCAGAGAGATTTGGAATTCAGTAATTGCTACTCAGGATGTCAATCACATGCACTTACAAGATTGTTGAACTATGTCGGTCACCGTGGAGATATGTCATCAACATAATTCATACATCCACTGCATGCTGCTTACCTGCTTCTACCTCCTCCCATAATGAAATCTCCTTCTTTTTAGCCTTGATTGAGTTTATAAAGCCCCTCTAAACATTCTAAAAGTTAATGGGCATGAATAAAAGAATGTATTAATGCATATGTGTATATGATATTTCTACAACATGAACCTAGCCAAAAGGGTGCGGAGTGCTGTACATGGCCAAAGACAAGCTTAAAGACATTGAGTAATTGGAAAGGACCTGAGGATGGTTACTACATTCTAATGTAGTAAGAGGTAAGTCTTTAACAATTACCTAAATTAGAGCAGTGTTGAGGCAGTCCTGATTGATACAGGGATGTTGTTCCAGATCCTAGGTGCATAGATGAAAAAGGCCTGTTGTCTTGTGTTTCCTTCTTTTTCCACTTAATCTGTAGTCTGACGGTGACCTGGCTCTGGCTGTGCCAAGAACCACCAGAGATGGTAAGAGTTAGAAATTAGGGTATTAGTTAAGGGAGTGTGAGAAATTGGTTTGCTGGTTGAGGGGGTGAACCCCTAGTCAGGCTTAAATTAGAAGCAATGTGTAAAGTATTTATGCAGCAGTTAAACAGTAATAAAGTGAAAAACAATTATTATTATTATTATTGTGTCTTTTATAAAGTGCACAGCTACCCCAACGGGGTGTCCCGGCGCTGATTGAAGGTGAACAGTCTCTGTGGGCGGGGAATTACGAGCAGAACAGAAAACTTTTCAAGGATTTTCGGAATTCATGTTCCGAGTTACTTCTACGAAGATCCAGGGGCAGTTTATTCCATCTCTGAGCGGCTCCTAGCTCAAAGGTTTTTCCTCCCGCTCGGGCTTTTTTGAATCTTGGGGTGGTAGCAGAAGTTTGGTGTTGGATCGAAGGGCTCTCGAATTAGAGTAGGGACGGAGAGTCGAACGTAGATGGGCAGATCCTAAGCCCTTAGTAGTGCGATAGGCAAGTGTCATCGCCTTGAACTCTATTCGTTTGCTCATGGGGAGCCAGTGCAATTTCCTCAAGTATGAGGAAATATGCTGTCTTCGGGTGAGGCCACCAATTAATCGTGCGGCAGCATTTTGGACCATTTGAAGTTTTTGACAGAGGCTTTTCGTAAGACCTAGATACAGACCATTCGCATAATCAAGATGGGAGATAATGAGGGCGTGGACAATGGTTTTCCTGTTAGCACACGGTAGGTAGTTAATTAATTTTTTTAAGGTTCTTATCTTGGAAAAACAGGCAGCTGAGACTATCTGGACCTGATTTCCAAAAGATAGTTTATCATCCCAGCGAACCCCTAAGTTTCTGACAGAGTCCTTTGGGGTGGGGGCTTGGCTCAGATCTTCCGGCCACCACAGGTTCGAGCTAAGTGGAGATGGATGATTAAAGAAGAGCACCTCTGTTTTACCTGCATTTAATCTTAAAAAGTTAAGGTCCATCCATTTTGCGATGTCTCTCAGGCAGGTTTTGAGGGGGTCAAAGGCACTGGAAGATGGGTCTTTAAACGTAAAGAGCAGCTGAATGTCGTCCGCATAGGATGTCGTTTTTATGCCTGTGCAAGAGATCAGTTCTGCCAATGGAGAGAAGTAAACATTAAATAGGAGAGGGCTTAGAGACGAGCCCTGGGGGACCCCTCATTTCAGTGGCCTAGGTGTAGAAGTGTAGGGAGGGGTGTGGACCTGTTGAGTTCGATTAGACAGGAACGAGCCGATCCACTTAAGGACCTTGCCCTGAATTCCAATGGCCCTCAGTCTATTCAGCAGTAAAGAATGAGAGACGGTGTCGAATGCTGCTGATAAATCCAGCAGCACCAACATCGCCCTCGATCCCTGGTCTAAGGTCCAGCGCACAGAATCAGCCATCTCGATGAGGGCCGACTCTGTACTGTAGCCCTTGCGGAAACCATGTTGGGAGTCATGGTAGAGGCCATTGGTCTCGATGTAGCCGGCAAGTTGCTGATGGGCTAGCCTTTCTAAAATTTTGGCCGGGGCTGGGAGGAGGGATATCGGTCTGTAATTGGCCGGATCCTCTGGATTTGCATTGACCTTTTTTAAAATAGGGACCAGGAACGCATGTTTCCAAGCCTCCGGGTAAATCCCGGAGCTTAAAGAGGAGTTCCAAATGGAATTGAGGAAGGGGTTGAGAAAGGAGGCTAGTGCTTTATAGTGTTTAGCAGGCCACGGATCCCCTGGGGAGCCCGATCTGCATCTGAGTAGCTCTTGAAGGGAGGACTCACTTGAGATTTCTGCAAATTCTGTGAGAGCAGGGCCCACAGAGTGGAGCGCTGCCTGTGTCACGGGGAGGTCAGTCTCATCTCTAGTCGGAAAAGATGCATGGATCAGAGCAATCTTATTCTCAAAGAACTCTGAAAGAAGAGTACAGAGTTCCTGAGAAGCAGGTTGCTTACGGATCAGAGCTTGAGGATCAGTAAATGATCTTACTATCGAGAAGATTTCTCTAGGGGCATTACTAGCTCTATCAATCTTCTCGGCTAAGAAGATTCTTTTGTGCTTTATGATCTGTTTCCGATATTCCTTGAGGGCTTTACGATAATTAGATTTATTGTCACTGGAGTAATCCAATCTCCAACGCCTCTCCAGCACCTTACAAGCGGAATTAATTGGTGTAATTCATCCGAGGACCAAGGGGCAGCTGGGGAGGATCTGAATGTCTTAATCGGCCTGAGGGGTGCCAAGGAGTTGATGGCCTTACAGACCCATTCGTTAAAGTTTAAAATACGTGAATCAACGTCCACGGCCGGGGGAGGGCGGTCATCTTTAAGATGGACTTCAAGATCAGATGATGTAATTTTGCTCCAATTCCTGCCAAATTCCCTAGGGGTGGAAGAGGGTCTGTCCCTGCGGGTCATAAGGGTGGAGAATGGAATTAAAAAATGGTCTGACCATATCACTGGAATAGGGTCTTCAATTCTTATACCAGTGAGATTGGAACAGATTAGGTCCAGTGTGTGTCCGGCTCTATGTGTAGGATGTGTCACTAACTGGGACATGTCGCAGGCGAAAAGGGTAGATAAAAGATTGGAGCTCATAGAGCAGGACGGATCTTCTACATGCAGATTACAGTCACCAAGGACGGTGTAATGGTACAGGCTAAAGTGATGTATTCTAACAGTGCCTGAAGATGAATGGGGCTGGAATTAGGCGGGCGGTACAACAGCAGGCCCGCAAAAGAGACAGACGCTGAAAGGTTGATACAGAAGGGAAGCCCCTCAATACAGTCAATTGGGTCAAATGGGGGGAGGTGATGGTGCATTTATTTTTATGAATAATTGCCACTCCACCATCCCTTCTCCCGTTATGGAGATTAGCGCAAATAATACTTTAGCCATCCGGGACCGCCAGAGTGATCGCTGGGTTATATTCCTCATTTAGCCAAGTTTCGGTTAAAAACAAAAAGTCCCAATCATTATCTAAAAGGGATTGCTGTATGTCAAGGGAATGTTTAACCATGGACCTGCAATTTATCAAGGCTGCCTTAATAGGTATTGTCAGGGTAGGGCCACGTGAAAGAGGCAAGGCAAGGGACTTATTGGGCTCCCGTAGATTCATAGAAGAGAACCCACAGTGCCTACAGGTGATCCTCGGGGATTGGCGGGATCAGCTCGGGTGTGAGAGCAGCCCATAGGGAGAAGGGCAAGAATTTTCCACCGAGAATAAGTAAGTATGGTCTGGCTAGTGCAGCGGGCAGCGTGACCGGCCCCGGCCGGGTTCTGGTCGCGGACGGGCGCAGACGGGCTTCCCTTTGACGCGCCTTCATCGCGCCGTCGGCGCGCCCGCTGCGCGGCCGGGTGGGTGGGGCCATTTTATGCTCTGGAGGGCGGGGGAGGTAAACAACTAGACCTCCACCCCCAGCCTACCTCCAATATGGCCGCTGTGCTTCCTCTTCAGCGCCTAGTCGGCTGATGGGAAGAAGACCTACAATCAAGTAAGCGTCAAATTGTAGGCAGGCAATGCTAAAAGATTAAAACAATGTGCAAAGTGGCAAGCAATATTTAAAAAATCGGGTTCCTACGTCTCCGGCTTTCCGCCTCAGAGACTAGTATCACGGGACAATCTGCACGCGAAAAGCAGATTGTGTCTTTTATGCTCCGGAGGACGGGGGAGGTAAACAACTAGACCTCCACCCCCAGCCTACCTCCAATATGGCCGCTGTGCTTCCTCTTCAGCGCCTAGTCGGCTGAAGGGAAGAAGACCTACAATCAAGTAAGCGTCAAATTGTAGACAGGTAATGCTAAAACAACACAAGACCAAACCAATTAAGAAATATAGAATACATTTTAACATATTCCAAATTACATAAATCCAATTAGAACTGGAGTTGTGAACTTTTACATTTTAAAGTGTAAAATGGTGCCTAAAACATGATGTGCCAACCATGGACCTCAGTGCCGCAGGACCGGGGCAAAGTTGAAAGTTATGGTCGACCGCGATGGAGCGCTGTTTGGATAAATGAAGTGGATTTGACCTGGTCTCCGCTTACCTTAGAACTTAGAAGATTTTTTAGAGGAAAATGTCTGCAAAGGTAAAGTTCAGCGGGGCAAGGCAGCTGGCAGTATTCAAGGAGGAGGCGCCATAGTTGGGGAGTCACTGGGCAAAGTTGCAGTGAAGATTTCTACGTATATACTTAGTCTCATTTATGGAATTGAATAATCTCTAACAGAACAAAGCTGAAGGCTATATCCAACGAGGGCACCACAAGGCCAGATTCCCCTTCTGTATGAAACTGCTGATTTTCAGGATTTGCTGCTGTGGGCAAGAATGTGGTGGGAGCTGCTGCGAAGTTAGGTTGACCGGCGATGCATCTTGGGAGTATCGGCGAGCAGGTAGGCCCCGTTCTCCTCTCGATTCTCAGAGCACTTTTTGTCAGAAACCTTTCTAAGTCCCAAATTGTGGATCCGGGCTTATGATAACCTTTAGCATCACTTAGAAGGATCCAGGCCTGGAGGGGCACCACATTGAGGGTTAGGGCTCACTCAGGCTTGATCCAGGTGTGAATTCAAGGTGGTTGGGGCTTTTTCTGTCCCTGGGGCTCTGATCAAGAGGCCAGTTAACTATCCCTTGGAGTCACTTTCGAAGTCTTGGATTAAAGCAGAAAAGCAGATCTCAAGTAGCAGGGCAGTCCTCTGACGGGACAGGGTAGGCATTTAGAAGTCAGGGCAGACCTCTTTGTGCAGCAGGGCTGTCCTCAGAATCACACAGCAGGTCACAGACAAAGGGCAATCCTCTGAGAGTCCTGCCACAGGTCCAGAAGTGAACTGAACAGTGGGTCCGAGGGTCCTATTTGATACCAGGAGTGAGCTTTGAAGCAGAAGAAACTCCTGGAGTTTTCCCCCCACAGAAGTCCCTGGAATTTCCTGCGATCCTGCCATGGTCCCAGTCTGTTTGGGGGCACAATAAACTATTGTGAAATTATTTGTGTGTGAGCTGAGACAGGGTCTACAAAGTGCAAGTAGGGTGCACAGCTCCGCCCTCAATCTGTGTATATGGCATAGCCTGCCAACAACCAATCCCTCTATTGTGTTGCTGTCTGAGAGGAATACAAAAAGGTCAACCCCCAACTACACCTACTCATGTAACCCAGGAAACAGGCTACAGGAACCAAATGGTTAGGACAGGAAAATATAAACTCTCTAAAAGTGGCATTTTCAAACTTCTGATTTAACATCCCACCTTACCTTTAAAGAGGATTTTAAATAGCAATTTCTTAGACACCAAAATAGTGATTAAGACCTGCTCACAAACAGGTCAATTTAGTAAGGTAACCCAATGTCGTTCTATTGGAGAGGCAGGCCTCAGAATATTGAAAAACAAATTTAGGGTTTTTCACCACCAGGACATGAAAAACTTTAAAGTACATGTCCATCTTTTTAAATACAATGCACCCTGCCCTATAGGCTGTTTAGGGTGTATATTAGGGGTGCCTTATATGTATTATAATTGGAAGTTGTAGGCCTCGCAATGGAGCAATTTGCCAAGTTGAATAGTATGTTTAGAATTGCTCACATTCTACAATGGTAGTGTTTAATTTGCCAGCCCTGGGTATACGGTATACCACTTTGTTGGGGACATATAAGTAAATTAAATATGCCAATTAGGTGTAAGCCAATGTTACCATGTTTTAGAAAGTGATCACAAGCACTTTAGCACTGGTTAACAGTGGTAACGTGCATAGAATCCTAAAGCCAACAACAATGAATTCAGCAAAACAGGAGGGGAGAAGCCATAGTGTTAGGAGGAAGACCACCCTTAGGCTGACAGGTCTAGCAGGGAAGGATAATCCACCTTAAGCAATTACCACAATCTTTGTCAGGATGAGCACTAAAGTTAATACATCATCCTGGGGTTAACAACCTGATAAATATGGGCCGCAGTGGTTGGACAGGCTTTACACAGAGGTAATATGCAAAGTATTTATGCAGCACCAAAATAGTAATAAAGTCAAAACACAACACAAGAAAAACCAAACCAATTTAGAAAAACCGAGTAAATGAATCAACATAAAAAAGACACCAAAATGACAAAATGTCAATAAGAGCAACTGGAGATATGAAGTTTTGAAATTTTAAACAAATATCGAGCCAAAAAGAATTAAATGCCAACCGTAGTCAACTGCTTACAGTAGATCGGGACCTGACTACGATGGATGGAGGATTTACCTTGGGACTTGGAAATGGAAGCCCAAAATCTTCAGCAAGGCAAGGTTGTGCCCGAGGAAGGCTCAACAAGGTCAGATAGCCATCAGAGGAAATCCCAGTGAAGCCACTGGTTTTGGTGAGAATGTTTTGAGCTGGAGAAATGCAACTTTTGGGCCCAAGCATGGTCCTTTGTCAGCCAGATACTTTTGGAACCTTCACCTGGTCAAGATATATTCATTTGCACTAAGGGTCTGATTTATATGCTGGAGGCAAGGATATGCTTATCACCAACATAAGGGTGTGGGCAGACCATAGTTTGGTAACGGTGGAGATCACTCCATCTCTTTTGAGGCAAACTTCTCTGATCTCCCAACAGAGTAAGGGCAATCAAAGAAATGAGTATATGTCCAAACACAAAATTTAGATGGGCAGATATTAGCTGTTTTTAATGCCCCTCAGTGCCAGTAAAACTCTTGTGGTAATGGGCAGTAAAAAACAAAAATTCCACCTCACAATGGGAGATGACTGCCATGGTGATGGGGCATTTAAAAAATAAAAATTTTCAAAAACAAAAAAACACGTTATAGTTTTATTTTTTTTCCTATCAATGGTTGAAATGTCCATCATGCTAATGGACATTTCGAGATTTGGCAGGAGGTTACTCTATCAGTATGACAGAGTAATTTACTCCTTTAACCTGACAAAGTAGAAAATACCTGTTAAAACATAAATCAGATGGTTTTTCACTTTATTGGAGCTGCTCGGACTCCTACAGTGAGGTAAGGCTGCAAGCTGTGGCCGAAGAGGGCTCCACAAAGCAGACTACCTTCTCTGTGTGGTCCGGCAGAATCAGATTTGCTGCTGTGAAAAAGCTTGGAGCAGAGGAAACCTGAAACTTTAGCCCAACGGCAACACACCTTGGTTAGATCCGCTTTGTACCTTTGTCTCAGTCCTCCGGAGGTCTTTGTCTCAAAATTAGCAGGATGTTAGGAGAAGTCACTCCGATATGCCTAAGGTTGCAGGACCTTGAAAATAGCACTTAGGGGTCAAGACTCACTCCAGCAGAGGCAATAAATAGTCCTGCACAGGTGTCGTCTGACATCTTCCTATGACAGGGGAGGCTGCTTTGCAGTTCATAAGGTTCCTGGACATTGCCCAAATGGTCATCCTGCCAGAGGAACAGAAACACCTTCCCACACACAAGCTATTGCCTCATGCCCTGGGAATTCAGGATTTAGCACTCATATAGATGTAGATCAATGCAACTTACATTCCAGAGGCGTTTTGGCAGGGAAAAGGTAACTTTACAAAAGTACCTTTTTCTTAATGCGGTACAAAAGGGGGTGGTGATGGACGGAGCATCTGAATCAATCAAACACTCACACCCAGTCAAAAGATCTGGGTTTAATCCATCACCGTTCTTTATCCCACTCTGCCACCCCAGTTCAGACAAGTGTGAGTGTTTGATTGGCTCAGATGCTCCGTCCATCACCACCCCCTTTTGTACCGCTTTGGCCGCTATAAGTGTGGCAGGGTATGCTCAGACGTGAGTCCCTTGCTCACTTTGCCACTGAATTCAAGCAAGCCGGGCTGAGGACGGCTGGAATGCCAGAAACCAGTCCTTGGAAGCTTGTTTCTGGTCCAGGGAAGACATGGCTTGGCAGTTCGGGCTGGACTGTTCCCATGAGGCACAAGGTCAGACTGATTTGGATATAGCCATGTCTGAACTGGGGTGGCAGAGTGGGCTAAAGAACGGTGATGGATCAAACCCAGATCTTTTGACTGGGTGTGAGTGTTTGATTGGCTCAGATGCTCCGTCCATCACCACCCCCTTTTGTACCTTTTTCTTAATGTTCATTAAAATCCAACTTCACTAGTGAATGGACTGTTTAATTAATATTAGCGAGCACATGAATGAAATGTCTAGTTGTTTTCTACCCGTACATGGTATTATTAGGGTAAAGTGCACAGAGTTCTATACCCAGCTAAAACATAGAACGTGAAAATCTGGAGTACACCACGCAAAAGTAATTTCCCACAGTAAGCTTGTCTGCAAGATAGGCTAAGATGCTGGTTGTGATGGCTTTGGTAATTATGCAGCCGATTTTGAAAATGGTTTGGGCCAGCAAGGGGAGCCAATATATTTCTAACAGGATGGGGGTGATGTGATCAGGCACTTAATTAGACATGCTGCACATGTAGGATGCCCCTAAGGGGTGCCAGTATGGACTCTGGGAGGCATGGAGCATAGAATTACCACCATCAGAAATAAGAGTACAAGGACTTGAACAGCAGACATTTTCTGAAACAAAGTGTTTAACTTTCTTCAGAAGTGAAGGTGGGTCCCAGGCCTGTATTTTGGCAATGTGTCCCTTGAAAAAATATTCTGTCCTCAAAAATCTTCAAATATGGGCTCCAACAAAATAGGGAACCTAATTCACCAATTTTCCTTGGTGTAGTAATGGTAGCTAAGAAGCATCTCTAGAGGCTAGAAGGAAGCCTTCAAAAACAGATTCAAAGGGGGATATAACCTTGATCTTTAGCCGTAATAGATCAAATCCCATTAATACTCTTGTCACAAACTATTCAGCTTATGACAGGTCGCCTTCAAGAGACTTCAAAGCTTCAGTCACTGTCCACTGTAGCTTCAAGGTAGAGACATACAGATTTGTATCAAACCCATCTTGCAAAAACTGCAAATTACTCCCAGGTGTTCATTATATAGGAGAGCGATTATTTTTTCCATACCACTAATCAAAGGAAGACTAATTATGCTTATACGGTGTTCTTGTTGAGTCTATTCTAGAATCTTGGATTGGCAGTAGCAGGAACAGAAAGACCCTCATGTAAGTACTATCTGCTGGGCCTCCAAACCGACAGATGCAAGCTCTGGTAGCTAGGTAGAGGAACATCTGGCTGAAGTAGGGAAGAGGATTTAGCAGCTGACCCCATTCCTTCCTCACCCACAGGAGCTAAGGGAGAGTAAATCGGTTCTTACCAACCAAGTGCAGTTGAACTATGACTACTTACTCCCTTTCCAGTCTGTTTCTTTGGCAGAAACTTGGGAATGATTGGAACTAGCAGTAATGCATACAGGGGAGAATTGAATTTAGGAGAACATCCACTCCCATTGCTACAGGATTCTGAAACCACAAAGAGAAGTTTCTGGCTGGCCTGAGAAAAATATTTATCCGACGTCTTTTTCTTGAAACACTATTGGACCAAGAACAAGGTTGAGTGAACAAGGAAATATCTAACTCGGATTATCATGCTTGAATGTTGTAGATTTCCTGAATGAGAATTGCCCTGAAAGAAAGAAGATTGTCTTGCACCCAGGAGAAAACGCGGCTAGTCAACTGATTCAGAGTCTTAGGTAATTCTGTGTAAATACTCTACACAGAATTAAGGGCCAGATGTAGTTCGCAAATTACCGGTCGGTAACGGCCGATTTCGGCCGTTACCGACCGGTATTTGGGAATTGACATGTAGGGGACAATTTATTTACAGAATCGGTATATTTACCGATTCGGTAAATTTACAGAATCGGTAAAATACCGAATCGGTAAATATACCGATTCTGTAAATCAATATGTAGGTGGCACTGTAATCAGTGCCACAGGCCCTTACCGAATCGTTATTTACCATGAAATACTATTCCATGGTAAATAACGAATTCCAGTGTGCATGCACATCTGTGCAAGTACACCTGTGCCATGTGACACACAGACATGCCCTAGGGGCATGTCTGTGTGTCACATGGCACACAAGCCCGAAACAGGGGTGCAACAGGGTGTCAAAGTGACACCCTGTCCCCCTTGTAAATTCGGTATTTTTACCGATTCGGTAATTACCGAATCGGTATCTGCCATTGAATCCTATGGGCTTCAAGGCCCATAGGAATCAATGACAAATACTGATTCTGTAATTACAGAGGGCCATATGTAGGTAAATTGCATTTACCGAATCGTAAATACCGAATTTTACCGATTCGGTATTTACAATTCGGTAAATGCAATGTAGGTAATTATTCCTTAACAATTACCGAATCGGTAAGAATCGGTAATTACCAATTCGGTAATTACAGAATCGGTATTTGCCATTGATTCCTATGGGCCTTGAAGCCCATAGGATTCAATAGCAAATACCGAATCGGTAATTACCGATTTGGTAAAATTACCGATTTTACAAGGGGGATAGGGTGTCACTTTGACACCCTGTTGCACCCCTGTTTCTGACTTTTATGCCATGTGACACACATACATGCCCTTAGGGCATGTCTGTGTGCCACATGGCACAGGTGTACATGCACAGATGTGCATGTACACAGAAAATCGTTATTTACCATGCCATAATATTTCATGGTAAGTAACGAATTCCTAAGGGCCTGTGGCACTGTTTCCAGTGCCACCTACATCCCATATTACCGATTCTGTACATTTACCGAATCGGTAATTTACAGATTCTGTAAATTTACCGATTCGGTAAATATACAGAATCGGTAATATTTTAGCCACCTACATCAGAAAATCAAAATACCTGTCGGTAACGGCCGAAATCGGCCGTTACCGACCGGTATTTGGCCACCTACATATAGCCCCGAATCGGTAAATACTGATTCCTACCGATTCGGTAAAAATTACCGAATATTTACCTACATCTCATTTACAGATTCATGAATACCGAATCGGTACAATTCGGTATTTATGAATCGGTAAATGAGATTTACCTACATCTAAGTGCGGTACGCCCACCTGTAATCTTTTCCTGTTGTGACCAGAGACCATTATATGACTGGACTCCCAGGACTGCTCTCAATTCAGGCCACTGACCTCCATGGTCGGAGTTTTAGAGTCTGTAGTGGAAAACAGAGTTTTCTTACCCAGGGCTGTGGGAATTGGCCACAGTGATAGATGCTTCAGAATCTGCTGCATGGCTGGGATAACTTTTGGGTTGCTTCGTAATCAGGGACCAAAGCTAAAGGAAATGCAGGTCAACACATGCCCAAGGTATGATAAGCAATGTTGCTGTCTCAGAATCAAAAATATGAAAGAATATATTTTATGAGAATGTCTCTCTCCATAAAAGGCTAGTTTTACAATAATAATATCTTCCTCTTCTCTCTGACTTTGACTTTATAAGTTCAAGGTGATTTCTTAGTTTCACTCTTCCAGCCAAAGCAAGAGAAACCTTGCCCAGATCTGTCCTGAACCATGCCCCGATGTACCCCATGTTCTGTTAGGGCAGTATATTTATGTTGGATGAATTGATCAATAACTCATAATACTTGAAAACCTGAATCACCATGGTGGTATCAAACAAAGTATTTTTGTATGATGCATAATGAACCAATGGATTGTCAAATAAGTTTGTCCCATGATCCACTGACTGTGCAGCAGAGTCATCACAGGAGCTAAGATTTTGGTAATCTTGAGGAATCTTTCATCTAAATGAGAGGACTCAAAACTGCTAATGTTGAGTCCCCATAACAAATCTGAGATATTTCTGATAGCATTCTACCACTGAAATGTGCAGATATGCCTCCTATAGAATTATTTATTCAAACAGCGTTATCTGATACAAAATAAATCACCTGCCTGAAATGGATCTTTGGTGTGAATTTGTTGTGAGCTTTCAAGTCTCTTGTTGTTCTGTATTCCGCTGAATACTTCTAAACAAAAAAAACAACTGAGTACCATCATAACCTCTTCCCCTGTAGGTTGACTGGAAAGATTGTTTTTCTTCTGCTCAGGGAAGAGACACTGTTCTATAAATCCTTTCTAATCTCTAATGACATGGGCTTGAATGAGGAGGCTGTCAGGAAAATGCAGAATGTACTCCTGAGAATATTTTTCAGATTCCATTGGTCATAATTTGAATGGGTCCCTTAGTTTCATAACAAGTGTAGGTGCTACGAACATAGGGGCCCATTAGAATGACGGACAGACCTTCGTCCGTCCGCCACCCCAGAGGAGGAGGGACCGTCCGCAGGGGCAGCGGCGGTCCCGCCGCAATGTTAAACATACAGGATATGACCGCCAGGGTGGCGGTCACATCCTGTATTTTTAACATTGCAGCGGGTGCTGCTTGAAGCATTACCCGCCGCAATGTTAAAAAAACATGTTTTCCTTTGCGTGCACGAAGCTGCAGGCACCGCGTGGTGCCTGCCGCTTCATGCACGTAAAGGCAGGGGGTTAACATAGGTACCCCCCATGTGCACCCCCCATCCCCCCTTCACCCCTGGGGTCCCGCAACGGGCCCCCAAAGAAAAGTCCGTATGCCTTTGCACGGCGGAAATGCCGCCGTGTAAAGGCATAGCACCGCTGACATCCTAATATGGCTGGCGGTGTCTGATAGACACGGCCAGCCATGTTAGAGGTTTTCCGCCGCGGTTGTAAGCCAACCACGGCAGAAAAGCGGCGGACTGAAACCAGGACCCACCAGCCATCCTAATGTGGCGGTGGGTCTTTGGTGGGTCCGCAGAGGATTTTCCGCATCCGCCGGGCTGGCGGTGGCTTCCGCCGGCCCGGAGGATGCGGAAAATCCTCCATCGTAATGTGCCCCATAGTTTGAATCTTTCATCATCTTGTTATAGTCACTGGGGCAGTTTCAGGTTTCCTGTCCCTCCAAAGGCTGAAAACATGATCTATTAAATGATAAATCATCTTTCTGTGTCAAAACTTTTCAAAATTCCTCTTGTTTCTTTAAAAATATCTGTACTTATGAACGAAAGCCTATATATGGTTTGCTTGGACTTCTGTGTTAATATAGTGTTTGACAATCCTTAACAGGGAATTGAGAAATATAAACAGCTTGAATTTCAGACTTCATGGATACATCCAACCCAGCATAGACCCTCTTTATATCCTAATTCTTTTGTCCACTGGATCGGAAATTACAATGTCATCTGTTAATAAGGGGGTTGAGCAAATGGATTTGCTAAAATAGGATCAATAACAAGTAGTTGGGGAGTTCCTGTTCAACCTTGGCAGGAGGGCATAACCTAGCCATGAACCTTGGAACTAACACTGTATCAGGGTCCATCCACTCTTGCTTCTGTAGCCCCACTGAATACTAGACTGACAGGACCCTTACTAGTGTCATATCTTTCAATATTTTGTAACCATTCCCCACTGGAACCTGCTGGATCTTCTTGCCTCTCACTTGGAGATCGGTAGGAGGGTCAGGTCCTCCTTCGGAATATATTTACTTCTCAGCGTAGAAGGACCAACAGAGAAGGTAAATTTCTCCTCTTAATGAGGACATGCCCAGGAGGAGCACAAAAAAGCAAGAAGACTGGCAATCAAAAGCCACCAGATACATCAAGAGACCACTGAGACGATGTGCACAACCTTCTTTGTCTTTCATATGCATCATTTCAGGATCCAAACATTTACTGGAGTTTCTTATCTGACAAAGGGAAAGAAAGAGATATGACCTGTACATACCTTTTTCTCACTATGTATGAACTCATCACAGGAGAAGGAGGCAAAGAATGGTGTATCCTATGCATGTACTTACTCAACTTAACACCAAGCAATAGTAGCCCAGACTGATATAGGAAACAAAAAACCCTTAAATGAAATCATTGGGTCTGTCAGGAATCTTAGCCTATGAGCCACTCTGTTTTAATCCTGATGTGGCCTCTGGACCAGTCTCAGTACTAATTTCTCTCTGCCCCCCTGATTTTAGCACCTTGTCATACACTTATCTCTGCATCCCCAAATCTTAGGGCCTTTTTGCCTTATAATCTTGGCCCTCGAATATTGTCTTTATTTAATAATTTCATTTTGGCTCTTGCCCAAGCCCATATTAGTGCCCAGATGATAAGGCTATGGCTAAAGTCCTGTAGAGGCCTTGCAAGATGTCATAAGAACTTCTCCTTACAAAATCTCAAAAGACTTACGAAAATCGGGGCTGCCACCATAGGTGGGGCTATTATTTAATCCACGCCCATCTGGAAGAATGTGCTTTTGCCTCAATATCTTGAAAGAGTCAACATCCTGCCTGCTCTCACTCCCCGACTCATCTGATCCCAGCAACTTCCTGCTTGCTGAGACACACCAGGAGACTGCTGGAAATGTTGTCAAACACCTCTGGGGATTTTTTTTCTAACTTCTTACCTCTTCGAACTGAAAAACAAAAAAAGTAAGACATAATTAAGATTTTCAGTGTCTATTTGATGTTTCCCAAATACAAATATCAGTGGATACTTATAGGAAAAATGCACATATGATTATATTTGAGGATGCCATCTGTGTATAACAATGTGTGAATGTTAATGTAGTTAGTGACTACAACTTAACCACAGTTGACAAGGTGCCCACAGTTAAGACAGAGAATATGGTAAAGAAAACAGTCAGGCGAAAATAAACAAGAATCCCCATTGAAGCCCCATGGGAGAGTTTATGCAAAAGATTGAAGCAAAATATTTTAGCTGGGGGGAAGTTGACTAAAGAGATTCAAAACTAAGGGAGAAGTGAAGCTTAGAGAACATTTGAGAAAACGTACACTTAGGCTTGTATACGTTTATGTCTTCTAAGGTACAGCACAATGAGCCCCTGATCATCCCGGTATACCTTAACAAACCCTTTCCCTAATGTTGGACTGTGCTTCTGTGTGTGGTATTAACTCACCAGAGGGTGGGTCAGGCATGCCAGGAAAACAGCGCAGGTGGTACAACATAAAGACAACATTATCTGAAAAAACTGCACAAATGCTGGCCCAACCTACCACCCATAAGCATCCTCTGCCCCCCACACTAATCCACAGCAGACCCTTGTTTAACCCCCACCTGTCACACAGTTATAGTGTTCACAGTATGAAAATTAACATTTTGGTGGCCTTCATGCTGCATCTCACTCTAGAATGTCTCACTGCCTTCTAAGAAGAAGCAAGTGTGACGTTCTGCATTGCTGTGTACATGCCAGAAATTATGTGTGGGCTCTTACCCACCCATGCTTCGAAAGGGACACAATGTCTCTCCTAAAGGGACTTCTGCAAACCTGCCAGATGAAGCTGTGGGAGTGTGCCTGTCATGATTTGAGTGGGACATACTGCATCCTGCTACAAAGAGGGCACTGGTTACTGCTTCCACTTACAAACCAGCATTTACAATGCAATAGGTCTTGCATTTGGGAGAGTTAGAGCTATTGGCCCTAAAAATGACAATATTTTTAACCTATGTGTTTTAGTTTGGAGTGTAGTGGATGTATGTGGTGTGTAGTGGAATTATGTGGGTTGTATTGGAATTGTTAGCTGTAGAATTGTGTGGTGTGGAGTGTATTTGTGCAGTGGAATTATGGAGCACAATGAATAGATAGGGTTGAGAGCTGCAAAGAATATATAAAAAGTACGATAGAGAGGGATAGGAAGTTTGTGCAGGAAATGGTGAATGAACTCCAGACGGGGGAGCAGAAAGAGTATGTGAGAA
Organism: Lissotriton helveticus; assembly: GCF_964261635.1. Taxonomy (NCBI): domain Eukaryota; kingdom Metazoa; phylum Chordata; class Amphibia; order Caudata; family Salamandridae; genus Lissotriton; species Lissotriton helveticus. The sequence goes on from NC_136060.1 coordinate 284,972,032, forward strand.
AGAAGGGGGAGCAGGCCACAAATGTATAAAGAGGGTGCACCTGTGTACGCAGAAGACACCCTAAGAATAGGAGGAGAGCATGGGTTTGAGGAACGGAAAACTTGAGAAGGCATGGGAAAGAAAGTGTGCTTAGTATGTGACAGCAGGCAGTATAGAGAGGCGAAAGAGAGTGATGAAAGGGGGCAGTTGGATTGTGAGATGAGAGGGGATAGTGACAGTGTGAGGGAGAAATGAGAATCACAGTTTTTCTTTGTTTAGGCTCCCCAGAAAACATGGAGCTTCTCTAGCATGGAATTGTAGTGTAGTTCCTATTTCCCTAATAGGCATGTCTTCCCTATACTGTACGCCTACTGCTACCGACGCGCACAACGCAGAAGGTAGGTCATACACCTACCACACACCAAAATGTCATGAGTACACAAAAGGAAACACCACTAGAGGAGGGTGGATGCCTATCACACCCAGCATATCCCAACCATAGGGGGGTGGATGCCTATCACTCCCAGTATTGTCCACTCCATAGGTGTGTGGATGCCTATCACACCCAGCATTGTCCACCCCATAGGGGGGTGGATGCCTATCACTACTAGCATATCACAACCACTGGGGAGTGGATACCTATCACTCCCATCATATCCCAACCATAAGAGTGTGGATGCCTATCACCACTAGCATATAATCACTAGAGGGGGGCTGATGCCTATCACTCGCAGCATTGTCCATCCCATAGGGGAGGTGGATACCTATTATTACTAGCATATCACAACCATAGGGGGTGGATGCCTATAACTTTCATCATATCCCACCATAAGGGGGTGGATGCCTCTCACTCCCAGTATTGTCCACCCCATAGGGGGGTGGATGCCTATCACTCACAGCAATGTCCACCCCATAGGGGGGTGGGTACCTATCACTACTAGAATATCCCAATCATAGGGGGGTAGATGCCTATCACTCCCAATATATCCAACCATAGGGGCGTGAATGCCTATCTCTCCCAGTATTGTCCACCCGATAGGGGGGTGGATGCCTATCAGTACCAGTATTGTCCCCCCATAGGGGTGTGGATGCCTATCATTCCCAGCATTGTCCACCCCATAGGGGGTGGATCCCTCTCACTCCCATCATATCCCAACCATAGGGGGGTGGATGCCTATCACTCTGAGTATTGTCCACCCAATATGGGGCTGGATGCCTAACATTCCAGCATACCCTAACTAGAGGGGGGTGGATGCCTATCACTTACAGTGTTGTCTACCCCAAAGGGGGGTGGACGCCTATCACTCCCAGTATTGTCCACTCCATAGGTGTGTGGATGCCTGTCACACACAGCATTGTCCACCCCATAGGGGGGTGGATGCCTATCACTACTAGCATATCACAACCATAGCAGAGTGGATGCCTATCACTCCCATCATATCCCAACCATAAGAGTGTGGATGCCTATCACAACTAGCATATCATAACTAGAGGGGGGCGGATGCCTATCACTCGCAGCATTGTCCGCCCCACAGGGGGGTGGATGCCTATCATTACTAGCATATAACAACCATAGGGGGTGGATGCCTATCACTCCCATCATATCCCAACCGTAGGATTGTGGATGCCTCTCACTCCCAGTATTGTCCACCCCATAGGGGGGTGGATGCCTATCACTCAAAGTATTATCCACCCCATAGTGGGGTGAGTACCTATCACTACTAGCATATCCCAGTCATAGGGGGGGTAGATGCCTATCACTCCCAGCATATCCCAACCATAGGGGTGTGGATGACTATCTCTCCCAGTATTGTCCACCCAATAGGGGGTGGATGCCTATCAGTACCAGTATTGTCCACCCCATAGGGGTGTGGATGCCTATCACTAACAGCATTGTCCACCCCATAGGGGGTGGATGCCTATCACTCCCATCATATCCCAACCATAGGGGGGTGGATGCCTATCACTCCTAGTATTGTCCACCCAATAGGGGGCTGGATGCCTATCATTCTAGCATACCCTAACTAGAGGGGATGGATGCCTATCACTCCCAGCATTGTCCATTCCATAGGGGTGTGGATGCCTATCACTCCCATCATATTCCAACCATAGGGGGGTGGATGCCTATCACTCCCAGTAATGTCTACCCCATAGGGGGGTGGTGGATGCCTATCACTACTAGCATATCCTAACTAGAGGGGGTGGATGCCTATCACCCCCAGCATTGTCCACCCCATGGGGGGTGATTACTATCACTCCCATCATATCCCATCCTTAGGGGCGTGGATGCCTATCACTCCCAGCATTGTCCACCCCTTAGGGGGGTGGATGCCTATCACTAATAGCATATCCTAACTAGAGGGGGATGGATGCCTATCACTCCCAGCATTATCTACCCCATAGGGGGATGGATGCCTATTACCACTAGCATATTCTAACTAGAGGGGGGTGGATGCCTGTCACTCCTAGCATTGTCCACCCCATAGGGGGGTGGATGCCTATCACTCCCACCATTGTCCACCCCATGGGGGGGGTGGATTCCTATCACTCCCATCATATCCCAACCTTAGGGGTGTGGATGCCTATCACTCCCAGCATTGTCCACCCCATAGGGGGGTGGATGCCTATCACTACAAGGATATCCTAACTAGAGGGGGGTAGATGCCTATCACTCCCAGCATTGTCCACCCCATCGGGGGGTAGATGCCTATCACCACTAGCATATCATATCTAGAGGGGGGCGGATGCCTTTCACTCCCAGCATTGTCCACCCCATGAGTGGGGTGGATTCCTATTACTCCCATCATATCCCAAACATAGGGGAGTGGATGCCTATCACTCTCAGCATTGTCCACCCCATAGGGGGGTGGATGCCAATTACTCCCATCATATCCCAACCATAGGAGTGTGGATGCCTGTCACTCCCAGCATTGTCCACCCCCATAGGGGGGTGGATGTCTATCACTACTAGCATATCCTAAATGTTTCTGTACTTAAGAACCTTGTGGAATAAAGCCTGCTTGAACTATTACAACAGCGTCTCCCTCTTCTTTAACCGGACGCTACACTGGCGACGAGGACTAACGGATTTAATAAAGAAAAAAAAAGATTCAACCCCAACACGCAAATAAAGTAAGCAGGAACGGTGCGGAAATCAGTTAAATTACTGGCACACCTTGTCGAAGGAGGAAAAGGTAAAAGAAGCTAACTGGGTGTGACGCCCACCCCTTCTCTCCTCAAATGTGCCTTCCACGCAAGCGCAGCGGACGAGCGCAGCGGGAGCGCCGTTTGCGCGCCGAAGGCGCGCCTAAGGCAAGCCCGTCTGCGCCCGTCCGTGCCAGTACACGCCAGGAGCCAGGCAAGAGGACCGAGGTAAGGTCTACCTACTCAGGGGATGCCCTACGCTACCTCAACAGGTCCGTCCCATCGTCATGTTCCCAAGCACTGAGAGGAGACTCTCGCCTTACCCACTGTCCGTACTGCTCCTTCAAATACTCTCCTCTATCAATGACGCCCCCACCCAGACAACTATAAACATGGCAATGATCAATTGCAGATCACTGCCCAAACACGCCCTTGAAATAAATATGCTCATTGAAGACCATAACCTAGAAATACTGTTCCTTACAGAAACATGGCTGACGCCTGATTCAGACGCCGACATAGTCCAAGTCCTTCCCCCAGGATTCGGTATCCAACACCTTAACCGTCCCAAGGGCAGAGGCGGAGGCATCGCTGTCATCTCCAAGGACTCAATGCCATGCCGATTCCTTGACAGTCCACTGCTAGACTGTGAAAACGTTCACTTTACCCTGCAAATCTCCCCTTGCTCCTCTCTATCTGGATTCCTTATTTACCGTCCCCCTGGTAGCATGGGAAAATTTGTTAACTCCCTTCTGGAATGCTCCTTGGTCACATCTAGCGCTCGGACCAACTTTCTCATTTTAGGGGACTTTAATGTCCATATAGAAGACAGCAGTGATAACACGGCCTCAGAACTGATTCAAGATTTGGCAGTCCACCAAATGCACCTTCAGAACTCCCTTCCCACCCACAAACGGGGGCACTTGCTCGACCCCATATTTTGTAATTTTCCGGACCTCGTGACCAGGCCCCCTATCCCTGTGCCGTGGTCCGATCACCTACTTATTCCTTTCAGCTGGTGCACTTATCCCAAACCGCCGCAAACCCAAGCACCTGGTAGACCTTCTCGACCCTGGGCGAAACTGGACTATGACAAATGGAAACAAGCCCTCGAGGATACAGTCCCAACCCTTAGCTCATCCATTGACCTTGCTGATAGTGAATTTTCATCCTGGATCACCAATTCTCTGGACATAGCTCTCCCAAAAAAACCTTATGGTAAACCAAGGACTAAAGCAACCTCTCCATGGTTTACCCAGGAAATACGCATCTTAAAGAAAGCCTGCAAGAGAGCAGAAAGAGTTTGGAGGAAAGACTTTAATCCCATCAGCAAAAACAACTATAGACTGATGATTCTGAATTATAAAAAAGCTCTTAAAAACGCACAAATCGCCTTTTATAGTGAAAAAATCAGTAACGCAACAAATTCATCAAGGGAGACGTTTCTAACCATGAAAAAACTTCTAAAACCCCCCACCCCTTCAGCTACGCGCGATCCATCAACTGAATACTGTAATGAGTTAGCCAACTTCTTCGACTCAAAAATACAAACAATACTTAAACAACTTCCGCCTCTTTCCCCGATAGACCCCTCCCTCCGTTCCTCCTCCCAACATCAGAACAGAGACAATGAACTAAGTAAGTTCCATCCTATCAACGCGGAAACCCTTGGTTCTCTACTAGAAGCCCTTAAAAGTGGATCACCTCATGACCCAGCCCCGGTGAGACATCTGAAGCAGGCTGCCCCGAGCATCCTACCACTCATGACCAACCTACTTAATGCCTCTTTTGAATCCGGAATTGTGCCCATAAGTTGGAAAAAAGCGGTGGTGAAGGCACTTATAAAAAAACCTAACCTCGACCCGGATAACTTGGCTAACTTTAGACCGATATCACTTCTTCCAGGCATTAGCAAACTGGCGGAAAAATACATCAACTCCCAGCTCTCTCAACACTTGGAGTCCAATGAGCTGCTAAAAACCTCTCAAACCGGTTTCCGCCCTGGCCAAGGAACAGAAACGGCGATGGTAGCGGTCGTCGAAGAAACTAGGAAAATCATCGATGCAGGAGGATCAGTGGCAGTGATCCTCCTGGACCTCAGTGCAGCATTCGACACCGTTAACCATAGCATTCTGGCCCAACGCCTGGAAAACCTCGCCATCACGGGGATGGCCCTCGAATGGCTAAAATCCTTTCTCCACAACCGCTCCTTTCAGGTGGCGGAGGGAGACTGCATTTCTAGGGAAACCCCGATACGTTGCGGAGTGCCTCAGGGCTCTTCATTGAGCCCTACACTCTTCAACGTATACGTGGCACCTCTTGAACAAATTGTCGTCCCCTATGGCATTAAACTCCTGACCTACGCGGACGACACACAGCTGGTCGTTTCCCTTAGCCAGTCCGAATCTCCCACCATCGATCTATACTCCTGCCTGGAGAATATAGTCAGCTGGATGAGCGACTCCCACTTAAAGCTCAACGGGGACAAAACTGAGCTAATGGTATTGGGCAACCAGGCCCACTTTCGCTCAGAGTCTCTATGGCCTCCCAGTATGGGCCCACCACCAACCCCTAAAACTGATATCAAAAGCCTGGGGATCTGGCTGGATGACAAACTTACCCTCAATACGCAGGCTAAGAAAACCGCAGGTACATGCTTTGGCTTGCTCCGCACCATCCGTAAGATCCTCCCACTCCTCCCTTTCCAGTCGAGGAAACTGCTTATTCAGGGTCTTGTACAGTCTAGACTTGACTATGGCAACGCCTTATATCTTGGTTCCCCAAAAAAAGTCATAGCTAGGTTACAGGTGGTGCAAAATGCGGCCGCCCGAATTCTTACAGGCACAAAAAAATGGTGCTCGGCCAAACCTGCGCTCAACGAACTCCATTGGCTCCCGGTGGAGCAAAGGGTGCATTTCAAGGCCATGTGCCTAACCCACAAAATCCTGCATGGAAATGCTCCGCCGGTCCTGAAAAATCTTGTGACTCCCTATACGACTAACAGAACTCTACGCTCAACCAACGCCCATCTGACCAAAATACCCAAGATTAAGAAAACACGCTTTGGAGGCCGGCAGTTCTCATTTCAGGCGTCCAAGATGTGGAACATTCTTCCACTGGACCTTCGGGCCCAACCTAATTTCCTGTCATTCCGCAAATCCTTGAAGACATGGTTGTTCCCCTGACTTCGTCTTTTCCCCTCCTGACCTCACCTCTGGAGCTCATAGTGGATTTCAGATAGCGCTGGGACGCCTCCGGGCAGCCATGCGCTCTATAAATCTCCAAAATAAATAAACTGTGCCTGGATTTTTTCCGCTCCTCTTGCTAGCTGTGACTGTTGGATCTTTGGGGACGAGGCCAAGGTCACAGAGGAAGACTGGCTGGCTAGTGCAGTTTGTAGGAGAGTCAGGGGTAGGGGTCTTAGAGGGAGAGGTCTGTGAGGAATGACCAGTTGTTTTGTTTGTGTGTGAGACTGTATGCTCCCTCTCCCCTGTATGTGTGTGTGCTGTCAGTCCCCTGACTGTGCCTGCGTGCCTGTTTGGACTTTGTCTTGGGTGGTTGTGTGCTGCTTGTGTCTGTTGGGGTGTGTGACTGTGCCTGTGTGAGTGTGCTTTGGACAGGTAGGATAGTGGTGACTGTGGATGGGGCATTGGAGGTCTGGGTGAGGTACTGCTGGAGGAGGGACACTGCTGCCGTCAGTGAGGAGGCAATGGACTGATGTTCCCGCTGTAGGGCAGACATGTCTGATAAGATGTTTTAAGGTGAGAAGGGGGAGTAAAATGGTCCCAATCCCTTACTAGTCGTACTTATTGAGTACAGTACGCATAAGGCATTTGTCCTTGACAGTGGATGACCCCCATCCCACTGCCGAAAAAGAAGGTTCCAAGGGTGTGTCAGGACAAATTAGGAATACAGTAGTTCAATCATGGAAAGAATTACAAGACTCAGCTTATCATATGCAGTGTTTTATGTTGTCAGGACTCCTTTTTGGGGGACTAGCCAGAAGTGACAGCTAAATCTCTGCCTTCTGATGGAAGTTGAGCTGGAAGGATGACATGGTGATAACTCATTACTCCATCTGCAACATCTTAAGCACCACATACACTAACATATGAGTTAGGGTCAGACTGGCATTTCCTGTCTAAAGGGAAGACAAGTATCATCCTGGACAGTTGTCCTGTAGGAATACCTCCCTGGGAAACATGAGAACAGGGCAGGGACGACTGAGCCACAACACACACTACTTCATCACTTTACCTCTCCCATGCATATCTACCTACACACTGTAAGACAAAGCATGCCCTTGGGATCACAGTGCTTGAGGGACAGTTTCTAGACATGTTATTAGGTCACAGCGCGCATGCTCTGCAATGGCAAAATGACCTTTTCTGATCGCTTTGGCTTTTCAGCCAAGCACGTGCACGCGTTCCATTGCCTTCAATGGCAACACGTGTACGTCAGGAGATTCACTTGCGGGAGCGCGCGCCACCACATGGTAGCAATTATCGCGGCTCCCGCAAGTGAATCGGGCAGGCCACCCCCCTACCCCCTGCTGCCGCACGAGCATTTGTTTAAATTACATGCAGACATTCGTATTTCACACTCGGCGCGTGCAGGTCCATTTGTTTATACCTGTGGTAGACTCCTATAATACCCCCTCGGGAGCCTCTGCTTGCTTCAGCCCCTCCACACCCCCCTCATTTTGAAAGCGCATGTTTCCTGTTCTTTCATCTCTTAAAAAGACTCAGAAGCAGCATGCTGCAAGGGGCCATTGTGTAAGTACAACATTTATTTAATTTCACAACGATCCTCGCTCGTTGTGCATTTTTATTTAAATTACATGCAGAGACTCGCATATCGCACTTTTAGATTAACAGCATGGGCACACAGTCAATTTACAAACTGCGGGGTTAATGTTATGCAACACGCTGAAGGTGCAGAGAGAGGTTGGCCACTGCAGCCGCTCCTCTTGGTTTTTAAGAAGGTTTAAAAGGATTAGATGGGGAGGGAGTGTTTGCATTTGGTTCTCTGTCGCTCGGGTCCCCATGCTTCCATATTTTTGAACATCATCGCAAGTTGGGGGAGTGGATATGGTTGAGAGCAGATCAGGTTTAGTGGAAGCTTTTGTGTTGCCTAACTGGGTACGGCATAGTTGCTTTTGGTACTCTGCATCAGCCGGCATGAGCTTCTTGCAGTTAGATTGGAGTAGCGCGGCCATCCGGCATTTCGGGTGTGTGTGGTAAAGAATGTGTGAGAAATGGGACCTGTGACTGATTCAGCACTCTCCGGGAGTGGGTGGGTGATCATGCAGTGGGATGGTGAGAGATGGTAGGAGTTGTGACGGGCATCAGGTTCTGCAGGGAGTGCTGACCTGACCCGATTGTGTCCTAATTCGAGCACTTCTGCTTCAGTGCAGCTCCATTCACTGCGAAGCTACTTGAAAGAAATCACATTCAGCTTTACAATATCTTCACAGCTTTCCTCTTTCCTGCGTTTCAGTACAATGCTAGTTTTCTTCCTCACCGACTTGTTAATGGGAGTCACTTGAAATGATTGTTTTTGGAAACCTAAAGTGCATAGCTGGAAAGGGACTTGTATGCTGTAGGGAAGGGTATGTATCAAGGAGCTAATCAGTTTGCTTCTGGTCATCGAACATTCAAAACTTTGTTCAAATGTGTGCTTGTAAGACTCTGAAGTAATTCTGTAAGTGTGCGCGTGAACCTGTACTGTATTTCTCTGTGTGCGCATGAGCCTGTGCAGTATTTGTGTGTGCGCGTGAGCCGGTGCAGTATTTGTGTGTGCGCGTGAGCCTGTGCAGTATTTGTGTGTGAGTGTAAGCCTGTGTAGTATTTCGGCAAGTGTGGGAATGTGAGCCTTTGAAGTATTTCTGTCAGTGTGTGCGTGAACCTGTGCAATATTTGTGTTTTGATGTGAGCCATTGCAGTACTTCCCGGGCCGGAAACTCCACCTCCGGGTCGCAAGCTCTGCCCCCAAGCCGGAAGCTCTGCCTCTGGGCCGGAATTTCCGGCCCGAGTGCGGACGTAAAGTTAGTAGTCTTAAATCTATTCTGTGAATACCGAAAGTAATAAGTTCTTTCTGTGAATCCCGAAAGTAGTAAGTTCACTCTGTGAATCCCGAAAGTAGTAAGTGCATTCTGTGAATACCAAATAGTAGTAAGTTTAGGATTTAGTCTTAAATTCATTCTGTGAATCGGGCCCCCCGTGCCTGAAAGTGTAATGTAAATACGGTGCTCATGTAAAACGCTCCAATATCTTCGGGTCGAGTTTGCGCTATATAAATATGCCAAAAAATAAAATTATATGAGCATTTAGAGCTGAAAGACATTTATTTTCCTGTTGAAAACAAAAAATGATGCATTAAGTGGTTGAGTGTGTGTCAAGTCTGTTAAACTCCACAGGTACACAGCGACAGAGTCGCATAATTTATGTGGCTCCATCTAGAAATAACTTTAGCCAAGGCTCAGTGTCAAACACCCACATTCCGAGTAAGTATCAGCAGCACAGGCTTCAGTGCTCAATAGATGGGGGTGGCTCGGCTGTGTTGTGGAATAATATGCACTCATGTTTGTGGTGCAGGTTGGGGTTTATTCACACATTTCACAACTTTTGATGGAAAACTTTGCAACTAAACAGCTATTTTCCGTATGCCATGTGTTTGGGAACTGACTTTTTGTGCAGCCTATATTTCATGGATATCTTTATTTAAAATGCCTTACGGTGAACCTTCTTACAGATCTCTTAAGGACAGTAAAATCAGGCTCTCCCCTCGACCCCGCTCCCCTCTATAGTCTGTGTCAATGGTCTCAAAGTATTCCCCACAGGGAGGGACCTGTTGAACTCTTCCCTCTTCAAAGGGCAGGTCCCCCCCACAATGGAAGCATGCGTTGGTTAAGCCCCTTTAAATAAAAATCTCGCCTAAACCCTCTTTGCTTAATGAACTTTAGACCGATTTCTTTGCTACCGGGTCCATCAAAGCTCCTGGAAAAGCATGTTAATAAACATCTCTGCGCCTAACCCCATGCCAGCTCCTGTCCTCGTGTCTGTGTCCCTTTAACACTACCAATATCTGAACCCCCTACCCCCTAACCACTACTGTCCTCTGTGTTTGTGTCCCTGCCCACTCCTGCCCCGGCTGCCTGTAGCCCTATCAAAAAAACTCTACCCACCCCTACCTGCTATAGCTGCACCCTGACACAATACACAACCTGCTACTACCGGGGGCTCTGTATGCCTGTCCTCATTCCGTGCACACTCATGCCCCGGTGTCTCTGCCCCTTTCTCTTTGTGGCCCAGTATCTCTGCCTCAGAATTAGTGTTCGCCCCCTCAGCCTCAGTGCCCACTGCCACTGTGTCAATGCACCTGTATATACAGCCACTAAACCGCCCCATAAGCGTGCCACGAGTGCACACCCAGCCTGCTTCAGCGCCTCTGCCCTCACCTTAAACATCAGAGCATAAAATCCATGCGCTTGCAAGTCCCACGGGATGTGTGTACCACCGGCTGTGGGAACGCTTACTCTACTACCCTCTTGCCCTCAATAAACGGCCCTACTCGCTACTGATGCAACTCTAACCTTATTGCCTCGGTTCTTATACATTATTGCCCCTAGTCACCGACCCTAGTAATTGCTCCTTCATACCTCCGGTGGCCCAGCCTTTCTTGCTCCGGTGGTTCTGCCCTATTACCCATAATCACCACCCCTACTGCCCGAGCTGTACAGCACACCCAGAAACATCGCTGGAGTAGGGTCGCGCTCCTGCCTCTAGACCGATACGCCAGCCTGGGGGGATCTCAGCGGGGACAGATCTGACGGAACACTGAACTGTCCATTCAACAGTGCGGGTGTCTCATTTCCTGTTGCGCTCGATCGGCTGAGGCGGGATTGTTGCTCTAGTTGCTTCAGGAATCAGGGTCGGTGTTGTCGTCTACCCCGATGCTTGTTGGCAATGGACCTCTTCTCCCCTCCATCCGATTGCTGAGGTAAGATGCCGGGGATCCATTGAGGATGAGTCATAGTAGGTGGGGTTCCTCTGTTTCTAGTTTCTCTGTTTAAGGTTCTAGCTGTTTCTCTTTTTCGGTGTGGTAAGGCGCTGGGGCTGAACCGGGATATCACAGTTTGTAATCCCAAGACACCGGAGCTCCCAATCCGCCATCTTGATCACTTGATGCACTAAGATCACTCTCATTGATGCCATGGATGACATCTGCTTATTCATGGACAGGAGAAACACTGCAGCCTACACGATGCTGGCTTTAAAGGTTCTGCGCTCTGCTGGATATGCTCCTTCCTTACAGGCAGCAGCTAGTCAGTCAGCATTACTCCTTTCACCTCAGCTACCACCAACCTCATCTGTGGAGTACCACAAGGATCCTTGATCAGCAGCTCACTGTTCAACTCCTATATGGCCCAACTCACCTGCATCATTCATGCCCACAGCATCAAAGTTATATTTTATGTGTACGACACCCAGCTTATCCTCTCCATCTTTAACAAAACACTAAGCACCCAGACCATCTTCATTACCTGCATGTCCAAAGATGCACGTGGGTGAAAACCAAGTGCCTCAAAGTCACCTTTGCATGGGACTCCTCCATGTGGCCAGTTGACCCACACCTAACCAAAACAACCATGCAAAGAACCAAGGAATAGTAGTTGACAACCAGTTCACTGTGACCAACCAAGTGAAAGCTGTATCTGCCTCCTTTTTCAAAATACCCAAAATGCTCACAACGATTTTTAGGTAGCTCCTTCTCAACACTCGCAGAACCATCACCCAGACCCTCATCACCACCACTGAGCCAGACTAAGGCAACATACTCTACATAGGAATCAGATTCAACACACATTACCAGAAGCCTCCCAACCATGATAGCGGCAGGCGTGGCCCAAACACGTAGACATTAGCACTCCAGCTCTCCCCTCCCACTTCCTCTTTTGCTGAGATGCTGAGATGCCGAGGAGGCAAGGAGGCGTGAATCTTGCAGCCATGATCGATTAAGCACCCCTGTGGCTGAGCGGAGACAACAGGAGCCTGTGGTGCTAAGACTGCGTGAGAGGCGTGAGTCTTGCAGCCACGATCAATAAGGCGGCGGTGGCAACCTCCTGCAGCTACGGCTGTGGCATCAAGGAGAATTCAAACTTGGGACCCAACTAGGGGAGGCAATGGTATTTGTGGGTCTGTGGCTAATGTGATACATCTGGAGATGGCTCCCTGCGGCTCCCAGCACTCTGCTCTCCATCGTTGAAAAAACCGGAGCGGAGACAGCGCGGTAGCGGGAGAGACACCCATGGGGCTATGACTATGTGTAATTTATGACACCAGAAAGCTATGGAACCAGCCTAGGAACTATGGCCTGATGTAGAGGTGAGTGCCAGAGAAACAAGAAGAGGGGGCAGGCACTTGCAGAGCAGCTGTAGGGGATTTATGAGACACTATGAGACCTGGTGACTTTGTGGGTGTGCGAACCATTGTTTTGAAAGATCAATGATGCTCTGAAGCTTCTTTTGTTTGCATTGCTCTTCTTTTCTGACTGTATACTCAGCTCTCCGGGCTGGACTTTTAGAGGGGGTGAGACTATAGAATGCACACAAAAACAGTCTAGAACAGTGAGGAAAGAAAATAACATAATGCCAGACCAGGCTTCTCCCTCACCAGCCCCTAGAGTTAAAAGCAGGAGTCAGTAAAATGCTCAACATAGAATGGAACTTGAAACTAATGCAATATTTGAGACAGAAAAACAAGCAGTGTTTGACGATACCTCAGATACTGAGAGAATGTCTGAGGCGGAAAATATGGGATTCTGACCCACAGCTACATCCACAGCTTGACTTAGAATTTATACTGTAGCGTCCGGTTAAAGAAGAGGGAGATACTGTTGTAATAGTTCAAGCAGTCTTTATTCCACAAGGTTCTTAAGTACAAAAACATCGACCCCAGCCACAGCTGAAGGGCTGTCAATGCTCCGATGACAGCTCACACAAAGGCGCTCACCTTGGAACGCTCGCAACAGTGACATTCTGAATGATGTCACACGGAACGTTCCAAAGTGGGCAAACGGACAGGAGTGTGGTGGGTGAACATTCCTCACTGTATGGTGGGCGATACCACACATCCCCCTTCCCTACACAACACAAGAACTTAACACAATGGGAAAAAAGTACATTAACATGAAATGTACTACTTAGTTACATATTGCTCCAGGTATCTGGGATGACTAACCACCCTTTGGCTAGTTCTGCAAGCAGTGTGGGGTACCCCAAAACACTCCCTACCAACCAGTTCACTCTGCATCTGGGGTCTGTCTTCCCTCCTGACCTCAATGTTTATGTTTTCAAGGGGAGGGTGGTATCTCACTACTCTTCCCAGATTCTAATTCTTCCCCTCCTGAGTTTTCACGGCATTTTTAAATAGTTTGACAAACTTTGTGGGTTTGGTAAACTCAGACCAACTTGCTCTACCTGTAGGTGCTTTAATTTTTATTGCATCTCCTACTTTGAATCCACCTCTTTGGCGCAGTGCAATTTATCAAACCTGTCTTTTCTCTCCATCATGGCTCTGCGCTGTTTTTCCAACCCTTTTGATTCCCTAGTATGATCTCTCCAACCTTTGTGCCACCCCATCCATCCTGGTGAAAGTTTTGTATTAGGTATTCTCGCCCGGAGCAGTTCAAAAGGGGTGACCCCAGTCGTCTGGTGGGGAGTCAAACGGTAGGCTTCTAGACATTTTTCAACCTCTTCCCTCCAGTTCATTCCATTTGTTTTTGCTAACTGGATGCTCTCCTTGAGAGTTTTGTTAAACCGCTCGACCATCCAATTGGTCTCAGGGTGGTATAAAGCACAGTGTTTGTGTTCAATCCCATTCTTCTAGAGAAAGTCTCTCAATTCCTTTGAGCATAGTTGTACTCCATTGTCTGTCAACAGACTACTGGGTAGGCCTTCTCTGAGGAATAGTTCTTGTAAGAACTCTATGACTGCTTTCGAGGTGATCTCAGGTACAATCTTCACCTCTGGCCAAGACGTTTTTCCTGTAGGTGCTTTAATTTTAATTTCATCTCCTACTTTGAATCCAACCTCTTTGGCGCAGTGCAATTTATCTTTCACCTGTGTTGGGCATAGGACTTAACAAAACGTCTCCTCCTGCTTGGCGACTGTAATTTTTCACACAGAACCCTCTTATTCCCTGTCTCTAGTCGCTCGTCAAACAGGACCCACGACCGACACGGATCTTGCAGAATGGTGCGCTAAGCTTATTGAAATCCTTGTCAGCGCTCCGCGTCTTGCAGTGACGCCCTTCGCAGCTGCTCCTTGCTTACTCCTGCGTACGACCGCCGCCTGTTCCTGTTGCCTCACCCCTTCGTTGATGCAACGGCTAAGTCCGCACTTCTCACGCTGTGTGCTCAACAACCGGCATAAGCAGTGAATATTGCTGCCTCACCCACCATTGACGCAATGTCTCTGCCAATATTTCTTACACCGTCTGCTTAATTTTACTTAATAGCAGCGTATGTCGATTGCTAAACTGCTCGTTTTCGCTACAGTCTACTATACAGTTTCGCTACGCTGGAGGGTGCGCATCCCAGTCAGCCCACAATCCCACTCACCGGGTATGTTTCAACATATGTCCATGTTTACTACGTCCTCCGTGGCTGAGGGGATGGCTGCACCTGACTCCGTGACAGCTTACTGGTTCGCAGGTGGAGCGGGTGAGTGTTGTTGTCCTTCTTATACACTAGTTCCAAATGCCGCTTCAGCAGTTTGTCACACCCAGTTAGCTTCTTTTACCTTTTCCTCCTTCGACAAGGTGTGCCAGTAATTTAACTGATTTCCGCACCGTTCCTGCTTACTTTATTTGCGTGTTGGGGTTGAATCTTTTTTTTTCTTTATTAAATCCGTTAGTCCTCGTCGCCAGTGTAGCGTCCGGTTAAAGAAGAGGGAGACGCTGTTGTAATAGTTCAAGCAGGCTTTATTCCACAAGGTTCTTAAGTACAGAAACATCAATCCCAGCCACAGCTGAAGGGCTGTCAACGCTTCGATGACAGCTCACACAAAGGCGCTCACCTTGGAACGCTCGCAACAGTGACATTCTGAATGATGTCACACGGAACGTTCCAAAATGGGCAAACGGACAGGAGTGTGGTGGGTGAACATTCCTCACTATAAGGTGGGCCATACCACAGATACACTATGCAATATGGGGCACAAGGCTAGGAGAACAGAGGTGCGGGTAACAAATTTCATAACGAGTGGTAGTTCTAACCCCTCTAAATAATAGCAACTCTTTCAAAAACACCAGAAGTAACAAAAGCCAGATCTGCCGCCACTAGACAAAGCCGCACACAAGAGACCAGGCTAGTCCTCAGCCTTTAACCCAACAACAAGAAAATACTCAGTCTGGGTTGTCTCTAAGTTCCCCCAATGGCTCATTTTCTCTACAGGATACTCAATCACCAACCAGGACCCTTCGAGCGACAGTCGGTGAAAATGAAGAGATTGATGAAACGATAAGCCGAATACATATGAAGGCCACCTAGAAGAAGATTGGAGACAGAGAGGGAGGAGAAACATCAATTCCAAAATATGCTGATTACATATTGGGCGAATTTGCAGATCTAAAGTCATCTATGGCCTTTGAGATTGCTTCATTACACGAGAGGCTGTCTAATTTGGAATAAAATATGACCAACACATCAAAAAGAATTAGTGAGGCAGCTGCATCTCGAAATTGGAGGATAAACTGACTATCATTCAGCAAGAACTATAAGAACTGGCTAGAAACAAGAATCAGGTGGAGCTGAAGCTCCAGGATTTGGAGGATTACAATAGGCGCTCCAATCTTTGACTAGTGGGTATCCCGGAAGAATGCGAAGATGCTGAGGCATCTAATGGACTGGTTCATTGCTAAAGAAAGTCATGCCGGAGTTAGAAGGGGATTTAACGATCACAGGTGCTCATAGAGTCCCCTCACAGAAACAACCAAATGCAAAAGTCCCTCGAACAATACTACTCAACTTTGCGACTATTGAGTCAAGGAAAGAATACTAAGTACTGCTATTATTAAGAGGTCTTTTTCTACAACTGCAATCCTGCAATTTAAGAAATTTTCAGATATGTAGGTGGCAACAGCCAGGCGATGAAAATATTTTGTTAAGATGATTGACCTGTTTAAGGAGAAGGGGGCCCAGGCCTCGATAGTACAACAATCAAAGCTTAAAGTTTTAGCTAAAGGGCAATTTTACATATTCAAGGATATTCAGGATGCTCAATTGATGTGAACAAAATTGTCTGATGGGGACAAGTGAAGTCGGGGTACAATCCATTCAGTTAGCCTCATAATGAAAGTATCTGTTAGGGCAGGAGGAGGGGTGCCAAAAAGCACAAGTCCTCGATGGGGGAGCAGGAGCGAGTAAAGGATGCAACACAATGGCATCTGGAGATACGGAGGGGGAAGTAGGAATAGTGGGCAATTCCATCTACCAGGGAGGGCGCAAAGAGCCTGAGGTCATGAGGGTGGTGGGGGTGTGGCAAAATAGAAAAGGAGAGTTCACATTTAAGTGCTTAACTATCTTGTGGGCTGAAACAAATTAGGACACAGAGGACGAATTATGTGTTGACATACAGAACTAAGAATAGAAAGTTCAGAAAGGTTAAAAAAAAAACTGCATGTCACTTTATCTTGAACAGAGCACTCAATGCACTTTCATATTTTTAAATGTTTGAGTCACTTTATGTACACGTGATGTACTATAGACCTGAATGGGTAATATCTTAGCAGCTATCATATTTGACTGGACGGAACAAAGATACAATATGAAGCAATGCATGCAGCAATTTTTCGGCAGAGGGTGAAATCTCTATTTTTTTTACAATAGCACATGTCACTTTAGCCTTGCTATTTATAAACAATAGGTTCAGAATAGATTCTGAAGGTTATCTCTTTTAATACTAATTAACTAAAGGATGAACGTAAGGCCCAGGCAATAGAAATTGGTTGAGATGCCACAGCCCGGATATTATACTATTGCAGGAAAACCCGTTTTAAGAACATAAGCAATGCAAATAGGATCAGACAACATTGGGCCGGATTTTATTGTTTATCTAATGCCAGCTGTGCACAGAATGGGGTGGGGATGCACGTGGATAAACGTACCATTTCAGGTGAATGCTAAGCACATTGATTCAGGTGGAAGGTGGGCTTTTGTAAATGGGAGATTTGATCAATCAAACTTTATTATAGCAATGATTTATGCACCGGTTCTGGACAACCTGCTCCCTTTGCTTCAGCTTAAACAGGCCCTAACTAATATCTCCGGTCCTGTCATCCTGGGTGGATATTTTAACTTCCTTCAAGAGCCGCTAATTGATTCCTCTACTAAAGCACAAAACAAAATAAGCCGCAGGTGGCCATTGCCATATCCAATTGTAAACAGGATTCAGACCTGGTAGACCCATGGCGCTCTCAGCACCCTAGGAAACAAGTTTTTTCATGTTTTTTGGCACAATACAATGCTGCTTCCAGAATAGACTTTTTTTATATCCCATGGTTTGAAAATGATTACTCACAAATACATTCAAAATGCCTTTTCAGACCATTCGCTAATCAAAATGGAAGTTGACGGGATAGGGCTTGAAATAGTAACCAGAAGATGGTATTTTAACATAATCAGTTTAGAGAGTGAAGATTGGTGCACAGAGGTTAATGATCAAATAGTAGCTTTTTTTTAATAACACAGACACTGACCGGGTAAATATTGTGTGGGATGCCTTTAAGGCTACACTTCGGGGTTTTATTACATCTAAAGAAATCCTACAACAGAGAGAAAAAAGGGAAAGAAGACACAAGCTTGAAACTAGGCTGAAGCAATCTAGTAGAAAATACTCTCAAAATAGGAATTTAGCTACAAAACAGGAACTTTCACAGGAAAAGTTAGACATGCAGGAATACTTTTATGGGCAGGGCAATACTGCCAACACTGCTTACCCCCCAGAAGGTATATGAGGAGAGCGAATATACTGGGAGACTACTTGCGTGGCAGGCAAAGGATAGACAGGTTCAAAATAGGATCCTCTCACTGACAGATATTGATTCAAAGACACAGATAGCCAGATCTTTAGAGATTACGGCTGCTTTTTTAATACTGTGAGAAAATGGATCAGATGGATCAACAAATAATGGCTGATAGCCTTATGATGTTTTAATATAAACTGCCTATCCCATCTCTAAGCAGCGAGCAAAACCAAATGATAACGTCTGAATTTTCTCTTGAGGAAATAGATATAGTAGTGAGTTCAATGGCTAATTGTAAAGCAGCTGGGGAGGATGGACTACCAGTAGAAATATACAAGAGGTTTGGTCCAATATTAAACATACAATTGTTAAAGCTTGCCAACCGCATATGAAAAGGTGGAGAATCCCCAACATAATTTTACAAGGCTGTTGTAGTTAGTATTTTTTTTTAAAAAGACAAAAACAGGGAAATCATCAATTCTTATAGGCCTATAAGCCTTCTTAATGTCGACTATAAAATCTTTACAAAACTGCTCACCAATAGGCTAAATAAGATTGTGGGATCAATTATCCACCATGACCAGAGTGGGTTTGTGGCAGGCGGACACCTTTCCTCAAATACAGAGTTTTTAATAGAGGCTCTGGACTATTCTACCCAGAATAAAATAGAGGCACTGGTGTTATTTTGAGATGCAGAGTAAGCTTTTGATTTGGTGTCCTGGTAATGTCTTTTTTCAATTCTTGCTAGATTTGGGTTTTCGGAAAAGTTTACACACAGAGTGAAATATCTATACATGGATGCTTCGGCACAAATAACTGTCAACTCCAAGAATCTAGGCAGCTGTAAAGTAATTAGGGGTACGCGGCAGGGGTGTCCTCTATCCCCATTTCTTTTTGCCATATTTAAAAAAGCTCTGGCAATAGCCATTAGACAAAAAGCACTACAAACAGCACCATTGCAAGGTATGTCTAATAAAAAATGATATGCCAATAATATCGTTCTGTTTCTTAAACCTTGGGAGAATATTCAAAAGGAAATGTTTGCAAATATTATGAAATTTCAAGTACTGGGTGGATACAAAATAAATAATGTGCAGACAGGAGTTTTACTTTTTAAATGTTCAGATCACACATTAATTCCAGAACTCCAGTTATGATACAATTCAAGACCTAAGTGATATATAGGTATATTTGTGTCTGAAAATGTTAATGAATTATACACATTAAAATATGTTCCCCTAGTGCAAAAAATTTAACTTTTTTTGCAAAATGGAACCAACTCCCAATTTCAATAATTGGATTGGTAGCACTAATGTTACGACAGGCCCCTCCAGGGCAATTCCATCTGCTGGAGTACTATGCGCCGGGCCGCCTGCTTCGGTCTGCTGACCTTGCTTTGGTCCGCGTCCCACGCATCTGGAGAATGAGGGCAGGTGGTTGTTCCTTCGGTTATCTGCCCTCAAAACTCTGGAATACACTCCCTTTCACCATGAGAGTAATGTCGAATCATTTGGCATTTCGGAAAGCCTTAAAGACCTGGCTCTTTCCCTGTAAGTAGTCTAATCTGTTGTCATTTACTGACTGGCTCGGGTCCTTTGGGGTTTCTGATAGCGCTGGGACGCCTCGTCGCTGTGGCAGCTACGCGCTTTGCAAATCCAATAAATAAATAATACAAATGTCAATTTTACCATTATTTAATTTTCTATTCTCAGCAATCCCTTATGCACTAAAAATGTAATTTGTTTAAGAAATTGATGTATCATTCTCATCTTGTATATGGGTTAACAAGGCACAGAGTTTATCACTAGTAATCCAAATGAGGTGGGAGGGTTAGCCATCCCCAATTTGAGGGAATATTACTACCCAAATTTTGCACATAATTTATATTGCTTTTTTAATCCTCTTAATCCTCTTTGTATGAAAACATTTTTTATAATAATGATCTTGAAGGAAGATAATATTTTAGATCATTTGAAGACCCCAAAATAGTACATTATAAGGTCTTTAAGTGGTTATAAAAACAAAAAGCCCAACTGTTTAAGCATCACAAAATACCTCGGATAAATGGTTCCACGTGTTTGGCTGACCTTCACGTTGGGGAACAACAGCTGATCCAATCTAATATATTGAGGAAATGGTAGGAGAATGGATATAAACATGTGGGAGATTTACTTATTATTGAGACTTGGAAAAGATGGACAGCGAAAGAGTATGGTCTTAGCCATTCTAAAGAAATACTTAAATGGTCTTTGTTTCAAATTAGGCATTATCTAGAATATATAGATCCGACCACACTTACTGAAAAATTAGAAATTAGAGAGGCTCTATTCGAAACAACTAGATGGAGATTGGGACTCAAAGCTAGGCCACGAGCTTACTGACAGAACAAATCTCAGCGAGCAGCAGATTGCGCAATACACATTTCAAATTTTAGCACCGTCTATACTACACGCCAGTCAAAATGCCTAAGTACAAACTGAAAGACACAGACCACTGTGATAGAAGCCACACTCCAGGAGCGGATTTCCTCCATTTGGCCTGGGAGTGTCTTGGGGTGCGTGACTACTGGGATCAGGTTTTCAATGCCCTAGACCAGATGACAATGCTGTAGTTAGAACACACTCCGCTGGTCGCCTTACTGGGGTACATTGCACTCATTGCTAAGCCATATCGCCGGTACACCGCCACTGCCTTGTTAATGGCTAAACGCTGAGTTGCCTGTAGATGGGCAAGGGACGAGCGCCGAAATTCAAGGACTGGCTCACTGACCTAATATAGTGCCATGGACAATTGACTAACTATGCTGAATTTCTCCCCCTGGCTTTATGGCCCAGGGAGATTTAGGACCCTCTCGGAACTTACCTTCTCGCACACTCAGAAGGTGCCCCTGATGCCACTACAGAGGTACTAGAGTCATAGAAATATTACGGCACAATATCAACATGCGCCGCACTACGCGCACCCCGCACCAACATTTCATTTCCCCCCCTCCCCCCGCCCATCCGGCATTCCAAGTATCATGATTCATAGGCCATGCTCTGGTGACCATGGTACTGCTGTTCCAAAAAGTAATATGGCCAACCCTCATGACACGTGTGTAACTGCAAACTAAACCACGATTAACTAATACTGTATGCCTTGTTGTACTGTCTTATGACATTATGGACTTGGAGAACACCTCATTACGCCATGAACTGATCCCGAGAGGAAAGAATGACATCTGTATAATAGCTAAAGTGTGTGAGATTCTACATGACAAATGCTGTAATCGTATTATCTCATGGTAAGAAAAAAACAATAAAAACGAGATGGAGTTCAATAAGTCAGTATACACGAAAGGGTTCACCCAATATTAGTCAGAGGGACCTGGGTAGTTAAGCGTTAGAAATAAAGGGGTCCCAGACTGGGAAACAATTTAAATTAATCAACAATGACTTCCAAAAGAAATTAATTTTATACAAGGGATGTATCGCAATGGTAGGATTGTTTTTATTCACAATATACCAAAAACCTACTACTGGTTATCACATTGATCAATCAAATACATTCATTGGTTAAATAAAACCGTTTTAGTGCCCACGTGCGCAAAAGGGGGGGGAGTGAGGAAGTGCTGGTGTGTTGGAAGAAGAATAGGATTTAGTGCAGGACAAATTTCTTAATCAAACAATCAAAAATAGAATTGTATTTCATTCTATACACAATCAAGGATTAATTTCCAATGGCTCCCCTTCAAGGGGCCACCTTAGGCTGCTTTTACAAGTCAGAAAAATCACATAACACACAGTCTTCTGATATAGATGAATAAATCACGTTTTTGGCCAGAAACTGGTATTAAAGCGGGTATGGTCTACGTTTCAACCCTTGAGGTTGTAGGGATGGTACCCCTTACGAAGCGGGTCTTCATCAGGCCGGGGGTGGGGTGGGCAGGGTTCCTATGAACAATTAAAAACAGGATTTAGGTAAGGGAGGGGTTCAGTTGAATCCCCATCTACAAATACAAGTGGACGCCCGAATAGGCGTGTTTGGTTATATTAAGGAACAGAGGAATAAAAGCTTGGGTAAACTAATTAGAGTCCCCAAATTTATGACAACGTATGGGGTCATTACGGGTGTGAAAAAGGGAATTTACCTTAAGATTAATTGCCGGAATGGACATCAAAGTGTTGAGAGGGATGGGTCCTGTAATGCAAATGCATCATATGTAATCACCACTACTAGCGATTTGAGATGGTCTGTGCGGAAGGCAAAGTAAAAAGTTTTACGGGCTTACCTCGCGTTAATTTGAAAAACCGCGTTAGCAAAAGGAAGCCTCACAAGTATACGGGTCTTCCGATGGACGCTGAAAATAAAATGGGCATTGTTTAGGTCCACGGGATGTTATTGCTGTGCAGCTTATCGGGATGTAACGGGGCAGTGTGGCTCACCTTAGGATTGAATCACGATGTGTCCAACGGAGTGCTTTCTGAAAAACAGCATCGCTCATTTCATTCGCGTGTTTGTTATATGTAACCAACCCCCGTAGGGAGGGGGCGTGTCCCATGTCATCATGGACATGATGGACAGACTGGGAAGTTCTGGGATGATGCAGCGCTATTGGTTTTCAGCCCTGATATGAGTTTTGAACACTTTCCAGACCACCAAGTGGATTAGAAATCTATTTACATACATTGTAACCCAGTAACGTATTGATTTCAAAAAAATCAAAGGATAAAAATAAAAATAAAAATAAAAAAGATTTTTTCTCTTTTCATTATTCATATGCTCTAACCATAACGCACTTGGGTAGTGTAGGTTATAATCAACCACAATTCACAATGTGGGTTGTCAACATTATGTTGCATCGCATTTTTTGATTCTGTGCAGAACGGCCTCAACGAGGCAGAGAACAATTTTTCCCAATTTGCCACCTTATGATCTATTTCTTGATTTTTCTACTGTCCTTCCTAATATTGATATGGTTCCCACTTGAGGCTTTCAGTTTTCACGACCTTACATTGGTACGTGCACTGAATTTGGTGCATAAATGTTGACAACCCACATTGTGAATTGTGGTTGATTATAACCTACACTACCCTGTGAGGCAAGTGCGTTATGGTTAGAGCATATGAATAATGAAAAGAGAAAAAATCTTTTTTATTTTTATTTTTATTTTTATCCTTTGATTTTTTTGAAATCAATACGTTACTGGGTTACAATGTATGTAAATAGATTTCTAATCCACTTGGTGGTCTGGAAAGTGTTCAAAACTCATATCAGGGCTGAAAACCAATAGCGCTGCATCATCCCAGAACTTCCCAGTCTGTCCATCATGTCCATGATGACATGGGACACGCCCCCTCCCTACGCGGGTTGGTTACATATAACAAACACGCGAATGAAATGAGCGATGCTGTTTTTCAGAAAGCACTCCGTTGGACACATCGTGATTCAATCCTAAGGTGAGCGACACTGCCCCGCTACATCCCGATAAGCTGCACAGCAATAACATCCCGTGGACCTAAACAATGCCAATTTTATTTTCAGCGTCCATCGGAAGACCCGTATACTTGTGAGGCTTCCTTTTGCTAACGCGGCTTTTCAAATTAACGTGAGGTAAGCCCGTAAAACTTTTTACTTTGCCTTCCGCACAGACCATCTCAAATCGCTAGTAGTGGTGATTACATATGATGCATTTGCATTACAGGACCCATCCCTCTCAACACTTTGATGTCCATTCCGGCAATCAACCTTAAGGTAAATTCCTTTTTTGACCCCATACGTTGTCATAAATTTGGGGACTCTAATTAGTTTAACCAAGCTTTTATTCCTCTGTTCCTTAATATAACCAAACACGCCTATTCGGGCGTCCACTTGTATTTGTAGATGGGGATTCAACTGAACCCCTCCCTTACCTAAATCCTGTTTTTAATTGTTCATAGGAACCCTGCTCACCCCACCCCCCGTCCTGATGAAGACCCGCTTCGTAAGGGGTACCATCCCTACAACCTCAAGGGTCGAAACGTAGACCATACCCGCTTTAATACCAGCTTCTGGCCAAAAACGTGATTTATTCATCTATATCAGAAGACTGTGTGTTATGTGATTTTTCTGACTTGTAAAAGCAGCCTAATGTGGCCCCTTGAAGGGGAGCCATTGGAAATTAATCCTTGATTGTGTATAGAATGAAATACAATTCTATTTTTGATTGTTTGATTAAGAAATTTGTCCTGCACTAAATCCTATTCTTCTTCCAACACACCAGCACTTCCTCACTCCCCCCCCCTTTTGCGCACGTGGGCACTAAAACGGTTTTAATTAACCAATGAATGTATTTGATTGATCAATGCGATAACCAGTAGTAGGTTTTTGGTATATTGTGAATAAAAACAATCCTACCATTGCGATACATCCCTTGTATAAAATTAATTTCTTTTGGAAGTCATTGTTGATTAATTTAAATTGTTTCCCAGTCTGGGACCCCTTTATTTCTAATGCAAGGAGTTCAATAAGTAGCTGGGTACAAATCCTCAATGAGTATAAGATTTCGAAGGTGTATTGAAAAAGCTCGAGACAAATGCTCAGCAAAGGAAGGCCTTCAAATTTCAAGGGTGGTCTGGAACAGAATCAACAAATTTAGTACTACACTTTTAAGGAGCGCCAATATTAGTATAATGCAAATTTATACCAAATGGCTATTATATAGGACACCTACTTTTCTGCATAGTATATAGCCCCAGATAGAGGATAGATGTTTTCGGTGTTCTGCAGAAGAGGGAAGTACATGGACTCAAACTGTTTGGGATTGCCCAAAGAGAAAGCAATTTTGGGGAGAAATAGAGAAATACTGTAGATATAAGCTAGGACACATGATAGTCATCAATGGATACGTTGCAACCCTTGGGTGTTTCCCAAATATAACTGTGAGCAACACACAAGAGGAAGGTCTACATAAGCTGGCCTTAGTGGTGAGATCACTAATTCTTCAGAATTGGCGAAGCAAGAACATACCTACTTTTCATAGCTAGCAGACTAAACTGCCTAACATTAGGGACATGGAGAGACGTTATGCTTTAAGATCAGGTTCTTATAAAAAGTTTAAGAAGTGCTGGAAGTCCATAGGAAGTTAGCCAAGGGATAATTTAAACTACCAAAGGGAAGTGTGCAAAATGTGTTTTAAGCAATACCCTCAGTGCTATATCTGAAATACATTTTATCGATTAATTTTGTTTGTAGGATGATATGTGTCAATCAAAATTGAATATGATAACCACTTTATTTTTGTATATGAGTATTTGTGCAATGAACTCTCAACAATAAAAGTATTTTTTTTAAAAGAAGCCTCCCAACCATGCAGAACTCATCTGCCAAGCTAACACTCACAGACTATCTCCCTCACCCATATCACCATACACCTCAAAAACCTTCAATGGCTCCCTATCAACAAATTGGCACTCTTGAAACTCCTCACACACCCATATAAAACCTTGCACAACATCGGCTCCACATACACTAACAATTACATAAACTACCAGACACTTCCGGTCTGCAGGACACCTACTCGCACTAATCCCCTGCATATGCAAATCCAGATCTGGTAGTTGTGACTTCTCCTACCTCACTTCTAAAGCCTAGAATGACACGCTTCTGCAGATCAGAGCCGCCTTCTCACTTCTTGAATTTCACAAGAAACTGAAGAAATGGCTCTTTGACAAGCCGCTGCCAAGTCTTGACCCACCAAATTCCTGCTTTGAGCGCTGAGATATCCTCCTGGGTAAATTGTGTGCTAAAGAAATACACATACATTTCTGTACTCATCGAGGGCTGAGCTCTCACAATGTTAAATGATCTAGATCTCAAAAATAAATGCTGATTTCAGCATGACGTCTGAGGAGAATATATGTATAGTGCATGAGCAACAGTAGCAGAAACAACATTTTTTTTAAATTAAGAAATAGATGTGATTCAAATTCTCAAATTCTCAAAACAATATAGCTGAAAAAAATAAATTAATATAAATAAACTAACACACAACTGAAATAAATCTAACATAGATATCACAAGATAGTAATAAAAAATAATTTGTTCAATCAAAGCCATTTTAGGTCTTTTGACTTCCTACTACAGTTGTCTGTTGGTAAACAGACCTACTGTATTCAATATAAACGTAGGGTTGGCTTTTTGCCTGCCAATTGCCTACTAGTCAATCACTTGCATGTCCATCTCAGTTCTCTTTCATGTTTCATTGACTTTCATTCATTTTCTTGTGTTTCTTCAATCCAAGGAACACTTTAGACCCACCTTGTTTTAATTGGATGAGTTGTGTCCTTACACTGCTGATGGTATACCCTTGCATTAGAGTGCAGATGGGACTCTCTCTGTCCCTTTCTCTCTCCCTTTCTCTCTCTCTCTCTCTCTCTCTCTCTCTCTCTCTCTCTCTCTCTCTCTCTGTCTCTCTCTGTCTCTCTCTCTCTCTCTTTTTCTCTCTCTTTCCCCTGCCCCAATTTTGTTGAGCTGCCCCTTCACTTTAAATAGTATTATTACACCGAAGCTCCAACGTGCCCTCCAGCCACCTAGCACTATCACCACTACCCACCACTGTATTCTTGGGTAGCCATCAATAAATATATTTTCATCTATTCAAAATATGGCATTCAGCTTCAGCATGGTTACATTCACATTCAGTGACCATCTTTGTTGCAAAGTCATCCTTGTACCCTGGGAACCCCCCATTTATTGCTGACTGGTACTAGTGGTACCTGACTCTGACTGTCCCTGGGCTCTACCTAACCAGGCCCAGGACAAGTGCTATGCTTAAAACACAACTAGAATACAGTGAAAACACCTATATACACTAGGGTAAACTATTTGTCAGGGTACCCCGATGATTGGCATAACCTCCTCTATAAGGCCCTAGTACACAATAGGGAAGAGGGATTGAAACTACATTTAGGTCTCTAGCAAGTAATAGGGCATGGCAGTTTGGAGGCCAGCCGCCCTTTCTGCACATGCATGTGTGCTCTGCTGCGGCCTGAAGTTCATTAAAAAGAAATCCTGTGTCCCAGGACTGCTTTTAACATGTAAATTGTGCCTAAACTCGATTTAGGTGTTTGGGGCATCTACAAATAAATAAACTATAATATTTTGGTATACTAGTTACCCTGGGGTCTCCCCTAGGTGTCCCAGTGGTGGTGGAGGGGGGTCAGGCATTCATAAGGAGGACCTCTATCAAATAGGTTTTATATGCCTTGGGTTTAGTGAAATGGCACATTTCGCCTCCCACATGGGACTAAAGTACTTCCCATAATCGACTTTTGTGCTAGGAGCACTGTGTAGTGAGGATCTGCAATATTTGTTCATATTCAGAACCTCTCAAATCTCCCTTAGGTTTTCCACAGGTAAGGGGTCCTGTAGATATATACATGGTCCTTAAGAGGAATGTTTTATGATTACGGGTGATAGAGAAATTGCCTAGTTCATTTTCCCCATTGTGGATCTCCAGCCACGTAGGTTAAAATGGCAAGAAGTTATTGATTAATAATTCCCGCCAGGAGAATCATAAATATTTCATTCAAGGAATTACTAGAAAAGTGTTGATTAATCCAACAGTATGGTATTGTTGGATTTATCCTAAAATGTACAGACAAGAAGTTATAAGACTTTCTTGTCTGTAAGCCAAACTTCAGCCTCCCAGTGCTCTGTCCTGATTGGTTAGAGTTGAGGGGATTAGGCAGGCTGCTTTGATGAAGTCATAAGTAATCCTGGGGTGAAGGAGCCATTCTGGGAGGGCTGGGCTTTGTTGCATAGGAATGCCAGAGCAAAGGGGAGTTCTGAACAATAATTTGCAATAGAAGGAGTAGACAGGCAGGAGAAATAAGTTTCATTTACACCCCTACTCTTTGAACCCAGCCAGATGGCAGGCTTAATGAAGGAATATTCAGATGTCAGGGGGAAGGAGACTATGGAGAAGAAGAGCCATTCTGGAGGGTTGGTTTAGCCAGCACTTGCCTGTCTGCTGAGACTTCAGCCATATTGAATTTTGGAGAAATAGTGCTTTCTGGGAGACCATTGTGCCCCGCTTTGGAGGAAATGGTCATGCTCTTGTGTTTTGTCCTGCACCTCACTGGACAGGAGTGCCCACCTGTGTGACCCAGAGAACACTAAATACATATCTGAGAGGTGGCAGTGGCTCTCAGATCAGCAGCTTGAAACAAAAGGAAGAAGGGTCTATGCTGAAAAGTTTGATTTGTACCAACGAGGCTCTGCACTCCGACAGACTGTGCCTGCTGCACAATCTGGAACTATAGCCCTGTGGACCTACCTTTCTTCAAAAGACTAAAGAGTGGACTCCCTACAAGCTACAGGTTAACAGACCTCACCTGGAACATCACCACTAAGAATCCCCATCCTGGAGTACTACATTGGATTTGTAAGGTTTTCGTCCAATTGCCTTGTGGAAATGGAAGTCCCAAACTTTCAAGGACCATCTTGGAGCTACGATATCCTTGGAGTAACTTTTGGAAATCTTGGGACTCTCAAAGGAAATTCAGGAAGAAATTCCAGAAGTTTGAAGAACTTTGGAGCAATTTTGGAAAATAGCTCCATATGTGGAGCGACTCGATGTGTCCAGCCAAGCCGGTGGCCCTCAACCTTGAGCCGGCCTGCCGGCCAGCTTTGCCCTGCTTAGAAGCTCCAGAGGTCAAAGAGTTGGTGGAAACCCAAGCCGGAAAACCCTCACTGAATCCGGCCTGGTGAAGAGCATCGAGAAAACCCATGAGAAGAGCGCTGTTAAATTATCGAAGTCCGAATGTAGAGGAGGTCTCCGTGGCCAACCACAAGAGTCGAGCCGCCCACCTTCAACAACGAGACCGCCTGGATCTCTGGTTAATCCCACTGGAAAGCTCCTGAGATCGGGCTACTACAAGTTTGACATGGAGATAGGCGCATAGCAAACCGACAATCTCTCACCGAATCCAGACTGGCTGAGAGCTTCAAGGGACCCCGGGGAAAAAAGCTCCAGAAACGTTTCGAAGTCAGAAGGTAAAAACTTTGACTGAGACCTACCGCAAGGGGTATCCATGCAGGGATCCATAGCGGTCAGCCTGAAACTTTGACTTTGTCCAGGCCTAGTTCAACCAGATGTTCCAATAGGCGCTATAGGTTTCTATGTACTATATAGTGCTAAATCTTTAAAGATTCATATCTCCGGTTCCCTTCATTGGATTTTTTCGTTTTGGAGTCATTTTAAAAAGTTGGATTTTTATTGTGTTTTGTGTCTTAACTGAATTGGTGTTTTTAAATGCTTTTCATATCTGTCTTTGAAGTTAAGCCTACCTGCTCGCAGCCAAGTTTAGAGGACACTCGCCCGCCCCTGGGGTTGGACCCACTTGTTGCTGACATAAATTTGGAAAATTGGCTAAATAGGTCCCTAGATGCTATTCTTCCGAGAAAGAAACTGCTAAAGAGGGAGAAAAGAGTGGGATCGGCCCCCTGGTATTCTCAAAGGTTGAGAACTCTCAGGAAAGGTTGCAAAAGGCTAGAGAGGATTTGGAGAAAGGATTGGGGGGAGGCAACCCGGAATAAATATCGCACGGCAATGAGAGGATACAAAGCCGCTATCCGGGATGCCAAAGCCAAGTTTTTCGAGGAGAGGATTGGCAACTCGGCTAATTCTTCGAGAGAATCATTCAAAGTTTTTAGAGATCTGTTGAAAACCCCGGAACCGCCAGTGAGCCATGAGAGCCCCCAAAAGAAATGTATGGAACTGGCTAACTACTTTCATAGCAAAGTAGAAAATATCGTAAACTCCCTTCCACCGGTGCAGCAAGTGGATTTAGGTGCACAGCGACACGACGCTCAGATTAAGCTCGATGCCTTTAGCTCAGTGACCTCTGATGAAGTCCGCAAGGTTCTTGGGGCTATGAAGAGTGGCTCACCAAGAGATCCGGTCCCGATGAAATATCTTAAGGAGATAACAACGACCATTGTGGAACCAGTAACAGATCTCATAAATGCATCCTTTGCACAAGGGTTGGTTCCCCCGACCTGGAAAAAAGCGGTCGTAAAGGCCCTTCTGAAAAAGCCCGGTCTAGATTCATCGGACCTGGCGAATTTCAGACCGATCTCCTTGCTGCCTGGGTTTGGTAAGATTGCGGAGAAACTGGTTAACAGGCAATTGTCACACTTTTTGGAGTCTAATGGTTTGTTACGGACTTCCCAAACAGGATTCAGGCCGGGCCAAGGCACTGACACCGCCCTTCTGGCAGTCGTGGAAGAAGCCAGGAGCATTTTGGATTCAGGAGGATCAGTGGCAGTGATCCTCCTGGACCTCAGTGCGGCTTTTGACACCGTGAACCATAAGGTGCTACTCCAACGACTGTCAGAGGTGGGCCTGACGGGACTGGCTCTGAAGTGGCTTGCGTTGTTTCTCCATCAGCGAACTTACCAAGTTTGGGAAGGGAATGCACAATCTGCCCCCATCCCCCTGCAATGTGGTGTGCCTCAGGGTTCTTCCCTGAGCCCCACATTGTTTAATGTCTATATGGCACCATTGGAGGATGTGGTGGCGCCACTGGGTATTACAATTATCAGCTATGCTGATGATACCCAGTTGGTAGTGGCCCTCTCCCAACGGGGAGATTATCCGGAGCGCCTGCACTCCTGTCTGTCAAAGGTCTATGCTTGGATGGGCAACTCAGCATTAAAATTAAATGGCTCTAAAACAGAGCTTATGGTACTAGGACATTCGGGGCCTTCTTTGCCGCCAGGTAGCTGGCCAAGTTGCCTCGGTGATTCTCCAACTCCCAAAAAAGAGGTCAAAAGCTTAGGCGTGTGGCTTGAACAAGATTTGTCTTTCAAGACCCATGCAAAGAAAACTGCTGGAGTCTGCTTTGCTCTGCTGCGATCAGCCCGCAAGATACTACCTCTGCTCCCGGCGACCTCTAGGAAACTCCTCATCCAGGGGTTGATTGTTTCGAGGTTAGATTACAGTAATGCGCTTTTTTTGGGCGCACCGGAGGCAACCCTTAACAAACTTCAGCTGGTGCAGAACGCAGCAGCAAGGCTGCTGCTTAATGTGTCCAGGAGACAGTCAGCAGAACCAGCACTAAGAGCTTTGCATTGGCTCCCTGTGAGGGAGAGGATAAAATTTAAATCCCTGTGTACAGCCCATAAAATCCTGAGTGGGAGAGGTCCTCCCATCTTGGAGAACATGGTGCTCCCCTATAAGGCTACTAGAGCACTACGCTCTGACCACAAATCCCTGGTACAAGTGGCCAGAGTAAAAAGAGCCCGGACGGGCGGAAGAAGATTTTCTGTGAATGTGTCTAAGTTATGGAATGCGCTGCCCATGAACCTACGGACAGAAACTAGCATGATGCAATTCCGAAAGTTGCTCAAGACCCATTTATTCCCCGCCTAGAGGTTGTCTTTTCCTCCCTCTGCTTCTGAGCTATGAACGAGCGCTGGGATGCCCTAGGGTAACCATGCGCTATATAAGATTCCAAATAATAATAAGTTACCAAGGGTTGAGCATTAGAATACTTTTCTAAGACCTATACTGAGCCTTAGACCACATTAGCGAACATATTGCCAGTGGTAGATATTTAGTAAGCCACTTTCCAACAATTTGGTATGCAGCGGTGTGGATGAGGACTTGTATTTAAAAGTACAACTTTCGGTAAAGTGAATTAAGATTTTAAAAAATCCTCTAAATTGCCTTAGAACAAACCTTTTGAATTTGATTTTTGGAATTTGGACTAAACTGTTTCTATCCATTGTTTTGGCATTTCCAAAGTCGTTCTGAGTCTATTTTGCTAATATCTGTGACCCAAAACTATGGAACCAAGGAGGACCTGGTTAAACTGTCTAAACTGAGGATGGCTGAACTTAGAGTACCGAGTAGGCTTCGGGGGCTGCCTGCTTCCTATAAGCTTAGGAAGGCAGGGTTGCTTAAGTCCCTTAAGGCCTGGGCTTGGGTAGCTTAGGAGATTCAAGGGGGAATGAAGGACATTACCCCCAACCTCAGTGAGGAGGAGGGTGAGGATGGTGCTTCTTCCATTTTCTCCAGTGTTAGCCATATTATTCCAGATGTGGGAGGGGGGAAGGGTCCCCTACTGAGGAACGATCACTGTCCATTGCAGAGAGGCAGCAGGAGGCCCAATTAGCTTTGATAGCTTTGGAACAGATGAAACTGGAATTGACTGAGAAGGAGTGGGGCAGGGAGTAGGCAAGGAAAATAATTGGTCACAGTGAAAATGATGAAGAGGTTTAGATGTTCAGGGGAGGTTGATGTGATCACAAACTTCCCAAGGGTATAGTACCCAAGTACATAGAGGGAGGTGATATTGATAAGTGGCTAGTATACTTTTAAGAAGGCCCTTAAGATGAGTAGGGGGCACTCTAAGTATTGGGGTATACTCCTGCGAGAGTTGATTCCAGTAGTTGGGAGGAATAGGCTCCTGACCCTGAGTGGGGAGAATGCAGAATCATACCAGCAGATGATGGCATTCTTGGTCAAGAGATTTGGTCTGACTCCAGAGCAGTACAGGGTGAAGTTTAGAAACTCCCAGAAAGTGAGTTCAAAGTCATGGGTAGACTTTGTGGACTTCTCAGTGAAGGCACTGGAAGGCTGGATTGTTGGTAAGAAAGTTGACACATATGAGGGCTTGGATAATTTGTTTTTGATGGAACATATTTTGACTCATTGTGCAGAAGAGAAGTTACACCAGTATCTATTGGACTCTAAGCTGCCAGACCCCAGAGAGCTGGTTTCAGTCCAATTAAGTTGCTGTTTGGACACCCTGTGCAGGCGCCATTGTGCCTGCTGAAAGAGTCTTTGGAGAAGCCACCCAAAGAAGCAAAGGACAAAGTACTTGATTATGTGCTAGACCTGCGATCAATCAAGAATGGCAGAGTGCATGTATAAGGCAAGCAGCAAACTATAGGCCAGCCAGGAGCT
The DNA here is from genome assembly GCF_964261635.1 of Lissotriton helveticus. Lineage (NCBI taxonomy): Eukaryota > Metazoa > Chordata > Amphibia > Caudata > Salamandridae > Lissotriton > Lissotriton helveticus. Next base: position 285,005,116 of record NC_136060.1, read on the forward strand.
CATGAAGCACTGGTATGATCAGAAGGCTACTATGCCTGAGTATACTCCAGGACAGTTGGTGTTGGTGTTGAAGCCTGCGGCTCTGCAGGCCCTCTAACACAAGTGGTTTGGGCTATATCCAATCTTAGAAAAGAAGGGTAAGTTTACCTATATGGTCGACCTTGGCACCCCTGAGAACCCTCATAGGGTCTTGTATGTGAACAGATTGAAATCCCACTATGAGAGGGCAGATTGGTCCATTTTACTGGTCACTAATGAAGGAGTGGAGGAGGAAATTGAACCAGTGCCTGACCTCTTCTCCAATAATGTGGAAAATGCGTCAGTGGAGGAGATTGTACACTCTCCCACATTGACAGAGCAGCAGCACAGAGACTGCAAGCAGGCCCTGGAACAGTTTGCTGGCCTGATCTCTTTGACCCCATGGATAACAGAGTGGTGTGTGCACCACATTGACACTGGTGACAACCTACCTGTCAAACATAAACTGTACAGGTTGTATGACCATGTCAGACCCAGCATTACGGCTGAGGTAGCTAAGATTCTGGAGTTTGGGATAATTGAAACATATTAAAGTCCATGGGGTAGTCCAGTGGTGCTGGTATCCAAACCTAATCACCAGGGAACCAAAATAGTTCAGGTGCTGTGTGGACTACAAAGGACTGAATGCAGTCACAAAGACCGATACTCACTGGGCCTGGGTGGAGTTAGTTGCCCAAAAAACTCCACGGAATTTGGTGGAGTTCAGCGAGTTGGCATAGTAAAAATATGTGCTAATGCTATGATCATTGAATGCGGGGTGAATGCACAATCTTAGCCCCGTTGATAACATTTGCCACTAGAGGGCACTGCACACTTGAAATACAATGAACTTACTTAACACATACAATGCTGATTGGTAAACTAACTTGAGTCAACCTAGTCCCAAAAACTCTTTAGGGTGTGTTACCTTAAACCCTATCCCACTGGTGTATGAAATGCGTACAGACAGTAATACACAGAAAAATAATACACTGGGCACCATGCATATAGTCATCCTGATAAAAATAACATGGTGTGCATGGTCTGGGGAGACAATGCAGACAAGGGACAAAATCATCTGGCTGTGACAGGGAAAGTCCCCACCAAGTAGGCACCAGAGAGCAAGACGCAAGCCCTGTTCTGCTGATGCACCAGCTGTGCTGGTGCCCCGCCTCAGCTTTCTCCAATTGCTAACAGGGGAGCAAGGCAGATAGAGCAAACAGGAGAACAAAACATTTAAAATACTCACTCACTGCCTTCCTTGCACTGATTGCATCTGCGGCTAGCAGGACAAAAAACAACGGGGCCCTCAGGAGGGCAGCGGCAGCCTGCATTGTGCTCGGTGTGTGCTGTGCAGAAGCCCGGCATAGCAGATGTTGTGCTGTAGTCTGTCTTCTCATTCTGCATGCTCCGGTCTGCTTTTCCAGTCCTCCCCTGCTGCTGCCACCACAGAGCCAGAACATCCGCTTCCCAGCCCTGATACTGCAGGGGGGCGGTGGGGTCGATCTTCAGCCTTGCCCAATCAAATTAAAACATGCTAAATGGCAGTAAGCGTTTCACTTTCGCTGCCAATAAAAAGAATTATTACCGCTCAGGCTTAATGCTCTCCCTTTACCTGGAGCTAATGAGGTCATTGACAGGTCAGGGGCTGCCAAATACCTGAGTAGTTTTGTTTTGACTTCAAGCCACTGGTAGATTGCCCTAACAGAGGGAGCAAAGAAGAGGTCAGCCTTCTCCACACCAGAGGGACATTATCAGTTCAAGTTAATGCCCTTTAGCTTAAAGAATGCACCTGCCACCTTCCGGAGGTTGGTGAGTAGGGTCTTGTCTGGTTTAGATCATTTCAGTGCAGCGTAACGGGATGATATAGCTGTATGCAGTTGTATGCAGTTCTACCTGGGTGGACCACTTAAGCCATTTATTAGAAGTTCTTTAGGGCATGAAGCTATTAAGGGCATGAAGCTATTAAGGTATGTAAGTGCAAAATAGGGAAGAGTTTGGTCATGCTCCTGGGCCACCTAGTATTTGGAGTTAAAGTACAGCCTCTTCAGGCCAAGATTCAAACTATTTTGGACGATACAACTCCTGTTACCCAGACTCAGGTAAGGGCATTCTTTGGACTGGCTGGGTACTATAGAAGGTTCAAAATTATGGAACCATTGTGGGGCCACTAACAGAACTGGCTTCTATGAAGAGAACCAAAGAGTGTTGGATTTATTTTGGAGCTGTAAAAGCTGCTATGTGTTCAGCAGCACTGCTGCTGACCCCTGACTATACAAAGGAATTAGTGGTTCAGACAGATGCTTCAGAACAAGGGATTGGGGCATTGTTGTCACAGTTAAATAAACAGATCCTTGATCAGACAGTTGCCTTTATAACCCAACAACTTCTTCCCAGAGAGCATAGATGGAATGTCATTGAGAGTCAGGCTTTTGCTGTGGTTTGTTCTCTGAAAAAACTGAGCCAATAATTTTTGGGGACTCGTTTTCACGTTCAAACGGCCCATCAGCCTCTCGGATGGCTCAAGCAGATCAGAGGAAAGAATCCCAAGCTGTTAAGGTGGTCCATTGCCCTACAGGGAGTGGACTTTATGTTGAAACACAAACCCGGGGTTGCCCATGCAAATGCTGATGGATTTTCCAGGTTTTTCCACTTAGCCGATGAGGACTACCAGAATGTAGGTTAGAAACCAATCACCTTTTGTTTGGGTGGGGGCTATGTTGCAAAGTCATCCTTGTGATCTGGGCACACCCCAGTATTTGCTGACTGGTACTGGTGGTAACTGACTATGACTGTCCCTGGTCTCTGCCTAACCACTACCAGGGCCAGTGCTATACTGAAAACACACTTAGAATACAGTGAAAACACCTACATACACTAGGGTACACTATAGGTTAGGGTACCCCTATGATTGGCATGACCTCCCCTACAATGCCCTGGTACATATTAGTAAAGGGTGATTAAAACTACCTTTAAGTGCATGTTTTGACTGCTGAGGCCTGACATCAGTTTAAAAGCAGTCCTGTGTTGTAGGACTGCTTTTAACATGTATATTGTGCTGAGACTCGACTTTGGTGTTTGGGACACTTACAAATAAATAAACTACATATTTTGGCATATTAGGTACCCCCGGGTCTGCCCTAGGTGTCCCAGGCATTTATAAAGAGGACCCTTATAAAATACGTTTTATATGCCTTGGGTTTAGTGAAATGGCACATTTTGCCTCCCACATTGTAATAAAGTGATTCCAAAAATCGACTTTTGTGCGAGGAGCACTGCATAGTGACAATCTGCAATATTTGTTCATATTCAGAACCCTTAACATCTCTCCTAGCTGTTCCAGGGGTGAGGGGTTCTGTCGATATAGACAGGGTCCTTATGAAGAATGTTTTATAAGCCCTGAATTTTGGAGAAATTACCCAGTAAATTTTCCCCATTGCAGATCGCCATCCACATAGGTTAACATGGCAAGACGTTATCAACTAATATTTCCCGCCAGCAGAATCATAAAAATTGCATTAAAGGGCATACTAGAATGGCATTGATCAATCCAACTATTTGCTTTTGTTGATTTTTTCCTAAAATTTACAGACAAAAATGTATGACTTTCTTGTCTGTAAGATAATAATCAGCCATTCAGTGCTCTGTCCTGACTGGTCAGAGTTGAGTGGATCAGCCAGGCTGCTTTGATGAGGTGAGAAATGCAAAGCAAACAATTGATGGTAAGAATGCAGAACAATGTCATACATTCACTCCAGTACAGAGATCTGGGCCTAAATCCATGTTTTTTTTGCTCCTCATGCCATGGATTCAACCCAGATCTGTGACTGGGGGTAAGTGTCTGAAAAGTTTCAGCACTACATCCATCATCTCCTTTTATTTGCTTTGTTTGCCCTAAGTTGGCAGGGTATGCTCAGACGTGGGTCCCTTGCTCACTTTGCCACTGGATTCAAACTAGCCTGGTTGATGAGAGATGTTACCCTGAAACCAGTCCCAAGGATGCTTGTTTTCCGGTTCAGGGAAGACCTGGCGTGACAGTTCGGGCTATACTGTTTCCGTGAGGCACAGGGTCAAGACTGATTTGTATATAGCTGGGTCTGACCTGAGGTGGCGAATTGCGCTAAAGAACAATGATGGATTCAACCCAGATTTGTGACTGGGGGTGAGTGTCTGAAATGTTTCAGCACTCCATCCATCATCTTGTGTTTGATTTGATGAGGTGATAATAAGCAGTCTTGGGGTGGAGGAGTCATTCTGAGAGGACAGGGGTCTGCTGCGGAGAAATGCCAGAGCAAGGAGGAGAGTCTGTGAACAATAATCTTTGATAGAAGGAGGAGACAGGCAGGATAATCCATTTTAATTTACACACCTACTCTTTTAACCCAGCCCGAAGGCCGGCTTACAGAAGGAATGTGCAGATGACAGGGGGAGGGGAATATGGAGATGAGCCATCCTGGAGGGTTGGTGTAGCCAGCTCCTGCCTCCTGGTTGAGACTTCAGCCATATTGAATTTTAGAGAAATAGTGCTTTTTGGGAGACGATTGTGCTTCACTTTGGAGGAAATGGTGATGCTCTGGGTTGTTTTCTTGCACCTCATTGTGCTGGAGTGCCCTCCTGTGTGACCCCAGAGAACAGTGAATAAGTATCTGAGAGGGGCAGTGCCTCTCAGATCTGCTGCTTGGAACAAGAGGAAGAATAAAGGTCCATGATGAGACGTTTAGTTTGTACCAACCAGGCCCTGCACTCTGACTGATTGTGCCTGCTGCACAATCTGGAACTACAGCCCTGTGGAACTAACTTGCTTCAAAAGAACTAAAGAGTGGTCTCCCTGTAAGCTACAGGTTAACAGAGCTCACCTGGACCATCTCCACCAAATACTCCCAGCCTGGAGTGCTACCAGTGGATTTCTATGGGTTTTGTCCAAGTGGATTTTGGTAATTGAAGTCCCAAACTTTCAAAGACCATCTTGGAACTTCCAGATCCTTGAAGAAAGTTTTGGAGACTTGGGACCCTCAAAGGAACTTCAGGTAGAAGTTTCAGAAGTTTAAAGAACGTTGGAGCAACTTTGGAAAAAAGCTATATAAGTGGGCCGACTCAGCCTGCTCAGTAAAGCCAGTGACACTTACCCGCAAGCTGGCCTGCCGTCCGAGTTCAACCCACTAAAATTCCCCCCAAGGACTGACTTCCAGAGTTTGACCGGGATATGGTGGAAACCCAAGATGGCCCTCACCAAATCCGAACTGGTGAAGAGCATTGAGGCACCTAGCGAGAGAAAAACTCTGTGAAAGTTTATAAGCCCAAAAGTACAGGAGGTGACCGGGACCAACCGCTAGAGTCAAGCCACCCACCTTCAACCACTAGCCGGCCTGAATCTCTGGTTCATCCTGCTGGAAAGCTCTGGAGGTTGGACTTCCAGAAGTTTGACCAGGAGTTCTTCGCAAGGCAAACCGGCGAACCCTCACTGAATCCAAACTGGCTAGGAGCTTCCAGGGACCCCAGGAAGAAAAGCTCCAGAAAAGTTTCTAAGTCAGAAGGTAAAAACTGAGAACGAGACCTACCGCAATGGGTAGCTGTGTAGGGCTCCATTGCGGTCGACCTGAAAGTTTGACTTTTTCCTAATCTAGCGCAACTTGATGTCCCAATGGCGCAATATGTTTATTTTGCTACATAGTTCTAAATATTCATATATTTTTAAAGATAAAAATATTTTCTATTTGTATAAATTGCCGATGTATTTTTTTTGTGTTTTGTGTCTTAGTTATTTACTAAATTGGTGTTTTTAAATGCTTTATATACCGGTCTTTTTTAATTTAAGCCTACCTGCTTGCAGCCAAACTACTAACTGGCAGATGCATCAAACAAAATAGCTCCCGGTAAAATAGCGAATCGGTAAAACAGGCCGTTACCGAACGCAAAACCTGAAAACCGAATGCATCAACCCCAACTCCTTAAAAAATGAAGAATCGCAAAATAAGCCCCGCGGTAAATTACTGAATCGCAAATTAGCCAATGGGTAATACACAGAAAGTAATCAGCCACCGGAAATACTGAATCGCTATTAACCCCTTCGATGCTCATGACGGAACGGTTCCGTCATGAGCGTCGGTTGAGCTGTGCTCATGACGGAACCGTTCCGTCATGAGCCCGTTGGCTCATTAGAACGTTCAACACAGCGCAGCAATCTGCGCCGTGCTGAAGGTGTTAAAAAATCGCAATGATATGCATCAAAACTTGCAAATAATGAAAATGCCCAAAATCGCTATTTTGCATGAGCATAATAAGGGGAATTTCAAACTGGAGGTAAAGTTGTTGGAAGGAAGAAAAAAAATAGACAGGTGCATACAATCAGAAACCCTTCAAATATGCCTCTGGAGACCCTGTATGTGTACCAAAATGGCTGCCCCGTACGTGCTTGCTAGGAGGAGGAGAATCAACGCTCTTGCACAGCGCAGGATGATGATCCAGGACAGGGTTTTCAGGGTGCGCATCACGTTGCAGGGCCAGACAGAGGAACTAATCTACGACAAGTACAGACTGAACCGGGCTATGATCATGAGCCTCATTGCTGACCTGGAACCACTACTGCAGCACCAGACCCATAGGACCAACGCCATTCCAGCCCATGTCCAGGTCCTGTGCAGCCTGCACCTGCTGGCGTCTGGAAGCTTCCAGGGGGTCACTGCAGAAGCCGTAGGTGTGTCGCAAAGCGCACTTTCACGCTTCTTCCACAAATTCCTAGATGCCATGCTGACATTGATACATCACCACATTACCTTCCCCACAACCCCACAGTAGTTGAACCGCACCAAACAGGAGTTCTACCAGGTGGCACAATCTCCCCATGAGATAGTGTTGACTGCACGCATGTCCCCATCTGTCCCCCCTCAGCCAACAAATACATCTTCCGCAACCGGAGGTCATATCATTCCATCAACGTGCAGGTCATATGCAATGCCAAGCACATCGTAATGGACATTGTAGCCCAATTTCCAGGAAGCACACACGACGCATACATATTCCGACACAGTGGTATCCACAGGCGTCTGATCAGCGGTGAATTTGGAGAGGGACACCTACTAGGTACATACTAATGCCTCATCATTAACTCCATCCTCACATATGTAATTGTATTCATGCTGCTAACCCTTTGCTCCCCACCCCGCAGGTGACAGCGCCAACACCTTGCGGGAATATCTCCTCACTCCCTACCTCAACCCAGCAACACCTCAGGAGCAGCGCTACAACACAGCACACATCAGCACCAGGAATGTGGTCGAGCGAACCTTTGGCATCCTCAAGAGTTGCTTCCGGATACTACACAAGACAGGAGGTGCCTTGCAGTATGACCCCGTGACCTGCTGCCGGATAATAGCGGTCTGTGCCATGCTGAACAACATTGCCACAAGAAGGGGGATACCAATAGTGGTGGACCGAGAGGATGACTTACATGCACAGTACCTCCCCCCCACAACACCAACAGGCACACGTACCTAACACAGCTGAGGGCCAAAGGAGGCAGACATACATCACACGACATCACTTCTGAGACAGGTAAGAATGAGCCATCACAACATGATCTTGTTTGCAAATGTTTAATGCACATGAGCACTTGTCAGGTGCATATAAATGAGACGCCAACATGACGCAGATTAAAAAAATAGGTGAGGATACATGTCCGTTGACATCACAGGAGTATCTTGTGATAGTGTAGGTGGCCCATGGTTACGTCACCTAGGCCAGGGAGCCAATGGAACATGCCTATTTGCGCTTCCCACGTACCCCCAGCCTCCTGTTGCGTGACTCCTCCACATCACCGCGATGTGTGTCAGTGGCTGTGGAGCTGCGTGCACTGCGCCTCCTCTCGCTGGCCTCCGGCAGAGAGACGCTGCTGATGCTTGAAGCAGCCTCACTCCCCTCCTCCACTCTCAAATTGCTGGCACCAAAAGTCCCAGACTGCAGATGCTCCACTGCAGTGGTCACTTTTTCCAAGGCCTTTGCCACATCTCCACAGTAATGGCCCACGTCGACCTACAGGGACACAGATCTGCGTGATAGTACAGCTGTGCCGTTGCACAGCTTTGTGATGGCCCTAATGGAGGTATTGGAACGGAGCATGTTCGGCCAATGCCTCCTGCGCTCACTCTGTTGCCCTGCTATGACAGCACGTGTGAGATCCTGCAGGCACAGTTTCATGTCTCTGTTACCCTCAGCAATTGCTGTGGTCATCTCACGCACAACGTCAGTCATGGTGCCAATTGTGTTTGCCAATTTTGATATGTTAATGTTGATAGCACCCATGTGTCTCCCCTGCAGGTGCTGAACCCGCAGCATCCTTGTCTCAACCACACCGTAGCCGTGTGTTGGATCCTCAGATCTCTCTGCAGCTCTACCCAGGGACCTGCCCCGTTGTTGGACTCGGACACGTGTTGGTGCTTGAGCTGGCGGAGTGACAACTGACTGCCATGGAACATTTGTGGCTGCTGGCCTCTGCTCCATCTCCATCACCTGCAAGGAGGGTACATTTGTCCTGCGGCTTGGTGGTGTTGTCCGATGTGGTGGTGGTGGTGGTGGTGTTGTACGCGGTGGTGGTGATGGTGATGGTGTTGGTGGTGTCGTGGGTTGACGTCCCTGCGGAGTCTCAGCATCGGTCACTGCTGGGGTTTCAGAGATTATGAGGCGTCCGCTGTCATCTGAATCCAGGGGTGATGCATCTGTGTGTGAAACAGTGTATCGTTATTATTTTGTCTGGATGTATCTGTGTTGCATACTTTCATCTACATAAAGGACATATTTGGACTGAAAATTGACCCTGTGCTGCTGGTCTCATTTCATTAACATTAGGGATCAGACATGCACACTTTCATGATATGACTACAACTCCCATGATACAACACTCTGGTGAGGGTATATGAGTTAGGCACGGCTATATGTGCACTGTGTTTGGCCTGGGGGAATGGGCAGGGGTAGACAACACGCTGTGTATCTGCACTGGCATGCATCTTACCTTGTTCTCCTGCCGTAGCGCCGGAGGTGTCCAATTGGGTGACCCCCCAACAGCTTCAGGCTCAATGGTACCCTCAACGAGGTCCTCGAGGGCTGTGTTCGGTGTGACGGTTGATGTTCCCCCTCCTGTGCCAGCTGCATCCTTCACCCTTTCTGCAATCCTCTCCTTTGCCCTTTTCCTGCGGTCATACCACCTCTTTTTCAGATAGTCTATGCTGCGATGGGTGACTCCTACAGCATTTACCCTCTCCTTGATGCACAGCCAGATCTTGCGCTTCTCTGCCTTAGGCACCTTTAGGGACAGCTTGCCAAACAGCCTGTCATGTTTGCTGCTCACCCCCTCGATGAGTAGTTCAAGTTCTTTGTCAGAAAACTTTCGCTTCCTCTTCCTGGGCGTGTCCTTGTCCTGGGGGGCATCCTTCTCCATCCTGGAATGCAGTGCAATAGCTGGTTTGTGCTGTCACTGTATCTTTACTCAGCTCCTGTGCTCTGCCTCCTCCTCTGAGCTCCTCAGGGCACTGAATGAAGCATGGGCTGTGTTACTTCCTGGTTGTGATATCATCAACCTGCTTCCCGATGTGACTTTTTTTTGCAAATTCGCTAATACCAAAATCGCAAATACTGATTCGGTATTTGCTATTCTTTGTTTTGAAGTCTTGCAATCGTGGTTTCGGATTTATTTTGCGATTTTTTTCGATTCAGTATTTAATACCTAATCTGTTGATGCATCGCGGTATGCGAGTCCTTATTTGCGATTCCTTATTTTTCGCAAATAAGGACTTAAGGGATGAGCATGTGAATAATTTTCTAAGACCTAAACTGAGCCTTAGACTGCGTTAGTGACCTTTTTGCCAGTGGTAGATACATATTTACTTCTACAATAAGCCCCTTTCCAACAATCTTGTACTAGTTTTTCTTTTCTTTTCAGAAAAACCATTCCAAGATGGATATCACAGTTGCATACTCCCTCACTGCAAAATGTTGGAATTGTTTTTCTTTTGCTTTAGGAAAACTTTTAAAGATGGCTGTCATGCAAGTGCACACATATGGGGTGACCATCTCTAAATATTTTCTCTTGAAACGAAAGTAAAACCATTCCAGATAATCAGCGTATATTTGTGCATGTTCACAGTAGCCCTCTTCAATTGTTATTTTTTTTAGGAAAAGTCGTATTTAGATATCCAGTGGTTATGTGTGCAGATATGGTAGCTATCTGAAAAAAGCATTGTTCAAGCCAACCGGTGTCACAGACAAGACCTATTGGGTTTGGAGTGTTTGTTCAAATAAGAATTTTCAGCAAACTGTTGAACTGTTTTTGCTAATCAAAATAGCCACCAGCATTAGCTGCTTCTCTGTGGGATTTCAAATCATCTTAGTTCTTAGGATATGTTTTCCTGTTAAAACACAATATCCACTCTCTTGCAGCAGCAAATGTTCTGCTTTTGAAAGTATGATGGCGCAAATGCTCACATTTTTGGAACTTGCACAAAAATAATGTCCTTTGGATACCTAGAGATCAGTTGAATTAAGAGACATGTTTCTCCCTACTTCCCTTCAGGGTGGCAGCCAGAAGTGCATCCCCCATCTGGACCTGCTGGTTCTCCAGCAAAGGTCACCTGGATTCACTGAGTCTTGTGAATCAGCAAGAGGTCAGCTTTACTGACAATGAGATAGCATTCAGACATTTCACAGGTTGAAAGGATTACTCTGATGGTATTCTTCTTCTTGTCTTTTCTAAGTTCCAGAAGTGTTCTAACATGTAACTGTTGTCCTTTATAGGTGGAACTCACTGGTGCTTGGTGTCTGTCACCTCTTTGCTCTCTATTTTACAGAGTGAAGCACCTAAAAGTATGTGTGAATTCTCTTTTCAATAACATGTCTTGGATTTCACTTTTTACATCCTGATTTTGAGATGGTAAGTTGCTCTGTGTGAGAGCATTTCTCTGTCAAGTGTCTAATTATGTGACCAGGCTTGTCAACATATTGACATCTCTGAGGTCTTTACAGGTCTTTTATCCAGGTTCATCTCAGCCATGCCCTCCTTCTCCAAGGTGTGACAATTATCAGAGTTCTGGCTTTTGATTAAAGCCACTTTGTCCACTCTTTTACTTGTGTTGTTACTCCCTAGGTTTTAATCACAGCCTTAGTGCCCTATTTTCTCAAAGGGCTTCAGGCAGGACACACGCTTGGTCCTAAGCAAGGCTGACAGTTGTTACTTTACTCACTAGCACATCTCACATTTAAGTGAGACCTTCTATAAATTTCCCTTCATCAGCTACACACAGAGTACAACCTAATCCAGCATTAATATAATAATTCTTTTGTCACATTTCAAAGCTACTAATCGTATATATGGACATAGATATTTGAATGTACTCACGGTACAATCTTGCATGCAATGCATTATCGGTAGGGTGGATTTATCATATCTACTGCAGGGTGCAGTACCATATGTGGCGAAAAGAGGTCACATGGGACCTCTTTTGGTCACATATGGTACCACACCCTGCAACATGGCTAGGTAAAAACCATTGCCATTTATAATGCCAATAACTTCAGCTTTGCAAGATACAGTACCGTATGTGGCCAAAAGAGGTCCCATTGGACTTCTTTTGACCACATATGGTACTGCACCCTGCGACATGGCTAGATAAAAAACATTGGCATCTATAATGCCAATAACTCCAACTTCAACAAATGCAAGACCGATTGCATTGTCAATTTATTTATTTATTTATTTATTTAAGAAGCTTATAAAGCGCACAGCTGCCCCCATGAAGGGGGTGTCCCGGCGCTAACTGATTGCATACTGGAAGAGGAAAACTGCTCACAGGTGGTGAACAGCCAAGTTTTGAGTTTGTGTCGGAACAACGGCTCCGACTCAATGAACCTCAGGTCCAATGGAAGGCTGTTCCAGAGTTTAGCTGTAATCACTCCGAACGCTCTGCCCCCGCTCCTGGCACGGTGAAATCTAGGTACCACCAATAGGCGAAGGCTGTTTGATCTCAACGTTCTGACAGATAGAGAGAGTTTAAGTCTCTTTTTCAGATAGACCGGACCAGTCCCGTTGAGAGCACGGAAGGCCAGGATCAGAGCTTTGAACTGGATACGGTGGGAGATGGGAAGCCAGTGGAGTTTTTTCCGGTATGAAGATACCGAGTGGCGATGCAACGTTTTGTATAATTTATAGCCGCTCAATAAGGTAAAGGGGGGCGCCTGCATAAAGACTGTTGGCATAATCTAAATGCGAAGTGATCAGGGCATAAACAATGGTCTTGCGGGAATCCAGAGGGAGGTAGGGAAAGATCTTCCTGATCATGCGAAGTTTGCCAAAGCAGGCTGAAGAAACCTTACTGATCTGGGATTTGCAAGACAGGGCAGGGTCAAATTGGAAACCCAGGTTGCGAGCAGTCTGGGCTGGGATCGGAGGGGGATTCAATACTGTTGGCCACCACAAGGTACTGGGAAGTGCCGTTTTTTGGTTAAAAAATAAAACCTCGGTTTTGTCGGTATTTAAGACTAGATGGTTGGAAGCCATCCAGGAGCAAATGTTGCTCAGGCAGTTGCAAAAATTGGAAAAATTGGTGTCAGAGTGATCCCTAAATGAAAACACAAGCTGAGTATCGTCAGCATAAGAGATCACTCTGACCCCCCAAGAGTCCACCACCCTAGCCAGAGGGCTTAAATAGACATTAAAAAATAAAGGGCTCAGGGCAGAGCCCAGAGGCACTCCACACAGAAGAGGTTTACCCTCTGATTCGAAGGGCCTAAGAAATACCTTCTGTGTCCGCCCAGTAAGGAATGATCTGATCCAAGTCAGAGTCGTACCCCAATTTCCGACTGGCGTAGGCGGTCCAGAAGTATTTAGTGGGACACAGTGTCGAAAGCGGTGGACAGGTCGAGGAGGACCAACATGGCCTCCTCGCCCCTGTCCACACACTCACGAATAGTCTCTGACACCTCTAAAAGCGCGGTCTCAGTACTGTAGCCGGTTCTGAATCCCGACTGCGAGTCATGGAGCAACTGGCCGGCTTCCAAATAGAGAGCCAGTTGTTGTTGAGCCGCCTTTTCCAGGATCTTGGGCTGGTTTGGGCAGAAGGGAGATCGGGCGGTAGTTGCAGAATTGTGAAGAATCTGCGTCCGGTTTTTTCAGGATAGGGACCAGCATAGCCTGTTTCCAAGCCAGGGGAAATTGACCAGAGCTAAGCGAGGAATTCCAATAGGTCTCGCATTTGTAAAGTTAGAGCTGTTGGCATTGAAAATGACAATGTTTTTTACTTTTGCTTTTTTTTTACTGTTGACAATAGTGCTATGCAAATATAATAACTCCCTCCACAGCAAATAAAAAAAAAGTAAAAAAAACATTGTTATTTGCAAAAACCAACGGCGCTAACTTTAACAAGAGTGAGACCTATTGCATTGCAAATGCTTGTTAATCTATGTTATATAGTATTATGCCACGCAGTGGCAGGCGTCTTGCTGCAGCAGAGTTGGAGAATTTCCTTTCATGCTATTGGCACAGTTTTGTGCACAGAACAGTGGGCATACAAAACGTCAAATACGCCATGTATTGTTTTTAAACTGATTACCAAGTTTAGGTAAAAATGAACATGCAGTGAGAGCAGACTGGCAGCCTTTCACTTCTCAGATGTTCAAAAGACTAGCCATCTAGGCCCGTTCCAATTTAAAAATTCCATGGAGAACATTCGAAAAAGATGGACTCCTGCAGTATTCTTCACAGAAATGCAACTTTGGGCACTTTTATTTTCTTAGCTGTGCAGCTTCCATTTGGGAAACATCAAGTTACCTAAATGATAGCCTACACACTTTCCTCGTTGTATGGGATTTTTTTCTCTCTGACTCACAAGGCTCTGTGTGATAAGCCTTTATTTGTGTTGGTTTTTTAAGTCCTGTGGAATCTCCTGGGAACTTTCTTTCATGCTTTGCTGTTTTTAAGTTGCATGAGATCTCAGCTGAGTGTTTCTGTTCTCTTTGCCCGTACTCTTTCTGTGTCAGAGGCTACACGTTACATGTTTCCCCCCAGAAATGTTGGTGTGCACAGATGGAGTAGTTTTTGGTAGACTGTCCGCCGTCACTGCTGCCGGTACATCACAGAAGCATATTTGCATTTTTTGTGATTTTTGTAAAGCGCTAATACTGTGTCTCAATAACTTAATGGCACTTCAAAGAATGTGGCGAAATTGGGAGGGCACTTATTGATTACTTGGTACATGAAGCAATAAACCCACTTATAGCTTTGGTGATAATGGTGCAGAGTAATCAGTAAACTCCACTTTTGTTGAGTCTTTATTGCGTGTTTTCAGATAAAAGAATTTACTTATATGTCACGAGGTGGATTTGTCACCAAAAACAAATACTTTCTCTTTCTGTATCTTTTTGTGCCTTCTTTTTCGTGGTGAGGCCGGACGCTGGGTTTAGTTACTACCGTGGCAATGATAAATGCACCCAAGCAAAACATTAACAGGGTTGGTGATCAAAAGAAGCTATATTTATTGCTACACTTCCATACTTACCTTACGAGTGCCCTTCTGAACAGAATCCGCCATTAAGCGTTCGCTATAATGCCTGCACATGCACGTCACGACTACTTTCAGAGAACATCTCCGTAATATTAACAGGTAATTGGCATCATAAATTTCTAGCTCGTTAATGAATCATGATTGCTTCCTGTTTCAGAACAGATGTTCCATATTAGTAGAAAAGCGGAAGGCAATGTCATTGTCCAATTCAAGGGACCAAAACATGAAGACATCTTTAGTGCAGACAGCAGCTTTCAGAGATGTAGTAACATATGAACAGTTTGTGAATATACATATATATATATCCACTCCACTTCCCAAGTGCTTCACTGCACAGGCCAGGGTCACGGACACGAAAGTAGTTGAAACCAGATTTTTATTTTAAGTGCTGGAAAACGTGCATGCCTCAGACGCGTTTCAGACACTGGGCTGTGTCCTTGTTCACTTCAAACAAACAGGCAGTAGGGCGTACGTTTAAAACCCACATTTGGCGCCAAACAGTTATGTCATTGCAGTTATGTCATTTTGACAATGTAAAAATACTTGCTATGGCGTTTCAGTAGTTCATTGCCCTAACATCTCATCCAATTGTTATACACGTCTACATTTTACAGAACATGATTGGCGATCATAATATTTCTGTATTTAATCATAAAACTGGACTTCAAATTAAGTATATACATATATGTCGACATTGCGCATAATCTGGAACCACAGCGAAATACAATGAAAGACACTGCAATGAATATGCAGTGTATCTATTAAAGCGCAGTGTGCGAACCTATATATGAAAGAAGAAGGCTATTGGGCACTAGTGATCCTGCGCATGTGTATAATTATGTGAGTATCCAGAGCAGGGCCAATAGAACTGTTAGAAAGTAAATCTATGAGCCTGACGTGAATCTGGGGTGAGATGTTGAGGGTGCACACAATTTGATACAAATATCCAGATCAAAAACAAAATTCATAATTCATAGTACAAATACATGTTGGCGAACACGATCAGATAATTACCAAACTTCATTCATTACATAAACCGTTCCTCCGTCTACTCGCTGTGGATATCTTATTGTGGTAATCCTACTACTATTATTAAGAGGCCCTGAGTGGGGAACATCTATAGGGGCATCATAGAGATAAAAAAAGGTTCACCTACGTCATGTGTTAATAGATCCAATTATGTGTGTGTGTACAACCTTCCATTCATAGGGCTGCCATCATAATATGACCATGTCTATGCTAGAGATATATTCCCAAGGTGTTCCTTAAGTTACATGAATAATTGCTCGATTCATGTCAAACTACTGTCAAAAATGGAATATACAAAAAATCCATACTGTGCTACGGGATTTAATATATACAATATAAATGTGGCAGCAGGACCCGTGTATAGAAATAACTATTAAAATCATTTCTATGATCAAGATTCTATCCGGAGGAGGGGATGGTATGTCATTAAAGGAATCAACAACCACCTGCTTCTTTTAATGTATAATGGCATCCTAGAAAGAATCTCTCATAGGGATGCTGCAGGATAACTAAGTGTTGTCTATAAGAAATTGTACAAATCTTCCCCTAAATTAAGCCCCATTGGGGACTTACTGTCAAGCTCTACTATGTACCTTGACTCCAATTGTCGTAAGGTTTTCTCTCTGTTGCCTCCCCTACAGTTAGGTGCCACCGCATCTATGACAAAATATTTTAAACAATTCAGATTGTTGTCATGGAAGATTTTGAAATGGCGGGCCACGGGGTAAGCTTGGTCGGAATTTACAATCGCTCTTAGATGTTGTAATACCCGGACATGGGCTTGTAATTTCGTGCTACCCGCGTAATGGAGGTTGCAGCTACATTTAAGGACATATACTGCAAAGTCAGTACAGCAAGTATAATGGGCTTTCAAGGCAATGGCTTTGTCTGAAAAGGGGGTTGTGTATGTCGTGGTATTAATTCCAAATTTACACGCTCGGCTGGAGCTGCATTTAAAAAACCTTTACGTGGTGTTAACCAATTGTCTACGCTAACAGTCTCCGGACTATTTTTAACCAAATCATTGCGCATAGAATATGCGCGCCTGAAGGTGACTGTAGGAGTGGTAGGGATAAGCTCTTTAAGGATAGGATCAGTGAGGATGATGGGCCATTCCCTTTTGATGATGTTTTTAATCAGGTTGGCCTGTTTGCTATAGCCTGTGATTAACCTGATCTCATCTTTTCTGTCCATGTGTTGGTTTTCCTTACTATCATCCGCTACCTGGTCTTTCCTGTTGGGGTCCAGAAGGATGCTTCCATTTAGAGCATTAGCCTTTCTCATGGCTGCTTCTTATCGACCATGGGTATATCCTCTGTTTTCCAGTCGTCTCATGGCCTCCAATTGGTGGTATATATATATATTACCTACTGGCGGTCGCCAGTAGGTATATATAGTTAGGATTTTTTCTCTATGGGTTTTTTGAAAATTCTATGTCTAATAACTTTGGCGTTTGTGGACGGAATTGGCTGAAATTTTCAGGAAAATGGCACATTTTGTTTCTGAGCAGCCCCTGAAAATTGGGGGGGGGGGGGGTTCGTCCAGGGGGGGTCGAGAAAAAAGGGGGGTCCCAAAACGTGTTTTTAACATTGAGTTTTCCATAGGGCGGTTGGCCTCACTTTTAGCCCGAACGGCTGAATCGATTTGCACGAAACTTGGCAAAATTGTAGGGACTGGTAGCCCGATGTGCCTTTTGTAGGTCTCAATATATGTGCTACAGTGGATTTTGAGAAATTAACGTTTAAAAAAGATATATATCTGTAACAGCGGACCGGGCAGCGCTCCAGGACGCGTACTTTTCGCGCAACGGAGCTTTGTGAAGCGAAGCTGATTGGTTCTCCGGCGTCTGTCAACATTCCAAACAGTCCGTAGCGGCCGCCATCTTGTCTCTCGGTAGGATCGAGAGACAAGAGGAGGCCAAAGCGAAGGGGCAAATGACCATAAGGGGGAATAGTAGATCCTCGCTGACCCCCTAGGTTTGATGTGGAGGTTTTAAAAGGGCCCCGCGGGGCAAAAAAAATAAAATAATAATAATAATCGAACGGCTGAATGGATTTGCACGAAACTTGGCAAAATTGTAGGGACTGGTAGCCCGATGTGCCTTTGCTAGGTCTCAATATATGTGCTTCAGTGGATTTTGAGAAATTAACGTTCAAAAAAAGATATATATCTGTAACAGCGCACCGCTTCGCGTACTTTTCGCGTTACGGAGCTTTGAGAAGCGAAGCTGATTGGCTCTCCGGTGTCTGTAAACATTCCAAACAGTCCGTAGCGGCCGCCATCTTGTCTCTCGGTAGGATCGAGAGACAAGAGGAGGCCAAAGCGAAGGGGCAAATGACCATAAGGGGGCATAGTAGATCCTCGCTGACCCCCTAGGTTTGATGTGGAGGTTTTAAAAGGGCCCCGCGGGGCAAAAAAAAAAATAATAATAATAATCGAACGGCTGAATGGATTTGCACGAAACTTGGTAAAATATTAGGGACTGGTAGCCCGATGTGCCTTTGCTAGGTCTCAATATATGTGCTTCAGTGCATTTTGAGAAATTAACGTTCAAAAACAAGATATATATCTGTAACAGCGCTCCGCTTCGCGGAGATAAAATTATATCTGTA
This sequence comes from Lissotriton helveticus, assembly GCF_964261635.1. Lineage (NCBI taxonomy): Eukaryota > Metazoa > Chordata > Amphibia > Caudata > Salamandridae > Lissotriton > Lissotriton helveticus. The sequence goes on from NC_136060.1 coordinate 285,023,318, forward strand.
TTACCTAGCTGTTGCTAACACCAGTTAGCGACGGCTAGTAGGAGATAGCGACCATCTTGGGCCCCACTTTGCATGTGAGTGATATTTATCACTAATGACATGCAAAGTGGGCATGCCAAGATGTTAGCGACTGGAAACAGTCGCTAACATCGCTATCTCCTATTATCAACTTTTGGAAATATTCGAGATAAGCGCGAATATCTCCAAAAAGTAACAGCTGCCCTGAGCAGTTCTTAGCCATGTTATCCAATGGGAGGTGGATAACATGGCTAAGAGCATTAGCTCGGTAATGCATGAATATCGCTGAGTTTTCAGCGATATTAATGCATTGCGGTCGTTTTTTATCGTATTTGCGATAAACCTTGATAATAGCAAGGCTTATCTGCGATAATTTCTGACGGTAAAAAAATCTTTGCAATGCATCGTTAGGGATAAATATCGCTTAACTTTGGTAATATGCCCCAACGTCTGTTAACGTTCGATTCGAAGGAAATCAGGAAGTGTTGAAAAACATTGTCTGCGCCATCTTGTCTTTTTTCAAATGCCACACTTTTGTCGTGCACGGCAGCCATTTTAGATGCCTTGACCAGACCCACTCTGTGCACGCTGTCGATCCTTAGCATGGCTCCCCACCCTCGCAAGCATCTCACCCAGGCAGTGGTCACCCCCGCTCTCTGTCTTATGCATGGGTAATAAACCTCCCCCCATCTGCGCTGCTCTTCCCTGAGAATCACACCCTGTGCCCGCCCGACACCTCCCTTTCGCCCTATTCACTACCGCACCCTCTGACACTCCTTTTCCTCTGTGTCCGATTGTCCAGGCCGGTCCTAGGCTATCAGCTAGCCCTGCAGATGTAGTTTATGGCCACAGCTGTAAAGAATCACCCCTCTTCAAAGGAGTTATAGTAGATCAAGGCCCACACTCGATGAGATCCGTCACAGCAGAAGCGTTGCTATTATCTGAAAACCATCCTGTATTGTGATTGGGGAGGGGACCGAGCGTGAAGCGGAAGATTCCAGGGATGACTCTTTGTACATCAAAGTTTTTACAATTATGTGTCACATTAAAAATATATAGCACTCCGACAAAGTAGTAAGATTATAAAACTTTAATAATTTATAAATATATACAAGAAAATAAAAATAGTAATAACATATAAACATTTTTAGGGAAAAACAACGAAGTAGCGGTCGGCTGTGCGAATAGTCCCAACGCAGCACAACGTCCAGATTTCCGGCGTGGGGCGTCGCGGGGGGTGGGTCATCAGTAGCAAACTGTTGTGCGAATAGTTCCAAGGCAGCAGAACGCGCCGAAATCTAGATGACACGAAAGTGATGTCTAGTAAGTTGCCACCCAGCAAATAACGGCGTGGGGCGTCGCGGGGGGTGGGTCATCAGTAGCAAACTGTTGTGCGAATAGTTCCAAGGCAGCAGAACGATGGCACCAAGGTGATGTCCAGTAAGTTGCCGCACTGGTTTTGGTATCCTACAATGCTGCTCCGAATAACGGCGTGGGGCGCCCCGGGGGAGGCGGCGTGAACGGGCCTCTCCAGGTGGAGTGTCATCTGTTGTAGTGGGGCGCCCCTTTACCGTTTCAGTTGCCATTCCGTCCGTTTTTGGTCCACTGTGTCAAAAGCCGCAATTCAGCTGAGTTGCGCCCACTCTTGCGGTGCAGCGATAGGCGGCTGTCACAGGACTCTCAAAATGGCGGCAGGCTCTTTCATTTTTGGGCCTGGTCCACTGAAATGGCCCTGGGACACCTTGGAAATCGGACGCTTGTCTGCTAGGTCTTGGACCCCATTCTCGAAAGCGTCCCCTCCGCCTTGAGAATTCATCAAAAGTTTTGGGGGCCCCGACTCCTGCAGGCTTCTGGTGGGGAGCGGCTGCCATGATTGCTCGCGGAATGACCACGACGGAGCTACGAGATGGTGGTGCTCTCATGCTGACGCCAGTTTAGTCTGAAACATCCAGAAACAAGGTGGGGCTTTCATCGTTTGGGAAAAAAAAAAGTTTTCATCCAATGAAAAGTGTTGTTTTTAGGTCATATGATCAAGCCTTCCATCATTAGGAAACCAAAAGTAAAATGAACCAATGAAAAGTTTTATAAACAAGTCACATGACCTGTTATGCGGCATAGGGTATAAAATGCGGAGAAAATACGTTGGCACGTGAGGCGGCGTCAGTAGCGGACCGATGTGCGAATAGGCCGAAGGCAATACAACGCGCCAAGATCCGGATGGCACCGAGGTGGTGTCCAGCAAGTTGCAGCACTGGTGTGGCCATCCTACAATGCTGAAAGTCGGCGTGGGGCGCCCCGTTGGCCTGTGAGTTTGCGTCAGTAGCAGACCGATGTGCGAATAGGCCGAAGGCAGCACAACGCGCCAAGATCCGGATGGCACCGAGGTGGTGTCTAGTAAGTTGCCGCACTGGTGTGGCCATCCAACAATGCTGAAAGTCGGCGTGGGGCGCCCCGTTGGCCTGTGAGTTTGCGTCAGTAGCGGACCGATGTGCGAATAGGCCGAAGGCAGCACAACGCGCCAAGATCCGGATGGCACCGAGGTGGTGTCTAGTAAGTTGCCGCACTGGTGTGGCCATCCTACAATGCTGAAAGTCAGCGTGGGGCGCCCCGTTGGCCTGTGAGATGGCGTCAGTAGCGGACCGATGTGTGAATGGGGCCGAAGGCAGTGCAACAATATTTTCGGAATAGAAGACACCACTAGGCGCTGAGATGCCAAGATCCGGATGGCACCGAGGTGGTGTGTAGCAAGTTGCCGCACTGGTGTGGCCATCCTACAATGCTGAAAGTCGGCGTGGGGCGCCCCGTTGGCCTGTGAGTTTGCGTCAGTAGCGGACCAATGTGCGAATGGGGCCAAAGGCAGCGCAACAATAGTTTCTGACTGACACCACAAGGCGCTGAGATGCCAAGATCCGGATGGCACCGAGGTGGTGTCATAGTTGAGAGTTCTGAGCAGCGGTTGTAACACTGTCTGAAGCTTATTTGCAGCTGCTGCAGCTTCACTACGCGTCAAGATCCGGATGGCACCGAGGTGGTGTCTAGCAAGTTGTGGCACTGGTGTGGCCATCGTACAATGGTAAAAGTCGGCGTGGGGCGCCCTGTTGGCCTGTGAGATGGTGTCAGTAGCGGACTGATGTGCGAATGGGGCCAAAGGCAGCGCAACAATATTTTCTGACTGACACCACAAGGCGCTGAGATGCCAAGATCCGGATGGCACCGAGGTGATGTCTAAGTTGCGGACTGATGTGCGAATGGGGCCAAAGGCAGCGTAACAATATTTTTTGTATGGAAGATACCACTAGGCGTTGAGATGCCAAGATTCGGATGGCACCGAGGTGATGTCTAGCAAGTTGCTGTACTGGTGTGGTCATCCTACAATGCTGAAACTCGGCGTGGGTCGCCCCATTAGCCTGTGAGATGGCGTCAGTAGCGGACCGATGTGCGAATAGGCCGAAGGCAGCACAACGCGCCAAGATCCGGATGTCACCGTGGTGGTTTCATAGTTGAGAGGCACTTCATCTGCAGTGGGGCGCCGAGATCCGGATGGCACCGAGGTGATGTCTAGCAAGTTGCTGTACTGGTGTGGTCATTCTACAATGCTGAAAGTCGGCGTGGGGCGCCCCATTAGCCTGTGAGATGGCGTCAGTAGCGGACTGATGTGCGAATGGGGCCAAAGGCAGCGCAACAATATTTTCTGAAGAGAAGACACCAAAAGGTGCTGACATTCCAAGATCCGGATGGCACCGAGGTGGTGTCTAGCAAGCTATGCAGTTGAGTTGTGTGCGCACTTGCGGCGAATAGGTCGAAGGCAGCATAACAATGTTTTCTGAATAGAAGACACCACAAGGCGTTGAGATTCGGTTACCACCGAGGTGATGTCTAGCAAGTTGCCGCACTGGTGTGGCCATCCTACAATACTGCTCCGAATAACGGCGTGGGGTGCCCGAAGGGGGGGGAGCCGGCGTGAATGGGCCTTCCTAGGTGGAGGCTCGTCTGCTGTAGTGGGGCGCCCCTTTACCGTTTCAGTTGCCATTCAGCTGAGTTTCGGCTGCTCTTGATGCTACAGCGACAGGCGGCTGCAAGAGGACTCTCAAAATGGCGGCCTGTTCTTTGGATTTGGGCCTGGTCCACTAAAATGGCCCTGGCACACCTTAGAACTCGGACGCTTGATTTTTTTTTCCTTTCCTGTACATGCAAAAAAAGGTAAATGCCCGGTACGTTACACGCTTCATCTGCCACGATGAACTCTCCAGAGGAACCGAAAAAAAATATAGTTGTGGTAACTATACCATGCATCGTCATATGGAGAGGTGGCACCAATTAATTATAGTGCTGCATAAAAGAGAGATTTGGAGGAGAACCCCTGACCTGCTAGTACATTCATCAAAGAAGTGGCACTGAGAGCTTCAGAGGCAAGGGAAACGGTCCCAAATATTTAGAAGAACTTTGGAAAGATTAAAATGACATGTTTAGATTGTGGCAAATTAATTTCATGGGGACAGATGAGTGTTACTCTAATAAATACAGCATATGAACATCATCATAGTCGATGGTTGGTAGAGACATTTTGACTATATCCTGGACCTGCCCGTCCTCGCCCAAAATGGCGCCGGAATAAATGGGACTCGTAACTCCTTGTTGTGTACTGGTTGCAGAACCTTGAAATCACGAGATACGTATGCAGTTTTGAAGCACATGGCGGGCGGGGACGAGAATTGATTGAATATTTCGACATCCCTATTGATATTAAGTTCTGATGTGTTATTGATTACTGTACTGTTCAAAGTTCGAATTAACGTCACCCATGGTACTTGCCCGCAAATGTATATCTAGATAATTTTATTGTAACTGGCCCTGTCGTATTTTAATTATAAAATGTATGTCCACCGATTCCGTAACTGTTAGACACCTTAGTTCTTGCAACCTAATGGCCCGCCCGTTACGTTCCTCTACAGTGTAAATGTCTATTCATCATATACGATTACAGTTTGCTCCGTGGCAGGCCCACGTGGTTATAGGCTCGTATTTGTATAATGAAATTTTCACAATAAAGGTTTTTAAAAGAAAACATGGTAGTAGTATATACATTGGTAAAGTTTTTAATAATAGTGACTGTTTTAGAATCATTAAAAGGCAAGTGAAATAAAGCAGACCAATTACATGAAGGGTAAAAGGTATAATACGAAGGAACGCAGTAAAGATAAATGGTCAAGGGCTGTTGTGTTTTCTATTCCTGCAACATAAAGTGATCGATAAGAATCTCATATTCAGGCGTATCGGCGACTAAGACAGCAGGTCGACCCTCTTTTGCTCAACGGCTCCGTCATGGGACGAAGAAACGCTCTTTTTCTCGAAAAAAGAATATATTTTACTTGCAGGACAGTTGTAAAATTTCCGGGAAAGTACATTAGCCTGGAACATTATAACATATATTTAAGAAAAAATAATGTTCGGAAGTAATGAAAAGCGTAATTTTTAGGTCATATGACCAAGCCTTTCATCATTACAATAAGAAAAGTAAAATGAACCAATGAAAAGTTTTATTAACAAGTCACATGACTTGTTATGCTTACGTTACGCGCTGCGCGCCCCGGATGACTTCCGGATGCGCTAACGCGGCGCGTCATATGACGCATTACGTGACAACGCAGTTACAGAATATAGTCAAAATGTCTCCACCAACCAGCGGTCGGAACACAACCCCTTTCAGCAGGCTAAATAGTTCTGTTAAATGACAACAGAAGGGACAGGCAACAAGAACCATCAGTCAAAGAGGGGAGGGCTAGTTCTTCTCTACCGGGTTACATTGGGGCGCTACCGGAACTGATCGAATTGGTAGTCTACAGTGTTTCTGGATGTTTCAGACTGAAGCTGGGGTTAGCATGAGAGCAGCACCATTTCGTAGCTCCGTCGTGGCCATTCCGCAACCAATCATGGCAGCCGCTCTTTATCGTTATTTTGGGCGGGGTGGGTGGCGGAGCCGAGCTGTTTTGCAGCCATCATTGTGTGGAGTTCAGTTCATCTCACTAGTTTTGTATTTGTCATGAGGGGTTGTTCCTAATGTTTCTATTTTAGCGAGGTCAAAAAGAGATCCCATTAGTGGCCTACTGATTTTGCTCGATTCCTTTTCTTTTTTTTACACGATTTTTCGTTATCTGCAAAGACTAAACAGAGTATTGCGACTCTGTGTTTGTTTGTAAATAGAGAATGAACCAAAGAGAACTAATTCTAAAACAGTAAATACTTGGATAACAATCAATCAAATGGAGAGAGAAGCAGGCACGACGGATTACAATGGGGGCAAAGGCCTGCGTTAACTACCTTTCACTATCTGCAAAGAGAGAGTACTCCTAATAGAAATGAGGGGGGGGGCACCATTCAAAGCAGATCAGTGTGCATAAACACGAAAATGTTTTCACTTACCACGTACTTGACATTCGACAGCTTATGATATTTGCTATTAAAAAACCATTGAAATTCACTGAAAAAACCATAGGTTATAGACCATATATAGTTAGGAATTAGCATTTACAAAACCTTGAAAATTCACTGAAAAAAACATAGGTTATAGACCATATATAGTTAGGAATTAGCATTTAAAAAACCTTATTTTACTCACACAAAACCATTGAAATTCCATATATAGTTAGTTGCACTAACTATATATCGCGCACCCGCAATCCACTGCTGATCATGTCACATATTACATCATTCATGACATGGTCAGTGACATCACTGATGACATCACTGATGACATCTCAAATGACATCACTGATGACATCACTGATGACATCTCAAATGACATCACTGATGACATCTCATTTGACATTACTGATCACATCACTGATGACATCATTCATGTGATAATACGATGAACCTCTTCAGACTCTAATATAACCTTAGATACACTCAGTGTAAACAGACACTCATAGACTGTCACTCATCCATGGAGTTACTCAGACACTTAGTCAGTCATGCAAAGAATCAATCACACCTCCATTTCCTCAACTATACAGTTATACACACCTTACTTATTCAAACATGTACTAAAACATATTTACTCACTTATACAATCCTGGATACAAGTTCACAATGATCCATACAGCCACTCACACATTCACTGGCTCTTATGCACAGTTATTTATATATGTCAACTCTCACATGTACTGTGTTTTACATATGTACTTACTTTGACATGTAGCACTGAGATATCCATTCACTCACCAATACACTCATGCACACAGTCAACCGCCCATACAGCTGTTTCCACATGCACTTTTGAACCCATACATCTAGTCAATCAACTGCTCACAAATCTATGCAGAGAGTCATACACCTCCCAGCCACCCAGACACACACTCAGTCTCCCATACAAATGCTTGGGCAACCAATCAATAACCCATACAGTTAATCATATAGCTAATGATCAACACATGCAGCAGTTTACAGAACAACAGACATAATGATGCACAAATTAAGACAGTTTAGTCACTAACCCATGCACTCAGTGAGACACATTTAATCAGTCACTCATACAGTCAGCCATGCCTCTACTAAATCCTTCATCAAGACACTTATACATCCACTCATTCTTCAATATGTAAGACATATTTTAACTTTACAGAATTATACAGTCACTGGATGTAGTCATCAGTGATGTCATCAGTGATGTCATTTGAGATGTCATCAGTGATGTCATCAGTGATGTCACTGACCATGTCATGAATGATGTAATATGTGACATGATCAGCAGTGGATTGCGGGTGCGCGATATATAGTTAGTGCAACTAACTATATATGGAATTTCAATGGTTTTGTGTGAGTAAAATAAGGTTTTTTAAATGCTAATTCCTAACTATATATGGTCTATAACCTATGGTTTTTTCAGTGAATTTTCAAGGTTTTGTAAATGCTAATTCCTAACTATATATGGTCTATAACCTATGGTTTTTTCAGTGAATATATATATATATATATATATTCACTGAAAAAACCATAGGTTATAGACCATATATAGTTAGGAATTAGCATTTACAAAACCTTATTTTACTCACACAAAACCATTGAAATTCGCATATATAGTTAGTTGCACTAACTATATATCGCGCACCCGCAATCCACTGCTGATCATGTCACATATTACATCATTCATGATATGGTCAGTGACATCACTGATGACATCACTGATGACATCTCAAATGACATCACTGATGACATCACTGATGATATCTCAAATGACATCACTGATGACATCTCAAATGACATCACTGATGACATCACTGATGACATCTCATTTGACATTACTGATCACATCACTGATGACATCATTCATGTGATAATACGATGAACCTCTTCAGACTCTAATATAACCTTAGATACACTCAGTGTAAACAGACACTCACAGACTGTCACTCATCCATGGAGTTACTCACACACCTAGTCAGTCATGCAAAGAATCAATCACACCTCCATTTCCTCAACTATACAGTTATACACACCTTACTTATTCAAACATATACTAACACATATTTACTCTCTTATACAATCCCTGATACAAGTTCACAATGATCCATACAGCCACTCACACATTCACTGGCTCTTATGCACAGTTATTTATATATGTCAACTCTCACATGTACTGTGTTTTACATATGTACTTACTTTGACATGTAGCACTGAGATATCCATTCACTCACCAATACACTCATGCACACAGTCAACCGCCCATACAGCTGTGTCCACATGCACTTTTGAACCCATACATATAGTGAATCAACTGCTCACACATCTATGCACAGAGTCATACACCTCCCAGCCACCCACAAACTCACTCAGTCTCCCATAAAAATACTTGGGCAACCAATCAATAACCCATATAGTTACTCATATAGCTACGGATCAACACATGCAGCAGTTTACAGAACAACAGACATAATGATGCACAAATTAAGACAGTTTAGTCACTAACCCATGCACTCAGTGAGACACATTTAATCACTCACTCATACAGTCAGTCATGCACCTACTAAATCCTTCATCCAGACACTTATACATCCACTCATACTTCAATATGTAAGACATATTTTAACTTTACAGAAACATACAGTCACTGGATGTTGTCATCAGTGATGTCATCAGTGATGTCATTTGAGATGTCATCAGTGATGTCATCAGTGATGTCACTGACCATATCATGAATGATGTAATATGTGACATGATCAGCAGTGGATTGCGGGTGCGCGATATATAGTTAGTGCAACTAACTATATATGCGAATTTCAATGGTTTTGTGTGAGTAAAATAAGGTTTTGTAAATGCTAATTCCTAACTATATATGGTCTATAACCTATGTTTTTTTCAGTGAATTTCAATGGTTTTTTAATAGCAAATATCAAAAGCTGTAAAATGTATTCTTCTTTTAAAGGAAAAATATATTTTATATGTATTTAATATAATTTTTTTATGTATATACATTTTTTGAGGGAACGAATTTATCAACTATCATGCTGAAGAAGAGTGTGGGGAAAAGAAAACAAAGAGGAGGACTAAGAGGAAAGAACAATCAGTTCAAAAATACAATTGCTTTAAAGCATGAAGTACTTTTCCACACATTTACATTTAAATAACCCATATTAGAACATACAAAATATCTACAGAGGACACGGTGTACATTGAATTTTAGACTCTTCATTGGTACCTACATGTTGGTACTTACATCACCCACACAACACAACAGCTCTATTCAGAGCTACCCTACCTCAAAGCACTCTAAAATATTATTTTACTATTTCCCTTGGTTTTCCCCTTGTTACGCTTTCCGGAACGCTACCCGGTACGCGGACCGGGCGCTAACCGTGCGAAAATTTGAAAAAAAAAGTTGGTTTTTTTTACATTTATGGGCCTCCTCAGCCACCCTCAGAAAACCTAGGGGGTCAGGATATGTCTCCCGTGCCCCCTTATACCTATTCCCAACATTGTTTATCCTCCATCTTGTGACTAAATTCGTCCGAAACACAAGATGGCGGACTCCCGTTACGCTACCGGTGAGCTACCCGGTTTTGTACCGGGTAGCGCTTTCACCGCGAAAAATCGAGAAAAAAATTATTTTATTTGTTTGCCCCGCGGGGCCCTTTAATAGCCCCCACATCAATCCTAGGGGGTCAGGAGGGGTCTACCTTGCCCCCTTTCATTCATTTCCCCCTTCGTTTATTTCCACCTCTTGTCTCTCGATCCTACCGAGAGACAAGATGGCGGCCGCTCCGGACTGTTTAGAATGTTGACAGTCACCGGAGAGCCAATCCGCTTCTCCTCGCGAAGTTCCGTTACGCGTCTGGTACGCGAACCGGGGCGCTAACCGGGACGCTGTCACAGATATATATATTTTTTTGAACGTTAATTTCTCAAAATCCACTGGAGCACATATCTTGAGACCTAGCAAAGGCACATCGGGCAAACAGTCTCTACAATTTTGCCAAGTTTTATAGAAATCCGTTCAGCCGTTCGAGCTAAAAGTGAGTCCAACCGCCCTATGGAAAACTCAATGTTAAAAACACGTTTTGGGACCCCCCTTTTGTCTCGGCCCCCGCTTGACGAAACCCCCCCAAACTTTCAGGGGACGCTCAGAAACAAAATGTGCCATTTTCCTGAAAATTTCAGCCAATTCCGTCCATCAACGCCAAAGTTATTCAACATAGAATTTTCAGAAATCCCTATTCAAAAAAATCCTAACTATATATAACTACTGGCGACCAAAAGTAGGTAATATATATATATATATATATAACATTTCTATGGCAAAATGAAACCCCTCATTTTGTTCCTTTTCACATTAAATGTATTAAGTGTTACCACTTTATTCCAATCAAGATGACTTCAGGTGTGCCATACTTTTGTCATAAGTAAGACTGTTAGCGTTCTAGTTGTTCTTTAGAACACTCTGGGACATTCTGTCATTGGGCTATAGTTGGGCTACATCTGGCTGATATTTGGGCTATATTTGGGCTCTTTCTTCTCTGGTGGCCATCTTGGGAGACTGCATATCAGAATTCTTTTAATGAAATAAGAGGATTTGAGAAGTCACTCAAAATGTGCCCTAATTTTTCTTTCTTCAGCACTAATCATAATTTCTATGGCAAAATGAACCCCCTCATTTTGTTCCTTTGCAAATTAAATGTTTTAAGTGTTAACACTTTATTCCAATCAAGATGACTTCAGGTGTGCCATACTTTTGTCATAAGTAAGACTGTTAACGTTCTAGTTGTTCTTTAGAACACTCTGGGACATTCTGTCATTGGGCTATAGTTGGGCTACATCTGGCTGATATTTGGGCTATATTTGGGCTCTTTCGTCTCTGGTGGCCATCTTGGGAGACTGCATATCAGAATTCTTTTAATGAAATATAAGAGGATTTGAGAAGTCACTCAAAATGTGCCCTAATTTTTCTTTCTTCAGCACTAATCATAATTTCTATGGCAAAATGAACCCCCTCATTTTGTTCCTTTGCAAATTAAATGTTTTAAGTGTTAACACTTTATTCCAATCAAGATGACTTCAGGTGTGCCATACTTTTGTCATAAGTAAGACTGTTAGCGCTCTAGTTGTTCTTTAGAACACTCTGGGGCATTCTGTCACTGGGCTATAGTTGGGCTACATCTGGCTGATATTTGGGCTACATTTGTTTTTTTTTGTCTCTGGTGGCCATCTTTGGGCTACATTGGGCTACATTGGGCTACATGGGGCTACATTTGGTCTCTAACATATATATAGCCCAATGTAGCCCAATATATATTTTTCAAAGTTAATTTTCGTAAAAACCACTGGAGCATATATCTTGAGACATAGGAAAGGCACATCGGGCTACCAGTCCCTACAATTTTGCCAAGTTTTGTGGAAATTCATTCAGCCGTTCGAGTTAAAAGTGAGTCCAACCGCCCTATGGAAAACTCAATGTTAAAAACACGTTTTGGGACCCCCCTTTTTTCTCGGCCCCCGCTTGACGAAACCCCCCCAAACTTTCAGGGGACGCTCAGAAACAAAATGTGCCATTTTCCTGAAAATTTCAGCCAATTCCGTCCATCAACGCCAAAGTTATTCAACATAGAATTTTCAGAAATCCCTATTCAAAAAAAATCCTAACTATATATACCTACTGGCGACCGCCAGTAGGTAATATATATATATATATATATATATATATATATATATATATATATATATATATATATATATATATATATATTCACAGAAAAAACCATAGGTTATAGACCATATATAGTTAGGAATTAGCATTTACAAAACCTTGAAAATTCACTGAAAAAACCATAGGTTATAGACCATATATAGTTAGGAAATAGCATTTAGAAAACCTTATTTTACTCACACAAAACCATTGAAATTCCATATATAGTTAGTTGCACTAACTATATATCGCGCACCTGCAATCCACTGCTGATGATGTCACATATTACATCATTCATGACATGGTCAGTGACATCACTGATGACATCACTGATGACATCTCAAATGACATCACTGATGACATCACTGATGACATCTCATTTGACATTACTGATCACATCACTGATGACATCATTCATGTGATGATACAATGAACCTCTTCAGACTCTAATATAACCTTAGATACACTCAGTGTAAACAGACACTCACAGACTGTCACTCATCCATGGAGTTACTCACACACCTAGTCAGTCTTGCAAAGAATCAATCACACCTCGATTTCCTCAACTATATAGTTATACACACCTTACTTATTGGAACATATAATAACACATATTTACTCTGTTATACAATCCCTGATACAAGTTCACAATAATCCATACAGCCACTCACACATTCACTGGCTCTTATGCACAGTTATTTATATATGTCAACTATCACATGTACTGTGTTTTACATATGTACTTACTTTGACATGTAGCACTGAGATATCCATTCACTCACCAATACACTCATGCACACAGTCAACCGCCCATACAGATGTTTCCACATGCACTTTTCAACCCATACATCTAGTGAATCAACTGCTCACACATCTATGCACAGAGTCATACACCTCCCAGACACCCACACACACACTCAGTCTCCCATACAAATACTTGGGCAACTAATCAATAACCCATATAGTTAGTCATATAGCTAATGATCAACACATGCATCAGATTACAAAACAACAGACACAATGATGCACAATTTAAAACAGTTTAGTCACTAACCCATGCACTCAGTGAGACACATTTAATCACTCACTTATACAGTCAGTCATGCACCTACTAAATCCTTCATCCAGACACTTATACATCCACTCATTCTTCAATATGTAAGACATATTTTAACTTTACAGAAGCATACAGTCACTGGATGTTGTCATCAGTGATGTCATCAGTGATGTCATTTGAGATGTCATCAGTGATGTCATCAGTGATGTCACTGACCATGTCATGAATGATGTAATATGTGACATCATCAGCAGTGGATTGCAGGTGCGCGATATATAGTTAGTGCAACTAACTATATATGGAATTTCAATGGTTTTGTGTGAGTAAAATAAGGTTTTCTAAATGCTATTTCCTAACTATATATGGTCTATAACCTATGGTTTTTTCAGTGAATTTTCAAGGTTTTGTAAATGCTAATTCCTAACTATATATGGTCTATAACCTATGGTTTTTTCTGTGAATTTCATTGGTTTTTTAACAGCTAATATCTGTAGCTGTAAAATGTATTCTTCTTTAAATCCAAAAATATATTTTATATGTTTATGAATAATTTTTTTTTAAAATATTTTTTTTTCTTCGTTCCCGCTTCGCGAATCGGGAAGCTTCCCGTTAGCTGACCTTGATGCCGCGAAATAGACCGCGAGCCGGTAAACGTTTCTTTACCGCAAGTGCCGCGTTAGAAAACAACATCGTGACGCCTCCCGTCCGCATGACGTTCCACGTTGTCGCTTGATACGTCATATGACGTGCTACGTTAGCAAACTGGTACGCGAAGCGAGTGCCAAAGCGCAGGTTTCTGGAAGCAAACCGGGAGGCCCTGCAAAGCGCTTAACGTAAACACAGCAAGTCATGTGACTTGGTAATAACACTTTTCATTGGTTCATTTCACTTTTGGTTTCCTAATGATGTAAGACTAGGTCATATAATCTAAAATGAACACTTTTGATTGGTTGAGAACTCTTGTTTTTCCCAAATGATGAAAATCCCTCCTTCTTTCCTCACTCTGACTTTCATCATTGTGAGAGAAAGACCCTTTGTGATCACTGAGCAATGGCTTCTTTAGTAGCTTCAGCTGGTGCTTCCCCACCACCTCCACCACATCCAAGGAAGAGTGGACCACCTGCTCAAGTTGTAATTCAACAAGAAGAAGAAGAAGAGGAACAGGAGGACGAGCACGAAGAGAGGCAGTTTTTGCCTGAGCAGCCCAAGACGTCTCACCGGAAAGAAAACTTCATTTGGCAATTTTTTAAAATTCCCAAAGGTCAGAAAAAAGTAAATGCAAGATACGTAACTTGCCTTATATGTCAAGATAGACTGTCCAGAGGGACCGACAAAAAATACAGTTTCGGAAACTACACAATGCATCGCCATATGACTAGGTGGCATCCTAACAACTACAGTGCTGCACAGTTTCGGAACGACCTAGATAATCTCCCTATTATGGCCAGAAGATCTGTTGTACCGGAAGTAACGGGACCAGAGGGCAGGGAGATGGTGCCAAATATACAAATGAGATTTGGTGAAGTAAAACACACCTGCGTATTTTGCGATGGATTCATTTCCTACGGAGAAAGAAGCATCACTCTGATCAACAGAGCTATTGACTATCATATGCAAGTTTGTCCGAAACGCCCAAAATAATAAATACTTCTTTTTTTTGTTTTGTTGCTCCTGTTGAGCCCTTTACAATGAATCGTTTTCATTGCCCCCTCCAAGAAAAACCCCAAAAAATATAAAACTGTTCCGAAAAATTCAAAAACAGTAAAAAAATTTTCAGAAAAATAAAAAAAAAAGTTCTTTTCAGAACTACCTCCCCGTTATTAAAAAATTGGTACAATATTTGGAACTGTGCCAACCTCTATTTCTCTTAGTTCGCTTCCTAGTTCGCTCGCTGGTACGCGAACTGGAAGCGAACCAAAAACAGTAAGTATAAGGGAAGGAAACACACACTTATGTTAAAAGAAAGACAGCTATAGGGGAGTAAACTAGAGATACTATTACCCATAATCCACTACTGATGATGTCACATATTACATCATTCATGACATGCTCAGTGACATCATCAGCAGAGGATTGCGGGTTTTTTGGCAACATGCCTTATCCACGGTTTAATAACGCTGCCTTTTGCTTTATATAAGTTTTCAAATTGTATGAAATATATACCAATAGGTCTTTATGAACCTTTAGGTAGTGCTTTTGTTCATGAGGTCTGGTCGCTTCCATACACATACAGATGTTTCAAAGATGATCAAGAAGTTTATCTGAATGGAGAGGAATGCACTGAGACGCCAGATCATTCACTAATGTGTAGGCACATACAGTTACACGATTCATGCAACAAACACCGACCAAATATGGCTTGCGTGTTGCAAGGCACGCCAGTTCCTGCTATCATCCCCACGTTCAAGTTGTTGGAAAATGGTAGTTATTTGATGCTCAATAATGAAGATTGTTCTGAGTTAATTAAAAAGTATTCCTTTTATCGTAACAGTAAGTGAACGGGTTATTTGCTGCAGAAATGTTCTATTTCCTCCCACACATGAACATAGGGAGTTTTCAATCTGGCCACAAATACCAACCTTGGGACACGTTTCAACGGCATGACAAGAATAAGAGCTCTTTTGTCTCAGAGAGAGGTGGCCTTGAGTTCGGCCCGTGAAACTTTCGTATTTCACATAGCGAACACCCGTACACAGGTTTGCCTTTCAATTTCAGCAACATGTTTCCGACTATCTTTAACCCATCCTCCACAAAATCCCTGGCACACTTTTTTAAAGTTGTTACCAGTGGTCTCGTGACTTCATTTGAGAAAATCTTTGGAGTCATCCCTGCTCCCTTTCATTCCATTTTCTCCACTCTGGTTCGTGGATTGCATTTTTACTTGCATTACCAGCGGACGCTCTTGTGCTTTTTTACATTTTTAAATATGGATGTCCCTCCTATGCAACCTCCGACCCTGCAGCTGCTGACACTGTTCCGCAATCGCATGCTAGAATATTATGGCACAATGCCGTTGGCGATATTAAGCACGGCATATGGATTATCTTTTCGGTTCTCCTACTTCACCTGTGTCCAGCCTGTATTTCACTGCCTGACCTGTGATTTCGATTGGGCCATTGATTTGTGTCTCTGCGGACCGGTTTCTCCTGACGTCGACTTTAATCAGCTGATGACTCCTATCATTACTCACGAGTTGATTTGTCCTGGCGAAAGGATTATGGCTGTGGCATTGATGCATGGACTACTTGGTCCCTGGAATTTACTGGCGGCAGCACAGTCTTTCTTGGAACACAGCTTTCTTGAAAACCCACCGAGCTGTCCTCTGATGGTGATAGAGGATCCGGTGCTGGGAGAGCACGTATGTTCTTTTCCGCTTTTAAATTGGATGGCTGAACTGTTTTCGGATGAAGACGGTGACTTCCTATTGGAGGCTGTTGCAGCTTATTTTGCATACACAGTTATGTCATAGACCTTTTTCATGTTTGATATGCTGAGTACTAGCATTTCATTGACAATTCATTGACTTATTTGTCAAGTTTTTATTATTTACCTTGCCTATTGGCTTAAGACTCGATAAAGTACTTGGCTGTTTTATTTTTCTTTAGCATTGAATTTTCCTAGTTTTTAATGCTTTACCTTGCGGACCGTCCACATATAAACTTGCAATCTGCTCTCATGAGATGGCACTTCTATTATCTTATTCAGTTCGTTTCCGGATCATGAGGAGGTGTCATCTAGGTCCTGGATATCTTTACACCGTGTTAAGTTAGCATGGGCTCATTACCGGTTTAAACGCCATTTTTCCTTTTTTGCAACTTCTGCACACGACACTTAGTTGTTGCTTTAGCTTTCCACCTAGTAGTTCATCGTGGTTTACATGAGAATAATATGTTATTGGTCTACTATCTGCTTTACTTGTTAAACTATATCTGTACAGCGAGTGCTAAAGTTTCAAGAACAACACGATACAGAATTGTTATGAGGTCTGATCTCCACGACTTCATACTCATAACATAAGTGCAACTTCTGCCAATTCTGGGCATGAGGCGGGTTTTATATTGCTTTGCCGAACACACATACACAACAGTTGATGCGGTTCACATGAAGAGAGAGCTGGTGTATGCTGATGTGATTCCTTCAAATCTAAGACACTAAAGTATGGACACGCCCTAAACCAACACAAAGAGACCTTCTTAGCAAATAATATAATATGTGTATTAGGGAGGGTGAGATATAAGCAGCCGCGGGCCGTGGAGGGAGTTACGATGGGGCAGGGAGGCGGGGAGGGGGAGAAGCAGGGTGGAGCCCTCTCTACCTTGCCCCTCCCCCTCCCCGCCTCCCTGCCCCACCGTAACTCCCTCCACGGCCCGCGGCTGCTTATAAGTGTTGCTAACTCTTATTCATTTACAGCATGTTAACATACTGTCACCATTCGCTTTTTATGTACTAGTAACTATGCTGGTAATTTTGCTACTGATAATATGTGTACTTGTATTCTCCACCCTGCTTCTCCCCCTCCCCGCCTCCCTGCCTCACCGTAACTCCCTCCACGGCCCGCGGCTGCTTATAAGTGTTGCTAACTCTTATTCATTTACAGCATGTTAACATACTATCACATTCACTTTTTATGTACTAGTAACTATGCTGGTAATTTTGCTACTGATAATATGTGTACTTTTATTATCTAAGGTACTACGCCTGAGAAGACGGCATTAGTAAATAAACATTTCAAATACACATGTGTTCTTCTTAACTCCATGTTCTGGTTTCTAAGAAATATATAACGACCGACTGTTCATGAGTTCCACGTATCCTGAGGTACTATAAGTTCATATTCTGGATTGTCTAAACATTGAGAGTTTGTTATATCCAATGTGACACTGTACCTAGCTTGCTAAATAGTTTTTGATTACTAACGTGAGTTTTGGGACACCCTAATTCGCCGAGGTTCCAATCCTCTGTCCACAGTTCTGTGTGAGAACAGAAACCCTGCGACAGGGGCACCCCCGACCCTTGCTGGAGCTTCATCACACTTGCGATACAACTCCAGCAATGCGCCACCTTTACGGCACAGATACATCACGCATCTGTGCTGTTTTTGCCCCATGATGCGTCGCATTGTAAATGCAGCACACCATAGGTGACGGAACAGCGGCACAGAATGACTAACACATCCCTGGTGATGCGCCAGTCATCATAAATCTATCCCTATGCTTCTTATCTTGTTAGAGATGAACCGCCATATGTATCATAAAAGTTATTTGCATTTCCTAAATAGCGAACTTTAAGGAATAAATAGCGATTCTTTACCATTCCTAGTTTGCGATGAGCTATTTGCTAATTAGCCGAATGTAGCCCAATGAAGCCCAATGTAGCCCAATGTAGCCCAAAGATGGCCGCCAGACACAGAAAAAAACAAATGTAGCCCAAATATCAGCCAGATGTAGCCCAACTATAGCCCAGTGACAGAATGACCAATCAGCTTCGCAAACCTCCGTTACGCGAAGCGGAGCGCTGTTACAGATATATATCTTTTTTTGAACGTTAATTTCTCAAAATCCACTGGAGCACATATATTGAGACCTAGCAAAGGCACATCGGGCTACCAGTCCCTAATATTTTGCCAAGTTTCGTGCAAATCCATTCAGCCGTTCAATTATTATTTTTATTATTTTTTTTTGCCCCGCGGGGCCCTTTTAAAACCTCCACATCAAACCTAGGGGGTCAGCGAGGATCTACTATGCCCCCTTATAGTTATTTCCCCCTTTGTTTTGACCTCCTCTTGTCTCTCGATCCTACCGAGAGACAAGATGGCGGCCGCTACGGACTGTTTGGAATGTTGACAGACGCCGGAGAACCAATCAGCTTCGCTTCACAAAGCTCCGTTGCGCGAAAAGTCCGCGAACCAGAGCGCTAACCGGTCCGCTGTTACAGATATATATCTTTTTTTAAACGTTAATTTCTCAAAATCCACTGGAGCACATATATTGAGACCTACAAAAGGCACATCGGGCTACCAGTCCCTACAATTTTGCCAAGTTTCGTGCAAATCCATTCAGCCGTTCGGGCTAAAAGTGAGGCCAACCGCCCTATGGAAAACTCAATGTTAAAAACACGTTTTGGGACCCCCCTTTTTTCTCGGCCCCCACTGGACGAACCCCCCCCCAAATTTTCAAGGGCTGCTCAGAAACAAAATGTGCCATTTTCCTGAAAATGTCAGCCGATTCCGTCCACAAACGCCAAAGTTATTAGACATAGAATTTTCAAAAAACCCATAGAGAAAAAATCCTAACTATATATACCTACTGGCGACCGCCAGTAGGTAATATATATATATATATATATATTACCTACTGGCGGTCGCCAGTAGGTATATATAGTTAGGATTTTTTCCCTATGGGATTTTTGAAAATTCTATGTCTAATAACTTTGGCGTTTGTGGACGGAATTGGCTGAAATTTTCAGGAAAATGGAACATTTTGTTTCTGAGCAGCCCCTGGAAATTTGGGGGGAGTTGGTCCAGGGGGGGCCGAGAAAAAAGGGGGGTCCCAAAACGTGTTTTTAACATTGAGTTTTCCATAGGGCGGTTAGCCTCACTTTTAGCCCGAACGGCTGAATGGATTTGCACGAAACTTGGCAAAATTGTAGGGACTGGTAGCCCGATGTGCCTTTTGTAGGTCTCAATATATGTGCTGCAGTGGATTTTGAGAAATTAACGTTCAAAAAAAGATATATATCTGTAAGCGCGGACCAGGCAGCGCCCCGGTTCGCGTACTTTTCGCGTAACGGAACTTCGCGTAGCGAAGCTGATTGGCTCTCCGGTGTCTGTCAACATTCTAAACAGTCCGGAGCGGCCGCCATCTTGTCTCTCGGTAGGATCGAGAGACAAGAGGAGGCCAAAACAAAGGGGGAAATAACTATAAGGGGGCATAGTAGATCCTCGCTGACCCCCTAGGTTTAATGTGGAGGTTTTAAAGAGGTCCCGCGGGGCAAAAAAAAAAAAAATTTTTTTTTTGTTTTTTTTCGTGGTTAGCGCCCGGTACGCGAACCGGGAAGCGTTCTGGGGAGCGTACTACAATGAAAAATGAATGATAGACTTTTCAAATGCTGTATGTTAATTGATTGTTGGTTTTGTTGATTATTTTTTTTTTTTTTTTTTTTTTAAGCATTTTTTATTGTGTTTCATAATTTATTAAACTTTCTAACATTTCATTGTCAGAAATTCATAATTATCATGGAATATACATTGTAGTCTCTGAGGTTATAAAATGTCCTCATTTGCAAGGAGGTTATCTACTGCTTGTACACATTGCAGTAGTTCTTGGTCCCAAGTTTCATCCATAAATTCAATCTCATTTGGATCAATGATTTCTGTGTTGGACTCTGGAAGGACAATTTCAAATGACATTTTTTGTTCACTTTCCATTTTCCCTGAAATTTGCATAAAAAAAATATATATTAGTAGAGGTAGGGCACTGTTGGGATTAATTTTAGATAGGCAGTTTTTAACAGTGAATTTATCTTTGGGCAGTGTATAGTATCAGAGTGGAAGTAGGAATATAAAAAAGTGTATCTAAATTTATAAGTACTACAGAGGGATAGTATATAACTAACAGAAAAAGTTTGCCATATTAACTTAAAGTGCACAATATACTTCAGTTTTAAAAATAACAACTTACCTTTAAAAAGAAGTTGAAGTTATTAATGAAAATCCTATTGAAATGTACACCAGGAAGTAGTAGTCAAAATGGCTGTGTTTCCTTCTCTTCCTTTATATATATTCGGGTACATAACCAATCAAATGTCAGGTAAAAAAAGTAGAAAATGAAAGTAACATTTTAATTGGTTGTCAATTCCAACACTTCAGATGTGTTTTGTGAAGTAATTTACCTCACGGTATTTAGAGAGGTCTACAGGCTAAATGGCTAAATGGAATTCCAATCAAATTTGTGAAAATGGTAGGGATTGGTATGTAGTATGAGCTAATCTATATTTGGTGAAATTGTCTCAAGTGGCTTTTGTGTGAACTACTTTCCCACCTTTTTTGATGGTGCGCTTCCCAGGGAGCGACCCGGTACGCGAACCGTTGAGCGCCCCGGTTCGCGGACCTTAAGCGTTCCGGGAGTCCACCATTTTGTGTTTCGGTCGAATTAAGATACAAGATGGAGGGCAATTAATGTTCGGAATGGGTAGAAGGGGGCACGGTAGAGTTATCTTGACCCCCTAGGTTTTCTGAGGGTGGCTGAGGAGGTTTATATGTGCGAAAAAAAAACATTTTTTTAAAAAATTTCGCGAGGTTAGCTCCCGGTACGCGTACCGGGTAGCGCCCCAGGGAGTGTACTTTGTTGAAAATTAGTGAAAAAAGTTAGAGTAAAATAATAATTGTGAGTGATTAGATGTAGGGTAGCTCTGAGAAGAGCTTTTGGGTTTATGGTACATTTAGGTACTTATAAGTAGGTACCAATGCACATTTTTAAATTCAGAGTGAAAATTCTGTTGCCCTCATCTGAGAAGTGAACTCCATCTCCTCTGTAGATATCTTGCATGTAGTAACGCAAGTTATTGTTGTACAGGGAGCCCATTCCATGGTCTCTCATGTAAGCTGAAACAGATTTGTTTACATGCTTCCTCGACTTCTCAATTTGTGGACAAAATTGGTTTGACCACCTCCATTTCTGTCTTTGGCATATATTTGAATATACCAAGGCAGTCTGAGGAAAAAGTGCCATTAATTGCTCAAAGGTGTCCTTTAAAAGCATTTCCAGACCTACACCAGTCAAAGTGCCCAAGTCATTACCTCCACAGTGCACAATTAACAGGTCAGGTTTTGGCAAATGCATAAAGGTTTTCACCAATGGTATCAATTGGTGACATTTTAATCCTCTGTGGCCAAACCACTTAATTTCCACATCTTGTAAATTGAGGTTAGGTAAATTCCTGCTTTCAACGTACCTTTGAGCCCAGTGAATATAACTATGACCAACAATCCAGACAGAAAACATGGTGAGAGAAGGTTCTCCTGCAGTCAGATGAAGTGTGGCAATGAAATGGCAGTTGAAAAAATGAGAGTTTGAAATGAAAAAAACTGTGGAGTTTCTGTGTTCATGAAGCAGTAACAGTGATTGGTGGATTTTGATTGATGAAAACAGAAAGTTAGGGTGTACAGATGTGTTGTTTGAGAGATGTATTTTGAGTGGTCAATAAAAAATCATTAAATGAAAGAAAGCACTGGATATGCAGGTGCACTGAGAGTTCAGAGTTCAATTGCAACATTGTTGTGTGAACTTGCAAACACCAGAGTTTCTCCAAGAGGTGGTTGCTATGGAAAATAGGCAGAAAGGGCAGAGGGGGAAGGGTTTTCATTTGAAAAAAAGTGAGGGAAGAGTTTTGATTGGGTGACATGAGAAATATGTGTGAAGAATTACAGCATTTCTGTGCTTTTGATAGCTGCAGACTCTGGAGTGCATACCTTTTGCTCTGCTGAAGACAAATTGGTGTGTTTCTTAGACTGTTTTCAAACTCAAAGTATTTGCTAAGGTGAGAAAATATTTCTTTATTTTAGATAGAGAATAGTGTGCTTTAAGGAGAAAATTATGATTTATGTGGCGCAAATTGCTTGTAAATATGCTCTCACATGTGCATGGAAAATTTTGATTTTGAATGTTTGTGTTACATAGCCATGTTAAAAGTGACCCAACCATGCTGGAAAGTCAATCAAAAAATGATTTCATGTGTTTTAATGACATTTTAAGTCATTTTCTCATGTGCAGTGTTTAGAAATTATGATTTGAAAATCGTTTTTGTGGAAAAGGAATTGTTTTTAAATTCATGACAAGGATATAATGGTGTATGGTTCTTTATAAGGCAATTGACTGTCCCTGATGTTATTTTTCTCATTTTAGTGTAAGACCTTTCTCTGTGGCGCAAATTGCTTGTAAATATGCTCTCACATGTGCATGGAAAATTTAGATTTTGAATGTTTGTGTTAAATAGCCATGTTAAAAGTGACCCAACCATGCTGGGAAGGCAATCAAAAAACGCTTTCATGTGTTTTAATGACATTTTAAGTCATTTTCCCATGTGCAGTGTTTAGAAATTATGATTTGAAAATCGTTTTTGGGGAAAAGGAATTGTTTATAAAATCATGACAAGGACATAATGGTGTATGGTTCTTTATAAGGCAATTGACTGTCCCTGATGTTATTTTTCTCATTTTAGTGTAAGACCTTTCTCTGTGGCGCAAATTGTGTGTAAATATGCTCTCACATGTGCATGGAAAATTTTAATTTTGAATGTTTGTGTTACATAGCCATGTTAAAAGTGACCCAACCATGCAGGAAAGCCAATCAAAAAACGCTTTCATGTGTTTCAATGACATTTTAAGTCATTTTCTCATGTGCAGTGTTTTGAAATTATGATTTGAAAATCGTTTTTGGGAAAAAGGAATTGTTTTTAAATTCATGAGAAGGACATAATGGTGTATGGTTCTTTATAAGGCAATTGACTGTCCCTGATGTTATTTTTCCCATTTTAATGTAAGACCTTTCTCTGTGGCGCAAATTGCTTGTAAATATGCTCCCACCTGTGCATGGAAAATTTTGATTTTGAATGTTTGTGTTACATAGCCATGTTAAAAGTGACCCTACCATGCAGGAAAGCCAATCAAAAAACGCTTTTATGTGTCTTAAGGACAATTTAAGTAATTTTCCCATGTGTAGTGTTTTGAAGTTATGATTTGAAAATCGTTGTTGAGGTAAAGGAATGTTGTTAAAATTTATGTGCGCCATATGCCCCCAAATTTCTTTTTTAGGGTTGCAGCAGGGTGTTCTTGAGACACCCCTGCACCTTTGGAATAAATTCCTAATTTGTGATGAGCAAATTGTTAATCGCAAATTGCACCTTCATTTATATGAGCCTCCTAGCCCATGGAAATGAATGGGTAATTTGCAATTAGCAATTTTCTCATCGCAAATTTGGAATGGTAAAGAATCGCTATTTATTCCTTAAAATTCGCTTTTTTGGAAATGCAAAATAGTTATATGATACATATGGCGGTTGATGTCTAACAAGATAAGAAGCTTAGGGATACATTTATGATGACTGGCGCAATGAAGTAGAAATCACTTACTTCATTGGTAGGCCTTTACATGAATTATCTCCTCTGTATTCTTCATCAAGCGTAACTTTAATCTGCAATCCTGAGTAGGCCTCACCTTAAACAAACCTCTGGATAGGCCACATCCTATTGTCATCCTGAATTAATCATTTAAAATGCTAGGGACAGATTTATGATAGGTGTATACCTCTTTTGTGCCACTTAGAAAACATTGTCCATGGGGAAATGACTTAAAATGTCCTTAAGACACATGAATGTGTTATTTTAAAACGTTTGCAATTTTTTTGGGTCACTTTCAACATGGCTGTGTGACTGAAACAGTCAAAATCTAAATTTGCAATGCACAGGTGGGAGCATATTTACAAGGAATGTGCTTCATGGGGAAAGGTCTTATAATGTAATATGGGAAAAATGACATTAGAGACACTGAAATGCCTTATAGAGAAGCATACACCATTATGTCCTTGTCATAAATTTGCAAACCATTACTTTTCCCCAAAAACGATTTTCAAATTATATTTTGAAAACACTGCACATGTGGAAATTACTTAAAATGTCAATAATTCAAAATTTGCGATTCCTTAAATGCAATGTATCAAAAAAAAATATGTAAAAAATGATATTAAGGATTTGGAAACTACCACCAACTTCTAGTTTGTGGTAATTTGCGAATTCTTTTCAAAAAGCATTTTTTTCAACAAAAAAAAAAGGTCCCATATGACGCCCATACATGCCATTAGGGCATGTAGGTGTGCCATGTGCTCTCAAATTTCTTTTTCAGGGGTGCAGCAGGGTGTTCTTGAGATACCCCTGCACGCTTGAAAAAAATCCTATTTTGTGATGAGCTAATTGCTAATCACAAATTGCAACCTTAATTCCTATGAGCCTCCTAGCCCATGGAAATGAATGGGTAATTTGCAATTAGCAATTTGCTCATTGCAAATTAGGAATAGTAAAGAATTGCTATTTATTCCTTAAAATTTGCTATTTAGGAAATGGAAAATAGTTTGATGGTACATATGGTGGTTCATCTGTAACAAGATGAGAAGCTTAGGGATACATTTATGATGACTGGTGCAATAAAGTGCACATTACTTACTTCATTGGTAGTCCTTTATATGTATTATCTCCTCTGTATTCTTCATCAAGCGTAACTTTAATCTGCAATCCTGAGTAGGCCTCACCTTAAACAAACCTCTGGATAGGACACACTTTATTGTCATCCTGGATTAATCATTTAAAATGCTAGGGATAGATTTATGATAGGTGTATGCCTTTTTTCTGCCACTGTGCGTCACTTTTATGATGCAGCGGTGGTGCAAAATATTTGCTATGAGGTGACAACATTAAAAATTGATGCATTTAGGCAGATATGTCATGGTGTAAAAAAAAAACGTACCACATAAAACCCAATCAGCAGTAATGCAAAAGATGCACCATGTCGCAACACAGGCCTCACTTGGGGCCATATGTATCAAGCTAATTAGCATTTGCAAAGATCAAAATTCTATGAATTTCGGCCTTTGCGAATGTTAATTAGACAAATGGTATGTATCAAACAACTTTGATGCAAAATAAGGAGTAGCAAAATTTGCTATTCCTTATTTTGCGATTACACTGAAGCATTTGTAAATTTTGTGACTACTTAAATGCAATGTATCAAACAAAAACTATGTAAAAAATGACATTAAGGATTTGGAAACTATTGTGGTAAATTAGTGGTAATTTGTGAATTCTTTTCAAAAAGCTTTTTTTCAAAAAAACAAAAGGTGCCATATGACGCCAACACATGCCCTTAGGGCATGTATGTGTGCCATATGCCCCCAAATTTGTTTTTCAGGGGTGCAGCAGGTGTTCTTGAGACACCCCTGCACCCTTGGAAAAATTCCTACTTTGTGATGAGCAAATTGCTAATCGCAAATTAAACCTTCATTCATATTAGCCTCCTAGGCCATGGAAATGAATGGGTAACTTGCAATTAGCAATTTGCTCATCGCAAATTAGGAATGGTAAAGAATCGCTATTTATTCCTTAAAATTCGCTATTTAGAAAATGTAAAATATTTTGATGATACATATGGCAGTTCATCTGTAACAAGATAAGAAGCTTAGGGATAGATTTATGATGAGTGGTGCATCACCAGGGATGTGACAGTCATCCTTCGCCACTGCTCCGCCACCCATGTTGTGCTGCATTTACAATGCGGCGCAGCATGGGGCACAAACGGCACAGATGCGTGACGCATCTGTGCCGTAAAGGTGGCGCATTGCTGGAGTTGTATCGCAAGTGCGATGCAGCTCCAGCAAGGCTCAGGGGTGCCCCATCTCCACAATGCTGCGTCAAGACCTATGCCAGCTTCAAGCAGGCGCAGGGTTTTGACGCAGCTTTCTCCTATCTGATTGTAAGTAGTGTGTTATGTTTTTGATCACTATTACTGATTTACTGTTTGATAATAATGTTTATTAACATTTTTTATTATATTTTTCCTCAGATTCAACTGCAGATCATTTCAAGATTTCAATATGCCTACAATACAAAGACAGATAAAGGCTGCAAAACGTCAAAGACAGCAGGAGAAAAAAAAAACGCAGCAGTCCTCTAACAAAAAGATTTCTCAAGCCACGAAGAAAGCACCGGATAAGAGCTCTAAATATTTCATAAGAAATATTTGTAATAAAAAAAATATTACTACAGAAAATGTTTCAGTCCATAACACGAGAAATAAATCAAATGGAAAGAAAAGGACAATGGAAAATGTTACTGCTAGAGCAAGAGATAAATCTGTGCATGATAGTAGAAGGAAACAACAGTTTAGGGAGATTCGTAAACGAATGTTCCGCAACAGGATAATTGGCAATTTGTTAAAAAATATTAAGAAAGGTCAACAGAAACTGTTTTTTTATGAGAGAAAAAAAAAAGTTGAGAAAGTTATTGATCAGGCATTTGAAATTAAACGTAAGTTATTTATTTTGATAATCAATAGAATTAGGAAGCTAAACAAGGCAATTTATGATTTCAAAAGAAATAGTAGATGGAAGAGAATAGTTAATCGTAGTAATTTTTGTGAAGTTTTTTCTGGAGAATGGATGCATAGTTCAAGCTGTGAGGCATTTTTTAATGAGGAGAGTTATTTCCAGGATAATGATTTGGTGCATGCAGTTGACACCAGTGGTCGTGCTTATGAAGTGAAAGATGGTTGTCCAGTTGAAAAAGAAAAACTTGTGACAACAGAGGCAGAAGAGGTGTTAGGTAATGAGGTTTTAGGAAGACGTGCTAAGGGTCCTGTGTACACCTGGAAGTGTAGTAGTATTTGCAGTGTGCGACAGGATTCCATCAATTTGCTTTGTGATTTTGTACGGTCATTTAACAAAAAAAGTTTGAAGCAGAAAATGAGGTTGTTGCAAGAATTAGATCCTTGCAGAGTAAGAGAAGTGACAGGTTTGCATGGTCATTCACTGGCTTGTCTTTCCAGGAGAGTATGCCAGAGTGTTTTTCATCATTTCAGGATGCTAGCAGTGCATCATAACAAAGTGAGGAAATTAGTTAGAATGTTGTATTATGCTAAGAGTCCAGCAATTATGCTGAAACAATTATGCGCTGCTCTTTTGCATGGTTCTGAAATAGATGTGAAGAATATATGTGAAGAAATTGAGTTTTGTTACTTTGGAAGTAAAGAGGAGAATGTTGAAATTGAGCAAGAAGTAGAGGGTCATTTGGAAGATAGTGTACATGTTTCCAGTACAGATAATTTCCAGAGGGAAATTGCGACGTTTGACATGAAATCAAGTGAGAGGCCTAATTTCACTTGTGTGTGTTGTCGACGCACTTATTATAAGAATCAGACTAAGTTAGTGGATTTATATGCAAAAAGTGAAAGGGAAAATAATAGTGAATGGAAGGATTTTGCAACATACTTGATGGTAGAAAATTGTTTTGATTTGGGATTGGATCAACGTGTGTGTACTTATTGTTGTAACAAATTAAAACAAAACCAGATGCCTGCTAGAGCAGTTCATAATAATCTGGAATTGGTTGAGATTCCTTCTGAATTGAAGGACTTAAATACTTATGAATCTATTTTGATTCAAAGTATCCATCCCTTTCAGGCTATTGTAAGAATGGAGCCAAAGACAGGGAAATTGCCTCCATCAGATTTACAGAGAGGATTAAAGGGAAGAGTTGTTTATTTGCCTCTAGATTTGAAGAAAAACATTAACACAATTGGAGTAGAAAAAGTGGAAGAGGAACCTCTGGTTATCTTAGTTAATGGGGTTCCGACAAAGAATAAGAAAATATGGCAAGATTTAGTAGATGTTAGGAAAGTTAAAAAGGCAACATTGTATTTGAAAAAAAATAATAAATACTATAAGAATGTATATGTTGCAGAAGAGGAAGTAAGTGAGGAAGAGGATAGCGATTTGTGTGCTGGTCAAATTGAGAAAGTAGAACCCTCTACTAGTGAGGAAATATATGAACATTATAGTGTTCATCCTTTGCATTCCAAGGAAGTCATGGGGAATGCTATTGAGTTGTTTCAAATGAAACAAGCCAAAGGGAGTCCCATTAGTGTTTGGGAGGAAAGTTTGGAAGCTCGGTGTTTCCCACAGCTTTTTCCAACAGGTCAGGGAGGAAGATATGATGAGCGACCTCATCAAATTCCTGCTTCTGAATACCGGACTTTGCGATTGTATGCAGGAGATGCTAGGTTTCGACAATGCATTCCCTATTTGTTTCATCTCCTGTTTGAAAGCGATCTATCTGGACTGTCATATGCAGTGAACCACATCTTGAAAAGTGGTATACACATGCAAAACATCTCGGCAAGTGACTTTATGGATAAAGTCAATGTCCAAGACAGTATTTTGGATTCTCACCTGATTAATCTCATGGCGTGTCAGCGTGGTACTAATGAGTACTGGTACCGTCGTCATGGTGATTTAAAATGTATGCTGAGGAACTTAGGTACTCCCACATGGTTCCTCACTCTGAGCTGTGCCGAGTATGGCTGGGAAGACTTACTTGAATTTCTACGAGAGGCAAATGCTAACGTAGATAACATCGAATTCAAGACACCCGGAGAACTGTGCTCTTTGGATCCAGTCAATGTATGTAGGTACTTCAATCATAGATTTGAAGCTATGATGTCTTTCATCATGAATAAGAAGAATCCACCTGTTGGAGAGGTGTTGGATTTCTTCTGGAGAAAGGAGTACCAAGCAAGAGGTGCTCCTCATATACATATGTTGCTGTGGATCAAGGATGCACCTAAATTTGGAACGGATCCAGAAGACTCAGTGATGAGTTTCATCCAACAGTATTCTACGTGTGCTGTTCCAAACGCAAAGGAGAAGAAAAGCCTAAGAGAAAAAGTTCTGCGTTTCCAAAGCCATCGATGTGGAAAGTACTGCCGTCGTAAATTCCGAAACAAAGACAAGTTCTACACCAAATGTCGTTTCGGCTTTCCACGACCGGTGATTTCTAAAGGAAGAGTAAACAGTTTGATGTCTTCGCTGCGACATAATGTGATGAAGAAATCACCTAAAAACACATACAATTTGAAGAGGAATGAAGAGTCCAAGTACATCAACGACTACAACCCGGTGATTTTGTCCATGTGGAATGCTAACATGGATATACAGTTTGTGGCTGATAACTGTATGGCTGTGGCTCGGTATGTGACGTCTTACATCACCAAAAAAGAGAAGACAGAATTGAAGGATATGTGGGAGGACATTTCCCATGAAAAGAGCCTCAGCAAGAAGTTGTACAGTTTCAGTCTGAAGATGTTGTCGCATCGAGAAATCGGAGCGTACGAATGTTCTGACCGGTTGTCTTCAGCAAGTCTCTATGCCAAGTCCAGGAGTATCGTTTGGGCGAGTCTTGGTCTTGCTGCAACGCGTAATCGAGTTCTCAAACCTGTGCGGGAAATTGAGTATTTGGCGGAAAAGGAGCCAAACAGTACCGACATTTTGAAGACAAACATGTTGGATACATATTATCCAAATCGAAGCAGTCACCTAGAGAATGTTTGTCTGTATGAGGTTCTGCAAAATTACATATTCAAGAGGAACATCAAAGAAGATACTGAGAAAGGAGTGTATGCTGTAATAGGAAGTGAGGGATGTCTGGTCAAGCAAAGAAAATGCCACTTGATAAACCATCGAAAATTGAGTGGCGAATCTCCTGAAAAAAAGGAGTTTTTCTATTTAGCACTTTTGCAACTTTTCAAGCCTTGGCGTGCAGAAGAGGAACTGCTTGGAGATTTCCTCTGTTACGAAGACTCTTTCAATGCCGCCAAGGAGACCATAGAATGTCCTGCTTTTCCCAAATATGTAGAAATGTTGAATGCGGAAATTGAGCAGGAAGCAACGATTGCAGCCGAGATTGCCAGAGACAGTTCTCAGGACAGTCAGAGTTCTGCTTCATTGAGTCAGGATCCACTAGGAGGACCTCTTATTGAAAATGAAGCTGCCACTGCTATGAATGAAGTGGAAAGAGCCATGGCACATGCTCAAGAGGATGCGGTTAACTTAGAAGAGTTGGAAAGGCAACTCAACGTTGAGCAGAGGAAAATATATGACGAAGTTACCATGCAAATTGATCATGGATTAAGTCATGATAAGAAAGAGTGCTCATGTACGTCGTTGAAGCCTGTCCGACTGTACGTGAGTGGAGAAGCGGGAACTGGAAAAAGTTTCCTCATTAAAGCAATTTCATGCTATTTGCAGGAAAGGACAGAGTCATCGCTGTCTTGTGTTGTCACTGCTCCAACTGGACTGGCAGCACATAATATTAAAGGGATTACTTTACATCGTTTACTGATGCTGCCAGTGGAGCATGACAACAAATTAGAATATCACAAGCTATCTGGAGATGCTTGTTTTGAAGTTTCAAGAATCTTGAGGAAAATGAAACTTCTTATCATTGACGAAGTAAGCATGGTTTCCAATGTCATGCTTGCCTTTGTGCATTTGAGGATGCAAGAAGTTCTCAAAACAGAGTATGATATGTTATTTGGTGGCAAACACATCATTGTTTTCGGAGATCTTCTGCAGCTGACACCAGTGAAAGGGCAACCTGTGTTCAAAATGCTCACGCATGAAGATACCAGGAAGTGCCTAGGCAGCATTGGCAACGTCAATATATGGTTAAACTTCAATTATGCTGAACTGCATGAAAATATGCGTCAGGCGAAGGATGAAGTTTACAAGACTATTCTACAAGATGTTAGAATTGGAAAAGTGACTGAGCATGGGAAAGAAGTTTTAAATGCACGATTACTGTCAAATTTATATCCAGAACAAGATGTTGTGCCTGAGAATATTTTTCAGAAAATTACTGAAAAGAAATCTGGAATATGTTTGATGCCAACTCTTGCAGAATGTGCCAAATTTAACAACAAAATGTTGCATTTAGAAAAGCAAGAGATTGTGAAACTGGAAGCTATTGATAGAGTAGAGCATATGGGATCAACAATTATTTTGTCTGAGAATCTGAAAACTAAATTGGATTCATTAGAGAAGAGTATATCTAAAACTGCAGGTTTTGAAAAGACTCTGAATGTGTGCTTGAACTGCCGTATAATTTTAAGAAGGAATTTACATGTTGAAAGAGGTCTGGTAAATGGATCAATGGGTAATGTTGTTGATTTTGTGAAATACAGAAATAGAGATGGAATTGAATTTTTAAAAATTAAATTTGATGGCATTGAGGAAGTACAGCTAATTGCTCGTTGTTCTGCTAGATTTTTGCTTGTAAAAGACTTATATGTTCGCCGTAAGCAGTTCCCTGTTTGCTTGGCATATGCGGTGACAATCCATAAATCGCAAGGTTTAAGTGTAGACAGTGCATTGGTGAATATTGGCAGTTCTGTGTTCAAGGAGGGTATGGCATATGTGGCATTGTCACGAGTTAGAACTTTATCGGGATTGTACTTGATTGAGTGTGATGTCAAAAACATTTGTGCAGATCTAGATTGTGTTAAGGAATACAATAGGTTAAGAAGAGAGTATGCGCCACATTTGCCTCAGTTTCCTTTGTTTGAGAAACGTCTGGTAGGCCGGAAACGAAGAAATGAGAACAATACTGGGGAGGTTGTAGCAAAAAGACAAAAAGTGAATGAACCTAAAATTACAAGCAGAAACAAAGAGGATTCTGTTGAAGATGTTGTTGGTTTTCAGTTTGAAAACAGTTCTGGTGTTAACTGCTATGCTAATGTAGTAATTAATGTTTTGTTTTCTCTAAAAAATGTAAAAGAAGAGATTGTGGTCAATTCTGATCAAAGATTTTGCAGTTTGTTAAATTCTGTGTTAGAGAAATGTACCACTGATAGAAGAAACATAGAAAGTGTGTCTGAAATTAGAAATCTGTTAGATAGATGTTCAGGCCAAACACAATTCTCTCAAAATATTCAGCAAGATTGTCAGGAGTTTTTAATGTATATGCTTGATGTATTACATGCTGAAGGTGTAGATGTAGATCAGCTGTTTGGGCTTTCTTATCAATGGCAGCATGACTGCGAGAACTGTATGGTATCAAGTACTACTAGTGTAGACTCAGAAAGATTTATATATTTAACTTTGCCAGACAGTAAATCAGTCTCCTTTAATAAGCTAGTAAAAGCTGCTAATCACAACATGGAGTGTAGCCAATGTAAATCTGAAATGATGTCCACATTATTTATACGAACATATGGCCAGTACGTCATTTTAATGTTCCAACGATGTAGGCCTGATGGAACAAAATTGACAACTTTAATAAAAAAAATTGTAGCTTCGCAGTTGTCAATATCAGGAAGGACTTTTGTAACTACAGCAATTATATATCATGACGGCCCTTCAATAACATCAGGACATTACACAGCTTATTTAAAGTCTAGAAATGGCTGGTCATTCTGCAATGATTCTGTTTTAATTTTCAAAAAAAAATTGCCGTATGACCTTAAAAACTCTTACCTGGTGTTTTTAAAACCAAAATTTTAGGGAAATAATCTCGGGATGTGCTCTGTGGAATTTCAAGAAGTTCTAATGGCTCCTACACAATTTGGCCTTGAGGATAAGTGTAGTTCAGAGACATAACTTCTAATCATAGGACTGGACATCATGGAGATATATGTGCACTTTGAATGAGTTCAGAAAAACTGTTTCTTTTCATAAGCTAATTGAAGCAGCCAATCAAAACATGGAGTAGAGGGAATGTAAGTCTGCAATGCTGTCTACTGTTTTACATTGCTTTGTGATTAAAAGTGATGTAGAGAATTAAATAATTGTAGTACTCATAGAGGTAGTGTAAGTCTGCTTCATATTAAGCAGTATCAGTGTCATAGGAAATGTAGAACATGACTGAGCAAGAAGGGGAAGATATTACTATTCCAGGATTGTGAAAATGATCTTCAACATTTTAATTGTGAAAGTTGCGGAAATGCCAAATGATGGGATTGGCTTACAAGAAATCCAAGAGTTATAAATATCTCTGACTAGATTTGGCCTTGTGGAAAATAGTGGTAGAGAGCAAGAAGTCATTTATTGCATGTAACGTGTTTTTAAAAACGATGGAGGTTTTCTTTCAGAAAGTGGCGGGCTGAAAGTAATAACAGCACAAAAGAGTGTAAGCTGTTCATAGGACATCCTTGGACGTCATGGAAAGTAAGTTAACTTTAAGGAGTTCTGAATTTTAATTTCTGATGTTGTATGGGTTTTTTAAACACAATCATTTTGATTGTGTTTTTTTTTCCCCGCTGTTACATGATGAATACCTTCAAGTCACTGTTTTTAGTGAATTTTGATACATTCTGAGAACAGCAAAAATAAACCATTTAACATGTATAATTAATTCTGTACTGTTTGCATTTATGATGTATATGTAGAACTGTGTAGGAGGCATGGAGAAGGTGAGTTTTCTGTAAGTGTTAAATTTATTGCATGCAGTGCTGCACTTCTACGTATTCTTTCATATGCTGGACTACATCTGCACAATGAGATACCTAAGCAAAGGAAACACAAGTGATGTGATTGTGAAATGAGCAAAATAAATTGCACATATTTCAATTACATCACCTGTGTTTCCTATCATTATGAATCACATTGTGCAGATCAAGTTTAGGTCTGTCCAGGGAAACATAGGAGGTTTCTACTTTGTTGAAGAGTGCAGTGGACATGACTCACTTCATTGGTAGACTTTCACAGATATTATCTCCTCTGTACACTTCAACAAGTGTAAATCTCATCTTGAACTCTGAGTAGGCCTCACCTCAAACAAATCTCTGGATAGGAGACATGTTATTGGCATCCTGAAGCGACACTTTTCTGAAACAAGAGCAATGCAAAAGATGCACCATGTTTTAAGATAGGCCTCACTTCATCTGCATCAAGATACTGTTAGTTTAAAATGTATATCTTTAGGATTGTGTAGAGGACCTGGAGAAGCAGAAGCTTCTGTCAGTGTCAAAGTTGTTGAAAAACTATTTGTCCTTCAATATTTTCCCTTGTCTTTTGTAATTTTTAAATACATGTTTTAATATTTTTCAAATGTTGGTTCTCTCTTTCACAGATTGAAAGTATAAAAATAAAATGTGATTAATTTAACGGCAATTACAAGGTAAATAGTTGTACTCTTTTCGTTACATTTCTATCACATTCACCTACTATTAGATCCACTGCTTCACTTCTTTAATCCTCAGTTTCCTGCCTTTGCTACTTTCCTCATTCCTTTCTCTATTACCTACTTACTCAACTCCTTCCACTCTTTTTCTCAGTCCCTCTGTTCTCATAGTTCCTCAGTCTTGTTCACTCACTCCATCTCTATTACTCTTAGTGTCTGTGAATTACTTTCCCACCTTTTTTTTTGGACCGCTTCCCGGGAAGTTGCCCGGTTCGCAAACCAGCAGCGTTATGGGAGTCCACCATTTTGTGTTTCGGTCGAATCAAGATACAAGATGGAGGGCAAATAATGTTCAGAATGGGTAGAAGGGGGCACGGTAGATGTATCTTGACCCCCTTGGTTTTCTGAGGGTGGCTGAGGAGGACCATAGTTCTTCACTCTTGTTCACTCTCTCTGTTTCTATTAATGTCACTGTTTATGACTGATCAAAAAAAGTTTTTAAAAAAAGAACAGTAACTATAAGGGAAGGAAACAGACAGTTATGTTAAAAGAAAGACAGCTATAGGGAGTAAACTAAGGATACTGTTACCTACAATCCACTGCTGTTGATGTTACTGACCATGTCATGAATGATGTAATATGTGACATCATCAGCAGTGGATTGTAGGTAACAGTATCTCTTGTTTACTCCCTAACGCTGTCTTTCTTTTCACATAACTGTCTGTTTGCTTACCTTATACTTACTGTTCTTTTTTTTAAAAAATATTTTTTTTGGTTAGCTTCCGGTACGCGTACCGGGTAGCGCTCCGGGGAGCGAACTAAGAGAAATAGAGGTTGGCAGAGTTCCAAATATTCTACCATAGGGAGTTAGTTCTGAAAAGAACTTTTTTTTAATGTTTTTGTTGTTTTATATTTTTTTTAGTATTTTTTGAACATTTTTTTACTTTTTTTGTATTTTCTGAACGTTTTTAAAAAATGTTTGGTTTTTTTTGGGGGGGGGGGAAACAAAAACGATCCATTGTAAAGGGCTCAACAGGAGCAACAAAAAAAAAAGAATTTATTTTTTGGGGCGTCTCGGACAAACATTAACATGATTTTGAATAGCTCGCAAAATCAAACTGATGCTACTTTCCCTGTAGCAGATGAAAGCGCCACATTCCACGCACACTTGCTTTACGTGCCCAAACAACATTTGGATGTTTGCGATCATCTCCCTCGCCTCTGGTCCCGACACCTCTGGAACAACCGATCTTCTTGCCATTGGGAGGGGATTTTGTTGCTCGTCACGTAGCTGGGCAGCACTATAATTATTTGGGTGCCACCTACTCATATGCCGATGCATAGTGTGATTGCCGTAACTGTATTTTTTATCAGTTCCCCTTGACAATCTATCACCGCATATACGGCAAAACACGTAGCGTGCATTCACTTTTTTTTGCCCCTCAGGAATTCTATAGAATTGCCAGATGTAATTCTCCTTTCGATTGTACCTCCTGGGCTCCTCTGGCAAAAACCTTGGCTCTTCCTCCTCTTCCTCCTCTTCCTGTTCTTCCTCTTCTTGCAAAATTACTTCTGCAGGTGGTCCTCTCTTTCTTGGATTTGGTGGAGGTGGTGGGTTAGCACCAGCTGAAGCTACTAATGAAGCCATCTCAAAGTCTAAATAAAGGGTCTTTCTCTCACCAAGATGAAAGTCAGAGTGAGGAAAGAAGGAGGGGTTTTCATCATTTGGGAAAAACAAAAGTTCTAAACCAATGAAAAGTGTTCATTTTAGATCACATGACCTAGTATTACATCATTAGGAAACCAAAAGTGAAATGAACCAATGAAAAGTGTTATTACCGAGTCACATGACCTGCTGTGTTTACGTTACGCGGTCGGCGCCGCGCCGCGGATCGCTTCCGGTTCGCGTACCGCTGCGCTTCCGGGTACGCGAACGTAGCACGTAATATGACGTATTACGCGAGAACGCGAAACGTCATGCTGACGCGACGCGTCACGATGTTGTTTTGTAACGCGAGAGGTGCGCAAAAGGAACGTTTACCGGTTCGCGTACCGGGTCGCGCCTCCGGATTGAGCTAACGGGAAGCTAACCGGTACGCGTACCGGGAGCGAAACAAAAAAAAAAATTAAAAAAAAATTGTATTAAAAACATGTAAAAAATATTTTTCTATTTAAAGAATAATACATTGTAAAGGTTTTGATATTAGCTATTAAAAAACCAATGAAATTCACTGAAAAAACCATAGGTTATAGACCATATATAGTTAGGAATTAGCATTTACAAAACCTTGAAAATTCACTGAAAAAACCATAGGTTATAGACCATATATAGTTAGGGATTAGCATTTAAAAAACCTTATTTTACTCACACAAAACCATTGAAATTCCATATATAGTTAGTTGTACTAACTATATATCACGCACCCGCAATCCACTGCTGATGATGTCACATATTACATCATTCATGACATGGTCAGTGACATCACTGATGACATCACTGATGACATCTCAAATGACATCACTGATGACATCACTGATGACATCTCAAATGACATCACTGATGACATCACTGATGACATCTCAAATGACATTACTGATGACATCACTGATAAAATCATTCATGTGATAATACGATGAACCTCTTCAGACTCTAATATAAACTTAGATACACTCAGTGTAAACACAGACTCACAGATTGTCACTCATCCATGAAGTTACACACACACCTAGACAGTCATGCAAACAATCAATCACACCTCCATTTCCTTAACTATACAGTTAAACACACCTTACTTATTCAAACATATACTAAAACATATTTACTCACTTATACAATCCTGGATACAAGTTCACAATGATCCATACAGCCACTCACACATTCACTGGCTCTTATGCACAGTTATTTATATATGTCAACTCTCACATGTATTGTATTTTACATATGTACTTAATTTGACATGTAGCACTGAGATATCTATTCACTCACCAATACAGTCATGCACACAGTCAACCGCCCATACAGCTGTTTCCAACATGCACTTTTGAACCCATACATCTATGCACAGAGTCATACACTTCCCAGCCACCCACACACACACTCAGTCTCCCATACAAATGCTTGGGCAACCAATCAATAACCCATATAGTTACTCATATAGCTACTGATCAACACATGCAGCAGTTTACAGAACAACAGACATAATGATGCACAAATTAAGACAGTTTAGTCACTAACCCATGCACTCAGTGAGACACATTTAATCACTCACTCATACATTCAGTCATGCACCTACTAAATCCTTCGTCCAGACACTTATACATCGACTCATTCATAAATATGTAAGACATATTTTAACTTTACAGAAAAATACAGTCACTGGATTTTGTCATCAGTGATGTCATCAGTGATGTCATTTGAGATGTCATCAGTGATGTCATCAGTGATGTCATTTGAGATGTCATCAGTGATGTCATCAGTGATGTCACTGACCATGTCATGAATGATGTAATATGTGACATCATCAGCAGTGGATTGCGGGTGCGTGATATATAGTTAGTACAACTAACTATATATGGAATTTCAATGGTTTTGTGTGAGTAAAATAAGGTTTTTTAAATGCTAATCCCTAACTATATATGGTCTATAACCTATGGTTTTTTCAGTGAATATATATATATATTACCTACTGGCGGGGGCATAGTAGATCGTCCCTGACCCCCTAGGTTTGATGTGGAGGCTTTAAAAGGGTCTCGCAGGGCACAAAAAATATATACCGTTTTTTTAGTTTTTTTGCGTGGAGTGCGCCCGGTTCGCGAACCGGGAAGCGTTCTGGGGAGCGTACTTTCTTGAAAATTAGTGAAAAAAGTTAGAGTAAAATAATAATTGTGAGTGATCAGATGTAGGGTAGCTCTGAGAAGAGCTTTTGGGTTTATGGTACATTTAGGTACTTATAAGTAGGTACCAATGCACAGTCTTAAATTCAGAGTGAAAATTCTGTTGCCCTCATCTGAGAAGTGAACTCCATCTCCTCTGTAGATATCTTGCATGTAGTAACGCAAGTTATTGTTGTACAGGGAGCCCATTCCATGGTCTCTCATGTAAGCTGAAACAGATTTGTTTACCTGCTTCCTCGATTTCTCAATTTGTGGACAAAATTGGTTCGACCACCTCCATTTTTGTCTTTGGCATATATTTGAATATACCAAGGCAGTCTGAGGAAAAAGTGCCATCAATTGCTCAAAGGTGTCTTTTAAAAGCATTTCCAGACCTACCCCAGTCAAAGTGCCCAAATCATTACCTCCACAGTGCACAATTAATAGGTCAGGTTTTGGCAAATGCATAAAGGTTTTCACCAATGGTATCAATTGGTGACATTTTAATCCTCTGTGGCCAAACCACTTAATTTCCACATCTTGTAAATTGAGGTTAGGTAAATTCCTGTTTTCAGCGTACCTCTGAGCCCAATAGATGTAACTATGTCCAACAATCCAGACAGAAAACATGGCGAGAGAAGGTTCTCCTGCAGTCAGATGAAGTGTGGCAATGAAATGGCAGTTGAAAAAATTAGAGTGTAAAATGAAAAAAACTGAGGAGTTTCTGTGTTAATGAAGCAGTAAGAGTGATTGGTGGATTTTGATTGCTGAAAACAGAAAGTTAGGGTGCATGGATGAGTTCGTTGAAAGATGTATTTTGAGTGGCGAAGAAAAAATCATTAAATGAAAGATTGCACTGGATATGCAGGTGCACTGAGAGTTCAGAGTTCAATTGCAACTTTGTTGTGTGAACTTGGAAACACCAGAGGTCTTGCAAGAGGTGGTTGCTATGCAGAAAAAGCAGAGAGGGGGCAGAGGGGGGAAGGGTTTTGCTTTGAAAAAAAGTGAGGGAAGAGTTTTGATTGGGTGACATGAGAGATATGTGTGAGGAATTACAGCATTTCTGTGCTTTTGATAGCTGCAGACTCTGGAGTGCATACCTTTTGCTCTGCTGAAGACAAATTGGTGTGTTTCTGAGACTGTTTTGAAACTCAAAGTATTTGCTAAGGTGAGAAAAGATTTCTTTAATTTAGATAGAAAATAGTGTGCTTTAAGGAGAAAATTATGAAGAAAGTTGTGTTTTTCAAATGTTGCTTTGTCTCAAGTGTTTTACAAATAGATTTTGTTTCTTTGAGAAATTGTAATTGGAGAAAATGTGAAGTA
Source organism: Lissotriton helveticus (assembly GCF_964261635.1). Taxonomy (NCBI): domain Eukaryota; kingdom Metazoa; phylum Chordata; class Amphibia; order Caudata; family Salamandridae; genus Lissotriton; species Lissotriton helveticus. The sequence goes on from NC_136060.1 coordinate 285,063,479, forward strand.
TTAGTACTGACAGGGTTTTTATGTGCATAGGAGCTGTGGAGTGTTTTCAAATTATGACTTGTAAATCGTTTTTGAGAAAAAGCAATGGTTTTAATATTGATGAGAAGGACATAATGGTGTCTGCTTCTTTATAAGGTAATTGAGAGTCTCTGATGTTATTTTTCCCATTTCAATGTAAGAAGTTTGTCTGTGGAGCAAATTGCTTGTAAATATGCTCCCACCTGTGCATGGCAAATTTAGATTTTGAATGTTTGCGTTACATAGGCATGTTAAAGGTGACTGAAACATGCTGCAAAGGCAATCAAAAAACGCTTTTATGTGTCTTAAGGACATTTTAAGTCATTTCCCCATGTGCAGTGTTTTCAAATTATGAGTTGAAAATCGTTTTTGAGGTAAAGGAATGTTTTCAAAATTTATGTGCGCCATATGCCCCCAAATTTCTTTTTCAGGGGCGCAGCAGGGTGTTCTTGAGACACTCCTGCACCCTCGGAAAAATTCGTAATTTGCGATGAGGTAATTGCTAATCGCAAATTGCACCTTCATTCCTATGGAAATGAATGGGTAATTTGTAATTAGCAAATAGCTCATCGCAAACTAGGAATGGTAAAGAATCACTATTTATTCCTTAAAGTTCGCTATTTAGGAAATGCAAAAAACTTTGATGATACATATGGCGGTTCATCTCTAACAAGATAAGAAGCATAGGGATAGATTTATGATGACTGGCGCATCACCAGGGATGTGTTAGTCATTCTGTGCTGTTCCGTCACCTATGGTGTGCTGCATTTACAATGCGGCGCATCATGGGGCAAAAACAGCACAGATGCGTGACGTATCTGTGCCGTAAAGGTGGCGCATTGCTGGAGTTGTATCGCAAGTGTGATGAAGCTCCAGCAAGGCTCAGGGGTGCCCCTGTCGCAGGGTTTCTGTTCTCACACAGAACTGTAGACAGAGGATTGGAACCTCGGCGAATTAGGGTGCCCCAAAACTCACCTTAGTAATCAAAAACCCCTTAGCAAGCTAGGTACAGTGTCACATTGGATATAACAAACTCTCAATGTTTAGACAATCCAGAATATGAACTTATAGTACCTCAGGATACGTGGAACTCATGAACAGTCGGTCGTTATATATTTCTTAGAAACCAGAACATGGAGTTAAGAAGAACACATGTGTATTTGAAATGTTTATTTACTAATGCCGTCTTCTCAGGCGTAGTATCTTAGATAATACAAGTACACATATTATCAGTAGCAAAATTACCAGCATAGTTACTAGTACATAAAAAGCGAATGGTGACAGTATGTTAACATGCTGTAAATGAATAAGAGTTAGCAACACTTATAAGCAGCCGCGGGCCGTGGAGGGAGTTACGGTGGGGCAGGGAGGCGGGGAGGGGGAGGGGCAGAGTGGAGAGGGCTCCACCCTGCCCCTCCCCCTCCCCGCCTCCCTGCCCCACCGTAACTCCCTCCACGGCCCGCGGCTGCTTATATCTCACCCTCCCTAATACACATATTATATTATTTGCTAAGAAGGTCTCTTTGTGTTGGTTTAGGGCGTGCCCATACTTTAGTGTCTTAGATTTGAAGGAATCACATCAGCATACACCAGCTCTCTCTTCATGTGAACCGCATCAAGTGTTGTGTATGTGTGTTCGGCAAAGCAATATAAAACCCGCCTCATGCCCAGAATTGGCAGAAGCTGCACTTATGTTATGAGTATGAAGTCGTGGAGATCAGACCTCATAACAATTCTGTATCGTGTTGTTCTTGAAACTTCAGCACTCGCTGTACAGATATAGTTTAACAAGTAAAGCAGATAGTAGAGCAATAACATATTATTCTCATGTAAATCACGATGAACTATTAGGTTGAAAGCTAAAGCAACAACTAAGTGTCGTGTGCAGAAGTTGCAAAAAAGGAAAAATGGCGTTTAAACCGGTAATGAGTCCATGCTAACTTAACACAGTGTAAAGATATATAGGATCTACATGACACCTCCCCATGATCCGGAAACGAACTGAATAAGATAATAGAAGTGCCATCTCATGAGAGCAGATTGCAACTTTATATGTGGACGGTCCGCAAGGTAAAACATTAAAAACTAGGAAAATTTAATGCTAAAGAAAAATAAAACAGCCAACTACTTTATCGAGGCTTAAGCCAATAGGCAAGCTAAATAATAAAAACTTGACAAATAAGTCAATGAATTGTCAATGAAATGCTAGTACTCAGCATATCAAACATGAAAAAGGTCTATGACATAACTGTGTATGCAAAATAAGCTGCAACAGCCTCTAATAGGAAGTCACCGTCTTCATCCGAAAAGAGTTCAGCCATCCAATTTAAAAGCGGAAAAGAACATACGTGCTCTCCCAGCACCGGATCCTCTATCACCATCAGAGGACAGCTCGGTGGGTTTTCAAGAAAGCTCTGTTCCAAGAAAGACTGTGTTGCCGCCAGTAAATTCCAGGGACCAATTAGTCCATGGATCAATGCCACAGCCATAATCCTTTCGCCAGGACAAACCAACTCGTGAGTAATGATAGGACTCATCAGCTGATTAAAGTCGACGTCAGGAGAAACCGGTCCGCAGAGACACAAATCAATGGCCCAATCGAAATCACAGGTCAGGCAGTGAAATACAGGCTGGACACAGGTGAAGTAGGAGAATCGAAAAGATAATCCATATGCCGTGCTTAATATCGCCAACGGCATTGTGCCATAATATTCAAGCATGCGATTGCGGAACAGCGTGAGCAGCTGCAGGGCGGGAGCTTGCACAGGAGGGACATCCATATTTAAAAATGTAAAAAAGCACAAGAGCGTCCGCTGGTAATGCAAGTAAAAATGGGAATCCACCAAGCACAGTGGAAAAAATAGAATGAAAGAAAGCAGGGATGATTCCAAAGATTTTCTCAAATGAAGTCACGAGACCACTGGTAACAACTTTAAAAAAGTGCGCCAGGCCCTTTGTAGAGGACGCGTTAGAGATAGTCCGAACCATCTTGCTGAAATGGAAAGGCGAATCTGTATTTAAAAGGGTCTGCACCTCTGTACGGGTGTTCGCTATGTGAAGCACGAAAGTTTCACGGGCCGAAGTCAAGGCCACCTCTCTCTGAGACAAAAGAGCTCTAATTCTTGCCATGCCGTTGAAATGTGCTCCCAAGGTTGGTATTTGTGGCCAGATTGAAAACTCCCTATGTTCATGTGTGGGAGGAAATAGAACATTTCTGCAGCAAATAACCCGTTCACTTACTGTTACGATAAAAGGAATACTATTAATTAACCCAGAACAATCTTCATTATTGAGCATCAAATAACTACCATTTTCCAACAACTTGAACGTGGGGATGATAGCAGGAACTGGCGTGCCTTGGAACACGCAAGCCATATTTGGTCGGTGTTTGTTGCATGAACCGTGTAACTGTATGTGCCTACACATTAGTGAATGATCTGGCGTCTCAGTGCATTCCTCTCCATTCAGATAAACTTCTTGATCATCTTTGAAAATCTGTATGTGTATGGAAGCGACCAGACCTCATGAAGAAAACCACTACCTAAAGGTTAATAACGACCTATTGGTATATATTTCATACAATTTGAAAACTTATATAAAGCAAAAGGCAGCGTTATTAAACCGTGGATAAGGCACGTTGCCAAAGCAGTCAACCTTTTGGATTTATACTGGAAATGTTAAAGGAAGAATTACGGAGTAGGGCCTGTAAATCTTTAATGGACAACGAGTAAAATTACTCCAAGCATCATATTCCTGTAACTCCGGGATAGTAGGGGTGTTTAATTTTTTAGAAGTAGCCAATCCAAAGCATTTGGTCTGGGAAATTGTTTCATTCACAAACAACATATGATTTGGGATGAGACATGCACGGTGCAAAGCCTCAGTGCCTTGTACCTGCCAGGTTCGTGAACCCCAAACTGATGTAGATCCTGGATATCTTTACTCTGTGTTAAGTTAGCATGGGCTCATTACTGGTTTAAACGCCATTTTTCCTTTTTTGCAACTTCTGCACACGACACTTAGTTGTTGCTTTAGCTTTCAGCCTACCTGCGTCAAGATCTATGCCTGCTTCAAGCAGGCGCAGGGTTTTGATGTAGCTTTGTCCTATCTGATTGTAAATGCGGCACACCGTGGGTGGCAGAGCAGCGGTGCATGTTAACTGGTGCATCCCTGGGGATGTGCTAGTTAATATAAATCTGCCCCTTTACATTTAATTATGTGCAGGGGACACAGAGTCGGTGAGGTTTATCCAAGGTTAAGAAGAGATGAGTCCTGTTCAGTGAAAAATTGGAGATAGGCTTCACCTCCTCTGCTCCTCAGCATCGTTGGACATGGTTAAATAATAGCTGCAAAATGTTACTCTTGTTAAACAATTTTACTATTATAATCTCTGAGATTTGTCTCTTACTGTGCAACATCTCATTGTTGTTATCTTTCTTTAAAGATAAAGACAACATCAACATGAGCGACAATCAGCAATCAGTTGATTTCGACCTCATCATTGAACTCGTAATTGAAACATCAGTGGATGTTGATCCCTTGGATGATTTCAATCCTGAGGATGAAGAAGAACGTGATGAGGATGCAGATTTGTCAGAATTGTATGACATAGGATGGGAAGCTGACTTGCTTGAGCCTATGGAACTATAAACATTTATTTTATAAATTTATAATAAATAAAAAGTAAATATGTAAACCGTTTAATTTAAAAATAAAGACACCTTCAAAAACAGGTTATGTGTAGTGTCTTCAATAAAATATTAAAATATGGTCATAAAATTAGATCAGATTCATATATAAAACAGGACAGGTAAAATGAATATAAATTCCATTTCTTTTCTGCTATTTCTGTATTCTAAATTTGCCATGTACAAAAAATTCTTCTATGTAAAAATGTTAAGTAGTGTGTTAAGTTTTTGATGACTGTTATTAATTTACTGTTGGGTAATAGTGGTTAATAAAATTTTTTATTATATTTTACCACAGATTCAACTGCAGATTATTTCAAGATTTTAGGATGCCAAGCAAAGAAAGAGTGAGAAAGGCTGCAAAACGTCAAAGACAGCAGGTGAATGAAAAAAAGCAGCAGTCCTCTAACAAAAAGATTTGTCAAGTCACCAAGAAAGCACCGGGTAAGAGTACAAAAACATTCATAAGAAATATCTCTAGTAAAAAAAATATTACTACAGAAAATGTTTCAGTCCAGAAAAGGAGAAGCAATTCAAACGGTAAGGAAAGGCCAATGAGAAATGTTACTGCTAGAGTAAGAGATAACTCTATGCATGAAAGTAGAAGGAAACAACAGTTTAGGGACATTCGTAAACGAATGTTCCGCAACAGGATAATTGGCAATTTGTTAAAAAATATTAAGAAAGGTCAACAGAAAGTGGTTTTTTATAAGAGAAAAAAAATAGTTGAGAAAGTTATTGATCAGGCATTTGAAATTAAACGTAAGTTATTTATTTTGACAATCAATAGAATTAGGAAGCTAAACAAGGCAATTTATGATTTCAAAAGAAATAGTAGATGGAAGAGAATAGTTAATCGTAGTAATTTTTGTGAAGTTTTTTCTGGAGAATGGATGCATAGTTCAAGCTCTGAGGCATTTTTTAATGAGGAGAGTTATTTCCAGGATAATGATTTGGTGCATGCAGTTGACACCAGTGGTCGAGGTTATGAAGTGAAAGATGGTTGTCCAGTTGAAAAAGAAAAACTTGTGACAACAGAGATAGAAGAGGTGTTAGGTAATGAGGTTTTAGGGAGACGTCCTAAGGGTCCTGTGTACACCTGGAAGTGTAGTAGTATTTGCAGTGTACGACAGGATTCCATCAATTTGCTTTGTGATTTTATACGGTCATTTAATAAGAAAAGTTTGAAGCAGAAAATGAAGTTGTTGCAAGAATTAGATCCTTGCAAAGTGAGAGAAGTGATAGGTTTGCATGGTCATTCACTGGCTTGTCTTTCCAGGAGAGTATGCCAGAGTGTTTTTCATCATTTCAGGATGCTAGCAGTGCATCATAATAAAGTGAGGAAATTAGTTAGAATGTTGTATTATGCTAAGAGTCCAGCAATTATGCTTAAACAATTATGCGCTGCTCTTTTGCATGGTTCTGAAATAGATGTGAAGAATATATGTGAAGAAATTGAGTTTTGTTACTTTGGAAGTAAAGAGGAGAATGTTGAAGTTGACCAAGAAGAAGAGAGTAATGTGGAAGATAGTGTACAGGTTTCCAGTACAGATAATTTCCAGAGGGAAATTGCGACGTTTGAGGTGAAATCAAGTGAGAGGCCAAATTTCACTTGTGTGTGTTGTCGACGCACTTATTATAAGAATCAGACTAAGTTAGTGGATTTATATGCAAAAAGTGAAAGGGAAAATAATAGTGAATGGAAGGATTTTACAACATACTTGATGGTAGAAAATTGTTTTGATTTGGGATTGGATCAACGTGTGTGTACTTATTGTTGTAACAAATTAAATCAAAACCAGATGCCTGCTAGAGCAGTTCATAATAATCTGGAATTGGTTGAGATTCCTTCTGAATTGAAGGATTTAAATACTTATGAATCTGTTTTGATTCAAAGTATCCATCCCTTTCAGGCTATTGTAAGAATGGAGCCAAAGACAGGGAAATTGCCTCCATCAGATTTACAGAGAGGATTAAAGGGAAGAGTTGTTTATTTGCCTCTAGATTTGAAGAAAAACATTAACACAATTGGAGTAGAAAAAGTGGAAGAGGAACCTCTTGTTATCTTAGTTAATGGGGTTCCGACAAAGAATAAGAAAATATGGCAAGATTTAGTAGATGTTAGGAAAGTCAAAAGGGCAACATTGTATTTGAAAAAATATAATAAATACTATAAAAATGTATATGTTGCAGAAGAGGAAGTAAGTGAGGAAGAGGATAGCGATTTGTGTGCTGGTCAAATTGAGAAATAGAACCCTGTACTAGTGAAGAAATATATGAACATTATAGTGTTCATCCTTTGCATTCCAAGGAAGTCATGGGGAATGCTATTGAGTTGTTTCAAATGAAACAAGCGAAAGGGAGTCCCATTAGTGTATGGGAGGAAAGTTTGGAAGCTCGGTGTTTCCCACAGCTTTTTCCAACAGGTCAGGGAGGAAGATATGATGAGCGACCTCATCAAATTCCTGCTTCTGAATACCGGACTTTGCGATTGTATGCAGGAGATCCTAGGTTTCGACAATGCATTCCTTATTTGTTTCATCTCCTGTTTGAAAGCGATCTGTCTGGACTGTCATATGCAGTGAACCACATCTTGAAAAGTGGTATACACATGCAAAACATCTCGGCAAGTGACTTTATGGATAAAGTCAATGTCCAAGACAGTATTTTGGATTCTCACCTGATTAATCTCATGGCGTGTCAGCGTGGTACTAATGAGTACTGGTACCGTCGTCATGGTGATTTAAAATGTATGCTGAGGAACTTAGGAACTCCCACATGGTTCCTCACTTTGAGCTGTGCTGAGTATGGCTGGGAAGACTTACTGTAGTGTAGTTCCTATCTTCCCAATAGGCTCTGCGCATTGGAATAATACCTACAGCAGTAAAAGCCTAGGCCAGACGTTAACTAGGTCTACTACTGTCGATACTAGACTTAAGTTTTGGGTTTGCCAGCGTAGCTCAGAGTTCGCTAGAAACTTTCTCGAATGTTCAAGGAGGAATTAACTTCCCTGATTAGACAAGAAGGGATTTAGTTTCTGACAACCATAGAACATGACAACTTTGCTCTCCCCTAATCAAGAGTCAATCTCGAGAGTCGTGTGAACAAAAGGCAAATTATTTTACTCAGTCAGTACGTGCATTTCTTAGTCTCATCAGAATGTAGAGAAAAGGAAGAGACGGGCGTGTTCAATAAAAAGGTGTTATTTATTGATCAGTCTCTTTTCTCATACAAGAGAAATGGATCGATATTATTGCAATACTTATAGTTAAGTAAAGTGCATACATTAAAAGCAATAGTATAAAATAATACTGTAAAAACATTGATATGGTTTCTAAGCCATATGATGTTTAAAATGAATAAAATATATTTATATACACATATACATTTGACTAAACGTACTCAACTGGTGTTTCTAAATACGCCTACCCCGTGTACCTGACCTAAGCCTAATACGTGGGCGGGAATAGAAAGTTACAGTTTAAGTTAAGTTTGTTTTTGCCAAGTGAATAACTAAAGAATTCTCTGTGAGGGGTTATTCAGTTCTGTACCTGGAAGTTAGGATGAATGAGGAATGGTATCTCTCTCTCTGGTCTCGATATTCCAGGCTGCCTGCGAGGGCTACCCGGAAACGCCGGTGCTGGATTCTCGGCAGGAGAAAGCAGCTTCTCTCAGCGCGTCAGGAAGGCGGGGCTGCTGCCAGCGGGGTCTGCTCTGCTCTCGGCTTCGGCAAGTATGGCTGCTCCGTCTCGTCACCACGCGTGTGTTTGCATAGGGCAAGATCGGTAATATTTATACCTTTAAGGTGCCGAGATTGACGTAAGGATGGACATAGATACGTCAATAAAGATGTCATACGACTTGCTCGTTAGCACATTCTTTTACTCAAGTTCTCGGTGAAATCAAAACAATGGCCGCAGGGTTTTGCCCAGGTTGTCATAGGTTTGATTTGTTATGAGAACTCCGTATGCCTTATCAGGGGCTGGAGGAATATCGCTTGTCTAATTAGATCGCAAGCGTTATGACCTAATCAGATAACACGTTCCTGTGCCGTAGTGTGACTGCGTCAGATAACGGTATCTGCATCATGGGGGTTTTCTGCCTCATGGGCTGACTGCTAGTTAACTTGTTGGTTTGTTTAACTAGAATAGGGTCAGGAATAGGGGGATCGATTCAGAACCGATAGGAATACATGACACCCACTCCACGCTAACTATGGACATATTTACTAATCTAGGCATAGTATAACATAGTACAACATACTATCGAGTAGTGTGTATACCTTACCACCCCAAAATACATAAATGCATTTTGAAATTTTCAAATATACTGAAAAAAGTTGCAGACATATATATATGGTATGCACTCAAGCTGTAGAAAAATGCCAAAGTAATCGCATTTGTATACATTATTGCTTATTTGGTATATGAGAATTACACATGAAATGATTTCTTACAGAAAAAAGTTTCGAGACCATTCCATCACAGAATAAAATATCTTTATGAACATGCCAGCGGGCAGCTAATGTCTATAAGCTATCTAAAAAAAAATGTTTTGTATTAGAAACCTTAGTTCTTTAAGAATAGTTCTTACTTTAAGCAGAAGATAGTGTCCCGAAAAATATGCAAAAATATTTTGGGGCTGCTGGAAAAACTGCTGTCCGTGAACTGGAGCGAAAATGTTCATGTGACTTTATTTTTAAAGTTGAAGGCCGAATTCAGGGAACGCCGTGTGCGAGCTTGCTCAAAGTTTCTATTTCTGTTCGGGTGAGAACATCATATCATTTAGGCTTTCGAAAAAACTGTCAACAGTTTCCTGGGAAAGTTCCACTAACTCGGAAATAGGTGTAATCATGCATTCTTGCGCATGATTGTCTCCATTGACATTCTGATTTGCATTACTGACAGAAGGTCGTACCTGTTCGATGCTGCTTTCATCTTGAACTTCACTACCCATCAATCGTAGTGGTGAAGCTTCCACGAATGCCGTCATCAGGATTGGTAGCCTTTGAGGGCAGCACAAAGCATGAACCTTGATCGGGCTCAACAATGTTTCTGCATCCATCGGCGCATCCGATTGTAGCGTCAGACAGGTGTCTAACACGCATTCTTCTCCGCCTAGCAGACACCTCAATACAGGTAAAACACATCTTTGCCACATTGGTCGAAATGATAGAAACCAAGTCATGTTCAGGTCTCTAAGCCGGGAGAGTCCCAGGATTTTTGATATCCGGTCCCGGTATCCAATGGCTAGGATTGTTTCTTCCCTTGTCGCAAGAGTTTTGTCTGTGACATGTGTTGCCATAACGAAAAATAAGGACTAAGAATAGGATTCCTGCAATTAGTCCCAGGATCAGGGGAAGTCCGCCAAAAATCGAATGGACGAAATCTGGAAAAATACCCAGTATGGCTTTGAATGGTGTTAATGCCATCGAAAATACTGTCTTAAATACCTTTGAGACCCCATTGGTATCAGAAATATTTAAGATTTCATTCAGGATTTCCGCGAAATGTACGGGGGAATTAGTTGATAATAATGTATGTATCTCTGCAGTCGTCCTTGCGACTCGTAGATCATACGTTTCTTTTGATGACGAGAGCCTGGTAGGCGTCTGAAGAAGGACTGTTTTCATTCTGCTTAAAGTATCTATTCGAATAGAAGTAATTTTCAAATCGGGCCATGCCCTTGCCTCCCTGTCTGGGAAGGAGCTGGGGAACAATGTGCGTCCACAGCACTTGACCTTCGCAGTAGTAGTTACTAGATAAGGAGTCCCGGGCATAAGACTACAACATCTGCGGTCTACAATAAGAATGTAACTCCCATTATAGAGTCTTTGAAAGAATGGTTCTATTTCTGTTGCAGGTGCGCCTTGCTGGTGACATGAAAGGTTGTATGAATTCCCTTCACAGGCTCCATGCAAACTAATTCCGTTACACAGAAGCGTGCCGCTTAGTGACATCTCACAATTGTTGCCACTAAGAAACACTTTCTGTCCTTTATTACTGACACATGCATGTGAATAGGGCAGGTTCCAAGTTGTTTTAAGGTACCCCTTTCCCAATTTCTCGTACATGCCAGCCTGTATATATTTTTGGCAGTATTGAAACCTGAAGGTTGAGATTGGAATATTTATGATTCAGTGTATTATCCATTCACTGACAGGTCATTCTGACATTGTCATTGGTAATCTTTCTAGTTTTTCAATGCTCAAGATTGTATAATCAGCACCCTTTTGCGCCATACCGATTTGTCTATCAGTAAGGTTAAAGATTTGGAATAGTGACGTTGTATTGATTAAACGCCAAGGCACATAGCCTGAACGCAGATTTTGTAACGTCCAGCCAAGCTGTACAATAGAACGCAATTGTGACTGACCATGTTGTAATAACAGTAAGTCTTGCGATAATATATCGATTGCTGACGACACAATGCTGTCCAATGAAAAAATTCTGGAGGACAGAGTCATTAACCCATTGTCCACTACAGAAAGTGATTTTTCCAAATTAATACGGTCAATTTCCCGTATTCTCTCTGCTGTTTCAATTTGAGTAACCTTCCAGGCCTCATTGTATGCTGCATATACAGAGGCTGCTATGAAACGTTTTTGACGCTGTTTGCGTGGTCTCAAAGTGAAATCACGCAAGTCAGCACCATCAGTAAGTAAAGTTAGGTGTTGCTTAATTTCAGCCAGTGTGGAAGTTTGTAGCCATTGAAGGCATAATTTGCCCACACTGTAGGTGGTAATTATCCCTGGGTGATGTCTTTGGGGATATCTAGGGTCTGGCCTGTTCATTTTGAAACCCTGTGTTTTGTTCAGGAATCTGTCTTGACAGTTATTAGTATCTGTGGGCCAGATCAACCACTGTTTCCAATTTGGATGTGTTCTGTTTTGGTTTAATATATGGTTTACGTCTATTTCTTCATCTGTATCAGAGTTATTGCTAAACATCGTTGGCTTTGGAATAGACGGTTTATTTAAATCTTTGATTTTGGCTAAGCCAAGACAGGTGGTCTGTTGAACAGTGTCATTTAAAAATATCATTTGTTCTGGGATCATGCAGGCTCTAAACAAAGCTTCTATACCCTGTACTTGCCAATCTTTTGTACCCCAAACACTTTTCAATTCAACATTTTTGTCCCAATAATCAAATCCAAAAGTATTCATTTGTTCAAAAAATGAGTCTGAATATAACAATTTTGTGTTGGTTATCATGGTTTTGGTTCCTGTCTTGTTTGACAATTTAAAATAAAATGCTTCAGCATTACTTGTGTTAAAACCTGAAAAATATGAATATTTGTCGTAAACGGTTCTTGAGCTCCCTTTTGGAGGTGTTGCACAATGTTCCCATTGATTATAATTTAAAACATTTCTAGGTTGTGCAGATCTATGTAAAAAGTGGTTACCATAGTGGTTATAGCAATACATACTGACATAATTTGTAGAACCCTGCAAATAATCATGTTTGGTAAATTTAGCAGACATTACTAAGTCAGACATCATGTTATTAATGCTTTCGAAGTCCCAATCATCAGCAAATGAGTTTGGTTTTGCAAAGTCACTCAATGAGATCTTAATTTGGTGAGGATATTTCAGGATCTCGACCGGACCATAAATTTCATAGTCAGTGTTGTCCCAGGCTACCCCACCAGGTATTGGATTGGCTGTGAAGTTGGCTGAAGAAAGTTCTCTTTTCTCGACGTGTGAAGATGTGTGTGGTTTGAGGATCAAGTTGATTTTCTGACTTGCTGTGTCCATTTCAGCATATTTTCCCTCAATGAAGCGTCCCAAAGTAAGTACCATGATGAGCCAAAGTATAAGGATAAATGCACCAAAACCCACCCAAAATTCAATCCATGGAGAAATCAGATATGTTTCTTTCAGTTGTTTCAAAAGTTCCTTAGCTTTGTCTTTAAAGGATTTTGATGATGGCTGTGTCTTTGATTCACTGAAGCCTTCAGAGGAATCATCGAAGTTTATGAAGTAGCCGGATGCAGTTCTGTCAATTGTTCCAATTGGTTCAGGATTTTTGTTTCTTGCATTGTCACTTGGTACTTCATTATAGAGTGGTGTGTCTCTGCTAAATGTTTTTATTTGGGTTTTCAGAGGTCTTAGTTCTATTGCATTATTGCATAGTCCTTGTTGTTCTTCTGTAGGCGTTTCGAATGTGATGAGCCTCTTCGTTAGGACCTCTGTACTGGTAGCAAACCTTGGTGTTCTGCTACTTATTGGGAGTCCACTTGGCCTACTGTTTGTTATCGGCCACATGTTGTGGTTTTACCAGGTCGATGGATACAACTCGGTTCTCCTTTTTACCAGCAAGTGGCGGTAGTACAACTGATCTTGTCCCGTTGACAGACAAGACAGGAACTGCTTTTCTGTAAGAAGGCCCAAATTCCTTCTTTACCGCGATCTTTTCCCTGACTAGATCCCCGACTTTTGGAATCCAGACAGGTCTTGCTGGGACAGGTGGTGGTTCTTCAGTGGTTGTTGGCTGTTGTTTCAACTTTATGTTGCTCAGGTCTTTTCTTGTTTTGTTTAAGTCCTGCAAAATAGCCAAACGGTCTTTGATATCAAAGCTTTTTTCTTTCACCACTGAAGTCTGACTATCAATGTCAGAGATCATCATCCTAGTTCCAAATAATAATTCGTACGCACTGAATCCCTTCAGAGAATTTCTTGGCAAGTTATTGAGACTACGTTGGACACTTATTAAATGTTTGACCCACCCAGCTCCCGAACCTAATATCCTTTCCGCTATAGATTGCTTTATGTCTTGGTTTTTTCTTTACACCATCCCGTACCCTCAGGAAGGAAGTGAGAAGATTCCCGCTGGACTGTGCTCATTCGGCCATGTTTCCCTCCAGGCTGGTGGGCCTGAGTGAAAACAATGGTCGAACGTAGCATGCTCTTAGCGTATATGCCATTTAGACTCGCAAATCTTTGTATAACAGTCCGGACGTCAGCCGAGTGCTGGTGATCTACATTATAAGTGGAAACTAGCCTGTATATGTTAATCGCAAGCCATTCTTTTTACTGGTAATATTATCTGCCGTAATACGACGAGGTATCAAACTGTTTCTCTCCCCACTGCGATCTCTATTGCAGTTTGGGCAGCGTTTTACAAACATGGTGTGACGCAGGCTCATGCCTGGCCACCAGTACCGTGATTGTAATTCTTCCAGTGAATTTTTTAATTTAAGGTGTCTGAGACCCTCGCCCATGTGTGCGTCTGCGATTAACAAGTTTCTCCTGTCCATGTTTGGAATCACTCTATCCCCCACTCCAGGGATTCAAGCAAAAGGGACGGAGTTTGCATCGATTATGTATGTATAATTGAGTGGATAGTTGATCGGTAACGCTGAGCAGTCGCCTTTTGATGACGTTTTCACCGCCAGCACTGTTTCACCGTCAATGTATTTTAATGTACGCTTTTTTCGAACTACGGGAGCCGATTTAGTGGCTGCCGCTGCGGCTGTTTCAGCCAATGAATTCCCTACAACGTGAACGCCATCACGTTGATGACTCAGTGAGTGAGTCACGTGAGTCTTTGGTAGCTCTTTCTGTAAAAGAGCTATTTGTTCCCAGAGCAGTTTCTGCTTTATTGGTGCATCTGTGTCATCTTTGTAACCGTTTTGAATCCATGTCTGCAAATCGCTGTTATATGATTTGACGCAGTAATATGAATCTGACACTATAAGTGTCGGGAATTCGCGATCCGCATTATCTAGCGCCATTTTCAATGCTATTATTTCAGTTTGTTGTTCTGAATTACTTTCTACTGAGTGTGTCTTTGTTAATAGAGGTTTTAGTTTACCTCCGCGCCACACTTCTTTTGTAATCTCACATGTGGGGTTGTATGCTTGTTCTCCCCAAACGGACGGTTGAGCATGTCCGTCTGTATAGATTACACAGGCGTAATGTCGTAGAGGCAGAATGTCGATTGGCAGAGGATATGTTTCTTCATATTCTAGATTTTTTAATTCTTCTAGTTCTCAAAAAATTGTCAACCAGGCTATACTTGATAATTCATATCCTTCGTATAGGACTTTCAGATGGGCAATTCTGGATTTTTTAAAGTTGAATTTGTAACCCTCTGCAGCGAACCCAAGTATTATGGTGTTCACTCTTTTCAAGTGAGTCTCCAAGTCATCCTCTGTTAAGTAAATGTCATCGACATAAGATAATGCTTCATCATCATATAGTTGTAGTAATTCTGTTACTCTCGCTGAGAATACCCCTGGACTGTTCTTGTACCCCTGGGCTAACCGACAGAATTGTTTTTGAGTGCCATTTACTGAGAATGCAGTTAAATATCTGCTCTCTGGTGCTATGTTTTGACAAAAGAATCCATTGGAGATGTCCAAGGTTGTTTTGTATTTTTTGCGCACTATGTTATTCATTAGTGCAGCACTGTGTGAGTTTTGCACTACAAAAGTTTTGCAACATGTGTTAAGGTGTCGGTAATCCAAAACTAGACGGTATGAATTGTCTGGTTTGGAGACCGGAAACAAAGGATTGTTCATTTGTGAGGTGCAAGTTTCAATCACCCCCTGGTATTCTAGCTGATCTAGTATTTCATTTACCTGTTTTTTAGCTTCTTGCTTAATTGGGTACTGCCTTTGTGCAGTAGGTTGTGATTTTAACTGGATTTTGTGAGGAGGAGAATCCTCATCCCATCCTACATGATTTTTATATAAAGCAGGTGCTAGAGCCACTGCCCACTTTCTGGCAAGTGTGTATTTTTTATGAATTGGAATTTGATTTGAGAAGGCCGGCATAATTACTTCTTCGCCATGAGGGCACTCCCTGACAAACTCTGGTGGCCAGTCTTTTTCAGCTAGAAGGATGTCATAACCCTTGGAGAGGTTATCCCAAAATAGTCCCCTTATTTTCCTAGTCTTATCTCCCTCTATACGTAATGTTATCTCGTATATCTTGTGAGGTTTGCTAACCCTGGTGTCTGCAGTTTCCACTTGAAGATATTCATTCGTGTCCACTGTCTCCAGATGATTCATAAGGACTTTGCGAGCTATGCTCACTTCTGCTGCGCTGTCTAGCATTGTCTGAGCCCATTCTCCGTTTTTCAGTTGTGTCCTCAGTATTCTCGGCATTGTTAACTACCTTGATACTGGCTACCTTCTTTTTTGGAAATTGTAATTTCTTTTTTAGCTGAGCAGGTTCCTTGTCTTTGGACTTGGTGTGCTCTTCTCTTTGTTCTGATCGTCCTCTTCTTTCCGATTTCTGCGAGGAATTCTGAAAAGATTGAGAGGGACGTGTATCAATGTCTTGATATCTATCAGGCTTTTTTATATTATCCCTATTTCTAAGGTTATATCTTTTCCCAGAGGGGTCACTCTGGGGTGACCTGTGTCTCTGGTTCGGAGATTTCTCCCTTCGCCTAGGAGACCTTCCTCGGGACTGGAATTTCTTTTCTTTTGGATTGGATTGTTTGTTTCCATCCCAGTTCTTTTTTGGTGAATTATTATTAAAAAATATTTTTTCTGGACTTTCAGTCAGTTGCGGTTTTACTGGTATTCCACCTAAACTATCTCTACCTAGTTCCTCATAGGATTTTTCTATGATTCTGGCAATTTCAGCTGGTTGGTCTGCTATATCTGTCTCTTTTAACCTCTGGCGGATCGCCACGTTCGCTGCTTCACCTTTTATGTTGGCTAATAGTATAGCCGAGACCTGCTTGAAGTCTTTCAGTAATTTCATACCAAGAGTTAAAGCGGGCTCTGGACCGTATTCGTCTTGAATTTGTTTTAGCACATCTGGTATCACCGAAATGGATGGAACACCGTGCGTTTTTGTGTAGATGGAAGCAAAGACTGTACCCCAAGTGTCACAGTCCTCAATGTGTGGTGCGATTCCCATTGGGAGACAGATAGTCAGAATCCTGTGTTTTTCTAATGGGGTGGTGTCAGGAAACACCGCCTCTATTTGGGTAATTTTCTGTGCCAACCAGAATGGTATTTGTTCCCGTTTAGCCGGTACTTTACCTAGGCAAGACTGGATGTTCTGTGGTGTAATTTTATTTGTGTTCCCCTGGTGAGGGGTCAGCTGTGGAAGTTTAATCGCTGGCTGAATTGTTGATGTCCGCATCACATACTGAACTAATTGTCTATGAATTTTTATTAATTGTTTTAGTTGTACTAAAAGATCTGCTGCAGACATCCCATTGATGTCTGGATGTGGTGTGTATCCGGCTAGGACCGGCCACGTTGCTCCTGGTCTACCTAAAGGACCGAGCCTGGTGATGTGATTATTATGTTTTAGGGCGCCATCAAATAAGAGCAAATGCTCTTGGAATTTGAGTGGTACTTCCACCTCCTCAAAAGGAGTGTACTCATTAGGAGGTTCCTCTATTTTGTAATAGTGGAAGTACTTTGTTACAGCATTAGCTGCTGGAAAATGTATCCATGAATAATATACCTCTGTCTGCCGATATTCGTGTGCCTCAATTACGAATATGACTGTGCCACCTCTAGGTGTCAGTCCATTTTCTATAAGTTTTAGAGTTATAGATCTCCTTTTGATGACCGGAATGAGTATTATATCCGCGTCTGCTGCTTGCATGGTAGCATCAGCATCTGCGAGTTCAGTTGCTAATCTAACTGCCTCTCTTTCTTCTTCATTTTCTGACATTTTACTGTCCTGAAGGTTATTTTGTTTGTTTGCAGATCAGGTTTCTTATGGAAACAGAGATTAGATGCACAATATTTTGGAACTGTTTATCCTTCAACGTTGACTATACCAAGAACCATACATAGGAGTTCCCTCCTGCGAGGTTTTGGAGGATATTACCTTTCACCCACTCCAGACGTCTTTGGAGTATTGTGGGAAAAGGGGTCTGAGTGAGAAAGCACGACTGAGTTACTCTAAATGTCTTACGTTAGTTTTATCGCCCTTTCCAAATGCGTTGGGCGCCATGTAGTGTAGTTCCTATCTTCCCAATAGGCTCTGCGCATTGGAATAATACCTACAGCAGTAAAGGCCTAGGCCAGACGTTAACTAGGTCTACTACTGTCGATACTAGACTTAAGTTTTGGGTTTGCCAGCGTAGCTCAGAGTTCGCTAGAAACTTTCTCGAATGTTCAAGGAGGAATTAACTTCCCTGATTAGACAAGAAGGGATTTCGTTTCTGACAACCATAGAACATGACAACTTTGCTCTCCCCTAATCAAGAGTCAATCTCGAGAGTCGTGTGAACAAAAGGCAAATTATTTTACTCAGTCAGTACGTGCATTTCTTAGTCTCATCAGAATGTAGAGAAAAGGAAGAGACGGGCGTGTTCAATAAAAAGGTGTTATTTATTGATCAGTCTCTTTTCTCATACAAGAGAAATGGATCGATATTATTGCAATACTTATAGTTAAGTAAAGTGCATACATTAAAAGCAATAGTATAAAATAATACTGTAAAAACATTGATATGGTTTCTAAGCCATATGATGTTTAAAATGAATAAAATATATTTATATACACATATACATTTGACTAAACGTACTCAACTGGTGTTTCTAAATACGCCTACCCCGTGTACCTGACCTAAGCCTAATACGTGGGCGGGAATAGAAAGTTACAGTTTAAGTTAAGTTTGTTTTTGCCAAGTGAATAACTAAAGAATTCTCTGTGAGGGGTTATTCAGTTCTGTACCTGGAAGTTAGGATGAATGAGGAATGGTATCTCTCTCTCTGGTCTCGATATTCCAGGCTGCCTGCGAGGGCTACCCGGAAACGCCGGTGCTGGATTCTCGGCAGGAGAAAGCAGCTTCTCTCAGCGCGTCAGGAAGGCGGGGCTGCTGCCAGCGGGGTCTGCTCTGCTCTCGGCTTCGGCAAGTATGGCTGCTCCGTCTCGTCACCACGCGTGTGTTTGCATAGGGCAAGATCGGTAATATTTATACCTTTAAGGTGCCGAGATTGACGTAAGGATGGACATAGATACGTCAATAAAGATGTCATACGACT
Source organism: Lissotriton helveticus (assembly GCF_964261635.1). Taxonomy (NCBI): domain Eukaryota; kingdom Metazoa; phylum Chordata; class Amphibia; order Caudata; family Salamandridae; genus Lissotriton; species Lissotriton helveticus. The sequence goes on from NC_136060.1 coordinate 285,082,155, forward strand.
TGCTCGTTAGCACATTCTTTTACTCAAGTTCTCGGTGAAATCAAAACAATGGCCGCAGGGTTTTGCCCAGGTTGTCATAGGTTTGATTTGTTATGAGAACTCCGTATGCCTTATCAGGGGCTGGAGGAATATCGCTTGTCTAATTAGATCGCAAGCGTTATGACCTAATCAGATAACACGTTCCTGTGCCGTAGTGTGACTGCGTCAGATAACGGTATCTGCATCATGGGGGTTTTCTGCCTCATGGGCTGACTGCTAGTTAACTTGTTGGTTTGTTTAACTAGAATAGGGTCAGGAATAGGGGGATCGATTCAGAACCGATAGGAATACATGACATTACTTGAATTTCTACGAGAGGCAAATGCTAACGTAGAAAACATCGAATTCAAGACACCCGGAGAACTGTGCTCTTTGGATCCAGTCAATGTATGTAGGTACTTCAATCATAGATTTGAAGGTATGATGTCTTTCATCATGAATAAGAAGAATCCACCTCTTGGAGAGGTGTTGGATTTCTTCTGGAGGAAGGAGTACCAAGCAAGAGGTGCTCCTCATATACATATGTTGCTGTGGATCAAGGATGCACCTAAATTTGGAACGGATGCAGAAGACTCAGTGATGAGTTTCATAGAACAGTATTCTACGTGTGCTGTTCCAAACGCAAAGGAGAAAAAAAGCCTAAGAGAAAAAGTTCTACGTTTCCAAAGCCATCGATGTGGAAAGTACTGTCGTCGTAAATTCCGGAACAAAGACAAGTTCTACACCAAATGTCGTTTCGGCTTTCCACGACCGGTGATTTCTAAAGGAAGAGTGAACAGTTTGATGTCTTCGCTGCGACATAATGTGATGAAGAAATCACCTAAAAACACATACAATTTGAAGAGGAACGAAGAGTCTAAGTACATCAACGACTACAACCCGGTGATTTTGTCCATGTGGAATGCTAACATGGATATACAGTTTGTGGCTGATAACTGTATGGCTGTGGCTCGGTATGTGACATCTTACATCACCAAAACAGAGAAGACAGAATTGAAGGATATGTGGGAGGACATTTCCCATGAAAAGAGCCTCAGCAAGAAGTTGTACAGTTTCAGTCTGAAGATGTTGTTGCATCGAGAAATCGGAGCTTACGAATGTTCTGACCGGTTGTCTTCAGCAAGTCTCTATGCCAAGTCCAGGAGTATCGTTTGGGCGAGTGTTGGTCTTGCTGCAACGCGTAATCGAGTTCTGAAACCTGTGCGGGAAATTGAGTATTTGGCGGAAAAGGAGCCAAACAGTACCGACATTTTGAAGAGCAACATGTTGGATACATATTATCCAAATCGAAGCAGTCACCTCGAGAATGTTTGTCTGTATGAGGTTCTGCAAAATTACATATTCAAGAGGAACATCAAAGAAGATACTGAGAAAGGAGTGTATGCTGTAATAGGAAGTGAGGGATGTCTGGTCAAGCAAAGAAAATGCCACTTGATAAACCATCGAAAATTGAGTGGCGAACCTCCTGAAAAAAAGGAGTTTTTCTATTTAGCACTTTTGCAACTTTTTAAGCCTTGGCATGCAGAAGAGGAACTGCTTGGAGATTTCCTTTGTTATGAAGACTCATTCAATGCTGCCAAGGAGACCATAGAATGTCCTGCTTTTCCCAAATATGTAGAAATGTTGAATGTGGAAATTGAGCAGGAAGCAACGATTGCAGCCGAGATTGCCAGAGACAGTTCTCAGGACAGTCAGAGTTCTGCTTCATTGAGTCAGGATCCACTAGGAGGACCTCTTATCGAAAATGAAGCTGCCACTGCTATGAATGAAGTGGAAAGAGCCATGGCACATGCTCAGGAGGATGCGGTTAACTTAGAAGAGTTGGAAAGACAACTCAACGTTGAGCAGAGGAAAATATATGACGAGATTACCATGCAAATTGATCATGGATTAAGTCATGACAAGAAAGAGTGCTCATGTACGTCGTTGAAGCCTGTCCGACTGTACGTGAGTGGAGAAGCGGGAACTGGAAAAAGTTTCCTTATTAAAGCAATTTCATGTTATTTGCAGGAAAGGACAGAGTCATCGCTGTCTTGTGTTGTCACCGCTCCAACTGGACTGGCAGCACATAACATTAAAGGGATTACTTTACATTGTTTACTGATGCTGCCAGTGGAGCATGACAACAAATTAGAATATCACAAGCTATCTGGAGATGCTTGTTTTGAAGTTTCAAGAGTCTTGAGGAAAATGAAACTTCTTATCATTGACGAAGTAAGCATGGTTTCCAATGTCATGCTTGCCTTTGTGCATTTGAGAATGCAAGAAGTTCTCAAAACAGAGTATGATGTGTTATTTGGTGGCAAACACATCATTGTTTTCGGAGATCTTCTGCAGCTGACACCAGTGAAAGGGCAACCTGTGTTCAAAATGCTCACGCATGAAGATACCAGGAAGTGCTTAGGGAGCATTGGCAACGTCAATATATGGTTAAACTTCAATTATGCTGAACTGCATGAAAATATGCGTCAGGCAAAGGATGAAGTTTACAAGACTATTCTACAAGATGTTAGAATTGGAAAGGTGACCGAGCATGGGAAAGAAGCTTTACATGCACGATTACTGACAAATTTATATCCAGACGAAGATGTTGTGCCTGAGAATATTTTTCAGAAAGTTACTGAGAAAAAATCTGGAATATGTTTGATGCCAACTCTTGCAGAATGTGCCAAATTCAATAACAAAATGTTGCATTTAGAAAAGCAAGAGATTGTGAAACTGGAAGCTATTGACAGAGTAGAGCATATGGGATCAACAATTATTTTGTCTGAGAATCTGAAAACAGTATTGGATTCATTAGAGAAGAGTATATCTAAAACTGCGGGTTTTGAAAAGACTCTGAATGTGTGCTTGAACTGCCGTATAATTTTAAGAAGGAATTTACATGTTGAAAGAGGTCTGGTAAATGGATCAATGGGTAATGTTGTTGATTTTGTGAAATACAGAAATAGAGATGGAATTGAATTTTTAAAAATTAAATTTGATGGCATTGAGGAAGTACAGCTAATTGGTCGTTGTTCTGCTAGATTTTTGCTTGTAAAAGACTTATATGTTCGTCGTAAGCAGTTTCCTGTTTGCTTGGCATATGTGGTGACAATCCATAAATCACAAGGTTTAAGTGTAGACTGTGCATTGGTGAATATTGGCAGTTCTGTGTTCAAGGAGGGTATGGCATATGTGGCATTGTCACGAGTTAGAACTTTATCGGGATTGTACTTGATTGAGTGTGATGTCACAAACATTTGTGCGGATCTAGATTGTGTTAAGGAATACAATAGGTTAAGAAGAGAGTATGCGCCACATTTGCCTCAGTATCCTTTGTTTGAGAAACGTGTGGTAGGCCGGAAACGAAGAAATGTGACCAATACTGGGGAGGTTGTAGCAAAAAGACGAAAAGTTGATGAACCTGAAATTATAAGCAGAAACAAAAAGGATTCTGTTGAAGATGTTGTTGGTTTTCAATTTGAAAACAGTTCTGGTGTCAACTGCTATGCTAATGTAGTGGTTAATGTTTTGTTTTCTCTAGAAAATGTAAAAGAAGAGATTGTGGTCAATTCTGATCAAAGATTTTGCAGTTTGTTAAATTCTGTGTTAGAGAAATGTAGCACTGATAGAACAAACATAGAAAGTGTGTCTGAAATTCGAAATCTGTTAGACAGATGTTCAGGCCAAACACAATTCTCTCAAAATAGTCAGCAAGATTGTCAGGAGTTTTTAATGTATATGCTTGATGTATTGCATGATGAAGGTGTAGATGTAGATCACCTGTTTGGGCCTTCTTATCAATGGCAGCATGACTGCGAGAACTGTAGGGTATCAAGTACTACTAGTGTAGACTCAGAAAGATTTATATATTTAACTTTCCAGACAGTAAATCAGTCTCCTTTAATAAGCTAGTAAAAGCAGCTGATCACAACATGGAGTGTAGCCAATGTAAATCTGAAATGATGTCCACATTATTTATACGAACATATGGCCAGTATGTCATTTTAATGTTCCAACGATGTAGGCCTGATGGAACAAAATTGACAACTTTAATTAAAAATGTTGTGGCTTCACAGTTGTCAATATCAGGAAGGACTTTTGTAACTGTAGCAATTATATATCATGATGGTCCTTCAATAACATCAGGACATTATACAGCTTATTTAAAGTGTAGAAATGGCTGGTCATTCTGCAATGATTCTGTTTTAATTTTCACAAAAAAATTGCCGTATGACCTTAAAAACTCTTACCTGGTGTTTTGAAAACCAAAATTTTAGGGAAAGAATCTCGGGATGTGCTCTGAGGAATTTCAAGAAGTTCTAATGGCTCCTACACGATTTGGCCTTGAGGATAAGTGTAGTATAGAGACATAACTTCTTATCATAACACTGGACGTCATGGAGAAATACGTGCACTTTGAATGAGTTCAGAAAAACTGTTTCTTTTTATAAGCTAATTGAAGCAGCCAATCAAAACATGGAGTAGAGGGAATGTAAGTCTGCAATGCTGTCTACTGTTTTACATTGCTTTGTGATTAAAAGTGATGTAGAGAATTAAATAATTGTACTAGTCATAAAGGTAGTGTAAGTCTGCTTCATAGTAAGCAGTATCAGTGTGATAGGAAATGTAGAACATGATTGAGCAAGAAGGGGAAGATATTACTAGTCCAGGATTGTGAAAATGATCTTCAACATTTTAATTGTGAAAGTTGCGGAAATACAACATGACGGGATTGGTTTAAAAGAATTCTAAGAGTTATAAATGGCTCAGACACGATTTGGCCTTGTGGAAACGTGTGGTAGAGAGCGAGAAGTCATTTATTGTATGTAACATGTTTTTGAAAACGATGGAGGTTTTCTTTCAGAAAGTGGCGGGTTGAAAGTAATAACAGCACAACAGAGTGTAAGCTGTTCATAGGACATCCTTGGCCGTCATGGAAAGTAAGTTAACTTTAAGGAGTTCTGAATTCTGATTTGTTATGTTGTATGGGTTTTTTAAACACAATCATTTTGATTGTGGTTTTTTTTCCCCGCTGTTATATGATGAATACCTTCAAGTCACTGTTTTAGTGAAATTTGATACATTCTGAGAACAGCAAAAATAAACCATTTAACATGTATAATTAATTCTGTTCTGTTTGCATTTATGATGTACATGTAGAACTGTGTAGGAGGCATGGAGAAGGTGAGGCTTCTGTAAGTGTCAAAGTTGTTGCATAAAGTGCTTATATTGTACGTAGTCTTTTATATTTCATTACTTTCACTGTTTCTGACTGATCTAAAAAATTTTTTTAAAAAGAACAGTAAGTATAAGGGAAGGAAACAGACAGTTATGTTAAAAGAAACACAGCTATAGGGAATAAACTAGGGATACTGTTACCCGCAATCCTCTGCTGATGATGTCATTGAGCATGTCATGAATGATGTAATATGTGACATCATCAGCAGTGGATTACGGGTAATAGTATCTCTAGTTTACTCCCCTATAGCTGTCTTTCTTTTAACATAACTGTCTCCTTCCCTTATACTTACTGTTCTTTTTTTTAAAAAAAATTTTGGGGTTCGCTTCCGGTTCGCGTACCGGGGAGCGAACTGGGAAGCGAACTAAGAGAAATAGAGGTTGGCACAGTTCCAAATATTGTACCAATTTTTTAATAACGGGGAGGTAGTTCTGAAAAGAACTTTTTTTTTATTGTTTTTGTTGTTTTATATTTTTTTTATTATTTTTCTGAACATTTTTTTACTTTTTTTGAATTTTTCTGAAGTTTTATATTTTTTTTTGTTTTTTTTCGGAGGGGGCAACGAAAACGATTCATTGTAAAGGGCTCAACAGGAGCAACAAAACAAAAAAAAAGAATTTATTATTTGGGGCGTTTCGTACAAACTTGCATATGATAGTCAATAGCTCTGTTGATCAGAGTGATGCTTCTTTCTCCGTAGCAAATGAATCCACTGCAATGTACGCAGACTTGTTTTACTTCACGAAATCTCGTTTGTATATTTGGCACCATCTCCCTGCCCTCTGGTCCCGTTACTTCCGGTACAACAGATCTTCTGGCCATAATAGGGAGATTATCTAGGTCGTTACGAAACTGTGCAGCACTGTAGTTGTTAGGATGCCACCTAGTCATATGGCGATGCATTGTGTAGTTTCCGAAACTGTATTTTTTGTCGGTCCCTCTGGACAGTCTATCTTGACATATAAGGCAAGTTACGTATCTTGCATTTACTTTTTTCTGACCTTTGGGAATTTAAAAAAATTGCCAAATGAAGTTTTCTTTCCGGTGAGACGTCCTGGGCTCCTCAGGCAAAAAGTGCCTCTCTTCGTGCTCGTCGTCCTGTTCCTCTTCTTCCTCTTCTTGCTGAATTATAACTTGAGCAGGTGGTCCACTCTTCCTTGGATGTGGTGGAGGTGGTGGGGAAGCACCAGCTGAAGCTACTAAAGAAGCCATTGCTCACTGGTAACAAAGGGTCTTTCTCTCCCAATGATGAAAGTCAGAGTGAGGAAAGAAGGAGGGATTTTCATCATTTGGGAAAAACAATAGTTCTCAACCAATGAAAAGTGTTCATTTTATATTATATGACCTAGTCTTACATCATTAGGAAACCAAAAGTGAAATGAACCAATGAAAAGTGTTATTACCAAGTCACATGACCTGCTGTGTTTACGTTACGCGCTTTGCAGGGCCTCCCGGTTTGCTTCCAGAAACCTGTGCTTTGCGACTCGGTAAGCGTACCAGTTCGCTAACGTAGCACGTCATATGACGTATCACGCGACAACGCGAAACGTCATGCGGACGGGAGGCGTGATGATGTTGTTTTCTAACGCGGCAGTTGCGGTAAAGAAACGTTTACCGGCTCGCGGTCTATTTCGCGGCATCAAGGTCAGCTAACGGGAAGCTTCCCGATTCGCGAAGCGGGAACGAAGAAAAAAAAATATTTAAAAAAAAGTTATTAATAAACATATAAAATATATTTTTGGATTTAAAGAAGAATACATTTTACAGCTACAGATATTAGCTGTTAAAAAACCAATGAAATTCACTGAAAAAACCATAGGTTATAGACCATATATAGTTAGGAATTAGCATTTACAAAACCTTGAAAATTCACTGAAAAAACCATAGGTTATAGACCATATATAGTTAGGAATTAGCATTTACAAAACCTTATTTTACTCACACAAAACCATTGAAATTCCATATATAGTTAGTTGCACTAACTATATATCGCGCACCCGCAATCCACTGCTGATCATGTCACATATTACATCATTCATGACATGGTCAGTGACATCACTGATGACATCACTGATGACATCTCAAATGACATCACTGATGACATCAATGATGACATCTCATTTGACATCATTCTTGTGCTAATACGATAAACCTCTTCAGACTCTAATATAACCTTAGATACACTCAGTGTATACAGACACTCACACACTGTCACTCATCCATGGAGTTACTCACACACCTAGTCAGTCATGCAAATAAACAATCTCACCTCCATTTCTTCAACTATACAGTTATACACACCTTACTTATTCAAACATATACTAACACATATTTACTCTCTTATACAATCCCTGATACAAGTTCACAATGATCCATACAACCACTCACACATTCAGTGGCTCTCATGCACAGTTATTTATATATGCCAACTCTCACATGTACTGTGTTTTACATATGTACTTACTATGACATGTAGCATTGAGATATCCATTCACTCATCAATATACTCATGCACACAGTCAACTGCCCATGTAGCTGTTTCCACATGCACTCTTGAACTCATACACCTAGTGAATCAACTGCTCACACATCTATGCACAGAGTCCCACACCTCCCAGCCACCCCTACACAAACTCAATCTCCCATACAAATATTTGGGCAACCAATCAATAACACATATAGCCTCTCGTATAGCTAATGATCAACACATGCAGCAGTTTACATCACAACAGACATTATGATGCACAAATTAAGACAGTTTAGTCACTAACCCATGCATTCAGTGAGACACATTTAATCACTCACTCATACAGTCAGTCACGCACCTACTAAATCCTTCATCCAGACACTTATACATCCACTCATTCTTCAATATGTAAGACATATTTTAACTTTACAGAAACATACAGTCACTGGATGTTGTCATCAGTGATGTCATCAGTGATGTCATTTGAGATGTCATCAGTGATGTCATCAGTGATGTCACTGACCATGTCATGAATGATGTAATATGTGACATGATCAGCAGTGGATTGCGGGTGCGCGATATATAGTTAGTGCAACTAACTATATATGGAATTTCAATGGTTTTGTGTGAGTAAAATAAGGTTTTTTAAATGCTAATTCCTAACTATATATGGTCTATAACTAGGCTTTCCTGTTTTCAGTTTCTATTTTTGGTAAATTCTGGTGGGGTTTTTTCAGTGTTTTCAATATCTTAAAAAACAGTTGTTATCAATGGTTACACATTTTCGCGCCACTAAAAACAACAGAAAAAGTGTTTTTCCGGTGTTTATGGAATGTTTTGCTTTTATTATTGCTTGCTTTCTGCACTGAAAGAAAATGGTATTTAAACAGTGTACATATAGTGTATATGAGGTCCACATAGATTTTTGCAAATTAATCTTATTGTAGTACACCATACAATACTTCTTCAGTGAGTCTTTGGTTCATGTGCGCTCACTCTTTCCTTCCCATGTTAACTTCTGTGAAAAGGCCCTCTCAGCATTCACAGCCCCTTGGGATGAGAACCATCAGCTAAGGGACACAGTTGTGATGACTTTTTCTTTGATGCCACATAAAGCACAAAATGATAAATATTTGCATTTTAGTTCCTGTGCATAAGAAAACAGTGCACCAGAATGGACTAAAAAGTCAATAGCATCCCTCATTAACTCTGAAGACTGTAAAGATGCTTTCAGCATACCATCTAACAAGTGGCAAGGATCTCCTACAGGGAATCACTTCAGCTCGGGTATCAATTTGACAGGTCATCACACAACTTTTTATATACATAGCTGAATCACTGCAAATACAAACAATATCACTCCAATCTTTGTTGAACTTGGAAAGAATCTTTTTTGCAGAGCATTACAAGTCACACTGCGTTCCATGTTTCCCAAAAGTCTGGTGTCATGTTTTCACCACTTTCCCAGATGCTTGGTGATATATATATACCTTGCATTGAATGTTTAAAGCCTGAGGTGTTGGCAATTCACCTACTATCAATACTGACCCACTAGAAACTATGGTCTGATGTTTTAGGAAACCAGCCATTTTACCTATCAGTGAAAGTATCAAATGCAGCCAAAATATCAAATATGAGTTTGAAATTTCCTGATTCTCTTCAGTTTATATAATAATTAAACTACACCTAAAATATGAAACTAAACCCTGCGGGCCCGATTCACAGAACTAACTTTAAAAAAAAATCCCAAACTTACTACTTGTGATATTCACAGAAGTTAGGATTTTGTCTTAAGTTTGTCTTAAGACAGACTTAAGACAAAATCCTAACTTCTGTGAATACCAAAAGTAGTACGTTTAGGATTTTGTCTTAAGTTAGTTCTGTGAATCGGGCCCTGCATCTTTAGACCAAAGGCCACAAAACTGGAAAAAGTAAAAGAAAGAAGAAACAATATTTTAGTGGCATCCCTAAAGAACAAAACTCAAGCAGAATAATGTTAGCCAGTCTTTCTTACTGCTAGCTTGTATAACAAAGTTAAATTGTATTGACCTCTTCTGGAAGAAAAAAATGACTCTTTCACTCTCTTTTTCATTTCTTTGATTGGCATTTAGTTTGTGCTTGTGCAGGTGTTTTTTCAGTGTTTATATGTTTTCACCGGTGAGGGCTATTTTTCTTTCAGTGGGGTTTTATCAGTTATTATAGGTTTAAACCTAAAACCCCACAGCCTATCTATAACCTATGGTTTTTTCAGTGAATTTTCAAGGTTTTGTAAATGCTAATTCCTAACTATATATGGTCTATAACCTATGGTTTTTTCAGTGAATATATATATATATCAAACACAGTTCAAATAGAGCGCGCAGTCAAACGACCTCTGCTAGTGCAAATTGGCTTTATTCCTCAGATTGGAACGCATTTCGGCAGATGCCTTGATCACACCGTGGTGCAATCTAAGGAATAGAGCCAATTTGCACTAGCAGCAGTCGTTTGAGTGTGCGCTCTATTTGAACTGTGTTTAATACTATTGCCTGGCCGTGGTTTTGCCGGTACAGTGCACCACGGACTCGAACTCGATTCCAGGAGGTACCATTTTCACTGGCGATATATATATATATATTTATATATATATATATATATATATATATATATATATATATATATATATATATATATATATATATATATTTCATATGAGTTTGCTCGCGCAATGAGGATAACCACACAACGTTAGATTTCACCTTTTTATTCGGAAGGCAGCAGCAAGTAAATAGCAGTCTCTGTCAGCGTAGAATCGCACCTTTGTTGCCATACGCGTCCAGAGGGGACCCTTTTACTGCCTACCTGGACCCAGCTTGCTGCTCTCTTGTTCTTTGCACGTTTTTAACTACACGGCTCGCCGGACCCGCTCCGCGGGTCCCGCAGCGCTACTTTCATCAGCGGGAGTCGTTGGGGGTGTTGTGTGACTCCAAGGTGTTTCCTGGGCTCAATTGGCGTGGAGCAGGGCTGCGAGCGTGAAACAGGGACTCCGTATCCCAGGAGTCCCTGTGCGCCCAACAGTCTACACCTGGGCCGCTCTCCCTGCAGGACACGCCCCCCCTGTTAACTTCTACTCCTACTTAAGGCAGACATTATCCCCGCTGCGCGGGAGCACGCGGGAGCGGCCCGGGACAAGGGCGGGACCATCTGTGGCCGTCGGAGGCCGAAGGAGGCTGGGCTGGGCCACCCCTCTGATTAGCTTTGATCTGCTTAGGTTTTAGTTTCCTGTATACTTAATGACTTTCATGCGCCTGTACTTCCTTGGACCCTTGATTACCCCTTAATAATAATTTATGAACAAGCATAATTATCCTTTTTATGGAGTGTTTTTAACTTGGTTTCTCCTGTTCTTTCTTCCTGTTTACGTATTATTTAATTACTGCATTACTAGTGATGTCTAGCCCTAATCTTAACTCTCTCCCTAACTGTGTAGGCGTACCTATACTTGGCCCTCTCGATAAATATTTCGCTAGAGCCACTAAGACTATTGGAGGATCTGGATATAATTGTGGACGGTGAAATCAACTCGCCCACAGTTGCATCCAATAATCTTATAGATCTTAATACCCCTTTACCCTCAGATGCTGTTTTCCATCCTATTAGTAACATCTTACCTCCTGCTCTGAAGATCCAAACTGAGGTTGTCACGTTGCTTCATTCTCAAACTACTGCTAAAATTAGCAGAGCACGTGACAACCAAAAAATTAAAGGGAATAGAGGAGCAGTATGCTCCCCAGTCAGGAAAAGAAGGAGAAAGGTTGGGCAAAAAAATGGGGTTGGTAATCCTTGGAAGTCGCCACATGAAGCTGCCCCTAAAGAAATTCCACCAGAGGTAGTGGGGAAAGAGGGAAAAGCAGGGAAATCCGTTACAGACCATAAATCTTTTCTTAACGAAGGGCTTCTTGAGGCAGTTGAACGTCTGCTAAAGGCTCTCATTCTCCCGCTCACTGAGAGGCTTAGAAGGCTGGATGAAAAATTGGATCGGCTTCTCCCGGAGTTTATTCCGTCAGAGAACCCCAATTTAATTATTCCATCTATCCCAACTGAAGTCCCATCTATAACTAAACAACCTACAAATAATCAACGTAGGCAACATACACCTACTGTAAGATCTAATAATATGCCTGCTGATAGGAATTCCAACAAATCAGTAGGCATACCAGATACTACAGTTACAAAAGCCACAAGTAAAGAAAGGATTCAATCAGTGGCTCTAAAACCTGTTCATACTAGTAGTTTGCCCTCCACCCAAATAAGCTCTTCGATTAGAGGAAAATCCAAAAATATAGTAGATCTGCCCCCTGAGTCGTCTAATTTTGTCATCATCCTAACAGGCATCCCTGTCGTTCCAGAGGGAAATGTGGAATCAAACATTAGTTTGAAAAATAAAGTTATCCACTGGTTACGCATAAATAGACCATTACCTTTACACCTGAATGGAGATATCGTCTCAGTGAGAAGGTGCTATTGGGTGGGCTTACGCCCTAAAGACATAGAAGGTGACCTGATTATTGTAAACATTCGGGACCATAGGGTGGTCACTTATATTAGTGACTGGTTTCCGGGTAGAAGTAATGGAGGAGTATCATCCCGAAATTTGACATACTTCTACCCAGAAACTATGATGTTCCCCCCAAATAAACCTCTGAGGAGGCATGGTTTGGATGTCCCCTATCACCTGAAACAATCCACGAACTCCGCTGTCCCTACTCATTTTAATAGAAATGTCAACTCTTTCTTTCCGCCCAATTACCCAAATAGATATCCTATCTCAACCGATAATAATTATCCTCCAACAGATCCAAAGGAATTTTGGAATATTCCTTTATTTAACATGTTTCATCCTTTAACGGATATGGATGTAAATGATTGACTGAATCTAACTCCCCTACAAGAAAAACCTGTCCGGGAAAAGCAGTCAACGTTTCCCTCTTCGGTGAGAAGGCTATGCCTGTCCCGGCGTCCTATTACGATTCCACTCAGTGGGACGATTTGGAGACAAGGACTAATAATAATAATAATAATAATGATGTAGTGGGTTCTTGGGTAAGTAATATACCCCAAAATCTTTATGAGCAACATATTAACCCTGTAGCCCATGGTGGTGATAAAGATAATGTGATTCATGTGAATATGGGAGGAAAAAGATTGGGTGGGTGTGACTCGGTTCACCCGAAAGGGAAATTACTACGGGGAAAAGAGAGTATTCGGGTAGAGGAGAGTTGTTTTCATTTAATTTCCTGGAATATAGCTGTCTAGGGCGGAGACTAGAGGATCCTGTATGGCTAGATTACATTGAAGCCTTTGATATTGTTTGCCTCCAGGAGACATGGAGTACTGTGGATCATAGTTTGGATGGTTTTCAAATGTTTAATGTTTTTTCAGAGCCCTCACAATCGGGGAGAGCTAAGGGTGGGCTTGTGACAGCTATCTCTGTAAAGCATAACTTAATACATGTGGTCCGAGTGGTTGAATCTCCTTGGTACCAATTACTTATGATCAAGGATTTATTTCCAGTAACCCTTCTCCTTATAAATTGGTATTATAATATATTTGATTCCCATGTAACCGCAGTTATTGAAAAGCTACAGGAGGAGATTGCTAAGGTTACAAATAAGGTGTTCCCTCTCTTTATTATATGGTTAGGTGATTTTAACTGTGTGTTATGCAAATTCAGTGGGTCTAGAGCATGTGGTCTGATGGATTCAACTGATCAACCTATGGCTCATTTTATCCATACAAAACAGGGGGAGGCTTTGAATAGTATTCTTTTGAATAATGATTTGTGTATCCTGGATATGCCTATTTTTTCTGGTGCATTGAATATACCTACTTTCCAGGGTGCAGGGGGCAGAGTGAGCACAATCGATTTTGCCATGGTATCAAAGGGCTTCTCCCATCTCTTAAAAGATTTTAAAATTGAGGCAAACCCTGCCAATGATCATAACCCCCTAATCTTGAGTTTTAACCTGGTTCTTGAGAAGACCCAGACTGTGGAACAACCAATAAAATATAGTCAAAATCAGGGTGTCACCTTAAGGTGGGATAAAGTTGATGTGAGGCAACTGGAGGTGGATATTTTTAAGGAAAATAAGGACAAGATAGAAACTTGTCTAACCCCTATATCTGACCCAGATTGTATAATTAAGAATTTTGAATTATTACTGGGAAATGTTGCTTCACACCTTGTAAAGTTAGGGGGGAGGAAACAAGATAAGGGGCCTAGATGGTTTGACGAGGAATGTTCTTCTGCTCAAACCCGTCTATCGAAGGCATTACGCCAAGTTCCACGTGATAGGGATTTGGTTAGATCAGCTAGGAAAAGGTATAGTGATGCAGTTAGTAAAAGGAAAAATGACTTAAGGACTAAGGCATGGGAAGACCTGGATAGAGCAGTTGAATTAAGGGATAATAGGCTTTTTTGGGAGGTAATAAACCGGCCTTTTTTAAAAACAGGAGAAGAGAATACCATCCAAGTGCATATACCGGAAGACTCCTGGGTAGCTCATTATAGCAAAATCTTTAACCCAAATGAGGTACTGCTGACTGCTACAACGGGAGCAGGCGATTTTAATATGAGGTCAGCGAAATTACTTAGTGATTCATTAACACTTTCAGAGGTAAAGACAGCCTTGACTAAGGGGGCTGCTTTAAAGGCCCCAGGTCCTGATGCAGTACCCTTGGATCTTTTTAAACATAACTTGGAGGTTTGGTGCCCGTTACTTTTGAATGTTTTTAAGGCAATAACGCTGGGCCCCATTCCGACTTCTTGGAAAGAGGCAGTGGTGGTACCCATTTTTAAAAAGGGTGATAAGTCTGACCCATCCTGTTATAGGCCAATATCACTAATAGATGCGTCTTGTAAGTTAATGGGTAGAGTGATATTGGCCCGTCTTGAAACTTGGGCGGAGTCAGTAGGGGTTATTGTGGACTCCCAATATGGATTTAGAAGAGGGAAAGGAACCACCGAGCAGTGCTTAAATTTAGCACTAATTATGGGCAAGTACATGGGTGCCAGGAATAGTCCCATTCACTTGGCATTCATGGACTTGTCCAGTGCTTTTGACACTGTATGTAGGGATAAGCTATGGCGGATGATGGAGTCTATGGGGTTTGAGGAGCCTTTGGTTACCTTGCTCCGCAGGCTCCATGCCGCCACTACAGTGAGAATCAGATATGGCCCTGGTGGGGAGAAGACTAGTTCTATATTATCCACTGAAGGTGTCCGTCAGGGATGTATTTTAGCTCCCTTTTTATTTTTGGTTTATACTAATGGATTAGAGAGTTTTCTGTTAGAAACTGGCGCTGACTTTCCACAGATTAATGGCAAAAGAATTCCAATGTTGTCTTATGCAGACAACACTGTTCTAATGACCCTTACTTCCAATAGCATGCAGATTTGCCTGAATGCTTTTGATACATTTATGGAAAATGTAGATCTTAGGGTCAATTTCACTAAATCTTTTGCCATGACTTGCGGCCCGAAAAGTGCTAAAATCCGCAGGTATATGGTGAAGGACTCAATTATAGTGAAAGTTGATAACTTTAATTATTTGGGTAACCTTTTTAATAAAAAAATGAATTGGGAACCATTGATATTAGCTCGGCTCCAAAAGGTTACACAATCAATTGAAGCTCTTTTGCGTTTTGCCAGTAAACTAGGACAACGGCGAATAGCAGAAATAATATCTTTGTATAAAGCAAAGTGTGTTTCTGTTATAATTTTTGGTGCTGGAGTTTGGGGGTCACAAAATTGTGAAAAGTTACAGATTATGGAGAACAAATTTATAAAACGTCTCCTATCTGTCCCACTGGGTACGTCGAACTGTCTCTGCCATGGGGAGGTTGGCATAGAGTTTGTTAGTGATATCATACATGTAGCACCATTACTATTATGGTCTAAAGTTTGGCAATCTGAGGATTTGAAACTGACAAAAGATATCTTACTAGATTGCCTTAAACTTGACCATTATAGGGAGATACCATGGCTCCGATATGTTAGGGATACCCTTTATAAGATTGGCTTAGGTAGTATGTTTGAAAACCCTGACATGATCAGTAAGGATGCAAAGTTAATTATTAAAAATGCTTATGGTTCTAATTTGGGTACCTTAAGGAACAGTGAATATGTATTACGTGTCAGGGGAAAATTGCTGCGACCTTTTTATCTATCATATATCACCAATACGCAATGGCGTTTTTATTTGACAAGGTTTCGCATTAATACTCTGCACTTCCTTTTTGTCTTTCCCAAGCAAGGGGGGTGGTGTGAGAAATTACCTCTCTGCCCCTGTAACGACAAGGTTTCTCAAAATACTCTGCACCTTATTCTTTGTTGTGCTCTGTACAAGGTCCCAAGAAACACTTTTATTAGACCACTATTACTATCCTTTGGATCATGTTACTACAAAGAGGGTTATGAATATTTATTATCTTTGTCAACCCCAAACATTTGTAACGCTGTACTTAGTTTCATTAGATCAGCTCTTATCATTAGAAACCGATACTGAAATAGAATGTGGGTGGGAAATATTTATAAAATGTTTTATGTTGGTTTATTGATAAATTTGATTCAGTTTTTTATGACGAGATCTTAACGTATTGGAAAATATGAAATATGTAAAAATGTATCATGGTGTTTTGTCATAAATTGTATCTTTTATTGATGTATACTTTTATGATTCCTTTGTGGAACCGAAATAAAGTTATTTGAATCGAATCGAATCGCGTCCAGAAGTTGGTTTTGGCATTGGAGGGTCTCCTGCGAGCGAGAGGATTAGTTGAGTGTCATCTGTGTAGGAGATTAAGATGAGTCTATGGAATCTGATGACATTTGCAAGGGGGTGATGTAGATGTTAAACAGGGTGGGCTGAGGTATGACGCTTGGGGTAGGCTGCATATGATGTCTTTGGGTGAGTAGGTAAAGGGAGGCAGTCAAATGCTCTGTGTGAATCCCGTAAGGAAAGAGTTGATCCACTTGAGGGCATTTTGCTCTTTGCCAATGTTGTAGTGTCTATGAGGATGTGGGGGGAGATGATGTTGAAAGAAGCAGAGAGGTCAAGGAGAATCAGGGCCACCCTTTCTCCACAGTTGAGGAGAGTTCTGATGTAAGTGTTTTTGTTTCAGGTGTTTGGTTAGCCTTTGGTTGATGGCTTTCCTGAGTACTTTGGCTGGGTAGGGGAGCAGGGAGATCGGTGAGTATATATATGTTTTATTCGATCAAGGAAAATACGATCATTGACATCATAAAACACAACACATCAAAACAACAGTTATGTACATTAAAAAGTTATCACATTATCCATCTTAAAACAGGTTTAAAATTCATATAAAACACAGTCATCTAATTAGACAAATTAAGGCTATGTAAACACAGTCATTTTCGTAGGCTAGATTACACATTTTAACCTCCTCCTCCATGCAAGTAGCAGGAATCTTGAGATGGAAAACACTAGACAACGTGTGGTATCGGATTTAAAAATGCATATAGCTTCCGAATGACACCTAATAGAAAGCATACGACAAACAGGAGGTTCTTCTAAAGTCAGCAGAGGATGGGCAGTAAAAGAGAAAATGCTCAAGTGTTTCGGGTACAGCAAGGCAGGATGGACACAATACATTAACCACCACATTTCCCCAACTGCTTCTCCTTGTGTTTAAAGGAATCGTGCCATATCTAAGTTGGGTATACAGAGCTCGTGCCTCTGGTTGCTCGATATCGTCCAAGAATAACTCAAAGCTATAGCTGTCTTTAACATTTAAAAACCTCTAGGGTAAAGTGCCATGTGCAAAATGTTCAAAGCTTTCTGAGATCATCAGTACCCAGAACCTTTTTTTAGCAAGAGGGATCAAGGATTTAGTAATGGTCCCAGGTTCCTCCCAGAACTGCCCCAACCCGATTTTTACATACCAATGCTTAATCTTTTTAAACCACTCGATTCAACCAGTTTGCCTATGCAATGCAATCAATTCAATCATGGCTTCCTTCAGTGGGACCGTTGTGTTACTTGTCCACACCCTTACCCAAAATAGGAGGGTCCGGAGAATGGCAAAGTATTCAATAGATCTTGAGCCAAGGTCTAATCTTATTGGCAAAAGTGGTGTATTCACTGCCAAGTTCGTAATAGCTCTAGTAAACTTGTTCTCAGAAGTAGTTAGGTCTGTGAGATTTTCCAATTCCCACAACTCAGTCCCATATAGAGCTGCTCTTAAACCTTTTGTCCTATGCCTTTCTAGGATAGGTGAAATCGGCCGGTGGGGGGAGGCCCTAGCCCTGCGTACTAGGGCACAATCAACATGCTGAAGAGTCAAGTTACTCTTTGCCAGCTGAGCATTCCAAGTCAGGCTATCACTGATGCAAACCCCCAGGTGATCAAAGGACTTAACTTGCTCCAAAACTTGCGTTCCCAGCGCAAGTTTGCCCTGACTAGATTTCTAGGGTTTAAAAGACATATACTTAGTTTTGGAGCAATTTACTTCTAAGCCCTTTTCTTTACAGATCCTAGCAAATTTATTTAGTAGGTTTGGAATTCCTCTAGGGGTTTTAGCAATAAGCAGGGTGTCGTCTGCAAATAGCAGACACGGCACTGCTCTATCTGCCAGTTTCGGAGGGCCACCGTCGCAATTAAATAGTTCACCAATTAAACCATTGATATAGAGGGTGAACAATGTCGGAGCAAGGATGCAACCTTGACGTACGCCTTTCTGAACCAGTATGTTATTGGTCAGGCTGCCATCAGAGTTCCATCTAACCTTGGCATATGTGTCATAGTGAAGCTCAATCAGGATTCTGACTATATAAGATTGTAGTCCTAATTCGCTCAGGGCTGGCCAGAGTTTAGTCTGGTCAATTGAATCAAAGGCCGTCTTTAGGTCCACAAACACCACATATAAATGACCACCTCTGATGGTAACTTCCTTCCAGATTAACAGAAGGAATCTGAAAACTTGGTCAGTGGTGCTTGTGGAAGCCCTAAATCCTGCCTGTAAGTCAGACAGAACATTATTATCCTCTATCCAATTGTGAATTCTTGTCAAAATGATTTTACAAAATATTTTTGGGGAAACATCTTTTAGGCTAATGGGCCTGTAATTGCAAGGTGACCCTTTGTTGCCCTTTTTATGGATAGGAATGATTTCCGCGCCCCGCCAGGTGTCCGGAATGGCTCCCCCATGCAGGATGGTATTAAACACTTTTTGGAGCAGGTGGCCCCATATAACAGGCTCAGCTTTAAACAAGTCACCCTGAAGTTTATCTAAGCCCAGGGCTTTCCGACTCTGCATCAGATATATGGTCAAAATGGTTTCATCTACTGTAAGATTGTCTCCTTCTAATATTCCAAGATTGTGTGGGTACATATGTGTACCTAGGTCATAATGAACCCCATGGTCTGCAAATAGATCCCCAAAGTAATCCTCCCAAACATGGGGCTGAATGTGGAAATCTGTTTCTATTTCTATATTTGATGATCCCTTAGACAGCAGGTGCCAAAAAAAGTTGGCTGTTTGTAAGTTTTGCTGCTTCAAGAAGCATGCACCACTTTTCATTCCCCTAATCCCTTTTTGCCATATTTTGTGCCATTTTATAGGACTTTCTGCAGCTTTGTACAACTTTAGGAGACTTCCTTTTCACTGCCTCAAATAGTTCATTCCTGGATTTTTTGCAGGCTTCGTTAAACCAGGGTGCTGTTTTCCGCTTCGGTCGAGTACAATTTTTTATAAAAAAGAGGTCTTACATTTTTTAAGTTTTTTATTAAGGGAAAAGAGAAAAATTCAAGGTGTCAATACAGAGTTTAAAAGCATGTCAAAAGAAAAACATTAACAAGTGAGCAAAAACATCATATCCAGAGGGATACTAAATCAATAAAGCTATGAGGAGTATAGGCTTTCGCATAGGAAAAACAAAGGGTTTACAATGATCATAAATGTGAAGTAATTCAATAACAAGCAAGTTCAGTAGGGTAAGAAAGAAAAAAGGAATGACAAGGGTATTCAAGGAGATTTAGAGACTTCTTGCTGGGCAGGCCGTAGTTGAAAGGAACGATTAACACATGTATCAAGATAAAGCGTAATTGGGATCCATAGATCTAAACGTTTCACTGCCATATGAGAGGGAAAGAAGAATGATGTTTCAATCTGTGATTATGACATACATTATAACACCAAGCTTGAAAAGAAATGTTTGAACATTTTTTCCAGTTAACAGTAATCTGCTGAAATGCAACAGCCAACAACAAATCCACAATTTTAACATTGAGAGAGAGATTCTCCCAGCAAGGAGAAAGACTAATCTATGGACTACCTTGCTAGAAATGGGAGCACCTAGGGAAATTATATATTTTCTGGCCCGTTTATACGAGAGGCTTAGCTCGAGTGTCCGGTACGGGCCTTCGGGTGAATGCACAGACAAATTCAGGGTCAGGAGAGGTATCAGACAAGGGTGTGTTTTGGCACCCTTGCTTTTCACTCTGTTTATTAATGAAATAGACTCGATCCTAAAGAAGGCACCAGCGGACGCCCCTAGAGTAAACACAAGTACCATCCCCGTGTTACTCTATGCGGACGACGCTGTGTTGCTCTCTAGGACTCCCAGGGGTCTACAGCTTTTGATGGATAAATTTGTGGCCTTTATTGGAAAAAGAAAGCTGGTCATTAACAAAAGCAAGACATATGTAATGGAGTGTGGAGCTAGTAAAGTTAAAACTAAAAAGCCCTATAGGTATCTCATTGATGGCCAAGTGGTGCAGTGTGTGGACAATTTTTGCTACCTGGGGGTTAACTTTTCCAAAAATGGTCGCTGGGATGTCGAGCATAAGGTGGTGCGCGACAAAATGATCAGGAGTGCCAATGGAATATTTGCTTTTGCAAGTAAATTAGGTAGTAGAAGGCCTAAAGTAATGCTTAAGATCTTTGAAGCTAGGTGTTTATCGGCTGCCCTCTACGGAGCAGGGGTATGGGGGGTATCCAGGGTAGAATCTCTACAGGTAGAAGAGAATACATTTCTGAAAAAATTACTGTGTCTCCCGACCTCCACTGCTAATAGCTTGGTCCATAAAGAATTAGGACTACATCATCTAAATGATCTATTATTATTGAGACCTCTGATGTTGTGGCGTTCAGTCTGGATGAAAGACGAAACCTCATTTAATAGGGCCATCATTGAGGATTGTTTACGTCTAGACTATTTTCTCAAAATCCCATGGATTAAATACACAATTGAATCCTTCTCTAGTGTGATTGGGTTTAACGTTACATTAGATCACTGTTCTGCTTCGGATCTCTCTAAGGAGAGTCTGAAATCAATTTTCTTAAATCATTGTGCAGAAAGACGAGCCACGGATGACCTTAAACTTTCCACCTGTATACGTTATAACCATTTGAACGAATTTGTGGGCCTACACCCTTACCTCCTCCAGGTAACTAAAGGGCAACACCGGTTTGTTCTTACCAGGATGAGGATGGGTACGGTCCACCTATTGGTTGCATTCCCTGAGATTAAGATGCGCCCTACAGGTCCATGTCGGTGCGACAAGATTTCAGAACAAAGCACAGAGCACTTTCTTCTTATATGTAACCTGTATAGTGAACGTCGTAAATTCTTTTTAAAACCTTTATTTATTAAATTTGGAACAAGAACTGTTAAAGCGGCAATGAAATTACTTTTTAACTTGCATCATCCTGACATCTGTTTTTATACGGCTAGTTATTTACTTAGGGCCATTAGCTATAGGAAAAGCATGATTTTTTAAAAACAAATATAATAATTTCTTAAAACATTTTATCTATTGGAAACCTTTTTAAGTGTGTCACTTGATTTGTTATATGTATCATACTGTATTTTAGCGGATTGCGATCGCCAAGTGTATTTTTCTTTTAACATGTATTGTATGTATGTACTTTTATGGACATGATTCACATGTTTCCGAATAAAGTTTTGAATTGAATTGACTAACTAGAAAAATATGGGTAAAGGAAAAAGGAATGCAGGTATAAAAAATTACGTTAATCTGGGACCAAACTTGTAGCCAGAATTCACGGACGACCTTGCAAGAAAATAACATGTGAAATAGGGTAGCAGATGGGGAAGAACAAGTCCAACAGAGGTCCGGAGTGGAGGGAAATCTTTTGTGAAGGTCATAAGGTGTGAAGAGAAGTCTATTATAGATGAAGAACAAAGATTGTGTCAGGGTGGCAGCTCTAGAGGATTTGCGAATCTTAGTCCGAATCTTAGACCAAAGAGACAAAGGCCAAGATGTGGCAAAGTCGCGTTCCCATTGTTCTTCAACCTTAGTTTTAGGTCTAATGGAGTCTGTGGAGTGTAAGTATTTGTAGATGGCAGATGCTTTGGGTGACGCACGTAAGAGAGAGTGTAAGTGAGTAATGTGATTAGAGGATGCTGGAGAGGTACACGTATGGGAAAGTCGGGCATGTGTTGACATGACAGCTTCCTTAAGAAGAAGGTATTTGCTAGCAAAGGAGGAAGGCAGGTTAAAAGATTGTCTGAGTGCAGAAAAAGATAAAAATATAGAGTTAGAGAATAATTGAGAGACCCAAAGTATCCCTTTTTGCCTCCAGGACTTCCAATAAAAGGGATTATTCTTAATTGTTAAATGCGAGTTGTGCCAAATGGTAGAGCTAAGAAAATCAGCAATTGAAAGGAGAGGAGGAGGTGGAGAGGAGAGAAGTAAGGTAGTGGTGAACTTATGTGGGGGAGTAGAAAGCAAGGGTGGTTTACGAGAGAAAGATAAATATTCAGAAAAAGAGAACGGAGATAATGCAAGATGTTCAATCGTGACCCATAAAGGACAATGCTCTGCAGGATCTTGTAGCCAAAAAGAAGCCTGTCTTAAGAGAAAGGCTTTCTGATAGGCTGTAAAGTCTGGAAAGTTGACTCCACCCTCCAACTTAGGTCGTATTAATCTAGCAAGAGACATCCAAGGTTTCTTACCATTCCAAAGGAAGGAAGATAAAATTGAATTAATTTTCTTAAAGAACTTGAAGGGAATAGCCACTGGGATATTAGATATCGTGTAGAGAATTATGGGAGAAAGTATCATCTTAATTGTGTCAAGCCGGCCCCACCATGACAAATAAAGGGGATGCCATCAGGATGTTAAATCCGATAGTTTCTGAATGCATTTATTTAAACAGAGAGAAACTGTGTCTGAAATGGAAGGGGTAACATGCAGGCCTAAATATTTAATGTGAGATGGACTCCAGGTAAAGTTCGAAGGGTTAAAGTCAGGCTTGAAGGTGTACTTTGTTAAAGGCAAAATCTCACATTTGTCGTTATTGAGTTTATAGCCCGAGTTAAGAGAATATTCGCGTACTACATCTAGAAAAGCAGGTATAGAATCAGTGGGGTTAGCTATGAAAAGCAGAATGTCATCAGCATATGCAGCCAATTTGATGTGAGAGTGTGATGTTTGGAAGCCATGAATGTGAGGGTGCTGACGAAGTTTAGAAAGAAAAGTTCCAAAGCTAAATTAAAATGAAAAGGGGACAGAGGACACCCTTGGCGAACCCCTCTACCTAGGTCGAAAAAGGAAGAAACAAGATCATTAGCACATACGGCTGCACAAGGGTTAGAGTAAAGAAGGGAAACTAAAGAAATGAATTTGGGGCCGAACCCAAACCATTTGAGGGTTGAGAAGAGATAGGTCCATTCAACCCTATCAAATGCCTTCTCGGCGTCCAATGCAATTGCTGCCAGAGGGTGTTGTGAATGGGAAGACTTCGACAGGACGTTGAATAAAAGTCTAGTGTTATCAGTGATATAACGGCCCTTAACGAAACCTGACTGTTCGGCTCCCAATAAATCGGGTCGTAAGAGATCTAATCTAGCTGCAAGAGATTTGGCAAAGATCTTGTAATCGATATTAACTAAAGAAATCGGTCTGTAATTTTTGCAGTGCTGGATATCCTTCCCTTCCTTGGGAAAAAAGCAAATGTGAGAGTCAGAAAAAGAACCTGAGGAATTACCTAAAGTAAGGAAAGTGTGAAGAAGGGAGTGCAACTTTGGAATGAGTAATTTCGAAAAGTGGAGGTAGAACTCAACTGTAAAACCGTCTGGTCCAGGAGCCTTGTCCTTTTTAAGGTGTTGAAGAGCAGAGAGTAATTCTTGCTGGGATAAGTCTGATTCTAAAGAGGTGAGGTCAAGAGGAAAATGTAGAGGTTGCTGAATGCTGGAAAAGAAATGTGAGAGAGAGTGGGGAGAGGGTTGGGTTTCGGAAGAGTAAAGGTTTGTGTAAAAGAGTGAAAATTCAGTTAAAATATCCGCATCCTTGTGTTTAAGGTTTAAGTTACTATCATAAATAGATTCAATATTCAACTTATTGTGTTTAACTTTCAAATAATTGGCCAAAATCTTCCCAGCCTTGTTCCAACCCCCATAAAACTTTGCACTCAATTTCAGTGAATATAAGGAAGCATCTTCCGTGGATTTTTTGTTAAATTGCATTTTGGCCTGCACAAGAGCTGTCAAACTATCTTCAGAATGTGAGGTATAATAGGAGTGTATTTGCGTGCAGCTTTCCGCTCCTTAGCAACATATCCAATAACAAAATCTCTTGCGGAAGCCTTAAAGGCATCCCAAATAGTATGCTTAGCGATGGAGGGAGTATCGTTAATCTAAAAAAACTCAGTGAAAAAATCGGTAAAAGAATTAGTAAATTTGGGGTCTAGGAGAAGAGAATTGTTAAAACGCCATCTCCTAGGTCCAGCAATTTTGGGAATGATGTTGATATTTATTGAAACAGGGGCATGATCTGAGAGTAAAATAGGGCCAATTTCAGCATGCGTAAGAGTTTGGGCAATGTTATGAGAAACAAAGATGTAATCAATCCGTGACTGAGAATGGTGTGAGGGGGAATAGAAGGTAAACTCTTTCGTCATCGGATTGCAAAGGCGCCAGGCATCAATTAATTTGGGTTGCGAGATTGCTTGAGTAAAAATTTTGTGGGATTTATTGGGACCAAAAGTAACCTTAGAGTTCCTGTCAAGGAAGGGGTCAAAAGGCTGGTTAAAATCCCCTGCTAGTATAAAATTTACATCCACAAATCTGGTAACATGCGCAGAGAGGTCACGCCAAAAAGTAGGGTCACCACCTGTGGGGGCATAGACGTTAAGGAGAGAGATTAGAACACCCCTTAAAGATAGTTTGACATGAACCCATCTGCCATCAGTGTCAGAGTCTTGCATTAATAGAGAGTGAGAGAGAGATTTTCGACATAAAATAATGACCCCATTACGTTTGCCATCACCAGGAGAGTAATATACCTCACCTACCCAACCCCTCTTAAGTTTGACAGACTCAACATCTGAGAGATGAGTTTCTTGCAGAAATGCGAAATCCACATGTAACTTGGCGAGATGAGATAAAATCCTTTGTCTCTTGATCGGAGAATTAATACCCCTAACATTCCATGTGACAATTTTTAACGACATATATGGTAGCTTTCACTTCGTGACTACATTTCCCATGGTGCACATGTCACAGAGTTTTGCGGATTCCATAGTGATTACCAGAAGGAAGGAGATCACTGACTGACCATACACTTGCCTGAAAGTAGCGGAGAGCAATTGAGTGGAGCCCTGCAGGAGTCCCTTTCTGACCGTGAGAGCGCAGGAGCGCTGACGAACACCTTCACCTCCACCATCCGCGCTGCCGCTCCGGGACCACAAATCCCGACAGTCTCTGCGGCGGCGCGTAGCCCTGACGCGATTGGAGCGCCAGGAGGGGCTAGAAAACCACGGAGCCCTTGGTGGAGCGGGGGGAGATCACTGACTGACCATACACTTGCCTGAAAGTAGCGGAGACTGGAGAGCAATTGAGTGGAGCCGTGCAGGAATCCCTTTCTGACCGTGAGAGCGCAGGAGCGCTGGCGAACACCTCCACCTCCACCATCCGCGCTGCCGCTCCGGGACCACAAATCCCGACCGTCTCTGCGGCGGCGCATAGCCCTGACGCGACTGGAGCGCCAGGAGGGGCTAGAAAACCACGGAGCCCTCAGCGTCGCGGGACGCACGCGGGACGCCCGGAGCTAAGCCCGGGGAAAGGGCGGGCCCTCAGCGGCCAGAAGAGGCTGGGCTGGGACACCCCCCTGAAGCCATCGCACTGCCACACACAAGGTATTACTGTAACTAGTCCGCCAAAACGGTTATCGAAGCTGTGTATTTTGTGTTGAAAGGTGACTAACTATGAGGAAGCTAACTAAAAGCACCAGGATGCCTACCTTAAGATCGAGTACCAAACAAAAAGCGGATATCCCACAACCAGTACCTACACTTACTGCCATCGACAAAATGTTACAGCAGACAATAGGGGTCGTAACTAATGCGATAGCAAATACAGAGAGAAGGATGTCTCTACCACCAATGACAATTATCCAAGACATGCAGGAGGTGGCCACTGATCTTTCAGTGGTTACCTTAGATGTTACAGACGACCCAGATACTAGCCTTGGTGTCACTTCTTCCTTTGCTGATCTCCCGTGCGCTCAGGCCTCTACTGAGAACACGGAGGAGACAATGAATACTCACTCCAATTTAATCCCCATACGTGACACAAAAATGGCGAAATCAAATAACATGGAGGGAAAAAGGCCCAGAGAATGCTTAAAACAGGGCAAAAAAAAAGGACAAAGCAAAACTACAAATCATAATTTAGTGGCACCTATAATTCCCTCCACACCAGGAATTCCTTGCTGGGTTGCTAATATGGTGGCCGACCTGAAAGCTGATCTAGAAGATACAATTACTGCCCTGATCAAACCCCTTATGTCTAAAATTGATAGACTAACATCTTTAATAAATAATAAGGGAGTGGGCCCAACAAGACAATTGGAACGGGACAGCGCTTCATCAAAAGTGGGATATGACGGGGGCACGCCTAAAAGATTAACAAAAGACAAGGTGGCGCCAACAAATGAATCGGCACCAAATACATTAAAGAGAGCAAAACAAAAGAACACCCCAACAGCACAAAAAACTCCAATACTCTCTAACCCTTGTAGCTCTAATGAGACAACACAGGGCCAAACAAAACAATGTCAAGGAACTGCTCCAGTACCAAATAAAAAGATAGATCAAACCACAAAAGATAATTCTATGGCAAACCCCCCCCCCTGCTAACGAATGCTTCAGTAAATAAAATAACATCGACCCGATTTAGGACAATTAATCTTCCACCTGAAGCTCTGCCTTTTGTGGTCCTATTGACAGGAGTTCCATCACTAAAAGAGGGGAAAAGGGAAACACACTTGGAATTAAAGAATAAATGTGCGCAGTGGTTGCAGATAAACAGACCCCTACCCCCTAATATCTGTGGTGAAATTCTCACAGTAAGAAGGGGGAGTGGATTGGGAGAGGAATAAAAACAATAGCAGGGGATATAATATAATAACAGTTAATTTTAGAGACATTGCAGCAGTGAATTATATATGCAATGCACCTCCCAGTAGATCTCACACACAAATTCATCCCTTACATCTATCATATTTCTACCCATATACACCCCAAAGACCGGTGCAGACAAATAGAATTCCCATGAATAGGGCTCAACAGATGGAACCTCAGTATAGATTGGCTCAATGGCAAATGCCTTATCAAGCCACCTTAGCTTATGACCCTTTCTTAACTCAACATGTGCACTGGAATAGGTTCAGTGCTCTTGAAGAGGTGGACTGACTTGCACTGGAGAAATCTAGTGCTCTAGACACCCTTATAAGATCAGAGGAGGAAGGATTCATCGTAACAGGAACTGGAACCCCGAGTACTATAGGATATAGTGATGGTAGGGGAGTCAATAAAAAGAATTTGAAAACAAAAATAGGGGGAAACAAAACAATAGAACAATTAGATCAAAAAAGGACCCCAGATCAAAGTAGACAGGATAGTGACATTATGTCAGAACCCCGCACTAACATAACATCAATAGAAGTAGACCAGGAAGAGTATTTACCAAGGGGTTTAATAGAACTACCCATGGGGGACAACCATGAAAATCTTCGAGTTATATCCTGGAATATTGCAGGATTAGCAGCTAAATTTGAATCCCAGGAATGGGAGAACTATATTAATAACTTTCAAATTATATGCCTCCAAGAAACATGGGCGGTCGACCCAAACCTGTATAGTTTAGAGGGGTACAAATGTTTCTCTGTCCCGGCCATAAAGTCATTATCGGGGAGAGCGATTGGGGGATTAATAATGTATGTAGATCTTCATATGCAGGGAACCTGGTTTAATTATAACTGGGACTCACACAACATACAAGCTGTAGGGTATCGTTTTAAAAGACTTAATTTCCTTTTACTTAATTGGTATAACGCCGTAGGCACGATGGGAAAGGGGTCCGTCGTTAAGGAACTGGACTCTTGTTTAGTAAAGCTGGATTCCTTAAATAAGACACCAAACTCCCCCAGCATAATACTTATGGGGGATTTTAATTGTCATCTCTGTGACAACTTAAAACCATTTAACAGAGATTGGTCAAGATGCACTGTAGCAAAAGGGCCACATTTTGTACATACAACTGAGGGATGGGATCTAGAGAAATTAACAAAAAGGCACAACTTGGTCCATACTATGGACCTTGCTGAGTTGGGTACAAACGGAGACCTCAACCCAACATTTAGAGGCAGAGGCTGCCAGTCATATATTGACTTTATTCTAGTCTCGCCCCTCATAAAAAGAAACATTAGTAGTATGGCCATAGACACAAGCATCTTCAGTGATCATAATCCTCTGATACTTGCACTAAAAGGTTTGGATTTAAAAAAATTTACACGCAGAACAGATGTCATGGAAAAGGCAGTAAACCAGGGAAGGAGGATTAAGTGGGCTAAGATTGATGGAGACAAATTTTACAGGAGATTAATAACAGAGGGACTAAACGCCATAAATATATGTCTTGATCCTGATGTGGGAGGAGCATTAGTGGTCAGCGCATTTGAGGAAATTGCACGCCATGTGGACAATCTACTAAAGACCTCTAAAGATAGTAAATTATCCCCCACTCCGCGCTGGTTCGACTCTGCTTGCACTAAGGCGTACAAAAAACTTAAACTTACCCTCCACTCTAAACCCAGGGACAATCTCAAAATAGCACAACATAGAACTGAATACAAAAAAGCACTGAATTGTCGAAAAAAGAG
Organism: Lissotriton helveticus; assembly: GCF_964261635.1. Classification (NCBI taxonomy): domain Eukaryota; kingdom Metazoa; phylum Chordata; class Amphibia; order Caudata; family Salamandridae; genus Lissotriton; species Lissotriton helveticus. Next base: position 285,111,076 of record NC_136060.1, read on the forward strand.
CTTACAAATTCAAGCTTGGGAGGACTTAAGGGAGGCGGCAGAAAGGCGAGATATCTCGGGATTCTGGAAGTTTATTAATGCCCCATGCTTCCAGGACCCAGGAGCACCCAAAATAATAAACATAATCTTACCTGAACAATGGCAGACCCACTTCCAAAACCTCTACAATTATACAGGACAATTAAGCCAGGGTGAAGGACCAAGGTCAAAACTGGACTTTTGCCTAGAAGAAGTGGAATTGGCAATAGTAGGACTCAGTAAGAACAAAGCACCGGGCCCTGATGGCATACCCCCTGACCTCCACCTGAGCAACATAGATCTTTGGGCCCCACTGCTCACGAGGGTCTTGAACGAGGCAGTGGTGACAGGACTGCCTCGTTCCTGGTCAACAGCAACCATAGTCCCGATCTATAAAAAAGGGAATCGCGATGACCCTCAATGTTATCGCCCTATATCCCTTATAGACGTGTCAGCTAAAGTACTGGGCCGTGTTATTCTACATCGTTTGCAGGAATGGGCGGAGGAGAACCAGGTTCTGACAGATGTCCAATATGGCTTCAGGGAGGGCAGATCTACCACCGATCAATGTTTGAACCTGTACCTCCTGACAGCAAAATACACCATTGCTAGCAGTGGGACTATATATATGGGGTTTATGGACCTCTCTGCGGCTTTTGACCGCGTAAATAGGGAAAAACTTTGGTCGTTATTGTTAAGCTTAGTAGTGGATCAACCCCTTGTAGATGTCCTAAAAGCCCTACATTGGAATACGTCTGCAAATGTGAGATACAACCAAGAGGGAAGTAGGACTGATCCCTTTTTATGCACCAGTGGAGTGAGGCAGGGCTGCATTTTAGCGCCCTTCCTGTTCTCTATATATATTAATCTCCTGGATAAAGAACTACTCAAATTACACGTGGATTCACCCCAAATTGGCCATCGAGCGGTGCCGGTATTACTTTATGCCGATGACGTGGTATTGTTAGCCAGAACCCCATTGGGGCTACAGAAGTTGATTGACGGTTTTGTCGATTTCATGGCCAAACTTGACTTATCGACAAACTTGGAAAAATCTTACATTACGTCAACAGGAGCAAAAGCAAAAGAAAAAGGGAAATTTATATACAAAATCGGGTCACACAAGATTGGCCAGGTTAAGATCTTCTCATATCTTGGTGTACTGTTTGACGATCAATTGACCTTCAACCCCCTAGTGGAGAAACATGCAATGAAGCTGGCGGCGTCATCAGGGGCCATTATGGGGTACGGGAGAATACAGGGTAGATGGTCCCCAGAACAAATATTAAATTTGTATAGATCGATATGCTGTGCTAAGGTTACCTATGGAGCAGAAGTATGGGGCTTTATACACAAAAAATTGCAACAGATCCAGGTGGAAGAAAATAAATTCCTCAGAAGAATATTGAAACTACCGCAGAATACCCCGGCCTTCATTATTCATGAGGAAGTTGGAGAGCCTTATATTGAAGATCGGATTAAAACTAAACCTCTTCTTGCTTGGGTCAAAATCTGGATTAACCCAGAAGCGGTCCTTACAAGACAAATTATAAAAGACTGTCTGAAACGTGACAAAGGGGGTCACATACCCTGGCTAAAGTACATAAAGGATTCTATGGAGGCAATTGGCTGTAAAAATGTCTTCACAGACCCAGAATCCTTAACTGGCCAGAATAAAACAATGGTTAAAAAACTTTTTTCAGAGTGGTCACTTACGACTAGGGCCGAGATGGAAAGATGTAAGCCCACTGTTTTATCTTACTGCCAACTAACAGTGAAGCAAGGAATGGAACCATATCTGAGGGTCATGCATAATGCTCAGGACCGATATCATATGACCCGATTTAGACTAAATATGCTCCATCATTTATTTGCGGTTCCCTCTGGGTTCACTCTTACAGTGGAGGCGAAGGGTACCTGCGGCTGCGACGCTAGGTCTCCGCAGGATACCCTTCGCTTTGTTTTGTTATGCCCCTATTATTCTGCCCCAAGACGTAAGTTTTTAGTAGGGATCCTGAAAGAAGCGAAACTTAGACAAGCAAAAAAGGCGCTGAGGTTTCTTCAGGAAGCTGCAGATGCTCACACGTTGTTTTGCATTATAAATTTTATCCGTGTTGCATTGCGGCTAAGGAACACCAGAGAAATAACTGACTCTAATGCTATTTAATTACGTAAAGTAAATTCCTCTTTCCCCTTATTCATGAAATGCGTTTTTAGTCAACATTTTTAACTTCATACTTTTTTTAAACTGTATTTAAAATATGTGTATATTGTGTATGTGCTTTTATGGTGTCTTTTTAAGTGCCGAATAAAGATTTATAATTGAAATTGAATACGACAAACAACTTGAAAAATTTCAAAAAGAAAGCCCCAAAGAAAAGTATAGGAAACAAACAAAGTGTTCATTAGAAAAGGAAAAACAGAGCGAAGAAGAGAAAGAAGAAGCAAGTGACTATAGTAAGAAGAACAAAAGATACAACAAATAAGTGAAATAGAGTAACAGAGAGAAATCACCCGATAAGATAAGCTCAGAAGGAGAAGGAATGCATAAATGACAGAGAGTGAGAAGAGAGAAAGAAGTGCAAGACAGGAAAATACATTCATGAAAAAAAGAATGGAATCAAATAAGTAGACAAAGAAGAGTTAAAGGATGATAGAAGTATGCTGAGGAAGAACGGCAACGTCAGTGGTGAAGTTAGACAATGAAAGGAGAAGAGAGAGAGAGAAAATGGAGAGAAGAAACCTGAAGAGACACCTATGTAAGACAAGAAGCAAAGGAAGAAGAGGGAGGGAAAAGAGGTAAACCAAACAAATAACGTGTGTAAAGAACAAAGGAAAAACAAACCTACAAAAAGGAAAAATGAGGGAGCACAACCAGGATCAAACCAGAATCAAGGGGAGGGGAGGTGGAACCACAAAGAGCAGGCAAGACATCCAGGGCCAGCGGGGCACACAGCCGGGAAGACATCACAGGACGATGATCTGACCTATGAGGAACATGAGGAAATTGGTAAGCGGAGGGTAAAGAAGGGTACAGGAGAAACATTAATTTTATTAAAACAGCCAAAAAGAATACAAGCAATTAATATAACATAGGGAACTTAACACCACTGCAAAAACATTGCAACAGTAGTCAACAAATATGGAAGCAGCAAAAAGAAATGAAGCAAGAGAGATTTATGAAATACAACAGGAGAACTAGGGAGCAAGCGAACAGTAGCAAAGTGGAAGAGAACCACAAAAGAGACACATGGCATTCAGGGAGGAAAGGAAGAAGAAGCATTAGAAATGTCCACATCGGTTGTTCTGCATTAATTCAGGAAGCTTCGGAGACGAACAGGATCTTCGTACGCTGTAGTCTTGTTGTTGTGGGTGACCTTAAAGAGGCAAGGATGGAATAAGCCATATCTAGCTCCTATGGCTCTTAGATCAGCATGCATGTCCAAAAAAGCCTTTCGTCGATTCGCTCTAGCTTTAGCATAGTCCTGCGTGAAGAACAAAGAAGATCCGGACCAAGTAAGTCAAGGAGAAGCTCTGGCTGCTGACAAGACTTTCAAGAGACCAGTATATTCAAGAAAGTACATGATAACTCCTCTTGGTCGTGTTGAAGTGGCGATGGTAGAAGGAAGCCGGCCCAATCTGTGAGCACGTTGGATGTTGAGATCCGTACCCTCTGGTAGATGTAAAAGCTTAGGGAGAAAAGACTTAAAAAAAGCAATGGGATCAGTCCCCTCACAGCCCTCCACCAGGCCATAAATACGCAAATTATTGCGTCTGTTGCGGTTTTCAAGCTCCTCCACCTGCTTACGGAGAGAAGGAATCTGCATATTTAAGTGAGAAACTTTAGTCGACGTTTCTTTGAAAGAGGAAATGCTTTGCTCCATAGAAGAGACTCTCGCATCCATTTGCGACCAATTGTCTGTCAGGACTTGTAACTTGGCGCTGGTGTCCTCCATGAAGGGGCGGAGAGCCCTTATTTCCTCTAAGAGGAGCTCCAAAGAAATTGGTGACGGTGACTTAGGTGGAGAGGGGGGGTCCTTTTTAAGTCTTTTGGAGTTTGCTTTTCCCGAGGCTGATGCAGAAGATTCCATTGTAGACTGTGTAGCCAGAATTAAGGGTGACTGAAGAGCTTCAAACTTGGCAAAGAGAGTACATAATTTAGAGTTCTTAATTAAAGAATGTCTTGAGGAGATGAGAGTAGAACGTGGCACTAATTGGCTGATAAAGGTTAAAAGTAAAAAAATGCAAACACAGTGTAATGAAGATGAACAGCAAGAATAGACCAGGAAAATGCTGTCCGTCGTGTGTCACAGGAAATAAACTGCGCAGCAAAGAAGGTTAGGTCCTTGGAAGGGCATCAGTGAATAAACCATTAGCAGTGGCCATGTACTTGACAGATAAGAAACGCTGTATCAAGGACATGAAACAGCAAAAAAAAATAATCTGAGGCAGAAAATTGCGTAAAATGGCCGCCACACCTGAAGAAAAACAGAGTAGCACACAATGACTGGAAAAAGCAGCCTGAGAAGAGTCAAGTAGCCGGGGTGAAGAAGCTCAGGTCATAGGGGAAGCCTGTAAGGCATTGAGGCATAATAAATCGCCAAAAGGTGTTGCAGGAGGCATGGAAGGTAGTGCAGGCATTTGCGAGGGTGCCGAGAGAAAGAAAAACAAAATGGCGCCGCGACTCGCAAAATCGCAGCCGAACTCACTCCGGCGAAATTCGGTGTAAATGCGCCTCAGCAGAAGTCAAGAAAAGTCTCCAAGCATGCTCGGTCCTTCCCGAGAGCAGAACTCGTCGTCGGCAACTGTAGGGGAGTCCTCAGAGCGCGTCGCGTCTTCCCGGCCGGTGGAGCGCTCACCTCGGCGCCGCCATGCTGCTCGAGCGCCAAGCCACACCCCCAAGAGGTCTTAAATTTATAATCAATTTTGAAAATTTAGTCATAAAGAATTCCGGCCTTATGGTAGGTGTACTCAGCTCAATTAAAGTCTGATGCACCTCTGTATATATTTTAGGGAGCACAGTTGGATCAGCTAAAATAAGGGGCCACTTGACTCTTCTATTGTTATTTGTAGTAATAACCGAGGTACTCTCACTCCAAGGGGGTCCATACAATGAGGCTAAACCAGTCAACGTGAGGGACAAAGCGTTGTGATCACTGTCATCCCGGAGTAAAATTACCATATCTTTGACACAAGGCCAAAGATTTAAGATCAACAAGAATATAGTCTATCCGGTTCTTGGAAGCACCCCTCTTAAAGGTATTAATCGCTCCTTTATCGGAGTGTATCCGACCATTACAGGCTTTGACCCCATATGCAATAGTGAGTGATAAAATTTGTTGGGCCACACCAGTGCATTTCTTGATTGATGGTATCATAAGTTTAGCGATCCCCCTTGCTGTGTCCGCCTCCGAGAGGAGATCCTGTATGTAATCAACCGGTTCGAAGATAATTAGTCAAAGTTGGTATTGTCGCTGAAGGTCTTCTGTGAGGGCTAGTCACCCGATTATAAATGTTAAAGATCTGACTTGCACATTGTCCTTGCAAATGATAATTCTAACTCTAGTATCTCATCTGAGTCAATATTTAGAACTTTTATTTTACATACCAATACATTTTTGACCCAGATTAAAAGGCCGCCAGCTGGACGACCATCTGATGACTGTTTGGCTTCAAAACTATATGTTGTAAAGCCTACCCTGGGTACACGTTCAGCTGCCCAGGTTTCCTGCAGGAGACATAAATGGTAGCTATTCATTAACTTACACCAGTCAGGATCACTTATCATTGACTTGATAACAGCCACATTCCAAGATATGATTCTTAAATCCTGGAGGTTGTCTAAGAGTTCCTTGGTATGCCCAGGGTTGCTAATAGCCCCCCCCCCGATCATTTGTTTTGAATGTATTTACTTTATTTTATTTTGAAAGTTTTATAGAGCGCGAACAAGATACTTACAGATATCAGAGCGCTTTACACACAGATGGGATAAACAGACATAGGAATAATAATTAAACAAGTCATTTTAGTGCAAAGATGAGCAAAAGGTTAAACAAATGGAAACAAGGTAAGGTAGCAGTGGTGTATAGGTGGTCAACTGTACATAGTCTTTGGATGAAAAATAATGAGTAACGAGATTACATTAGTCTAAATTCATGTGAATTTAGCTAAGAGGAGAGAGTTTACTTCTTTTTTGAAGGATGCCGTGGATGAGATAAGTCTGATTTCTGGAGGAAGGGCATTCCAGATCGTGGGCGCCATCCCTGAGAAGGAGCGTTTATATGTTTTTTCTTGTGGAATCTTTGGGGTTTCAAAAGAAGGTTTTCTGTGCTTCTTGTTGCTCTTGAGCCACCCAAAAATGTCAGTTTCTGAGCGAGGTAGCTGGGGGAGTTGTAGTGTATAGCCTTGTGTGTCATGCATGCGATTTTCAGGTGTATTCTCGCTTCGTATGGCAGCCAGTTCAAGAATTTTAAGTCGGGAGAGATGTGTGAGCGTTTTTTTGAGCCTGTGATTAGTTTGGCTGCAGCATTAATAGAGGCTTTTAATGGTGCTGTAGTCGATATGGGGAGGCCACAGAGGGTAACACTTCCATAATCCACTCGAGGGATATCTAGGACTTGAACTGCAGTTCTGAAGTCATTGGCAGGGAGGAAAGGTTTCAGCTTCCGCAATGTGTTGATTTGGAAATTAGCTCCCTTTGTTGCATTGCTGATATGATGATGCATATTGAGATTACAATCAAGGGTTATGCCTAAAGATTTCGCTGAGTCCACGATAGTCGGTTGAAAGTTGAGTGCAGTGAGATGGTTAAGCAAGGCCTGAGTGATGGGGACTTTGGTGGGAGGTGCTATTAGGAGGAATTCCGTTTTTAGAGCGTTAGGTTTGAGATGATTCTCTGCCAGCCAAGTCTGTGTTTTCCTAAGTGTTGTGTTGAGTAGTTTAATGTCTTCAAGGGTGTGTATTTTAAGGTAGAGCTGGGTATCGTCTGCGTACATGTGAAATTGCACATTAGATGCTTGAAGCAGTGCAGTGAGTGGTTCCATGACTAGATTGAACAAAGTAGGGGATAGGGAGTATCCTTGTGGGACACCTAATGTTACAGGAACTGGTGTAGACATAGTATTGTTAATCTTGAATTTCTGAGTCCGGTTAACAGAAAGGAGGTGAACCATTTGAGTACAGTCTCTCATATACCCATTCTGAGATTCAGTAGATCGAGTAAGTGTTTGACCGTATCAAAGGCTGATGAGAGGTCGAGAAGGATGAGGAGGCAAGTACCGTTCTGATCAAGAATTTGAAGCGCGTCATCAATTATGTGTGTCATGGCTGATTCCGTACTGTGGCCTGCTCAGAAGCCTGATAGGTGTAAGTTGAGGAGGTGAAAGTACTCGATGTGTTTTGTCAGATGGAGGTGTACACATTTTTCTAAGAGTTTGGCCAAGGTAGGGATATTGGTGATAGGACGATAGTTGATCAGCTCGGTGGGGTCCGATGTGGGTTTCTTTAGTATGGGCGATACCTGTCCGACTTTGAGGGAGTCTGGGATGCATCCTTGTTGCAGTGAGCTATTAATGATTTTGGTCCAAAGCCGAAGAAGCAATGGGATAAAGTCCTTTACAGCGTTTGCGGGTAGAGGATCAGTCAGGTGATTGGAGGGCTTCAGTGTATGTAGAATCTTGCCAATAGTTTCTTCCGAGTAAGTTTCAAAAGATGCCCACGAAGCATTGTTTTTTAGATCAAGGGGCATTTTGCTGTGGGGGTTAGAATAAAGGCTTAGATCGGTGAGGAGATCTTTCCTGATGGTGTCTGTCTTTAGATTAAAGAAAGTATAGAATTCTTCACAGGTCGGTAGTGTACTAGAAGTGTTTTGTAGTTTTTACGGTCCATCCCTGGATTGAGTTTTGATTAACTCGAACAGTTTTTTTGGTCGGTTTCTTGCCTGGTCAAGCTGGTGGCTAAAGAAAGCTGCTTCCGAACGTTTGATTTTTCTAAAGTAAGCGTTTCTTTTTTTCTTTAGTGTTTTGAGGTGCATAGCTGAGGGGACTGTTCTCCAATTGCGTTCCGCCAGTCTCGTCTGTCTTAATTAAGCAGCCCGTCGTACCATAGTTTAGAGTTTTTAGAAAAAACTCTCTTTAACTGAAGGGGGGCAACTTCATTGGTAATAGAGGTCATCGACTTGATGTAGTGGTCGGTGAGAACCTGTACGTAAGCAGCGCCGGTAGGGGGTAGGAGAAGATTGTAGCTGGGGGACGGTAGTGAGTTGGGATTGATTTTCTTCAAGTCTCTCTTCCAGTCCTTTGATCTGGTGAATTGAACCAGGTTAGATTTCACTTTTTCATTGATGAAGAATGTGATAATGTGGTGGTCAGACCAGTCACAGGGTTGGATTGACTCGAGTTGGATGGTGTTGCCTTTGGAAATGATTAAATCCAGGATAGAGCCTTTATCGTGGGTGGGGCTGTTACAAATGTGGGTGAGATCTAGGGTGCTGAGGAAGTTTTTGAGACTGTTGACCACAGAGTCATTGTGATCGTTCCAATGGAGGTTGAAATCACCAAGGAATATTTGTGTGTGTTGTCGTCCAGAGTTCGTTGTGACCAGGTCCATGAGGTGTTCGTTAAAGGTGAGGTTGTCTCCTGGTGGGTGGTATATAATATGTAGGGAGCATACAGGATTGCCTTCGCTGTTGATGTCAAGGCAAAAGTGTTCACAGGAGGAGAATATTGGGGATATGACTCTAATTACTGAGAGGTTGCTCCGAAAAATACATGCGATTCCACCCCCTATCTTGCCAATCCTATCCAATCTGATGATGTGGTACTAGAATGTCAATGAGTGGCGAGGAAAATTCTGATAACCAGGTTTCGGTGAGAATGGTCAGGTCTAGGTTATGTGCGATAATGAGGTCGGCAATGTCTGATGCTTGTCTAGGGGCCGATCTACAGTTCAAAAGTGTGCATTTAAGCCAGGGAGTGATAAGGGAGGAGGAGGGGTCAGGAGTGAGTGTGACTTTTTAAAGATTATTGGCAACGATACCTCTATCATTCTGTGTGGAGGACCTATGGGGGTTAGGGAGGATAGTGGGGATGGGAAGGTGTGTGGGGGCTATGTGGGTCGAGAGTGCTAGATCATAGGAGTGCAGAAGGGAGCGTATGTCGTATGCCGAAAGTGGGTTGAAGCTACGCAGAGGACGGGTGACAGAATTACGGGTGAGAATGGAGGTCCAGTAAGGAGGATTCTGTCTGTATGAAAGTGGAGGGTGGGTGGTGGGCTTGTTGGGTGAAAGGGTTCTGGGGGTTTGGGGTGCCTGGGTTGTTTCGATATAAGCTCTTTAAAAGTATGAAGTTCATCTTTAATTTGGAGTAGAGTGGACATAATCTTGTACAAAGTGTTGTTTGGAACGGTAGTGGGAGTAGACCGAGTTGTGAGTTGGGGAGGTTTGGCTCGGTTAGGTGTGAAATCTGATGAAGGCAAGGGAGGAGAAGGGGGGTGATGAGTAGAGTGTTGGGCACATCGTTGGCATGGATGTAGGGGAAGTGGGAATGGTTAGTGGTGGGAGAAGATGTGCGGTAGGTGTGTCCAGGAGTGTAGTATGCTCTGGGGTATTAAATGGTGGAAACGTATGAGAGGGTGTAGCGTGTATCATTAGAGGAGTAGTAATTGCAGCTAAATGGGTAGTGGGTGCCTTAGGCAGGAGAAGGCAGGTGGGAGGAATAGTAGGGGGAGGGAAATGTTTTAAAGGCAAGTTAGAGGGGGTGGAACGATCAAAGAGTGGTCGATGGAGGAGGAGGGGGCTGTGGGCATTGTGGAGAACCTTACGGATTGGTTAAGAGGTGAGTTAGTTGTTACGGTCGAGCAAATTGGAAGTATGTTAGGGTTAGGTGAAGAGGGGAGAAGTGTGTTGGAGGGTAGAGTAGAACGGTTGAGGGAAGTGCAAGGCTCAGAGCTCCTTAATGGCAGAGGGGTAGGGGGTGGGAGGGTGGCAAAAAGGGTAGGAGTTGCGGTATCCTGGGTGCTAGGTGTGAAGGTCATATAGGGGGAAGTAGGTGGAGATACATGATCTTTAATAATAGGGAAAATGTTGTCAAATAGGTTAAGACTGCGGTCCGTGGACTGAATGAGAATAGTTCCGTTGTTGTAAATGGTGATGGTGGCTGTCGCTTGGAAGAGTTGTGATGGTGCAGTGTAGATCATTAGACCATGTGCGGATTTCCTCGTGGTGGAAATTGCGAGTAAGGCTAAGAAGGCTTTCCTCCATTGAGCTCTACGTTTAGTGAAGAAAATGATGTTAGTGGTCATGATCCCATTGTGTAGTGAGAAATATGGGTCAGCAAAGGGTGTTTCAGGGTGAGATTTTAAAAAGTTTGATTTAAAGCGTTTGGCAATTTTTTTTGTGAGTTTGGGGGGGTAGATGATTTTGTAGGTGTGAGTGCCTGTAGGTTCCATGCTGTGAGCTGTGGTGTACGTGAGGGGAGTGTGTTGTGGTGTCAGTTGAGGTGTAAGCTAGAGAGTCTAGAATGGAATATATAGAGGGAAGAATGTAAAGAAAGTAAAGAAGTTCTGACCTAAGGTGATATGTCGGAAAGGTCTGTATAAACGGAGAGTGTGGGTTAAACGTCTATGAAAGAGACAGTCTAAGACAGTCTAAGACAGTCTAAGATGGCCGACTCATTGGGCGAGGTCTTGCTAACTAGCTATGAAGTCCTTTGTCAGTGTCCATTAGGTGTAGGAGAATCCATATAGTCCTGTTTCACTGTCTATTGAGCTGAAGGGGAACAGTGAGCTATCCATTGTAGTCCTGTTTCGCTGTCTATGAGATTGTTGTGGCAAAACAGTCCTATTTCAGTTGTAACATGTTATAAACATAGGAGAAGCTAATAAACATAGTTAGGAATGACCAGTGGATGGGCGAGGCCCCTTGTCTTTGTTATTTATGGCCTCGGACATTTTAAGAGAGAAAGAACCCAGAGCCACTGCCATCTTAAAGAAAGTAGAAATACTTATGAATGAAGATCAAAATAAAGTCTTGTGACACAAAGGTATCATTACCTTTATCATAGTGTCGCCGCTGAGGTCGTTTCTAGCATAGTCACATTGTTCTGCTGGATACATCCAGGCCCCCTTTGTTGCATGAGGGCTGTGTTGCCAAGGTGTCGTGGGCGCACTGTGAACAGTTTTTCATTTAAAGATAATTTTCATCCAAAACGCTACAACCAACGTGCTATCGGCGTTGTTATGAGAAGATGAGTGCAGCTCTTGAGGGGGCGGGGACCCGTAATGTTTTCTGTTTGTAGTAGTATGGAGGCTTACTGGTATCCTCTCGTAGTAGCCGCCCGGGGTCTGCTGCTGCCGTGGGCCCGTAAGTCTTGTTTATTGCAGGTACATCTCTACCATGGTTACTATCAACACATGAAGAGAATATAGCTGTGGGCCGTAAGTCGGATGTGACTTCTATAGGGATTGAGGGTACACTGGATAGTCAATCTTGGGCGTCCAGGGTACTCAATAGCTGAAATCTGTTTCTAATTTCCAAAGGAGGGGCCTCCTGGTATATGGGAGTTGTTGAATATGCCACATTATTTGCCAGAGAGTTTCTCTCACTTTTTTCAAGATGCCTATAAAAGAAGCCAAGAGGCAGAACACCAATCACTTTACCCAACCTCTGAATATTAGAGCATAATTCCCAGCCTAACAATCGACTTGCGATATTTGGAGACCTGCAGTTTATTACAATACAGTCACCAGGAAATGATTTGGGTAACGAGCCCGCCCACCTAACTCGTCTCATAAATAGGATATCTCGATAGTCCGAGTTTTAAAAAATTGTGTTCGGTTGTGGCCAGTGGCAGGTTTTATTTTTTTTATTGAGATTGTGATTCAGTTTGATTTTCCTGCAAAGTGGGAACATTAGTAAGAATAACAACATAGGGACAACACATTGGAGGCAGATGTAGTGATACTTTATCATCACGATTGATGTGGCCATTTTTGTGGGGCAATAATAGACATGTTGATTGATCTGGGCATACATTGTTCCTGTTTGTAACTGTGGATGGAGAGCCTTGCTTACTTTGATTTGGGGATTTACATATATTTACCGCATGATTTACATTTGCAGGCCCTCGTTGCTTCTGCTCTACTGCATTGGTTGGGTTACTAGGGACAATATTATCCGCAAGACAAGATGGTTGAGTGTTGCGCCTAACAACTGACCCTTCATGTTGGTTTAAGATAACCCTTTGTGCAGGACCTCCAGCCAATGAATTTGATTTTACCCCTGCACTTAGATCCCTAACCATAGTATACATAAGTGTCACAGTAGACTCTAACTTGTCTAATCTAGTTAAAATTGTAGTAAGATTTCTAAAGATCGACTCTTCTAACAAGGAAACTAATGCCACAGTCAGCTGTTGGGAGACTGCTGCATGCTGGATTGGAGGTAGCAAATTTGTGCTGTTCGCAGTGGCTGATCCTTGTAAGGGTGATATTGGGGCTTCTGTGCATGTAATCTGAGACTGTCTCTTCGACCTAGACCGTGTGCACCTTGTGGACTCCGTATGTTTGACTTTTTTCTTCCTTTTGCCCACAGTTTCATGCACTGGTGATTTTAGAAATTTTGTACGGGGCTCCTTAACAGGGGGTGGAGATTGGGCCACAGGACTGCTCAAGTGAGCAGGGTTTGTCTGACTAATTTCCTTAGTTTCAGCGGTCTGAACTTCCATCGAGGCTGGGTCTGGGTCGGTGACCAATCAACCTCCCAATGATAGCCGCCGCTCAGCAACCTAAATTGCCTTTTTTGCTCGCAATAAAAAATAGTCCCGTGTAGAATTAGACATAGTTCTAGGCGTAGCAGCCTTCCCCCAGTGATTTCGGGATTGCCGGCATGTCACTCTATAAGATTAAATGCTACTTACTTACTATATAGACACAGCCGAGAAAGCAGAAATATGTAAACGTCCGTGGCCTAAGGTCCAAGGGACCTGGCCCTGCCCCGCCACTTCCTGCCGCTGGTGGGCGCAGACAGGCCCGCCCTTGGCCCGGGCTTCGCCCGCGTGCGACCCGCGCTGCGTGAGCCCGCTCACTGCTTTAAAGCGCCTCCGGGCGCTGATGGAATGACGACGGCGGCAGCGGCCGCAGGGGAGAATGGGACAGGTAGCCCCGAGCTCCTCAACCACCGAGAATCAGGAGGCAGGCACAAAGTTCCCCAACAAGACGGGTGTCAACAAGAAGTATCTTCCAAACAAATGAAGAAATATAAAAACTGCTTTTTCAACTAGCAGAGCGTTTGATGCACCTAAACAGATGAATCAGAGGCATGCGTCTGCCTTTGGGGGTGTGCAAATTGGTGCTTTAGAAAAGATAGCTAGCACTGGTTCATTCAGGAGTGTCCTGTTCGAAATGCGCTCAATAAAGTTGTGAATTCAAAAAATTAAAAACAACAACATCCTTGGATCCAGCGTCCCAGTATTTCAAGTGCCTAGTGGATTATGCCTTGAGGTCTCCGCTTCACCCGCCAGCTCCCCACTAGCTGTCCCAGGGGGCACTGTTCAGTGACACAGTAAAAGCAAGCACACACCCAGAGGGGGAGGGGGAATCCACCACAACCCGCCGCTAACGGTGTAGCCCAACAGTCTCTCGTGCAGTGGGAAGTCAGCTCGGGTATCACAGCTCCGCCAGCTTACCCGATGCTAGACGCTGCGGTCTCACACATGCCGTCGTTCACAGCGGAAACCCGCACTCCACGTCTCCGCAGGCACGACTCTGGAGATCTGGCTGCCCCAATCTGAATACATGCACCAGGAGGCTCCTGACACAACTGGCCTGCCGCGGTCCCGCTGAGACCTGCGGTTCCTTGCAGCGGCTCTGCAACGGCTCCCGACAGCACCGCCACAGGCCTAAGGCATGGCAGACAGGCAGGCCGCACTCCAGAGCGTTTCCCACTGGGAGATCGGTCAGTAATTTTTTAGGTTGCTGGGGCCTGCAGAGGGTTTCTTGAGGAGGGGTCTGACATCTGTGTGTATCCATCTGTCCGGGAAGGTTTCTGTGGAGACGGAGGTATTGAAGATGCTGGTGAGTTCTGTGCTGATTGGGTTGGTTCTCAGGTTTAAGAGATAGTGGGGGAAGGGGTTGGTGTACGCTCCAGAATGGATGGGTGACATGATGGCTGGGGGGGTCAGAATGGTGAGCAGAGACCAGGAGTTGATCATTCAGCTTGTGTTCGCTGGTATTTTGAGGTTGTTGAGGCTAAGAGTGGTGTGTTGAGTGTTGAAGTTGCTGTAGAGGGCGTCAATCTTGCTATTGAAGTTTTCAGAGAGTGTTTCACTGCTTTCTTGGGAGGGGTGGATGTTGTTCTCCGTGGATGTCAGGTTGGAGAATTCCTTGACTATTTTGAAGAGTTCCTTCACCGAGGAGTTGATGGCTGCTCTTTTGCCTTCCTTGACCCGTTGGTGGTGGTTGCGGAGGGCTGCTTTGTGAGAAGCCCTGTTGGTGGGTGTTCTTAGTGACATGCCATTGCTTCTTGAGCCAGTAGCAGTTGTGCTTTATGGTTGTGAGCTCTGAGATGTACCATCTGGCTTGTTTTGAGGTTTTGTTGGCTTTAGCTGGCTTCAGCTCGGTGACTGGTTTCAGCGAGTCTCCCACACTCAGCAAAAAAGTTTACAGTTCAAACCCTAATGGTAAATGCATGTGTTCACAGCACTGTACAATCATACATACTGCATACAATATAGTATGAAGTTAACACTGCAGTATTTAGCCCCCTGTCTCTTAACCATAATACTGTCCTTACTGTTCTTTTACTCAAAATGCCAACTGTTCCTTGAAAAATGGGCAAACATTGGCAATGCCAATAAATATGGCTTATGAATGAACTGTCAAGCCAGATTCAAAAATCTAGATATGTTAAAGACAGCCTCCTCCCATGTGTGCTGCTGCTGTCTAGTTATCTACGACATTTTAGTAGCATTACAATGGCTTGTGTGTGCTCCTGGAAATTCACTCTCAGGCAGCAGGAAAAAAAAGATCTCACCTGTGCAGAGGTTAAGCACTTTTTTTGTCCAAGCACATAACTATTGCCCAATCAAAACATGTACTCCTGGCTTTGTGAGAGGAGCCAAAGCCCCGCCTGGTGGTTCTCGCATGATTTTCTGGGGAAGGATGGGCTGCCAAGCCAGACCCTCCACTTCAAATGTCTGCGCGCCCATACACGTTTTGACAAACACTCATCGATCTCTTTGTGAAATCAGATATTTCACGGGGTACATTCATTTAAAAACTGTGGACGAAACAGTCTGAAGTTGTGTTCTTTAGAAAATATAAACTCTTCACAAATTGGCCTATCCTATTTAATACCACTGGAAAGAGGCTTTTCCTCAATGTCGCATAAGAAAATCGAAGTTTCCATGGCACAAAAAATATGGATTTTACAGAGAACAACAGCTCTTCTCACTAAAAATGCCCCCGAAGCAACTCTCCGGCATATGGTATAGTTTAGTACTCTGCCAGACATGTTCTTCTTCGGGTTGCGTGGTTGAATGGTGATGGCAATTGCAGCGTGATTGGCTGTCTACATTCATCCAAATGTCAGCATACTTGAGCAAGGTCGTACTTTGAAACTTTCATGTTTACACTCAGAGTGGGAAACGTGTACGCAACAGATTACAGCATCTTTCACAAATTATTCAAAAACATATGGCTCGCTGAAAACGCCTAAGGAATTCCGCTGCAGTTGCCAAGGGTGTTGGGTCTGTGCCACGCTTTCTGCACTGCGCAAGTAGCATGTAGAAAATCCGAGGCGCCTACACTCGAGACAGTCTCCTGGACTGGTTATTCGAGACCCACCCAAGAAAAAAACCACAATAAAACAGAGTTTACGAGATTTCCCAAAAGGTGCTTTAACACACCTTAATCTCCCTTCAAAACATAGAATACCAAACAGAAATGGATCCGTCTGTCAAAAGAAATTGGTCGTAACTAATATCGGCGCTGTGAGCTCCCCGGGTTGTGTGTTGCCACACGCATCTGGCCTATTCGTGGCTGCTGGCTCTGACCTATGGTGAGTTATCGGATTCATGCTCAATGTGGCAAACATTTGAAAGTCGTGGTTGTGAAGTGCATGAGTTAATGACTGGCGTGTATTTGTACTGTGGAACATTCAAGCCCTTATTTATGATTTCACTTCACTTTTTTGTGATGCTGCGGCAGTTTAAATAATGCGTCATACTGCCCCTTTTTTTTACAAGGTGACCCATCTACGCAGATGCGTCACTTTGTAAAGGCATGCACTACATTATACATGTGTAAGGTATAATGTATGCAGGGTGGGCGTTCCACTTAAAAAAAGCCTCGTATAAGTTGTGCAGTAAAATCAATGACATTTCACGGCACCATTCTATGACTTGACTGTGTCACAATCCTTACGCCTGCTTCAAGCAGGCAGATGGAGTGATGCAGGGCTTTTAAGATGGGACTCGCCCATGTCTAATTGCACATTCCTGGAGTTGCGTCAGTTATCCAACAATGCGTCATTTTCGTGCCATCAGATAGGTCAGGATTCCTGACTTACCTGTAAATCCTTGCATCTTGGAGCTCCATATTGTAAATATGGCGCATCCATGGTGTCATAAGCATGGCGCTATGAAAAGTAACGAATCGCTGTTTTTGCCCAGTGATACGCCACTTTCCATAAATGAGGCCCCCACTGTGTTTGTCCATAGGGTGTAGGTTAGTTACAATGGCACAATAGACAAGCATTCATTGTATACACTGCAGGGATCTATGTTTAGCTTCATGGTCACAGGTTTGAATCCTGATGGGTCCACTCAGCCTTTTTTTCATTCTGTGGTTGATTAGATGAGTATCAATGATTTAAGTAACTTGCATCTCTATTATAGCGTCAAGAAACTGCTGGGGGTGCATGTTTGCATTGCAGATATGCTATATTGGAGGAAATTGCATAAACAGATGATGAGATTCTGTTAAGGGCCATGCATTTTATTCTTAGAAATAGCTGGGAAAGCCGGAGAGGTAGCGCTCACCGACTTAAAACTCTACCCCTCTGTGACTTCAAAGATCTAATATGTGTGATTGTGGCTTCAGATCATAACGACGGCAGACATGATACTTCCTGAAAGTGTGACAAATGGCTCCTCTCCACCTAGACCAGTTATGATTGGTGTGGGGTCTTTATGCATGACACGGGAGGGCAGTGTTTCCAACGGGAAGGTTCATTTCAAGAAGTCCAAATAACTGCACACGACGTCTCTATAAAGCAGGAGGTCACAGCTCTTTCCCAAAAAACAGTCACTGGAACTCCGTTCGAGAGATGCATAAGAAAGCTGAATCAACATTCTGATATAATAAAGCAACAGTGCAGTGCAAGGACCCCACTAAAAATGGAATAACTGGCACATCTCTCTGCTATCCCCGCTCATGGCGTGGCAAGTGGCATTCACTCATTACCAGCAGTTGATATATACAGTATACACTTCATTTATACCACATGTGATTAGTACAGTACAAGATTAAGTTGCGTTGAGGCCACTACTTTATTGGCATAGGTTCTGGGTAATGCCGGAGTTGGCCTGCTACAAAAATGAAGTCAAACCACTTTTGGGCATACCCGGCATTGCTGGAATACCTTGGTTCGCTCATATAAAAAATATGAGTGTAATTCTCGGTATCCCAGCTTTCTTGCACAACCCAGAACTAGCTATTGCTACCCTGTCACGTATTGATCTGGTTAACCTGTACAGGGCAAACAGACTGGCTGCCACATACAACAGCGGGGCGGGCAGATTGACCTCAGAATTTTTTCATATCAAAGTGGAGTATAAAACTGAGGATTTTTTGGATTATATTGGACCATGGGCAGCAAGAAAACTTTATGTCCAATTTAGACTTGGTACTCTTCCTCTCAGGGCCGTGACTGTAAAAAGGTCCCCTAATACTTCATCTGAATGCCCAACCTGCGGTGCTTTAATTGAAAATGAAATCCATGTTCTGTTTTTTTGCCCAACATACAAATGTATCGGGAAACGCTGGCTTGTACAAATATGCCGCAACCTAGGCTTCGTTCATTACAAGGACGCCTATAGAGTACTGAAATCTGATACCTCTACTCCGCTAGTTTTTTCGGTGTCAGGCTTCTGGCATGCTGTGTGGCGGAGGCGATGGTTTCATATCCAGTCAACCAACATCTCCAGCCACAAAACCGATAGCCTTGTATAGCTTTTGCCCAATCCCTTTTTTCTACAGTATCTTTTTAAAACTATTTTACTTGTTCTTAAATTGTTTTTATAAACTCTCTGATCTACAGGTTGTTATACTGTATGTGTAAATATAAAATGTTTTATTAACAAAGTTTTTTTATGTAATATCTTTTATGGTTATTACCGAAATAAAGATCAATTTGACTTGACTTGACTTGATTAGTGGTTAATTAGTTTATTAGTCAATTAAAACCACAAACATGATTCAAACGTACAATTGAAAAGGTTTAACATGCATACAAAAAGGACTAAACATGTTGTCATACTTCTACTTCAGCCATTGGATATCTTGTCACTTGACCTTCACATTTTTTAACTTTCCTTACTAAATATATTAGAAGAGATGCCAAGTGCAGATATTGAATGGGTCCAAATGACTAATCAGGGACTGACCTTCCCTGATAGGTAAAATGCACATTTTCAATACGGACTAAGGCGGGTATATGTACCATGCAAAAGGGCTCATGGTTTTTCCCCTTGTGAAAGTGCTGATGTGCATAACTACACATTCTTAAAATGCCAATGTGCAAAATAAAAAAGTGGAAAGTTAAACAAATTGTTACCTAAGCATAGAGGGATAGGGACCAGCTATCATATCAGTCCCTAGCAGTCTTTCCTTGGTGTTTGCCTACTCATGTGAGATTTACCTTAAAAAGTACAGATTTATCACAACCTAAAGTCAGGTTCAAGGACCCCCTCCAGATTACTCAATGCTCAACCTATCTGCTAATCTATTTTTGGAAAATGTTCAAAAACTGGGCTAGTCTAATGTTGAAAATTGTGTTACTTGGGTCCATAGACTCCACCAGTGCAGACCTACATGACCTATTTCCCCAGTCAAGGAACTCTCGTCTTAATAGAGATCTTCATTGGTCCATCAATACTGGGCAAATGCATAAAATGTGGCGCCGCTGTGCTGGTGACGAGCTCGGCTCGGTATGAGGCACATCGGAGCTGCCCTCATGACGGGCTGAGCTCGTCACAGCCACACCCGTTATCGAACGTTCAGCACAGCGGGGTAATTAGCTCCGCGTGCGAACGTTCCAACGGCTGTGACGAGCTCAGCTCGTCATGCGGGCAGCTCAACCGTCCCTCATGACCAGCTGAGCTCGTCACTAGCACACAAGGGGTTACACTCCAGTAAAAAAAGAAGATGAACTGGACTAATTCTCTTGTCTGGAAGTGGATGGATAATCTAAATCAAATTCATTACTGCTAAGAGTTGCACACGAAGCGCTATTCACACCAGTAACCTCCTCCCTGGTGCTATAAATCTTAGCAGTAATTTTTCATTTCATATCATTTGATTTTTTGGCGTGTTTCAAGACACAGGGCCATATGTATCAAGCTCCCCATTTGCGATTCTGAATTTGTGATTTTTTGAAAATCGCTAATTCAGAATCGCAAAATTGTGTGTATGTAAAAATTCGCAATAAAATAGAGATTCCGTAAAAATTGCTATTTTCATTGCGATACCCCCAATAGCGATTCCTTACCATAAAAAAATGCTAATTTGCGATTACTTACCGTAAAAAATCTAAATTTTGCGAACTTCGCAAATCTGCTAATCCGAAACTCAGGTGCATCTTGATGACATCACAACCAGGAAGTGTGACTACCCATGCTGCACCTGAGTTTCTGATTCACAGTCAGAGAGAAAGAGTGGTGGAGAGGGAACACTGTAGTGGATGAAAGAATGCAGGACACAGGAGACATGCCCAGCCTGGACACCCCCAAGCAGCAGCAGGCTGACAACCAGAGGAAGACGAAACAAAAATTCTCAGAAGCAGAGCTGGAAGTTCTTATCCAAGAAATGGTCACAAGCCATGAGCTGCCAAGCTAAAACACTGGTGGTAGAGGACAGGCGGTTCACTGGTTCAGGCGGTTCATGCGCCTCTTCCGTGGCTTCAAATCACTACGGCTGTGGATGAGCTGCGCGCAATCCACACTACTGGGCCAGAAGTCCTGACTCCCACTGATGAGGACACCCTATCTGGAAGGAGCAGCGCCACCCCTCCACCCACCATGGATAGGTGCCGTAGTGGCCGTAACAGTAGGGCTAGTGGCCCAAGTGAGGGAGGCACTGTGCATCCCCAAACAGGGGCTTCCTCCCGACAGCGCCGCGTGTTTGGAGATATACATGGGACCACAGGATGGGTGCAGATACCCACTGCACATGGACACTTGCCACTGATGGGAGACTTGCACTGTGCATGAACATGTGCTGGACATTTTGATGGACATTGTGTGTCACTCAGCCTGTGTAAAGTTAACAATCCTGATGTTAAGGAATAAAAACACAGTCTGACAATTGATATATAGCATTGTGCCATTTTCTCTTACCTAAAAATAGTTGTGCGTGATCTCATCCCGCCTCTGGCGCCCAGCAGCTGCACCAGCTACAGCGGCTGGCATGCGTCCTGGAGCTGGCCCCTCCACATCTGATATGTCAGATTCACTGACCTCCACCGGTGTGCCTTTCCTGGTGGCAATGTTGTGCAGCATGGCACATGCTACCACTATCTTGCAACAGGTCTGTGGGTTTTATTGCAGTGCCCCTCCGCTCTTGTGTAGGCACCTGAAACTGCTTTTGAGTATCCCAAATGTCCTCTCAATGGTGGCTCTTGTTACAATGTGTGCGCTGTTGTACCGACGCTCCGCTGCATTGGCTGGATTGAGGTAGTGCATCAGTATGAAGTCACGGACCGCATACGCACTGTCACCTGTGGGGAGGGAGGCATATGGTTAAACACTGTCCTGCACATGCTATCCTTAACAAGTGTGGCTTCTGTTCAAATGCATTTACCTAGTAGATAGCCCTCGCCAAACTCCCCATTTGTGAGTCTACAGTGTATCCCACTCTGGTGGAAGATGTAAGAGTCGTGCATGCTGCCAGAGTATTTGGCAACAATGTCCGTGATCATGTGTTTGGCATCACACACCACCTGTACGTTCAGGGAATGGTAGGATTTGCGATTCCTGAACACGTACTCATTCTGGGAGGGGGGGATATTGCAACGTGTGTCCCATCTATACATTCGATGACGTGGGGAAATTGGGCTGTTCGATAAAAGTCCTATTTGGTCTGGTCTAGTGCCTGTGGGGTGCTTGGGAAGTGAATGTGGCGATGCAGCCTCTGTACCATGGCATCAAGGAACACGTGGAAAAAGAGCGAAAGTGCACTCTGTGACACCCCTCCTACAGAGGCAATCACCCCTGGAAACTACCAGATGCCAAGAGGTGGGGTGAGCACAGGACCTGGATGTGGGTGGGTATGGAGTGTGTCCTGTGTGTGGGATGTTCAAGGAAGGGGTTGAGTTCATCAATTAAATCAAGGATGCTCTCTTCATCCAGCCTGTAGTGTGTATGAATATCCTCCTCAGTGCGCTGGAAGATGGTAATGCGCACACGGATTATCCTCTCCTGGTGTCACCTCCTGTGTGCAGCAACTCTGAGTCGCAGCCTCCTGGCTATCACGCAAAGCCCAGCCATTGTGGAAAACAGTCTGTTACATTGTGGGACTTCTTATATAGTTTGCACCTGGTTACCACCTGCTCCCACTCGGTGTTAATTGCGATTCTCTAAAATGCGAATTTCGGGAAATTGCTAATTGCGATTTTTTCATCCATAGTGATTCCTTATTTTGCGATTGCCCCATTTGCGAATTTCGCTAACTGAGGTAATCGCAAAATAAGAAAATCGCTAGGTAAATCGCAGAATTCAGGCTCTCGCAACGTAAGGAATCGCTATCTTAGCATTTTCTTATTTTTCTATGCGATTGTGCTTCATACATTGGGAAGAGCGAATTTTTAATCACAAACGCTGTTTTTTGCGATTCGCAGCATTTGCGATTACAAATTTGCTTGATACATATGGCCCTTAATCTCTTCCTCAATGTGGTTTAAACATGAAGTAAAACATATGGTAAGAAATACAACATAGTATGTACATATTGACTTTAACATGAAAACATAGTGCATTTAACATATTTTGGTGGAAATGAAAATTCTCGACTTCAAAATGGATATTTATCCTACTACAGAAAATAGGATAACATTCAAAAGCATTATGATAGTTAAGTGATAAGACATCACATTACACTGAACCACCATACTTTTTTTTTAGAGTGCAGTAGATTTATAGCACTGTTGCATTACTTGAATAAACTTAGGGACTTAATGCCAGTCATGATGAGATCCTGAGAGCACAGTAACCCTCCCAACCCTAACCAACGTTATTGGGGGTCACATTTGTGATATCACACTCATTGGCAGGATTGGACCATAATAACTTCGCCCAAAATTAACCTGCAAATGATTGGTGCAATTGTTTCGTAATATTTTAAAAACTCAATATCAGACCAGATAATGAATAAAATATAAGCCATGAAATGTTGTCATATAGACTCAGTCAGGGTCGAACCCCAGTCAGTTAGGGCCTGATGTAGATTTCAGTGGACAGGTTCTCTGGCATAACGGTGATGGATATCCTGTCTGCTGAAATATAAATCCCATAATATCCTATGGGATTTATATACTTCTGCTGACAGAATATTTGCCACCATTGTGACGGAGTAATCCGTTAGCTGAAATCTAAATAAAACCCTTAGGTTCCTCTCACTGAGATGGTGCCAAATTGGCTAGAGAGAACCCAGAAAACAAATGGCTTCTCTTCCCCTAGTTCCCCTGGTACCTTTCAAGTTAATGAAGTTCTTGAAACGTTTTTATTTTTTTTTATTTCAAAAGATTTTATTGTTATAAATAAACAAATGAAGATACAGAATGTAAATAAAGTGATACATTTGTGAGCAATATAACAGATCATCAGAAGATGACATCCAATAATAAAACATATGAAATGCATCCATATATAATAAATAAAAGTAGTCTGCTTGAAATAAAAATAGGCATTCATGAAGATCAATCAGCGTAACATATATGTAAACCATTCACAAATGTATCACTATCAGTTGATATAATCAGAAGAAGAAAAAAGGAGAAAAAGAAGGAAGAAAAGCGAGAGTAAGGGGGAGCAGATGGAAAAAAGAGGATACAGAGAAGAAAGAGGGGAAAAAGGAAAGAAGGATTTCCCAATGAATAAACCGTAAAAATAAGGAAAAAATCTGAACAAAAAAGACGCCATTCAACCAGACAAACAAAAGGGATATTGGTCAACCAACCCTTGTGAGGACAAATCCATGTAATTGTCGAGAGCGGTCCAGACCCCACTAGCAATCGACGGAGAGAGATGAGCTTGATCAACCGAAGTATGAGCACTGCGTAAGAAGGAAACCCAAGCCCACCAAGTATGATACGAAACAGAGGAGAAGGATTTCCATTCCATAAGAATTACTTTCACAGCGACGGTCAAGAGAAGATCTAATAATTGTAGCTCCATGGGTTCTAAGGGGAGAGGAGATGAAGCCGCAAGAGGGCCCAATAAAATTAATGGGAGAGAAAGTTGGAATTTAATATCAAAGATGAGCATAATATGCTTATGAATGAGGTCCCAAAAGGGTTGGAGTAGAGAGCAGTTAAAAAACATATGTGAAAAATCTCCTGGCGATAATCCACAACTCCAGCATAGATTGTCTTCTTTGAGATTGAGCGAATGTAGGCGCACAGGTGTCCAATGAAGAAGATTGATAGAGAAAAATTTAGATTGCATTAACGATGGGGCGATTTTATTGCGAAGAGAAAGTTTACCAATCATCTGCCATGTATCTGAAGAAATATGTTCAATAATACTATGTTCAAAATGACGTAACCATTTATGTTGAGCAACCGTATGAGGGGAAGATGAAGCCGTAGATAAAAATTTATAAATTTTTGAGGCAACATGACCAGATTTTAACCAAATTTGAAAGAGAGTAACCGTAGAAGAAGTAGGATGAAGACGTACTTTAGCAAGTGCCACCTTTATTTTAAGAAAAGTATAAAAATCTAAATTAGTTAAGGAGAATTGTTGAGCTAAAGAGGAAAAGGGTAGAGGCTCATCGTTAGGACCATAAAGATGTTTAACCAACGATATCCCTTTAGACGCCCAGTATGAAACCAAGGAAGGATCAATATTAATTTTAATTTTAGAGTTCCGCCAAATAGACGACCATCTAGATTTATGAAGTGGAAACGCTACCAACTTGTCCACTTTTCGAACCGCAGACAGAGTGTCTAAAATGATAGAGCCGGAAAAAGGGATAGAAAAGGTAGACGCAGTGCTAAAAGATGCAGTCGGTAACGGAGAAGCCAATTCCTGTTCTATGAACAGCCAGGAAGGCACGTGACTAACGGGACAGGAAAACCAAAGAGCGCCTTGGGAAGCCAAAAAGGCAGTTTGGTATTTATCCCAGTCAGGCAGATTAACCCCTCCCATATCATAGGGCTTCCGTAAGAATTTATAAGCCAATCTCGCTCGTTTATCATTCCATAAAAATTTAGACGTCAAAACGTCAACTTCACGAAAAAAGGAATCTGAAAGTTTCACCGGAAGCATAGAGGATACAAAGTTAACAATAGGTGTAATCATCATTTTAAGAGTCTGAAGACGACCCCACCAAGAAATGTGTTTCGGTGACCAGGTATCTAAAAGACAGCGCACTTTAAGAATAGTCTGGCTTTCATTATAGGCAATTGTGTCATATAAAGTAGAACAGAAATAAATACCCAAGTATTTTAAGTGTTTAGACTGCCATTTGAAGCCAGCAGACCCCATATGTGTGGAGAAGCAATAGGCATTCAAGGGAAACAACTCTGTTTTCTCTTTATTTAAGGTGTATCCAGAAACCTTTGAGAAAAGGGCAATCGTATCTGAGATAGCAGGTATAGCCACGGCAATATCGTCTGAAAAAATAAGGACGTCATCTGCGTATGCAGCAGTTTTGATGCAGTGAGAACCAAACGAAAAACCTTTAATATCCGGATTCAGCTCAATCAATCTAAGGAGAGGGTCAATGGATAACAAAAATAAAAGAGGGGATAAGGGACAACCCTGTCTGGTGCCCTGGCGAAGATTAAAAAAAGAAGACGTAGCACCATTAACACGTATATTAGCTCTGGGTTGGGCGTATAAGGACATAACCATGTTAATAAAGGAGTCACCAAGATTATGTGCATATAAGACGGCCCGCAGGAATGGCCAAGAAACCTTATCAAAGGCCTTTTCAGCATCAAGCGCCAAGGCCGCAGCAGGGAGAGTAGAACGTTTGGCAGCTCCAAGAATGTGACAGAATGTGCGAATATTGTCCCGTGCAAGACGGCCTTTCACAAAGCCAGTTTGAGAGGAATGTACCAATGTAGGAATGAAGGATTCTAATCTCTTGGCCAAAATCTTAGCAAAGATCTTAGCTTCCATATTCAAAAGGGAAATGGGGCGAAAGTTTTTGGGATCTGAATGGTCATTTCCCTCTTTAGGGATAACCACAATCGTAGCATCCGCCGCAGTACCAGAGACAGATCCATTCTGAATAAAAGCATCAAACACAGACTGAAGCTTGGGAACAATTACAGGAAGAAAGGTTTTATAAAAAAGAATAGGGTAACCGTCAGGCCCTGGAGCTTTCCCCGAGCGAGTAGCCTTAATTGCGGAAGTAATTTCATCAGGAGTGATAGGGCCACCCAAAAGAGTAGTATCTTCCAGAGAAACCGATTTTATAGGAACAGATTTTAAGAATTCTTGATATTGTTCAAATGAGGCCTGATCAGAAGGTGAGTACAAGTTATTGTAAAAATCACGAAAAACCTCAAGAATTTCCCTGGTCTGAAATTTTTTAACACCTAGATGATTAGTAATAGAAGAGATTTGGGAAGACTTAAAGGAAGAATCTTGGAATTTCAACGTAGCTGCGAGCATCTTTCCCGCTCTATTTTTTAACAATAACCTTTTGGATTTCTGAGCTTGAACCCCAATATAGGCTCTCTTAGTAACTATGGTGTTGTATTTGTATTTTAGGAGCTTAATTGACTGTAGGCAAGAGGTATCTTTAGAGTGACGAAAGGAAGATTCCAGAGATTTAATGTTGGTAGCGAGATCTGCAAGTTCTTTTTTAATATCAGCATTCCTTTTAGCCATACATTTAATAGCCTGGCCTCGGAAAGTGCATTTGAAGGAGTCCCAGAGAACAATCGGGGAGGAAACTGATCCTTCATTCTCCAGAAAAAAAGTGTCAATCGCGCTAGAAAATTCATCAACCTGGGTAGTGTCATATAAAAGTTCTGTGTTTAACCTCCAAGACCTAGCTTTCGATTTGGGAGCAAAGGACAAGAGATTAAAAGTAACCGCGCCATGATCAGAGATCAAAATAGGATGAATAATCGGAGAGGAGGAAGCAGGAACAAGGGAAGAGTGAACTAGTAAGTAATCAATACGAGAGAAAGTAGAATGAGGTGAAGAGAAGAAGGAGAAATCACTACCAGTAGGATTATGAAGGCGCCATATGTCTTGCAGATGAGAAAGGGAGCACATATTAAGCATTTGTTTATGAGATTTGGGAGGACGAAATTGGAAAGCTGAATTCCTATCAAGAATGGGATCCATTACCAAATTAAAATCACCCCCAACAACAAGGTTACCGGAATGAGGCGTATCATTCAATTTTTTGGCAACTGATTTCCAAAAGGCCGGATCATCCTTATTAGGGGCGTAGATGTTCATAACATAAAGATCAGAAGAACCATCAGACAATCTAGTTAATAACCAACGACCTTCAGAATCGTGATCAGAAGAAACTATGGACAAACCTGAGTTCCTGGAAATCAAAGTGACAACCCCATTTCTTTTGCCACACGCATCAGAACAAACCACATCTGAAACCCAATCCTTCTTCAAGAATAATGCTTCTTTGGTAGATATTTTTGTTTCCTGAAATAGGACTAAATCTGAAGAGAGAGATTTGCAATAATCCAAGATCTTGGATCGTTTCACAGGATGATTTAAACCCTTAACATTAAAGGATAACACATTCAAGCCAGGCATTGACTAGTATAGCAAACAATAACATAGGTTAAAAATAATAGACAGAAAGCAACCCACATGAAGACAAACGTCCAAGCATTCAACAACACTGTCCAAAAAGGAAAAACCATTGGGGAAATCCGAAAAGAGAAAAGAGAAAAGAAAGAGAAGAGCCAGCAGAGAGGGTCTGAAAAAGACCAAATTCATACTAGGGGGGAACGTGGGACGACAACCAGGGGAGCCATCATAAGGAGCAAATAGAATAGAAATCAGCAATTTACAGCCCCACTGTGTAGCAGGACGAAGTATAATTAATAGGGAAGAGATAAAACATGACTATGGAATAAAGTGAAATTAGAGGATTATAAGATATACCAACATGAAATTCTATGAAAACAACCTGCGTATAACATGCATGTAACAATATAATGGATAGGTATAAAGACATGTTTAAGAGTAAATAAAGCACATCCAGAAGACGCTATATATCTATCGGGGAAAAATACATAGAAGGAGTTATATCAGTTACGCACTATGCAAGAAGCGAGAGAAAACAATTAATCACTCAATGGACGTAAAATACATAAAGCTGGTTATGAGAGATGTAGGAATTCATATGAGAATATGGCAAATGTACCTGAATATTCAATAAAATATTAAAGAACTGTAAACTGCACTATTGACATAATCCTTAAATCCAATAAAATGATACATTAAGGAAAGAAATATACATTCATTGAGTGAACAAGCAGAAAATAAATAAGTGAAATAGACAAGTATAAGAAGCATATCACTAAAAACATAACTGGAAAAAATAGGGATCATTGTAGCAATACCAGTAACAATCCATAAGACAGTATCGGAAAGAAATAAATGATGGAAGAGTCAAAATACATAACAGCAAAAGGAACACAAGAATATATCAATCCAACTCAAATCAGATGGAGCAAAGGGAAAGAAAAGCCAATTATAAACAGGAAGACAAAGAAATATCATGGAAACTGCAGAGAAGGAATGAACCAAAACATAAATGAAGATAAGAAAGAAAAAGAAAACTAAAATAAACCACTGGTAACCAAAAAGAAAACAAGAAAGACATAGAAACATTAACAGGACAGGCAAATTAAAAGGTAACCTAGAAAGTTAAGCAGTACCACAAAAAGAATCGAAAAAGGCACAAAGAGAGTACACCGAGCCATGGACAACCTGTAACATAAAGGGAGAGGGGGACAGGTATGAAAAGAACAAAGAAAGAGAAGAAGAGCCACATCATCGTAGGAAAATAAAACATCGTATATAAGTTAAGTGACTCCAAACAGAACAATATTCGTGTACCCAGACACCACTACACCAAGGAAAGAAACAAACCTAACAGCTCTCAAAAAGGACAAACACATTACTCTGACATAAACTGTCGCAGGCACAGAGGCGTCAGGTATAAACGACATCACTAGTTGCAGAACTGTCTGCACCAAGAGAAAAGAGAGGTACAGGAGTAATCAACACAATAGAGGCAATATAGAAAACAAACAATCCACAGGAGAGTATAGAGAGTAATGAGAGAATATCTCAAACGTGGTAACGAATGAAACAGCAGAAAGGGAGGAAGAGGAGTGAGAGTGAAGAAAGAGAACATATCGCACATATAATTGAGAACATTAAACAGAAAACTTCAGAACACAGAGAAGCAGTAAGAACGGTGGACCATCATGCCACCACCCAGATCTAAAAAGACAAACTTAAGAGATCTGAGAAAGAACAAACACCTAACAGGCCTGGACATCTATCTCAAGTGCCGGAAGTACTAGAAGTACGCGAAGCGTCCATTTGAAGTTCCATCTGAAGCTCCATCTGATTATCCAAAAAGGATGCCAGGTCAGCAGGCTCATCAAGAACTCTGGAACGGCCTTTGAAGGTAATTCGAAACTTTGAGGGACCAGAGAAGGAAAAGGGGATATTCATCTCAGATAGTCGCTTCCGTAGGTTTAGAAAGCCCTTCCTTCTTATCACTGTATCTCTGGCAAAGTCTTGAGAAATGGAAATACGATGGCCATTCCAGGAAACATTCTTAACCTTCCTCATGTGCGCCAAAATTTGCTCCGTGTGCTGATGACGCAGTGGCTTAAAAATGATAGCCCTTGGTTGTGAAGCCGATTTGGAGCGGAAGGTGGGGACACGATGTGCTCGCTCTATCTCAAAGTCTCTTTGGAAAGAAATTTGCAATGTAGCCGGAAGCCAATTGGATATAAAATCAATCATAGAGAGAGCCTCTTTCTCAACTTCCTCAGGAAGGCCAAAAATGCGTAGATTGGATCTACGATTGCGATCCTCTTGCTCAGTGAGGTCTCTCCTCAATGCCGCCATTGAACGCTCTAGTTGGCCCATAGATCTAGAGTGTTTCAGCACAACATCTTCTGCACCGCTAATCCGTGTCTCTGTGGCGGAGACACGCAGGGAAAGAGCCTTAAATTCATTCCTGATGGCAGACACCTCAACTTGCAGCATATCCGTGTTTGTTTTGGTTGACTGAGCAATGTCATGAACATCATTCAAACGCGTCAGAATAGTCTCTAGCGTGGACGCAGTGTCCTTCTGAGAAGACTCAGGCGTGGGAGATGGTTGTTTCAATCTCTTTAAAGAGGCTTTAGTATCTTTGGCATTTGAGGGCAAGCCCATATTCTCAGCCATACAGGTAAAGACCCAAAAAACAACAGCGTAACAAACACTGCAGATATCTAAAAACAGCAAAAGATTAAGGTGAGTGGGAGGGAGCCCACGTCACTCGAATAAATTCTCAGCCAAAACAATAATAAAGCGCCTCCACAACCAAAAGGGCAGAGCAAAATATATTGCCAAATATATGTGAGGAAAAAAACAGGATATAACAGAACTCCTCTAAAATAAGCCACTGTGTAATAAAGTAAAGCGCTGTCAAAATGCACTATTGAAAAGGTAAAAAATCACTGACCAGATGAGAAACATCGTAAAAGTCACGAAAGGGGTCAGGAATAATCAACCAGAGTCTGTTCCGACTTATTTATGTCAAATGTGTGACAAGCGCGCTGTCAACTGAGGAGAAATTCCGATCTCCGTCACAGGAATGCAAGATGGCGCCCATCCGTCAGAAGTGCCGAGCAGTGTAAACAGCCGGAGAAAAACAGCATTCCACCAGCTGTCAAGGACGGAGAAAGATCGTAAATAACACACGACGTGTTCCTGCAGGGATAGACGTCTCTCTCGGAATATGGGGTTTCTGTAATCAGCTTAAAAAGCTCCGAGGGCCCCTGTTCATCACGGAGCTCAAGCGCAGACCGCCATGTCACCGCGGCGCGCAAGCCACGCCCCCAGTTCTTGAAACGTTTTATTGAGGTGATATATGTGTCCCATACCTCCCACCCAGGTCTTCCTACCAAAAGTCATAACCCACTGTTCAGCTCTGGGAGCAGTTTTCACACCTCATTAGGGGAAACACTGACAGGCCAGCTGCTGGCATGGTAATGCTAATTAGACTACTGGAGGTTTAGGTAGACAAAGTCTACATTTTAAAGAATATTTATGAAAAGCTGTCTTCAACTCTGATTTGGATTCATGATAAACATTAAATATACAAATAGTGTTTGAAATATTGTGGTAGCTTGTCCTAAATCAGAGATAGAAGAGTTTTAACTTTATTATGAACATTACAGCTACTTCCCTTCACAGTGAAAATAACTTTAGTCACTGTATGTACATGTCAACATTAGATTCTTGTATGTACCATTTTTAAATACTCAGCATCTTACAATGTGTGTTAAAAATCCTTTGTAGGGTGGCTGTGTAAAACTGGGTTAGTGGTTGAGGGGCAGTGAAACCCTACTTAAGCAGCTGCCCTTGTTAGAATGAAGCACAAGCAAACCCCAAATTGGCCTGTGCTCACCCCTCTAGCAGATTGTCACGAAGCAGTCAGGATTAACTTAGAGGCAATGTGTAAAGTATTTGTGCAGCTCCTTAAACAGTAATGAAGTGAAAACACAACACAAGAAAAATCCCACTCCGATTCAGAAAATAGAGCAAAATGTAATAAACAAATCAAGAACAAACTAACAAAAATACAATCAGTAGAACCGAAGATATGAAATTTCAAAGTCTGAAGTGAAAATAGTGCAGAAAAGTCCAAAACATCACTCATGTCTATCTAGTTGTGTGAGACTGGAAGAAAGTCAGAAGTTCAGGTCTACCATGATGAAGTGCAGTCAAATGCAGGTACTGGATTAGTCCTTCTGAAAAGTTTCCTTCTCAGTCCAGCTCAAAGATACCAGTTTGCGGTGCATGGGGAATGTGAAGAGCAGATAAGCATCATGGATGATTATCATTGTAGTGCAAAGAATAAACCAGGCATTGCTGATGGTCATCGATGTGAGGCAAATATCCTATTGTCACAGCAGGTGGTAGGGCCAGAGCTTTGTGCTGCTGTAGCGCGAATGATCAGGTTGACGGATCTTTGAGTTGGTGAGCAGTGGAGTGACAAGGTTTTGGCACCAACTGACTTGTTCACATTTGCCAAGAGCCCAAA
This sequence comes from Lissotriton helveticus, assembly GCF_964261635.1. Taxonomy (NCBI): domain Eukaryota; kingdom Metazoa; phylum Chordata; class Amphibia; order Caudata; family Salamandridae; genus Lissotriton; species Lissotriton helveticus. The sequence continues at coordinate 285,142,864 of NC_136060.1, forward strand.
AGCTTCAGTTCAGCTCCACTGAGGCCACACCACTGGTCTGGGACCTGAGGGGGACCACTTAGGGGTCAGTGGATTACTCTACCTTAATCTGGGTATGGTTCAGGTGGTTGGGAGCCTGTTATGTCCCTGCAACCGTGAACAGAAGACCAGCAGACTAGACCTTGGAGTCACTCTGGGAGCCCTGGATTCTGGTGCAGGGCCAATCCCTCTGTCTCAGACAGGAGGGCAGCAGGGCAAGAATCCAGCAAGGCAGCAGTCCAGCAAGGCAGTAATCCAGTTTATCTACCCAAACATCATTTCCTTTCTTCACATCATAGTGTTTTAGGCCCACCCGCACATGTGGGGTGTTGCTTTTATTTGAACATGTATGCGATTGTTAGATTGTAAGGATGTGCCTATTTTAAATCACTGCATTTTCTATGTTTAATTGTATATTTATGCATAAAAAAACACATTCTGGAAAAAAGATCTTAGAAATCTCTTGCATTATTGCTATATCAACAATGGGTATGCCTAAACTCAGATCCTGGGGTACACATAAAAAAATGCATAGTTCACATAGTTCGACTTCTTACCCACTTTTTTATTCATTGGATTTTTCATTTTAAAGTGATGCTTGCTCATTACACAAAGAAATGCTGTGGCTTGATTAATGGTTTTGGGTATCATGCATTTTTAGACAACCTACAAACACCATTAGCCATACTCACGAAGGTAGGTTTTTATGTAGAGATCGCCACATGTGTAGGTCTGACACTAAATCTAGGTGTAGTTTTTTTTTTACGGAGTTTTATATAGCGCAAATTTGACCTATAGCACCAGTTGCGTTACATGAGAACACATACATTTTTTTTGTTAGGCACAGGGAGATTAAGTGATTTGCCCAGAATCACAGGATGTTCAGCGTCATTGCCAAGACTCGAAGCTGGTTCCCCTGATTCGAGGTCGACCGCCTAGCCGTTAGGCCAACTCCTCTCCCCATGAATGGAATTCACCAAGTCCACATGGAAATCACAGTTTATATTTAGATTTAAATTTCTCGACAAATGAGGCGTGTAAATGTAGTGATTCCTATAACCTATTTTAAAATGGTAAATTTAGGTTTGAGTAACTTTCGGCCTGTTTGAGGAAATCTATGCCACTGGGATGGAGACCACTCAATGGAGAGTTAAAGGGAATTTTAAGGAAACTATCTCAAATGAAATAACATATTTTGTGAAATGGAAAATAATAAGACACATTTCTTTAACTTTCACAGTTAAAAGGGACAATATCAGCACTAAAATGTAACATATTATTTTCAGCATAATTATGTTTTTAATTGCTATTTGCAGTATCACTTGTGTTTATTTGTATACAATCCTCGAAGCAAGTTATGTATTATTTGATTTGTGATTTACATTCAAAATTAGCAATAACCTTATAATTTAAAAAAATGTATATTAAAAATAGATTTATTTTTATTTCTAGGAAATATATATATATATATATTTGTTTGCACAGTGGTGTGTTAAATAAATAATCAAAAGAATACCTTCTCTGCAAGGTGCTGGGAATTCTTTTTCAGTATATATGATATATGTCCCACAATCGTCGCTCCTCCACAAGGTGAAATAATTCACGGCACCGTGCAGAGAAGGTATTCTTTCGATTATTTATTTAATACACCACAGTGCAAACACAAATATGGACGGATTACGCTTTTTGGCTCCGAGCCTTCTACTGGACCATGGAGTTCCTTCGTCTAAAGCTTATGTGTTATGTTATGTAATGTTATCTAATATTTATAAAGCGCACGGCTACAACCGGGAGAGTCCCGGCGCTAAGGAACAGAGACCACACAACATCCAACAAAGCATTCAAATACTGTTATGCTCACAGCTGAAAGAGCCATGTTTTTAGACTCCTCCTAAAATAAGTAGGTCCGGAATCTCTCTAAGAGAGAAGGGTAGGCTATTCCACAGCCGGGAAGCCACTGCTTGGAAAGATCTACCCCCTACCCGGGACAGCAAGACCTTCGGAGCTGAGATCAGAAGCTGAGAAGAAGATCTCAGGGTACGCTGTGGAATATAAGGTTAAAATCTTTCCCTAAGGTGGGGGCTCCAATCTTATGAATTGCTTTAAAAACCAAGACCAAGGCTTTAAAATGTATTCTTTTCCTTACCATAAGCCAGTATAGCGAGGACAGAAGCTGAGTTGTATGAGTCCTGGGCCCTGATAGAAAAATTGCCCTCGCCGCCATATTCTGAATCACCTGAATCTTCCTGAGAAGGTACTCAGGAAGGCTGAGATACAGGGAATTAACATAATCCAGTCTGGACACTACCACTGCCTGGACCCCCATTTTCCTGTAGGGGACTGAGAGCAGAGGGAGAAAAGTTTGCAGCATTCTCAACATCCCGAAACAGGGTGGGCATGTCCTGTGGCCATCAGGTCATCAGGTATGACATGCTTCAAACTGACGTAGACCAAAGAAAATAATCTCTGACTTCTCAGAGTTGCACTTTAGTTGATTGTGTCTCAGCCAGGAGAAGACTTCAGAGAGGCAAGCGTTAATTAAATTGCAGTTGAATTTGACACCCTTCACGCATGTAAACAGAAGCTGAGTGTCATCAGCGTATGACACGGTTTTAGCTCCATATTTCTCAGCGAGAAGGGCAAGGGGGCCATATACAAATTAAATAAAGTTGGGATCAATATTGAGCCCTGTAGGACCCTGACATTCATAGGTGGAATCAAGTGCACTAATCCCTCATCGCTTTCCATTGCAATATATCACTAGACTGCTAGTCCCCATATTTTGACAATGGCACATTTTATCGGCCATTTTGAAAGTGCTTGTAAAATACATACAATTTAAATCAATGTATTCCTTTATATGATATAAAGTTCAGGTATAAAAAGTGTGATGGGAATTTGTTACCTAATTTATACAATAAGATAAAATGATCCCAAGAAATTCATGTTTGTTTTGGTGTTTGATGAAGTAAAAGTGGAGAGAGGATTTACATGAAAATGTTTTATTCCATAAGAATTATAAGATCTATACACATATGTAAACTGTTGATAAAATTCAATATCATAAAGTGATCCATGCAACTGAAAGGATATAGTGAAGAGAAGTTTCTATTACATCAGCATTCTCTCTTCACTGTATATATATATATACATATATCTACTAGTTGTACCCAGCCACGCGTTGCTGTGACTCAGTCTGGTTAAATGGAAGAGAAAGAAATGAGTAAGCGCACGTTTCTAATATGTTTATTTTCACAATGCTTGTGGGTACAAAATATGTTTATGTGACTATTGTCTCTATGCATCCCTTGTAGTTGTTGCACAGCAAGCAAATCAATAGGGTCTGTTCGGCCTTTCGATTAAAAACAGGCGCGTATTGTACACACTCGTATTCGAATCCAACGTTGTGTATATATAAACACGCGCTAATGTTGCAAAGTGAACCAACTCCTCCCCGCTCCCTCCACCCACTTCCCGGTCTGCCATCCTGACACCAACTGTCCATCCTAATATATGTAGACTATTGTCTCTATGCCTCCTTTCTTAATGTTACAAAGTGAACCAACTCCTCCCCCCTCCCTCCACCCACTTCCCGGTCTGCCATCCTGACACCATGGGGCACATTAGGATGGCCCGCCCGCCACCCTAGTGGTAAATGGGAACGCCCGCCTAAAGGGCGGGGGTCACGAATTGAGGATTAGGATGCGCCTGCCACACAGGCGGGCGCATTCTCTATATTTACCATTGCGGCGGACGGAGCTGAAATCTCCGCCCGCCGCAATGGTAAAAATGCACCTTTTACATTTCAAAGCGCAACAAGGCATGCACCGCACGGTGCCTGCCATGCTGCACCTTGAAATGCAGGGGGGTACCATAGGTACCCCCCATGTGCACCCCCCAAGCCATGGACTCCCAGGGGGCCCGCAACGGGCCCCCGCAGCGAGTCTCCGCATGCCTTTCCGTGGCGGAAATGCATTGTGCAAAGCCCATTGTAATATGTCGGGCGGTGTCTAAAAGACACCACCACCATGTTACACGTTTTCCGCCCGGCCGCTAGGTGACTGGGGCGGAAAACAGGCGGGCGGTGTTTCACACCGCCGCGGTCCCTCCCGCCATCCAAATCTGGTGGGGGGGAATTGGGCTGATGATGTCGGTCGGATTTCCTCCGCCAGGCTGGCGGTAGCCACTGCCAGCCTGGCGGAGGAAATCCGCCCAACATCATAATAACCCCCCAACTGTCCATCCTAATATATGTAGACTATTGTCTCTATGCATCCCTTGTAGTTGTTGTGCAGCAACCAAATCAATAGGGTCTGTTCGGCCTTTTGATTAAGAACATGTGCTTATTGGACACGCGCGTATTCTAATCCAACGTTGTGTATATATAAACATGAACTAATGTTGTAAAGTGAACCTACTCCTCCCCGCTCCCTCCACCCACTTCCGGGTCTGCCATCCTGACACCAACTGTCCATCCTAATATATGTAGACTATTGTCTCTATGCGTTGCTTGTAGTTCTTGCGCAGCAACCAAATCGATAGGGTCTGTTTGGCCTTTTGATTAAAAACACGTGCGTATTGGACACTCGCCTATATTGTCTCTATGCGTCCCTTGTAGTTGTTGCGCAGCCACCAAATGGATAGGGTATGTTCGGCCTTTCGATTAAAAACACGCGCATATTGGACACGCGCGTATTCGAATCCAACGTTGTGTATATATAAACATGAACTAATGTTGCAAAGTGAACCTACTCCTCCCCGCTCCCTCCACCCACTTCCCGGTCTGCCATCTTGACACCAACTGTCCATCCTAATATATGTTGAATATTGTCTCTACGTGTCCTTTCTTAATGTTGTAAAGTGAACCAACTCCTCCTCCCTCCCTCCACCCACTTCCCAGTCTGCCATCCTGACACCAACTGTCCATCCTAATATATGTAGATTATTGTCTTTATGCGTCCCTTGTAGTTCTTGCGCAGCAACCAAATCGATAGGGTCTGTTCGGCCTTTCAATAAAAACACACGCGTATTGGACAAACACGTATTCAAATCCAACGTTGTGTATATATAAACATGCGCTTAATCAAATCCGCGTTGTGTCAAAATTTCAATGCAATCGGTGAAGAACTTTCGGAGATTTAAGATTTTGAACAAACGAACATTGACATTTTCATGTGTCTGTTCGGGCTTAAGATTAAAAACACGCGCGTATTCGACAAGCGCATATGAAATGAAATGAAATGAAATTGGGTTTATAAAGCGCATGGCTGCCCTGAAGCGTCCCAGCGCTGGTAAAATAATAACAGAAAACTCAGGAAGGGAGAGGATCTAGGAAGTATTAGGGAAAAGAAAGGTTTTAAGTGCTTTTCTAAATTTCAGGTAGGAGGCTTCCATCCGGAGCTCCCTGGGAAGTGCATTCCATTTTGTTGCCGCATTCAAAGAAAACCGGCGGCCTCCGGAGCGTGCTTTCCTCACTCTAGGTGTAATGGCCAGATTTTCTCCATCGGACCGAAGGGCCCGAGCTGATTTGTAGGGGCGAATCAAATCTCTCAAGGCCGGTGGGCCTTTGCCTTGCAGTGTCTTGTGTGCGATATAGAGAGATTTAAAGGTAATTCGCTCCTGAATTGGGAGCCAGTGGAGGGCTCTTAGCAATGGTTTGGCTGAAGCCCGTCTAGATGCCCCCATAAGCAACTGGACTGCGGCATTCTGTACTCGCTGCAGAATATTAATGGAAGCCTGAGGCGCGGCCAAGAAGAGAGCGTTGCTATAATCCAGTCTGGACAGGATTAGACCCTGGATTAGAAGCTTTCTCGATTGAAATCCAACGTTGTGGATATTCACTGTGTTAGAACTGTGGGTCTCTAGTTGGCAGCTGTAGGTGCCACTGTCCAAATAGGGACCCTGGCTTCTAGTCAGGGTAAGAAGGATGCTTCAGTTCTTGCAGCCGCAACAGGTGCTGCGACGATCTTGATCTTCACGGCGGCAGGAATTTCCTAGCACTGGCGGGGATGCGCTCTGCAAGCGAGCGATGCATGTGACTTTACAGAAAGTCTTTAGTATCTTGATTTCGAGCTTCCCAAGCACAGGTACAACTTCCAGAGGCACCACAACTGGCCCCAGCACTCTGGGAAGTACAGACCTCTCTCAGTAGAGTTCCGGGAAGCTGGGGGTGAAGTCCTTTTGTTCCTGGGACTTCTTAACAGGGAGCCAGCTCTTCTCAGGCCCTTGGAGATTCCTTCAAGAAAAGGGACACAGCACAAAGTAAAGTCCTTCCCCTCTCCTTGGCAGCAAAGCAACTGCAGGTCATTCCACAAGCACACAGCAGGACAGTCTTCCTTCTTCAGTCTTCCAGCTTTCTCCTTGGCAGAGGTTCCTTCTTGATTTCAGGATGATCTATTTTTCAGTAGTCTGGGTCCTATACTTATAGCCCTAAAAGTCTTTGTTCCCTTTGTGCAGGAGGGCTCTGTGCCCGGTCTGAACCAGTTCCGGGTGTTCCTTGAGCACTTTGTTTTCCTGGCTTCTCCTTTCCTTTCAGAGAGAAGGGCAGGGTCGTCCGCCTCCCAGCAGGAGGTGGAGCCACCATTGTGGAAGGCAGGCTCAGCCCTATTCGGGCCCAGGTGCTACCCTCTCCCACCACTCTAGATGCAGCTGGAGCTATTCAGCCCAGGGATGGCCCACTCAGCCTCTGGGAGCCACCCAGCCCCCTGCCACTCACAAACAGACAGTCAATCCACAAACAGGTCAAGGCACACAGAAAGGTCTGACAAGAGAACAGCCACTTTCTAAAAGTGCTGTTCTCAAACACAGGATTCAAAAACCAAGTTTCCTAAAAGATGTGTTATTAAATTCTGAGTTCAGGGATACCAGACTTGTATGTCCTATCTTTCTCCTATGGGAAGATATGCAGGTAACCACTGTAGCCAGCATTCCCCATGATAGCCTATGGGAAAGATAGCCTTACAATAGTGAAAAACAAAAGTGGCTGTAATTCACTACCAGAGCATGTCACCTGCACTAGTACATGCTCTACCTTTCACCTACACTGGACCCTGCCCAAGGGTGTACCTTGGGCCTTCCATAGGGGTGACCAATGTGTACAGAAAGGGAAGGGTTAGGCCTGGTCAGTGGGGACACTGACCAATTGGACAAGGCAGTTCACAGACTGCACGCAGGCACTGCAGTGGCAGGCCTGAGACACCATTTTAGGGCTACTCGTCTGGGTGGTACCATTAGTGCCCACTAGTAGCATTTGTATCACCAGCCCTGGCACACTCAGTGCACTTTACTAGGAACTTCTTGGTGATACAAATATGCCAATCATGGATAACCAATTACAATAACAATTTACACAGGGAGTACTTGCACTTTGACACTAATCAGCAGTGGCAAAGTGCCCAAAGCATCTAAACCAGCAAAAACTAAATCCAGCACAGCGTCGAAAAGACAGGAGGTAGAGACAAAAAGACAGGAGAAACCACGCAAAAGATGCCAGGTCTAACACACTGAAAAAAACTAGAGGTTTCAGGGACGTTATAGTTAGAAATTAGCATTTTAAAAAACCTTAGAAATTCACTGAAAAAACCATAGGTTTCAGGGATGTTATAGTTAGAAATTAGTATTTAAATAACCTTAGAAATTCACTGAAAAAAACATTTTTTTCAGGGGCGTTATAGTTAGCTGGACATTCCACTTGTACAAAACTATAAAAATTCCACCGTTATAGTTGGTTCAGCTAACTATAACTCGCGCCCTCGCAATGCACTGCTGATGATGTCACATATTACATCATTCATGACATGGTCAGTGACATCACTCATGACATCACTGATGACATCTCAAATGACATTCACTGATGACATCATCCAGTGAATGTGTGTTTCTATAATATATAAAAACTATGTTTTATATATATATATATGCCAACGTGTATTGAAGTATGAGTGGGTGTATGAGTCTCTGAATGGATGATTTAGTCGGTATGTGACTAAACTCTGTGAATGTCTTTATTAGTCTGTTAGTGTGTAAGCGGCTGCATGGCTTGGTGAGTAGCTACATGAGTGTCTATATGGGTTATTTATTGGTTGTCTGGGTATCTGTATGGGTGTCTGAGTGTCTTCGTGGGTGGGTGGGGGGGTGTGTGACTCTGTGCATAGATATGTGAGTCGTTGTTTCACTGGGTGTATAGGTTCAAGAGTGCATATGGAAACACCTGTATGGGTGGGTGAGTGTGTGTATGTGTCTGTTAGTGAGTAAATGGATATCTCAGTGGTGCATGTGTGAGTAATTACATATGTTTTAAAGCAGTATATGTGAGTGTTGGAGTATATTAACTATATGTGAGAGTGAGTGATTGCAAGCGTATCTGTATGGATGAGTGTGTGTTTCTATGAGTGATTGTTTAAGAGAGTAAGTATGTGTTAGTATCTGTATAAATTAGTGGGGCGGTGTGTGTATGACTGTATAAGCAAAGAAATAGGTGTGTCATAGTTTCTTTGCATGACTGACCAGGTGTATGAAAACTCTTTCGGTGAGTGGCAGTGTGTAAGTGTCTATATGGGTTTATGAGTGGATATATCAGTGGCTGTATGGATGAATGACTGTGTGTCTGAGTGACTGTATGGTGTTAAAGATTGCAGTAAACGCTGTTAGCATGAGCTGAAAGCCATTATGTACTTGGCAGCCATATTAGTTAGCCATGTGCTCGCCATGTGCTTTCTCCCTCTTCCAGAGCCGTGCACATGCTAAGAAAGGCCTAGCTGGTAGAATGCACCTGCTCCTAGTATAGAACTGTCAGGCTATTCTTACTGTTGTGTTCAGTTTAGTCTCTCCTCCCACTTTGTTGAGCAAGCAAATGTTGTATACCCATATTAGTCAATAAGCGTGCTTGTATGTGGCAGGTTTTATGCTGACTATGTAACCTATGCATGTATAAGGCCCCTGTTCTCTGTACTCCACAGACTGGCTCCTACAGTGGCCTGAGGGTACTGGATGACTCAGTCTCCCTCATGAGAGGTTAATAAATGCATTGTTTTTATATTACAGCTTCCGGGCCAATCTCTTCTTTGTTGGTTTAAAGGACCAGGTGTGTCAGTAAACCCCTTAGAAGGTTTTTATTTCTTCAAATGGCGCCCAACGTGGAGCTCATTGGATAAGCGGATATCCACGGGAGTGTTCTTGACAGGAGACAGGAATCTACTGAGGGGGACAGGACAGGAATCGACTGAGGAGGTAACCTGCGCCCAGAGATTGTTTGCCTTTCCAGCCCAATATATTTCTGGTCTTCATGATGTGATCCTCCAAGTGTTTGCCTCTCCCGACTCAGAACTTATTTGGCGTGAGTATTCTAAAAATGACCGTAGGGTCCTCCAGAACTTGGCAGTTGTAGGCCGGAGATTTGTGCTTGGTAAGGTCGTCAACATGTGCTTGACTTGTATCGGCCAATAATGTGATTATCGTGATTTGTGTGATTATATGTTAATTGCAATTTATATAGGCAGGTAATGAGGAGATTTTTCTCTAAATTGTGAAAACTTGAACGGCACACATTAAGTTAAGTGGCACTTGGCGAATAATATTGTATATGCTACAATATTCTTGGCAGGCCTGTTTCAAGCGCACATTGAAGAGTGTGCTGCTTTCTTGAAGGGACCAATGTGAATCTTGAATGAACTCAGCTGGTTCCCCTAGAGGGGATACCTAAATAAGTTTAGGTATAAAAAGGTGTTTCTTCCTTGGTGACTTAGTACCCCATGGAACTAAATGTGTACATAAAAAAGGATCCTCGTCTATGCACTTAGTAACATTCATAAGTGGTGATAAGCAGAGCACTTGTTGAGTGTTCTGCCAGCCAAAACTGGCAAATTTGGTGTATTTTGGCTTCTTGAACATGGAACAGTCTTTTGGGCTGCTTGTGTGCAGTCTTTTGGACTACTTTTGAGAGCTTTTCTCGTAAATATGACTTACAATTAGTGTTTACAAGGTTTGGTTTAAGTACAGTTCGTGGGCTGTCTTTTGTTTCTGTCCTAAGTGTTGATTTGTGGGTTAATTGTGTGTTTGAATGTCTATGTGGTTTGTGGTTTGACACCGGTGGTACTTGTGTGAGTGAGTAGCGATTGCTCTTAGTGTAAGAATGGCTAGCCTTTAGCGTGCTGTCTTGTGTGTTCTGAGTGTTTTACCCCCTTCTGAAAATGTCTGGAATGAGCTCAATGTGTTTTTTGTCATCATTCTGTTATGCAAATGTCATTGAATGAATTACATTTTTTTTAAATCCAAAATTGATTATGTTACTCATGCTAAATAGCTACACGCTACCACCATTAAAATTGACAAAATAAAAACTATAGATATTTGCAAATTGCCACAATGCTAAAGTTAAATTACAATTCATATCCAATAGGAATAAAATAGTCCTCATAGAAAGGAAGACAAAAACGAAATTGTGTGCTTTGCAATAACTAGGACGAAAATACGAAATGTTACAGCATTCGCCTTAGATACATTGTATTAGATATCAGAAGACATTCACATCATCTGAGTGAATTGGTTATTGCTGAAATAAATAGACATTATCAAATGATAGATTTTGATGGGCTTGAAATGCCTGACTTTTAAATAGACTGTGACCGTGCTTACTTTCAACACTAGGAGAAAAAAGCTTCCAAACCGCTGTGTTTAAGCTGTCTCACTGAGAATAAGCTGTCTGACACAATAAATGGAGATTAAACTTTGTCAGGACATTGCAAATACAGAAAAAAGGGTTTCTCTCCTGGGAGAGGCGTGGAAATTGGCGCCTGCTCATCAAGAGCACCGTGGTGTCAGTAATACATGTCTATTCTTGGCCTCAAGTCACAAGGAAACTGCTGGGTCAACTAGATTTTAAGCTGGTGCAAACACTGTATAAAGGCGTGCATTAAGGACTGCTGATTTAAAAAGTTACAAAAGACAGTTTTATTATTTTGGATAACAGAGAAAACGATTGAAAGGAAGGGATTTTCTTTCCTATTGCCTTTTTAATAAGCACATCCATTGTTCTGATGTTAAATAATAACTGTCCTTTAAAAGTGGCGCAGAATTTTCATGTTTCTGTTAAGTCTTCTGTGCTTAGGGGTATAAATGAATACATTTTAAAGGCATAAGGGAAGAATTGAGGCTTGCTTTTCATATATGAACAATGAAAATATAGGAGGCCCCCTGATTTTAAAGGTCTGGGAACAGGGGAGTAAGGTTAGAAAAAATGAAAGTGTCCCCAAAGTGTACTCCTGCCTTGGAAATATACAACATGATTATGAAAAATACAATGTTACTAAATTACTATACTATAGTAATTTTGTGTTTCTTTATAGAAACTGTCCTGAAGAAGGTTTTTAACTGAAACGCCGCGTCAGCTTTTGTTCTCAAGCACAATTTTTAATCATTGTGTAACATTGTATTTGACTTTTGTTCTCAAGAACAATTTTTAATCATTGTGTAACATTGTATTTTTCATAATCATGTTGTATGTTTCTAAATACCTATGAAGTGCAATAAATTCATGTTTAATTTTATATTACAGTTTTGTAAAAAATGTATTTGATGTAGTACTTTTTCAGGCTGTCACTGGTCCAAATAGTACAACCTTTTAGCGAATGGTAATATTGCATACTGTTACTCATTTGAGGTTTTCGCTATATATATATATGTGCATGTGGTGGTTGTGCCATTAAATACTTACAGTGGGTACCAATTCCCTTTAGAATATTTCCAAGGGAGGAGTACACTTTGGGGACACTTTCATTTTTTCATATATGAAACCATCGAAAGGGTTGGTGATAATTATTTTAAAAAAAGGGAGTTTTGACTACGAAAAAAATGTTTATTAAAAGTAAGTGCACTAAAATCGTTATTTGATCTATAATGCCTAATAATCATACTGTAAACTCCTAGCATCAAAGTTGAATTTAAGCAGTGCTTTACTGCAATGGGGGGGACTAAAATGTGAAAATGTCAATTTACCCAGGCATACAAAACTCATTTTTTACGGGTGTACCATATACATTTCTGATTCCCCATTCCTGGGATATCTCGGAGAGACCCTGGAGGTCCCTATTATGCAAAAACATTGTGGTTATTAATTTTTACTTGCCCCTAGCACCAAAGTTAAATTTGGGCAAAATGTACCTTTTACAAGCAGTTCTGCCACTCAGAGCAGTTTTCAAACTGATCTTAGGCTTCAGTAAATGCACATATGTAAGTATAGAACAAACAGCTGACCTCCATACTGCTAGAAAAGCACACCACACACTGCACACAAATGAAAATAAGTATAAAAAAACCAGCAGAAGTTATTATCCTACCTCTACATTACTGGCAAACAGGAACGGAACAGGACTGCTTCTTAGCGATGAGTCTCCATAAGTTGCTTTTAATTGGAAAAGCCACATGAAATGAAATGAAATGATTCGTACTTGTAAAGCGCACTTATACTCATGAGTGTCTTGGCGCTATACGCATCCCGCTGTGGAACCCTTCCTGGCTTTCCCCTGTGAAATGCCCACTCCTGGGCACCCCCAAGGTGAAGCTAGGCATCCCAGCACTGTTGGGGCCGTTGTGGAGATTAAGCAAGCTATTGCCCAGAGTCGCAGCGTGGGACCCATGGTTAGAATAGGCACCGAGGCGAGAACTATCAGGTCCGAGGAAATTGAGCCCGAGACCCGCCGAGGCGGGAATTGAACCCTGGTCCCGGGCTTGACCTCTGCATCAGGGTCTGCCGCTCTAACCATTGAGCCACACTTCTCCACCTCCACATGGAAAGCCCTGCAAAAAATAGGACAGCTGGTAAAGGGTTAGAGGTTTAGTTTTGCATTTAGCAGCCCAGCAGGGCTAAAATCAGGGTTTGACACTTTAGCCTCTGAAAAATGTTGAAAGACAAGATGACAGTGCAGGGAGAGAAATATAAGAACGTTTTTTGTGCAGTCATATGAACAAGAAGGAAATATAGTGGTATATGTGGGCCCTGTGTAGAGCATAGCTCTGCTATGTATATAGAAAGAATGGCTTTAGTTTAAAGATTACTGTGGAAGGGCTGAGATAAGGAGGCAATGGGATTTAGTTTGCATTCATTTGCCCTCATGTTACACTAGTACAATTGCTAAAGGAATTGGTAGTTGGTTATTAATGTTTTCTAGCTAGCTCAATATGCTATTTACATCCGACAAGTTTGTTTGTGCCCAGTTGCCACAAATAGGAGTAAATAGTGTAGAGAGACATGTTGGGTTCTAAATACTAAATATATGTGATATATCTTCAATGGAAGTATATTTTTAAATATGAGTGCACGCTAATCTAACTGTTGTTCTATTGAGAATGTAGACTGTGGAATGCTAGAGTGTCAGTTGTATTTAACTTATGCTCTTGCCGGTCGTGTATACTTTTACTTCTTCTTCATGAAATAAAGAAAGTGAACATACCTTCATGGGATCTTCCTGTTATTGGCGACAATCGTATTTGGACCCTGAACCGGCGGAGAGCATTTGGCTGGTGTTTCCTGGTGGCATTAATTTACCTGTTTTCGGAATACACAAACTTCATCGTGAGTTGGAATTGCCTTTTTCTTTCTGTGTTGCTGAGTGGGGGAGAGAACTGCTGCCGAGTTTAAGCTCTTGTGAATTTTGGGATTTCTGTTCTTCTTCCATATTACGGCTGTTCCTGTGGGTGACGTCATGGCTGTTTCTGCTATTGCGTGCTCCGTCTTGCGTATGTTGTCATTTACGCACTGATGTACTGCACGCGCCTACGCATCACAGTTTCCACGTTGCTAGCTAACAGCGTTCACAAAGAAATAAACAAGAATACGTGCCTACGAGTACTGTTATGGTATTGGTTCACAGGATACCGGTTCCCTGGATTACTGTACACTGATTGCATCGTTATTCACATAACATTTAAATACTACAGCAACACGTATCTTCACCTAATTGTGGTTGCGTCTGCATTTTGAACACATTTGTTAAGCAACCATTAGCCACTTGCTGTGTTTTATTGGGAACAGCCAGCTAATTGACTGCATTTATATCTGGACCACTTCTCGATTTACACTTCGGAAAATGCAACGCTGGATATATCTTTAATCCTCATTTATGGTTATTTGTGTATTGGCGATCCACACTGATACACCCAGCTATTATTTTCAGGTGCATCATCATTATTAACAGTGCATCATCTTATGAACGCTGTAACTACATATAGACTACATTTGCAAAATGTTCTTTTATGGTGATATTAGTGTATTGGTGATCCACGCCGATACACACAGCTATTATTTTCATGTCAACAAATTAACAGTGCATCATTTTATGAATGCTGATAAACACAGCTGTATTTGCAAATAGCAATGCATTTGCATTTTTAGTGTTGTTATACACACATTAACTAAATTCTATGTACTTTTACTGTTCTGCATAGGTATATTTACTTTTGAATATTCAACTATATTTTTACAGTGGAAGTGCTTATTTGCATATATATGGTAACATACATTTTGTTTTGCACAAACATTATATAACATTGTGCAACAATCGGTTAATCCACCTTCTCTTTTTCTATCAACTCCTAGAATGGGAATTATGGTTGGAAGGTTTTGAGGCATATTTAGAAGCCATTGAAGCGGACGTTTTTACACAAAAAAAGTATGCCTTATTGCGTCATTATTTGGGTACAGAAGGAAGAAAAGTTTTAAAACATTTACCTGCAGTGCAAATTATGGTGAAGGTGATGCCAGTGATACAATTGATCAGTATGCATCGGCTATAAAAAATTTAGAAACTAGATTTAAAAAGAAACATAATGTTATCATGGAACGGCACAAGTTTTATAGAAGGAAACAATTGACTAATGAGACAGTAGAGGTTTATGTAACAGATTTAAGAGCTTTAGCTTCTACTTGTGAATATAAAACTTTTCATGATAAAATGTTGAGAGATCAACTGGTTGAAAAAACTAATAACGAAAAGATTCAAGAAAAATTATTAACTACTCCTGATTTAACTTTAGATAAAGCTGTAGATATAGCCAAGGAAATTGAAGCAACTGCATCCTATACGGATCAGATGACTTTAGACACCAAAGTACAAGCATTAACTGTTGATAAAGGTGTGCAGTCTAAATCTCGAGTTTTTAATATCGACTGGACAGAATATCGACTCCAGAATATCGAGATGTAAGTAATATCAAGGTAAGTAATATCGATGTAATTTTTATCGATTTTTAAGTGTGTTAAAAAATATCGAAGTAATTAATATCGAGTAGTTAATATCGAGTGTTCAAAATATTGTTTAATTGTATTAGTTAAAAATATCGAAAGTCAAAATATAGAGTGGTAGAACATCGACAGTCAAAATATAGTGTTAGAATATACATTTTTTTAAATTAGACTCTTTTTAATGCTGAAATAGTTTTTTTATGTTTGTAATTTAAATTTTGCAAAGTTTTCAATACATTTTTATTTTTTTATTTTTTTATTTAAAATTGTATAATACATTTTAGGAGCGGGTTGTGGGTTTTTAGGGGAATAGGGTGGTAAGTGTTTAAAAACATTTGTAATTTAATTATTGTAAAATTAAATAATTAAAACAATTTGGAAATGTATTTAGTTTTAGGAGCGGGTTGTGGGTTTTTAGGGGAATAGGGTGGGAAGTGTTTTAAAATGTGAAAATTCAAATTTTGAAAATATTTAAAAAAAAATTAAATATATTTGCATGTTAAAAATTTAGAAAAATTAAAAGTTTTAGGAGCGGGTTGTGGGTTTTTAGGGGAATAGGGTGGGAAGTGTATTGAAATATTTAAAATTTACATTTTCAAAATAATTTTAAATTTAAAATTTCAATATTAATTTAAACAAATGTGTTAAAAATGTGAATTTTTTTTTAATTTAAATGTTATAAATATTGAAAATGTAAATTATTTTGGAGTGGGTTGTGGGTTTTTAGGGGAATAGGGTGGGAAGTATATTAAAATATTTTAAATTAAAATTGTGAAATTAATTAGAAATTTAAAATAAAAAACTTATTTTTAAATGTTTACAATCAAATTTAGAATTTAATTAGAATTATTAAAAAAATATTTTTCATTTTAATAATTAAAAAAAGTATATGTTTTAGGAGCGGGTTGTGGGTTTTTGGGGTAATAGAGTGGGAAGTATTTATAAAAATTTAAAATAGAAATTTACAAATGTAAAGAAAAATTCAATGAAATTTTAGAAATTAAATTTTGAATTTAAATTTGTTATTAAAAATTTCTTTTAGGAGTGGGTTGTAGTTTTTTAGGGGAATAGGGTATGAATTGTTTAGAAAAATTTAAAAATACATTTAAAATTTTAATTTTTTCAAAATATTATAAAAATATTTTATGAATGTTTCATCATTTTAAATGTAGGTTTATAAAAAATATATATTACACAATAAAAAACTTAATATTTTAAATTTGGTAATTATAATATTAAAAAATAAAAATCTGATTTTTTTTCTCCAATTTAGCAAATATATTTTTTAATACTTTTACTGTTCAGCACCTTTCATGACTAAATATTTAGTGGAGTTGGAATATTAATTTTTAGGGTTTTACTGTCCAGCACCTTTCCAGACTTTATACTTGGTTGAGTAGGAATAGTAATTTATATGGGTTTAATGTCCAGCACCTTCTTAGAGTTTATAATTGGTGGAGTGAGAATAGTAATTTTGATGGGTTTAGTGTCCAACATCTTCTCAGAGTTTATACTTGGTGGAGTAGGAATAGTAATTTATATGGGTTTAGTGTCCAGCATCTTCCCTGACTTTATACTTGGTGGAGTAGAAATAGTAATTTGTATGGGTTTAGTGTCGAGCACCTTCACTGACTTTATACTTGGTGGAGTAGGAATAGTAATTTGTATGGGTTTAGTATCCAGCACCTTCCCTGACTTTATACTTGGTGGAGAAGGAATAGTAATTTTTTATGGGTTTACTGTCCAGCACCTTCTCAGAGTTTATACTTGGTGGAGTGGGAATAGTAATTATAATGGGTTTAGTGTCCAGCACCTTCCCTGACTTTATACTTGGTGGAGTAGGAATAGTGATTTATATGGGTTTAGTGTCCAGCACCTTCCCTTACTTTATACTTGGTGGAGTAGGAATAGTAATGTTTAGGGGTTTAGTGTCCAGCACCTTCCTTGACTTTATACTTGGTGGAGTAGGAATAGTAATTTAGATGCCTTTAGTGTCCAGCACCTTCCCTGACTTTATACTTGGTGGAGTAGGAATAGTAATCTTTAGGGGTTTAGTGTCCAGCACCTTCTCGGGGTTTATATTTGGTGGAGTGGGAATAGTGATTTATATGGGTTTAGTGTCCAACACCTTCCCTGACTTTATACTTGGTGGAGTAGGAATAGTAATTTATATGGGTTTAGTGTCCAGCACCTTCCCTGACTTTATACTTGGTGGAGTAGGAATAGTAATGTTTAGGGGTTTAGTGTCCAGCACCTTCCTTGACTTTATACTTGGTGGAGTAGGAATAGTAATTTATATGCCTTTAGTGTCCAGCACCTTCCCTGACTTTATACTTGGTGGAGTAGGAATAGTAATCTTTAGGGGTTTAGTGTCCAGCACCTTATCTGACTTTATACTTGGTGGAGTAGGAATAGTAATTTATATGGGTTTAGTGTGTAGCACCTTCTCAGAGTTTAAACTTGGTGGACTAGGAATAGTAATTTTTATGGGTTTAGTGTCCAGCACCTTCTCAGAGTTTATACTTAGTGGAGTGGGAATAGTAATTTTTTTGGGTTTAGTGTCCAGCACCTTCCTAGTTTATACTTGGTGGAGTGGGAATAGTAATCTTTAGGGGTTTAGTGTCCAGCACCTTCCTTGACTTTATACTTGGTGGAGTAGGAATAGTAATTTATATGGGTTTAGTGTCCAGCACCTTCCCTGACTTTATACTTGGTGTAGTAGGAATAGTAATCTTTAGGGGTTTAGTGTCCAGCACCTTCTCTGACTTTATACTTGGTGGAGTAGGAATAGTAATTTATATGGGTTTAGTGTGTAGCACCTTCTCAGAGTTTATACTTGGTGGACTGGGAATAGTAATTTTTATGGGTTTAGTATCCAGCACCTTCTCAGAGTTTATACTTGGTGGAGTGGGAATAGTAATTTTGTTTGGGTTTAGTGTCCAGCACCTTCCTAGTTTATACTTGGTGGAGTGGGAATAGTAATTTATATGGGTTTAGTGTCCAGCACCTTCTCAGAGTTTATACTTGGTGGAGTGGGAATAGTAATTTATATGGGTTTAGTGTCCAACACCTTCCCTGACTTTATACTTGGTGGAGTAGGAATAGTAATTTATATGGGTTTAGTGTCCAGCACCTTCCCTGAAAATATACTTGGTGGAGTAGGAATAGTAATTTATATGGGTTTATGTCCAGCACCTTCCCTGACTTTATACTTGTTGGAGTAGGAATAGTAATTTTTATGGGTTTAGTGTCCAGCACCTTCTCAGAGTTTATACTTGGTGGAGTGGGAATAGTAATTTATATTGGTTTAGTGTCCAGCACCTTCCCTGACTTTATACTTGGTGGAGTAGGAATAGTAATTTTCTATGGGTTTAGTGTCCAGCACCTTCGCAGAGTTTATAGTTGGTGGTGTGGGAATAGTAAATTATATGGGTTTAGTGTCCAGCAACTTCCCTGACTTTATACTTGGTGGAGTATGAATAGTAATTTTTATGGGTTTAGTGTCCAGCACCTTCCCTGACTTTATACTTGGTGGAGTGGGAATAGTTATTTTTATGGGTTTAGTGTCCAGCACCTTCTCAGAGTTTATACTTGGTGGAGTGGGAATAGTACTTTTTTGGGTTTAGTGTCCAACACCTTCTCAGAGTTTATACTTGGTGGAGTGGGAGTAGTAATTTTTATGGGTTTAGTGTCCAGCACCTTCTCAGAGTTTATACTTGGTGGAGTGGGAATAGTAATTATAATGGGTTTAGTGTCCAGCACCTTCCCTGACTTTATACTTGGTGGAGTAGGAATAGTAATTTATATGGGTTTAGTGTCCAGCACCTTCTTAGAGTTTATACTTGGTGGAGTAGGAATAGTAATTTATATGGGTTTAGGGTACATCACCTTCTCAGAGTTTATATTTGGTGGAGTGGGAATAGTAATTTATATGGGTTTACGGTCCAGCACCTTCTCAGAGTTTATATTTGGTGGAGTGGGAATAGTAATTTATATGGGTTTAGTGTCCAACACCTTCCCTGACTTTATACTTGGTGGAGTAGGATTAGTAATTTGTATGGGTTTAGTGTCGACCACCTTCACTGACTTTATACTTGGTGGAGTAGGAATAGTAATTTTTTATGGGTTTACTGTCCAGCACCTTCTCAGAGTTTATACTTGGTGGAGTGGGAATAGTAATTATAATGGGTTTAGTGTCCAGCACCTTCCCTGACTTTATACTTGGTGGAGTAGGAATAGTGATTTATATGGGTTTAGTGTCCAGCACCTTCCCTGACTTTATACTTGGTGGAGTAGGAATAGTAATGTTTAGGGGTTTAGTGTCCAGCACCTTCCTTGACTTTATACTTGGTGGAGTAGTAATAGTAATTTAGATGCCTTTAGTGTCCAGCACCTTCCCTGACTTTATACTTGGTGGAGTAGGAATAGTAATCTTTAGGGGTTTAGTGTCCAGCACCTTCTCGGGGTTTATATTTGGTGGAGTGGGAATAGTGATTTATATGGGTTTACGGTCCAGCACCTTCTCAGAGTTTATATTTGGTGGAGTGGGAATAGTAATTTATATGGGTTTAGTGTCCAACACCTTCCCTGACTTTATACTTGGTGGAGTAGGAATAGTAATTTATATGGGTTTAGTGTCCAGCATCTTCCCTGACTTTATACTTGGTGGAGTAGGAATAGTAATGTTTAGGGGTTTAGTGTCCAGCACCTTCCTTGACTTTATACTTGGTGGAGTAGGAATAGTAATTTATATGCCTTTAGTGTCCAGCACCTTCCCTGACTTTATACATGGTGGAGTAGGAATAGTAATCTTTAGGGGTTTAGTGTCCAGCACCTTATCTGACTTTATACTTGGTGGAGTAGGAATAGTAATTTATATGGGTTTAGTGTGTAGCACCTTCTCAGAGTTTAAACTTGGTGGACTAGGA
Source organism: Lissotriton helveticus (assembly GCF_964261635.1). Lineage (NCBI taxonomy): Eukaryota > Metazoa > Chordata > Amphibia > Caudata > Salamandridae > Lissotriton > Lissotriton helveticus. Next base: position 285,163,045 of record NC_136060.1, read on the forward strand.
ATAGTAATTTTTATGGGTTTAGTGTCCAGCACCTTCTCAGAGTTTATACTTAGTGGAGTAGGAATAGTAATTTTTTTGGGTTTAGTGTCCAGCACCTTCCTAGTTTAGAAGTGTGGCTCACTGGTTAGAGGAGGCAGACCCTGAAGCAGAGGTCAGACCTGGGACCAGGGTTCAATTCCCGACGCGGCAGGGTCTTGAGCCCAAATATCCACGGACTCGATAATTCTCGTTTCGGTGCCTACTCGAATCATGGGTTCACACTCTGCAGCTCTGGGCATTAGCCTGCTTAATCTCCACTATGGCCCCCCCGCGGCGGAATGCCTGGCTTTCACCTTGGGGGAAGCCAGGACGGGTTCCCAAGGCAAGCGCCGAGATGCCTACGGGTAATCGAGCGCTATATAAGAACGCATAATAATAATAATAATAATAATAATACTTGGTGGAGTGGGAATAGTAATCTTTAGGGGTTTAGTGTCCAGCACCTTCCTTGACTTTATACTTGGTGGAGTAGGAATAGTAATTTATATGGGTTTAGTGTCCAGCACCTTCCCTGACTTTATACTTGGTGTAGTAGGAATAGTAATCTTTAGGGGTTTAGTGTCCAGCACCTTCTCTGACTTTATACTTGGTGGAGTAGGAATAGTAATTTATATGGGTTTAGTGTGTAGCACCTTCTCAGAGTTTATACTTGGTGGACTGGGAATAGTAATTTTTATGGGTTTAGTATCCAGCACCTTCTCAGAGTTTATACTTGGTGGAGTGGGAATAGTAATTTTGTTTGGGTTTAGTGTCCAGCACCTTCCTAGTTTATACTTGGTGTAGTGGGAATAGTAATTTATATGGGTTTAGTGTCCAGCACCTTCTCAGAGTTTATACTTGGTGGAGTGGGAATAGTAATTTATATGGGTTTAGTGTCAAACACCTTCCCTGACTTTATACTTGGTGGAGTAGGAATAGTAATTTATATGGGTTTAGTGTCCAGCACCTTCCCTGAAAATATACTTGGTGGAGTAGGAATAGTAATTTATATGGGTTTATGTCCAGCACCTTCCCTGACTTTATACTTGTTGGAGTAGGAATAGTAATTTTTATGGGTTTAGTGTCCAGCACCTTCTCAGAGTTTATACTTGGTGGAGTGGGAATAGTAATTTATATTGGTTTAGTGTCCAGCACCTTCCCTGACTTTATACTTGGTGGAGTAGGAATAGTAATTTTCTATGGGTTTAGTGTCCAGCACCTTCGCAGAGTTTATAGTTGGTGGTGTGGGAATAGTAATTTATATGGGTTTAGTGTCCAGCAACTTCCCTGACTTTATACTTGGTGGAGTATGAATAGTAATTTTTATGGGTTTAGTGTCCAGCACCTTCCCTGACTTTATACTTGGTGGAGTGGGAATAGTTATTTTTATGGGTTTAGTGTCCAGCACCTTCTCAGAGTTTATACTTGGTGGAGTGGGAATAGTACTTTTTTGGGTTTAGTGTCCAACACCTTCTCAGAGTTTATACTTGGTGGAGTGGGAGTAGTAATTTTTATGGGTTTAGTGTCCAGCACCATCTCAGAGTTTATACTTGGTGGAGTGGGAATAGTAATTATAATGGGTTTAGTGTCCAGCACCTTCCCTGACTTTATACTTGGTGGAGTAGGAATAGTAATTTATATAGGTTTCGTGTCCAGCACCTTCTTAGAGTTTATACTTGGTGGAGTAGGAATAGTAATTTATATGGGTTTAGGGTACAGCACCTTCTCAGAGTTTATATTTGGTGGAGTGGGAATAGTAATTTATATGGGTTTACGGTCCAGCACCTTCTCAGAGTTTATATTTGGTGGAGTGGGAATAGTAATTTATATGGGTTTAGTGTCCAACACCTTCCCTGACTTTATACTTGGTGGAGTGGGAATAGTTATTTTTATGGGTTTAGTGTCCAGCACCTTCTCAGAGTTTATACTTGGTGGAGTGGGAATAGTACTTTTTTGGGTTTAGTGTCCAACACCTTCTCAGAGTTTATACTTGGTGGAGTGGGAGTAGTAATTTTTATGGGTTTAGTGTCCAGCACCTTCTCAGAGTTTATACTTGGTGGAGTGGGAATAGTAATTATAATGGGTTTAGTGTCCAGCACCTTCCCTGACTTTATACTTGGTGGAGTAGAAATAGTAATTTATATGGGTTTAGTGTCCAGCACCTTCTTAGAGTTTATACTTGGTGGAGTGGGAATAGTAATTTATATGGGTTTAGGGTACAGCACCTTCTCAGAGTTTATATTTGGTGGAGTGGGAATAGTAATTTATATGGGTTTACGGTCCAGCACCTTCTCAGAGTTTATATTTGGTGGAGTGGGAATAGTAATTTATATGGGTTTAGTGTCCAACACCTTCCCAGACACACACATGGTTAAATGAAAAAAATTATAAACATTTTATTAAGATGGAAAAATAAATGGGAAGTAGAAGAAAATGTGTTATCTGCAGTGTAATTTAATAAGTAAATACTCTTTATTAAAAATAAAATTAAAGCAAATAAATATTTACATATTAACAAAATTAATAAATTGCACTCTAATAATTTTTATGTTTATTCACATATGTTCAAAATGTCATTTTTCATAACAAACATAATTACATAGTATACATTTTATTTAACAATTATTTTAAATCACATACAAAATAGAGATGTTTTAATAATAAACATGTTGAAAATAATTGGTATTTTTGTTGTACATACAATTTTTCATATTTTAAACTAGAGCCCATTGATAGATAGATTTTTATTAAGATTTTCAAATAGTAACATTATTATGGGTAACAAAATGTTAATAGTTTAATCTAGAAATAATAAAATTAATATTGAAAATATTAATAATATTAATTTTTACAGAGGTAAATAATCAAAAATAATTTTAAAACCATAGGTAACTTTTTATAATTACATTAACATATTTATAAACATAATGTTTAACACAAAGTCAATTGTAAAAGTAATTTCAACATTTAAATTAATTATAACGTGTACATATAAATAATATTTTCTTTTAAACAGTTACTTAAATAACAGTGTAAATAATCTTTTTTAATTATATATATTTTTATAATGATTTAAAAAAATCATTATGAAAAAGAACATATAGGGGTCGATTCCGATCCGGTAAAAAAATCTGCCGTATGACTCGCTTCCGGAGCCGTTTCCGTACGACTCGTACAGTTGCCGTACGACCCGACGAGTACGATCCCGACCGGTGTACCAGGACGCGAGTCGTACGGTCCACGTCAGGTAAGGACGATCCGTACGGAAAAGCGCACATTCACATACACACCGTACGGCGCGTACACCCCATGATCACAGGGGTACGCGCCGTACCCCTGCGATCATGGGGGTACGTGCCGTACACCCAGCGTACATGGGGTACGCACCGTACACCCAGCATACATGGGGTACGGTGCGTACCCCATGTACGCTGGGTGTACGGCACGTACCCCCCATGATCGCAGGGGTATGGCGTGTACCCCTGCGATCATTGGGTGTACGCGCCGTGCCCGGGAGGGCCGTACTGTACCAGTTTTGGGGTGAACACCGCTTTTACGACTGTTTTCAGCTCCCGTAGGAAAAGGGTCATACGGTGCGTATCCAACACGAATCGTACTTGCAGGGTCGGAGAAATCGGCCACGAACCGTACAGATGTCATGTACAGCGGGTTCCGAGGAAGAGTCGTACTGGGATTTCATTCGTACGGTCCCTGTACGATTCATACAGAGTACGGCTCCTGGTACTGATCGTACTTCGTCGTTCGTACGGTGGACGTTGCAGGGTACGAATCGTACAGGAAAAACGCTCCGAACGGCAATTCGGAGCGCTGTTTACCGGATCGGAATCGACCCCATAATGTAAGACTATATTTTAAAATTTTAAGTGTTGGAAAATAGAAAATCAATAGCCTTTTCACATATACAGGGACTATTTTTTAACCGCGTAATGTTATTTTGTCACATTTAGTACCAGAACAGCTTGCGGTTGGATGCTGCGTCATGTTGGGGAGAGTAAGTTTGTTTTGAATTAATTTTATAAGTTAATAAAGTGAATTTAAGTGTATGTGTGGTGTGTTTAGGTTTACTTAGATTATACTATCGATCCTAGATGTGTTTTAGGTGTTAGCTAGAGTGTACGATATTTCGTTTTTACCGCGTTTTAGTCCTAGGTGTGTGAGGTGTGCTAATATGTTTAAATGTTAGTAAATGGATATGTTAATAGTACAGATATGTATTTATATATGTGTATGGGTGTATTTGTGTGGGTCGGTATGTTTATTTATATTTTTCAGGTTGTCGTCGCCCTTTAAGTTTTTGGAGGAAGTCCGTTTATTTTTTTTAAAGTAGTGTGACGAGTATTATATACTCTTATTTTTACACCCATACTTTGTTTTTCGGGTTTTCCAGGAGCGTTTCTTTTTACTATTTTCGGGTTTTGAAGTGTATACCGTGTGGATTACATTGGAGAGGAGTCGCCATGGATTTGCTTGTTTTTTTAAAAACATTTTTTGGCCTTCCTTGGATTGTATGGATATTTTGAACGCTTTGGTATGGATTTTTCATCATTGGATTACTTTTAAAGAAGCGGCGGAAACTGTAAGTATTTTACAAAATATTTTTGGGTGGGAAAGCTGTTTTTATTTATTATGTTGATTTGTTATATGTAACATTTTGAAAATAAATTATCATAATACATTTAATTTATCTGTTTATAATGAATTTGATAATTTAATTACAATTTGTTAGATATAATAAAGGTAGGCACAGTTATATTTAGAAGTCTCTAATGTTGGATGTTTAGTTATGATATATTTTACAAAATCGTTTGAGCTATAATTGAAAGATATTGTAGTCCTCTGGTAGTTGGACAGAGGGTAACTTGGCTTTGGAGTGTGTTATACATTTTTTTGTTTCTTTAGTTAATTTCGGTCCAATCAGGGTTATTGATTGCTCCATTCGGAGCTCTTGGTAACTCTACTTTTTTTGTAGGGATTGTATTAATTTGTGAAGGGTAGATAGATAGATTTATTGTACAGTTAAGAAAAACTCACAATATAAAAACATACAAATGTGTATAAAAAGTAATCATGGTTACAATTAAAAATATAAAGTGCGGTGGACTTGCTTATTGAGATCATAAAAAGTCATAATTATATTGTTCAAGGCCACAGGGATTTAAGCAAGCAAGGTGCCCCAATGGACTTAGCTCAGCATTGAATAGACTTGTGCTTAGTGTGAGTCAGTTGTCTGGATCATAATCCTTTTGTCACCATGTCAAAGAATTTCGTTAGTCTACAGTTTAACTGAGTCTCCTCAGGGTTAAAGCACAGCATCAGAGCCTGCCTGCAACTCATTATGCCCTTCTGGTTCCATATGGCACGGAGTAGGGATCGTCTTATGTCCATAAGTTTTGGCCAAATTTAGATTATGTGGATTACGTCCTCTTTTCCTGATGAGCAAAGTCGGCAGCAACTTGCTGAGCTTCCCCTTTTCCAAGGTGCCAGGTGCGGTAAAATCAGAATAATGCCAAGGCGCATATTTAGGAACTTGTTTTTAGTTGACTGCGTGAGGACCATTTTTTAATATTCTTGGGGTTTCAGCCAGGGCACTGTAGTCTTTCAACACGGCCGATCCGTGGGCCCTGTTAGACAGGGTGGCTTTATCCTCTAATGATGAGATTAACTTGTTTACTTTCGTTACCACTTTTTTGAAGGTTTTAAGATCTGTTGACGACTCCTAGAGGTTTGTTAGGTTCAGGATCTCCAATGAGTCTTGGAGGTATTTCCTTGCGGGTGAGTTGCCTCTGGCGGATAGTTCTCTCCAGAGATGGGCATTTAGGGATCCGTGGTCGGCATCTCTGATTTTTCACCACGTTTTAATGTATGCCCCTCTCCTCTCTACCGCTTGTTTCTGGAGCCCAAATTCCAAACGAATTTGAGCGGGCGAGGTATAGTTGGGTAGTTAGAATATGGCCCTATAAGCGTGACTGATGGTGTTGTCTAATGTGGTGGCATCTTTTCCTTGCAGGGATTCGCTGCCGTACGTAAGCATGGGTTGCAGTCGTGACCTTATCACCTGCAAAAGGGGACCGAACGACCGGTCTGGGAGAACTTTCTTCAGGGGTTTGATTGACCAGTCGAAAGTCGTGCCCTTACGACGAATGGCCTCTAATTGGGGCCTAAATGTGCCTTTGCTGTCCATAAGAACAACTAGGTATTTGTAGGTTGCTACTTGTTCTAACTTCTGTCCACCCATAAACCAGGCACGTTTCCTTTTTTTGTTGTAATTCATCGTCATAACTTTAGTTTTGTTTAAGTTGATGTTTAGTGAGTTATTTGTGGAAAATAAGCTAGTTGCATCCAGAAGATTTTGGAGGCCAATAGGGGACCGGCTGATGAGAACCAGGTTGTCGGCGTATGGGAGGTTTGAAAGTGTGGTGACGCCTAGTCGCGGGGCATGGGATTTTGTTTTCTCTAGTTCCCCCCGGAGATCTGCCAGAAAAAGGTTGAACAGCGTTGGGGCTAGGACGCTGCCTTGTTTCAGGCCTTTGCTGGTACTAATTTGCCTTGAGATGTGTGTTCCAGAGCCCAGTTTAATCCTAACCCAGGTGTTAGTATGTAGTTGAGCTTATATAGCGCACAGCTACCCGCAGTGGGTGTCCCGGCGCTTGCTTAGGGAACCCTTCCTGGTATTCCCCTGTGAGATAGCAGGGTATCCACAAGGTGAAAGTCAGGCATCCCGCCGCGAGGGGCCGTTGTGGAGATTAAGCAAGCTATTGCCCAGAGTCGCAGAGTGTGAACCCGTGAGTCGAGGAGGCACTGGGGCGAGAATTATCGAGTCCGTGGAATTTTTAGCCCAAGACCCCGCCGAGGCGGGGAATTGAACCCTGGTCCAGGACCGATCTCAGCTTCCGGGTCTGCTGCCTCTAACCCCTGAGCCACACTTCTCCACATGACAGTATGTAGCATGATAAACTGCTGAAGGAGTGGGCTTGGTATCCCCCATCTATCCAGCTTCTGCCAGAATTTGCTACGGGCTAGGTGGTCAAATGCGGCGCTGTAATCAATGTAGCATAAATATAATGAGCTCTTCATGGATTTTGCTGCATCTGTCACAAGGGTTAGCGCCATGATGTTGGTCGTTGTGCCCTGACCTCTGCGGAATCCGGTCTGGGTAGCTGGAATGACGTGGTTTTTGTTTGCCCAAGCTGTTAAATCCTCTAGGACGAGTGCCGCATAATACTTTGCCTCTATATCGACTAGCGCAATTAGTCGATAGCTGCTTGGGTTATTTCTTGCTCCCTTTTTATAAATAAGGCTTATAATTGAGCCTCTCCAGGTTTTTGGACATATTTATGTTTCCCTTATTTCCTGGAAGACTGGTGCCATGATGCTGCTCTAAAAGTAAGTATCTTGTTTATATATTATTGACGGGATCCCATTCTGGCCCGGGGCACCTTCAAGATTGCCCTTTTTGATTTGTGAACTGATCCTGGCCGCTGTTTCCGAGTATATGTGTTCTTTTCTACTTGTGATTGGTATGAGTCTTTTTGTTGCTTCCTCGTTCAGTATGCCAGTGTTGTGTGGGGATGATATCCTTGTGTGGACATTGATCTGTTCCTTGTTGTTTCTCCCTGTTTTGTTAGAGGCCTGATCCAGACCGGATTTCTCCAGTTTGCCACGGGGCGAGCGCCTCACTAGATTTTCGGTGTTGAAATGAGATGATAGGTAATTCGCCCAGACTGATTCCAAAATGTTTGAGTTGATTCCCTTGTGATCTGGACGTTGGAGGGAGTGAATTAGTTTCCAGAATCTAGAGCTGTTCTTTTCTTAGGAGACATGTAAGATTTTTGCCCAAAGGTTATCATTCAGCTGCCTTTTCCGTTCCCATGTTTGTTTCCTCAGCTGAGCTTTTAGGGTGCACAAAGTCTTTAGCGGACTTTCGTTGTTTGGGTCTTTTCAGAGCTGTCTCAAGATCTAGTTTATTCCTTTTTTTAAGGTTTTTATCTCTGGTGTTATTACATTGCCCACTATGTTCCCTGAGGTTTTACCTTTGACGATCTTTTGTTGTTTGGCGTGTTTCGCCCCGAGTTCCGCTGTGAATTCACCTCAGGCAAATAGTGGCCTCTTATCTGCGCTCGAAATTTGGTGCAGGGGTGTTTTAGCACTAGTTGATAGTTCCTCAGCTTTATCTATCTTGCACCTTATTCGTCTGTAGTTTAAGGTGTAGTCTGTACAGATGTTAGTTCTAACTGAGACTTGAGTCCTACAGGACATGGCCAGTTTCACTTCTAGCGGCAGATGGTCACTTTGGCCGCTGTTTCCCACTTTGAATGAACTGATTTTTTCAAACAGTGGTAAGGTCACGAGAGCAAAGTCAAGGTGGGAGGAGGTGGTTGAAGACAAATATGTTGGAGCTGGTGGGGTATCTTCTACAAATCGACCATTAAGAACTCTCAAGTTTAACTGCTCGAGATCGATCAGTAGCTCGTTTGAAGTTTTTGTGTGTTTGTTTAATAAGGGAGTGGCTTGATTCGGGATTTCCCATGCAAGGTCCATTATCTTTGTCATCTCGTCGATTGGTTTCTTTCCGAAAAGATGAAGGTTGAAGTCGCCAGCTACAAGTATGTTTTCCATTTCCCTTTCTGCCATATGTCTTGCCAGTTCGCTGACTAGTTCCCTTCCCGCCGGTTGTCTCTACTTTGGGTGTATTTATGTGTTTATGACAAATAGTAATTGAGTAGTCTGATTAATTATGGTTGTTATAGCTAATCCCTGAGCAGCACTCGGGGGAGTGATTTTTATCGGAATTTCTTCCATTGCTCCAATAGTTGATATAGAGGCGAATGACGCCAGGCCACCTGAGCTATGGCCGTAATTGGAGCCTCTGGTTTCCGGATGGATTATGGTTGTGTAGTCTTGTAGTGAGATCTCCTGTTCTTCCCAGGTTTCTTGTAATAAGATCAAGTCAAAAGATTTTGAATAGGTTAATATTTCGGGGTCCTCTAGTTTGTCTGAGAGCCCATTGATATTATATGTACATATACTGATTTTATGGTTGGCAGCTTTCTTGGAGGATGGTCATGTTACTTACTCTATGTCAATTAGTGTTTCTTGTAAGTATATTCCGCCGTATTGTTGGGTGTCCCTCTGCCTGTGGTTGCTTGGAGGGCGTTTTGCCATCCTTCAACTGCATTGTTTGTTTTTGCTTGTTTATTTAGGGTGCTAAGGTAGACGTTCCACCAGGAAATTTGATATTTAGGTTGTCTTCTGTGACCAGATCGGTGTAGCCTTCCTACCCATGTGTCTTCGAAGTAGTCAAGCATAGGGCTTAGTCTTTCTTCGTTTCATTTATGATAAGGGCTGTCTATTAATAGGTTATAGTGTTCAGCAACGTCTGTTACAGGAACATAGGCTAGGGAAATTAGTTTTTTCATTTGGTAAGCAAAAGTGCTGTCTGTGGCGTATTGGACACTTAGGGGGTCATTAGGATGTCGGGCGGATTAACTCCGCCAGGCTGGCGGTGACTACCGCCAGCCTGGCGGAGGCAATCCGCCCGACATCCTTCCCTGCATTCCCCCCGCCATATTACGATGGCGGAGGGGACCGCAGCGGTGGGAAACACCGCCCGCCTGTTTTCCGCCCTGGTCCCCTTGCGGCCGGGCGGAAAAGGGATAACATGGTGGCGGTGTCTATCAGACACCGGCAGCCATATTATAATGGGCATTTTTCAATGCCTTTCCGTGGCGGCAATGCCGCCACGGAAAGGCAGGTGGACTTCACTCTGGGGGCCCCCTGCCGGACCCCAGAGTGAAGCACAGTAGGGGGGTGCACACGGGGGGTACCTATGGTACCCCCCTGCATTTGCATAATAAAAGCGGCAGGCACCGCGCGGTGCATGCCGCTTTCATTATGCAAATGCTGCAATGCATTTTTAGCATTGTTGTGGGCGGTGCAGAGAGCACCGCCTTCCACAATGCTGACAATACAGGATGTGCCCGCCACTGTGGTGGGCACATCCTAATGGCACCCCCGGGACCCCCGCCCTTAAGGCGGGCGGTCCCATTTTCCGATAGGGTGGCGGGCGGGCAAAGCCCGCCCGCCATCCTAATGTGACCCTTAATGTAGATTTTTGTAGATGTCGCCATATACATTGATTGAAATGATAATAGCAACCTTGTATTGCTGTGTGTGGATATGTTTTAAGGATACCATTCATCATTGCGTTTTCGAAATCAATGATAATTTTTTGTGGAAAATAATCATTAGTTTGCTGTTTGACTTTGGGTAGGACTTCTTGGTAGGTAGATTGCTGTTTGTTTGGTAGGAGGGCATATAGGAATGGAATATTTGCATTTTGGAAATGACCATGGATAGTGTACAATTGGTAAAAAGGTTTAGGACAGACTGTAAAAGTACCATCCATCATCCAAGTATGGCATTGGTGTAGTTTAGTCATGTTGTCTGCTGTGGCAAACAGTATTACTCTTTTATCTTTTGATTTGTTATCATATAGTATAAATGGTTCATTACTATGTGTTAGAGAGAGTTCAGGGGGAATTTGTACTTCTTCAAAAGTTGTAGGTGTGGGAGGGGTAGCTGATGTAGCTCTTTTTTGTCTAGCTATGGTTGTTTTTAGGGAATCAATAGATGGTAGTTGACTAGAGGCATGTTGGGGTAGAACACTTAAATGCTGTTTCAGAATAGCAGTTGTTGATAAATCAGTACTAGTACTAGCTTCTTTAAGGGGATCAAGCATTTCTCTAATCTCTATTTCTGTAACATTTGTGGGTGGTTATGTTCCTTAGTATAAGTCACAGTAGTTTCCTGAGTTATAGCTCTCCTATAACATTTGCTAGAATAGTATTTAGTGCATTTCCAAAAAACGTTCATATCTTTCTGTTTCTCTTGAGTATATACATAACGCATGTAACAAAGAAGCATTTTCCCTTTCTGAGAATAAACAAATTTTGCTCCTTCAGTCATGCTTGCTTTATGGTGCTAGGAGAAATTAAACATTCAATTATTAGGAAAGTATTTAAATTATGTATGTTGTTTTATAATAACACTGCTTTGCACGTTAATTATTTACCTGTTTATTTCTTTGTTGAATTCAGGTGTTGCTTTTCTTCAAATTTTTCTTTTCTGTGTATTTCTTTAGTACCTGTGGAGATGGAGAAAATGTGTTACAATATTTTAAATTTAGTTATGTTTATTTGGTTGTGCTCTGCTAACTACTTTGTAGTTTTTTTTCTATTTATTAAGGTTTTTAGTTATGTTTTAAATTATATACTTACTTTTTATTTTTAATCTTTGTATTGGAGATGTTGTGCAGTTCTTCTTTATGTTCTTTTTCTCTGTAGAAAATACAGTAGAAAAAATAGATGTTTTAGTTATTTGTTTTTTAAATATAGGTTTGCAGTTTTAGATTAACGTTTTGCAAATTTATTAAGGTAGTAGTACTTACTTTACAAAGGAGTAGCTGGTTTTTTGTTGAAGTCAATCAGTTTTCTCTCAGCAATCCGGCAGAGTTTCCCCTTCTTTTTCTCTGGTGGTTTAGATTGCAATTTTAGGTGGTTTAATTCTTCTTTTATAGCATTAGTTTAATTGTTTCTGAAAGTTTATTGGTTGTTCAAATTGATAGCTTTTTCTTATTTGTTCAATTGAATTTTATTGATTGTTTTGCTAATTGTTTTCCTTATATGGGTGACGCCAATTATTTTTTTTTCTATGTGTAAGCCACTTTTTTGCTATGGGTACAGCTATTTTTTCTTATTTAAAGTGAAAAAAAAAATTATAATGTGCATTAAGAAATGTTTTATTATTAGCAATGCTGTTTATGTGTTGTAAATTGTTTGTTTGATGTAAATGTTTAATTTAAATTGTTTGCAATATTTATTGTATGGTGTATTAATTAAAAAAAAAAGGTTATGGTTATTTGTGCTATGTATAATATGTATTTTTATTTGGAAAGTGCATTTTGTATGTATTTTGTAAAGTCAATATTCTATAAGTAACGATATTTTTGTAGTCTATATTTTGGTATTCGATATTTTGGCTATGTCGAATGTTAAGTACTGGAAGTCGATGTTTTTTACATTCGATAATATTGATGGTCGATAATGTTGTCGTCGATATTTTTTATTATCGATATTGTGGAATCGATAATTTTGTGTTTTGTTGTCTAAGTATTGGGACTCGATATATTTGTAGTCGATAATTAGTCACCGGTATTTTGTCTAGTCGATATTCGGTTTGTCGAGGTTATGTCAGTGAATCGTTGATAAAGGCACTTATAAGAAAGAAACAAAGTATGATAAGCATAAACCATTAGAGTGGAATAAGTGTGGTAGTTGAAATCATTTAGGTAATGCTCCTTTTGCCCGGCCAATGACAAAGTTTGTACTAAGTGCAAAAAGAGAGAACATTTCTCAAAAGTGTGCAAATTCAAACCCTATGCATCTAATTTTAAATCTAATTCTAAAAAGATTCTCTCTGTGGAATCTAAATCTGAAGATCATGATTCGGATAGTGATGAAGAAATATGAAATTATGATGTTATATTGTGAGGATGAACTAGATAGCAAAAAAATCCCAAACTAATGTCATTTGTGGTAATTTATCTGAAAATATGGACCAAGTAATGGAACTCCACATTTCCAATATCAAACGTCTATATTGTCAAGTAGAGATTAATAACACACAAATATCTATGATGGCTCATTCAGGGTCATTTTTCACATTGATTGGACCTGAAGAATGGAGCAAATTAACACAGGTTCCGTTGAGAAAGTCTTTGATCAAACCAGAAGCTTATGGAGGCAAACCCATTAAAGTCTTAGGCAAATTTTATTGCATATTAGGAAATAAAGGTCGTTCTACTCCAGCCACTGTTTATGTGGCTGAAGATAAACCCTGTCTATTGGGTTGTCTTGAACAAAAGAATTTAGGAATTATGCTAGACCCCAATAGTCCAGAGCAAGTTTTACTCAGGGATGACTTTACAGTTTCTGCTATCAATGTTACTGCTAATGATTGGAAGGCCTAATTTCCTACTGTGGTTAGTGAAACTCTTGGTTGTATCAAGGGGGTTTCTCATCAAATTGTACTTAACATGGTGCACAACCAGTGGTGCACAAACTTAGACGAGTTCCTTTGGCCATGAGGAAAGAACTCTCACAAGAATTGGAGTCACTTTGTAAACAAGGCATCATTGAGCCTATTGCGAGCTCAGAGTGGCTTTCTCCGGTGGTTTTGGCAAGAAAACCCAATGGGACTCTTAGGATGTGTTGTGATTTGAGAGATTTGAATGAAAAGATATGGGTTGATAGGCATCCGCTGCCTAATATTCCAGAAATGTTGAGTTCTCTTAAAGATGCCAAAGTAGTTACAACTTTAGAAATGTCTTCAGCATATCATCAAATTATGCTAAAGAAGGAATGTCGTCATCTTACATCCTTTGTTACCCCTCCTGGCGCATGGAGATTTAAAAGATTGCCTTTTGGGCTAGCGACAGCATCAGCTGTTTTTCAACGAGTTATGGAATCCATGTTTTCTGGAGTGTCCAATGTTAAATGTTTCCAAGATGACATACTTGTCTATGGTAAAGATACTGAATCTCATGACAAAAATTTAGCAATTGTATTATCTATTTTATCAGAGCGTGGTGCAAACTTGAAGGCTGAAAAATGCAAATTCGCTGTTGAAGAAGTGAATTATTTAGGATATAAGTTATCAGCCAAAGGTATAGAACCTAAAGAAGATTTGGTTTTAGCCATAAAATCGTTTCCCACCCCTCAAAACAAAGATCAATTAAGATTGTTTTTTGGATGCTAGAATTTTATGCAAGATTCATTCCTAACTGCAGCGATAAAACCCACAATTTAAGGTTATTAATGAAAAAGAATCAACATTTTATTTGGTCATCTGAAGTAGAAAAATAGTTTCAATCCAAAAAATTGGATTTGTGTAAAGCTATTCCGTTACAACCATTCGACACACATGACAAATCTATTGTGGTTACCTATGCCAGTTTATATGGTTTAGGTGCTGTTCTGTTGCAGGATAGAGAAGGAAAGGAAGTAGTTGTAGCTTTTGCTTCTCGCACTTTGAGAGGGGTAGAATCCATATATTCTGTTGTGGAGCGTGAGGCTTTAGCGTGTTGGTGGGGTGTGAATCATTTCAGGCAATATTTATGGGGTTCTGAGTTTACAATACGGATGGATCACAAACTCTTGCTTAATTTATTTACAAAAAGGGTGCTGGCAATGCTACTCCTCGGATATCCAAGTGGTATTATAGGTTGATGGAGTTTCAGTTTCATTTGGAGTATAATCCTGGGGTGAAGAATATTTTTGCCGATTGTTTATCCAGACTTCCTTTGGTCAATGAGCAAACCGATGAACAAGGAGAGGAAGATTGTAGTATTGTTGGTGCATTAATGGATTCTAATTTTTCCTGTATTTCTGAGGATGAGTGGAAACTTGCAGTTCAACAAGACGTAGTTTTACAAGAAGTAATTTCTATCCTGGGGAATGGTTTATTACCAAAGCAAGATAGTGTGGCTTCGTTCAAGCATGTTTTCACTGAATTGAATGTACACAAAGGTATACTTAGGAGAGATGATTTGTTGGTGGTGCCAGTGACTCGTTAATGTAAAATTTTGATTTTGGCACATTAAGGTCATATTAGTATGAGGGCTATGAAGAGAAGACTTAGAGAAGTATTTTGGTGGCCTGGGATGGATCGTTCTGTTGAACATTTTGTTAGGGATTGTGTTTCGTGTGCTATGAGTGATAAGTCACAAGTTACTTTTCCAAGTCATGTAGAAGCCATTCCTGTTCCTGACAAACCGTGGACAAGTATTCTTTAGATGTTATTGGTCCCATGTTTGTTTTGGATGAAAGGAGCAGATATGGTTTGGTGTTAGTGGAGTATGGCTCCAGATGGCCTGAAGTAAAGTTTGTAAAGCCGGCAACTACGGATGAGATTGTCAAATTTGTTTTGAATTTATTTTTAAAAGAAGGATCTCCATCTGAATTGGTTACCGATAATGGAGTACAATTTCTGTCCATTTCAAGAATTTTTATCACATTGGGGGGTTAAACACATCACTACTTCTTTGTATCATCCCCGTAGCAATGGCCTAGTGGAATGCTGCAATAGAGCGATAGAAGAGAACATTCAGTTGTCTGTAGTTAATGGATTAGACTGGAGAAAAGAATTGTCCAATGATGTTACCAAAGTTTCTCCTTTTACTCTATTAAATGGTAGAATGGCATCTTCTAAATTGGTTAGACCGTGTGATCTTAATACCCCTAAAGTGGATCTTGATCAAATAAAAGCTGAACGTATTAAGGCCCAAGATAAATACGTCACGTATGAACCAATTAAAGGAAGGAAACAGTTTCCTTTTAAAGTAGGTGATTGGGTTAGAGTGACTCTTCCTGGTTTTACACCTAAGGGACATTCTAAGTTCTCAAATGCTTTGCAAATCACATGCATTAGAAATAGATCTGCAAGACTGAGCAATGGGAAATGGTGGAACATGGAAAAGTTATCCAAGCAAGCTTTACCGGGTAATCTTAATGTTGAATCTGGTTGCAAAAATGCTTCTGGGAACATGTATGGAGAATCTGGTTCCAGAAGTTCTGTAAGAGAACGAAAACCTTCCATTTGGTTGAAAGATTATGTGCATTAGTGATTTATATGAGTTATTGTTTGATGCATTTTTATTTTCTTTTAGTTCTGTTGTTTTGTTTAAGAGGAAAGATGTGTTGGGTTCTAAATACTAAATATATGTGATATATCTGTAATGAAAGTAAATTTTTAAATATGAGCACACGCTAATCTAACTGTTGTTCTATTGAGGATGTAGACTGTGGAACGCTAGAGAGTCAGTTGTATTTAACTTATGCTCTAGCCGGTCATGTATACTTTTACTTTTTCTTCACGAAATAAATAAAGTGAACATACCTTCGTGGGATCTTCTTTTTAAGACGGTAAACCTGTTTCAGGTTTCCTACTGACAAAATATGGGAAGGAGGTTAGCTCCTCTACAAATTAAGGGTAGGCAAACTTATGTTTTCTCTCTCTTTTTCTCACTCTCTTTTGAGCCTGTCTAAATTGTCTAGGAAATAGCCATGAGACATTTAATTGGCTATTCAGTAATACTGTTTTAAAATTGTTAGCAATAATAAAATGTATATATAAATATGCTGTTACTGCCCATCCTGTCTAATGAAATTATGAAAGGATGAGTAATCTAGATTGCTGTTCCCTTATTTTACCTTCAAGGGGAACTATATGTTATTCTCATGTTATATACAGTTTTGCAAGGGCATTGCTAGTCTTTTATTAGCTAGTCTGTGTAAATAAGCTGACAGTCCTTATTAGAGCTGATGTTGCAGAGCCTGGATCGTGAAAAGTAGAATGCTGGAAAGACCCCCATGTGATCCTTAGCAAACATTTTTGAAAAAAGAATATTGTTTTATAGGAGTTTGTTTGTCACAACATGTTCTGCTGGAGAAATTTATGTACCCACTGTGTTGAAGTTTTTTTAAGTTCTTTATGTAAGAGGAATCCCTGTTAAATTAGCAGTTTTAGATTTTCCTACTGCACCTATAACATGAGAGCATGGTCCTAAGCGTACAATGTAGGTGCTTTCATTAAGAGAAATCATTTGAGTAAAAGTGTAGAACATTTCCTTTTTTTTCTTTAGGTTTTTCTAAAGAATAATATAGGAATACACAAATGTAAGGATTTGGAGTATGTCTGTTTTTCTTCTCTTTTCCTCAGAATTTAGTAAATGAACACAGACTTCCTTAGCTGCTTCAAATAGTGTAATAGGTTCAGGTTTTTTTACTCTCAGATAGATGAAGTGGTTCTTTGGTGCCTTGCTAATATATGGGGCATCCAAAGAGTAGGAAATATTCTGAGACTATCCTCTCTGTTGATAGATTATTTGTATGCCTTGTCTGAAGACCTTTTGTTCTGTCCACCAATAGATATTTGCTGCCCTACAACCATTGCCAGATGGGCACGGACATCAGATCCAGCCTGGGGAGTCAGCACCAGTACAGCTTGAAGCCAAGGTGAAGGTAACCAGCACAGGTGTTGCTGGCAACTAGGACCTCAGTGAAGGCAGAATCACTGGGATGTGAAGAGTGTACCCCTAGCACTCTCTTGGGCGAAAGACGGGGTCACAAATCAGAAAGGAGAAGTCGTGGATCAAGGTTTTTGATGCCCAGCTAAGAGTCACAGACCGACAAGGATGGCAAGGAGGCTTTTGCTTGAGGTGACCCGTTTGAAACGAGGGTTGCTTCAGAGATCCCAGCATCAGGCCTCTGAGTCCTGGTCCCAAAGTGAATGAAAATGTGCACCTTTGTTTGTTGATCAAGAGTGCCTGGGCATACTGGATACAATCATTGGCCCCAACAAAAGAGCAGTGAGCCAGCATAGCAATACAAGAGTTAGGGAAGGACTTGAGTTTAGGGTACAGATGCTGTGTCTCTGGTGCCTGCTAGATTGAAGTGAAGAAAACTCGTGCACTGCCTGAGACACTAGACTTTTTCTTCTCAAACTGGGCTGTGATTCCTGAGTTGTGAGTTGTGCAGTTCCACCATGGGAATAACAAGAGCCTGCCTCTGAGGCTCAAACGGATACAGGGGGAAGACTCCCCTCTGGCTGGTTGTACAGCGGCTTCAATTTCCCAAGGACTTCTTTTTGTTAGTAATGTACCCCTTTAGTCGTTCCATTTTTGAGGAGGAGCAGCCCTTTTGCGGCTCCTCGTCCTAATTCTCATGGCCCTGTGTGGTCCTCCTGGTCCCCTGGAGCCAGGATTGTTTTTATAATAATAGAGAAAAGTTCATCTGAGCAGTTGACAAATGTTTCTTTGCCCTTTCCATGACTATTATGATTGATACTCAAGCTCTCATAAAAGGAACACTGGAAAAGTCTATTGAAAATGTTTTTATTAGGTATGTGCTGTTGGCTATTGTGAATTTGAAATAGATGGTCACTGAAATGCATAGGAGCCCTGAAAATATTTTTTACATAGAATTAGACTAGATGGTTCTAGGATTTGCTTTCTGCTTCGGGTTGAAAAATATTGATGGTTATGTTTGTAATAATAGCCATTACTCTCTCCTGCTGTCTGTATGACCCAATGCTCTGCTCCCTTTGTATTCCTGCTTATACCTTATATATACCCGTTTAATGAAATGTTTAGAATGTAAATGCCCACCTAGCAATGGATTAGGATATTGATGAATTTACGAGAATAAATGTGCAAAATATTTTCTAAGTACCTTCTAGATCATAGGAATATCTTTAGCTCATGCTAAAAGGATCATCTGTTGAAGATTGCAGGAAACGCTGTTAGCATGAGCTGAAAGCCATTTTGTACTTGGCAGCCATCCTAGTTAGCCATGTGCTTGCCATGTGCTTTCTCCTTCTTCCAGAGCCTTGCACATGCTCAGAAAGGCCTAGCTGGTAGAATGCACCTGCTTCTAGTATAGAACTGTCAGGCTATTCTTACTGATGTGTTCAGTTTAGTCTCCCCTCCCACTTTGTTGAGCAAGCAAATGTTGTATACTCATATTTGTCAATAAGCATGCTTGTAGGTGCCAGGACCTCCCCTTGGTTTTATGCTGACTATGTAACCTATGCATATATAAGGCCCCTGTTCTCTGTACTCCTCAGACTCCTACAGTGGCCTGAGGGTACTGTATGACGCAGTCTCCCTCAAGTGAGGTTAATAAATGCATTGTTTTTATATTACAGCTTCCATGCCAATCTCTTCTTTGTTTGTTTAAAGCACCAGGTGTATCAGTGAACCCCTTAGAAGGTTTTCATTTCTTCAATGGGGTAGAGGGTGGATGTGTATGTAGACGTATGAATCACTGAGCAGGTATGTACTAACTGATATTGGTCTGTCTATGGTTTCGATATTTGTGGTGTGCATTTTAGAGTGGGTGTAGGAAAGGTTTTATTAGGGTATGAGGAGGTGCATCAGATGATCATGTGGATGATATCATCAGTGATGTCATCAGTGATGTCATTTGAGATGTCATCAGTGATGTCACTGAGCATGTCATGAGTGATAAAATATATGACGTCATCAGCAGTGCATTGCGGGGGCGCGAGTTATAGTTAGGTCTACTAACTATATCGGACGAATTTCTATGGTTTTATACGAGTGAAATCTCCAACTAACTATAACGTCCCTAAAACCTATGGTTTTTTCAGTGAATTTCTAAGGTTTTTTAAATGCTGATTTCTAACTATAACGTGCCTGAAACCTATGGTTTTTTCAGTGGATTTCAAAATGCTAATTTCTAGCTATGCCTGCAAAGGTAGGACATGTGAAGAAAGATGAAGAAAAGCACAAACAGAATCAAGACAAATGCAGAAAGAAGCAACCGAAATCCAAAAAGACAAAGAAAAGTGCAGGAAGAAGAAGAGATGTGCAGAAAGAACCAACAGAGGAGCAGAAAGAGTCCTTGTTGCAAAATCATCTTGTGTCCACAACTTTTTCAGATGGGTACTGGTGGTAACTGACTTTGACTTTCCACGCCTAGTGCCAGTGCTATGCTAAAAGACACTTAGAATACATTGAAAACACCTACATACACTAGGGAACACTATGCGGTGGGGTACTCCTATGATTAACATGACCTCCTCTGAAAGGCACTAGCACATAATAGGACAGGGGGATTAAATCTACCTCTAAGTCAGCATCATGTGGTTTTCCTGGTTGGACTTACCAGACAGTTAAATTGGATCCAATTTTTCCTGTACCTGGGAAAAAACAGATTGGAGAACACTGGGTCAGTGGTGATCAGACAGAATGGAGTGCTCTAAGGAAATTCCGCTCTGAGTGTCTCATCAGGGCCGGGGGTTGCTTCAAAAAGTGAAGTTTATATTCTGTCAAGATTAGAGGGGTGGGGGAAGTGAGTGAAGGAGTGCTTAAATTGTGCTTGTGCTGGGCCCTGGCACGAATGTTTGGGGACCAGAACATATTTTTCATTATCAGACTTTGAACCCAGGGCAAGAGAGAGAAAGGGAGAAACGATGAGAAAGAGAAAGATCTGCAACTGTGACCAATTGGGAAATCTGGGATGAAAAAATAGCCTAAAGGAGTCAGGTAGAGGAGGGAAGAGTAGGGTGATGGAAAAAAAGAGTTATACGGTGAAATAAAGGCTAGGCAGCAGTGCTTAATTTGAGCTGTGGTTTCTGGTGCCAGAACTTAATTGTCCCTTCCAGTTCTAGTGACAGCCCACCACATAGTGGCTCTGTTTGTCAAAATTTGAGCTCAACAAACAGCGTTTAATAAGCAAATATACATTAAAAATGAATTACACCTGTCACTCACACCATTAATATAGCTTTGGGTGTCAATTGGGACACTTGTAGGAGTGTGATGGTTAGTACAGGTGTGGGTTCTGTCAATGGAAGCACTGGCAGGCGCAATGGGTGGTACAGGCCTCCCAAGATGGGCCCTGGCACGTATGTTTTTCTAAACAAATGTAGCACTGCCAGTCTTTGGCCCTGCACTTATTTGTAACTCCTAGAGTACTGGCCTCTAGCTTTGAGCAGAGCCCAGCAGCATGTGACGTGTTCTCAGCTCCCGCCTCTCGCCTGTTGGGGTGTCAGTAGAGTGTGGTGAAAGGGATTAGATCCTCTTCGATGTTCCCACCTGCACAGGTCAGGTGTTGCATCAAAGTCAACGGGGTGGATAACAGTCTATGGAAGGGCGAAGCCCCCTGCATCGTGGATTCTTCACCTCTGAAGATCGCCTGCCCCTTCTAGATGTTGACAATGGATGTGGGCAGTGTGTCAATGCAGCCAGCCTTTAGAGTGACTGGGCAGAGGGACCTCATGCCGCCTTTCTCGCATCCCTAGCGTGCTAGTGAGCTCTGTGTTGCAGACTTGGGCGGCCGGGCATTGGAGCGAAACAATTAATAGTGCAGCGGGTAGAGTTGCACCTGGTGCCCTGCACCACAATAATGGTTTTCTTTAAGGGCCCAAACACGGGACTGGAGATCTGTTTCCTTCACTTGCATTGTGACCCTTGCTAGGCCACTGTCAAGCGCACAGACCCACCTCTTTATCCGTTGGCCCATCCAGGCTCCGGAAGCGCCCAGAAGCATGTACGCATCTAAAAGTGCACTTGACTAATTTACCTCTCTCTGCCGTGATGTAAGGCAGAATCTTCATTTTTACAACCCACGATCCTCCCGATGACCGGTGTGGGTAATTGCCACAGCACCCAGAAGCTCCCTCCCTCCCCTCCCTGCTAAGCACCAGACCGATGACTGGGAGAGCCCACTGCATGCCAGCCTGCCTGCTTTAGGGCACATTGTTGTGTGCCAGGCTGAGCCTCCCACACTCTCTCCACCTCCTCGACCGAGCCCCTCCGACTGTAGCGCGCTTTCCCTCCCCAAGGAGGAGCTAGTGTAATGTGTCGGGGTGGGCAGACTGCGAGAGGGAGGAAGGGCAGGGGAAAGCTTCCCATGGCCATTAGAGGCAAATCACTTCTGAACAAGTTCCCATGCTTGGCACCTCCGACTCGGGGACCATTGTACTCCTCCTCTCCACTGCCACGGATTGCACCCCCTGGTGTGGGTCTGCTTTAGGCTTTTATTGGACACTGGACGCCATGCTGTGGAAACTGGTAGATAACGAGTACGAAGACGAGTGCGAGGTGAGCAGCGACTTTCCGCCCCTGATCAGGAAGTTGGTGGGCACGAGACTAGTGCAGCAGATCACACCTGGCTACTGTGGGCTTCAGCCCCTGGTGTCTCACGCTACCAAGATAATAAGGTGCTAATTCCTTCAACACAGCTCACGGGCTCCACCTGCAGAGGCGGACCATGGAAAGTGTTGCAGTTTACACGTTTTAGAGTGCGGCTCATACCAATTTATTTAATTATTTATTTTAAAAATGCCAGTTTACTTTCTCAAAATATTGGTTAGACGTTTGCTCTACATGGAGTAAGGCTGGATTCTTTGAAGCATGGAATGTCTAGTGGGAAGTGCCCCCACCGTGGAGCCAGGGCGCGATTTCTAGTTTTGAAAGTATATTTTTTTTATTATCTGCAGTTGGGCTTTTGGGGGCGCTCCCCTCCCTCGCAAAGGGAATTACAAGTTCTTGCACTATTGACTATATAGTTTGGGGCTTCCTCTGTGGATTTTCCATTCGCTTCCCAGGGAGCACATGCGCCTTTAAGGGCTGATTGCTTTGGAGGAAGTGCAACAGACGTGAGCGAGGAAAATTAAGGCTTGCGGGAAAAGGAGTCTGATTTTACCGAAGTCAATGTTGTGGTATTCTGCGGCTGAAAGCAAGCGTGTTTCACTTTTTTACACGAGGCTGGTGCACAGGCACCAGGGCTATCAGGAGCAAGGGAAGGCACTTGATCGCAGAGTCCCACAGTATTCCCGCAATATCACTGATACAGGTACACAGTCTTCAGCACTACATGTGCACGCACCCATCACATTACTTGCATCGCGTGTTGACCATAGGCCTTTAGGATCCAAATGCATTTTTTAAATGAGGCACCGTCAACCAACTGACACCGTCACTCACAGATAAGACAAACACGCCGAGTGAAAACTGAGGGCACGGGCAGGGAGAGTTGATGGGGGTGAACCAGCCTGTCCGACCGGTTTGTGGTTAAAGAAGGACCTATCCTCAAAGCGCTGCTCACTTCTGGCCACCTGAGGGCGCAAGAAACACACTAATCTGAACTGAGAGAAACAAGATCACCAGCCAACTCATTTATCAAGCCCCGGGGACCTGGCCCACCAGAGGGCTTCAATACAACGAAGCGCAGGAGCCCACGCTTGGTTTTTTAAAAATGTTCTCAGCCGGATTCGCGCACCCAGCACGAATTCGGCCGTTTTTTTTTTAATGTTTTTTTGGGCCCTGGGGGTCCTTGTTGGACCCCCTGAGCCAGCCCAAAGGGGGTCAGGGTGTTTCTATCCTGTCCCCTTTTCTTGTTTTTAGGGGTTTGTTTTTCTGTTTTCTTGTGCCTCAGTTACAGAGGCACAAGATGGCTGCCAACACTTCCTGGTTTAGAGTGTTGACAGCCAATTAGAATAAAGCTCGTGGACGGGAGGGTGCGCGGATCCACTGCGCCTCTATATATCAAAACTTTTATTTTTTGATTTTTAGCCGTGTCTAAAGTTTCCTATGGAAAATGCATTTTTGACCTCTTATTTTTGAATTTCTCAGGAACTACTGAATGGATTTACACCATTTAAGAAAAAGAGTTCTTTTTGAAACAAGGGCTACCTTTTTGCCAGATTTGGTGTAATTCAGTTCAGCAGTTCGGCCTGTAGCCGTGTCTAAAGTTTCCTATTGAAAATAACATGGAAAAAACACGTTTTGGGACCCCCCTTTTTTCTCGGCCTCCGCTTAGCAAATCACCCTGATACTTTTAGGATAGGAGCCGACCAGAGCGGGCCACAAGTTTTTGAAATTTCACGAAGATTTGTCAACCGGCACCAAAGTTATTGGGAAAACAAAAAATGCTTTTCCTATGGAAACTTGGTTCTAACTGTAACTACCTACTGGCGGGCCAGTAGTTAATATATATATATATATATATATATATATATATATATATAGATATACTTTCACTAAAAATCAAGGGTTACATGGAAGTTCTAGTTAGGCTGTCATTTAACTCATACAAAACCAGGGAAATTCTGCTGTTATAGTTAACTGAGTTTTCATTTATTTTTTTAAATAGAGAAGGGTGGTCACGCAGTCCCCCTTCCACAGTCCTATTTTGGCCTCATGGACCCCATCCCCCGGGACCAGGCCTTCATCAATTTTTTTTTAAAGGGGAGGCCATCACTGCCCCCCTCCCTTGGCCTGCATTGCCCTGGGGACTCAATCCCCCAGGGCATGGCTAGGTCGTTGGGAACCAGAGGGGAGTATCAAGACCCCCGCGGTCCCTGCCGGCTCCCCACCTACTGTGGGGGCAGGCATTGATTTTGGACATAGGGAGCTGCAAAAATGCAGCTCCCTCTGCCCAAAATCAATTCTGCTCCACTTCATAGAAGTGAGAGCATTTTCAATGCTCTCACTTCCATGAACCAGACCAGAGCTTGCTATGGCATGGTGGGAGCATTGCTCCCATCATGCCATAGCAAACTGCAATGTCCTGGGGTGGGAACCCTGAGACATTGCTGGAGCCATCTCTGGGGGTTCGGGTCCCCAGGGATATGCAAGGCTCCTGGAGGGGGGCCACTCCTATCTTGTAGATAGCCCAGAAAAGGTGGCGATACCTGGGACTGCGGGGGGGACTGAGCGCACCCTCCCACATTTGGAATTAAAAGTGCTCCAGAGAGTTGGCAGTCCCCATGGCAGCTGGGGAGACAATATGCCCTCCTTTGAAAAAAAGTACAGTGTGCACCAGGGAAGTGGTGGTCCGGGGGCTGAGCGGCCCCCTTAATTTTTTAATGATACAGCCCCAGAGGTGGTGGTCCCCAGGGCTTTAAATAAGCCCAAGACGGGTGCGCCATGAGCCCCCCTCCCTCATGTCACCAGGATGTGGCTCACCCAGGGTTTTAAAAAAAGAGGCGCAGGAGACCGCATATTGAAGGGTCAGGGTATTCCTACCCTGCCCCCCTTTCTTTATTTTTTACTTTTTTTTCCAAGATGGCTGCCAACATTTCTTGGTTTAAATGTCGGCAGCCAATCAGAGCAATGCATTTCCCTGCATGAGCTCGTCTTTGTTTGCGGCCAGAGATATCACTATAATTTTAAGCTTACATTTCTCAAAAACTACTGAATGGATTACACCAAATGAGCAAAAGGTACTTCCTGGAGCCGCCATCTACCTCCCTCCCAAATTTGGTATATGTGCGCAACGCAGTTCGGGCTGTGGAGGAGGCTAAAGGTTCCTATTGGAATTAACATTACAAACACAACCTTATTTTGCAACCCAAATTCTCACCCCCACTGCACAGATCACCCCTAAATTTCCCCAATCAATAGTACCCACTGTGACACTTTTTTGGCAAAATTTCATGCCGATTGGTCAAACAACGCCAAAGTTATAGCCAAGTCAAAAAATGCTTTTCTTATGGAAACTAGGTCCTAACCATAACTACCTACTAGCAATCTATATATATAGATTAAATAAAATGTAATTTACAATTTTATACACATTAATATATTTCATATGTTTCTCTATCTGTTAGTTTTAGTCTCTGCCTCCATTGATTGTGTTGCTGTACCAGTGATTGATCTGTGGTGTTTGACTTTCTCCAAGGCTGGGCTTTATTTTCCCTACATCCCAATCATTTTGTAGTAATTATTTCTTATTTTCTATCACTTCACCCTGTCACCTACATATACTACTTAAACTTATATACGTAGAGAATCCTAATTCTATTTTTGTCTGGTTACTGTCAGTGTTTACTGTCAGTAGTTTTGACTTTAGCTTCTATGGCAAATCTTTGAGGAAACTACACAAATGACTCCTTTCTGAATACAGAAATGTGTATACTTTTACATAAATGTATATATTTCTGAGTTCAACATGGATTCATACGTATTCCCCCCACATACTGCAAGCAGGATATATTATCCATCATTTAGAAATTGCATTTGCGAGAAGGCCATCCCGAAATCCCTTCTTTATTTTCCCTAAACTTTGAATCATTTTGAAGTAATTATTCCCTTTTTTCAACACTTTTCCTTGTCCCTCCTATATTTCCTACTTAAACCTAAATTATGTGTGTAGAAATCTCTCTCATTGATGCGAGAAATATATACAGAAAGGATAGGAGTTGTCTGTGAATAGCATTTGGAGTTGCTAAGTAAAGTAGTGCTATCTTACCTAAATAGTTATTGTGAATAGACCTCTCTATATCTGTGCAACTGGCAGAGTCAGACAGATACACATGTATATATTATTTTTGTGCATCATTCTTTTTTGATTTGACAACTAGTTTCTTTGGGAAAACTTTGCATGAATTACACAAATGACCCCTTGTGAATGCAGAAATGTGTCATAGGGCATCATTACGATGGCGGGCGGACTTTGTCCGCCCTCCACCGTAACGGTATATGGGACCGACCACCAGAGATGTGGCGGCCCGCTGTGCCCTTAAGGATGCGACTGCCACCCTGGCGGCTGCATCCCGCATATTGAACATTATGGCGGGTGGTGCTTATAGCAGCACGCGCCACAATGTCCAAAATGCATGTTGTGCATTGGCATGCACAACGTGACAGGCATTGCGCGGTGCCTGCCACCTTGTTCATGCCAATGTTGGGGGTACCATAGGTACCCACAAGTGCAGCCCACAACGGGCCCCCAAAGTGAACACCATCTGCCTCTCCATGGCTGAGTCTCTGCCATGGAAAGGTTTTTCAAATGGCACATCCTAATACGGATGGCGGTGCCTGCAAGGCACTGCCACCAAATTGAGGGCCTTTTCTGCCCGAAAAGTAGTGTACGGTCTTTCCGTCCGGCGCAGTCCCCCCCCCCCGCCATACTAATATGGTTTGGGGGAGTACAAGGGACATTTGGCGGGTGGATTGCCACCTCCAGACCTGCGGTAGCCACCGCAGGTCTGGCGGTGGCGATCTGCCTGCAATCGTAATGGGCCTCTTAGTTTCAGAAATGTTTAGCTTTCTGAGTTTAGCCATGAATTTATACTTATTTCCACTGCAAATTGCAAGCCGGAGATATTGGTCACGATTCAGAAAATTGCTTAACAAATTGCTTTGTTTATCATGGCAGACTCTTGCAGCGCCTAGAAGACATTGGCCTTCAGGATAAAGCACTTGGCTGGCTTTGTTCGTATCTGACAAATCGGTCACCGAAAGTGGCGCTGGGCTCTTTCTCCTCGAAACCGAAGCGTCTGGGGTGTGGGGTCCCGCAGGGATCGGCACTTAGCCCTCTGCTTTTTAATATGTATTTAGCTCCGCTCTTCACCTTGATTGCCAACTGGGGGGTCACGGCAATTTCATATGCTGACGACACCCAGCTTGTTTTTCCTTACTCAGAAGTGTCGGAGGCAGCTTTTGCCAAATTCAAGGGGTGCCTCCGCGATGTAGCCAGCTGGAGTAATACCAACAAACTAAAATTAAATGCGGGCAAGACAGAGGTGATTTTTTTTGGGAAAGGCGTTCACCCCCCCTCGGATCTGTGGTGGCCATCTGAGATGGGCCCCGTGCCTCTCCCCAGCACAAAGGCAAAAAATGTGGGGGTGGGGGAGGTGGGATGATAGCCTGTCCTTCTCCTCCCACATCCAGCAGGTCGTAGCAGGGTGCCTAAGCAAATTGAGGAATTTGCTTAGGTTCCTCCTGCTTCTACCTGAAGACTGTCGAAAATTGGTCATCCATGCGACTGTTACTTCAAGGCTTTATTATGCTAACGGTCTCTATTTGGGCCTACCTAAATATTTGATTCAACGCTTGCAGACTGTGTAACATGCGGCTGCGAGGCTGATAAAACATTTCCCTTTTAAACAGCATGTCTCTCCGCATTTGCGCGATCTGCACTGTCTCCCGGTGGCAAGCAGAATCAAATTCAAGGCTCTAACTCTGGCTTTTAGAGCTCTCCACGGGACCTGCCCTAACTATCTTAAAGCGAGACTCCCTAGGTATGTACAGGCGAGACTTTTGCGCTCTAACTCCCATTTTCAGTTACACGCCCCGCGAGTTAGAAAGGTGCGTCTCGGAGGCAGGACTTTTTCGGCCAGCACGGTGAAGTTGTGGAATGCCCTACCGCCGGCCATTCAGTCAGCAGCATCAGAAGTTGGGTTTAGGAAGCTATTAAAAACCTGGCTTTTCACTCAAAAGCTCTGAGCCACTGGTGCTATTTACTGTTCCACTGAGCTGCTCATATAGCGCCGGGACACCTTCGACTGAGGTAACTGTTCGCGCTCTAGAAAACTCTGTATTATTATTATTAATATTTTTCTTCCACTCTGGTTTTTTAAAGCTGATGAGAGTGTAGCCCTAGAACAATGAACCCTTTTCTGATGCTATGTTCAGAATAAACAACGTGCACTTTCTTACTTCCTTGCAGACAACGTTTTCCCAGTTCTGTAGCAGAAATCAAGGTTTGCCACATTGTTGATCTTTTCTCAGTGCCCTCAAGGGTAAACCACAAACTGTGGGGACTTTCAAAATCCCAAAATGGTGGGGTAAAAGAATGTATAACTTCCCTGGGTATCTTTTTCTGGAAAAGCTTAGGGGCAAATATAGGGCCCCGCACTTGTGTCTAAAAACATTTTGTTAGGGGTTAATGAGCCACTGAAGGTCAACTGAAAGTCACTGACAGGACGAGAGCGGCATGGAGCTAGACATCTTCCACCGTCCTCTGTCCAATATGGAATGGTTATATTCCAAAATGTCAGTGCTGCAGTTTTTGCTTTGAAATTAGATTCATAAGTTACAGCAACATTTATTTTACAATGACTTTTCCAGGTCATTGGAGATTTGTTGCTGGTCTGTAATGGTTGATGCAGGCTATGTTAAAATTCTGAATGATTTGCTCAGTTCAAAAGAGTCTGGGAAAATACCTTCCTGTGGGGAGTAGTTTACTATGTAGCACACATTTCAGTTTGCATACCAGGTAGACAGTTGTACAAGTATAACGTTGATTTCAAATTAATGACAGTAATGGAGACTTATTCTTCTAAAATTGTTAAAGAAATCACAATACGTTTTTTTTCCTGTATGAACAACAACTTCTCTGTCCACTAATGAAGAAGAATTTATGTGTTCACAGAAGGAAGAACTTTTGGCAGGAAAGAGTTTTTGAAATTCCACACATCTCTTCTTCAATCAAAGCAAAACGTAGAACTTTAGGACAAGATAGTCCTTTACATGGTGTAGGGTTGTGTTCCTATGCCCTGAGTGCCCAACTACATGTATCTGGTATTCTGAATTTTGATTTTAGACCCATGAGACACACTAATCTAGCATGTGCAGAGAAGCCTAGTCCAGACTCTGAAATGTGTAGGTCCTGTACTTGCCCTGTGATGTGGAGGGGCGCGTCCAGATTGTACTCATTTACTGAGAGTGAAATAGTGTTCTTGTCATCAATTCAGCACAGAAAACGGTGTGGACAGAATACTGTGTTTCAAGAATCCACAGTGTAGTCAGATCTTTTTATCTGAGTCACTTGAGTGAAGACCTACTGGCACAGTTGTGTAATGTTACACTTATGCTTAGTCACCCAGTTCCTAGTGCTAACATTCCAATCATGTGCTATGATTGTTGAAGTATCAGCCTACATGGTAGATGTACTGTGTGTGTGGATGGGCCAGAGTAATGGAGGGCAATCGAGTCCATTTTGGATAACGCACGATGAAAGTGAGAGTTGTCCTACCAGACCATAGAAGTATATTGGCCTCATTCCTAAATCTAGAGAAGGAAGCCTAGACACTGCAAATAGGAGAGGGAGAAGGCCAAGACATAGGAGTGAGGGGAGTAGACACATGGCTCCTTAAGATATTGAAATAGCCATTTTGCACAGCAAGGAAATGATGATTAGTCTTCCTGAGCACCGCCATTCAGGGGATAGTAGAGGTGAAGGATAGGACTGCTGAGTTCTGTCATCAGTGATTTAGTCAATGTCATTTAATATATTATGAGTGATGTAATATGTGAGGTCATATGTAGTGCAAGGTAGGGGCACAAGTTATAGGAAGCTCAGTTGACTGTAACTGTTAAATTTCAGTGGTACTTTACGTAAGCTAAAATGTTATAACCTTACCCAACTATAACGCCACTTGAATATTTGTTTTTGTCAGTGAATCTCTGAGTTTTTTTAACATAAGGTAAGATCTTATTAACCTACCCATCTATGACATTACTTTAATCTTTTTTCTTCAGTGAATTTCATTTAAAAAAAAATTATATTCACCAAACTCTCCTTCAGGGAACTGCTTTTGGCCATGTGCAGTGGGTGGTTGGCCGCAAGGCCTGTTCTCTAATCGGGCCTTGTACCAACCAACGTACTCCTATGAGCAACCCCCACCCCCAGGTTACCCAATGACACTTAAAAAAAACTATTTCAGTGAATATTACTATATATTTGTGTCCCAAAATGTTACTATTTTACAAAAAGGGTACTTTAAGATGCTAAGAAGATGGGTAGCCTGAGTAAACAGATTTGTACGAGGTTGCTGTACCTATGTGGAGGTTTCTCTCTTTAACTATTTTTACTCCCTTTAAAAACATATTATGCCTCAAATCAATAAAAATCCACACCTCAGTTTTTGACTCTCTGGTTTCATGCCTACATTAACATCTCAATGTTCATTAATTTCAGCCTTCTATTTAGGTAAAGCAAAACAAAAGGGGATGATGGATGGAGCGTGTGAGCGAATCAAACACTCACGCCCAGTCAACTGATCTGGGTTTAATCCATCACCACTCTTTAGCTCACTCAGCCACCCCAGTTCAGACATGGCCATATGCAAATCAGTCTGACCCTGTGCCTCATGGGAACAGTCCAGCCCGAACTGCCAAGCCATGTCTTCCCTGGACCGGAAACAAGCATCCTGGGACCGGTTTCGGATTCATAGTCCTCATCAGCCAGGCTATCTTGAATCCAGTGGTCAAGTGAGCAAGGGACTCACGTCTGATCATACCCTGCCAACTTAGGGCGAACAAAGCGAAACAAAGAGGGATGATGGACGGAGCGTTTGAGCGAATCAAACACTCACCCCCAGTCAACTGATCTGGGTTTAATCCATCACCATTCTTTAGCTCACTCAGCCACCCCAGTTCGAACATGGCCATATGCAAATCAGTCTGACCCTGTGCCTCATGGGAACAGTCCAGCCCGAACTGCCAAGCCATGTCTTCCCTGGACCAGAAACAAGCATCCTGGGACCGGTTTCGGATACATAATCCTCATCAGCCAGGCTATCTTGAATCCAGTGGCCAAGTGAGCAAGGGACTCACGTCTGAGCATACCCTGCCAACTTAGGGCGAACAAAGCGAAACAAAAGGGGATGATGGACGGAGCGTTTGAGCGAATCAAACACTCACCCCCAGTCAACTGATGTGGGTTTAATCCATCACCATTCTTTAGCTCACTCAGCCACCCCAGTTCAGACATGGCCATATGCAAATCAGTCTGACCCTGTGCCTCATGGGAACAGTCCAGCCCGAACTGCCAAGCCATGTCTTCCCTGGCCCTGAAACAAGCATCCTGGGACCGGTTTCGGATTCATAATCCTCATCAGCCAGGCTATCTTGAATCCAGTGACCAAGTGAGCAAGGGACTCACGTCTGAGCATACCCTGCCAACTTAGGGCGGACAAAGCAAAACAAAAGGGGATGATGGACGGAGCATTTAAGCGAATCAAACACTCACCCCCAGTCAACTGATCTGGGTTTAATCCATCACCATTCTTTAGCTCACTCAGCCACCCCAGTTCAGACATGGCCATATGCAAATCAGTCTGACCCTGTGCCTCATGGGAAAAGTCCAGCCCGAACTGCCAAGCTATGTCTTCCCTGGACCGGAAACAAGCATCCTGGGACCGGTTTCGGATTCATAATCCTCATCAGCCAGGCTATCTTGAATCCAGTGGCCAAGTGAGCAAGGGACTCACATCTGAGCATACCCTGCCAATTTAGGGCGAACAAAGCGAAACAAAAGGGGATGATGGACGGAGCGTTTGAGCGAATCAAACACTCACCCTCAGTCAACTGATCTGGGTTTAATCCATCGCCATTCTTTAGCTCACTAAGCCACCCCAGTTCAGACATGGACATATGCAAATCAGTCTGACCCTGTGCCTCATGGGAACAGTCCAGCCCGAACTGCCAAGCCATGTCTTCCCTGGACCGGAAACAAGCAACCTGGGACCGGTTTCGGATTCATAATCCTCATCAGCCAGGCTTAGACTACCTCCTTTTTTATACTACCTCCTTTTTTACAAAATGGCTGGGGCCATAAAACTGCTCACATTCGTAAGCTACCTCCTTGAGCAACATGGGGCCATAAATCCTCGCTAGTACCTTTGATGTCCACGAGGCTCTACAGCTCTAACTCCCCCACTTTTCCATACCAGCAAGCTACGAGCAATGCCTGCCTGAATAGAAAGTGAAATGGTCCTGCTCTGAGCCCAAAGTAACAACAACAGACAAAGGACCAATAATTTTCTATCTCCCCCATCGGTTCGGCCATCTTAGCTGGTCTATCTTGGGGAGGCCATCATGGTCTAGTCATTTCTACCATCGACCTTTAAAGACCTAAGGCCTCTTAGACTCTCAGACTACTTTTTATCGGTTGCACAATTTACACAGCTGGGCGTTTTTCACGTCAGATTTAGATAGTCTGTTTTTCACAGTGATATGTATTATTATATTCCTGATTGTTTCCAGCACATTTCACTTTTTCTGCACCAATTGCAATTGCTACCCATATATTACTGCCTCGTACAGTAGCATTATATTCTATATATTCCTAACTGTAGCTTGCACGTCCCACTTTATCGTCAACGGTAATGCACCGTTTGCTACCTCATACATTTTTCTTTTTCTTTTGCTGCTCGCTAATGCCACTTGTTGTGCCATTTAATCTGTGTCATCTAATCTATGTGTGCAATTGTATTCTGTCACTGTACCTTACATATTTTTGACTACTCATTATTGACACCCTCGATTGAGTTATTCTTTATGGTCTGCACAGTTAGGTTATTTTATTCATATATTTTTCTCAGTGCTATATTTCATATTTTATACCTCATATATTTCTCGTTGCTGCTCACTAATGTCACTTGCTGGTTCATATAAGTTGTGTGTGCAATGGTATTCTGTCACAGACTCACTGTACCTTCATATTTTTGATTTTTTGACTAACTCACTATTGGCACCTTCGATTTAGATATTCTTTATGGTCTGCACAGTTAGTTTATTTTATTCAAGTATTTTTCTCAGTGCTATATTTCACATTTTATACCTCATATATTTTTCGTTGCTGCTCACTAATGTCACTTGTTGGTTCAAATAAGTTGTGTGTGCAATGATATTCTGCCACAGACTCCTGTACCTTACGCATTTTTGACTACTCACTATTGTCACTCCTCACTCCTATTCCTAAAATGTATTATCGTTTTTCTCACATAGACCTGTCACTGATGTAACCTGCACTCACATTGTCCCTTCCCGTATACACTGATTTCTACCGCATATGTGTTATCTGCTTGCATTTTTCTGCACCCTTATATCCTTATTGCGCACCCTATACTTGTGCAACTCGCACCCATCTCAAGTGTTAATCTTGTATGCACCGAGTACTACCTCAAATACCTTGGCAACTCACTAGTGTCAGTTAATCTTGTATGCACCAATTACTACCTCAAATACCTTGGCAGCGCACTAGTGTCACTCCCAATTATCTCACTATTATTGTCTGCAGCGGTACTCTGCGCATAGCATTACTGTGCACGCACTAGTATCACTTTAGGCCCTTGCAACTGTTTAGGACAGTGCACCCTCCCTCCTACACCCTCCCTCCTACACCTACCTAGATTGTCCTCCCATCATGGAACCTGTCGGCAACCACACATACAAAATCAACTACCCACCCTCACTCACTAAAAAAGCCGCTAAACGTTTTAAACACAACTTCCTGAGGTCCCACCCTGAAACTCCTTGTGCAGACACCTACTTCTCACCAATCAATGGTTCACTGAACATTGATATTATCTTCCACACCACACGCAGAGCCCAATGGAGAAACACGTTCCGCACCTTACTCACCGTCTCCACCTCCAGGAATTTCGCGCATGGCCTAAAACTCTCCATCACTCCATCACAACTCTTCCCGGGCAGAACAACCATAACTATATACAATAACGGGATTATCCTAATTCAATCCACAGACAAGAACCTGGAACTACTAGACAACCTGTTCCCCACGTTCAAACAGCACCTCGCCAGTCATCGGACCCCCACTCATAGCACCCGCAGGCCTATCACCCCTGAATTCACAGCCCCCAACCACAACCCTTCTAACCTAGCTCAACCACAAATCGACACGCACCTTCTCTCCACCCCCTGCACCTTAGACGTTCACCCACCTAATGTAGCTACCTCGCACTCCACACTTACAAACATAGATCCCTCACCCACACATTCCAGCGGCACCCTCTCCCCCCCCTACAACCTCACCTTGTCACCCTCCCATACCACACCCATTCCCGTCACCCCTGACACCACAGCCTCAAACCACATTCATTCTAACCCAGCCCAACGCCAAAACAACATGCACCTCTCCTTTACTCCCGACACCCCAGTCACTCACCCATCTACCCTCTCCCCCCCTACAACCTCACCTTGTCACCCTCCCATACCACACCCATTCCCGTCACCCCTGACACCACAGCCTCAATCCACATTCATTCTAACCCAGCCCAACCCCAAAACAACATGCACCTCTCCTTCACTCCCGACACCCCAGTCACTCACCCATCTACCGTATCTACCTTCCTCCCGTCGAGCACAGACATAGATTACTTACCCTCTTACACCATCCACCTCACCCCTTCCCCCCACACACCAGCCCTCATCCCCTTCACCACCCCTGATACCACAGCCCCCACCCAAAAAGACATGCACCACCCCTTTACTCCCGGCACCTTAGTCATTCTCCCACCTACCGTAGCTACCCCACATCCCTCAAGCACAGACATAGATCTCTCTCCCTCTTACAACAACCACCCCACCCCTTCCACCTACACACCAGCCCTCATCCCCGTTCCTCTCATCCCCGTCCCTCTCACCCCTGATGCCACAGCTCCCTCCCGCAACCGGCCTATTCTAGATCAACATCAGACCGACACACACAAAGGCAAACCCCACCCTTTACCCCCACCCATTCTCAGCCCCCACTTCCTCCCACTAACTAATCACACAGAACACGCTACCTCCATCACCTCAACTCGGCCCCATCTACAATCCCACTTCCCCCCCAGGCTCACCCCCCATTACCCAACCTCCACCCCCGCCACCACCAATAAACGCCCATCCTCCACCCTGCACTCTACGCCCACCACCAATACTCTCATCCGCACCACCAACCTCTCCCCTATGTCTTCCACGCCTGACCCTCCCATCCCCACCTCCAACACATGTCCCACTGCGGACCACATTACGGCCTCACTCCTCCAACTCAAAGAAGACATGTACATCATCAAACAACAACTACTCTGTCTATCACACTCCAGTCACCCCCCACCCAACACCCTCCACCAGATCAAACAAGACATTCACATCATCAAACAACTGCTCAGCACACACCCCAGACATCACTCACGCGCCTCCACCATCACCTCCCCTCCCAACTGGTCCCCCACCCGGGCGGCGAACTCTCGCACTCGACCCCCACCGCACTGGACCTCAATCCCTGTTCTCAATCGTGAAAACCGCCCCCATCGCTCCTGCAACCCTCTCTCGGACCTAGACACAATCATCCTCCTCCGCTCCTATGACTCAGCTCCCCTTAGCAACACACCCGACACTCTCACTGCCATACCTACGATTCACTCCAATCCCCTTAGACTCCCCACACTGAACAACAGAGTCGCTATCCATAGTAACCTGAGTAAAGTCCCCCTCGCTCTAGAACACCCTTCCACCCTCGACACACCCCGTCTCAAATGCACTCTCCTAAACTGCAGATCAGCCGCTAGACACTCCGCCGCTATCGCTGATCTCATCCTAAAATTGGATCTTGACTTAATCATCCTGACTGAAACATGGCTAACAGAATCTTCTACACCTATAATGGACATTCTGGTTCCCCCCAACTACCACATCACTAGACTTGACAGGTCTGGCAATAAAAAAGGTGGCGGAATCGCATGTATATACAGGAGAAACCTCTCTGTCCTGAAAGTACCTTCCCCTCCCCTACCCTCCCCAACGTCCTGTGAATACATCAGCCTAGATATTATCAGTGAGGGCAAACCGATCTGCACTCTTCACGGCGTTTACGACCCACCCGGTGACAACCTCACCTTCTCCCAACAAATCATGGACATGATCTCAACCAACTCAGGGCGGCAACTCACACAAATATACCTTGGGGACTTCAACCTCCACTGGAACGATCATAATGATGCGGTGGTAAAAGGTCTGAAGAACTTCCTTAACGCCCTTGACCTTACACAAATTTGCAACAGTCCAACACACAAGAAAGGCTCTACCCTCGACCTTATCATCTCCAAAGAGGCCTCTATCCAACTCGAATCTATCCAACCCTGTGACTGGTCGGACCATCATATTATCACGTTCTTCATCAATGAAAAAGTTAAATTTAACGCTATTCAATCCGCCAGGCCCAAAGTCTGGAAAAGAGACATGAAAAAGCTAAACTCCAACTCTCTGCCCCCCAACAGCTGCAACTTACTACTTCCTCCGGCTGGCGTTAAGGACGTCCAATCCTTGACTGATCACTATCTTAACAATATGACCGCAATAATTAATGAAGTCGCACCCTTGCAGCTAAAAAAAGCCACCACAAAAATCTCCAATCCCTGGTACGACAGGAGTCTCAATGACGATAGACGCGCCATGCAAATGGCAGAGCGTTCCTGGAGATCAGCTCCCTCTGCACTGAACTTAAAAAACCTGAAGAAAAAGAGAAATGCCTACTTCAGGAAAATAAAACGATCAAAATCAGTCTTCTTCAGCCGTCAGCTCGACCAAGCCAAAAATCGTCAGAGAAAGCTGTTTGAGCTTATCCGAACACAAACCAAAGAACAACCCCAACCTCTCAACACTATATGCGAAGCTCCCTCCTGCGAAGACTTCGCCTCTTTCTTTAACCAAAAAACTGACAACATAAAGAAGGATCTCCTCATGGACGCAAGCTGCTATCCCAAACCCCACCGCATAACACCCACTAAACCAAAAAACAATGCAACCTGGTCAACCTTTGTCACCTACACGGAAGAAGAAATTGGCAAACTGCTCAGCACTCTGAAAACATCCAATCACCTCACGGACCCCCTTCCTGCTAACGCTGTCAAAGTCCTTACCCCGTCGCTCCTTCCACTCTGGACCAAAATTATCAACAGCTCACTTCAACAAGGGATCATTCCCGACTCCCTCAAAGTTGGACAAGTAACACCTTTGCTAAAGAAACCTACAGCCGACCCCTCTGACCTAAACAACTACCGTCCCATTACCAACATTCCGACTCTGGCCAAACTGCTGGAAAAATGCGCACAAATACAATAGACTAAACACATTACTCAATTTGATCTCCTCAACTCTCATCAATCAGGCTTCCGAGCTAATCACAGTACGGAAACTGCCATGATTCACATAATCGACGATGCCCTCCAAATCCTAGATCGTAACGATACCTGCCTCCTCATCCTCCTTGATCTCTCCTCCGCATTTGACACCGTCAAACATGAGAGCTTACTCGAACTATTAAACACAAGAATGGGCCTATCTGGAACTGTGCTCAAATGGTTCACTTCCTTTTTGCAAAACAGGTCGCAGAAATTCAAGAGCAACAACCTGATGGCCGCACCAAGACCCGTATCGCTAGGCGTACCACAAGGATCCTCCCTATCCCCAACTTTGTTCAACCTAGTTATGGAACCTCTCACCACCTTGCTGCAAGAATCCAATGTACACTTCCACATGTATGCTGATGACACCCAACTTTATCTCAAACTACAATCACCCAAAGACATCACGCTCTTGAACTCAACGATCAGAAGCACCCAATCTTGGTTGGCCGCTAATCATCTCAAACTCAATGCCCTAAAAACAGAGTTCCTTCTGATCTCACCTCCAGCGAAGATCACTACCGCACAAATGTGGCTTAAAGACCTAACGGCGCTCAATGTCCAACCCACCATCGTGGATTCAGCGAAATCTTTGGGCATAACACTTGACACCAATCTCAGCATGCAGGAACACATCAACAAAGCAACTAAGGGAGCAAACTACCAAATCAACACCCTTAGGAAACTTAAACCTTTCCTTCCAGCCAAAGACTTCCAGACGGCGGTACAATCACTAGTCATACCTCGAACAGAATACGGCAGCACCGCCCTCTGCGGTCTCCCCCTAGCTACTACGGCACCCATAAGAGCCTCTCTAAACGCCGCAGCGAGACTTATCACTGGATCAAAAAAACACTCACACATTTCCCCTGACTTCAAATCATTGAACTGGCTACCGTTTGAAGCCAGAATACACCTGAAAATAGCTTGTTTGACCCACAAGGCTGTCCACCTGAGCTCACCTAGATACCTCGCTCAGAAGCTGACGATTTCTGGAGGCTCCAGAAACACTAGAGGCACAAACAACCTTTTGCTAAAGCCTAAAAGATTCCGCAAGGAAAAAACCTTTAAACGCTCTTTCTCAGGAATGGCTCCCAGGATTTGGAACTCGCTCCCCCCTGAAACAAGGCTTATCACCTCTACCATACTTTTCAAGAGAGAAGTGAAAGCGATCCTCATGGCTAAATACACTTGAACGACTACTGAGGAAAAACTACAAAGACTCGATACTCATCTGTACTACTTGTTCGAACCCTTGTATTTTTATTTCTGACTTTGAAATTGACTTACTTGATTGTTTTATGATATCACTTCAATGTACTGTTAACATGATTGATGTATCTGCGTATACATGCTCCCCTCCTCTGTAAAGCGCTCTGATATCTGCGAAGATCTTGTTCGCGCTATATAAAACTTTCAAAATAAATAAAATAAATAAATCTTGAATCCAGTGGCCAAGTGAGCAAGGGACTCACGTCTGACCATACCCTGCCAACTTAGGGCGAACAAAGCGAAACAAAAGGGGATGATGGACGGAGCGCTTGAGCGAATCAAACACTCACCCCCAGTCAACTGATCTGGGTTTAATCCATCACCATTCTTTAGCTCACTCAGCCACCCCAGTTTAGACATGGCCATATGCAAATCAGTCTGACCCTGTGCCTCATGGGAACAGTCCAGCCCAAACTGCCAAGCCATGTCTTCCCTGGACCGGAAACAATCATCCTGGGACCGGTTTCGGATTCATAATCCTCATCAGCCAGGCTATCTTGAATCCAGTGGCCAAGTGAGCAAGGGACTCACGTCTGACCATACCCTGCCAACTTAGGGCGAACAAAGCGAAACAAAAGGGGATGATGGACGGAGCGTTTGAGCGAATCAAACACTCACCCCCAGTCAACTGATCTGGGTTTAATCCATCACCATTCTTTAGCTCACTCAGCCACCCCAGTTCAGACATGGCCATATGCAAATCAGTCTGACCCTGTGCCTCATGGGAACAGTCCAGTCCGAACTGCCAAGCCATGTCTTCCCTGGACCGGAAACAAGCATCCTGGGACCGGTTTCGGATTCATAATCCTCATCAGCCAGGCTATCTTGAATCCAGTGGCCAAGTGAGCAAGGGACTCACGTCTGAGCATACCCTGCCCACTTAGGGCGAACAAAGCGAAACAAAAGGGGATGATGGACGGAGCGTTTGAGCAAATCAAACACTCACCCCCAGTCAACTGATCTGGGTTTAATCCATCACCATTCTTTAGCTCACTCAGCCACCCCAGTTCAGACATGGCCATATGCAAATCAGTCTGACCCTGTGCCTCATGGGAACAGTCCAGCCCGAACTGCCAATCCATGTCTTCCCTGGACCGGAAACAAGCATCCTGGGACCAGGTCCGGATTCATAATCCTCATCAGCCAGGCTATCTTGAATCCAGTGGCCAAGTGAGCAAGGGACTCACGTCTGAGCCTACCCTGCCAACTTAGAGCGAACAAAGCGAAACAAAAGGGGATGATGGACGGAACGTTTGAGCGAATCAAACACTCACCCCCAGTCAACTGATCTGGGTTTAATCCATCACCATTCTTTAGCTCACTCAGCCACCCCAGTTCAGACATGGCCATATGCAAATCAGTCTGACCCTGTGCCTCATGGGAACAGTCCAGCCCGAACTGCCAAGCTATGTCTTCCCTGGACCGGAAACAAGCATCCTGGGACCGGTTTCGGATTCATAATCCTCATCAGCCAGGCTATCTTAAATCCAGTGGCCAAGTGAGCAAGGGACTCACGTCTGAGCATACCCTGCCAACTTAGGGCGAACAAAGCGAAACAAAAGGGGATGATGGACGGAGCATTTGAGCAAATCAAACACTCACCCCCAGTCAACTGATCTGGGTTTAATCCATCACCATTCTTTAGCTCACTCAGCCACCCCAGTTCAGACATGGCCATATGCAAATCAGTCTGACCTTGTGCCTCATGGGAACAGTCCAGCCCGAACTGCCAATCCATGTCTTCCCTGGACCGGAAACAAGCATCCTGGGACCAGTTCCGGGTTCATGATCCTCATCAGCCAGGCTATCTTGAATCCAGTGGCCAAGTGAGCAAGGGACTCACGTCTGAGCCTACCCTGCCAACTTAGAGCGAACAAAGCGAAACAAAAGGGGATGATGGACGGAACGTTTGAGCGAATCAAACACTCACCCCCAGTCAACTGATCTGGGTTTAATCCATCACCATTCTTTAGCTCACTCAGCCACCCCAGTTCAGACATGGCCATATGCAAATCAGTCTGACCCTGTGCCTCATGGGAACAGTCCAGCCCGAACTGCCAAGCCATGTCTTCCCTGGACCGGAAACAAGCATCCTGGGACCGGTTTCGGATTCATAATCCTCATCAGCCAGGCTATCTTGAATCCAGTGGCCAAGTGAGCAAGGGACTCACATCCGAGCATACCCTGCCAATTTAGGGCGAACAAAGCGAAACAAAAGGGGATGATGGACGGAGCGTTTGAGCGAATCAAACACTCACCCTCAGTCAACTGATCTGGGTTTAATCCATCACCATTCTTTAGCTCACTAAGCCACCCCAGTTCAGATATGGCCATATGCAAATCAGTCCGACCCTGTGCCTCATGGAAACAGTCCAGCCCGAACTGCCAAGCCATGTCTTCCCTGGACCGGAAACAAGCATCCTGGGACCGGTTTCGGATTCATAATCCTCATCAGCCAGGCTATCTTGAATCCAGTGGCCAAGTGAGCAAGGGACTCACGTCTGAGCATACCCTGCCAACTTAGGGCGAACAAAGCGAAACAAAAGGGGATGATGGACGGAGAGTTTGAGTGAATCAAACACTCACCCCCAGTCAACTGATCTGGGTTTAATCCATCACCATTCTTTAGCTCACTCAGCCACCCCAGTTCAGACATGGCCATATGCAAATCAGTCTGACACTGTGCCTCATGGGAACAGTCCAGTCCGAACTGCCAAGCCATGTCTTCCCTGGACCGGAAACAAGCATCTTGGGACCGGTTTCGGATTCATAATCCTCATCAGCCAGGCTAACTTGAATCCAGGGGCCAAGTGAGCAAGGCACTCACGTCTGAGCTTACCCTGCCAACTTAGGGCGAACAAAGCGAAACAAAAGGGGATGATGGACGGAGCGTTTGAGCAAATCAAACACTCACCCCCAGTCAACTGATCTGGGTTTAATCCATCACCATTCTTTAGCTCACTCAGCCACCCCAGTTCAGACATGGCCATATGCAAATCAGTCTGACCTTGTGCCTCATGGGAACAGTCCAGCCCGAACTGCCAATCCATGTCTTCCCTGGACCGAAAACAAGCATCCTGGGACCAGTTCCGGGTTCATAATCCTCATCAGCCAGGCTATCTTGAATCCAGTGGCCAAGTGAGCAAGGGACTCACGTCTGAGCATACCCTGCCAACTTAGAGTGAACAAAGCGAAACAAAAGGGGATGATGGACGGAACGTTTGAGCGAATCAAACACTCACCCCCAGTCAACTGAACTGGGTTTAATCCATCACCATTCTTTAGCTCACTCAGCCACCCCAGTTCAGACATGGCCATATGCAAATCAGTCCGACCCTGTGCCTCATGGAAACAGTCCAGCCCGAACTGCCAAGCCATGTCTTCCCTGGACCGGAAACAAGCATCCTGGGACCGGTTTCGGATTCATAATCCTCATCAGCCAGGCTATCTTGAATCCAGTGGCCAAGTGAGCAAGGGACTCACGTCTGAGCATACCCTGCCAACTTAGGGCGAACAAAGCGAAACAAAAGGGGATGATGGACGGAGAGTTTGAGCGAATCAAACACTCACCCCCAGTCAACTGATCTGGGTTTAATCCATCACCATTCTTTAGCTCACTCAGCCACCCCAGTTCAGACATGGCCATATGCAAATCAGTCTGACACTGTGCCTCATGGGAACAGTCCAGTCCGAACTGCCAAGCCATGTCTTCCCTGGACCGGAAACAAGCATCTTGGGACCGGTTTCAGATTCATAATCCTCATCAGCCAGGCTAACTTGAATCCAGGGGCCAAGTGAGCAAGGCACTCACGTCTGAGCTTACCCTGCCAACTTAGGGCGAACAAAGCGAAACAAAAGGGGATGATGGACGGAGCGTTTGAGCAAATCAAACACTCACCCCCAGTCAACTGATCTGGGTTTAATCCATCACCATTCTTTAGCTCACTCAGCCACCCCAGTTCAGACATGGCCATATGCAAATCAGTCTGACCTTGTGCCTCATGGGAACAGTCCAGCCCGAACTGCCAATCCATGTCTTCCCTGGACCGGAAACAAGCATCCTGGGACCAGTTCCGGGTTCATAATCCTCATCAGCCAGGCTATCTTGAATCCAGTGGCCAAGTGAGCAAGGGACTCACGTCTGAGCATACCCTGCCAACTTAGAGCGAACAAAGCGAAACAAAAGGGGATGATGGACGGAACGTTTGAGCGAATCAAACACTCACCCCCAGTCAACTGAACTGGGTTTAATCCATCACCATTCTTTAGCTCACTCAGCCACCCCAGTTCAGACATGGCCATATGCAAATCAGTCTGACCCTGTGCCTCATGGGAACAGTCCAGCCCGAACTGCCAATCCATGTCTTCCCTGAACCGGAAACAAGCATCCTGGGACCAGTTCCGGATTCATAATCCTCATCAGCCAGGCTATCTTGAATCCAGTGGCCAAGTGAGCAAGGGACTCACGTCTGAGCCTACCCTGCCAATTTAGGGCGAACAAAGCGAAACAAAAGGGGATGATGGACGGAGCGTTTGAGCGAATTAAACACTCACCCTCAGTCAACTGATCTGGGTTTAATCCATCACCATTCTTTAGCTCACTAAGCCACCCCAGTTCAGATATGGCAATATGCAAATCAGTCTGACCCTGTGCCTCATGGGAACAGTCCAGCCCGAACTGCCAATCCATGTCTTCCCTGGACCGGAAACAAGCATCCTGGGACCGGTTTCGGATTCATAATCCTCATCAGCCAGGCTATCTTCAATCCAGTGGCCAAGTGAGCAAGGGACTCACATCCGAGCATACCCTGCCAATTTAGGGCGAACAAAGCGAAACAAAAGGGGATGATGGACGGAGCGTTTGAGCGAATCAAACACTCACCCTCAGTCAACTGATCTGGGTTTAATCCATCACCATTCTTTAGCTCACTAAGCCACCCCAGTTCAGATATGGCCATATGCAAATCAGTCTGACCCTGTGCCTCATGGGAGCAGTCCAGCCCGAACTGCCAAGCCATGTCTTCCCTGGACCGGAAACAAGCTTCCTGGGACCGGTTTCGGATTCATAATCCTCATCAGCCAGGCTGTCTTGAATCCAGTGGCCAAGTGAGCAAGGGGCTCATGTCTGACCATACCCTGCCAACTTAGGGCGAACAAAGCGAAACAAAAGGGGATGATGGACGGAGCGTTTGAGCGAATCAAACACTCACCCCCAGTCAACTGATCTGGGTTTAATCCATCACCATTCTTTAGCTCACTCAGCCACCCCAGTTCAGACATGGCCATATGCAAATCAGTCTGACCCTGTGCCTCATGGGAACAGTCCAGCCTGAACTGCCAATCCATGTCTTCCCTGGACCGGAAACAAGCATCCTGGGACCAGGTCCGGATTCATAATCCTCATCAGCCAGGCTATCTTGAATCCAGTGGCCAAGTGAGCAAGGGACTCACGTCTGAGCATACCCTGCCAACTTAGGGGGAACAAAGCGAAACAAAAGGGGATGATGGACGGAGCGTTTGAGCAAATCAAACACTCACCCCCAGTCAACTGATCTGGGTTTAATCCATCACCATTTTTTAGCTCACTCAGCCACCCCAGTTCAGACATGGCCATATGCAAATCAGTCTGACCCTGTGCCTCATGGGAACAGTCCAGCCCGAACTTACAATCCATGTCTTCCCTGGACCGGAAACAAGCATCCTGGGACCAGTTCCGGATTCATAATCCTCATCAGCCAGGCTATCTTGAATCCAGTGGCCAAGTGAGCAAGGGACTCACGTCTGAGCATACCCTGCCAATTTAGGGCGAACAAAGCGAAACAAAAGGGGATGATGGACGGAACGTTTGAGCGAATCAAACACTCACCCCCAGTCAACTGATCTGGGTTTAATCCATCACCATTCTTTAGCTCACTCAGCCACCCCAGTTCAAACATGGCCATATGCAAATCAGTCTGACCCTGTGCCTCATGGGAACAGTCCAGCCTGAACTGCCAATCCATGTCTTCCCTGGACCGGAAACAAGCATCCTGGGACCGGTTTCGGATTAATAATCCTCATCAGCCAGGCTATCTTGAATCCAGTGGCCAAGTGAGCAAGGGACTCACATCTGAGCATACCCTGCCAATTTAGGGCGAACAAAGCAAAACATAAGGGGATGATGGACGGAGCGTTTGAGCGAATCAAACACTCACCCCCAGTCAACTGCTCTGGGTTTAATCCATCACCATTCTTTAGCTCACTCAGCCACCCCAGTTCAG
Organism: Lissotriton helveticus; assembly: GCF_964261635.1. Classification (NCBI taxonomy): domain Eukaryota; kingdom Metazoa; phylum Chordata; class Amphibia; order Caudata; family Salamandridae; genus Lissotriton; species Lissotriton helveticus. The sequence continues at coordinate 285,207,903 of NC_136060.1, forward strand.
ACATGGCCATATGCAAATCAGTCTGACCCTGTGCCTCATGGGAACAGTCCAGCCCGAACTGCCAATCCATGTCTTCCCTGGACCGGAAACAAGCATCCTGGGACCGGTTTTGGATTCATAATCCTCATCAGCCAGGCTATCTTGAATCCAGTGGCCAAGTGAGCAAGGGACTCACGTCTGAGCATACCCTGCCAACTTAGGGCGAACAAAGCGAAACAAAAGGGGATGATGGACGGAGCGTTTGAGCGAATCAAACACTCACCCCCAGTCAACTGATCTGGGTTTAATCCATCACCATTCTTTAGCTCACTCAGCCACCCCAGTTCAGACATAGCCATATGCAAATCAGTCTGACCCTGTGCCTCATGGGAACAGTCCAGCCCGAACTGCCATGCCATGTCTTCCCTGGACCAGAAACAAGCATCCTGGGACCGGTTTCGGATTCATAATCCTCATCAGCCAGGCTATCTTGAATCCAGTGGCCAAGTGAGCAAGGGACTCACATCTGAGCATACCCTGCCAACTTAGGGCAAACAAAGCGAAACAAAAGGGGATGATGGACAGAGCGTTTGAGCGAATCAAACACTGACCCCCAGTCAACTGATCTGGGTTTAATCCATCACCATTCTTTAGCTCACTCAGCCACCCCAGTTCAGACATGGCCTTATGCAAATCAGTCTGACCCTGTGCCTCATGGGAACAGTCCAGCTCGAACTGCCAAGCCATGTCTTCCCTGGACCGGAAACAAGCATCCTGGGACCAGTTTCGGATTCATAATCCTCATCAGCCAGGCTATCTTAAATCCAGTGGTCAAGTGAGCAAGGGACTCACGTCTGAGCATACCCTGCCAACTTAGGGCGAACAAAGCGAAACAAAAGGGGATGATGGACGGAGCGTTTGAGCAAATCAAACACTCACCCCCAGTCAACTGATCTGGGTTTAATCCATCCCCATTCTTTAGCTCACTCAGCCACCCCAGTTTCTATTTAGGTAAGGCTTTAAATTCAATAACTCCTATTCCAACAAAATGGTGTTCAGACATGCCTAAATTTTGAATCAAATAGTACATTTTAATGCTTTAGTTGTTCACTGAAACTCAGTGATGATGCTGAAGATGATAACTAGAGAGCTAACCAACAAATTGCTGCTGCTGTTAGAAGTTCATGTTGGACTCTGCATTTCACAATATTTTACTAAAATGGACGATATTTAAGAGCTTACTAAAACTGTGACTTCATTTTAGCATTCCAGAGCACTAGTTATAAGTTCTATGACCAAATAAACCCCTTATCGTTTTCATTCACTTCAATATCATCTGAAAGAAATTGTTAGAAATGGGGTGTCTCGTCAGAGTAATCACCCTGTACAAGCAAGACCCACCAATCTAGTTAGGGTACGCTAGATGCATACTAAAAGATAACCTGTGCTGACCCCTGGTAGCTTGAAAAGTCAAACTTATCTAAAGAGGCAATCTGTAAAGTATTTCTGCAACACACACACACAAAGTAACATTATGAAAATACCACAAAAATATCCACACAGGGTTAGAAAAAGAGACAATATGTTTATGAGTAAAACAAGACCAAAAATGAAAAAAATCTAATAAAAGAAAGTGGAGTCATGATTTTTTGAAAGATGAAATAACATGATAGTTCTTAAAGTCATGAAGTGCCACTGTGGACATCTGGTCACACTAGACCAGAGGTAAATTTAAAGTTCAGGCCGACTGCGATGGAGGACAGGTTGGCTAGAGGACTCATGCACGTCCCACTGAAAAAGTATCTTGGATACAAGAAGCGGCAACTTTGAAGTTGCGAAGTGAGGAGCAGAGGAGACGACGTATCGTCGACGATTCTGTGGAAGCAGGCGATCCATCAGTTCTGATTGCACAGTCAAAGAAGGCTTCGTCAATGAACCCCTTAATGTTGAAGGCGAGGCATCATCATCAAGCCTTGCAGTCCATCGTCGTCGAGCCTCACAGTCCGTCAAAGTGATGTTGTCAAGCGGATGCTACATCGGCGTCAAAAGGCAGTGCATCAGTTCCGATCAGCACAAGGTCATTGATGAGTTAGTTTTTATGGATTAGCGCAGCAGAAAATCACTATTCAAGGGCCCAGGACTGGATTGGCACCACTTGGAAGGGCAGGACTCACAGATGGCAGAGTCCAAGTGCTGTTGCAGGGATGAAGGAAGTCTTTGATGGCCCTGAATCTTCATAACAGGGGCCAAGTCAACAAACCCTTTGAGTCACTCAGAGTTCAAATGAGATGTGTCCAGTCCTTGTCCTCTGCAGTGCAGGGATTAGCAGGCAGCAGGGCAGCAAAGCAGAAAAATAGTCCCAAGCAGCTTTCAAGCCAAGTGGCAATCCTTGTAGTACAGCAATAATTATACACAGTTGTGCCTTTGAAACATGGGTGACTTCAATGAACGGTCTTTGAAGTGCACACAGGCCCATTCTTCCGAGTCCGGGCTCCACACTATCCATAGGAGGAAATCAGCCCTATGTGTGGACAACAGAACACTGCTTATTCAGTTGTGTTATCTCCCCCTCTCTTCCTGCCCAGGAAGAGCTATCATATAATGCAGAAGAGTTCTCTGTCACACTTACCCCTCCTGTGTTTGTGGCTATCTAGAGGGAATACAGCAAGTGCAGCTCTAACCCACCCCAGATGTGTATTGGAGAAAGGCTGCAGGCACACAGAGCAGTGAGAGCAGAAAAATGTCCACATCTAAAAGTGCCTCTAGCAATGTTAAATCCAACTTAAGCAGTAAAGAGTATTTATGATTACCATTCCAAAGGTATAAAACATGATGCAGGCACTCCTTTCTGATCAGAAAATACAGCTTAAAAAGTGTATTAAGGACATCCAAATGCCAACCTATGAGACGTGTATGCCTCTCAGTAGTGAAAAGCGTATTTTGGGTGTTATCTGTACACGCCTTACCCTTACTTACACAGCACCATGCTTTGTGAGCTACAGATGGCCTACCTTAGTGGTGACTTTTGTGTAATCAAAGAGGAGGATAAGACTTGACAAGTAGTTTCAAATGCCAAGTTGAAGTGACAGTAAACGGAACACAAAGGCCCTGCAAGCGCAGACCTGAGACAGGTTTGAAAGGCTAGGTGTGTGGGTGGCACAATCATTTCTGCAGGCCCACTAGTAGTATTTAGATTACAGGATCTGGGATAAGGTATACCACTTTACAAGGGACTAACAAGTAAACTAAATATGCCAATAGTATATACGCCAATGTTACCATGCTTAGGGGAGAATTAGATGCACTTGAACACTGGACAGTGGTAAAGAGCTCATATACCTAAGGCCAACAAAATGAATCAACAAAAAGAGGAGGTGAGCAGAAAAAAAGGTTTGAGGGAAGACCACCCTAACTATAACATGTCTAACAGAAATCCTTTCAGTTATACAGTTTTTGTTCCATGAAACTGGTGTTCAGGTGTGCCCCAATTATGTAATAAATAATGAATGTTCGCATTCTACTTTCTCATTATAATTTTGTCGTAAACCTGAAGTTGATCTCTAGGACGTTAACTGACAAAATACTGCTGGTGTGGGACGCATGACAATATGGTAGAATGTTTTAATGAAATGTATGAGCAAAATATATGTATGAGGAAGATATGTGAGAACTTGTAGAAAGTGTGCACTCATTTGAGCTTTCTAGAGCCTTAACTGTAGTTACTATAACATAAAATAAGAACCCTTTTATTTTGATCATTTCTAAGGGAAATGCTTTGGGGTTTATAAATTGTATTCCGTCAAGATGTCTTCGGGTGTGTTACACTTTTTTTTTATTAATATAGAATGTTAGCACTCTAGTTGTTCATTAGGTAACTGTGGAGAAACTGCAGTTGATTACTAGGTTTCATTGATTTCTCATTCATTTCAGTAAAACATTCTTACATGTAGAGTAAAAAATGCATGTTCAACACCAGCAGCAGTTTGTGAGTTAACCTCCCAACTACTAGGGCTTTCCCCCATTTAAATCTTCATATATTATTTTCCATAAAAGATACCCACGCCAAATGTTGTTCTTTTTTCCAACATACTGGGGATTACAAAGGTACCCAGGGTTTGTATATTCCCCTGACGGAAACTAAGAAAATTGCCTACAAATAGCTAGATTTGGGGTTTTGTTGCAAAAAAGTGCAGTGCAAGAAAGTGTATTTTTTTCCTAAAAATTGCATCAACAAAAGGTTTGCTGTGATAGGATCTCCATCTTCCCAGCACTCTGGAACAAGCGGAGTTGTTAAAAAAATCTTTATTTTTTACCAGTGTTTCTGCATTTTTCTAAACAGTAATCTGACTCTAATTAAGTGCTTTTATTGGAGCAAGTAGGGAAACGCTAGGAGGTAGGAAGGCACACCACCCTGTACTACCCAGGGGGTCTAGTTTTCAGGAATGTCCGGGTTTGATAGGTTTCACTAGGTGGTGGATGAGCCCAGGCCCAAATACCACAGCTACTCCTTTTGCTAATGACTCCACATTGTGCTTTGGGGCCTTTTGTGTTGTGCTAGACCACGCTACACAAGTGGGGTAGCATGTTCATCAGAGCAAGTGGGAAAATACTGGGTGGAAGATATTTTCTGGATCACTGCAGATTTTAGAAGTTTACATCACAGAAATACATGGAAAATGCTTGTGTCTAGATAAAGTCTAAGGTTTGCAGAGCATTTTCAGAATTGTCTGGATTTGGTAGGAATGCCCAGCTGGGGGCCAACACCCGCCGGAAAAGTGGAGACATTCAGCATTGGGATTTAGCTCCATTTTATTGGCCCATATGTCAAAACATCCCCCAAAAGATTTGAAATGTCCTCTCACTTGCATAAAGTTGAAGATGATTTTGTCCCCAGGGGAGCATGAAGATTGTTGAGGCCTTAGGGTTAAGGGTGGGCCAATGTCAGACTGGGCCAGAACGCACCTCATTCATTAAAAAAATTAAATACATTCTGGTATCCAGTGGGCTTGCAGCCCAGGATGTGTGGCAAATCTCCTCTCTGCCCACAGCGCGAGGTAGAAAGACTTATCAGCGTCTCTTGGGGTGGGACAATGGCCTAATGTCCGCACCCCTTAGCCTCATCCAAATGTACTTTCCCTGGAATCTAGTAACCTCTCCTGGGGGATTGTGGAGTAGATTGTGAGCAACTTCCCCAATCAAGAAAAACCTTTATTTGCCCCTGGGGTTGGGGTAAAGAAACTATTGCCCCTTCTGGGATGTAGGTATGACTCAATGCCAAGGTTGACTGCCCCATCCTTTTGTTTAGGCACCATGTTGAAATTACTGAAGTCCAGTGGGCTTCCTACCCCAGGGCAAACTGAAGGCAAACCCTGTCACAGAACTACAATTTTTCCCCCTTAGGGGAAGGGACATGGTTCAATGCCAGTGGGAGCTACCTGCACCCTTTCCTTTTGGTCAAATTTAAAATCCCTGATGCCTAGCAGACTTTCTGACGCAAGGGGGCCAGATGGGGATTGTTGGAAATGGGGGTCTCTAGTTGGCACAAGTAGGTACTTGTGACAAATACGGACCCTTGCCTCTAGTCAGGGTAAGGGGTACACTCCTAAAATAACACCTGCTCACCCCCTTGGTAGCTTGGCACGAGCAGACAGGCTTATCTCAGAGGCAGTGTGTGAAGCATTTCTGAACACATACAGTAATCCAGTGACAACACTACAGATGGACACCGCACAGATTTAATATAAAAAGTAAGTATTCTTTGTATAGACTTATCACAAGACCACAAACAACAACAATCCACAATACTGTACTTAAAATGGTAGAATTAGCTTAGTTCTCTTCAGATCTTAAAATGCGACACTTAATGTACCTTTAGATGTGACACGCAGGGCAACGAAAGTGTTGCAAGAAAGGTGATGCTTTAGTTCCTGGCATGCAAGGACGGTGATGCGTCAAAGATCGGGTGCAAAAAAACAAAGATGGAGCTTTCTCCTTGATGCGCCATGCTTCCCGGTGATGCGGCGGCGTCTGCTGCGACGTCGATCCTCTCCTCCGGCAATGCAAGATGCTTAACACGAGGCGAGCCCGGACAGACCCTGCAACGCGCCTCCCAGTGATGAAGCGGCGTCTGTTGCAACGTCGATCCTCTTTCCAGGCAATGCGAGTTGCTTCCACAACGATGCGAGCTGCGACAGGCCCTGCGACACTCTTCCCGGTGATGCAGCGGCGTCTGCTGCAACGTCGATCCTCTTCTCCGGCAATGAGCCGTGACAGGCCCTGTGACATGCTTCTCGGAGATGCGGCGGCGTCTGATGCGACTTCCATCCTCTACTCCTGCGACACGCTTCCCGGTGATGCGGCGGCGTCTGCTGCAACGTCGATCCTCTCCTCTGGCAAGGCGCTTCGTGTTGTGAAGTGGCAGCGGCAGTTCGGCGACACGCTTCTTGATCTTGGGTCGCGCTTCCAGCTCCTTGTGACACGCAAGTCCCCAAAAAGTCCAACACAACTGCAGGCACTTTGGGAGAACACTTGAGGAGCTAGTGGGTGAAGTCTGTTGTCCCTGAGACTTCAGCAGGAGGCCCTTGGAGATCCTTGCACAAGTTGATGAAAGTACACACAAAGTACCTCTCTCCTTTCTTTGGCAGGCAGGCAACCACTGCAGGCATATCCCCCAAGCAGCACTTCATCTTAGGGATAGTCTCTCCTCAGTTTCTTTAGGTTCCTCTCCTTTGCAAAGGTTTCTTCTTGTTTGTCCAAATGTGATCTAAATTCTTGGGATCAGTGTCCCAATACTTATACCCCAAAATCCTTTGTTGTCTGAGTGCAGAGGGGCCTTTGCCTAGTCCAAACCGGTTCTGGTCAGTCTTGGAGCACTCTGTTGACATAACTCCTTCTTTCTTTTCACAGTGCAGGGCAGAGATATCAGACGCACCACAGGAGGTCGAGCCAGCATTGTGGAGGGAAGGCACAGCCCTATTCAGATCCCAGGTGCAACTCCTCCCTCTCATCTAGGTGCAGATCTCTCTATTCACCACTGGGCTGACTCACCCTATCTCCTGGAATCAACCCCAGACCTGTCACTCAAACTCCAGACAAGGAATACACAACCTAGCAGAGGTAGGCTTGGATAGTTAGACAGGAAAATGCCTACTTTCTAAAAGTGGTATTTTCAAACACAGAATGTTAAAACCAACTTCACTAAAAGATGTATTTTTATCATTTTGAGATCAGGCATACTAAGCTCGAATTTCTACCATGTTCCCTGAGTCATCTAGGATTATAAAATGTAATAATCTAACTGCTCATTCTGGCCTATGGAGAACAGGTAGCCTTACAATAGTGAAAAACGAAAATGGGTGTAATTCACTATTACGATAAGCCACATACATCAGGGCTTGTCCTACCTTATACTTTCAATGCACCCTGCCCTTGGGCCTACAATAGGGGTGTCTGATATGAAGAAAAGGGAAGGTGGGTGCAGCTGCCTAGTCAGCATTGCAGTACCAGACTGCACACAGGCTCTGCAATGGGAGGCCTTAGACACTCTGTTACAGGCTGCTTCTGTGGGTGGCACAACCCGTGCTGCAAGCCCACTAGTAGCATTTGGTTTACATGCCCTGGGCACACTCAGTGCACTGTACTAGGGTTTGACAAGTAAACCAAATCAGCCAATCATGGAATCACTAATTCATACAGCAATTTACAATAAGGAGAGCATATGCACTTTAGCACTGATCAGCAGTGGTAAAGTGCCCAGAGTCATAAACCCAACAAAGACAGGTCAGACAAAATACAGAAGGAAGGCAAAAAGTTCAGGGATGACCCTGCAAAAGGGCCAAGTCCAACAGGGATATTCACCCCAGTCTTCCAAAAGGGGGAATAGAAGGGCTGTGTATCCCCCTATTAAGGTGGGGGCATGGACCTAGGCCAGAATGGACATCCCCACTCCTTTGTTTTTTTTATTTGCCCTGGTGTCTAGTGGAGGTTCTGTCCCTGGAGGGAAAATTGGGAGCAAAGTGACTTTTGTGCCCTTTTTGGACTTCACCTGGAGTCCAAACGACTGCCCGCATAACATCTCGAAAACTAAAAGAAACAAATACTTGATTCAGCTGGAGGTTTCATTTCGAGTTTGGGCATAACACAGTGATTGAACGAGAATCATTATTGGCATTTTTTCTGATGTGTTCTTTTTGGAGTGGAACCATTGTCCCGCACAAGGTGGCCCACTTCAACCATTGTTTTTTCTCACTTATCTGCCGTGTCTAGTGAGCGTTCTGCCTCACCATGGAGATAGATTAGGGGCAAGCCTCAATCTACCCCCTTGGGAGATAAATGTTGTGCTCCTTTGTGAAGGGACGATATGGCCATGCCCATGTGCTGGATCCTCCTCTTCATTTGTATCTACTAATCCCTGGTGGCTAGTGGGCTTTCTGCCACTCCGAGGAGGGAACAGATTGAGGGTAATCACTCCATATGCCCTGCAGGGAGGAAGACAGACTGAATTTTTTGTTGAGGGTGTGGGGACCACAGACCCTTGCAAAAAGGGCAGCTACACTTGTCAAAAAGCCTGGGTGTCTATGGGGGCAGGGGAAAGCAACCACATCTTATTGTGATCACCTAGTCCTTTACAGGGAAAGGGAGGTATTACTGGAAAGCTGTGTTTCTCAGCTTTCTAAAAGTACCTCCCTTGGTGCCAGCCTGCCAATGATGTGATTGTGTCACTTACGCAATTGTGTCATTGGCAGGAAAGCCACACCCCGCTGCACCAATGCTTAATAGTCTTCCACTCTGACCAAGGAGGATGTGATAAGGGGGGGCACTGGTGCAGCACACAACAGTTGGTGCTCCGCTGCTAGGCATGTGGACGAGACCGCCATGTACATAGTGCCCACCTGAGACTGCTATGAACGTGGAGGTCATAAACGAACATAGTGCTGAAGGTGTTAACTCCCCAGTGTGCTGTTGCAGCTTCCCACAGTGCTCTAATCCACAACTAGAGCATTAACATTTGCAATTGTAACAGAATTGTGGCACACCTAAAAACATTTTGATGTAGCGGGGCAGCAAAAATCAAATACATGACCTAAAAACAACAACAGAATAATGAACACAAATATCATAGGCTTCCTTTATTAGTGTTCCAAGAAAATGGCTTTTAAAAGTGGAATAAAATGCCTGAAACACACAGTGACTACACAAAATGGCCAGTGAAGAAGAAGGCATGTCAAACAATGACAAAATGGCCATAACAACACACACATACACTCACTGACTCCTCAAAATGGAGGTAGCTGCATGACCAGCAAAGTTTAAGGCATGGAGAAAATGTCCACTAGACGCACATAAAAACTGGCTACACAAAACAGCCACTCTCACCTGATCAGCAGAGAAAGAGGCATGGAGAAGAATGAAAAATGGTGCATTTGACAAACACATATACTGGCTACACAAAATATCCATCAATGAATGGCCAACAAAGGATAAATAGACAAAAAAGAACATGGTTGCCCTAGACCGCCTAGAGAACCCCACCCAAAAAATCTTGTAGCATTGCAGGAAAAGGATTTCGCAGATGTATACTATTTACCCAAAATGTGTCTGGGACCACACATCGGACAGCCCATTACCCGACACCAGCAAATCAGAAATGTCAGAAAGGAAAACTGAATAAAATACAAAAGTGTCCCAATCACAAGCAGTGCAAGATAACATCAATTATTCCTCCACACACTTTTAGAAGTTGTATAAATATGCAGTAAAGCATAATGTTAACCATATCACATAAACATAAAATAACAAAAAAAAGTGGGATAGCACATGGGGAAGAACGTAGCTGAACCAAAGGACCACATCTGACTTCATGGGCCTGGACTCTAGGCCACCAATAGGCACGTGAAGAGAAAAGAATAGCTTACATTTTCCATGTAATACAAGGCTATTCACAAGCTCTTAAAATGATTTAAAAACCTGTCCTCCCTCAAATAGCAAACTTTTTGAAAAGTACTGCATTGAACTTACACATTTGTTCCCAAAAACTAAATATTCTAAAGGTGGGATGCAGAGAAAGTGAGAGTGACAGTTTCCCTCCAAAATCTAAATCCAAAAGGAACTATGGCTGATCATTCTTCAGGATATGAGAAAATGTTGCTACTGTGTACATAGCTTCCCAGTCTAAATGGTGCTTACACCTTGTTAAAGGAAGGAAACCCATGCTTTGCACTTAAAAAATGATCCAAACGGTGTGTTCTAGTAAAAATTCAACTCAAAAATTTATTTTCTAGCTGATTTTCTGGTCGCTTTTATTAAAAGAACTGCAGCTCATGTTCAGAATTGTAGTTTCATGCTTCGAAAAATTACCAAATGGTCTACTAAGGTTAAAATTTCAGCCTGAAATGTTTGTTGAGTAGGTGCATTATAGAACTACCGCTTGCATTGGACATTTTCTGCTCGCAGTAGTGCCTATCGCATTGTTTCTGTGCTTCTCACATTATGATTGTTTTCCTGAATGGAATTTTGTGGAGAGGTTTGATGTAACTGCACAATTACACATGAATTTCACTATGCAAAATTACAACAATTATGCTAGCCTAGTTAAAACTTCTCATGGGCCTTCTTTTAAGCCTTGCATTACATTAGGAAATTCTACTTCATTTCTGTTTCTGTTTGGAGAATGGTTATGTTATTTTGAATTCTAAACAGTGTCATTAATGATAATTGCTCAAACATTTAGCAGGAGGCATCTCCTCCGCAATGGAGGAGGAGCATCGCACCTCCGCCACCCTCAAAGTTGAAAAATATAATGATAATAAAACAACTTTATTATTGTTTTATTTTTCAACTTCTCCCTGCAGCGTCCTGGGGGTGGGGCCATCGCAGGGCAGTCAGGAGAGGAAGAGGTGGGCATCAATGCTATCAGTGTGCATGTGGGTTTAGCCTGCCATTTCAGAACGGCCAAACCCACATGCGCACTGAGCTGTCTCCAACCAGCTGCATTGCTGAGTTGGAGAAAGAGCAGGCACGGCTCCCAGTCTGCCTGGGAGCGCAAAGTCCCGGTACCAAGGCCAATCCTGACGCTGCTATCTAACATGAAAGTAGTGTCAGGATTGGCTGCAGGGGAGGCTGGGAGCCTCTGCTGCAGTGAGAAGAGGACACGGAGAAGAGCTTCAGGAGGCAGGCTGGAAGGTAAATTATTTTTATTTTTATTTTTATTTTGACATGTTTGATTTTCTTTTCCCCTTCCTCCCTCCACCTCCCCCTCGACTGCTGTCCCCCCATCCCCCGCCCCGTCACTATGTCCGCATAGCAGCCGCTCCTGATACTAGCCGATGGAGTGGTACTAAGTTTTCTTCCAGTGTGTTTTTTTCATTAGCTGTGCTCTCTCTATGTAAGTATAACTTAAATGGCATAGTAGGGATGTAATTATTTGAAATAACACATGGTCGCTCTCCTAAAACAAGGGTGTGTGCTGGCGCCAACATTATTTAACATCTTTATGTCTGACCTTGCACAGCAGCTGGATGAAAGCAACTCTCATGCTCCAAGCATAGGTGGCTTTACTCTCTCTAATTTAATGTACGCTGACGACATTGTCCTAATCAGTAGAACACTGATAGGGCTACAACATCTAATCAGCACAACCTTTAATTATGCAACAGAGAACAGCCTAAGCATCAACCTCTCAAAGACCAAAACAATGAGGATTAATGCCAAAAGATCATCTGCAGGGTACTGCTGGCACATGGGAGGGTACACACTTGAAACAGCGGAGGAATACAAGTACCTCGGCGTAATTGTGGACAGGAAGGGCTCATTCCAACAGCAAAAGGAAGCAATTAAATGGAGGGGTATCAGCATAGCGATAGCACTAAGGGGCCTAAAAACTAAAGCAGTCGGCAGAAGCTTTACCCCCCTGCTTCAAGTACTTCAGGCAAAATTAACACCGGCCATAACGTATGGAAGCGAATGCCTTCGAGGGAAGGACGCTCAGCTATTGAACAGCACAATAGCGAAGGCGATCAGAATGATATTCAGTCTGCCCACCTACACCTCGCCGGCACAAATAAGGCTGGAATTTGGCCTAAGAAACCAAACGCTGGAGCGAATGGGCGCCTACGCCAAAAGATGGCACAAAATCCAGAGAGGAGAAGCTGCTAGTCTCAATCTCTACCTATGGAAAGAGATAGAAAGAAAGAGCAACAGCGCGGCCGCAAAATATTTAAACCAATCAATAAACACCTTTTGCCTACAAGAAGCCTGGAAGTGCAGCGGGTCCCATAACATCTTTAAACAGTTAGTTAATAAATCAGTTAGAGCTATCTCATTTACAGAGGACAAAGCAAGCCTAGCCAACCGCGCACATGACTGGATGGTCATTAAAAGCTACACAAGCAGCCTCAGCCAAAGCTACCTAGGGGTCGGGTTCACTAGGAGCATAAAGGAGAAGTTCTTACATCTACGGCTGGGCCTACTTCCATCACAAAAACACCTTCCTCCATGGAAAAGGCCCCAAGCAACAATCAACTGCCGAATATGCGGGAACGCAAAAGAAGACATTTAACATCTAATTTGCACCTGCAAAGGCCTGGCCACAGAGCGCAGATTACATTTAAAAGTGCCCTTTAACAAGCTGGGCATAAGAACATGCCGGCAAGCGGCCATGGCTTGCTTTGATGGAAAACATATTCAATTAGCATGCCATGTCGTAAAATTTTTGGAGAAAGCAGAAAACAAACAAGATAGCCAGACGGCAGACATCAGCTGAAGTAAAAACCAAGAAACAAATTAAAGGGGCACTGAACAGTGAGTCAAGCCGCACATTACAACGAGGTTTAAAACCCAGGCGCAATGCCTTTTACACAGCCACCGCAGGAATATAAGGGACCAATGCCACCGTAAGGGTTACTCAGTGTGAAAGTAGCATACATGTTTGCAGCAACGACTTTCTACCGCATGAAACTATTGCCATTGTGTATTCGTTTTTTCCAAGGTGTAAGACTTTTTCTTTTAAGCAACACAAGGGACTTACGGATTTTAACCCATGTTTAGTGGAAAATTTGTATCAATTTCTTTAGTAATAACTATTAACAACATGAACCTATAGTCATTTTATACTTTTTATAATAATTCTATTTTACTAATGTATTAATACTTGCAATGGTTTTAATTAACTGAGCAAATAAAGATTACTTATTTACATGATCGCTCTAAAAAATAAGCCGCATTTCGAATCTCTTGCCTATAGAAAGAACTACTTGATGCCCTATCACGATAGCTTACTGAGAACACAAATGGTACAACTAACAATCAAATGCCATGGATTTGATGGACGACCTTCCAAGAAATGTGGAGTCAAGAAAACACATGAATGCCTATGGCTAAAGGGCCTGACTTAAAGCCCAATCTGGGAAGCCTCTTCGTTACTGTACTTTTGTGTACAATAGACAGAATCAGGTAAACAGAGTTAAGCAGTCGGCAGCTAGACCTAAAGAAAAAAAACAATGTTCATTTGGAACAGACAGCATGATCACCTTGTGATACTGAGCACTCTGTACAGCGAAATATGTTGAGTGTACGGTTGTTTTTAAATAATTGTCTTTTATTTGCTTGTTATAAGTACGAGAAATGTTGTAGTGCAGTAGTCGAGTACCCAGAAATAATGGTCTAAAGTAAGAAACCTTCGTATTTATAAGTAAATGAAAACTCATAAACCAGAAAAAAACTCTTAGCCAAATGTGCTTTGGTCTTATCATGTTTATTTGAAAAAGAACATCTCATCATAATTCAGCGCTTACCACTAATATATTCTTAGCATAATCTTTTCTAATTGTAAGGTATAATAACTATTTACTACAAGCCCTTTTCATCTTCCTCCTACTGCTTGAATGTAAACAATGAATGTACCCTGAAAATCAAGGCGTGTGAACGGCATGCCTGAAAAAACACGAGAGAAGTATTGTTGTAAGTATCATTTTTAGATTTAGCTTCTGCGCAGCAGAAGTGTTCAGTGAAATATATATGCATTTTCAGGCCCACTCTCTACCTTTCGCAGACTTTTGTCCATATTTTATTTAGCTAAACATATCTAGTCGTCTTTAAATGTGAGCTGCACCTTTTTCTAAAAATGACTTTGAGAGTTCAGACCGATGAAGTAAAGGGGAAGAAGTTAATTGTGAAATCATTTTACAAACAGCAAAGATTTACATAGCACTCGAGGGAAAAGATTCATGTTTCCCTTGGGCATAGGTAGCGTGGCAACCGGTTTTGCAAGACAGGGAATTAGTTTATCACAAGTTGTAATTTAAAACAAAAAACAGACCCAAATGTGATGCGCAAGGAATAAAGATTGCGAGACACAGATGGATTGCTGCCGTTGATAGAGATCATGTGCTTTTTTCCAATTCCTGCCCGTCTGTAGGCACCCATAATGGCGCTGCAAACATTCCAAATAGCATAGATTTATCTATCCAACAGTAAAAATGACAATTAAAGAGCAGAGTCCATTAAGAGCCCTTTGTGCCTCAGCAGCCTAACCCTTAATATGATAACCCATTAGAGCGAGGAGTGGATTTCATGCCCAGAATCAATATGGTGGGAGCATGAGGCTTGCTACAGAGACCATGTACACCCTACCAATTTAGATATGAGCATATGTTTTGCATTTTGGCAGCATTAATTAGAATTTTACTGTAATTAATATGTTAGTTTGTGTAATAAGCTTTGTAAACCAGCCACTGTATGGGCACCGAAAACTGCATCGTCTGTACAGTGAAGTACCAAAATATTGTGGAAACAATATTGTGATACACAAATATAGTGTCAAAGGAAAATTATCGTAGGACAGACTTTAGAAGGTGAGAATATCGTTTTTAGGTTTATATTATGTGTTAAAATATAATGTACATAATATCATTTATTTAATATAATTTATAAACTTTTGCTCATGTTGGAGTGGGAATAGTAAATGTAACCCTTTTAAAGTCCAACACTTTTCCTATTTTTTTGTTCATATTGGACTGAGAATAGTGAAACGAATCCCTCAGAAGTCACATTCACATTCAAAAACTTTATTCGATTCATAAAATGGATCATAAAAGTACTGAACATACAATATTTCATACACCATTACAAAAAAGTTTTGTTTAAATACACATTTTTTCTAAATTTAAAAAGGCATAATAATAAAAACAGATATATAATACATGATTTTCACCAGGATATTATGTACAATGTGATGCTAACCATAGACCTTCCTGATCTTTAGTGAAACTCTGATAAAATTTAGCATGGCACAGCAGATTTCTACGGAGGATAAAGCTGACAAATAATCGTACCCTTCCTTGTAAGTGCAGGGTTGCCTCCCTTTCAAGATTGGTTTAAGAAACCGAAGTCTTGGATCTTGGTATAAGGAACAAAAAAGGACCACATGTATAGTGCTTTGACTATCCCTGTTGTTACATGGACATGGGGGCAGCCTCTCACACCAACCCCCTTGTTTCGGGAAGGCAAGCAAAAAATGCAAGAGGTCCAGTCTGAACCTTGTTAGTAGGAATCGCCATTGCACATTAAGGGTGAATGTTAGGTAAAACTGAGGTTGGGGCTTACGAGCATGAACATTAACATTGTCCGTGGGTAGTGGATTCAGTGATTTCCAATACATTGCCTTTATGTCCACCTTAGGGTTTCCCTCTATTTTTTCGGGGTTGTCATAATAGGAACCTAATCCAATTTTATTAAACATGTTACAAACATAAGACAACCAGAGGATCTGTTTTGAGTTTTCTAGAGCCATGCAATCAATGATAATATCTTTGGTAAGTTGCAGGTTTTCTGATTTCCATATTTTGCCCCATAACAATAAAGGGGCCAGTCGACTCGTATCTGAAACACTGACCATTCCAATTTCCTTGTGGCAGAAGATGTTTGAGCAGCTTTTGGGAACTGACCAAACCCTTTTTATGAAATTATTTTCCACCACCTGTATCACAGATGGTGTTTCAGTTCCCCACACCCCTGCCCCATAGGTGGCCACCGATATACATTTTGATGTATAGAGGGTTTTAAGGTGCGTAACATGTTTTTGCCCCAGTTTGCTACAGAAGCGAAAAATACCCTCTATAGCCCGAGTCGCACTCTGGGCTCGAACCTTCATAACTGGTATCCAACTTAATTTGCTATTAAACAAATTACCAAGGTAGTTAAAGTTTTCCACTTTTCCAATTATGCGATTATTGACCAAAAACTTCCTAATGTTTGACCCTTTAGGGCCACAAGACATTACAAATGATTTATCAAAATTCACTTTTAAGTCAAGATCAAGCATGAAAGTATTAAAAGCATCTAGACATACTTGCATGCTGTTTCCAGTTAATGTCATTAGGACAGTATCGTCTGCATAAGAAAGCATGGGAATACTTTTACCTTTAATTTTTGGAAAGTCACAACCCTGGTTTAGTAGGAACTTTTCTAGCCCATTTGTATAAACCAGAAAAAGAAAAGGTGCCAAAATGCATCCTTGACGCACACCTTCAGTGGAGGCAATTGGTTTTGTCATCTCACCCCCAGGGCCAAATCTAACTGATACAGTTGTTACTGCATGTAACCGACGAAGCAATGTGACCAAAGGTTCCTCAAAACCCATGTCGTCCATCATTCGCCACAACCTATGTCTACAAACTGTGTCGAATGCACTTGTCAAATCCATGAAGGCAAGATGTAAAGAGGATTTTTTTGCCTTCGTGTATTTGCCCAGAATTAGCGCCAGGTTGAGACACTGCTCATTAGTCCCCATTCCACGCCTAAAACCATATTGGGTGTGTTCTGTTCCAAGAAGACGCTGGAACAAACTTAAGCTAGATGAGTTCTTTCATCTCTTATCAGCTGACCCGCTTGACGTCTCAGGCCCTCCGGATCAGTTGTACGACAGGTTCACCGATTGGGTCTCCAGGGCCTTGGACACCCTCATCCCCTTGGTGACCCGTAAAACTGGTCCTGGCAAGGCCAGCCCCTGGTACGATGACTCTCTACGAGCCCTGAAGGTGTCTTGCAGGCGCGCAGAGCGGGCATGGCGCAAAGCCTACTCCAGCTCTAAGAAAGTCTTATATCAGGCTACAGTGAAGGTGTACCATCGGGTGGTGTGTAGAACCCGTGCCGCTTTTTATGCGACACAATTCAGGAATAGTTCGAACCCTGCAAAGGCTATCTTTAAGGTATTGAAAGACCTCACTGCCAAAAAAGTTATAACATCACACCAGAGCTCTCTGGAGCACTGTGAAAAGTTGGCAGAGTTTTTTCTGGAGAAGGTGAATGCTATTTATCGAGCCTTCCCCGTGGTCGTTCCCTCAGTGATGACATCATCTAAGCCTCCACCATCTGAGGGGCTGTGTTCTCTACCTTTGTTAAATCTAGATAGCCTAGGCATTTTGGCTCGCAAAGTGAAATCTGGGTCCCCTGAGGATCCACTTTGCCCTGAGGTGTTCAAGGACCTGGCGGCACATGACATCTCTCCGCTTTGTTCCTTGGTCAATGCGTCTCTGACATCTGGCGTTGTTCCACTTAAGTGGAAGCGAGCCATGGTACGTCCGATCCTGAAGAAACCTAGCCTGGATGGAAGCAAGCCGGAGAGCTATCGGCCTATTTCACTCTTGCCGTGGCCGGCTAAGGTGATGGAGGCACACGTAAATGCCGCTCTCTCGGAACATCTCCGTCGAGCTGATATACTCGACGCTACGCAGAATGGGTTTAGGGCAGGTCACAGCACGGAGACGGCTCTGCTTTATATGGTGGAGCACCTCCGCTCCGTGCTTGACGCGGGACAAACGGCAGCGCTGGTGCTATTAGATCTAAGCGCTGCCTTTGACACCGTCTCGCACCCTATCCTTCTGCAGCGTTTAGAGGATGCTGGTGTCTCCGGCATTGCGCTCGACTGGTTCCGGTCGTTCTTATCAAACCGGGCCTTTAGCGTGACCGTCCCACCCTTTCAGTCAAAATTCCACCCGTTGAACCTGGGCGTCCCCCAAGGCTCCTCGCTGAGTCCTACGCTGTTCAATCTGTACGTAAGGCCGCTAGCTGAGGTTGTCAAACTATGGGGTATGACCATGGTGTCATATGCCGATGACACCCAGCTAGCGGTCACGATCAGCGGGGATGCGGAGGTCGACGCTCCTAGGTTTCAACAAGGACTGAGGGCGGTCGCTAGATGGATGACGCTTAATTGTCTCCAGCTAAACGCTAGTAAGACAGAGGTGATGGTATTTGGTAGGCGACCGGAACTGTGGGGAGAGAGATGGTGGCCGGAGGAGCTGGGTTCCGCTCCCATCCCAGTCACCGAGCTTAAAAACCTCGGGGTCTGGCTGGACCCTTCCCTTACGTTTGCATGCCACACTAAACGCACGGCTGCTTGCTGCTTCGGCATCTTGCGTGGGCTTCGTCCTGTGCTAAAGTTCTTCGATGCCCCCACCCGGCAACTCATGATCCAAGCGACCGTCATCTCCAGATTGGATTATGCTAGTTCTTTGTTGGCCGGTCTGAATGTAGCTGAGATAGGGCGCCTGCAGCGGATCCAGAATGCAGCAGCAAGAGCGGTGGTGGGCCTTCCAAGATTCTGCCCCACCTCCAGCACCATTCGAGCACTGCACTGGCTCCCGGTGGCGCAGCGGATTCAGTTTAAGGTACTCTGCGTCGCCCATAAGATCTTGAAGGGGTCCCCGGCAATGATCCTTACGACCCTCATGGCCAACTATATTCCGGCACGACCCTTAAGATCGTCAGATCTCGAATTGGCCGTGGTACCGCGCTTTAAGCGAAGCAGGGCCGGTGGGCGCTCATTTCGAGTGCGGGCCGCCGCTCTGTGGAACTCCTTACCCCCGGCAATTCGCGCTATGAGCGATTTGCTCTCTTTTCGTCGTGCCTTGAAAACATTTTTATTCCCTTAGTTAGTGTGTTCTGTGCTGTTTTATTTAGTTGTGTTGTGTAGCTGCCTTGTCGGGCGCCAAGACGCTCCTTAGCTGGAGCATTTGTGCGCCTAATAAAAACCACATAACATAACATAACTATAAATCCTGTAGAATCTGCCCAGCTTTCTAATCTCGCAAGGATTACCCTACCCAGAATCTTGCATGACGCATCTATTAAAGAAATCGGGCGATAGCAACGTGGGTCGCCCCTATCACCCTTCTTAAAAATCGGCACTACAATTGCCTCCTCCCATGTACCTGGGATGCGCCCGACCACAACAGCCTTAAAAACATTCAGTAATATGGGTGCCCACAAACTAACATTAGATTTAAAAAGGTCCAGAGGGACAGCATCTGGGCCCGGGGCTTTTAGTGATAATCCCTTCCCTAAGGCTTCCTCAATCTCTATCAGTGTAAGTGAAGAGCTGAGGGTCAAAGCCGAGGGAGGTGCCACCCATTCCTCTGTCCTTTCCATACTTGCCATTTTTGGAATAGAATTGGGATTAAAAATCTTGGTAAAGTGTTGAACCCATTGTTCAGCGGTGACCTGCATAACTATAGACTCTTTATTATCGCTCTTGAAAAGAGGGCGATTTAAAACCTCTCAAAAGAGTCTGCTATCTTTTAATTCTGCTGCCTTTTCAAGGTCTTCCCAGGCAATGTTTTTTAAATCCTGCTTTCTTTTTACAATTGCCTCCCTATAAGCCTTTCTGCTAGTTCTTACAAGCTCTTTGTTTCTTGGTTTTTGACGCAGGGCTAGTTTTAGCGATCGGTGTGTGACAGAACACACGGAATCAAACCATCTATGCGCCCTGTGACCACCCTTCCCCTTGGGTTTCCTAAGGTGCTTTGCTGCATGGCCACACAGTTTCTCAAAACTGTCGATAACCACATGGGGGTCAGATACAGGAACTAAACAGGATTCTATTTCCATTTTACAATTAACAACAATATCTTCCTCCAGTTTTGTTGCGTTTACCTTCCCCCATTTCATGGTAACGCCTTGATTCTTGCTGTACTTAATTGATTGTTCCCAGATCTTTGGTGATTCTTGTGCTGGCACGCACAATGACAATATTAGGGGGTTATGGTCACTTGCAGGATTAGCCACCACCTCCAATTTCTCAACATATTTGAGGAAGCTGCTGGATACCAGGACAAAATCAATTGTACTCATCTCCCCCCTTGTACCCTGAAAAGTTGGTATATGCGGTGTGTCGGGGGCAGACCCAGGATCTACCACACACAAGTCATTCATGATGATAATATTATTCAGAGCATCCCCCTGAGGTGTGTGTTTGAAGTGGGTCAGGGGCTGCGCATTTACGTCCTCCAGACCACACACGTTCGAGCCTCCAAAACTGCACAACGTGCAGTTGAAATCGCCAACCCAGATGACAGACGATAGAGGATGTCTGCTACGTACTTTACCCACCGCCTCCTCCAAACTTTGGATTATCGATATATTATATCCATTGAAGATGTTATAATACCAATTGATTAACAACACAGGTTCTGGGAAAAGATGTTCTAATAACAGCAGTTGATACCAATTTGTGTCCATCAGTTTTGAAGTTTTCAACTTCTGTAATTTTATAGACAATGCTGTCGTTATACCACCCTTTGCCCTCCCAGAATTTGAGGGAGCGGCCAAGACAGTAAATGATTGAAAACCCTCAATGTCACAGGTATTCCTAGTCCAAGTCTCTTGTAAGCACAGGATTCCATGGGCTCCCACAAAGTCCAGCCATGCCTCATCTTCCAATCTGGCTGTTAGACCGGCAATGTTCCAAGACATTAGGGATATTAAAGACGATCCCTGTATCCCGTGGTTGTCTCCCAAAACATCTCCAGTACCTGAAGGATCTTGTTCCGCTAGTAATATATGTTTCTCGCAACACAAAGGGATATTTCCCCCAGAAGTGGCGATATTCTCTTCATTCGGGGGGCCAATGCTCACGATATCGCGATCAACATTCACCAACACTAAGTCATCATTGAAAGGTATCCCTAAATCTTCCCTTTTTCCTGAAGCTAGGACGATAGACGCATTGCCCTCAAACCCAGTTGGTGGTCAGTCTACCCCGTCCAAACCCATTAATGGATCAAAACGATTCATCAATGGGATATTATTGTTAATTGAGGTCCATCCTGGGTATTCTGCACCCTGAAACCTTGGTCTTCGTGGCTTGAACGGGACTTGAGTAAAAGGACCCATACTTGGAGGTCCCATAAAGGGGCCATTTATCTCTTGCCAAGGGGCATAATGGTTTTGGGGGCCTTGATTCATGTTCAAATTATTTGCCCAGCCTGCGTGATTTTTACCATTTGTTCTTCGGCCGTAGTGGTTAAGGTTTGGGGCAGTATGATAGAGTCTGGGATAAAAATATTCCAGACCCACACACTGGATATCCCCCATCCTACCAAACCTCGCTTTACTACAGATTATATCTTTTACCCAGATGTCTCTAAAGTTAATCAGAATGCAATCTCCCTCCAGATCTTTTTTGCTTGGACCAACCCAGGGAACCCTCCGCACACTTAGTATTCTTGTGGCAGTACTTTCGGTTAGGGGCCTGTTATTATTTAACCAAAATTTTGTTTTATTTAAAAGGTCCTCCATTTTCTCATATTTGTTCTCTGCGATTAATGGAACACCTATCAAAATTGCCATAAACGGGGCAGACTCAAGGGGTATATTTACATAGATCTGTTTACCCTGTAGGGGAGTTTTGCTAGGGACTAGGGGTTTACAAACTGGAGTTTCTTTCCCTTCAGTATTTGACAAGGTTGGCGCAGCTGTGTTTGTTGGTGTAGCCACCACCATAGAGTTATTTGGGTTGTATCCTGCGGTAGTCACCGGCTTAGTTTTAGACAAGATAGTTGGTGCTATACAGGGGATAACACCACTAGAATTTACGGGCGCTGCAGTTTTAAATTGCTGTGCTTGTGTCTGATTATTCTTAGGACACTGTTTAGGTAAACTCGTATTACTAGTCTTATTACCCCCAGCAGCAACAGGTTGTTTGCTATTCCCCACAATACTCTCCAATAAGGCGGTGTTTTTAGATGTTAAAAACTCCAATTGGTCTTGTTTTAGATTAACAATTTGGGTTTTTTCCATCAAAGGGTTCAGCAGGCTTTTTATCAACTTCTCAAGGCTGGCCATAAGGTCCTTATCTTGACTATGGGTTGGTTTTTTATTTAAGTTTGAAATACTATTTTCCATGTCCAAGAGCTGGGATCCTATCTGTGAGAGTCTCTCCTCAAAGGGATTTAGGAGCTTTTTAAGCGTTTCCCATACTACAGTCAGAAAATCTACGTCTTTCCCTTTTATGACGCAGTATGGCACCCCATTAGTTTCATTCTCGATAACGAGATTCTTATTTTCATGAGTTACCACCAGCAAATCTGTATCGATCTCTGGTGCTAAATCAGGTGGCTGTGTGTTCATTGGGGGCAATTGTTGGGGTAGCGGAAATAGAGCCTTCGTAGGTAACTGCGCCTTTGCAATCTTTGCCTTTTTTTTGCGTATGCTGTCAAGTGATTACGCTTCCTTTTATTTTGTGGCCCTCGTGGTTTAAAACAAGAATTTCCCGTGCCCAGTTCCATGGGTTTAGGGCTTAGTGCCATTTCCAGGGGACCACCCTCACCTTCCTTCTCTTCCCCGTCTATCCCGACCATGGAAGAAGTTAGGGAATTAGTGGATAATACTAATGTTGGTGAGCCCCCCTGTGATGTAGATGTAAATGTGGTCGGTGCTAATGGCTGATGAATATCTGCCTTAGTTTCAATCACAATGAGAGGTGCTCCAGTGAGACGGTCAGGAGTTTTGGCGAAGGCTATTGACCCCAATGAAGATTTTTTGGCTGCTACTAACTCCTGTGATAATCTCCTTGCGGCATCTAATTCAATAGAAACTCGGTGCTGCATTTTGGCAATCTCTGTATCAATGGCTGTGTGGGTCCTGGTGATAAAATCATCTAGGGTGCCATTTTTTAGTCTGGACTTGGCTGCCCTCTCTTTATACTCACGGGATGACATAATGGATAAAGCAAGTGAACCGAAAGGTTAAGGCCAGGGAGAGTGGCCCAGTCCAGTCTCTCCCAGCCTCTAACGGCCTCAAACGGCCCGCTCTTAGCCCGGTCTTCGCCCCGAGCTGCGTCCCGCGCTTCGGGAGTGCTGTACCTAGATATAGGGACCGTGATGGGCGGTGGGCGGGCCAACGGGGGAAGCGGACCGGAAGGTCTCTCAGGGTCACGCAGGGACTCCTGGGCAATGGAGTCCCTGCTCACGCTCGCAGCCCCGCTGTGCCTCTCACCCAAGCCCGAGTCCTCAGCAGCGCCAGGTACCAGAGTCCAGCCCCCAGCAAGGAAGGCGAAGCGGCACCCGCGGAGCGGGTGCGGCAAGCTTCAGGCAGCAGGCAGTACCGAAATCCCAAACACACGCCAGGTACAGGCGCGAATCAAAATTAATGGCGTCCCAGGGAAAAGTCCGAAGCAGGAGATAAAATACCCTCCTGTGGGCGGTGGGCGGGCCAACGGGGAGAGCGGACCGGAAGGTCTCTCAGGGTCACGCAGGGACTCCTGGGCAATGGAGTCCCTGCTCACGCTCGCAGCCCCGCTGTGCCTCTCACCCAAGCCCGAGTCCTCAGCAGCGCCAGGTACCAGAGTCCAGCCCCCAGCAAGGAAGGCGAAGCGGCACCCGCGGAGCGGGTGCGGCAAGCTTCAGGCAGCAGGCAGTACCGAAATCCCAAACACACGCCAGGTACAGGCGCGAATCAAAATTAATGGCGTCCCAGGGAAAAGTCCGAAGCAGGAGATAAAATACCCTCCTGTGGGCGGTGGGCGGGCCAACGGGGAGAGCGGACCGGAAGGTCTCTCAGGGTCACGCAGGGACTCCTGGGCAATGGAGTCCCTGCTCACGCTCGCAGCCCCGCTGTGCCTCTCACCCAAGCCCGAGTCCTCAGCAGCGCCAGGTACCAGAGTCCAGCCCCCAGCAAGGAAGGCGAAGCGGCACCCGCGGAGCGGGTGCGGCAAGCTTCAGGCAGCAGGCAGTACCGAAATCCCAAACACACGCCAGGTACAGGCGCAAATCAAAATTAATGGCGTCCCCTCAGAAGTCCAAAACCTTCGCTACTTCTGCTTAATTGGAGTGAAAATAGTTAACTTGACTCCTCCAAAGTCTAATCCTCCCCCTACTGCCGCTCGTTTTGGCCTAGGAATAGTAAATCTAGCCCGTCCAATACAGAACACTTTTCCTATTGTTATTTGGGTTGGAGTGGTTATAGTAAATATAACCCCACAAAAGTCCAAGTCTTCCCCTATTATTGTTAATGTTGCAGTGGGAATAGTAAATCTAACCTCTCCAAAGTGCAACACTTTCCTTGCTTTTGTTATATTGGAGTGGAAGTAGTAAATTTGACCTCTTTAAAGTCTAACACATCACCTTGTGTTGCTTAGATTGGAGAGGGGATGGCAAATCTAACTTCTCCAGAGTCCAACACTTTCCCTGCTGTTGCTTACATAGTAGTTTGAATAGTAATGTTGACCTCTCCATTGTCCAACACTTTCTTTACTGCTGCCCAGATTGTAATAGAAATAGTTAAATAAACCCCTCCACTTTCCTAGTGTTTGCTTACATTGGAGTGGCAATAATACATGCAAACCCTCCAAAGTTTGATACTTTCCCTACTTTGTTTTAGATTAGAGTGGGAATAACAAATCTCCAAATTCCAACACTTTTCCTACTGTTGCTTTATTATTAATGTTATTTGTGATATTATTTTATATATGTTTTTGTTATATATATGTTTGTTACATTTTTATTTGTATTATAGTAACAGGTTGAATATGATTTATTTTTCAAATCATTTACATATTGTCTTACGTTTTGAAATTATGTGTGTATATAGTATTTTTATTTTACAATCATTGTTTTAAATATTTCCTAAATGTATTTCTAATTATATTATTTTAGATGTTATTATTAAAGAAAAGAAATACAATGCTATGTCAGGGGTGGGCAATTTATATCGCCTGACTACACATTTAATCGCAGAAAATGGACAAAGCTGTGGCACTTTAGTGCACTCCAGCAATCAGACTGCTTTTGTTGTGAGACCTGTCACGCTGCTCCTTCGTGTCAGGAGGTAGTGGCCCAGAAGTGAGCCTTTATTGCCTGATCTAATAGCCCAACTCCCTGGTCCTTTAATTAATCCCCTTAGGCACCTACCCTCAGTTTATTTTCTCCCTCTGTGGAACATTAAATGAACTAGACCGTGGCTGTTTACAATTATTTACAGAACTGAAGTGTCTGTAATGTGTGTTTGTGATGGGAACCGCTGGAACTCAGAAAGCTTTATCACCAAAACTCTTTTGCAAGCAACCAAATGTGTGTCTTCTTCAGGAAGCTGATAATACCATTCTGCAAACTGGAGAGCCAAAAGCCAGCAGGAAGTTGAGGTCTTTAAAGAAGCAGAGTTTGGATCAAGTTAATACTCAGTTCGGACAGCAGAATAAGAATATACTGTAAGTGTGCATCAACCCCCCCCCCCCACTTTAAAATGTAGCCTTTTCTGCTCTGTTCTGATTATGCAGCTGTTTAAAGTGGTGTAAGCTGCCATTTGGCAACCTACCTGTGAAAAAGAGGCTGTGCAGGAAGAGGTGCTGGGTTCCGCAAGAGTTAACATTTTTACCTTTCAGAGATCAAATATACCTAAGCTCAACCCTCTGAGGAATGATGTGGACTACCACTCATCCCAGCACTCTGTCACATAGCATTCAGAAATGTGAAAAGTCCTTTCTTTGGCTATAGCAATTATCTATGGCTTTCATTTCTAACAGGGCATTTAAATAGATGCATAGCCATTGACGGGTGAAAGTGCATTGGTCTCCAGGTCAGTATTTCCCCAAATTACATTGAAACACAGCTAATGCAAAGCTAGGCGCCTGCCTTTGGTGCCCTCGGTTGTACCTAGAAATATCTTTGTTCCTGCTCTCTGGTCTGTGAATGTCACAAGGCTATCAGTGCTGTGCAGCACTGTTGGATCTTCATGCCACAGAGGGCATCTTGTCTGGTTCTGCTTTAGGCTCCACTCTATGGCAAGAGATCAGCAACCAATTAATATCCCTCAGATTAAAGGAAGTACATTATAATATCAGCGCTGGAAATGTAGTTAAAAGAGCAAAGACTCCAATTATGGCAATCATCTCCAACTACTCTGAGCTAGGCAGGCCTGACAATTTGTAAATACAAAAAAAAATCAGGGGAGGGAGAGGATATACTGGGTTAGTCCTCCAAAACGGGTTTCAAAATACCATAAGGGAAATCCAGCAGTACCGAGGAAAGAAACCCTGAACTGGACCCTGAACTGGAGAAAAAAGAAAGTTTTCTTGTAAAGCCCTCACCCACCAAGGTTAACCCTTGGTGGCATGCATCATCATTGGGTTGATCCAGTTCCACTGTGGAGCGGGGTGCGCTGCGACCTCCTGAATACGTGGGCGCACTCTCAAGACTATGTAATGATAAAGTAGATGGTGCAAAAATTAGGAGTGGAGGTGGTTCAGGTTGTGTGTCTTAAAAAAGATCTGCCTAGTAGATTTATCCTGTTTTCTCCGACCTCTAGCCAGTATGATTAAAAATGGGATTTTTTAAGGAAAATAGGGTGTCGTGTACCTGGTTTCCTAAAAGGGTCAACATGTTTCAAGCCGTACTCCTGTTGGCTTTTCATTAGAACCGTATGGCAGCAATTATTACAACGATAGTTCCTTGGTACCATTCCTGCTGCATCACAATACACTGATTGCATGCAACTGAAAGGTGTATAAACTTGTACCAACTAATTGGCGCGCCTTATCTTTTGTTTTATTTATATCATTTTGTCATTGCCCCATGGTTCCTCCGGGGGAGAGTGAAGTATTTAGTCACACTCACATCAAGGCTGCAGCTCTGCAAATATACCTATTGGTGTTGCCCGCCGGGGACCACATCTTGATACAGAGCTGCTGAAGACAACTTTCTTTTTCCTCAGTTGAGGGTTAGTTTCCTCAGTACAGCTGAGTTTCTGTTATGATGAGATTTTGTAAAACATTGCTATTATAAAGATCAGAGTGCTTTGAGTAGCCCAGCTAACCAGGGTGCCCAACATAGGTCAAGAAGGGCCAAATTCATATTTTTATGATCATCACATAAAATAAATGCACATGCCAGTAATCTTATTGGGTCTCATTTGGGTAGCTGGAGGTTATCCTGTAATTCTGCCATGGATCATTACCTGCCTTCATAGGCATTCCTGCCATATCTCCCTTGGCACAATTATCCTACTGAAAGCTCCTTAGATGTCAGTTACCTTATAATATGTTTGCAGAATGGCCCCTACTTAGACTGGAAAATGTGTGGCTTCTTTTTCCTCCTTTTGGTAATTCCTTGATTTCATGGCAGGCTTCTGCCTCTCCTCTAGTTATTCCCAAATTAGGAACATATTATGCAGACATTTCAGAGTCAGACAGTCAATGTATTTTAGGCTCTGCATTGTGCATGAATGACTTTGCCATTTTTTACAGCTTGTGAATTCCAGCCTGACAGTAATCTTGTTATTTCTCAATTCGAACTTTCTCTGACTGCTTCTGTTTAAAATGTTGTCAGGGTCTGGCACTGGCGGACTGTAATACCTTGAGGGAACAGGGAGAGATGTCCTCAACAACACTACGCATCTTGAAAACGAGATGTGTACAGGCATCTGTGAGGCAGCTCTGTTTATCTATGTGGCATATGGGAGGAAAGAGAGTCATCGTATGTGAACGTCGTGTCAACACAGTGTGACTGCAGAGTGCAGTTCGTGTATCTCTGTGAAGGGAGTCAACCTGTGGGTTGGGGTTTTGTCTACTTTAGAATTGTGTGTGTTCACGCAGGCAGGTGTATATCTATCTGTGCATGGAATGTGTATATGTAGGGTGTGCGTGCAGAGTGAGTGTGCTGTGTGTGTATGGGTGCAGGAGCAGGTGTGTAACTGTGCAAGAACTATTGTGGGAGTGTCTGTAGGAGGGGTGTCTGTACTGTGGGGTTATGCAAGTTGGGCCCCTATGACTGAGCAGGGAAATGTGTTCTCTGTGCCGCTATGTGTGCCTGTGCAGTAGATTGTTTTTTTTGTGCAGTCTGTAAGACAATAACAAAAGAACAAGATAGGACGGCATAAGGAATAGAGAAATTTGAGATCGGAACTAGGAAGACATCAGAATGAACACAATTTCTGCATACATTTGGGCAGAATACTGGTGAAATAGGAAACTAATGTCATTACATGAAACAAAATCCGTGCAGACATAAAAGGCATAATTTCGTATAAAATCAAAGCAGCCTGTTTTATGCAGACCATCCATCAGGTAAGTAAAGTTGGGGAAATGTAGATCAATTGTCTTTCAATGCTCCCAGTACACCTTCTTCTTAAACAAAACGCTGGTCCTAATGCTACAAGCCTTGCCTGACATGGTGATAGGCACAGGGTGATAAATAAAAAAACAAATCGGATTATTGCTTCTTTCAGGTAGCAAATGACTTTGGTGGAGAAAAATAAATGTATGGAATCATATTTGGTTCCCATGGCAAATTCGCATGTGCTACAGTTAATACACTGCCCAGAATGATTATCATGTAGTACTAGATTCATTTGTATGCTGTCAAGTTTTTCATTTTTTAAGTGTTATTTCCGCTATTTTAGAGATATAGATCAATAATCAATGTTGCTTATAAAGATTTTAATGATATTTTGTAATACAATGGGATTCATAGTTTGTATATGTTATTTGACTATATTGTGGATTTCAGATGAGGTCTAATCAATAAAAATTAAAATTTCACTAGATTCATACTTGGCCCTGTTCATAGACACATTAGCATGTCAAATATTTGCATTCTCCAAATAACTGATCTTTATGCACACATGTGTACCACTGTATCATACTGGTGAGAACCACTCTGCATCTTTTTGTAAAATGTGTTTTTTGCAGCACAAGTGAATTTGTCATAGCAGTGAGTTTTTTACCCCTTCCATGCGTTCGTTGGCCAACGGCCGTCGCGAGCACTATCTCCGTAGAGCTGCGCACCTCCGTTGGACGAAGCGGCCCCGCCCACTCAGCTAAACCGACACACCGCGGCCAAATTGCCACCGTGGTTAAGTTGTTAACGTGGGCAAACATTTCAATATAGCACTGCATGATGATCATTGAAAACTAAGGATGGCTAGTGTTGGAAGTCCTCCTGTGCCCGGGGCACCCCCCAACTTTTTGCTGACTGGTACTGGTGGTAACTGACTCTGACTGACCCTGGGCTCTACCTAACCAGGCCCAGGGCCAGTGTTATGCTGAAAGAGGCACATTTAGAAAACAATGAAAACACCTACATACACCAGGGTACACTATGGGTTGGGGTACCATTGTGATTGGCATGACCAACCTGCGCAGCCTTCTCTGCACTTGCATGTGTGCACTGCTGAAGCCTGAGGTCAGATTAAAAGTGGCCCTATGCTGCAGGGATGCTTTTAGAAAGTAGATTGTGCCCAAACTCGACTTTGGTGTTGGGCACTTAAAAATGGGTAACCTACAATGTCTGGGCATATTAGGTACCACACAACACAAGAGGGGGGGACCAGGAGCTAAAGATCCAGTTCCGAAGGTCCCAAAGAATCACGTAGTAATCACTAGGGGGTACATGTTCCTAATGGAGAGAGGGAGCAGCATATTCTGGTTGCTGTGAAAAAGATACAAGAGTGTGGTCTTATTTGTGGTTGAAGGTTGGCTTTCGATGAAGGTGGGGGAATTTCTCCTTTTAGAAAAAGTGCCTTCACACACCCATGCGGGTGTCATGCTTCATCGTCAGGCATGTGCTCCTCTTGGGGGTGGCGCTGCTGTACCCCACAGGCCCTGCGGGAGGGCTCTTTGTCGGAGATCTTTTAAGAGAGACACCGCAGTAGTGCATGTGGGTCTAAAAGTTGTGTGAGTAAATTAAAATTACCCCTGCGGTACCCAGAAACAGAATTTGATTCAGGGGTCCGGGTGGTAAGATTAAAAACAAAGGATAAGGAGAACCTCTTTCAAACAAATATATTAGAGGAGTGCGTATTATCCTGCTGCTCTCTTATCCGTGGGTGTGAGTGAAGGTGAGATTCAGGTCGACATGTTTCGCTGGAGTTAAAGCTCGGTGTAGGTGCATACTGAAGACTGTGAATTCGCCGTATGAGCCACAAGGACTGGTGTGTATGTCCTGTGACTTTATGCACTTTTTCTCGTGAATGTTGGTGTTCAGATGTCCTCAGAGGGGTGTGAATATAGCAAAAATACCCACATGGGCTTCAATCATAGGTACGTTCGATGATTGTCCATTAAGGTCACAAGCTGTGTTCAAGTTTGTTAAAGGTGCGTCATAAAGACTATGAATGTGCCACATAATCCATGCGGTCATGTGTGTATGTCTTAAGATTTAATGTGGACTAGGTCTTCTTAGGATGGTATGACAGCACATGAGGTCATATTGTGCTCATGCATGTCAGTGTTAGTTTCCCAGAGTGGTGTGTGCATATAAGACCCCATGGGTTTTCTGTCATTAGACAGTTGGCTAATGGATGTCTAACATACCAACTCTTTCCGTAATGTCAGTATACCTATTGAGGAGTTTTTAGGACAACAGTTCTAGGTCATCAGTTCTGCCCATGGTATCTCATCATTGAGGCCCGTTAAGTTACTCTGCAAACGGAACACCCAATGTTGTTCTTGTCAGAACAGTGTACTAGTTGTGCAGCTTGGGTACAATTCAATTACGGTCCATTTGAGACTGTCCAGGGTGTGGTTCTTTTCAAGAAAGTGACTCAGTAATTTGCTACTAGTTTTTTTACAGCGTATTGTGCTTCTATGCTACCATATTCTAATTTTTGACCAGACCTAGAACTATGTACTTAGTTGCTCCCGTGAGGGGACATACGGAACACGATCCGCAGGGATAGTGGCTCTCTACCGGGGGGAATGCCCATAGGGTAGGTTGTCTTGTGATTGTGGATTTTGGGCGTGTTTGGAACAATTGGTCCTTCAGATTATGGGTGCGTTTGAATGCAAATAGGTGAGATGGCCCTGGAGTGAAACCATCTGTCTCCTAACCCCTTGGCTATGACGGTAATTTCTCTACGGCACTGGGGGAGAGAGGGGGTCGAGCGGCGCCACCATGCTCGTGACGGAACCACTCCGACACGAGCCACAGGCGCGCTGTGCTGATGACGGAGTGGTTCCGTCACGGTGTGGTAAATAAATAAATAATACCCTATTTTTTGAATGTATAAATGAATAACAGATAGCTCAATAAATAAGAGTCAAAATTCGAGGTAGTAGGAGTTTCGCAGGTTTATTACAGCATAAAGGACAGGAACAGGACAACCTGCATAGGAATAGGATGGCAGGGCCCAGCAGCTGCTGGGGCTGGATCTGGGATGAGCGCGCTAGCATTTAATAACAATACACAAGCATATATAGTAAAACAGTTGCATTACAGTACATATGATAGGCGGAGCAGTGGGTGGAGCAAAGGGTGTGACGCGTAGCAGTCGCGAAAGATAAGGGTGAAAAGAGGTGTAACAGGGCGTATACATAGACATGTGATGCAAACGTAACAGAATATGTCATGAATGGGGCGGAAACTATGGAGGGGACTACCTAAGGAGCCGGGACCTCTAACCTGATGGTGCGCGCAAACTAGCAATGACGTATCACTAGGAGAAACTGGGGGCTATGAACTCTGTGCTAGGAGCAGAGACTGAAGTCTGGAGAGTCAGGGCGACATGTACCTAAGCAGTATCTAGTATCTGATGTTTAGAGAACATGTTGATATAAACTAGAAGTCAGGAGGGGAGAGGCTAACTTGATTCTAAGACTGGACCATGCATTATTCTACATGTAGTGCGTGATGAAGAATATTAAATGACCATTAAATGCAGTATTTCTCTAACGTGGAGACGTGAAGGCTAGACAATGACGGAAACTATTGATGCAGTTCAGTAACTTAGGAATGCAGAGAAGGAGGACTGAACTGATAACTGGAACTATAACATACTTTTGGCAGACTCAGAGGCTGAGCCAGGCTGAACCGGGCACTGTGAGGCAGGAAGTAAGTGAAGGGTCGAGGATACAGGTGGGGGCTGTATCGCTCCTCAGCGAGGCTTTAGGAGACAGGAGCTGAATCTGATGTCCGGGCCCTTTTGAGGCCTAGAAACGGGGACTTTACAATGAAATAACGTGCACACTGAGAAACGTGGCAACGTAGACAGTACATAGGCCTGATATTCGTAGTATTCACGAGGACTAGAAACTGGCATATTAGAGATGGACACAACTATAATTGCGTCATTAATCGAACATGGGGAATGCATATGCATATTTAATCATGCACACATAACATATGATGGATGACACGTAGGGACACAGAACATGGCAAAATTTACTTTTCCACATTCCCTCCTTGTCACTACATTTCCATCAGGAAACATCAATATTCATGATACCATCTATCATTTCATACAGTATCATTTGCTCGTCTCGAATTATCCTGGAACGGGATTTAGAACGGGGCTTGGGACTAGGAATACAAGAGGTAGCACAAATGCCGCAAATCGCAGGGCCACATTGTATACAGAGACAGCAGCTGAATATGATCGCTACTGCAATACCTAGGAAGGACAATATTTTCCATCCCCATGCGGAAATTATATTCCAGAACCAACCGGACCATGTCCAGGTGCCTGGATCTTGGTGTAACAGATGGGCAATTTTATGGAGTCTGGTTATAGCTGAATAAACAGACGGCGCGTTATTTGGAATGAAAATGCAGCAACTAGATCCGATGACTCTACAGGCCCCGCCCCTATCGGCCAGTATGACGTCAAGGACGAGACGATTCTGTAAAACGACAAATCTCATAGCAGATTGCTCTTCAGTTAAATTACCTAGAGCAGAGGCAGTCTCATTGACTACTGCTTCAAGGGTTCTGGTTAACCTACGGATTAGCTTACTATTCTGGATAGGTCCTATAAAGAAAAAGAAACCTCTGTTGAAATCTGTATACTGTTCTAGAGCAGTTTCAGTATAATCGACAATTGGGGACTCCCTTCTATGTCTAACGTGTACTAGATGTGTGTTTCTATGATAATCAGATGGGGCTAGAAAAACAGGTGGCAGTAGGAAGGCAATGTAACAGGTTCCCTCCCAACCGAGGGGCAGACGAACATATGCAGTTTGACCACAAATAAAATAAGAATGACGTGAAGCTTTGAAGATAGATTTCCCACTGTCACTATACTTGACAATAGTAGTACAATCACTATGTCCTACATGTACGGAACCATTATTTCGGACACATAATTCACCTTTGACTGGCAGTACTGAAATAGCAGGTAAGTCTGGAGTAGTATCAGACTGAACATTCAAGACCATGAAATTCGAAGAATAGTTACCTAAATTATACACTTCATTTTCTAGATCTAACCCGGTTCTGTGGGGGAGACCTTGCTTGTCTGGAAAACATGTACTGTTAAGAAAAGACATATCTGTTGAGGATGACGTTAACGTGGACCATGCTCCACACGAACCATTATGTGAAAATGGATAAGGAAAAAGTGGCAGAACTCCCTTCGGTGTCTGGAAAGGGGGGAGTCGACCACACACCCAACAATTAGTGGCATTGCTGGTCTGATGTGAGTAATGTAACATGCGGATGAATGAGTTATTTCGCATAGCGAGGCGGTAAGAGAGTTCATGAGGAGGCAGATCACTAAACGTGTGCTCTACTGTAGCATTAGCAGACTTATTTACATGAAGAACTGGGAAATACAAGAAAAATGCATAACTGGTGCAGGAAATCATAATGCTGAGAAATAATATGAAACATAGAAAAATGATACATCGGATTGAGTTTTGACTAACTCTCTCACTATGGGGGTCTATTTTATACATGTCAGAAACAGTCTAACCGTTTCACCTAGGGGAGGACTTAGACAATCAAACTGGCTGACTTATTTTACTAGACCGGAGTTTGAGTTTATACTCCTGTTGCGGAGTGTTCTCTAACAGGGGAGGGTTTGTAGCAATGTCTTTTGCGGGACAGTCCTTGAGAACAATATTTTGGCAATCCTTCAAATCCTGGGAAATGCTCTTTAAGACGGGTTTCAGTCCATTGAATTGTTTTACATGAGAAAGGTGCACCCAGCCTTTGCGACCTTCCAACTTCACGGCTGTACGGGTGGTGAGGAGGACCTGTCGGGGCTCTTTCCAGCGAGGCTCCAGCGGACTCGATCTGTCAAAATTTCTGACCATCACCATGGATCCTGGAACGATTTCATGCGGTGCCACCTCGGTATTGTCTGGAAATGCGGCGGCAACCTGTGAACGACATGAGTTGAGGGCAGACATCAAGGAAGCTAGGTAATCTGTCAGCATATTACTTGAAACATCGGTAATACTTCGGGGTCTAGGAGTACCCCACATGTTAGGGGGGCGGCCGAAAACGACCTCATATGGGGACAGACCTGATCTGGAATGTGCGACCATGCGCATATAAAATAAAGCGACTGGCAGAGCTACTAGCCAGTCCACACCTTTTTCTTTGCATACTTTGGCGATACGGATTTTCAGAGTCTGATTATGTCTCTCTACAAGACCGGCTGCTTCAGGATGGCGTACACAATGAAACTTCCACTGGTACCCTAACAACAGGGAAACATGCTTCATGAGTTCAGATGAGAATGGCTGGCCGTTGTCAGAATATACGACTCTAGGGAGTCCATAACGGGGGAAGAACTCACGAACCAACTGCTTAGCAGTGGTCGCGGCTGTGTAATCTGGGACTGGATATGCTTCTGTCCACCTGGACAAAGCGCATACAACTACAAGGACATACTTGAAACCTCGACATCGCTCCATCTGAATATAATCCATCTGGAGGACTTCAAAAGGGTGGTCAGGGGGCTGGAATCCACCTTGTTCCACCGGGACACTTTTACCTGGATTAAACTGACAACATATCATACAGGTACGGACTTTCTGCTTGGCTGCAGCTCGTAAATGCTTGTTGAACCAAATGTTCTGGATACTGTCTAACATAGCTTTTTCTCCTAAATGTGCTGGACTATGTGCGGTATTAATAATGACTTGAACCATGGAGTCGGGGAGAAACCATGTGGCTCTACCCTTTGTTAACCATCCTTGATCTGTCTGGACCCCTCCTTGTTCGGACCATTTCTTGATTTCTTCGGGAGTAGCATGTAACTGGATATCTATGACATCTTGTGTAGGGTCCTTAACTGTCATGCATGTAATCGGATCTGGAGTGTGTGTCATGTTAACTGGAATGTCTAGAGTCTGTGTTGTGAGCTTGGCTGTGCGATCTGCTAGATCGTTACCTTGAGAAATGGGGTCAGTAACTTTCGTATGTGCTTTGCACTTCATGATAGCGATAGATGTCGGTAAATGTATGGCATCTAACAGAGCTTGAATAAGGAGACCATGCTGAATCTTGGTTCCATGAGAAGTCATGAAACCTCTCTCCTGCCAGAGCACTCCGAAGTCGTGTACAACTCCAAATGCGTAACGTGAATCTGTGTAAACATTAACTTTCAAGTTCTTGGCGTGTATGCAGGCTTGTGTCAGAGCAACTAGCTCTGCTGCTTGAGCGGACAGGGTATCAATACGGTGTGTTTCAATAACTTCAGTGTCAGTAGTCACTGCATACGCGGCGACTAGTTCTCCTGTACTTGTTCTCATACATGAACCATCCACATAAAGTGTCAGGTCGGGGTCTGGTAACGGAGTATCTGTCAGATCTTGTCTTGGCTTTGTCGTAATGTTAACTACTTCCACGCAATCATGTGTGGCTGGATTTGAATTAACTGATGGTAACAGTGTAGCAGGATTTAAAACGTTGCAGCGTCTGATTTCTATGTGTGGCTGGAACAGTGTCAATTCATAACCTGTTAAACGTGCAATTGTCAAGTGCTGAGTTTGTGTTCGGTTTAAAAGAACTTCCACGGAATGTGGAACTTGTACTGTCAAGGTATGTCCTAAGACTATGGAATCACTTTGTCTGATAGCTAGTGCTGTGGCTGCAACTGACTTGAGGCACGCAGGCAGAGCCTGGGCTACAGGATCTAATGTGCTTGAAAAATAAGCACAGGGCTTGTATTGTCCTGCTTGATCTTGTGTGAGAACAGATAATGCTGTACCTTCGCGTTCAGTAACGAAAAGTGTAAAAGACTTACTGTAGTTCGGTGTTACTAGAACTGGAGCTTGGCATAGGGCTTTCTTTAACTCATTGAAACTAAGTGTATGTTCAGATGTCCAAGGGAGAACAGTCGATACGGCTGCCTCCTGTGTCGTTAACTGTATCAGTGGTTTGGCTAGAAATGCATACTGAGGAATCCATTGTCGGCAGTAAGAAGTGAGGCCGATAAAAGCACGTACCTCCTTCTGGGTCTTGGGCTGAGGAAGACTCGCTATTAACTGGATACGGTCTGGTGTCAACTGCCTACCCCTCTTGGACAGTAAGTGTCCTAAGTAGACCACTTGCTGGACACAGAATTGAAGCTTAGAAGGGGACACCTTGTGTCCCATCTCGGCTAGGAAATACAAAACTGTCAGTGATGCTCGCTCGCAAGCACGTTCAGAACGGGCTGTGATCAGTAGATCATCGACATACTGGAGCAGGGCAGTGTCAGTTGGCATGTGAATGTTGTCTAGTTGTCTCTTAAGTGCTTGACTGTAAATACTAGGACTTTCTGTGAAACCTTGAGGACCTCGTGTGAACATATAGCTCCTTCCATTTAAACAAAATCCGAAAAGGAACTGGCTGTCTGGATGAATAGGGACACTGAAAAATGCGTTCTTGAGGTCGATTACAGTAAAGAACGTGGCTTCGGAATAAATGGCCGTTAATAGGGAAGAGATGTCTGGGACAACTGGGTACTGCGGAATAATACATTTATTAAGCTCTCGTAGGTCAATCACTAATCGATATACTGGGGGTGCATTTGGATCAGTGCGTTTCATGACTGGAATGATCGGAGAATTACATACATTGGAGTCAGTTTCTACAACCACTCCTTGAGCAATAAGCTCGTCAATAATTTTGGATAAGGCTGCTACAGCCTCAGGTGGCAATCTGTACTGTCTGATTCGTGGTAACACTACGCCTGGCTTGAGAGTCACACGATAGGGTGTGATTTGCATGTAACCTACATCAGTTGGACTTTGCGCCCATAAGTGCTGCGGGACATTAGACAGTCTTGAATCAAAATCTCGTAATACATAGTGACCCTTAAAGTCACGTAGGAACAATCGTATTCCCTCTGGGGAACAGCATATAACTGCACCTAACTCTTTCAGTGTTTTAATGCCTAATAGATTTTCTGGACATGACTTAGTAAGTAACAGATCAGTAGTGCGGGACAATGGACCTACTTCTAGAGAAACTGGTTTTGAAATCTCATTTACGATAGGTTTTCCTGAAAATCCAAGGGAAACATTTCTTGAGCCTGAGAGCGGAGCCCCTGGAACTTCGGCGTGACTAATTGTGGTCCTACTTGCCCCTGTATCAATCAAAAACTTTCTGTCTTTCCCTAATACTTGACTGTGAACATAGGGACCTTCTTGATCTACAGGTATCTCGATGAGAGGCAAGCCTACCTCCCTCTCCAGGCTGTTTCATGAATACTGCTGGTACTCTGGATACTCAGACTGTGCATACTGGTACATCTGCTGTGTGACATGCTGTGTTGCAGCGATAGGCTGCGGAGCTGTAACTGTCTGTGGCGCATTCTGTGGCTGAGGAATCTGTGAAACTTGTTCTTGTCTAGGCGGACGTGGTCTTCCTTTAGTCTTACCAGTAGCTATGTTGTGTTTCAGAACTGCACACTCATTTATAAAATGACCTGGCTGTTTACAATAATTGCAGTTCCCTTTAACGGGAGCTGCAGGATGACTGGCTTGATTCGGACCCCTCTTCTGACTGTCTTGAGGAACAGATTGTGCAACTAGTACTTTCATTTTCGTGTCTTTCATACGTTTTCTTTCGTGTTCTTGTTCTTCTCTGATTCTATTCTGGTGGTATTGAAGCATCTGCAACATCTGGGACGGGGTATTAGCTTGCCAGGTACTTTCGACTTTCAAAACTCGATTTTTAATTTGTGGACTTGAATTCTCGACTAATTTAGTAACAAAAAGGTGAGGGTATGACTCACTACTTGTCTTGAGGCCACTGTTGATGCTAAAACATTTTTCAAATCTAGAATAAAAATCACTAATATCTTCGTCTTGTTTCTGTTTACAGGCTGAGATTGCATCCCAGTCTTCTTTTCTAGTTGTCAATAATCTGGGTAAAACTTGTATTAATAATTCTGGTAATTCTTTACATTTATCTCCAAGACCGGTACCTGGTACTCGTGCCTTATCTTCAGCTTCTAGAACTGCCCAATCGATCTTTTTCTCCCCCACCTCCCATTCTTTTTCCTTGAGCTTTTCATACACCCCTGCGGGCAGCAGAACCTTTAACATTTTAATTATATCTGGATACGTGTATTCTCCCATACGGAGCATGTCTTTTAATTCTCTATGGAACCCTGCTGGATCTTTGTCATGACAGGGAATTAATTTCTTCATCTCGAGGAGTTCCATCTTTGTAATCGGAGTGTAAACAAACACTCGTTCTAGTTCGCCACCCGTTCCTCTGACTGGGTGGACTTCTCGTAACGGATTCTGTCTCTCCATGTAAAATGGTTTACCTTCTGGGGGTGAGGCAGGAACAAAATGCGGATTCAAAAACGTTCTATATTTGTGGCGCTGTTCTAGAATGACACTAATTAAATCGGTACCTAAACCTTTC
Source organism: Lissotriton helveticus (assembly GCF_964261635.1). Taxonomy (NCBI): domain Eukaryota; kingdom Metazoa; phylum Chordata; class Amphibia; order Caudata; family Salamandridae; genus Lissotriton; species Lissotriton helveticus. Next base: position 285,246,737 of record NC_136060.1, read on the forward strand.
CATCTATACTGGAGTAACTCGTTCAGGACATCATGTAACGGGCCTGGATCAGAGTGCTGACCCTCATACAATGTAATGAGGTGCTGAATCATATACATAACCACCAGTCGTTGTTCGGCTGGGGGCATTTTCAGAAACATCTGTGCCACTATTTCGTCTGGAAAAGTGGTAGAATCAGTAATCCATCGGACTGCTGATCGGGCTAGTTCTTGTTCATGCATGGTACTTAACTCACTGTAACCGATTCGTGATTTCAGAATGTGATTGGTAGCTTGAAACACTTGTTCCAGTGAACCTTGTTCTGGTGCTGGAGAATGAAAAATAGACTTGTGTTCTAGGCGTAAATGGCGATCTGGAAATCTAGGTTTTCCTACATACGCTATTCTGGCGGGATTCTCGTCCTCTACCTCTTCAGTATCAGAGTTACTTTCTTTCTCGCTTACTTGTGCTGCTTTACGCTGTTCGTGTAATTTTATTATTTCTCTACGGATTTTCTTGTACATACTCTCCATAGCACCGACGGTCTTGTGCTTACCCTCGGCTATATTATCACTCCACCTTGTCAGGGTTCTCATTTCAGCCGGATCTTTAGACGGGTAATCTTGTTCTCTTATTAGACAATTGATCAGAAACTTTAATATCATGAGCTGGATCTCGGCTTTCCTTTGAGACATGGCCTCGCTAATGCTTTCTGGATCATGCTGATGACGAATAATAATTCAGAAACACGTGTCCAGAGATGGCCAGCACTAATCTGCACCCACCTGGTGAAACACTCAAGACTTTCCAAGTGTACTCGCTTGTCGATCTGAACTGCATCTACCATGATGCTCAGGGGCGACTCTGCTGGGAGGTGAAGCAGTGTGCTCCCGCACCGACTCTTTACTTAAAGGCTCCCTTGAGCCGCTGTGGGCTGACGAGCTCGTGGAGAGGCACCTGCGCGCCTGGAGAGATACTACGTTCCAAGGATACGGCAGCCTGCTCAGCAACCCCGATTAATTTTGCCTAATCTCTGCTGATGACGAATAATAATTCAGAAACACGTGTCCAGAGATGGCCAGCACTAATCTGCACCCACCTGGTGAAACACTCAAGACTTTCCAAGTGTACTCGCTTGTCGATCTGAACTGCATCTACCATGATGCTCAGGGGCGACTCTGCTGGGAGGTGAAGCAGTGTGCTCCCGCACCGACTCTTTACTTAAAGGCTCCCTTGAGCCGCTGTGGGCTGACGAGCTCGTGGAGAGGCACCTGCGCGCCTGGAGAGATACTACGTTCCAAGGATACGGCAGCCTGCTCAGCAACCCCGATTAATTTTGCCTAATCTCTGCTGATGACGAATAATAATTCAGAAACACGTGTCCAGAGATGGCCAGCACTAATCTGCACCCACCTGGTGAAACACTCAAGACTTTCCAAGTGTACTCGCTTGTCGATCTGAACTGCATCTACCATGATGCTCAGGGGCGACTCTGCTGGGAGGTGAAGCAGTGTGCTCCCGCACCGACTCTTTACTTAAAGGCTCCCTTGAGCCGCTGTGGGCTGACGAGCTCGTGGAGAGGCACCTGCGCGCCTGGAGAGATACTACGTTCCAAGGATACGGCAGCCTGCTCAGCAACCCCGATTAATTTTGCCTAATCTCTGCTGATGACGAATAATAATTCAGAAACACGTGTCCAGAGATGGCCAGCACTAATCTGCACCCACCTGGTGAAACACTCAAGACTTTCCAAGTGTACTCGCTTGTCGATCTGAACTGCATCTACCATGATGCTCAGGGGCGACTCTGCTGGGAGGTGAAGCAGTGTGCTCCCGCACCGACTCTTTACTTAAAGGCTCCCTTGAGCCGCTGTGGGCTGACGAGCTCGTGGAGAGGCACCTGCGCGCCTGGAGAGATACTACGTTCCAAGGATACGGCAGCCTGCTCAGCAACCCCGATTAATTTTGCCTAATCTCTGCTGATGACGAATAATAATTCAGAAACACGTGTCCAGAGATGGCCAGCACTAATCTGCACCCACCTGGTGAAACACTCAAGACTTTCCAAGTGTACTCGCTTGTCGATCTGAACTGCATCTACCATGATGCTCAGGGGCGACTCTGCTGGGAGGTGAAGCAGTGTGCTCCCGCACCGACGCTTTCTGGATCATCCCCTGTACGGATGAAACGATATATTCTGTCTAGATCTTCTTTCATATTCGGTAAGGTGACTAGATACTCGGCCACCTTTCTTACGCGGAATGAATATAAAACCATATTATCCTCGCCTGGGACTGGATCATAGCCGCATTCGGCAAGGGATTTTCTTATTTCTGCTACAGTCTGATGTCTGGGCGTACGCTGTGACGCTTGTGCATGTAATTCGGCTGTCGTTAAACGCTTGTGTGGCGGCGGGGTTTGAGGAGTACCTCCCCCTGCGGCCCCTAAACTAGAGTCGTCTACTGAGGCTCTTCGTCCTGGCAGAGTGGGAAATGGAAATGTAGGCTGGACCTGTATGGCGGGCTGGACCGGGGGTACCGCAACAGGTACTCCGGTGTCTGGAGGAGCGGGAAGTGCCTGATTTACAGGGACTGGCGGAGCGCGAACAGGATTTGCATATTCTGGGACTGTGTCGTCCAAATAGGACGAAATAAAAATATCAGCTGCGGTCTGTTTGTGACGTAGTTTGGTCGGAACTAATGGTAGCGGGAAATTACTGGATGCCTCTGGGGTCGCTTTTGGCAAGCCCTCGGCAAGGAGAGGATACATACCCCTAATAAGGGCATGCCTCTGTCTGTCTGACTGTTCGGCTTTGACTTGTTCACCTATCTCGATTAGTTCTTTTTCTTGTGCTCGTTCTAAGGATTCTCTACTTAATTCTGACTTTCTGATTTCCTTTTCAGTTCTTTTATGAGCTTCTTTACGCCATAACTCGATGGCATCTTTCTGTGACTGTCTGGCTTTCTTTTTCCATAATGCTTCTTCTACTCGCATGATGCATTCGGCATCCCATGTACCCGATACGGGCCATCTACACTTTTCTTCTAACTGTTTGGTATACTCTACCCACAAATCTAGATACAATATGGCACTTATGCCATGCTTCTGATACATAAAATGACCTGGACTGTCCCTAGGCGGAACTGGAACTGCTGCTTCCAGCAGACCCTTTCTGGTTTTTAACTGACGTAATTTCGAAAAGAGCGGCATGACTGAACTATAATCTAGACACAATACAATACACAATAAACACGATACTTATTCCCCATTCATACCACGACATTAAAATACATGAAGAACATTTAAAAATCACAGTTCGAACAGAATACTACCTGGAATACGGAACACAAAATACATGAATCTTCTCGAGAACAGAACTGACTAGAACAGGAACTAGATGCACTGCTGAAACAGTACGAAACTTACCGGTCTCATAAAGAGACACGTCAGGACCCGCATCCACCGAAGTGGACACTTCGCTTGTGGGTCTGTGCACCACCAACCCACGGACCAGAGTCAACTAGATTGACCCTGTCCAGATACCACCCCAGCAACGGTACTCACCGGGCAGCAAGAACGGAAGGCCTCGGACTGGACTGGACTGCTACGACGACGGACGACGAACTTCGGACTTCAGTTACGGGTGGGCCTCCGGATACCTCGGACCTTGGACTCTCGGCTTGGGCTCTGGTCGGGACTCGCCGCGTTCCTCAACCGTCTCGTTTGGATGCTGGACCGCCTCCTCCGTCTCCTCCGTGGGCCTGAGGGATACTTGAAGCAGAAATATCTGCCGGTGCGCAGAAGAGTTCCGTCACGACTGCAGAGGGTCAGGGGGTCGGCGTGGCTTCACCGACGCGTGGGGAAAGGGCAAGTCCCTATTCGGGCGCCATTATGTGGTAAATAAATAAATAATACCCTATTTTTTGAATGTATAAATGAATAACAGATAGCTCAATAAATAAGAGTCAAAATTCGAGGTAGTAGGAGTTTCGCAGGTTTATTACAGCATAAAGGACAGGAACAGGACAACCTGCATAGGAATAGGATGGCAGGGCCCAGCAGCTGCTGGGGCTGGATCTGGGATGAGCGCGCTAGCATTTAATAACAATACACAAGCATATATAGTAAAACAGTTGCATTACAGTACATATGATAGGCGGAGCAGTGGGTGGAGCAAAGGGTGTGACGCGTAGCAGTCGCGAAAGATAAGGGTGAAAAGAGGTGTAACAGGGCGTATACATAGACATGTGATGCAAACGTAACAGAATATGTCATGAATGGGGCGGAAACTATGGAGGGGACTACCTAAGGAGCCGGGACCTCTAACCTGATGGTGCGCGCAAACTAGCAATGACGTATCACTAGGAGAAACTGGGGCTATGAACTCTGTGCTAGGAGCAGAGACTGAAGTCTGGAGAGTCAGGGCGACATGTACCTAAGCAGTATCTAGTATCTGATGTTTAGAGAACATGTTGATATAAACTAGAAGTCAGGAGGGGAAAGGCTAACTTGATTCTAAGACTGGACCATGCATTATTCTACATGTAGTGCGTGATGAAGAATATTAAATGACCATTAAATGCAGTATTTCTCTAACGTGGAGACGTGAAGGCTAGACAATGACGGAAACTATTGATGCAGTTCAGTAACTTAGGAATGCAGAGAAGGAGGACTGAACTGATAACTGGAACTATAACATACTTTTGGCAGACTCAGAGGCTGAGCCAGGCTGAACCGGGCACTGTGAGGCAGGAAGTAAGTGAAGGGTCGAGGATACAGGTGGGGGCTGTATCGCTCCTCAGCGAGGCTTTAGGAGACAGGAGCTGAATCTGATGTCCGGGCCCTTTTGAGGCCTAGAAACGGGGACTTTACAATGAAATAACGTGCACACTGAGAAACGTGGCAACGTAGACAGTACATAGGCCTGATATTCGTAGTATTCACGATGACTAGAAACTGGCATATTAGAGATGGACACACCTATAATTGCGTCATTAATCGAACATGGGGAATGCATATGCATATTTAATCATGCACACATAACATATGATGGATGACACGTAGGGACACAGAACATGGCAAAATTTACTTTTCCACAACGGCCCCGCCCGCTCAATTATTCCGCCGCGCAGGAGAGGAATTACTGCAGCGTGGGTGGGGCGGGGCGGCCGCGGCGTGACGGAACCACTCTGTCATCAGCACAGCGCGCCCGGGGCTCGTGACGGAGTGGTTCGTCATGAGCACGAACGGGTTAAATCCCCCAGTGTCTCTTAATTACTTTCTGAATCTTCTTGGAGCTGGGGGTGAATGTAGTCACGCATGTAAGAGCCTTGGTGCTGGGTTTTTCTCTACTCTCCAATAGGGCTCGTCTGTGATTGTTTTTCGCCCACTTTTATGCCAGATGTATCACTCTTCTAGGGTAATGTTGTTCTGTCAGACTACATTTGGTAAGGAAGAGACTAGTGTGAAAGGGCCAAAAAATGTTGAACCCTTCCAGCAAATACCAGAGCAAATTCAGGATTGTCCAGTTAACCAGATCAAAGACAGAAAAGCATTAACCTAAAAGCGGGGAAGGTGAAGAAGTGTATGGCGCCCTCTATGGGATCAGATTTCTGCTAGCTTTAGCAACTCACTTGAAAATATAACTTCTGTAGGGCCAGAAATAGCCTTCCGTACCCACCCTGGAACAATACTTAATACATACCTATAGAGCAACAAGTGCGGGCAGCTGTTACCAAGGAGAAAGGGGGATGAGATGACAGAAAGAGAAAGAAACAGGTCGCCTCAGTGGTCTTTGCCTTGTCGACTCTTGTTTTGCTGACAATGGGAATAATAAAACAACCTCAGAGAGAGAAAAACAATATGATCTTTAGAACGTGCGGGTTGTTGGAATATATTAAACAATTCAATAATGGTTGCATTCTAAAACATTTATAACACTCACAATTGTTTTGTTTTAGAACGTTTCTAGCAAACCCAGACTTCTAACACTCATACATAAAGGTGATCTGAAATTTGCTCTTTTTACACAAAGATCTTTTGTTGATTTCACAGCAACAACCTTTTCCTTTGTGGGGATTAGCAACAACGTCTCAATTGTCCTCAGTGCTTCACTGCATCAGCAGCTCTTTCAGTTTTGTAACAAGTGTCTGTGATAAGTTCCTTCTGTATTAACTGTAGCAGTCAGTCATGAATCCCTCAACAGCATCTTTCAAAAAAGAAGTGAAAGCACTACTGATGAAGATCTCTGATCTGAATTTACCTACTCTCACTTGGTACCATCCGTTGTTGGTTCTTCAACAAGCTGGCTTTTCTCCTCCTGTACGGACTGCCTTGCCCAGAGTGGTGCTGCTATAATTTGTATCGCACCTGATCCTATGACTGTTCTCAACATCACTATTTGTTTTTTGTTCATATATGCTCATTTAAATCCTTTTTGTTGTGTCATGATAAATTGTTCCTCTTATGTACACCAGTATCTTGCTTATCAATGCTGTTGTTACTGACTCACTTGCCTAACTCTGTTTGTCCTTGATCATTTCTAAAGTGCTCTGATACCCGCCTGGGTCTTGTCCACGCTATGTGAAACTATATGTAAATAAATAAATAAATGAAATACAGGACTTACTTGAGAAACCTAAGCTACCATCCTTGACTTGCAACGTCTCAAGTGGAAAGAGGGAAAAGTTAAAACATAAAAAGGATAAAGGAACAAAATAAAAGAGAAAGCAGAAAACCGTAAATAAAGACTCCTATGTCATCTTCTCAAGGACTTCAGACCAGAAGAGGGAGAAACAAAGAGAGCAGAGGAACAGGAAACCAGTGATACATGGATGCAGCGAGGAGGAGTAATCAAAGTTGAACACCCGGAGCCTGCTGCAGTACAAAAAATTACTGGAGCAGATAGGGACGATGGTATCAGAGTGACAGGAGAGATATGAATCCAAATTGGACAAACAAGGTTGTGGCAGGAACAGAAATACACAGATGAAGTGGCACCCTGTCCGCCAATGGATAGGAGATGCTACTTACTCCCACCACCCTCCTGGATGGGCTGCATGTTACAGGTGTGTGCCGGTTTGCAAAACTGGATGTGCTGATCAGGAAGGAGAAAGGGCTATATAAAGCCTGAGCTATAAAGAATGCACCAAACAAGTTAAATGGTTGTAAGTTTGTGGAAAGGGAATGTTGTTGTTTCTTTTGTGGATATTCATTTTTTTTTCTCTTATGTTTTTGTAAAGCAAAATTAAGGAATGTGAGGCTCAGAGGCTGAGCTGTATTGATCTGAGTTGCATTACAGAAAAAATACTCGCAGCCAATACTTAGAAAAAAAAAGAGAACATGGGAAAAAGTGGACAAGTGGTTTCCATAAGAAACATAAGTAAGAGGAATGACTAAGAAAAGTCTTGAACATTTGGAAAAAAAGGGTAAAAGCTAAAAGTAAAAAGTTAGACAATTGAAAAGAAAGAGGCCTAAGTCAAAACACTTACCTGTGAATACTTGGTCATATGTCAAGGCACCCTCCTGTTCTGTGCTGAACCAGGGGAAAGAAGGCAAGGGTTAAAGGCTCCTCTACAACCAAAGAGAACACTCTTTAAATGTGTCTTTTTGACTTTAGGACAATTCTAACCTTATTTTGATCAAGCTTCAGAAAATTGCTCAACCAAGCCACATTATAAAAGTGATACAATACCGTCAGGGCAAAAGTCGGGGGTACACGGGGTGGAAGACGCCCACCACCTATTTTCACAGGGTGGACACCGTCCACCCTACCAAGAAGTTGGGCCCCACTGAAAAAGGTGCAGAACTCTTCCTGGTGTCATTTTCATATACAGGGACTCATTCTGCAGCACCTTCACATTGTCTGCTTTTGATCAGCGACAACGTGCAGGCGGGTGGGGGAGCTCTCTTATTTCAGATTCCAGCTCAGCCCATAACAAAGGCCACATTTGAGGGGTCATCAGACCTCCATTTGTTTGAGTCTCCTGGCTGGGAGGCAGAAGCAGTCAGGAGCCTCACACCTAGATTCAAATGCAGTGAAGGGAAGCAACGGTTTACATCTTGTTAGAACCTCACACATAGCACATGCAGCTTTTCACAGTGTTCAGTCCCTCTTTAGGAGACACTTGCACTGTAAGAATGTCAGATGTGTTGGTCTTACCCAGTATTTACACAAAATAAATTGCATTTATATAGTGCTTACTACCCATGAGGGGGCATTGAAATAATTTAAACACCTCTATTTTCTGAGTATAGCGCTACTCATCTCAATGCAGGGTGTCAGAGCACTCAACATCTCACATACATATGCAATAATCATATACATTTGTAAATCAATGTACAGGGTGTGTTACATAAAACGTTGGGGGTTACAAGGTGAAAAAGTCACATATCATCTTTCATAGCTCACTGTGATATATTAGAAGGATTACAATGCAACTGCAAGTAAATGAAGGATCTCTGTATTCAAAGCAGTAGCCCACATACCTATCTACTTAAAATAAAATGACATTTGCATGTTACATGATGTGTTTTGCCGGAGACACAATAATCCTCTATGCTTCTTTGTCTCAAAACTGAGGCTAGACAAAACACAGCTCTTTCCAGAAACTTCTTTAACCTCCAGAGTTATCTTACCATTATTATTCAATCAGGTGTACTGGGAATACACACATCTCTGCAGCTGGTAGGTGCCTTAACCCCATAAGATATTTTAAAATACAGTCTTTGGAAACAATTAAACAGAACAGATTTACTGTCAATATTCTCCTTGTTCCCATTTTCTTTGTGACAGAGTTGAAACATGTTTTTATAGGTTGAGGCCCAGATTGTGTGCCATGCTTTAGTCACTTTTTCAAGACAGACCTGATGTAAAATCTATTTTGGGATTTACAGTACCACACAAATCGCGTTTGTTTGAGTTTGTTAAAAAAATCAATAAGACCTAATACAAGGCAGCACATTGCCCTACCTTGCATTACCTTACATTTAGTGGCATTACATGGGTGGAGTTATTGCGTTCCTGTGCATTCATCAATGTATTTTGATCTAAACAGGGGAAGCTCCTCCACTAAGGCGAAGGATAGTCGACCCACTGCCTTTCTGCACAGCAAAAAAGAAAATGATAATAATGCAATGTTATTATAATTTTATCTTTTTGTGCTGGCCAGGTTTGTGGCGTGGGGCTATGCTGCGCAGGGGGGGAGGAGTGGTGGAACTCTCTTAAGTGCACATGAATGTTTTGCCATCCCTCTGGGGCGGGCAAAACATTCATGCACACTTTGCATGTTCTCCACCCAAGCTGCATTACACCCTGGTTGGAGAATATGCCCAGACTCCCATTCCCCATCTGAGCATCAAATCAGAGCACTCAGACCAATCACAATGATGCGTTGCAGCATTGTGATTGCCTTAGGGGAGCCTAACCTGCTTCCTGTTTGAACAGAAGCCCAAAAGAAGAAGGAGAGGACAGAAGAGAGGATACTGCCAGCCTGCTGGCCGACAAATAGGTGATTCTTTTTTTTCCAATCCCCTTGCCCCCCTCCCTGCCCCACTGCTGATTCACAGGAGTAGCCTTGATGGATGCAAACTTGTGTTTATAAAAACCTGTAAACATATGTTTGTACCAAACTGGTGAGTCTACTTGAGTCTGGAATAACAAGGATAAATATATCCCTGTCTCCACTTTATTTCCACTTTGCATGTATGCTGCATTCTGCAACATACATACAAAGAGGAAATAGCCTCATAGGATAGTTTTTGTGTGGCTTTGGTGGGGGGTAGGAAATACGCAAGTCAGGCCATTGCGCTGCCTTGCGTTACCGTGCGTCAGGTAGGTTTTACATTGATGGTACATTGGCGCTCCTTTACATCCACCCACTTATTTTGTGTGCAAATAATATATGCACCCTTCTAAAGACAGGCACACTAGCTTTATTTAAATCAGCTCTCGAGTTCCAATTCCCTGTAAAAGGATCGAGGTTATGCCCTATGTATGTGAGGCGGTATTCCTTCTAGGTCAGTTAGTGAGTTTAAGTCTTAGAAGTTCTGTTAGACCTGTCAGCCCTTTGGGTGGTCCCTCCTATTATTTATTTATTTTTGTCCCCTTTCTGCCTTGTAACGCCTTTCATTTTTATGTCCACTTCAATTTTTTCCCTTTGGTGTTGTCCTAGGGGTTAGGTGCTACCTTGCCCCTCTAACTTTCTGAAGCCAAGCTGCCCACATAAAATGATGAAAACAGAGTCACAAAATGGAGTCCTGCCAAGAGCTACCTCAGGGCTTGGGGCCATTGGGTAATAAGAGGGGTTCCAGAACTTTATGGTCCACTCTAGACCCTCTGGTCCTGGGCTATAAATATTGGAATGTTGTGCGGCCATTTTGTGTGGAGAGAGCTGAGGGAGGTGACACTCAGGTCAAGAGCGAGCTGGAGTCCAGGCTGAGGAGTGAGGAGGTGGGCGCGCGGTAGGGGGTCTGACAGCCTCTGGGGGCTGCTTCCTCTTCACTGACTGATACCCCCCCCCATCCGTAGAACTGACCCGGCGGAGCTGTCTCCTCACGTCATTCTTGAGGTACCAGAGAAGAGTGTCCTTTTCCCCAGCAAGGATCGCTAATTAAGATCCAAGTGGAACTAACAAGTAAGCGTGTCAGGGACTGACTTATAACGGGGATTACTACCAAGAAGAAAAGAACTCCCATGGAGTCAACATCCTATTTGGTGGTTTTTAGTGACAGAGCAGAGAGATTTCCTTCAGCGACTGTGCGACTTGCCAGAATTTGTCTCCCCCCCCTCTTTATGTGGCTAAAGTCTTACCAAGGCCGGTCTGAGCTCCCGGTGGCAGCCACTTCCCTGGGCCTGTGTGAGACGTATCGGCAGGTCTGCGAGGGCTCATGTGAGGTGGGGCCGCTGCGCTGAGGGAGTGTTGATGGCAGCGCCTCCCAGTGAGAGCCAAAGGTGGGGGACGGGACCCGATCAGGACTTGGTCTCCGACGGTGAGACGCCTTCATGCCCGTAAGAGGTCCTGCCATCGGAGGTTGTCCCGGCGCTGAGAATTGAAGCCCGGAAGGGGAAGGACAAGAGTGAGTGGAGTCGGGAAGGGAGGAGCCCAAACCTCCAAGGGGCGTGGGGAGGAAGGGAAGCGCAAACGCTGAGGCGCTCCAGTTCCACGGAGACTTCATAAATGGATGTGGCCGCTTGAGCATAACTTGCCAGAGTTAACCCCTACACTCTCCGGATTGACGCCGTGAGCCTTCAGTCTGCTGGTAGCGTGGCCGGGTGATCCTGTTAAAAAGTAAGCTGGGAAGTAGGCTGGGAAACAGAGGGTGAGGAAACCTCTCTGGGAACTCTCCCTTCATGCATAGCAGGCCAGAAAACGAGGAGAGAACTGTGGAGACATTATATTCTGTGTTAGTTAAGAACAAGGAACTGAATGAAGCAATGCTTTCAGGCGAGGTGGATTAACACCTTTGAATGTATGCCAACTTTGACAATCCTCTTCCTTTACTTATGTGAGAGTGAGAAGAAGGTGAAACTAACAAGGGAAACTGCATTTAAGGTGCTATGTTGTTATAAACCATTAATGTCATTGGAGACTTTTCTTTGATATATGCTAGCGGCTAATATTTACTAGTTATGGTGCTTTAGCAATGGGTAGTGACAAATTCTCCCACTAGCCTGATGTAAAACCAAAGCTATAGGGAGAGTCTTAGAAATATGAGAGTTGGAACATAGGGTGTAATCTCAGAGACAGGTACACTATCAGTGAAACAGTGAAATGTTATTGTAAAATAACTGCTGGAAGATTGAAATGCCAAGAGATTGCTGAACTTTTATGTAACTGGAAAATAAGTGTAACATGTAAGACAAAACAAAGTGGTGTTCCATTGTGCGAATAAGTAAAAGGTGGAAGTGCTTAATGTATTAAAAGTTTGAACTACTGAAGGAGTAAACCTAACAAAAGATTTTTATAAACCATTTCTATTTTTCTAACGAGGTGTGGTGTCTTCTTTTAGTGAATGGGCGCTGGGATACTATGATAAGTGCGACGCAAGCATAACACGATTGCTTCTGAGATTAGTCTTCCTACTCTGTGCCAGGCTACCCCATGTGGACTGGTAACCCCAGGTCTAACAAGTTCCATGATGGCTTTTAGAAAGTCAAAGTGCCTTTAATCTGTAGTGTGTCAATCAGAGCAAGCCCAGTATTGGTGGCCTAGTATTCATTCTTACCTGCTTTTGTGGGAGTGGAGGGTCACAGTGTGCTGTCACGCATCTGCGGTCTGGTGGTGACCAGAAAATTGAATGCTACAGTCGAGGCTGCAGGCATCCACATGGTCCTCTGCCTATGTGGTAAGCCTTCCTTCGTCTTCAAAGCTGCTTGCTGCTCCAGGGCTACAGCCCTCTCGCTTCTCCTTGGTCCCCCTCCTGGCATACGGGGTTTGCCATCTGCTTAGGGTCACAGCATTTCACAGTATGACAGTCCTCTTCTCGATTGAGCAATGCACCAAGGTGACAGCCCTCAATCATCACCGCGGCGCCACCTGGCATATCGAGGTCATGGGCACCACACAGGTTTTCTGCATTCACTTTGTGCAATTCAGTCACTAAATAGACATCTCTTTAGTTCTTCTATTTCACATCAATGGTCAACTATTCTCTCTAATTCTTCATGCATGCAGTTAGAGTGTGATTGGAAGGTAGAAGCCACATGAAAGTCAAGTGTCAAATGCATGAAATAAGTGGTTTAGATTGTTATTCCTATATTCCAAGAAGGAGTGAGTGAGGAGTGACACAGGTTTGCTCACTTTCTCAAACACCCATCCACAGAAAAACAACAGCAGTGAGCCCCTACTGTGCCTAGCCTATCTCTTCATACAGCCCTGGAGGATTACCCTATGGCATAAAAAGGGCTCTCACCCTCTGGAATTCCAAGTGGTATGCGACATCATAGAGTCCTCGTCCAGATACCCAATGTATCTAATTGGGCTCAACCTTTGGTTATTAGATGGAATCCTAGATTTAAAATAGTCTAGGGTGTCCTGAGGGTTAATTTTATTTTCAAAGGGCACCCTGACAGAGTTAAAAATAGGTGGGTATGTACTAAAGAAACTAGTATCCTCTGTAACTCTGGGTCAACATGTTCCAGCTATCACACCAATGCCTCACCTCGTTAGATGGCTTTCATCAGGACCTCACAAGGATCCCATTAGTATCCTATTTGTTTGCATTCAGTTGTGAAGCTTCCATTCTTCATACTCATACATGTCATACATACCGACCCATTTGGTCGCTATGCTAGTATTTCTTTAGTAGCGTCTTACTTAGAGCTCCATGAGGGTAAGAAGGCAGGTGAATCTTGCAGTCAAACTTTCATCAAATGTCTCTTCCCGAACCTATTTGTTCCTTTTTTCCATGCATCCTAGATTCTTATTATACATGGCACAACATTACAGCCTATTAAATCAAATACAAAAGAGATTTGCCTAGGATCACATAATTCAGTCAAGCTGGTAAGCCGGGATTGATCCGAGGTTTTCTGCTTTCAAGTTGTTCTTTTCAGCAATTAGATGGACATATCTTTTTTTCTCCTGTTTTACATCAAAGGTTAATGCTTTGTCTTTAATTCTTGGCAAATTTGGTTTAAGTGTGGGGGGGCAGCCTGATGCTTCGACTGTGCACTTTTCACTTCAAATAAGGACTGCTTTGCATAATCCTGCTTGATCCTTCATGTCCCAAATATTACAGTTTTGAGCAGAAGTATCTAAATCTGTCACACCACAGCAAAAAATGTTATCCAAACATTTGTAATTGTGTGCTTTATTTACCAGTTCCAATCACTAAATGTTAAAGAGCTGTTTTCCTTGAAAGTAAGACACATTGTATTTTTGTAACCCTGGAAATATAGCTGTGTTAAAGTTTACCAAGTTGTTACCCTGCAGAGGTGTAGGTGGCTTTGTGTTTTGCCCTTCTCACACCTACCTACTGCAACGATGTTTCAAAGTTTGCAATGTACTGTATTAAAATAACACAGGTTAGCTTTGTTGTTGTGATGCTCTAAGGTCCGCGAGATTGAAGTAATTCAGAGTTATGCAATCTATGAAATGAAAGATCATGCATGCTTACCTAGGGCTGGCTCCTTCAGGGTGAGGTTACAGTGCTAGGTGATTCCACAGGTCAGTGTTACTTTATAGAAGCAGGTCAAGTAGGTCATCTCTGGTGCACCATGTTGGCAGTGTAACATGTCTTGAATAGGCAGAGGTCTTATTAGTAAGCAAAGTCTAGTATAGAATAAGATTACTGGTGATAGTTTGTGATGTCTCTCGATGATCCTACATCCAGTAGTTTTCTATGCAAACTAGTCATATTTTCTTCAGAAGGCCAATATTTTCTTAAAAGCGCAAGCTTGGACTAATATTGCATGTGCTTTTTCTTCTTGTGAGTTACCTTTGTCACTGTTTTCATATCTTGCTTGTATACTATGCAGCTTACCCTTATTTTGATGTGGAACTAAAACCTCATACTTTGAAATTTATAGCACATTCTTTGTGTGGGCATGCTGGTGGTATTGATTCCAGGGTGAGCGGTCAGGTTACACTGGTAAATGTGAGGGTGGTTTAGATATAGTTATGCCAACAATAGGAACATGAGCTGTGTGTTCGATTCCCTCCTGAGGCGGAAGCCGGGAGGTTGCTGTGCTACTTTGCTCTTTATTTTATTATTTGCACTTTTTACCTGTTGTTCTCATTTGATTTAAACACCGCCTTGTATTTTTTGCATGATTACGAAGCTTTTTTTAAAATATCGTATCTCCTACTGGATGTGATTCCTTGTATGTAACTCACAAAGCGGTTACATTGTTGCCCCCTCGCCCCTGCTTGATTGAAAAAGCATTCTTGTTGACTCACCCCCCTCGCTACCCGGACCAGAATCAGCCGACTCAGGCGCCGAGGTAGCTGTGTCCCGAGCGGGCGGAAAATCATAGCGGCCATCTTTGTTTGGGGAAGCGTTCACACGCACTCTAGTGGCCCGTATGAAAAGGGCACCCAGCGTCAGGCGTCCAACCTAGCTGTGTGTTCGATTCCCTCCTGAGGCGGAAGCCGGGAGGTTGCTGTGCTACTTTGCTCTTTATCTTTATTATTTGCACTTTTTACCTGTTGTTCTCATTTGATTTAAACACCGCCTTGTATTTTATGCTTGATTACGAAGCTTTTTTAAAAATATTGTATCTCCTACTGGATGTGATTCCTTGTATGTAACTCACAAAGCGGTTACATTGTTGCCCCCTCGCCCCTGCTTGATTGAAAAAGCATTCTTGTCGACTTACCCCCCTCGCTACCCGGACCAGCATCAGCCGACTCAGGCGCTGAGGTAGCTGTGTCCCGAGCGGGCGGAAAATCATAGCGGCCATCTTTGTTTGGGGAAGCGTTCACACGCACTCTAGTGGCCCATATAAAAAGGGAAGGACATGTCTCCACGCAGCGGACACGAGCAGTGGACGCACCGGACCTGCACTGGAGTTGTGCCAGAGTCCTGCCCGTCTGCGCCCGTCCGCGACCATAACGCACCCGTGGCCATAGATCCTGTCAATTCTGCCACACCTCCTATATTTACATATGATAGGAATTCTTTACTCAAACTGATGCCCTTAAACTGTGCCTATACGCATACTCTACCTTCAAACCTTTCCTTCCTCTCCTATCCATGTATACCCTGTGAAATTGAACAGGCAACATGTGACCTTGCGAATCCCTGCCCCCTACTGAAACCCCCTCGGCCTACGCCCTTTAGCAAAATTCTCACCATCAAAGCAGGCTTAATTAATTGTCGGTCATTGGCAAAACACTCTTTAGATATAGCTCAAACGCTGTCCGACAACAAATGGGACCTTCTCTTCCTTACCGAGACCTGGCTGGGAGAGGAAACTAAACCGGTCCTGTCACTTGCCATACCCCCGGACTACAACATACTATGTGCTAACAGACAGAGCCTTAGCCATGGTGGAGGCATTGCTATAATTTATAGATCACTTTGGACTATTTCCTCTTTTTCGTACACTCAAATAGAATCCATTGAAGCATTACCTTTCTGTATTCAACTAGCAGCCAACATAACATGCTCCGGTCTACTAGTATACCGTCCCCCCAAATCCAAATTATCTTCCCTCCCTGCTTTTCTTGACTATGTTCATCAGGCTAGCTCCCGATACGCACATTTTACCCTACTTGGGGATTTTAATCTCCACGTAGAGGACACCTCAGACCCTACGAGTCTTAATTTTCTCTCAACATTATCTGACGGGGGGCTTACCCAATTGATTACCTGCCCAACCCACAAGGCAGGCCATACTCGAATCTAGCAGACATAACTATTAATGAGCCTTACCCAGTGATCTGGTCTGATTGTTTTTTATCCCATTTTCCTTTTCTTTATCCCACCAAGATCATCCCAGAGTATTGGCCAAAACACACGGCCGCAACTGGAGCAAGATCTCCTCAGAAAGCCTTGCAGCACACCTTGCCTCCACCGCCCCTATGGAAGGCCCAGACCTGGACTCTAGGCTGACCTATTTTAACAACTGGATCTCTTCTGCTATAGATTCACTTGCTCCCATCAGGCCCATTAAAACCTTCCGAGCGGTTCCCTCTTCACCCTGGTACACGGGTGAACTCCGGAAATGCAAGTCTGCCTGTAAGCTCTTGGAGAGACGCTGGAGACTATCTTATTCTCCTTACAGTAAAGCGGACTATAAATCAGCCCTCAAAAATTATAGGAAAAAGATTATTGATCAAAAAAGAATCTACCTGGAGGATAAAATCAACAAAGCACAAGGCTCTTCGGGGGACATTTTTAATACCGTCAGAACATTCACCGACCCTATGGCCCTCAAACGCCAGTCCCCGGGATCACACTCTCTTTGTAACCGCCTTTCGGACTTCTTTGAGGAAAAAATTACCATCATATATGACTCTTTTCCCAGAAATAATGGCCCTGACCTTAATAATACTTCCAGTTTACCCAGAAACCGCCTCTAAATCCCCCTCAGTTTTTTCGGATTTTGAGGCGATTACCCTTGATCGTTCCCTGGCAAAGCTACTAAAATGTAGATCTGGCTCGCCAACTGACCCCTGCCCGGCCAAACAATACAAATCCCTGGCCCCTCTTTTGAACCCCGTACTGAATGGCATTTGGAACGATTCACTTAGGACAGGCATTTTCCCGGATTCCTGGAAGCATGCCCGACTAGTCCCTATCCTTAAAAAGGCCAATGCTGACCCCAATGAACCAGCCAACTACAGGCCTATTCTTTATTGCCTGCTCCAGCCAAGGTACTCGAAAAACTAGTACAACAGCAATTGGCGAGCTTCTTTGAAGCCCATGGGTCTTTTCACGATTCACAACACGGGTTCAGGCCAGGTTATAGCACCGAATTGGCCCTGATCGAAATGGCCGATTCCGTTCGATGGAAGTTGGACGGTGGTGCGAGAGCGGTGTTGGTGCTGCTTGACTTGTCGGCAGCTTTCGACGCTGTCTCCCACCCCGTCCTACTCGATTGCCTCCATTCCAAGGGCATTCAAGGCAAGGCCTTGGAGTGGCTGTCCTCATTTCTAGCCAACCGGACTCAGGCAGTGTTCACCCCTCCCTTTACCTCAGATAGCCACCCACTTAAGTGGGGAGTCCCTCAGGGCTCCTCCTTAAGTCCTCTTCTGTTCAATGTCTACTTTCCCCCCCTGGCAGAGCTGATTGCCCAGTCTGGAATTAAAGCGACCACATATGCTGATGACATTCAGCTCCTATTGTCCTATGATAAGCCTTCCGAGTCTACATTTGACCCACTAAAAGACTGTCTCCGTAACATCGCCCATTGGAATAATTGTCTCCGACTAAATGCGGGAAAGACTGAGGTCCTCTTTTTCCACCAGCCGTCCCCATTAGATTCAAACCTGTGGTGGCCACTTGACCTGAGTTCACCCCCCCTCCCCCAAGGAAACAGTAAAAAACCTAGGGGTTAGATGGGACTCTAGCCTTTCTTTCCACAATCAAGTACAGACGGTTTCCGCTGCCTGTTTCTCCAAGATAAGGATGATCAAAAAATTCATCAACTTCCTTCCTAGCTACACCAGGAAAATCATCGTCCAGGCGCTTATAACTTCTCATTTAGACTACGCCAACGGCCTGTACACTGGACTCTCCTCAGGCCTCTGCCACCGGCTGCAGATGGTCCAAAATACTGCAGTCCAACTGGTCTGCGGCTCCTCTCTAAGAGAACATATCACGCCACTTCGACGAAGGCTTCATTGGCTCCCAGTACAAAAAAGGGCCACATTTAAAGCCCTCACACTGGCGCACCGGGCAATTAAGGGGAAGGGCTCTGCACACCTCTCTCTTTGCCTTCGCCCCTATAGAAACACCAGATCTTTGCGATCCAGCTCAAAAAATCTCCTCACTACCCCGAGATTTAAAAAGGCACGCTCCGGTGGAAAAACCTTTCAAGTATGCACCTCCTCCCTCTGGAACAAACTCCCTCTCTCCATCAGGATGATTCATGAAGAACTTCCATTTCGTAGAGCACTGAAAACTTTCCTCTTCTGTTAATAAAACATTCCCCTCAGAATCTCTCAGCACACACGAAGGAGCGCCGGGACACCCCGTTGGGGTAGCTGCGCGCTATACAAAATACACTAAATAAATAAATGAGTGATGTCTGTTGCTAAATATGGAGGTGTCATTTTGAGGGGCAGTGTGTAACTTGTAAAAAGAAAAATGTAAAGCCCCAACCCTTTTCTTAGGGTCTTATTGCTGAATGCAAGGATTGTCATAACCTATTTCTTTCACTACCGTAAAATTCCTTACTCTTGGATGTTGTTATTTCATCTCCTTTTCCGTCTACATCATTGTTTACTTGCCTCTCTCCTTTCTTCCCTTCTTGTCTTTCTCTCTTGCTTAGGGGCATGGTCTGTTGTCAAAAAATGAGCCCAATCTCTAAAAATGAGTGCAAGTAGGTTAGGTTGTGCAAGAACACTTCACATAGGAGAGTGGTCTTACTTCTGGAAAGCACAGGCAGCTAAAGCAATCACATCTACATGAAAATGTGCTGCATATGGAATATTATACCTGGTTGAGTAGGCTGGCAGTGGAGTTAGTTTGTTGAGTCCTTGGGTAAAAGAGGCTTTAAGCTGTTAAAAGGCAACATTGTCTTATGTGTAGCTTACAAAAGTGTGAATCATCTGCCCAAATCTGGAGGGCTTGCATGTATACCCGAAATGCGCTCAAATGTACTCATGATAGACCTGTTATACATATATGTGAGGGCTTAAGATCTAATGTCACTTCTTGTGATGTCACTTCCTGTGGTGTCAATTCCTGTGACGCAAGGTGCAATGTCATGTGCCATAATGTCACATGCTTTGATGTAATGCGCCGTGATGTCACACACCGTGATGTCACTTTCATACTGCCTAGCTAGCTTGGTCCCCCCACTTGTTTTTTTAGGAGTGTTGGAAACAATGTATTTCTTTTTACAACCACTAAAACATCAAATAAATCCTGTTTTATGAAGGAGTACTACTTTAAAAAAGAGTACTTTCCTTTATTAAAAACAAGTCCTCAGTTGTCCGCACACGCTTTAAAATGCAAGATGAAGAAACATACATGCAAAGCGATACTAATACATCTAAACAAGTTGCGCTAAAAGAGTTTCTCATGAATATGTTGTTTTATTAACAATTATTGATTAATTGTACTGTTAACAAATTGGCCTAGTGTTTCTAATGCTTTTTGTTAGAATGCATCAGTTAGAAAAGTAGGTGCAAAAATGTGTAGAAACTAGGTATGATCTTGAAATTTCACAAAGTAATATTAGCGATTCTATAGGTTATGAAATGAGAAAAACAAATTTTGTAGTATGAACTTAGAAAAGTATATACTTATATGAATGTTTAGAAACATTATTATAGTCGGGTATTTCCAATGTTAGCTATTTTCATATAATGGCCTCTGCTGAAAGTTCTACTTATTCCCTTTTTGAATTAATTTTTTTACATCTTATTTGATATTGATTTATAGTTTTTTTTTCATTTAATACGTGTGATGCTAACCTAAAGGCTTTTTCGAAAATGTTTATTTTCTACTGTTGATCCTGATCTAATACAAGGGGCAATTAACAACTAGTGAAATGTTGCTTTATTCTTTCGGTACATGTATAAACCTAGACATTGATAAATGTTTCTTCTATGTTCAAAGTGAAACATTCCTGCTGGAACAGGATTTCAGCAGTTGCTATAGGTGGATGCTTTGTATTTCTTTTTCACCAATATTAGGCCTATGTGGACTCTCAAATTTTTCATTTCTCATGACCAGCATGGGAAAGCATCTTACTGTTGCAGGGGGCCTACGTGACATTATGTGAATTTAAGCATATGACAATCTTCTGATTGTGGTATGATGCTACATCACAGGAATTAGCTAGAGACTTTATAAAAGAAGAAACTTCAAAGAAGGGGCAACATCATTAATTTTTCCTTGTTGACAAAAACATACTTTTTTCTTTTTTCCTGGCAAGATGAGGCTATGCTGATAGATTACTAAGAACGTTTTCCTTACTTTGGACTGCTTTGCTGGTCCTACAGTCAGTAGCTGATGGACTGAATCCTTCTTTGCCGAACCATTTTAATTTTTAATTTCCTTTTATCTCCTCATTCTATGCTAATGGACTCACCCTTAATGGGCTTGAATCTGAATCGTTTCCCATTCCATGTAGGATTTGAGCTGTTAGACAAATGATCAATTCCTATGCCTTAATGGTAGTGGGACTCTGTAACTCTGCAAACTATTCTTTATAACCCTCTGATGAAGCCATGCTTAAATGTTTGGTGCTTTATTGCAAGCTGTGGCATACTTAACTGAAATTCTCAAAAGACTGCTTATGGCTATGCATTTTGGATTATATCTGTCTTAGTCTATTATTGAGTCTTAAATCGAATTGAATCGAGTCTTATGGGTTCTTCCATTTAAACTGTGCTATTGTTGTAGGGAGAATCCGCGAGCTCTGTCAGAACATCAATTATTACTTCTCTTGCTCTGTGTTGCTGTTGCAGATCTTTTGGTCTGCTTAATTCTGGCCCGACCTAACTTTTTCAGGAGGTTGGGTCTTCCCGTTGCTATTCTTTGTTTTTACATCATGATTTAAGAGTGTTGTTCCTAAATCTGATCTCAAATTTGTGAGTTGTCTGTCAATTAATGGTCCTCATTGGACAGCTGTATGGTGATTTGGCCATCCTCATTTCCACCCCTCCTATCGGTGGAGAAAGATTCATCAGAGAATCATTGCCTGTGTGGTAAATGGAAATGCTGCAGATTGTCTAATCGTAAAGGGCCCTGTATGGTTATAGTAGTAAGTAGATTAAGCGTATGCTAAATAATTTGATCATGCTTGAGCTGCAACACTACCATGCCACCCTCAAGGAGATGAACATGATCACACTTTGAATTCCATGTGTAATACGTGATACCAAACTTTTGACAGTTGAATAGTGGCTCTGAGGTCTGACTTAAGACTTTCTGGGTGATGAGTATAAGAACTCAACTTTGGAGTCATAAGGGGGCCTGTGATTTGACACTTCATTGAGAATCACCAACGGGGGAAGCCCAGGTAGAAAGAGCAGACAAACAACAAGCTAATTTATTTAGACAACATGTGCCAAATCCTTCACTAGCTGACATTATTGTAGAAATTACTAAAACACAAAAAAGACTGGAACTAAACACTTAGAACTTTTATCCCCAAAAAAGGAAATTAATACTCAGCTGCAAGATATTCTCAGTATGCGCTCTCTACACAATACTAAAATCTCCTCCCTTGCAAGAAGCTAGCCATAAGGCAAGCTCAGTAGTAGTAGAACGCAAGGTGACTAAGAATTCTGAGGACATAAATAAGCTCAATTACAAAAACTCCTTGAAACCCACTCTAAAAAAAACAATCTGAAGATATTTGGAGTTCATGATTCACCCAAAACAGTTGAGTTAGAGACCTGAAAGGGGACAGTAATAGGAGTACTTTCAGCTACAAATGTACTTATTTCCTGATTGCCGGCATTAGCCAGTAAAATCCACCTTGGCAAACCCCATAAAATATTGGTTAACTTTCTTATATATAATACTCTGCACACCCATTCTTTAGGGTGAAATAACTATTTTGACCAGATATATCCAAAAGACAAAAGGAGATGGGAGTTTAAGCAGTTCACTGAGAAATATAAAACAAAGTGGGTTACTTCTTACCTGCAATAGTAATGGTATTGGTTGGAGATATCCCAAAGTTTATATCATTGTAGGTGGCAGCAGAGAAGTTGTTTCTTCAGCTTTAGGCGGATGGAGGTTAGCCACACAAGATGTAACCAATAACCACTATTAATTTTCTCCCTTTGTTGTTTTGTTTTTCTTTCTCTCTCTCTTCTAGATGTGCCAATGCCTCCCTAGGGTATGAGGGTCCATGTGCCCAAAGGATTAATCATAGCTTAATTTAGAATTACCAGAAATATCGATGGTGAGGTTAAAGTCCAGAGTTTAAGAGGAGATGTTTGTCCAGTGGTTGGCAGAAAAAATGTAAAACAAATTGTAAATGGAATACATTTCTTGCATTTGCCATCTAGCGAAAATAAAACACGTAAAAATTAGTGCTTGAAATGTTAATGGTCAACTCAATAATAAAAAGTCAAGGGTGTCAGTTCTAATTGTCTATATCTGGAGCTGACATAGTAGAGCTTTATGAAACCCATATTTCCATTGATCAGACACTTTTATTAAAAACAAAACTGGCATCATTAGTGATGGCATCTAAACATTAACATATAACTGTAGTATTTGAACGGAATCCTTCCAGTTTGCAAATCTTACATGCTAATAGAGCTAGTTCAGGTCATTGGACACTCGCTGTATTGAAGGCAGGGGATACAACGTTTATTGCTTTCCGTATATACAAGGCCAAATTAGATGACCCTCTGAGTTTCCTATTAAGATTAAGAACTAAATCTCAAACCTCTGTGGGTCAGACTGTTGGCATCTTCTGCAAGCTAAGTCACAACACACCTGAATATGGAGTAGTCTGACGTCCATAGCCTAACACACAGGCTATGCTAATAGTTATTTTGATCATTCACAAGGTCATAATACCAGACCTAGGGCTGTATGCATGGACACAGAATTGGAAGAAGAGAAGGGCCTATTCAAAAGGTATTCATAAGGCATTTGTGCATATATTGATAGATATACCAAATGTACGCCTACCATGAATTCACAGAAGGATTCCTGGTTGGAGCAAATGCACTTGCTACATTTGAGATACTTGCAGTTGTTAAAACCATTTAGAGAGCATGACGGGGGTGGGATTGCAAGGTATGACTTGAGCTGAAAGTTTTTTTGAACGTCCAAAACTTGTACCTTTGTGGCCATTCTCAAGCTCTGCTCCAACTGCTTTCCACCGTGGAATGGTTGTAGATTTACTCCATTAACCCCTTCGGCGCTGATGACAAGCTCAGCTCGTCATCAGTTGCGCCGCTCGCACGCTGATGAAGAGCTGAGCTCGTCATCTAACGCGGCTTTTTGAAAAAAGCCGCGTAGCGCGAAAATCGCCGCAGCGCGCGTGCGGTTAAAGACCTGGATTAACACCACTTCCAAGATGGGAATGGGAATATATTGCTACAAACTTGGGTCCTTATTTACAAAATTTTGCCATATTCATCAGTTACGTCATTCCTGTCCTTTTCACCTGTGCTAGCACACAATGGGCTGCCATGCGCCAACACAGGCACCTTTGCACCATGTTTTTGGCACTGCGTCAGAGCTCCGATTCCTCTTAAATCTAGGGCAGTGTCAAAAAGCCATGGGTGGTACTGTAAACATACACAGCAACACCCATTGCGCACCCCTTTAATGGGAATGATATTTAGAAGGCTGTATTAAGTCACGTAAAGTTGCTCAGTGCCACCGGAGCTTTGCAAAAAATTTCTCTCTGGTGGCGCAGACTCATTGTAAATGAGGCACTTGGTGTGCCGTTCTGCGAAACCATGTTTGTAGTTATTTATGAAATATGGGGAGATTGTGTGCTGGACCACCTTAGATATCTTCTCTCCATTCTCTCTATTGTGATCTATAACGTGAATTTATAGGGAAAGAGCGTTCTCCAATTGGAAAAAAAAATTCAGCTTAGAAAACAAATGTGCATTTGCACAGAGGGCTGGATTTCCCCAGTGCAGAATTCTGAACCATGTAGAATGAATTCCACACAGCAGAAAAAGAAGCCAGTGGGAATTGTAATATCCCTTTCCAAGTAATACACCTGGAAACTTCTGCTTTTCACAGCTTCCAATGTGCACTTCAGGGAATGTTAGTGAATTAAAAACATGCAAAAGTATGTTGAGGGAAAGATCTAATTCTTCGCCAATACATTAACTTTTCTATTGATGAAACTGACTCACAAACTTTAAAATAATAACGTAATGTTAGCACATTGTTTCTAAAGAAATCGAATATCATATATAAAGGACTGCTTAAAATGACTAAACATCGGAGGTCGGCAGGAGGCGTCTCACGTGCATTTCTTTCTGTGACTTCAGGAGCGCGAAGCAACTCATCTACTCTGAGATTTTTGATCAAATAAAGTAGCAGGATTTGAGCGTTCAGCAGCAAGAGCGCGTTTATGTTACATCATGCTCTCTCTCCAGCTTTTATCAAGATGCCAACTGGGAACACGGTAATTAATGAGATGTTGTTGCTTATTTTGTTCTATAAATACTCAAAAAGCAAATGGTGTTAATCTTTCAAGTAGATGCAGTGTCAAGCTCTTAAGGAGCTCATCTGGAATTTTCATGTGGTTAGCAAGGGAACAGCATCCTTGCAAAATGATGGCAGTGAACTAATAGGATGCACATGGCATGGCTTCCCTTCAGGGTCGTTACCTAGCAAACGGTAATTAAAACAGCTGAGGTACCAGAACACCTTCCTTAAACAAGGTGGTAAACAGTCAGCTAAAATAATGCGTTTACATATGCTGCACGTTCTTGCACATTTGTCTTTCATTCGTTACCTTTTGATACATTCAGAATCACAAATTAATCAAATCCCTTGCATGCTTCCACATTTCGCAACCGGATTGAATTTTTGAGAGGTGATCAGTGCCTAATTTGACCCGGTGGTTGCTGGTAGGGCCCACACTGGCACTCCGTTTTGAAGACCTACAGTTATTTTTCTGCATCAGTTATTTACTGAGATCAAAAGAGGGAAAACAAACAAAGGAGTAATATGAAAGAAGAGAAAGACCGAAAACCGTCATAAAGGGAGAAAACAGAAACCGGCATGAGTACAGGGGCAGTGAGTGTCTGGTTGTGGATTAAAGAGGCCTGAGGGGGATTCCCAACTAGGCAGCCTTGACATTGTGTGTGCTGACATTTAATTGCGTGGGCCACAGGTTCTGAGCAGTGCTTTGTGCACCGGCTGGCACTCATACAAATTAAGCACTGGTGGTGGTCTAATAAAGAGCCCATGAAACTATAGGGAATGACTTAGAAAAACATTTATGAATACGGGACGTAGTACTAAAGCAGTACTGTTTTACGTACTCTGACATGCATTCTTTAATCATCCCTGAAACGCCTGATTCCCAATTAGTGAAAGCGCGTAAAAAGTACAGGTCCTTCTATTCATGCAAAATGTATGTGACTATTCACTTATTATTCCCATTTTAGATCTTTTGGGGATAATCCACTGAGGCATGTAGAGATAAAAAAAGAGTACTACGGAAGTGCTACTTTGCAAACTCCAAAAGGTCTTTGTGACTTTGGGATCCACAGACTAGAAAACATGGCTGAAAAAACTGCATGCAAAAAAAGATCAAAACATGATTAGAACCTTCATGCATAAGTGACCCTTAAATGGTATGATTTATGAGTGCAAACACGTTTTATGTTCATGAATGTTTGGGTTAATCTTATACAGGGAATTCCCTGTGAGTGGATATACATGTAGGGTTGTGAGTGGGCATCAGAGGATGAGAATAATTTATTTATTTATTTATTTATTTTGAAAGTTTTATATAGCGCGGACAAGATCCTTGCGGATATCAGAGCGCTTTACATAGAAAAGTACATGAGGGATCATGGTTCAGATGAGAGAAACAATACATCGTCAGACAAATAAAACAAAAGAAGCAATCAGTACAGTCAGGTAAATCATGCATAGGGTGCAATATGATCTGTGCATCAGAAACAGGTAGAGGTATAATACTGCAGTAAAAGGCATACATTCACTAGTTGATAATAATCTAAATAGGCCATTTCTTAGGGTGCTATATGAACTCAAGATCGGTGCATTATAAACAAGTTCACTCGCTATGCTATATGGGCTAACTATCGGTGCATTAGAAGTGATTGGAGGTATGATACTGCAAAGTGGCAGACATTCGCTAATTAGTATTAGCCTAATGAGGGTTTCCCTAGGGTGAGTTCGAGTGGTGAGAAAGACTAGTCCAGAATGGCCGACAAAGAGAGGGAGAGACCAGTCTAAGATGGCAGCCAAAAAGCAAGATTCCAGAGTTTGGTTTCTATTTCTACTCTGGGGATGTCGAATTAGTCCATCTTCCATGTTGATTGAGGGGGGGAGCAGAGTTCAGCTTCTATGCTGGTAGATGGTGGCTTATCTCTGTTTTGCTGCTCCCTGACCGCGTTGGTATGTAGCTTCTTCATGGTGGGCAGGGGGGCGATTTATGGTTCCAGCTTTATGGCCCCAGCCAGGTTAACAATGGAGAGTGAAAAGCCCGCGAAAATACAAGCCACATAGAAGTCCGGGCACAGCGTAGAAAAGCCTGCATGAATGCTTGATATGAAGTGAGTGCAGGTCGTTGCCCTTCGCGTCGCCCCTGAGGCGGTTTAAATAATTTTGTGTGCTGTATTCCGTGCAGAGAGTGAAAAGACCTGCATGGAAGCCTCCCGCCCAAAAGGCTAACACTGTTGCACCGGAGCCGCTCCAGATGCCCCCATTCGGTACTCACCGAACCACTGGACGGCGACGGGGGGGGGAGGTCTTCCGTCGAGACACTGCTGAAAACACATCCCGGGGCACACCGAAGCCGCTCCAGACACCGACCGCTCCGTCTTGAACCTTCCTTGGAGGGGGGGGGGCGCTTGTTCACCCGCGCCGGCTCAGCCGACGCCGACCCCTTCCTCAGCGTCACCGATCCTGTGCTGCCGAGGGTGCCCGCCAAAACATCCGTGTGTGCCTTTGAGCTTCTAGGGATGGCAGCAACCGAACTCCAGTGCCCTCCTCCGCCTTGTAGCGGGGGACCACATCCAACTCTCCGACGTCGTCAAGCTGTCTGGACTAGGCTCCTGAAGCTTCAACCGAGCTCCAGTGCCCTCCTCCGCCTTGTAGCGGGGGACCACTTCCAGCTCACCGAGGTAATTGAGCTGTCTGGACTAGGCTCCTGTAGTTTCAGCCGCTCCTATCAATGCGCATCTCTTATGCCACCTTGGGTCCAGTGCGGAGCTGGTGGCAAGGTGGTCCGCGGTGTCTACCAGTCAGCGTTGAAGGTGTCAGCATCGGCGGTCCGCTCGGGGCATTTCTGGGGTCATTAATCCAATCCAGTTACTCGATCCAGTTACTCTTTCGTTCCGTTCTTCTTTCTCCTTCCGTTCCGTCGTGTTGGTAGGTGCTAACCGGGATAATGCCCGACTGGGATCCCCAGCACCGGGAGCTCCTCACAAGAGCTCCCTACCCGGCGGCCATTTTGATATTTTGGAAGTTTGTGCAATCCCTCAATATTTGTGGGCTCGAGAGTTCATGAAATAAGTAATTTTACTCCCCTGCTGGTTCATAAACCTCAGGGAGCAGATATACTAATTTCTTTAAGAATAAAGGTCTGTCAGTTTCGTGAGGTAGAGGGTCTGTCAAACTGTGTTCTCTGGTTGGCCTGGGTCTTCCTGCTGTGCTGCCCTACGCAAAAGAAAAGGGCAGGAATGCGCCATATCTATTTGATACAGCACATTCTTGTCCTTTTCCCCTGCACCTGCACACAATGTGCTGATGTGCGCCACTGCAGTCCCCTTTGCACCATGGTGCAAGGGTTCATGCGTTTCAAGGATGATTATGTTTTTTGCAGGAAGGGAAACCTTCCAGCACAAAAACAATCACAAGAGGCATTTTTCCTCTTTCTATGTGTGCTGCAGAATACAGCACACATAGAAAAAGGAAAAGCAAAGAGAAAATAAAGATTTTTCTCCGCATTGTGCCTCTGTAAGTTTTTGGCGCGCTTCAGATTTAGGATTTCTTGTAAATCTGGGGCAGTGTCAAAATCAATGGATGCTGCTGGCAAAGCTCCCAGCAAAACCCATTGCACGCCCCTTTGATGTAGAAAACTGGGTTAAAGGGAACAATATTTAAAAGGCAGCATTGAGCCAAAAAAGTGGCTTAGTGTTGCCTCTTAAATATGGAGCAGGCTTCTGCGCCACAGAACGTAACAAAAAATGATTATCCTGCTGCGCAAGAGGTCTCATAAATGAGATCCAGAGTGTATTGCTTTTCTACTAGGAAATGCACCACTCTGCATGGTTATCATACCATACATCACAAGTTGTGGTCGTTGTGATTTTTTCATACTAAGATATGCACCACTTGGGGGTGGGGGGATTTACAGCACGTATATATTAGGTTGTTAATGAATTTGTGCTAATTGGTGTGCAGAAGGTTTTGCAATTTGGGTCGTAGGAGATCGGAGAGTAAATTTATGAAGGAGGTGGCGGGAGTCTTCAAATGCGAGTTAGCTCCCTCAAAGCCAAAACACACTGATTCCTGTCAGAAGCCCAGCCCATCCTAGTAGGTGTCATAACTGGGCTGGTTTTCTAGGCATCCTCTTATTTTTTTTCTCTGATTTTGACCGAGATGAGAAGCTTTGAAGGATGGGTCTGACTGATCTGCACTTCTGAAGCCGATGGTGCAAAATATCGAATTTCTTTTGTATGGATTCATTGCTTTGTCTTGTACATCCTGTATGCCTGAGGGGGGGTGGGTCTAAGGCAGCTCAAAGCAAATTGCTACTAACAGATTTACACACAGGTGTATCCTGAAAGTCTGCCTAAATCTAATTGCCTTTTTGGGAGTCCCATCTCTTCATAATTGAGTTGAAGGATAAGATGCAACAACTTTTTAAGAAGTATAAGCATTCATCTTCTTTGCAACAACATTTTTTAAATAATGTGCTGAAACACTATATTTGATTAGTTTTAGGTAAATAATATTTAAACACTTACAGTGTTTCTATTTTTAATTTACGTTCAAATGTTTATATTTTTTGGGAGAATCCATAAACTTTATTATTTACTCCTATAATTTACCATAGGGAGATGCCCACCTACATTTTAAATGTTACATCTATCTGAGATGTCTCTACCCCATGAACTTACGAGGTGAAGACAGGTAAGGCTGCTCTACACTCAGAAATGGTGTATAGCGAAAAAGTGTGGACTAACACCCAAGTGTAAGAGTACTTTTACAGAAGATTAAATCTACACATGGAAATGCACTTTTGTGATTAGGGTGCTAAGTTTAGGCTTTATCTAGTTATAGTCATGTATAGCATGCAGCTGTCTATCAGCACTTTTAGAGTGGTTTCTTTTTCAATTTTCAAAGCACACAAAGCAATCAGGATATTACTCAAACAATGTCATTATACCTGTCCCATGATTATCCACCACAGCTCATAGCTAATATCTTTCACGAACTGAGAGGGACAGAGCCTAAGGATGTATCTCTTCCTAAAACTTCCCCCAAAAAAAGGAAGATGTTGAAATACTACAACGTTTTTGGTAACATCCTTTCTGTGTTGTAGGGTTGTGCTTGCATGCTGACTGAGTGACTGTCTGTGTGCAACCAATAATAACTTGATTTTGTTTGTATTTTATTAATAAAAGTCCAAGGCTATTAGAAGATGAAGTGAGACGTTTATGTCAGGTTGCTGGATTCAATAGCTGGTGATGGCCCGTGGTCACTTGTGTACCACGGGATGATGCCGCACCCAAAAAAGAAAGGTGTTCATATTTAGACTCAGAAAGTGAAGCATGAAGTTGCACCATTAATAGGGCACTGTCATAATTCAATCTTGATCACATGGTAGCAGTAACCTACAGGGATCTACGGTCAAGGGAGGGGCATGGAAGCGTTTCCTTTATAGGCCTGAGTAATAAACACAATATGAAGTTACAACATGAAATGGTGGCTGAAGAGGAAAACCAGCATTGATATTAAAACCAAAGCAATTATCACTTTGACTCGAGTGTGACAAATTCTGATCTTAACTAGCTAATAGGTATGGCCTCACAGATTCTTCCCCTCACGAATCATCATTACCTCTGCTTTTTTGTATGCTTTTTCTCTGTTTACTTTGAGCCTGTGGCCATGTAACCAACCAGCTTCTCTCAGACATTGTTCTAATAAACATGCTAATGCACTTACATAGCCCTAACTTGAGGAAGATTTGGTATCCTCAGCATAAATGTGTAACTCAGAGAGATGGAACCAGATGAGACAAGCCAGCGGGTCAGTTCACACTGAAAACTAGGGGAGTGGGAGTAACCCAGAGGCACTCTGTGCTGTGGTGAAAAACAAATAAGGTGACCACCTCAGATTGAGCTCTCAGGAAAGATCAGAATCACGCAATGATGACCCTCACATCCCCAGACATCATGAAGCAGAAGGGCATAGTTGTTGGTGTCAACGACCATTAGCATTTGACATGGGAAAAGGCTTTATGAGGCAAGCATTGCCTTGAAGAGTTGCTTTTTATTTATCTACCAATGTTTTGCAGAATTCCTTACCTTTACCGCAGTTAAACACATGCACAGGAGCTTGCCAACACTTTGTATGTGATTAAGTACTGTCGCTGGCTTTTTTTCTCCAGTTTTCTGAAACCAACTTGTACCAGTATTTCATAAGTATTTTTTATAGTAATGGATATTTTACTTAAATTTTTCTTGCAAGTACTTTCAAACTGTGTCATGCTTGTAACTCGTGAGCACATAAGTTAAACCCTTGCTTAGTCCCTGTAAAAGATTCGTTGCAAGTTTTGATATGAAAGTCCACCTCGCAGGTACTACACAACAACAGCATAGTTTTCAGATTTTTGTCAAGAAATATCTAACGTGTGTGACTAAAACACTTCCTAACCACTGACCAGGTGATCTAGGAGGATAAGGGCAGAGAGACTGTGAACTAGGCACCCTAAGGAGAAAGGATTAAGGAGGATATATTCAATAGTTTGATCTGGTTTAATGACCACCTGATTGAGGCCAAGCCCGCGGGACATTGCAACATCTTACATCACCAGCATTCAAAATCTTAGCAGGCTTTATAAGAATATCTATGGGACTCTACCTGAAAGTGCTATCAGATTCAACAACATTCTCCAAAAGAGAAGATGCTGGTGCCTGATTATGTGTGATGGTAAATGTATCTATGGCAACAGACTGATTGATTAAACATTAGAATGAGAGTGCAAACACTTCAACAAGAATATACCTGAAACATGGTGGAGTTCCTCATTGCAAACTAATTAATGCTTAGAATGTAGTCAATTCACAATTTATATGGAAAAGCTACAAAGCTAGAAAATGAAGAAAAGGGGATCATCTGAGCAGCTGAAGTTTTATAATTTCCCATATCAGCCACAATGGTCTGACAGATTTTAATATGTCTGGATTCAAGATAGGTTGCCATATTATTGTATACCTACATGTGTGGGATGGGCAGGCTCTGAAGTTGTAGAGGACAGGGAAATGTGTCAGGCGGAAGCAGAGAGAAACTCAGTGGAGTCATAGACAGAGAATGAGACTGCCCGCACTCAACGATGGGAGCCAAAGAAAGAGAGAGCATCATGCCAGCAGAAGGAACCTGACACGGAGGAAACATAAGAGGAAATAGACACATGGGTTGAGCAGTGGTGGACGCAGTATTTGTCCAGTGGAACATTTGAGCCCTCTACACTGAAGAATGACTGAGGCCAAGCTAGGGGTGTTTTCTTCTCAAATAATGTGGGACCATTACTAAGTCTTAGGCCATTAGCCTAACATAAAGAAAGGCAGAGTATCTAATTGGGAGACAAGGAATTTGAAGAGAGGAAATTGCCTACCAAGGCACAACAAATGCTGAGGGTCCCACTTTTTCTATTAAGTTTATGCACTTTTTCCGTTTATAAAGTTGGGTGCAATTAAGCCAAACTTAAAGCCAAAAATAATTAAAGAGAGTTACTGACCATTCTTAACAGGATAGCTAAATTCTTCCATTTTGTAATGTGCTATTTCTTCTTCGAGATTCTTTTGTTCAGAGTTATTGAAAAAATAGAATAAATCAGGCATCTTAAGGATGAGAGTTACTTTTATGTTGCACCTTCCGCATACATACAAAGTGGTACATTGTTTGAGGAATGCCAGGGAAGAGAACACCTTCCTGATAACTGCAGTGGGAAGAAAGCAAGAGATAGACTTTGAGCCCTTATATAGGAAGTCAGCATTGACATCAGTTCCAGTTAGTCAGGAAACAGAATACCTTGTATGTATTTGCAAGACTTATAAATAGAATAACTTGGTACTTCCTGTTATTGAGACCCATGTTGTTTTGTTTTCCGACTTTTATCTGTTCCAAATCTGAGAAGTACACTAGTTGTAAACATCTTTCACTTTTTCCACTACTCAAAGAAGTGTGTCCTCAAGAACTAGGCATGTCTCCTGCAGAAAAGTGTACTTATTTGTCACCAGTTCTTCTAGGAAAAATAGTGGATCCACAAATTTCGCTGCTCACGGCAACTAAGCTGGATCAGTGGAGACTCATGGTTGTAGTCCTCATTTGGCAAGGTATATAAAGGAATGCAGTTAATTTTCGGCACATTATAACAGTATACCACACCCTCGCAAACAATCTTTAAATCCTACTAGGTGTTCTATACATATGAAACAAAATCTGCCAAGAAAATCATCCAAAGCTCTAGGGTGAGACTATAAAAAAGACATAAAAACAAAGATGATGAAAGTGATGTACCTGTTTCCAAGTGCGAGCTCATACATAATTTCCTTTCCAGTGAACCAAAAAGTAGAGCTTACTTCAAGGACACTTGATATGCACACATTTAAGCCATTTTAAATTTCTCATGTCCAAAAGCAGAGAAGAGATTCTGGTCTTTCTGTGACAGAAATGACTGTTAACAAACTGCTTCATTTGTGAAGCGTCAAATGCTAGTCAAACCTTCCAACTAGAAGGAAGTTGCAATTTAATTGCATTTGAGTTATTAATCTTAGAATGTGAAAAGAACTTGAAAAATGTGAGCCTAGCTTTCTAGAAGTACCTTTCATAGTGGGCAAACATACTTTATCTCCTATATGATACTCATGAGTTACCATTTTTTCATTATTAGGTAATCTCTGCATATGGTCTTTAGGCCTTTGAGTGTTAGTAGCTAGATCCTGACAGATGTAAAAAAAGAGCAGATACTGCAGGTACCAATTTATCATCAACAAAATCGTTGCAAAAGTCTAATCATTCTACATAGATTGAGCATAAATATGTCTAAAACTCATGATAGATTATGATTTTCCTTAATGCTCAGCACTGTGCAACCCATGGTCAAACCTTTATATAAATAATTACTTTCATGTGTTCCAAAATAAGCAGGGAGGTAGTATAATACTTTGTTAAAGGCAAGTTTCCAACCCACAATTCTTTTCTTTTTTTAAATGTATAACAATACTGATCTCAAAATGGGAAAGTGCATAATTTTGCCCTGCTTTCATCATGATGATTTTAGGTCTTTAAACAGCACACATGCAATAATAATATCCAGGTTGTAACCTGAAGAATTCAGGCTACTTTAATGTTCATAATAATTTTTTTCCCTGGTGTTCATGAAGGGTATTCTCTCCTCTCCATATTATTTTTTAGGTTTTAGGTACTGCTACAATTTATCAAATTAATAGGCAAATGTAAAGTTAATGGAGGGACATACAGGTTACAGATAATTTGTGGTCAAGGCCAAACATATTGTTTCTTTTGAGAGTGTTCATATTGCTCCTGGGAAGTTGTTCAAATTCATAGACCCATATTTAAAACATGTGATCCCTGTGTACATAGCATTTTGAGCTTTTTCCCTGCAGCAGACACAGTTCAGTATGTTTCAAGGGCTCATGGGGCACATTATTGTGTGGATTTTCTTTCAGGGATCAAACTGACATTTATGCTCCCAACTAAACGTCAATAATCCACAATATGATAATGTGACATCCATTCATCCCTTAAAATTCTGCCAGTTTTCCTAAATTATGATTTATTGGGCATCTGCAATGAAGTGTGTGTGTATGTATGTATTTGTTGGTGTTTATAAAAGATAGCATTCAAAAGTTGGCCTGGCCCGGGGGGCGTGGCTAGCGGCCGTGAACGATGGCAGCTGCCTGAAGGAGCTCCGGAGGCGATGTAGCTTCTCCCAACTATCTTGTTGCAGGGTTTCTGTACTCACACAGAACTGTGCACAGAGGAGTGGAACCTCGGCAAATTAGGGTGTCCCAAAACTTACCTTAGCAACCAACTCACCCCTTACCGAGCTAGCTACAGTGTCTCATTGGACATATCAAACACCCAATGTTTAGACAAACCAGAACATGAACTTACAGTACCTCAGGGTACGTGGGACTCATGAACACTCTTTCGTTATATTATCATTACAAACCAGAACATGGAGTAAAGAAGACACTTGTGCATTTGAAATGTTTATTTACTAATGCCGTCTTCTCAGGCGCAGTATCTTTGATAATACAAGTATACTTATTATCAGTAGCAAAATTATCAGCATAGTTACTAAGACATAAAAAGCGAATGGTGACAGCATGTTAACATGCTGTAATGAATAAGAGTTAACAACACTTATATCTCACCCTCCCTAACACATATATTATATTATTATCTAAGAAGGTCTCTTTGGGTTGTTTTAGGGCGGGCCCATACCTTAGTGTCCTAGCATGAAGGAATCACATCAGCATACACCAGCTCTCTCTGCATGTGCACCGCATCAAGTGTGTTAACAATTCTCGTGCAAAGCAATATCAATCCCGCCTCAAGCCCAAGTTGGCAAAGGCTGCACTTGTGTTATGACTATGAAGGCGTGGAGATCAGACCTCATAACAATTCCATATCGTGTTGCTCCTGAAACCTCAGCACTCTCCGTGCAGACATGGTTTATTAAACAAAACTGATATCAGAGCAATAACATATTATTCTCACATACACCACGGCAAACCACTAGGTTGAAAGCTAAGTCAACAATTAAGGGTCGTGTGCAGAAGTTGCAAGAAAGGAAAAATGGCGTTTAAATCCGAAATGTACCTATGCTAACTTAACACGATATAAGGATATATAGGAGCTATACAACACCCCCCCATGATCCGAGAACGGACTAAATAAGGTAACAGAAGTGCCATCACATGAGAGCAGAATCCATGTATAAACGAGCATGAATAAAAATTCAATTATAAAAATTAATGCCAAAAAATAGCCCACAAATATAATGTGGCTCAAGCCAATAGGCAAGCAAAAAAAAAATGTCTCGACCAACAGTCAATAAAATCAAGGAAATGCTATCAATCAGCATGTCAATCTGAGGCAGTGTCTATGATAAGACTGTATATGAAAAGTAAGCTGCAACAGCCTCCAGGAGGAAGTCACTGTCCTCATCCGAAAACAGTTCAGCCATCCAATTTAAAAGATGAAAGGAACATACGTGATCTTCCAGCACCGCATCCTCTATAACCATCAGAGGACAGCTCGGTGGGTTGTCAAGAAAACTCCGTTCCAAGAAATTTTGCGCTGCCGACAACACATCCCAGGGACCCATTAGTCCATGTGCCACCGCCAAGGCCATAATCCTTTCGTCAGAACAAACCAACTCGTGAGCAATGATAGGACTCATCAGTTGATCAAAATCGACGTCAGAAGATATTGGTCCGCAGAGACACAAATCAATGGCCCAAAGGAAATCACAGGTCAGGCAGTGAAATACAGGCTGGACACAGGTGAAATAGGAGAACCGAAAAGATAATCCAAACGCCGTGCTTAGAGTCGCCAACGGCAGTGTGCCATAATAATCAAACATGCGGTTGCGAAACCGCGTCAGTAGTAACTGTGCGTGGCCTTGCACAGGAAGGGCATCCATATTTAAAAAGGCAGAAAACCACCAATGCGCCAGCCGCTAATGCAAGCAAAAACGGGAACCCTCCAAACAAGGATGAAAAAATAGAATGGAAGAAAGCAGGGATGACTCCAAAAATCTTCTCAAAGGAAGTCACGAGACCACCGCTAACAACTTTAAAAAAATGTGCTAGGCCCGTTGTGGAGGATGCGTTAAAGATAGAACGGACCATGGCTCCGAAATGCAAGGGCAAATCAGTGTTTAAAAGAGCCTGAACCTCCGTGCGGGTGTTAGCAATGTGAAGCACGAAAGTTTCACGGGCCGAGCTCAAGGCCACCTCTTTCTGGGACAATAGAGCTCTTATTCTAGCCATGCCGCTGAATTCTGCTCCCAAGGTCGGTATCTGTGGCCAAATGGAAGACTCCCTATGTTCACGTGTGGGAGGATAAAGAACATTTCTGCAGCAAATAACTCGCTCACTAACCGTTACTATGAAAGCTATACCTTTAATTAAACCACAGCAGTTTTCATTATTGAGCATTAAATAACTACCATTCTCTAACAATTTAAATGTGGGGATGATAGCAGGAACTGGCGTGCCCTGTAAAACGCAAGCCATATTCGGTCGGTCCTTGTTACATGAACCGTGTAACTGTATGTGTCTGCACATTAAAGAATGATCTGGCGTCTCAGTACACTCATCCCCTGTTAGATAAACCTCTTGTTCATCCTTGAAACATCTGTATGTGTATGGGAGTGACCAGACCTCATGAAGAAAACCGCTACCTAAGGGTTCAAAACGACCTATTGGCACATATTTCATACAATTTGAAAACTTATATAAAGCAAAAGGCAGCGTTATTAAACCGTGGATAAGCCACGTAGCAGCAGTGGTCTCTGCCACAGAAAAAGGTAAAGATTCCAATCTTTCAATATGGAGCATAGAAAAGGAAGCATCACGCATTGAAAGCAAGCGTAGTTTGTCTGTCAAATTAAATGGTGCAAATAAAGAGGAAACGTTCATGTATCCCCAGGGAACTTTACCCATTTTTAGAGTCTGTAGTGTCCATGCAAACTGCATGATTGAACGTAATTGATTTTGACCATGGTATAATACAGACACTTCATCATGCACAATATCAACAACAGACGACACAATATTATCTAATGTGTAAATTCTAGAGGAAAGCACGTTAATGCTATTGTCAACCACTGCAAGCACTTTCTCAAGATTTGCCTGATCAATAGCCCTAAGGCGTGAAGCAGCCTCAATCTGTGAGAGTTTCCAAATTTCATTGTAAACACCATATAACCACCTTTTCGACCTGCCACTAGCTGGGCCCTTAATGAAATCATTCAAATCCACGTCTGCATTCAGTTTGGAAAGGTGATACTTAACCGCAGGTAAAGTTGAATGTTTCAGCCAAGCTTGACACAACTTGCCAACAGAGTAAGAGGTGACAGTATGACTCAAATCAAAACGGGGATCAGATCTAACAGTCTTAAACCCGTCAGTTATATTTAAAAATCTTTTTTGACAAGAATCAGCACTACGGTGCCAAAGCAGCCAACCCTTGGGAGTCATACTGGAAATGTTAAAGGAGGAATTCAGAAGCAGAGCCTGTATATCTCTAATGGACAATTTAGTAAAATTACTCCAATTCTCATATTCCTCCAACTCCGGGAAAGACGGGGTGTTTAACCTTTTAGATGTAGCCAATCCAAAGCACGTGGTCTGGGAAATGGTTTCATTTAAAAACCACATATGATTTGGGATGAGACATGCACGGTGCAAAGCCTCAGTGCCTTGTACCTGCCAGGCCCTTGAGCCCCAAACCGATTTAAGGTCTATGGTATCCTTCCATAACTCATACCCTCCAGTAACTAATTGATCCAGGAAGGCCTTTGAATATAACAATTTTGTATTTGTAAGTCGAACCTTGGACAGTGGCTGTTTGTGAAATTTAAAATAAAAGGACTCCGGATTGGACTGATTAAAGTCAGTGAAATAAGTATACTTTTTAAGAAACGTTTCTGAACTCCCTTGTGTTGGTGCTGGGCAATGTTCCCACTGAGTAAAATTAACCGCATCCCTTCGGGAAGATGTCTTGTGTAAGAAGTGATTGCCATAATGTTGGTAACAGAACAATTCACCATAATTAGCAGATTCTAAATATAAATCCTCAGCATCAAAAGCAGCATAATATTTCAAATCAGAAAACAAACTTTCCACAGCATTAACATCCCAATCATCAGAACGAATGTTTTGTTTCACCACATCCCCCATATTAACTCTTAGTACATTAGGGACATTAACGACTTCCGTTGGACCATGAATCTGAAAACGAACTGCATCCCACGCGATTCCATCCAGAACAGGCCACGCTGTGATGTTAACCAAAGTCAAGTCTCTTTTTAATCTGTGTGTAGAATGTGAAGAGGAAAGTGGGGCCAAAGTTCCATTCAAATGAGTAATGCAAGTTCTCTCCTCGACATAGTGTCCATTCATAATCCGAAAAAAATAAAACACAAAACCAATTGACATAAAAAGGTAAACTGAAAAAAGGACCAGCCAAATGTATATCCAAGGAGGTATCAAAAAATGTTTTTTAAACAGGCTAGCATATAACGCAATTTTAGAGGGTTTTTTCGAGGCAAGGGAAGCAGAGTCAAATGAAAATCTGGATTCCGTGGCTAAACGAGCTTGCAGGTCAGGCATGGACAAATCAGTGGGGTATGTATAGTCTGTCTCATCAAGGTTAGTTCCTGGTAAAGTAGTCAATAATGGAGTGGAAACAGCAGGTAAATCGATGGCCACCTCAGGTTCATTATTAGAAGCAGTGGGCATAATTGAATTTCTCACAACGGAAGGACAGGAAACAGCCGGTGTCATGCTAAGAAGAATCGGCCACTCTGTGTATCTTGACATTGTCAATAGAAATAAACCTGTTTTCCTTACGACCTGGAAGTGGTGGTAAAATGACTGTTCTTGTGCCCTTCACTCCAAGCACTGGGACCGGAGCTCGATAGGAGGGACCAAACTCTTTCTTGTTGTCGATCTTCTCTCGAACCAGTTCTCCAACTTGGGGTAGCCAGCCAACTACCGGGATCTGCAACGCATCATCCGATGTGGAGGGCAAATGTTCCTTTGCAAGAGTGTCTCTCGTCTTTTGTAGATTCTGTAAAACATTGCAATGTTCATCTGCGTCAAAGGAAGTGGCGCGAACCACCGAGTCTAGACCGTCAAGGTCAGGGACGAACATCTTGATGCCAAAGAGCATTTCGTATGGGGTCCGCCCACCCAGAGACCTTCTAGGGAGATTATTAAGAGCACGCTGCACGCCATAGAGGTGAGCCAGCCAATTTCTGCCAGTGCCTATAACTCGGGCTGTCAAAGATTGCTTTAAATCACGGTTCATTCGTTCAACTACACTATTACCCTCGGGTCTGTAGGGTGACGAAAACTTGACTTGGACCCCCATCGAAGTCATGGCATCCTTATACGCCTTAGAGGCGAAAGCCGGACCCTGATCCGAATGGAAGGTACCACAGGCAAAAATCCCTATAAAGATACGCAAATCTCTGATGACAGTCCGGGAATCAGCGCTGCGATGTGGCCATAACCACACAAAGCGTGTGCATGAGTCAACTGCTACTAAGATGTATTCATACGCAGTATCAGATGAAAATGGACCGCAGTGATCTAAATAAACACAGCCTAGTGGTTTATTAGAAATGTACAACTGAGTCTGAGGCGGACGCGTAGCAGTTGAAGGTTTAATCTGCTGGCATATGTCACAAAGAAGGACATAATCACGCGTCTGTTTGTACAGTCCCCGCCACCAGAAACGTTGTTGTAGTTGCGTTACAGTGGCTGAGACGCCCGCATGCGCAGACGCCACACCTTCATGAGCCGCTGTAATCAAGTCGGTTCTGCGATCAGAGTTGGGAATCAGCCTTTCCCCAACATCAGGTATTGTCACAAAAGGAACCTTTTCGGGACTTAAGTGGTATTTATACTTCGAAGGGAATCCCGAAGGATGTTTACTTCCCTTCTCAGAGGCAGCAATCGCTGCCAAGATGTCGCTATCAATCTTGGTTTTCGACCTAGTAACTGCTGCAACTAAGTATGTAGATACTGCTGATTTCGCTGCTTCATCAGCAAGCGAGTTGCCAACAGCGTGAACTCCCACGCGCTGATGACCGAGAGTATGAATCACATAAACGAGTGGCAACATAGCCTTAAGCTCTGCCACTCGAACCCAGATCATTTTATGTTTTATTGTGCTACCCTTGGAATCATGAAAATCATTTTGAATCCAAAAGAACAAGTTTTCATTGTAAGACTGGACACAGTAGTAAGAATCACTTACAATTAGAGTAGTAACACTTGGATCTGCGTACTCCAAAGCTAGTAAGAGAGCACGAAGCTCTGCCAATTGTGCGGTGCAATCGCCCAGGGGCAACGTGTGTACCTCCCTGGAAACGAACTCATCATTCAACATAGCACCGACCACAATGGCGCATGCGGAAACGTAGGCATGTTTAGAGCCATGCGCAACCTGCGCCGACCCATCAGTGTAAATGACGCAATGGAAGTCCTCCAAAGGTCGCATCGCCAGAGGAGCAGGATGAACGAATTCATACTGCAAGTACTCCTGCGACCGTAAGGAAGCGTCAAAAATAAACATGACATCCGAGGATGACAATGACGCAGCCCACTGAATCCACCGAGGGTGCAAAGCTTTTGAATTTGGTACACTCGCTTTCGTGACTGCCTCCAAATGAGGACAGGGTGTTACCACTAGCATGCGTTTCCCCTGTGACAGAGCTCGTTCCTTTAGAATAGCCATCTGTACAGCAGTTAAAACCTTTTCTATGGTGGGAAACCGCATCTCAGCCGAGGTGTACAAGTGTGACTTGTAAGCAATAGGTACTGTGTCACCTTCATTAAAAGTGAGGTAAGTGAAACCCACCGTCCCAGGAATTATTCTTATGACCAGGTTGGTGTGGTTATCACGAGTCAGTAAATATTTAGAAGCGAGCAGATCAGCCTGCAAGGATTGCAAAATGGCTGAATGCTCAGGCAGCCAGCATGATTTTGAGAAAGTTGGTTGTATCAAAGCATACAAAGGCTTGATACGCTGGGCATATTCCGGAATGTAAGTTCTGCCGAAATTCAAAAAGCCCAGTAAGGATTGTAATTTTTTCAGAGTTGTTGGTGCGCGCAATTGTGCGCACTTCTCCAAGAAGTGAGGAGCCAAACCTCTACCTTCATTGTTGAGCTCATAGCCCAAAAACAACACTGTGTGTTCAGCAATGTGCGATTTTGCAAAGTTGAATTTGTAACCCATGTCTGCGAAGTTGCAAACAAGAGAATTTACTCGACACAGATGCTCCCAAATATCCTCGTCTGTGAGATATATGTCATCCACATACGAAAAAGCATCAGGGTCGAGTGCCTCCAGAATAGAGACAATTCGAGCGGTAAATACACCAGGACTATTCTTGTAGCCCATTGGAAGACGCCGGAATTGCTTTTGGACTCCAGCGCTTGTAAAACTGGTCCATTGGGAGCTAAAGCTGTCCAATCTGTGGGCATAAAAACCATTGGATATGTCAAGCGTTGTCTTGAAACGCTTACGCACGAGACTATCCACTAGGGCAGAGCCGTGGGTATTCTGTACTGCACAGTTACGGCAATGCGAGTTTAAATGCCGGTAATCCAAAACCAAACGATATGATCCGTCAGGTTTATTCACAGGAAAAAGGGGATTATTCATCGGTGACACACACGTTTCAATAACTCCCTGATATTCCAATTGTTCAAGGATTTCCGCGACGGAAGATTTTGCTTCACGCCGAATGGGATATTGAGGTTGAGGCTGCGGCTGAGACCGCAACGGAATTTCGTGGCAAGGCGACAATTTATCCCAACCACATTGGTTACGGTACAGAGCCGGCGCGAGAGCCCGAGCCCACTCTTCTGCAAAATGCTGCGCATGCTCTTTCGAGACAGTGTTCGCGAAACTGGGTAGGATTACCTCCTCCCCTCGCGGCGCCGCGAGCACAAAAGGTGGGGGCCAGTCAGCCTCCGAAAGTAAAATATCATATGTAGAAGACAGATTCTCCCAAAATACACCTTTAACGGTACGCTGTATGTCACCTTCAATTAACAGGACAATTTCATATAGTCTTTCAGGGGGAGCAAGTCTCGAATCCGCCGTTTCTATCACAACGTAGACATCAGTCGCTGTCACCCTCAGTAGTGGACGCAGCGCCTCTCTGACTATGGTTATCTCCGCCGCGCTGTCCAGCAAGGTCAGAGCCCACGTCAGATTCCGAAGCCGCGTTCTCACTATCTGTGGCATATCGATGCGCTGTTAAGGCTGCGACTTTCTTTTTCGCAAACTGCGGACGCCTAGGCGTAGAATCCTCCTGCTTCACTGCGCCGTCCGTCTGGCGGGACTGGCCACGTCCTTGTTGGCCACCACGTCCACGTCCACCCCCTCCTCCTCCACCGGTCTTCGGGGCCGATGTGTCCTGAAAGGAACGAGGAGAGCGTTGATCAGAACCCTGAAAACGATCAGGCGATTTAATCATCGCGCGGTCGCGCAAATCATAAACTTTTTCGGGTGGCGCAGGAGCTCGTATTGCAGGAAAAGTACCCTGAGTCTGCGTTGTCTGCTTCCCCTGTGTCTGTTTTTTAGGCCAATTTTGTTTCTTGGACTTGGGCTGGGCATCTGTCACTGCAGATTGTCCCTGTGGTTGTTTTTTCTCCTTCACTGGAAAATATTTCAGACCCCTACTTGTGCGGCCAATCGTTTTATAAGCGGCCACCACAATTTTTGCTAACTGGCGGGGTTTGTCGGCATCGGGCAGAGCAGCCAAAGCATTCGACACCTGAAAGTTAACTGCATCTCCTTTAACATTGGAGAGAATGAGATCACTTACAATCTCAAAAGAACCACACAGGCGCATACCCAATTCAACCGCTGCCTCTGGACCGTGATCATTCTGAACACGTCTAACGATTTCAGGCAGGGCAGTCATAGACGGGGTGCCGAAACACCTTGTATAAACTGCCGCAAATGTTTTTCCCCAGCTGTCACAGTCAGCAAGTTCAGGAGTAATATCCTTCGGTAGAGTAATCGTTAACATTCTATGTTTATCAGCAGGAGTAGAATTCGGAAAAACCGCCTCCAGTTGATCAAACTTCTCTGCTAGCCAGAATGGGAAGTCATCGTTGTCAACCGGACGCGCACCAAAAACCGAATTTACCATCACTGGATTGAGACGCATACCGCCTCGTTCCATGGGAGCGGCCGCACCCCCCTGGGGACCACCAGGAAGATGTCGACCGATGTATTGCACTAAAGCACGAATCACGGAAATGGAAACTACATGCAGCCTGCGAATTTCAGCCAGGGTGCAAGCCCCGTGATTCGGGTGCGGGGTAAAGCCACCCAACGCAGGCCAATTAGTACCTGGAATTGAGAGTGGGCCTAACCTCGCAGGGGACATAGAGTGGGGGAGGGCGCCATCAAACCAAACTCGATGCTGCCAATGATCAATAGGTATTTCCAATGCCCTGTACGGCGTATATTCAGCAGGGACATCTGAGGCGGTGTAGGAGTGGAACAAACCAGAATTAGCGTCCACAGCCGGAAACGTAACCCAAGAGTAAAACAACTCGTAAGGAAACGCCGGATCTGCACATACCAAGAAAATCACAGCCATCCCATCTACTGGGACTTGGTACGTCTGAAGATGGTTGCGTACCGCTACGCGACTATGCTGCGCAATAGCCACCGCTGCCGCCATTACAGAATTGGAAATAAGAAAACACAAAGAATACTTTGTAGCACAACTGGGTAGTAATTCAAAGAAACCGTTTAAGAAAGAATCAAGCTTGAATAAAGACCTATTTCAAAAAATAGGTAGGTTTCACCGACACCCCGTTTTCCGGAAACGGACGTGAAGGGGTTAAGGCATGAACGATAAACTACTCGAGTGTCATGATATAAGACCACCGAAACCGTTGGGCGCCATGTTGCAGGGTTTCTGTACTCACACAGAACTGTGCACAGAGGAGTGGAACCTCGGCAAATTAGGGTGTCCCAAAACTTACCTTAGCAACCAACTCACCCCTTACCGAGCTAGCTACAGTGTCTCATTGGACATATCAAACACCCAATGTTTAGACAAACCAGAACATGAACTTACAGTACCTCAGGGTACGTGGGACTCATGAACACTCTTTCGTTATATTATCATTACAAACCAGAACATGGAGTAAAGAAGACACTTGTGCATTTGAAATGTTTATTTACTA
The DNA here is from genome assembly GCF_964261635.1 of Lissotriton helveticus. Classification (NCBI taxonomy): domain Eukaryota; kingdom Metazoa; phylum Chordata; class Amphibia; order Caudata; family Salamandridae; genus Lissotriton; species Lissotriton helveticus. The sequence continues at coordinate 285,291,249 of NC_136060.1, forward strand.
ATGCCGTCTTCTCAGGCGCAGTATCTTTGATAATACAAGTATACTTATTATCAGTAGCAAAATTATCAGCATAGTTACTAAGACATAAAAAGCGAATGGTGACAGCATGTTAACATGCTGTAATGAATAAGAGTTAACAACACTTATATCTCACCCTCCCTAACACATATATTATATTATTATCTAAGAAGGTCTCTTTGGGTTGTTTTAGGGCGGGCCCATACCTTAGTGTCCTAGCATGAAGGAATCACATCAGCATACACCAGCTCTCTCTGCATGTGCACCGCATCAAGTGTGTTAACAATTCTCGTGCAAAGCAATATCAATCCCGCCTCAAGCCCAAGTTGGCAAAGGCTGCACTTGTGTTATGACTATGAAGGCGTGGAGATCAGACCTCATAACAATTCCATATCGTGTTGCTCCTGAAACCTCAGCACTCTCCGTGCAGACATGGTTTATTAAACAAAACTGATATCAGAGCAATAACATATTATTCTCACATACACCACGGCAAACCACTAGGTTGAAAGCTAAGTCAACAATTAAGGGTCGTGTGCAGAAGTTGCAAGAAAGGAAAAATGGCGTTTAAATCCGAAATGTACCTATGCTAACTTAACACGATATAAGGATATATAGGAGCTATACAACAATCTGGAAATTTATTCGTGTAACTGCAGTCCCCCAGAGCCACACGCTGGGGCCGAGGACCAGGCAGTAGCCGCCGGTGCAGCTCCGGAATCAATCCAGTACCGGATGCCTGTGTTACGAGTCAGAAGTAATATCAAGGCCTATCCTCCGCACCATCGCCGGGAACTAAATTAATGACAGGGCCCAGAGCGCACCGGGAGGGAGAGGAGGCGATCCAGGCTGCGGTGCAAAAAACGGACTGGGCACGCAAGAAGGGGTCTGCTGCGCAACAAGAGCGGTGGCGCGGCCCCTCAACACGGTGCACCGGATCCTCCCGGCCCTAACTGTGAAGGAGTGCGGCCTAGTTGCCAACGCGAAGCCGGGGACTCGATTTTCGGGGTCCCGACTGGTGTTGCCGAATTGCACATCAAAGGTGGGATGCGCCCCCATAGATCACTTCCGGCCCCGCGGGGGAGACCCTGACGACAGCAGCCAGGAGTTGGGGACGAGGGGGACAAATGTAAGAAGGCAAGAGTATCCCTGATCCCCGCAGCTGAGACCTGGGTGGGACGCCCGGGGGTGTCGGACTGGTGTGTTAAGCCCCACACACCCCCCTCTTCCCCCCCTGCCATAATTCCTCGAAAACCCCACCTGTGGAGAGCGCCTGGCTGACCTGAGGGCATTACTACACCGGCGATAAGGACACTGCAGCGTGTGGCCATTTACTACCGGCCTTGGCGGTCGCCATGACGGGCGGAACCCCACGAGCGCAGACCACCCAGGCCAGGCTCGACAAACATGCCTACGGAAAGGATTTTCTGCCGCTTCCCGATGGCAAGAACCCTCCTGGCAAAACCGCAGATGGCGACGGCGCCAGTAAAGTGACCCTAGAATATATAATGGCGGCCCTCACGCAAGTCCAAGCTACAGTTGGCACAATATCAACGGACGTTTCATTGTTGAGGGCTGATTTTCAAAAAATGACAACCAGAGTCGCAGGAGTAGAACAGGTCACTAAAACATTGGCGACGGACACGTCAGCACTGCAGAAGACGGTGTTCAGGCTCGAAACCGAAAATAAGTCGCAGAAACAACGTCCGAATTCTCGGTATTCCGGAAAGCGAGGGTGCCCCAGCCATGGGCCTCTACGTTGAGGATCTTATTAAGACCAGACTGCAGCCGAAGGGCCTCTCCAATTTCTTCTCTGTGGAGCGGGCGCACAGAGTCCCGGGAGGAAGGCCGAAACCGGGAGCACCCCCCAGACCAGTGCTGGCATGACTATTCAATTTCCGGGACCGAGATGCAATATTACAGGCTGCCAGGATGTCTCCCCCAATACGCATTCTGAACTCGGCGGTATCCTTCTTTCCCGATTACACGGCAGCAGTCTCACGGAGGCGGCGGACCTTCCTAGAAGTTAAAAAAGAACTGCGGGATAAGGGCCTGCCCTATTCGATGATCTTTCCAGCGAAGCTCCGAGTTGTAGCTGACGGGAAAACCTGTTTTCTTTAATCTCCTGGAGAGGCACACGACTGGCTCGAAGGATGGCGGAAAGTGGACGGACCATGTCGCGGACGCAGAGGACACAACCATCGCAGCGGCAGTGAGATCGAGAACAGCCAGGGACGGACACACGCGGGTGGAGACGATGAGCAGCGACCTGACATCGAGGACCTCGGACAAGGTTAGAGCATGAACACAGGAGTCTGACTCAACATGAGACTTTGTACGGAATAGAGACGGTGGCGGGGTCCGACCTTGGACACTGGGTCACAGTGGGCTCTGCACAGAAGGAGGGGTCAACGTGCCTCCTTGGACTTCCTAACCCCTTTACGCAAGTACAATGGTTCGGGGGGGTTGAAGCACTCTGCTGAGTTGGGGTGGCGGGCAGTTCAGAGTCCGTCAGGCAGGGAGGCAGGGTGGGGGGTCGGGGTGGGAAGTTGGGGTTCGTGGGTTTTGAGTTTCTTGGTTCTATTTGGCAACGGCAGTAGCAGCACGATGAAATACACCCGCATTGGCAAAATCGCGCACGGCGCGGCTGACCTGTGGCACACTCCCACTATATACCACTACAATGGCGACACACACCATGACAGACCTTACCCTAGACACGACCTTTGAAGCCACAGTGACCCCCCTCACACTGCTTACCTGGAATGTACACAGATTGGGAGACAAAATCAAGAGGGGGTTGGTGTTACAAGCATTGAAACGTCAGGCACCCACGTTAGCACTTCCACAGGAAACGCACCTCACGGGCACGGCATGTAAGGCATTAGATAGATGGGGGTACAGGATGTTGGTACATTCCGAGTTCTCAACTGGTTCTAGGGGAACAGGGATCTTGGTACGCAAAAACTCTTCCTTCATTGTGCTCCAGAGTCGTACAGATGATCAGGGTAGATTTGCAGCACTACAGGGACAATGGGAAGGTAAGCATATTAATGTGGTCTCGGTGTACATTCCCCCGGCGCTCCACACAGTGGCGCTCCCAGCTCTTGGTGAATTCTTAACTACTCTGCCGCAGGGTGACTTAATTATGGGAGGGGATTTCAATGCCACGATGGACGCAGGTGTAGACAGGCATCCAGAGAGGTGATGGACAGCGGGAACTTCCTGCCTGCGAGGCTTCATGGAGGCACTAGGACTGGTAGATGTTTGGAGACACATCCACCGTGCAGACAGACAATACACGTTTCACTCTAATGTCCACAACAGTCTTTCCCGAATAGACTACTTCATGATGTCTGAGGTCAGCTTACAGAACGTTACTGAGGTCACCATCAAACCCAGGGGCATATCGGACCACTCACCCGTGCTGCTAACCTTCTCTTACTAGCATAGATCCCGTAAGAGGCTTTACCCTATCTACCCCGGTTATTTACAAGTCCCGGCCATTCGAAGGGAAATCCGTAAGGCCACTAAACACTTTTTTGCAGAAAACACAGCATTGGTGGACTCCCCAACAACCCTATGGGAGGCCTACAAGGCAGTAATCAGGGGCCAGGCCATAGACTCAATCACGGGGCACAAACGAGAGAACAAGAGAGAACTCACAGAGATGGAGCTAGACCTACACTTAGCGGACGCAAGGCAATCAGAAAGCCCCACCCCCGAATCAGCACATGCTTTGCACCTCAAGCAGCAGAAATACAGGGACTATTTGCGACAGGAGACGGTGTCCCACATTACAGCGACTAGGCATAAAATTTACGATGTGGGGACAAGGCGGGACGGCTCCTGGCGTGGCTGGATAGGCAAGAGCGAGGCACTAGGGGAATAAGACAGCTGCGCACAGCGGAGGGACAGCTCACGACGGATCCACGGGCCATAGTGCAAGAGCTGGCGGGCTATTTTCGAAAGGTTTACACCTCAGAGTTAGATGTTTCAGAAACGGAGGCGGGGGCCTCGCTGCAAGACACTGACATGCCCAAACTCACACGGGAGGCATCCTTAGAGCTGGAGGCAGATATCACAGAGGAGGAGGTGCGGGCAGCGATCCGCTCGTTACAGTCAGGCAAGGCATTGGGACCCAACGGAATCCCGATAGAATTGTATAAACAGCTGGCGGATGATATTAGCCCGCACCTTCTGAGAATGTACATGGATAGTCTAGATAGAGGCGTGCTCCCTCCTGAACAGCGATTGGCTACGATAGTGACTATTCCGAAACCCGGTAAGCCCCCGTCCGAATGTACCTCGTACCGCCCTATCTCCCTGCTCAACGCAGAGGCACAGGTTCTTGCCAAGGCTCTAGTGACTAGGCTAATAGCACACCTTCCGCAGTTGATCCACCTACATCAGTCCGGCTTCATGCCCAACAGAAACACTGCTCTAAATCTTTGAAGCCTGCACGGTGCGTTGGCAAGGACATCAGCCCTGTCCGAACCAGCAGTTGTCCTCTCCCTAGACGCAAGGATGGCCTTTGATATGGTGGAATGGAATTATCTCTTTGCAGTTCTATCTCACTTGGGTTTTGGCCCGAAGTTTTGTTCCTGGGTACGTCTCCTGTACACCAAACCGATGGCGTGTGCCACTGCAAATGGCCATATTTCAGATCCTATACCACTCGCGAGAGGGACGCGCCAGGGATGCCCCCTGTCGCCACTCCTTTTTGCGTTAGTATTAGAACCCCTCGTGACGCCTATTAGAGGACATTCATCACTCAGAGGCATTCAATTGACGGAGGGGTGGGAGGACCGCGTTTCCCTATATGCTGATGACATTTTGGTGTACCTGACGGAACCGGAAAACTCAATCCCAGTACTCCTTGAGATATGCGACCACTTTGGTAAATTGTCAGGGTACACGATCAACTGGACTAAGTCGGTGCTGTATGTACTGAAGGGCCCTCCGCCGTGACTCCCCGAGACTTGCCCACTGGTGATTGCGCAGGATTCTTTTAAATACCTATGTATCCATATCACAGTGGACCCAGCGGCGTTTTTCTCTAAGAATCTGGTGCCCCCCTTGGAACGATTGAAAAGGGACGTGACGCATTGGGAATCACTTCCCCTCATGCTGCTGGGGAAAGCCGCTTTGTTCAAAATGATGGCTTTACCACGGTTCTTATGCGCCCTGGAAAATACCCCATTGCCTGTACCGCCCAAAGTATTTCAAACAGATAGCTGCTCAGGTATCCACACTGCTCTGGGGCGGGAAGACGGCCCGCATAGAACAGGCGAAACTGCACCGTGGATGGTACGACGGAGGCATTGCACTCTGTAACATTCACATGTACTATTGGGCTACACATCTCGAGGTCATAAACCAATGGATCCACACCTCTCAGGCGGATCCAGCGTATGGGGCGGACAGAGTGCAGTTGGGGGCAGGTAACATACTGGCAGTCCTGTATAACAGGGGGCAGATCACGAGATTAGTGGGTCCAACAAAGCATACAGTCTTGCTCTGGCACGCGGCCCAGACGCGATTGGGATGGAGGGGAGTGATCACTAGACTGACTCCACTCTGGGACACAAAGCGATTAGGGCAGTTGAGAAATAGCAAGGGCTTTAATCAGTGGGATAATATAGGTATTTCAACAGTGGGGGACATGTGGGACAAAGGGACTGTAATATCGTTTGCCCAACTGCAGCAGCAATATGACCTGGCCCCCACTGAGACCTTTAGGTACGCTCCAATACATCACGCACTATTGACGATCCTACCACCAGACTCGGACGTGCCTGAGGCTTCCTCGCTGGAAGATCGCCTACTTACAGACCACATGCCAAATCGCGCTACGTCCCTCACTTACCGCAAACTTATCAACAACCTGCCAGACCTCATGGGCACATTGAAAGAAAAATGGACGGCCGAGGTAGGAGACATGGACGACAATGAGTGGCAAGAAGCCCTGGCCTCGCCCAAAGAAATAGGTATACCCTCGCGGTTCAGGCTTGTGCAACTTAAAATCCTCCACCGCACATATTACACTAGGAGCGCATTATTTAATATGGGCAGAGCACAACATCCATATTGCCTTAGAGGGTGCGGGGAGGAAGGGACATTCTTTCATACACTGTGGTACTGTAACAGGATAGCTGATTATTGGAGTAAGATACTGCATACAATATCACAGGCACTGAATGTCTCGCTTATACCAGAACCACGGAGGTGCCTCCTGAATGTGTGGGAACCCAATGAACTCACGAGATTCGGACAGACTTGGGTTACATTGTGACTCATAGTAGCGAAACGCAACATCGCTCAAAAATGGGGAGCAATGGATGTTCCGTCACTAACGAACTGGTGTACAGATATGGACCTCATTATGTCAACGGAGAGAACAGTTTATATAAGCTGGAAATGCCCCCAGAAATGGACTAAGATGTGGGCGGCATGGAACACTTATAGAGGGGACATTTGTGAGCCAGTACCAGAATTTGATGATGATAGCACTGATGATGAACTCGGGGAGTAATGGGGGTGGTGCGCCACGGGGGTTGTCCAATGGGGTAAATGACATCAGCCAAGCTAGAGTGCGATCTGCTGTAGACCTAATTGAATGGTTTTCTATTGTATTTCTATTATGTGCGTATATATATTCTCATATACTTGTCGGTGTTTTGCTGAAAAACAATAAAACAGATTTACAAAAAAGAAAAAAAAAGTTGGCCTGGCCCCAAGGAATATGCAATCATTGAGACAAAGTCAGGGTAGACAGTTGGGCCAGGGTTACCTTCCCTTGAACTGTAGAGTTAGTGCTGTTCTAAGTTTAATTGGAATTCGGTTCCAGATCCTGTAATCATAAAAGGGGAAGGCTTGCCATCTGGTTTTCATTTTTTGCAAGGATGTGCCTCCCGTCTGATTATAGCCAGGCTCCTCGTCTGGCACTGTCATGCAAATGTGGCTAGTTTGGTTGCCAGATATCATGACCTAAAGAGATGGATCAGATTCTAATGCTGCTCCAATGCCTCCAAAAGGCTGCAAGTGAGATATCAGTGATTATAATACTTCACCACAGATTATGGAGGCGACAGGGATTAAGGGTAGCAAAGGGATACACAGAGGTCGTTGTCAATTGCCCGTGGTTCACAGTGTGGGCACTGGGCAAGTTGAAACCATTTATAAAACTGTGTTATCATTTGTTTCATTATAAGTTGATAGTGTCCACATTGCTCAAATATCATACATTGGTGTGAATTATAACGTGTAGCAAATGTTAGTCAATGTGCAACAGAAATTGTATACCGTTGGAAATGTCCCTCACTGTAGAGTCACCCCCAAATGTGTTACCTTCCTCCTCCACATTTTGCTGAATTCGTTTTTGTTGGCTTTCGGACTCTGTGCATTTTGCCACTGCTAACCGGTGCTAAAGTGCTTGAACTCACCCCATTAGTTTGATTGGCATATACCTAATTAACATATTTGATTTACTTGTAAGCCCCTTGTAGAGTGGTATACTATATACCCTGGGTCTGCAAATTAATTGCTACCAGTGGGCCTGTAGTACTTATTGTGCCATCCACTTCAGTAGCATGATAAAACATGTCACAGGCCTGCTACTGCATCCTAAATGCAGTGGTCGACTGCTATGCCACCTTGGCATGCAAACCCCCTTGTCAAGCCTTAAACTCCCCTTTTATAAGTCGCCCCTAAGGTGGGGCCTAGGTAGCCCAAAGGGCCGAGTGCTGTGTAATAAAAAGGTAGGACATGTACTTTAAGTTTTACATGTCCTAATTGTGAAAAACTCTTAAATTCATTTTTCACTATTGTGAGCCTACCCTCTCATAGGATGACATTAGAGATTCCTTATTACATTTAATAAGCAGTAATTCATAATTTAGAGGAGGTAAAACTAACTACCTATGGGATTATAATGGTAAATCCTCTTTAATGGCATGGTTGGATTTCTCATTACAATTTTGAAAATGTCACTTTTAGAAAGTTAGCACAAGCAGCGTGGCTTGATTCAGTCGCGCACACTTCACCCGGTGTATAAACACCTATATTTAAAGACAAAAAATTAACACAATTCTTCAGTTAATCCAACTGTATTTTCAACCGTATTATTATCAATCAAATATCAATTTCACATCATTGTACATGACATTGCCAAATCAATCATAATGGATATTCATTGTCATATATACATATATACATAAAACAAATTTCATCTTAACAATGTATAAATCTAATGAAAGTAATGTTCAACGTTGGCGCCCAATGCATTTCGGAACCAATTTGGTTCCTTCTTCAGGGGCTGATCTACGAATGAAATATATAATGGATGCTGTTAGTGTCCATGGTGTGCTCATAACAATTGTAAAATAAGCAACTGGTGTCCATAAAATGTATAATGTGTGTCCTACCTACTAATTATATCAGGAAAGCTCAAAAGTCACTGTTTTAAAACGTCTGAAAACAACCGATGACATTATAATTAAGCGTCATTCCTTGATGACTAAACTTTCATGGCATTTGTATAAAAACACAAATGTAACACTAGCTTACCCCACCTTTCTTGTACCAAATGCAGCTAAGCTGTAAATCAAAAACCAATAATACTTATTAAGACTCGCAAACTGTAGGTTGTGACCGAGTATGAGATTGTAAACCTGTACAAAAATGTCTCACAACGAGCCATACCTGATATCCAAATGATCGTGTTACTACATCTGAAATGACATGCCAATAAAAAATATATGATGAATGTCCTCAAAAAGCTAATCACTGCCTCTAAAACAACTGCCAAACAGCGAGAACGTACCTTAATAATCATGTTATCCGGACGCATGAACCAACTCAGAATGATAACGCGACTGTAACGTGAACCGGATCATAAGCACGAGAAGTGGAATCAAAATAAACGACGGGCTGTAGTGATGCTAGTCCGATAGTGCGCAAATCGCAAGCGGCCATATTGGAACTGGCACAACGATGTGTACCGAAAGTGAACATTAATATCCCCACTGTGTGTGCGGATATTAAACATGTCATTCCGCACTCAAATCTATGTATCAATAAGTCCTATTCATAATCTGACTGGTGAAAAAGAACGATCATGTGCTTATAATCAATTTCTAGCTGTACTGTCAGAACGGATGACAAAACTTTATTGCTATACCAGTGCATACAAGAAAATGTTCCTTATCACTCAAATATTACTACTAATGGAAACTCATATTGTAAATGTGTGAATGTATGTATTTAATGTTGACGTACCTTGGGAATTAATGTGACCTGATGGGTGAATATAAAACATTACATGTACAGAACACTTGCTTGATGTAACTAAAAAACAGATTAATGTAAAAAACCTGGTTATTTACTAGGTGCGTTATCAACATGACTGAACGATGATGAATGCTTAAATGTAACAAGACATATCCAGCCTGTCATTTAGACCTGTCGGTATTATGGTATCAAGAGTTCTGATTCAGTATGTCTCCCATTGCAGGAGTCTCTTATGATTGTCTATACCTAACCTGAGTTGGACTTGTTCAATAATCAGAAATAGTAATTGAGAAATTAAATGTTTCTCCTCTGACTAATGTGTAGCTAATGTTGAGGTGATATTCTTAGTGCGGATCCGACTTTTATGTTCTGTGATTCTTATCTTGATTTTACGTTCTGTCTTTCCAACGTACGTTTTTCCGCACGGACACTTGATGCAATAAATCACGTTTTGTGTGTTGTAGTCACTGGTATGTTTTAAGGGTATTTGTGCTCCTGTCGTAGGATGTGTAAACGTATTGCCAAGTATGACGTTATTGCAATGGGTGCAATTATGACATTTTTTTTTTTGTAAAACATATTTTTATTGTATAATTATGACATTTTAATGTCCCTTTGAATTCCTGATTTGGGATTTGCTTTGTGGTCTTTGACAATAGTCGTAATTGTTTTCCTCTGGTGTATGTATGTGTTGATGGATCCTTGAAAATGTTCTGAAAATCCGGTTCATTGGATAAAAGCTCCCATCTTGTATTGATTATTTTTTTAATTGCCAATGATTTGGTGGTAAATCTGGATACAAAGACTATTTTATTAGTGGTTTGCTGTGTTTTGGTACAAATAGATCTTTCCGGTTAATGGGGCCACTCTTAAATTACAGTCTTGTAATATGCTCTGGGAATAACCTCTTTGATTGTATCTCTGAAGGTATTCTTGAGTTTTGTCTTGACAAGTTTGTGGATCTGAACAAATTCTTTTTCTTCTTATCAGTTGAGAATAAGGTAGGTTTTTTATTAAACTCCTGGGGTGAAAGCTGGTGTACTCCAAAGCGTTATTTCGATCTGTAGGTTTGGTATACAATTCGGTTTGCAAACCTCTGCCATCCGTTGTTTTGATGACTTTTACGTCCAGGTATTCAATAAACTTATTTTCTATTTTGTAGGTGAATTGTATCCTTGGATCAATCATATTCAGTTGTTGTATCATGGTCTCTAATGAATCTTTATTGTCCATCCAGATAAAAAAAATGTCATCAATGAAACAACAATATAATCTGATGTTAGACCACCATGTCACATTGTTCATCAGGTTGTGGAACTCAAATTGGGCCATGAAGATGTTTGCATACGCAGGTGCCCCCATAAAACCCATCAAGGATCCTGTGAGCTGCGCATAATATCTCTCATTCCAGTTAAAGTAGCTGTTCTGTAAACAAAATTTGAGTAGTTGAAGTAATAATACTTTATCGGTGTTGAGGTCTTCCAGCTGTCATAATGCCCATTCAACCACTTCTAGACCTGCGTTGTGTTGTATTGAGGTATAAAGGGCTACCACATCTATGGTGCAAATTAACCATGAGTATTGCATATCTTGTTGTACACTTTCATAAGAAAGTCAGTGGTGTCTTTTATGTACGACCTCCAGTGTTGTACGAATTGCTGTAAAAAATGATCAAGGTATCTTCCAATGGGATCAAAAATGTACCCCCACCCTGAGACAATTGGCCTGAATGGGGGGTCTGTGAGACTCTTGTGGATTTTCGGTATCATGTACAAACGGGGGCGACGAGGGTTGGGTGTAGTTAGATACAATCTTGTAGGATCATCTATCCATTCAAGGTCCACTGCATTTTGTAGAACTTGCCCCAATATTCCAAGTAATTCCTCTGTGGGGTCCGAATCCAGTGGTAAATACGTGTTTTCATCCATGATATGTGAGTTGACCTTCTGTAGATAAAAAACCGTGTCCATGAGAACAATAGCTCCCCCTTATCGGCTGGCTGTATCGTCAGTTCAGTATTGTTAGCAAGTGACTGTATTGTGCGTCTGTCAAACTCAGTGAAATTATGTGTTTTAACCTTATTTAAATCCAATGCCTTAATATCTTTTTTAATCATAATTTCAAAGGTATCCAACATTTTATGAGAGATAGGTGGCTGAAAGGTACTCTTTGGTTTAAACCTCCCTTCTGGTGTAGACGAATCACGTTGTTCAATGTTCAGCACATTACTGGAAAAATGACGTAACCGCAGGGTTCTCATGAATCGGTATATAGCTGCTTCTAAATCCATGTGGTTCGGGGTGTTGGTAGGTACAAACGATAATCCTTTATTAAGGACCTTGATTTCTTGTGTGGAGAGGTGCTTTGACGATATTTTGATGATCGGACCACATTTTTCCCGCTCCGTAGAGATTTGCCTGTTTTTTCCTCGCCTTGTCGGACGGGGCCTTCTATTGCTCCTTTCTGTTGTGTTGGTGGTAATCCTTGATCCTGAACCTGGGACAAAAAAGCCACTGTGCTTGATGCTGGTATGTCCCCAATAGATACTGTAGTTAGGCCTGCTATGTTTACCCCCGATGCCCCTGGTTGTACTGGGGCTCTGCTTATTGATGTATCCTTATCGGTCACCAAACTCTCCTCCGAAGACTGAGTCGTGGTTTTCCTTTGATCAAAGCTATTCCGGGCATATATTTCCCCCCAAGTATAGACTTCGTTTAATTTATACTCTATTGTGTCCCGTTTGTATTTTCTCAACTGTCCTTCCTTTAACTCCTTACTGTATTTTTCGAGTTTTTGGTTCAATCCTTAATAGTTAATTTGCCAGGTGTTGGCTTCCATTCTGGATTCAAGTTCACTTTTAAGTGTGTGTATCTCTTCCTTTAGTTCCCGGATCATTTTTGACAGTTCTTCGATTATGAGGAGGATGAGGTCTAAGGAGCATTTGTTAAAAATACTATCCACTTATCCATGAAAATCGGATTTAGATGAAATCGAAACAGCATTGGTTTAATTGATAAATGTAGTCCCCTGGGAATCCTTTTAGTTTTGTGGTATTATACCAGAGTGGAGGCATGCAGCTTTTGATTTAATTGTCGTCAAGTTAAATACTCTAATTGTTTTGATTGTTGTGATATGAGCCACCAAAGTTGGCATTTCTCTGCTCTTACCCCCATGTGCCTGCAGCCTGTCTCTGATTGCCTGTCTAGGTTGGGTGCAGCAGTTTTTTGTATTCCCTTGCCTATCTAGGTTGGGTGACAGCTGAGTTGTTTGTATACCCTCCAGACAGCCACACACAATGGGAGCTTAGGTGTGACTTGATGGGCCATCCATGCAGGATGGGAGGGAAGAGTAGGGCACTGCCTAACTTACACCTGAATAGGTTGTGTCCTCTTCACACATAAATGACTGCATATCCCCCTGTAGTGAGTCTGGAGCCTGGCAAGGAAGGGAGGACCTCTGTGGACTTCAATGGCCCATCTTTGAAGTCTCCCCCTCTTAAAAAGTACCACTAGGTATAAGAACTGGACCGCAGACCCTACCACTTCAGTAAACTTCTGGACCAGTGTATATGCTGCCAGGACGAAGGGCTTCTATGCTGCTGAAGGACCAACATTCTGCTAGACTGCTGCTCTGGAAGAACCGCTTTCTTGCGGTGTTGCCCTGCTGCCTGCTGCCCTCCTGGTCTGGGTGAGCAGGTCTGGACCTGCATCCCTTGACCCATACAATCCGGAGTAACTCCAAGGGCCAGTTGTCTGACCTCCTGATCTGACGTTTCAGGGACAAAAAAGGCTTGCAACTATCCTGCTTCTGCACCTAGACTCTTTCACCTGTGAATCTGCCTTGCAATGTTTAAGGTTTTCAGGGCATAGTGGACAAGAAAACCTTGTTGCAGCAACACAAAACACACCAGCCTGAACTCCCATGGTTGTCTAGTTTTTAAACATATCAGTGGTTTGTAGTTTTACATGGGTGGCACCACGTCAAGGCCCCAAATGAAGCATCTACCCCTATTGCTGATATCTCAACTTTGCTTTTTAGGGTGTTTTTTGCCGTGGTCTCTTGGCCCACCCACACAATTGGAATATCGTTCTTATTGGGAGATGTGTGGGACCTCAAGGTAGTAGGAAATTAGTTGCTCCCCACAGCTTCCATAGGTTTTCCAAGTAGAAATGTGTTTTTAGTAGAATTTTGAGGTTTGAAATTTCTGGGTAAAATGATCTGATAAGAGCCACACAAGTCATGCACTCCTACACTGCCATGGTTTTCTAGTTTTTAAAAATGTGCAGTTTTGCTAGGTTTGCCTAGGTCCCAGCTAAGCTAGAGCCTAAGATCCGCAGCTAGACCACTGTGCAAAAAAAAGGGTTCGTTTTGAGTGGGAAAATGTTATGTATCCATGTTGAATTTTGGCCCATTTCTTGTCTAGAGGACTCGGCCTACCTACACAAGTGATGTACCAGTTTTGTCAGGAGACTAGGGGGGATGCTGGGTGGAAGGAAGTTTGTGGCTTCTCACAGATTCTACCTAGGTGGCTTCAAGCAGATTATCAAAAAACATTGGTCAATGTTAAAAATGGAACCAGATTTCAGAGGCATTTTTACTCAGGAACCAATCTTTGCACATACACGAGCCAAGAACATAGCAGACTTTCTAAAACCAATTAATGAAGTAACCACTAAGACGCCTTTTCGAGGAACCGTACCTTGTTACAATTGTAGCACATGCAATAACATCATCAAAGGCTCTACCATAACACACCCACAAAAGGGGTATCCCATACCGTTGAAAGTGAATGCAACGTGTGATTCAAGTAACCTAATCTATATGATCAAATGCCCATGTGGAGATGTTTATGTAGGACATACTGAACGAAAATTGAAAATACGAATAAATGAACATAAGAGCACCATAAGACTAAAAACCGTGAAAACCAGTATAGTAGAACATTTTACCCAAATGCAACACAACGTCAGCCAACTGAGAGTGTGTGTCTTAGAAACACTACCTAGAATAGAAGGTTCCATGAACAAAACGAGGTTACTTAAGCAGGAGAATTACTGGATTTATAATCTGGGTAGCCTGAAGCCAGGCGGTCTGAATGAACGCACAGAATTTCTTTGTTATCTGTAAATATTATGATTCGTGTTTAGATTCATAGTAGATAGCGTAAACACACAATCCAAATTGACCCAACCAACTTTGTAGCAGTACTAAAACATAGTGGCAGCGAGCACTGGGGCAGATCCACTTAACATAGTGATCTCAATAAAGTTGGAGAGGCAATAAAAAATGGCCGTGAAAGCGTTAATAGTGCGCAAGCGCGAATTCCGGAACACCGGAAGAGAGCAGAAACAGAGAGTTGAGCAGCGGAGCGGAATGTAAGAAACGCCGAGGTGAGCAGTTAAGCGACCGAAGTAAAGCTCCATAAGCGCGTAACAATAATTTCAAATCCGTTCCTTTTTAGAAGGAACTAAGCTCCACAGAATTTAGTCAGCGCTTCTGGCGAGTTTTACTAATTATGCCACGCCGCCTTTTAAACGGAAGACGCCACAACCAACTACCGCTGTTGATAGCCATGCCGAGCCCCACCTTAGTGTAGAAACCGTTACAATAACGCTATAGGATTATTCCATAAGAATTCATAGCAACGTTTATGTGAATACATTAGAGCAATGTTATGAAGTGTAAGATAACCATGCTAAGAAGTAACACAAGTATATGTGATATGAATTTATAGATATAACGAAGGTTAATGTGATGCATGTTTTCTTTGATTATTTGTAGATTAATTATTTCCCTGATGAAGGCAGTAAGCACTGCCGAAATGCATTGGAGTTCATGAGGAATAAATGAAACATTCATGAGATATAAATGAAATAACGGAGTAATCAATTTATTTTGGAAAAAGCATCATGTTTTAATCACTTGAAGTTGAAATTTGATTGAAACTCAGAGCTGGAACACAGCACAAATCGGTGCCCAGGGGGACAGCTACACCCAATTAGGTATAGCGGCTATAAAAGGTTTATTACGCATCACTCCAGACGGGGAGTGAGCCCTGGAGGCACGAAAAAAAAGTATACTTAAATAGAACAAAAGCGGTGCACGATCCTACACCCATAGATTCTCACAGATTCCAACATTTCATCACAGAAATGTGAGGAAAATGTGTTTTTCTTAGTTAACGACCCGGGACAGGAACTTGAATATGAGAGCCCACTTCAACACACTGGCCAAAAATGCAAGGTTTAAGCTGAGCTACCTGAGAAAACTAAAACCATTCCTAGATACATCGAACCTTAAAATGGCAGTTCAGGCAAGAGTTACTTCGAGGATCGAGTATGGATGCACAACTCTCTCTGGACCACCCAAGATCTCAAAAGCTCCCCAAAAAGCTTGTCTCAACACAGCCGCAAGACTCTGAACAGGTTCAAAAAAATTCGACCACATCTCTCTGCACCTCAGTGCTCTGAACTGGCTTCAGTATGAAGCCAGAATACAACTCAAATTAGCCTCTCACACACAAAGCATTACACTCTAACTCTCCAGTGTATCTCGCCCAGAAAATAGTGGCCTCCAGAGGTGATAGGCACTCCCGTCTGCCAGGGCTTTTGTTTTGAAACTTTCCCTCTTCCGGAAGAAGAAAATATGCAACAGAGCTTCTCTGGGGCTGCACCCAGAATCTGGAAGTTGGTGCCATCCAACATCAGAAGAATACCTTGCTTGTTTAGATTCAAAAAGGAAGTGAAGACTTTTCTGAAGGGCAAATTCCTTCCTTAATAATTCTCAGCGCATATACAGCTCAGCTACCTAGCTAAATGCTCTCTTCTTAACCTCTACTAGCGTATGCCAAGCTGGATTTCCTTGATGTAGCCTATGCAATGTCTTGTATCATGGTGGTTTCTATTTCCTTTTGCTTCATTCATACTTCACTGTCACTTTCTGGGGCAGAGACTGGTGCTGTGCAGTCTGTATCTGTTCCCGCTTATGTTTGTTTTTCTTCCTTAAGTTGTACCCATGTTGCCTATTCCCAATCATTGAAATATCCTGTTTATCATGGCAAAATATTCACATGATTTTGTCTGTTGTGAACATTTGTAAACTTCTTGCTTAGCCTTGTAAAGCGCTCTAATATTCTAATGGGTCACATTCACACTCTATAAAATTTCAACACTAATCTTCTTTGGAGAAACCTTGAGGGAGCTTCACATATGACCCCTTGATGAATTTGATTCTACTTTTCCGAAGTGTACAGCTTTCCTGAATCCCCCATGGGCTTCACACTGGTTTCTACCACAAACTAGAAATAGGATGAGAGCACAGAACATAGGAAAAAATGGGCTACCTAGGTGAAAAATGGAAAACCTCTTGGGAAAAAAATGTTTTATTCAGCTCTGCATGTTCCTGAAAGCTGGGGAGATGGTGACTTTAGCACAGCAAACAGTTTTTTTTGATAAGCTAATTGTATTCATTTTGAAAACATAGAAAGAACAAATCAGCCAGAGCACGAGAATCACAGATATAATTCATTCACATCATTGCTGTACCCCCCACTCACAATCCCCGTAAAAAACCCCTAGTAAAAGCTGGAATCCGGTCAATCGGGACCTTCCACAGCCCCCAGCCATTTCCCCCACATTCTCCGATATTTTTCGGAATGCTCCTTCGCTATATACATGGCTTTCTCTTGGGTCGCACACCAGTCCACCCCTCTTCGCCACCTCTCCAGGGTGGGAGGATCAGCACTCATCCAGGCCGCCGCAATGTCCCGCTTGGCCACCACCATAGCTGTGCAGTAAAACAACTTATCAGCCCTGGACCCATCTAACCCAACAGTGATTCCCAGCAATGAATGCCGTGGGTCATGGGCGACATCCCTGCCTCAATGGAACCCCAGAACAGCCTTAGGAGAGGGCACAACCATACCATATGTAGGAAGTCGGCCGGGACATGCCAACATGATGCGCACGGCGCATCGGGGCCCAACCCCGCTCGATGCAGGTGCAGGGGAGTGAGGTATGCAGTGTGCAGGTAGTATAACTGGATCAGCTTGAGTTTGGCGGAGACAGAGCAACCAGTTTTTAAGGAACAAAGAAGAAACTTTTATCCAAAGCACCTTTTTCCTATTTTCCCCTCAAAATTAAAAGTTTGCTTTATTTTGCCTATTTTCTTTGTTCTACTGTTGAATCCACAACGTATGCGTACCATTAGAATCTCAATGTTTTTTGGGGAAAATTATTCAAATTTGGTGTGGTAATCTTTCGTGGGAAAAAGATAATGGAATCGTAAACAAAAAGTACCACAAATAGCCAAAAAAGGGCCCAGCACTGGGGAGCAAAAAGGCCCGCCAGTTGAGGGTTTAAATTGGTGTTTTATTTAATGTTTAGATGTAATAAAATATTATTTTTGCTATTTAATATAAAAAATGATTTGTTACGTTGGTTTAGATTTTGGAACCGTTCTTCTGGAACATTTGTAGGCTACTATTTATTTCATAATACACTTGCGGCTATTATTTCTACCTAACCTTTTCCTTTGTTGTTTATAAAGACTTTTACGTTACATTGTAGCATGTCATGCATTCATTTGGCTTGTTTGCCGATTTTAGGCACAATTTGGATACCACATTCGTAGTTGTTGGTGGTGGTGCTCTTTTTTGTAATGCTTTATAAATTTGGCTGGGTTTCTGACTAAAATGGATTGTACTGCATTTTGCCATCCTTCTACTGTGATTTTAGTTTTGGCTTCCTGTGTCAATGTGCTGTCACAAATATGATGTGGCCAGGTCCATGTGGGTAACTTGAACTTTAACGCGCACAACTATATGTGGTATGCTCAAAATTCAACCATGTATATAATTTTTTCAAGCAGTATTTCACTTGATTCTTTTAACATTTCCAAATAAAAGCCTTTTCAATGTTTTTAAACATAAACAAATCATGTTATACAAATAATGTACAATAAATCATTACTACATGAAATTAAAACAGTGCAACCAGGGTTCAGGATCTCTGCCCGTCATTACTTAGAAAACCCTCATTCACATAGAAAGGTCAGTAGGTGGTATATCTTGATTCTCCGCCTTAATCAGATACGTGACAGCATCATCATTGAGTTTCTTTTATGCTTGCTCCAACTGGAGGAAACCACTGGTTATTTCAGTAGTGATCAGTGATAAAGAAAAAGTGAGGGTGCTCGAGTGGAGTGAAATTGTTAAAAGAGTCCTCGTGCTACCTAAACTGTAACTTTATGCAGTTTGGAGCATGGGGAAAGTTCAAAACAGTGTTGTGCATAGTAGGACAATGTATGAGTCCACTGCACTTACTAGTCCAGGTAGGTGGTTGACATGTGTCAGCCCCTTCAGGTGCCCCTGGGGGTCAGGAGGCTTTCTTCAGGACCTAGAAATAATGGTGTAGATGAATATTTTCCAGTTCCAGTGTTATTAGTCAGAGATCATGTCTCTGAACAGAAGGTCAGAAATACTTAGAGTGCCCAATAAAAGAAACAAAAGAGACAAAAAAGTGATTCTAAATAATAAAAACATGTTAAGAACGGTCTCATGATGATGATTGTCATTGTTCAACTTGAACATGTCATGAAGATAAGCAAATAGGAAAAATGGCAATACTTTAGAACCCTATCTTGGGTTGGAAGATTCTGCATGATTACAAATAATTAAACTCTAGCACATTAGCCACTGGATGTTTGTATCTTTTACTATTCAGAAAAGGGGGTGGTGATGAACAGAGTGTCTGAATTAAGCAGACCACTCTTACCCAGTCCAAAGATCAGGGCTTGATCCATCACCGTTATTTAGCTCACTGCCCCATCCCAGCTCAGAACCTGGCTATATGCAAATTAGTCTGTCCCTGGCCCAGTGCATCATGGGAACAGGGCAGAACAAACTACCAAGCCAATTCTTCACCAGAAAGGAGACAAGCTACCGGGGACCGGTTTCTGGCATTTCAGCCTCGTCGGCCCGGCTTGCTTGAATCCTGATGGAGCAGTGAGCAAGGGACTCATGTCTGAGTATACCCTGCCACACCTATAGTGGCCAAAAACGATTCAGAAAAGGGGGTGGTGATGAACAGAGTGTCTGAATTAAGCAGACCAATCTTACCCAGTCCAAAGATCAGGGCTTGATCCATCACCGTTATTTAGCTCACTGCCCCATCCCAGCTCAGAACCTGGCTATCTGCAAATTAGTCTGTCCCTGGCCCAGTGCATCATGGGAACAGGGCAGACCAAACTACCAAGCCAATTCTTCACCAGAAAGGAGACAAGCTACCGGGGACCGGTTTCTGGCATTTCAGCCTCGTCGGCCCGGCTTGCTTGAATCCTGATGGAGCAGTGAGCAAGGGACTCATGTCTGAGTATACCCTGCCACACCTATAGTGGCCAAAAACGATTCAGAAAAGGGGGTGGTGATGAACAGAGTGTCTGAATTAAGCAGACCACTCTTACCCAGTCCAAAGATCAGGGCTTGATCCATCACCGTTATTTAGCTCACTGCCCCATCCCAGCTCAGAACCTGGCTATATGCAAATTAGTCTGTCCCTGGCCCAGTGCATCATGGGAACAGGGCAGACCAAACTACCAAGCGAATTCTTCACCAGAAAGGAGACAAGCTACCGGGGACCGGTTTCTGGCATTTCAGCCTCGTCGGCCCGGCTTGCTTGAACCCTGATGGAGCAGTGAGCAAGGGACTCATGTCTGAGTATACCCTGCCACACCTATAGTGGCCAAAAACGATTCAGCAAAGGGGGTGGTGATGAACAGAGTGTCTGAATTAAGCAGACCACTCTTACCCAGTCCAAAGATCAGGGCTTGATCCATCACCGTTATTTAGCTCACTGCCCCATCCCAGCTCAGAACCTGGCTATATGCAAATTAGTCTGTCCCTGGCCCAGTGCATCATGGGAACAGGGCAGACCAAACTACCAAGCCAATTCTTCACCAGAAAGGAGACAAGCTACCGGGGACCGGTTTCTGGCATTTCAGCCTCGTCGGCCCGGCTTGCTTGAATCCTGATGGAGCAGTGAGCAAGGGACTCCTGTATGAGTATACCCTGCCACACCTATAGTGGCCAAAAACGATTCAGAAAAGGGGGTGGTGATGAACAGAGTGTCTGAATTAAGCAGACCACTCTTACCCAGTCCAAAGATCAGGGCTTGATCCATCACCGTTATTTAGCTCACTGCCCCATCCCAGCTCAGAACCTGGCTATATGCAAATTGGTCTGTCCCTGGCCCAGTGCATCATGGGAACAGGGCAGACCAAACTACCAAGCCAATTCTTCACCAGAAAGGAGACAAGCTACCGGGGACCGGTTTCTGGCATTTCAGCCTCGTCGACCCGGCTTGCTTGAATCCTGATGGAGCAGTGAGCAAGGGACTCATGTCTGAGTATACCCTGCCACACCTATAGTGGCCAAAAACGATTCAGAAAAGGGGGTGGTGATGAACAGAGTGTCTGAATTAAGCAGACCACTCTTACCCAGTCCAAAGATCAGGGCTTGATCCATCACCGTTATTTAGCTCACTGCCCCATCCCAGCTCAGAACCTGGCTATATGCAAATTAGTCTGTCCCTGGCCCAGTGCATCATGGGAACAGGGCAGACCAAACTACCAAGCCAATTCTTCACCAGAAAGGAGACAAGCTACCGGGGACCGGTTTCTGGCATTTCAGCCTCGTCGGCCCGGCTTGCTTGAATCCTGATGGAGCAGTGAGCAAGGGACTCATGTCTGAGTATACCCTGCCACACCTATAGTGGCCAAAAACGATTCAGAAAAGGGGGTGGTGATGAACAGAGTGTCTGAATTAAGCAGACCACTCTTACCCAGTCCAAAGATCAGGGCTTGATCCATCACCGGTATTTAGCTCACTGCCCCATCCCAGCTCAGAACCTGGCTATATGCAAATTAGTCTGTCCCTGGCCCAGTGCATCATGGGAACAGGGCAGACCAAACTACCAAGCCAATTCTTCACCAGAAAGGAGACAAGCTACCGGGGACCGGTTTCTGGCATTTCAGCCTCGTCGGCCCGGCTTGCTTGAATCCTGATGGAGCAGTGAGCAGGCTTGGTAGTTTGGTTTGCCCTGTTCCCATCATGCACTGGGACAGGAACAGACTAATTTGCATATAGCCACGTTCTGAGCTGGGATGGTGCAGTGAGCTAAAAAACGGTGATGGATCAAGCCCTGATCTTCGGACTGGGTAAGAGTGGTCTGCTTAATTCAGGCACTCTGTTCATCACCACCCCCTTTTCTGAATCATTTTGTCCACCATAAGCGTGGAAGGGTATACTCAGATGTGAGTCCCTTGCTCATTGCACCATCAGGATTCAAGCAAGCCGGGCCGACGATGCCTGAAATGGCAGAAACCGGTACCCGGAAGCTTGTTTCCTTCCCAGTATAAGAATTGGCTTGGTAGTTTGGTTTGCCCTGTTCCCATCATGCACTGGGACAGGAACAGACTAATTTGCATATAGCCAAGTTCTGAGCTGGGATGGTGCAGTGAGCTAAAAAACGGTGATGGATCAAGCCCTGATCTTTGGACTGGGTAAGAGTGGTCTGCTTAATTCAGGCACTCTGTTCATCACCACCCCCTTTTCTGAATCATTTTGTCCACCATAAGCGTGGAAGGGTATACTCAGATGTGAGTCCCTTGCTCATTGCAACATCAGGATTCAAGCAAGCCAGGCCGACGACACCTGAAATGGCAGAAACCGGTACCCGGAAGCTTGTTTCCTTCCCAGTATAAGAATTGGCTTGGTAGTTTGGTTTGCCCTGTTCCCATCATGCACTGGGACAGGAACAGACTAATTTGCATATAGCCAAGTTCTGAGCTGGGATGGTGCAGTGAGCTAAAAAACGGTGATGGATCAAGCCCTGATCTTTGGACTGGGTAAGAGTGGTCTGCTTAATTCAGGCACTCTGTTGATCACCACCCCCTTTTCTGAATCATTTTGTCCACCATAAGCGTGGAAGGGTATACTCAGATGTGAGTCCCTTGCTCATTGCACCATCAGGATTCAAGCAAGCCGGGCCGACAACACCTGAAATGGCAGAAACCGGTACCCGGATGCTTGTTTCCTTCCCAGTATAAGAATTGGCTTGGTAGTTTGGTTTGCCCTGTTCCCATCATGCACTGGGACTGGAACAGACTAATTTGCATATAGCCAAGTTCTGAGCTGGGATGGTGCAGTGAGCTAAAAAACGGTGATGGATCAAGCCCTGATCTTTGGACTGGGTAAGAGTGGTCTGCTTAATTCAGGCACTCTGTTCATCACCACCCCCTTTTCTGAATCATTTTGTCCACCATAAGCGTGGAAGGGTATACTCAGATGTGAGTCCCTTGCTCATTGCACCATCAGGATTCAAGCAAGCCGGGCCGACGACGCCTGAAATGGCAGAAACCGGTACCCGGAAGCTTGTTTCCTTCCCAGTATAAGAATTGGCTTGGTAGTTTGGTTTGCCCTGTTCCCATCATGCACTGGGACAGGAACAGACTAATTTGCATATAGCCAAGTTCTGAGCTGGGATGGTGCAGTGAGCTAAAAAACGGTGATGGATCAAGCCCTGATCTTTGGACTGGGTAAGAGTGGTCTGCTTAATTCAGGCACTCTGTTCATCACCACCCCCTTTTCTGAATCATTTTGTCCACCATAAGCGTGGAAGGGTATACTCAGATGTGAGTCCCTTGCTC
This sequence comes from Lissotriton helveticus, assembly GCF_964261635.1. Classification (NCBI taxonomy): domain Eukaryota; kingdom Metazoa; phylum Chordata; class Amphibia; order Caudata; family Salamandridae; genus Lissotriton; species Lissotriton helveticus. The sequence goes on from NC_136060.1 coordinate 285,314,262, forward strand.
ATTGCACCATCAGGATTCAAGCAAGCCGGGCCGACGACGCCTGAAATGGCAGAAACCGGTCCCCGGAAGCTTGTTTCCTTCCCAGTATAAGAATTGGCTTGGTAGTTTGGTTTGCCCTGTTCCCATCATGCACTGGGACAGGAACAGACTAATTTGCATATAGCCAAGTTCTGAGCTGGGATGGTGCAGTGAGCTAAAAAACGGTGATGGATCATGCCCTGATCTTTGGACTGGGTAAGAGTGGTCTGCTTAATTCAGGCACTCTGTTCATCACCACCCCCTTTTCTGAATCATTTTGTCCACCATAAGCGTGGAAGGGTATACTCAGATGTGAGTCCCTTGCTCATTGCACCATCAGGATTCAAGCAAGCCGGGCCGACGACGCCTGAAATGGCAGAAACCGGTACCCGGAAGCTTGTTTCCTTCCCAGTATAAGAATTGGCTTGGTAGTTTGGTTTGCCCTGTTCCCATCATGCACTGGGACAGGAACAGACTAATTTGCATATAGCCAAGTTCTGAGCTGGGATGGTGCAGTGAGCTAAAAAACGGTGATGGATCAAGCCCTGATCTTTGGACTGGGTAAGAGTGGTCTGCTTAATTCAGGCACTCTGTTCATCACCACCCCCTTTTCTGAATCATTTTGTCCACCATAAGCGTGGAAGGGTATACTCAGATGTGAGTCCCTTGCTCATTGAACCATCAGGATTCAAGCAAGCCGGGCCGACGACGCCTGAAATGGCAGAAACCGGTACCCGGAAGCTTGTTTCCTTCCCAGTATAAGAATTGGCTTGGTAGTTTGGTTTGCCCTGTTCCCATCATGCACTGGGACAGGAACAGACTAATTTGCATATAGCCAAGTTCTGAGCTGGGAGGGTGCAGTGAGCTAAAAAACGGTGATGGATCAAGCTCTGATCTTTGGACTGGGTAAGAGTGGTCTGCTTAATTCAGGCACTCTGTTCATCACCACCCCCTTTTCTGAATCATTTTGTCCACCATAAGCGTGGAAGGGTATACTCAGATGTGAGTCCCTTGCTCATTGCACCATCAGGATTCAAGCAAGCCGGGCCGACGACGCCTGAAATGGCAGAAACCGGTACCCGGAAGCTTGTTTCCTTCCCAGTATAAGAATTGGCTTGGTAGTTTGGTTTGCCCTGTTCCCATCATGCACTGGGACAGGAACAGACTAATTTGCATATAGCCAAGTTCTGAGCTGGGATGGTGCAGTGAGCTAAAAAACGGTGATGGATCAAGCCCTGATCTTTGGACTGGGTAAGAGTGGTCTGCTTAATTCAGGCACTCTGTTCATCACCACCCCCTTTTCTGAATCATTTTGTCCACCATAAGCGTGGAAGGGTATACTCAGATGTGAGTCCCTTGCTCATTGCACCATCAGGATTCAAGCAAGCCGGGCCGACGACGCCTGAAATGGCAGAAACCGGTACCCGGAAGCTTGTTTCCTTCCCAGTATAAGAATTGGCTTGGTAGTTTGGTTTGCCCTGTTCCCATCATGCACTGGGACAGGAACAGACTAATTTGCATATAGCCAAGTTCTGAGCTGGGATGGTGCAGTGAGCTAAAAAACGGTGATGGATCAAGCCCTGATCTTTGGACTGGGTAAGAGTGGTCTGCTTAATTCAGGCACTCTGTTCATCACCACCCCCTTTTCTGTATCTTTTACTAGGCAAGGTTTTGTGAATGCCTATGTGAGATATAGCGCATGTTGTATATTCAGCTCCACAATGTGCCAGAACTTGGCTATAAATTATTAGAACAGCAAATAGTTAAAAACACTATGGGGCCTACTAGGATGGCGGGCGGACTTTTGTCCACCCGCCACCCTAGCGGTGCTGGGACAGGCTGCCAGTGGTGCAGCAGTCCAGCACCGGCAATTAGGATGCCACCGCCACCCCATCCACAACAGTGTGGCAGGCGGTGCATACAGCACCGCCCACCACAATGCTGTGACTGCACTGTGTGCATTTGCATGCACAACGTGGCAGGCACTGCGTGGTGCCTGCCAAGTTGTGTATGCAAATGCTGGGGGCTACCATAGGTACCCCCCATGTGCACCCTCCCCCCAATACCCTGGGGGCCCGAGACAGGCCCCCAACTGAGCCATCTGCATGCCTTGCCGCCATGGAAAGGCTGCTTCTCGCTCCCATTGTAATATGAATGGCAGTGTATAGCAGACACTGCCACCATATCAGGCCCCTTTTCTGCCCAGTCACCTGTGTGACCGGCGGAAAACCGGCGGACGGTCTTTCCATCTGCCGGGGTCCCCCCGACACACTAATATGGCAGGGGAAATGGCATGCGGGTGGAGGAGAATGTTGGGCAGATCACCACCGCCATGCGGATGGTGGCAATCCGCCCGACATTCTAATAGACCACTATGTGTGTGCAGTGTTGAGGTCAATGTTTATCAGGATTGTTTGTGAGAAGCACATCTTTAAATGTTTTGAATACGGCGCGTATTGTATTAGTGGTTTGCCTCTTTAATAAATATATGCGTGGGTCAGACTCTGCTTAATATAAAATGTATGTACTCTGAGGTGGTGCGTTATGAGTGGTATATAACGCCGACTGTGTTGCATTGATCGTATTGGCAGTAGAAAGCCATTGCGCATATTTCGCTCTTCAAATGTGTATTGAACATTACCCGCTAAGCGATCAAGTCTAAAGGCACGCGTCTTGTACGTAGCCTGTTTCAAGTACAGAATTAGCCGTAATGAATGAAAATGTACAAACATTGTATAGTTAAGCACTGAATTTGGTACAGTGTTTAAGGTGAAACTATTAAGTATGAGCAAAATCTGCGTATTCGCGGTCCGTGAAATCGTGCGAAAGCGAATTCGAGATCCGCAGAAATAGCGAATTCGTGCGAAATTGCGAATTTTTGTTTTTTTGCGTGTTTGCGGAGCTTTTTGCATGTTTGCGGGGCTTTTTGCATGTTCGCGGGTCGCTTCCACGGCGAAGTTACCCATGCGGTCGTGTATTGGTACAGCACCCTCTGATTCACCACTGCCACCCTCTGGTTCAGCACTGCCACTCTCTGGTTCACCACTGCCACCCTCTGGTTCATCACTGCCACCCTCTGCTTCATCACAGCCACCCTCAGGTTCAGCACTGTCACCCTCTGGTTCAGCACTGTCACCCTCTGGTTCACCACTGTCACCCTCTGGTTCACGCCTGTCACTCTCTGGTTCACCACTGCCACCGTCTGGTTCACCACTGCCACTCTCTGGTTTACTACTGCCACCCTCTGGTTCATCACTGCCACCCTCTGGTTCATCACATCACCCTCTGGTTCACCACTGCCACCCTCTCGTTCATCACTGCCACCCTCTGGTTCATTACTGCCACCCTCTGGTTCACCACTGTCACCCTCTGGTTCACGCCTGTCACTCTCTGGTTCACCACTGCCACCGTCTGGTTCACCACTGCCACTCTCTGGTTTACTACTGCCACCCTCTGGTTCATCACTGCCACCCTCTGGTTCATCACATCACCCTCTGGTTCACCACTGCCACCCTCTCGTTCATCACTGCCACCCTCTGGTTCATTACTGCCACCCTCTGATTCGCCACCCTCAGGATCATCACTGCCACCCTCTGGTTCATTACTGCCACCCTCTGGTTCACCACTGCCACCCTCAGGATCATCACTGCCACCCTCTGGTTCATCACTGCCACCCTCTGGTTTGCCACTGCCACCCTCTGGATCATCACTGTCCCCCTTTGGTTCATCACTGCCACCCTATGGTTCACCACTGCCACCCTCTGGTTCATCACTGCCACCCTCTGGTTCATCACAGCACCCTCTGGTTCACCACTGACACCCTCTGGTTCACCCCTGCCACCCTCAGGTTCAGCACTCACCACTGCCACCCTCTGGTTCACCACAGCACCCTCTGGTTCACCCCTGCTGCCACCCTCTGGTTCAGCACTCACCACTGCCACCCTCTGGTTCATCACATCACCCTCTGGTTCACCACTGTCACCCTCTGGTTCACCACTACCACCCTCTTGTTCACCACTGCCACCCACTGGTTCATCACTGCCACCCTCTGGTTCATTACTGCCACCCTCTGGTTCGCCACTGCCACCCTCAGGATCATCACTGCCACCCTCTGGTTCATCACTGCCACCCTCTGGTTTGCCACTGCCACCCTCCGGATCATCACTGTCCCCCTCTGGTTCATCACTGCCACCCTCTGGTTCATCACAGCACCCTCTGGTTCACCAGTGCCACCCTCTGGTTCATCACTGCCACCCTCTGGTTCACCACTGCCACCCTCTGGTTCATCACTGCCACCCTCTGGTTCATCACAGCACCCTCTGGTTCACCCCTGCCACCCTCAGGTTCAGCACTCACCACTGCCACCCTCTGGTTTACCACTGTCACCCTCTGGTTCACCACTACCACCCTCTTGTTCACCACTGTAGATTATGGGGGAAAGCACACCTGCCCTGCCTCAACTGAGATGAATTAATTTGGGGTTGGTTAATGTGTCACTGAATTTGTGCTTCAAGTCTGGCACCTGCTTCCTTAGCTGTAAGTGCTTCCTGTTGCAGTTATTTCTTTTACAGGAGCATTAGGCCATACTTGTAACTATTCTCTGACCCTACTTTGAGGGTCAGAGCAGGGTCAGAGAATAGTTGCAAGTAGGCAACTGAACTCTGGAGGGGCCCCTCAGGAAGCACTACAGGGAATGGTTACAAATTAGCTTGAACTTTTGCACCTGCTAAGTGCTTTATGTTGTGCAAAATTTGTTTTTCTGCAATTTCGCGAGATTCGCGGGGCGCGAAATCGAACTCACAATCCGCAAATTCGTGCGAATTTGCGGATTGTTTTTTTTTTGCGTGTTCGCTGGGTTTTTTGGGTGTTCGCGGGCCGCTTGCAGCGCAACGACCGTGAAGTTACCCATGCGGTCGTACATGGGCGCGGCCATCTTGTGCGCGTTGCGTATTTCCGGTTCCGGGTGCTAGCTGCGTGCTCACGTTGTGCGCGTGGCGCGTTTACAGGTTCGCGGGCAGTTTTGCGTGCCCGCGGGGGAAATATCGCGCAAACTTACCCACGCGGTTCTCTATGGGCGCGGCCATCTTGTTTTTCATTCATTGCTATGGTGTTGGGCATGCTAACTTTCTATCCATCTTACATCTTTGTAATCCTATGTTTTTCTGAACTTTTTTTTGCTTTTTTTTGCTTATTATCTATCTCTACAATTTCCTACATCTATATATATATTTTTTTAAAACTTTTTGTTACTTTATTACCTACTTTATTTCTTTCGCTCTCTCTCTTATTTTTTTTCACACCTATTCTTCTTTCATTCTTCTTGTGCCCAGGACCATGGCTAAGGGAGCCGACAAGGGCAAGGGGAAGGGCCCAGCACCCCGTACCCAGCTCCCTTGCGGGAGTTTGAGGAGGAGGAAGTCCAGGCCAGGGAGATCTTCTCTGTGGTGGAGGTGGCCGCCTTGATTGTTTTTGTTCAAGTCCACCTCCCTAAGACCGTGGCAGCAGGTGGGCGGATTGCTTCCGGTTACGGCCTCCGGGAGCTTCGCCAGCTGTGGGAGAAGGTGTGCCGGCGCATGTGTAAGGAGTCTGGGGTCCGGCGCACCTACCAGCAAGTGACGCACCGGTGGAGTGACATCCTGGACCGGGAGAATGACATGCTCGACCTGCTAGGATCGGAGATCCCTGGCCTTGGTAAGTAGCTATTTAATAACTACAGTTTTTCCTTCTGCTCTGTTATATTTCTAATCTATTTTTTTCCTAAAGAGTACGAATGCTGCTGATTCGATTACATTGCAGGTAAATTAATGTTTAAATAGCTTCTGTCACTGCAGTTGCTCGCCTGGTTATTGGCGTTGCTACTATGCTTACTTGTTTGCAACTTTTTAGTCATTTGAGAGCATTACTGCGTAATGCTAGAGACAGTAGACTCAAGTCTAGTCCTTCTTTGTACTCCTGCTGCTGCCACTTTGAAGAGATAGTGGTGGATTGATACGTTGAGTATATTATTTATTACTTGTTATAGGACATTTGTTAGTGGTCTGCAATCATGATGACGGACTGTGTCTGTCACGCGATGCCTCGTGCTGCTGAGTGATGGCAGTCGTAGTAGAACCTTTTTGTTGTTGATGTAGTGAGTGAATTACATACCTTTCCTATTAGACGGTCTGCGAATCCTGCAATACTGTACTACTATCCTCCTAGTTGACTAGATCAGATGCAATTGTTGTTAATTTGTTTCCCCGACATAATTTTAGATTGTGTTCAAAGAAATCAAATATTTCCAAAAAAACAATCATCCAAGTTGTGTTTCTTTATTTCATGATCACCAGCGACTCCCAGGGGCAAGGCGCCGGCGGCGACTGAGACTCCGGTGGCAGAAGGTGGACAGGATCAGTCCCTTGCAGGCTCTTCTGCAGGCCCCAGTAAGTTGTTCTATTCTTATATTAATACTTATACTTCCCTAACTTTTACAGCTCCTATTCATTACAAACTGTTTCCTAATAATTCTATGTTTTACAAAATAGTCTTTGATCTTCTTCTAATGTAGACTACTTTCTACATTCTTATCCTGCCTCTACCATCACTCTCTGTGCCACTACTATTTACGATTATGAGTCGGTCTGTGTAGGTAGCTAAGCTTGCCCATTCGGCAAACGGTGCGAAACAAAACTCTGATACAGCAATAGCTCTAGGCACTGAGTGCAGTCCTCTGAGTTGCCCTTGCTGTCTATTCCAGTCTTTTTAATGTAAGTGCTTTGACAATTTCCAACAACAAAATGTTATTGTTTACACCAAGTAAAAGGTAGCAGTTGCCTTTTTGATTTGAGAGGAGCACATTCCATACTGCTAGTATTTCAGGGACTATTCTGCACACAAAGAAGTATGGACAAGATAAATAGGACATTGTTGATGATAGGTGCAGTTCGACTTTCGACATACCTCAGTCCAAACAGAAGTTGAACCCCCAATCCCCTGACCGACTATCTAGTGTGTCTGACAAATGATTTTACGACCCAGAAGAACAGAAGAAGACTACCGCCGAGTCTCGGCCTATCTGAGTCACTGAAAGAAACATGACTGCCAAGTGCAGTAGTTCAAACCTTTCCGCTCACTCACTCGTGAACAAAAACCACACAGTGTTTGTTAGTTTTAAAGTTTTATTTTCAATTAAGAAATGAAAACGTTATTTCTTTATTTTTAAAAGCGTAGTATTCTGAGCGAGCAGTGGTGATGGATGAAGTGACGTTAAAGTTCAAACAACATTCCCATGAATGAAATTAGTATGACTCAAACTTAATATTAGTTAACAGACACATGAAATTATTAGAATAACTGTGTGGGAGCCCCCACCTTCTTTAAAGTACTTAAAGTACTGCTGGTGATGACTTACTAGTAGTTGGTGAATCGTCTGGCAAAAGGGCAATGGAATCTTCTTTCTGTAATGAGAAAAATGGTGCACGTTAAGCAAGCATTCATCAGTTGTCATAAGAAGAAGTGTAGCATTTAATGGAATAAGCATATAAAAGGTTAACACCCTCCCAAAAACCGTTACTTTTTTCAATCCCAGTAATAAAAAATGTGTTATGTAACCTTTTCTTCCATTACGAAACAAAATAGGGGGTTGTGTAAGGCATCTGAAAATATTACATGTTTTTCCTAGATGTCACGCCGGGGCCAGCAGTGCGGAGGGGTCCACTCTGGATGCGGCGGTGTCAACAGGAGGAGCTGGAGGGGAAAACTCAGCGGCGGCGGACGGTGGTAAGGTATTATACTCCTTACTTATTGAAATTCTTTTGAGTAGGCTCGCAAAGGAGTGTATGATGTACTGTACAGTAGTACACAGTACACTAGTATAAGTACACTGTACTGTTAAGAACATTTACTAATTTATAACTACTTTTTGGGCTATCACGGGGAAGACAGTCAACCTTGACTTGTAATAGCATTAGCGGCGGTACTTCTCTGGTAACCAATGGCCCCCTCTATTTCACTTCAACTCAGCTGGCAAATTTTTATTGTGAAGCCAAGTCATATCAGATGCAGTTTAGGGATGTGAAGAACGAAAAGTTAAAGAAGGGTGAAACGAAGGACGAGCGAGTCTTAATATTTATGACTGTAAAGAATGGTTTTGTTGAATGCAATTCAACATAAGAAGACGGCGGTTTCCAAAATATAATGAAAAGGGTGTTAGTTGGTTGTTGACAAAAATAAATGTTGGTACATTTGAGACATTAAGAGGAATCATAGACATACTTTGGAAGCCTGGATGTTATCTTCTTTATCCTCCTCGTCGATAGCAGAGGTGTATGATGTAGTAGAGCAGACGCTGAGTGGATGAAGTATGGCCAGTGGCAGTGCCACCCCTATAGAAAAGTAAGACATTCCTATCCCTACCTGCATGTACTGCTTAAAGTACTGCGAGTCTGCATCATCATGGCCTGTGCCTGTATTTCTTGGGTGAAAGCTGAGTGAGCTGCCATTATGGCGGCTACCACAAGTTCACGTACCAGTAATTTCTTTTGCAAAACAAGAGAAAAAAAGTAAAAAAGGCCTTTTTTTAGTACTCTCTGACTATGTATGTAGTAGTGAGTCCACCCATAGTGCTGCTAGTGGAATTCCTGAAACTCACAGTAATGTCACAGGCTTACAAAGACGGCGGAAAGATACATGTCAAAATGTTATACTGTGTTTGCTACTTGCTGGTGTTACTGAGTGTCAACTTTCCGTTGAATTATTTTGACTTTATGTTAAAGACTATTGGCTACAGTATTTTTCTTTCTTTCTTCATAGATGCTACTCCCAAAAAGCTCACCCGCAAGGAGATGGCTGTCCGGGTCAGGGCCTGTAAGCTGGAGGCTATTTGTGCCGAGTATCGGCGGTTGTGGGCTCGGGAGCATGAGGAGACATCAACCTCTACATCCTCCTCCACTGCCCCCGGGTCCACCAGCCAGAAGCCTCCAGCCAAACGCAGCTGTGGCCCAGCAGCAACAAAATCAGCGCCCCCCCAGATCCTGGATGGTTCGTGTGCGCCGGCTACATAGAAGAGTGGACTACCTGGAGCGGTTGGGTGAAAAACATCAGCGCCAGCTCCGGGACCTCCGCAAAGAGCTGCGGGAAGTACAGCAACAGCTTGCCAAACTACGCCACCGGAGGAAGTGACTGTCCCTTGCCCCTTTTTTAAAGACTGTTGGGGGGTGGGAATTGGGTGTTTGGGAAAGGGGACTTTTGGACTTTTGGACTTGTTGACATTGGTTGTGTTAGGGAGGGGGGGTGAGTTTGAGTAGTTAATTTTATTGTTGTGCTGAAAACAACACGAATATATATTTCCTAATAATTATTTTTCTTACAAAAACACAGTATACGCGTATATTATTTTGTGTGGGGGTTGGCGGTGGTTACTGGACGTTTGTTTTCTTCAAACTTACCAGCATGAATGAAACATCTAGTCCTGAAATGTACCAAAATGCAAGTAACCGAGCTAGTAAATTTAGTAGCCCTACTACTGTACTTTACTAGTAGTACTGTCAGTCTCTGCTCTCCTCCCAACTTAGTCCTCCTAGCCCATTATTCTACTACCTCTCCAACATGCTTATCTTACCTGTGATTTGTGTCTGAGAATCGGGGTAGCCCCAGGGCTGGCTGCATTGCAAATGGTGATTAAGGTTGGTTGTTGACTTGAATCCTCGACGGATGCAATATCATTGTTGTGCTGGTAGCAGTAGTGGTACACACTGGCAGTATCACCATATGAAAAAAAGAGGAAATTAAACATTGAGTGGCCTGAGCGTAGCATTAGAAACAGTACAATAGATAGTACGGTACAGAACAGTGCCCTAAATTGTAGCCTGAGCAGTGCCAACGTAAGGTAAGCATTAAGCATTTGATTGTTCACGTCGTGTAGGAGGAGGATGTTCTCATCAATCCACGATGGCGCACATGAACTTCTGGTTGCTTTGACCTTATCCTCCCCAGCAAGTGTGTGGAATTTATTGTTGTTGTCAGTCACACCTCAATGAAATACCACACAGAAGAGGGTTAGGGTTTGAAAATTGGATGGGAATGGGGTTTTTTGGGAAAGTTTGGTAGAGAGGAAAAAAAACACAGCATGGAAAGTCAAACAACAAATGAAGAGAAACAAATCTTTGGATTTGAAGATATTGATAAATCTTTAAAGGGACATAAAGGAAGTGCACTACTGCATACCATAAGTTATTTACTAAATGGATGGTTAGGTTACTGAAAAGTAGTACTACTACTTACTGCAACTTACTAGTAACTACGAAGAAACAAGTTGACAGTACGGGGTTGCAGTCATTACGCAATTTCACTTGCCTCTCTGCCCTCAGAGAGAATAAACACTTAGAACATTAAATTAGTGTTAAACATAGCAAAGACGTATCAAATAGCTGGAGGGATGAATTTGAAGCAGAGATGAAACAAACGCACAGAGTCACAATCGTGGAAGTAAGTTCAAGTTCACAAGAATATCATTTAAAAGATAAGGAGAATTTTGGGTACTGTTACTGTTTTTTGTAGTTGTCCCATTGAATTTGTGAAGTTGATGCATCCAGCCATTCCTCTTATTCGCTGTACTCCTTCATTCCATCGGATGCTTCGTTGATCAATCTTGGTGACCAGACACACTGTCCACTGCCTGCCTGATGCGGATTTGCGGATCGCTAATTGTAAGCCTGAGTAGTACATCGATGGCACAGGGTAAAAGCCTGCCTGTACTTGATGATGGAAAAACACAACAGTAAGTGATAAATACACCTCAGAGATAAAAATATATAAGGCACGCTGTGTAGTGCAAAAATTACACTTTCACTTTCAGAGATGACAATCCCCAAAATCTAGACCACCCCACATTACCCTCCCAAAAACGTGCAGAATACTGCTGCTACCTAGCAGAGGCCTAATTTCAAATCGTGCTAAAACGCACTCAGAAAGTATGCCCAAAACCCCCCTTTCCCACCATGGATTTTCTTCAAACCACTTGCAATCAAAATTAGACATTCCCACAAGTGTTCCAAGACCCCGGAACCCAGTTGCAAAAATCTAGAACACCCCCAAACACATGCAATACTGCTGCTAACCCTAACGAGCCCTAAGTTAAAAAAAAGTGCCAAAACGCTTTTCACCAAGGATTTTCTCCAAACCACTTTTATCCGGTATTAGACCTGACCAGCAATGCCCCAAGACCCGCCAACCCACCCGCGAAAAAGCAGAACACCCCCAAACAGGCAAAAAGCAAAAATGGAAAATCTCATACTTAGAATATTTTCGGCCTTCTTTCAATTCTGTCCAAACGTGCTGTGCAGCTAGGTCATAACTCCACTTTTCCACCATGGATTTCCTGAAAAACAAATACAATCAAAATTAGACTGTGCCAGCAATGCTCCCAGACCCTAAAACCCACCGCAAAACACCAGGAACCCCCCCAAACAGCACCCCAAAAACAGGCAAGTGAGCAAAAACGGAAAAACGTTTTCACCATGGATTTAGTCCAAACCACTTTTATCCGGTATTAGACCTTCCCAGCAATGCCCCCAGACCCGTCAACCCAGGCGAAAAAAAGTAGAAGACCCCCAAACAGGCAAAGAGCAGAAATACAAAAACGGGCACTTAGAATTATTTTGGCCTCATTCCAAATCCACTCCATGCGAGCTCTGCAGCAAGGCCCTAACTCCCCTTTGCCACCATGGATTTTCTTCAAACTACTTGCAATCAAACCTACCCATACCCAGCGTTGCTACAGGACCCCCATCCCCCCAAACACCAGGAACACCCCCAAGCAGGCCCCCAAAAACACAAAAGTGAGCGAAAACTCTGAAAAGTGAAAAACTTTTTCACCATGGATTTAGTCCAAACCACTTTTATCCGGTATTAGACCTTCCCAGAAATGCCCCCATACCCGTCAACCCTGGCGAAAAAAAGAAGAAGACCCCCAAACAGGCAAAAAGCAAAACCGGAAAAACTCACACTTAGAAATATTTAGGCCTCATTCCAAAATCACTCCAAGCGCGCTCTGCAGCTAGGCCAGAACTCCCCTTTTCCACCTTGGATTTCCTGAAAAACAAATGCAATCAAAATTAGACTGTGCCAGCAGTTCTCCCAGACCCCCCGAACCAGCACCGCAAATCTAGAACACCCCCAAAGAAACCCCCAAAAACCTGCAATACTGGTATGTTCAAAACATGGCAAATTGCGCTGTTCACAAAAAAAAAACAGCAATTGGTTTCAACAGAGACAGCCAGCCATTGCTGTCCACTGCATGCCATCTTCTCATTATTCATTACCTGTTCTACTTTTTGTCTGCATCTTCTTCGGAAAGTGAGGGCCCACAGGGCAGCCTCTCCTGTAAATTTCAGAAGTAAGTCTGTCAACAATCAGCAAGCATGTAGTCGGTCAGTTATTTCAGGCCCACTTGAGGTGACTCGTCTATGAAGACAAAGTTTGTTTTTCTCCATAATCCATCCATCTGCCTTAAGGGAAATGGATAGGGGGAGTCTGGAGGAGGAGGATAGAGGAGCATGATTGAGTTGTTAACCTTTGAACATAAGGAATGCAGACTGTGGCACCTTCAAATCAATAAGGAAAATAAGATGAAGACAGTGCTGATGATGGACTTGTTGTGATTAGGAGATTAGAGTTTTGTTGTGATAAAAGTTGCAAAACAACGAAAGACACACAGGAATAAAAGTGAATAAGTACGGAAAAGAAGGAAGTAATTTTCAGGCCTCAGTGTCAGGGAAGCAGAGCTCGTTCTCAAAGTCTATGAATTGAGACGGGAGTAGGTCTGGTGACAAAGAAGAACTTCCGTTGGCGTCACCTAAGTCAGTGTCCTCTTCTTCCTGCGTGCATTCACGTATTTTGTAATCGGGTGGTATGAAGTGCTGATTCATCTTGATTATTGTTAACCTCTCCACATTTTTGGGCAAAAGGCAGGTCCTTTTTGAAGTAACAATGGCACCAGCAGCACTGAAAACACGTTCAGAAGACACACTTGCGAGTGGGCAAGACAAATAATTTAGAGCCAGGTTGGTGATCAGTCGCCATACAGAGCTTTTCGTATACCAATATCCAATGGGTTCTCATTATGACAGACCTCTGTTGGGTCATACAGATAGGCCTGCACCACCGACTCAAGGTTCTCCAGGGTTGATCCACTTTGCGTACCATCTGCGACCTTTGCATCAGTGGACCGAGCAAACCCTTGCTGAGTTAGCCAATCCCCTTCCGACAAATATTTTTTTGCGGCCTGGTGCAGGTGAGGATGATGATACGGTTGCTGGTGTCGTTAAAGGCTGTGAGGGAAAGTGACTCCCTTCGGCCACGGATTGAGAAGCAGAACATGACGCCATATGGCCTGCTGGTTCAGTTGTACTTGTGCTGCCTCCTTGAAGGTTCTGCCGCTCTTTTTCGAACCGGGTGGCTGACACAGCTAGCCAATGTTTGTACTTTGAAACATCTGCTTCATCAAAAGGAATGAATGCTTTGCTAGCCACTGCCTTTTTGTACCGTGAATCCAGAATAGTGGCACAAATATAATGTTGTTCTGTATGTATGTTTGTAAGCCTTTCATTGCAAAGTAGGCGCGTTAATAACTTCTCCGCCAAATCATATGCTTCTCGCTTTTCACCATCATCTCTGAACGTTGAAGACACGTCCTTCAGTTGGTGCTCTAGCATGCGCAACAATGCGATAGCTTTGCTCAAAGAACAGTCCTCCCTGCAGACTTCATGCGTGAAGAGCTCAAAAGGACGAAGCATGTCTGTCAGGCTTGCAATTAGCTTCCATTCCTCCAACTCTAGCCTCATCTCTATGTGAGTAGAACCCAGTTTATAGTTTATAGACATACTCATTTATTGCATCCCACTGCTCAGACAGACGCTCAAGCATGTAAAAGGTTGAGTTCCAATGTGTTGCCACCTCCTGGAATGCTCCTCAGCTGCTTCCGGGCCTTAAAAGTATGGCTGAAATGTGTGCAGATTCTTCGGCAGATGGTCAGTAATTTTATGACTGGCTCTTCTTTTTTCAAGAAGCCTTGCACCACGATGTTAATACTGTGCGCCAAACACGGCACTCTGAAATAGCCACCATCAGTCTTGGCCCTAACTATATTACTGCCATTATCCGTGGAAACATAACCAACTATGCGATTTCTTGGATGCAGCTATTCATTGACCTTCCTGTTAAACTCCTCCAAAAGGTTAGGTGCAGTGTGAGATTTCTCCATGGCAAACATGCCTACTGTTGCATGTTTGTGAGTAGCTTGAAAAACTTCCTCCGTGTCAACACCTGTTTTTTTTAACTGTTTTTCGACCCCTGCAAAAGAGACCCAGTGTGCAGTGATGCACATGTAATCAAGGGCTTGGCAACTGGTCCATATGTCTATTGTCATGTGGATAGTGTGAACAGCACTCTTCAGAATAGCTGCGCCAATCACCTCCAGCACATCTTGATGTAGTGCTGGAACCGCAACTCTGGCAAAATAGGACCGGCTAGGAACCTTCCATTTAGGGCAGACTGTTGCCACTAATTCTAGAAACCCCACCCCTTCCACGAAAGAAAAAGGGAGAACGTCCAGCGCTAGCATTTTAGCCAACTTTGCGTTATACAGACGAACCGTTGGGTGGTTGCGTTCAAATGGCACCTCCGACCACAACATTTGGCGAATGGTGGGCTGGATCTTTTTACGTGATGATGACGTCTTCAAACCAGTTAGGCCCATTGATGTAGTTTTTCGCATAGGTGTATCTCCCACACTCTTAGTGTGCCTCATAGATGTTGCAGGGTTAGAGGGTGTGGGCGATACCACTGCAGTGCTGCTGCCAGCAGAACTGGGTGTACCAGAAAAAATGTCTGTCGCTTCTTCACTTCCCCCCTGCACGATCAGCCTCTCGTCATCATCAGATGCAATATCAAGGGATACATTTGGATTTGTTTTTCTTTTGCCTTCCTCGATCTTCCTCATGTGTGCTTCCCAAATGATAGTGTGGTGTTGCTTGAGATTACTTCTCTGGCCTCCGGTACCATAGTTGGTACCAAGCTTACCCCGACTAACTAATGTTTTACAAATCGAACAAATGACCATGTTTTCCGCCCTTTGGCTAACAGTAAAGAAGTCCCAAACTGGGGACTGGTGATGTCTGCTGAAGGTGGAGGTGCTACTTCGACTTTCAATGCCAGATGAAGTGGAGGCTGGGCGTGGCTGAATTTGTTTCTGTTGTTCACTTACAGCACCACTACTTGAGGTCGAGCTGGATGGAGGTCCATGCCGGCCCTTCTGACTAAAAAAGATGGAAGCTGTAGGTCGTGTTGGTGTTGTAGTTAACTGCGTTGGTGGTGGTACCAGTGCCACGCCGCCCACATCCCGCTCAGCAGCCATTCGGGATAGAGTTAAAATGTCTGTCTGCTGCATGCCCGCTGGGCCTGGAGTGATGACTGTGATGACTGGGTCGTCGTCAGACTGTTCATCAGCAGCAGAAGACACCACATCTTGTTCGTCGTCATCACCCATAGGTCGAAGCTTTGCGGGAGCCTTTCTTTTAGGCTTAGCTACCTTTGTCGGCATGCATGGCTAGGTTCCAATCATGATCAAGGTCATCAGAATGAAGGGTGCTTGAAGAAGAACTTGTAGTAGTAGTAGTATCCCTCCTTGACCTTTTTCTTGCTGGGGATCTGGAAGACAATGGATAATCATCATCAGGAGGAGTGG
This sequence comes from Lissotriton helveticus, assembly GCF_964261635.1. NCBI lineage: Eukaryota > Metazoa > Chordata > Amphibia > Caudata > Salamandridae > Lissotriton > Lissotriton helveticus. The sequence goes on from NC_136060.1 coordinate 285,330,001, forward strand.
CGTCCTCGGATGATACCTCCTCTTCAATATCAATTTCCTGATGTGCCCCTACTTCTGGAGGAACAAGCGTTGTAGGCAGTTGTGCCTCTCCATGAACCTCTAGTTGCACCTCTCCATGCACCTGTCCATGCGCCTCTCCTTGCGCCTCTACTTGCGCCTCTCCTTGCGGCTCTACTTGCGCCTCTCCTTGCGGCTCGACTTGTGCCTTTCCTTGCGGCTCTACTTGCGCTTCTCCTTGCGGCTCTACTTGCGCCTCCCCTTACGGCTCTCCTTGCCCATGTACTTGCGCTTGTACTAGTTGCACGTGTGGTTGTTGTTGCGGCTGTGGTTGTTGAACACTCGTCAGCTGACTTACACCCGGCGTTGATTGGATGGTACTTTCTTGTGATGAGCCAACATCACTGGTCGATGGTGATTGAACAATCAAAGTGGCTGCCGCAGCAGCACTCATGGTCTTGGACCTAACTTGGCGTGGTGGCACTGAGCCCAATGAAGCGGAGGTGCTGCTTCCAGCTTGGTCCCCGGCGGACACCGATGCTGCTTCAGGCGTAGTTTTTTTTCCCAAAAAAGGTGTCGGTGGGCACACCAGTCTCATTGGTAGGTGGTGCCACTTGCTTTTTCTGCTGCTTCTTACTGGCAGTGGCACTGGCAACTTTTTTCGCTGAGTCGCTAAGGCCACCTTTCTTTGGGCCCATCTTCTTCAGATGTCAAAACAGCAGGCCGCAGTTGCACAAGTTGCAGAGTTGTGATGTCGCGTGACGTTGTGCTGCACACACCGCTGCAGGACTTCTTCCTGGCACTGGTGGTTCTCTTGTGCACCTGAAAGCAATGGAAGCCAGAGGAACATCAGTTAAACACCCCAAAAAGTCGAAAAACACACATAAATCACCACAATCCAATGCCATCCATGCCCTCAATGATGTTTTATATTCAAGACACCCCACAGAAAGACTAGGTCCATGCACCACTGAGTACCCCTAGGCATAATGGATGAAAGCAAGGCAAAATGGGTGCAGGCCTGAGCACACTGCCTGGCTTCAAAATGGCCCCTTGACCCCCACCACATGGCCAGGCCCTGCCTGTACCAGGCCTCAAAATGCCCCCCCACCCACATGGCAAGGCCCCAACAACATCCCAAAAATTCGAAAAACACTAAAAAATCACCACAATCCCATGCCATCCATGCCCTCAATGATGTTTAAATTCAAGACACCCCACAGAAAGACTAGGTCCATGCACCACTGAGTACCCCTGGCCATAATGGTTGAAAGCAAGGCAAACTGGGTGCAGGCCTGAGCACACTGCCTGGTTTCAAAATGGCCCCTTGACCCCCACCACATGGTCAGGCCCTGCCTGTACCAGGCCTCAAAATGGCCTCCACCCAACATGGCCAGGCCCCAACAACACTCCAAAAAGTCGAAAAACACTACAAAATCACCACAATCCCATGCCATCCATGCCCTCAATGATGTTTAAATTCAAGACACCCCACAGAAAGACTTGGTCCATGCACCACTGAGTACCCCTGGGCATAATGGATGAAAGCAAGGCAAAATGGGTGCATGCCTGAGCACACTGCCTGGCTTCAAAATGGCCCCTTGAACCCAACCACATGGCCAGGCCCTTCCTGTACCATGCCTCAAAATGGCCTCCACCCACATGGCCAGGCCCCAACAACACCCCAAAAAGTCGAAAACACATATAAATCACCACAATCCAATGCCATCCATGCCCTCAATGATGTTTAAATTCAAGACACCCCACAGAAAGACTTGATCCATGCACCACTGAGTACCCCTGGGCATAATGGATGAAAGCAAGACAAAATGGGTGCAGGCCTGAGCACACTGCCTGGCTTCAAAAGGAGCCCTTGACCCCCAGCCACATGGCCAGGCCCTGCCTGGACCAGCCCTCAAAATGGCCCCCACCCACATGGCCAGGCCCCAACAGCACCCAAAAAGTCCAAAAACACACAACAATCACCACAATCAAATGCCATCCATGCCCTCAATTATGTTTAAATTCAAGACACCCCACAGAAAGACTACGTCCATGCACCACTGAGTACCCATGGGCATAATAGATGAAAGCAAGGCAAAATGGGTGCAGGCCTGAGCACACTGCCTGGCTTCAAAATTCAAAATGGCCCCTTGACCCCCACCACATGGCCATGCTCTGCCTGTACCAGGCCTCAAAATGGCCCCCACCCACATGGCCAGGCCCCAACAACACCCCAAAAAGTCGAGAAACACACAAAAATCACCACAATCCCATGCCATCCATGCCCTCAATGATGTTTAAATTCAAGACACCCCACAGAAAGTGGTCCATGCACCACTGAGTAACCCTGGGCATAATGGTTGAAAGCAAGGCAAACTGGGAGCAGGCCTGAGCACACTGCCTGGCTTCAAAATGGACCCTTGACCCCCAGCAAAATCACCAGGCCCTGCCTGGACCAGGCATCAAAATGGCCCCCACCACATGGCCAGGCCACAACAACACCCCCAAAATTCGAAAAACACACAGAAATCACCACAATCCAAGGCCATCCATGCCCTCAATGATGTTTAAATTCAAGACACCCCACAGAAAGACTTGCTCCATGCACCACTCCCTACCCCTGGGCCAACTGGCTAGTGAGGCTTTACAGGCACCCCAAAATAAAAATAAAAAGGAAACATATAACAGTGAGCTAAAATTCCATGACATAAATGAGAATTAAGTTAAAAAAAAATCACTGAAACAGTTGTATCATGCACCCATGACTAACTCTGGGCCTACTGGATACTGTGGCTACCCACAATATATATTTTTTTAAAGTTGTGAAAAAGTTTTAAAATGATAGTTGCAGCAACTGCAACGCCCCAAATCCAAAAGTGATCCAAACTCCAAAGTCCAAAAAGTCCTCAAATACAAATATCCAGCAGCAGCCACAAAAAGTAATCCTTCCAGCTCCACAGCCAAATGAAAAGTGACCAGAACATGGACAAAGCACTGGGAGGAGCCTGCTGGACAGGAGCAGGAAGTTGGAGACTCTGGGACACTTCCTTCCTCCCACCCCACCCCAAAAAATGGACTCCTGCACCAAAAAGTGCAGCCAAATGTCAATCTGAGGAGTTATTCTGATCAAAATCATCATTTTCACAAGGTTTATGCTTCCTGCGGTGGATTTCTTGTGCAGAATTGCAATTTTTGCAATTTCGGGAACGCGAGCTGTTCAAATCTCCTGCCGGAAGTCAGCTGCGCGCCGCATCTACGTGTTCGGCATTGTATACTCCCTCAATGGGTGATCGCGGGCCTTTATGACGTACTCGCATTGTCAAACTCTCGCTGTGCAAAATGGCAAGCCGCGATAACGTAATTGCGTTCGAAAAACTCTCGCGCGATCACGCAGCAAGATCGAAAATGGCGCAGCACACGCAAAAACGGGAGAAAAACAACTCGGCGGACTCAGAGTCAACGCCGCGCGCGATATTGTATTTTTCAAGCGCGACCAAGCAAAATAATTCGTAGCTTGTGAATTTGCGGATTATTGGGCAAATTCGCACGATTAGCGGATCGCGAAATCGTCAAAAATCCGCAAATTCGCCCGCAAAACGGATTTTACGCCCACGCTTAGAAACTATTGGATAGAACACTATGAATAAAAAGAGCGGGTGAATCAGAGTAAGGGTGTCACCTTGTTTGTAGTTAGAATATTCAGATTAGAACGCATACCTTAAAAGTCCTAATTAGGGCGGCTTCTTCAGGAGTTGGAGCCGCAAAACACTGCTGAAAGGTTTAAGGAGAACATAATTCAGTTTCATTTGGAGGTAATACATTACATGTATTTAGGCAGTAGCAAAGTCTTCCAGTCCATCATACCGAATGTAGCAGCTTTCCACAACTTGTGCTGACGCTGCCTTCCGGATCCCAGGTTTCTCAAGAGCTGCAGTGAGCAGCCATTAAATGTCAAAAATTAGGATGATAATGAAAAAAGACTATGAAATGTTAGTGTTTTCAGAGCTTTTAGTGAAATTGGTCTACATTTTGTAAATCATCAAAAGGAGAACTGTGACTTAATTGAAGAGAAATTGGGAAAGTCTGGATTGAAAAATAAGAATAGAAAAATAAGTGTCATGACAACTCGCTAGTTGTGACTCGTTAGTTGTTGGAAAGAGAGGGTTTGTTCTTTTAGTCGACATGTGTGGTTGGTCTGACATCGAATAGTGTTTGTGTAATACTGAGTCAGGGGATATTATCATTCAGTCCTGTGGAATCGGTCTTGAGACAGTGTACCCATCTTTGTTCTTTTTCATAGAGTATTCTTTCGGCATTTTGAGTGATTCCAGTTAATGCTTTGATGATAACCCAGCATAGGTCATCAATGGTATGTTGTTGTTCCTCTTTCACACTTCACATTTGACTTGTGCTCACAGATCCTTTGATTTACTTTGCGACCGGTCATTCCAATGTATCTGAGTTTGCAGGGGCATGTAATCATGTAAATTACATGCAATGTTTAATTTGAGCAGGTGCTTTCAGGTGCTCAGCATCGGCACTTCTTTCAGAGGGCCGGAGCTACAATTTCTGACCCTTCAGGTAGTGGTATCAATATTAATTGTTCAAATTCAAAATAAAAAAAATACATTGCATGGTGACTGGCTGGTAAATGTTCATAGACAGGCCCAGCAAATGCCTGTCCAGGCAGGCATGATTGTGTATCATCACCTTAGTGATGATGTCATCACGCCAATTACAAATCCAAGAAGTCATCGACAAACTATGGCTTGCATTCTATTCCCCGAGCCTGCTGCACCCAGCTCCGGGGCTGGCGCATGACGGAGTTGAGGCAAGGAAGCTGCGAGAGTGCATTTGGAATTTGGAAGTGACGGCTCTTGAGGAAGAATAAACAAAAGTAAGTGAGGACTTTCCACTTGCTGCATAGCCAGAGTATCATATCCTGCAGCCCTGCATTGCTGCTATCCTCAACATGCTTGAAGCAGCTGTAGACCAACATAACTTTTGTGCGCCATGGCGTCACCTGTAGAATCTGTGCGCTGACCCCAGCATGGTAATTGCTGAGCGTGTGTGAGTCCAGTAGGCACCACAGCCATACTTACCGGCATTGACAGCATTACGGCTGGGGACAATGCCTGTGCGGTAGCAGGCAGAGTCACTGCAAACTGAGCAGTGGATGCCGATTCCATCGCCATCCCTGGACCTACTAATTACAGGCAGCACTAGCAGTGACATCACCTGCTGTGCTCGAGCAGCCATCTGTTCTGCAATAAACCCAGTCATACCACTCTGATTAATATATGCAAAAAAAGCATTTTGATTTGGTGTACATTTTGTCTTTGCACTCAGTGTAGGTAAGAAAGTAAAACACACCATCTTTCACTTCTTTAGGAATGACAACAGGAAAAATCAGAGTTCAAAATAACAGAGATATGTACAGGCTGACGACAGGGATCACAGGCAGCAGCAGTGTTACAGATGAGAGAGAGAGCAGGAGTAAAGAGGAGAAAGAAACAACAGGAGAGGAGAGAGATAAGACCGAGCTAAGTAGAAGAAAAGGACAGCAAATCAGATACAAAGAGAAAGCAGCCATGATGTGAAGAAGAGAGCATTAAGAAGAGAGAAGATAGAATGAAAGAATTTAGAGGACAGGAAAGAGGGAAAAAAGCAGACAAATGATAAACGGAGACACAGCTAATTACTGCTAGTAGAGTCATAGTAAAGAACCAAGCTCGAGGGGAGAGAGAGCAGAGCATGGATAAAAGTGAAAAGGAAAAAGAGCAGGGCTAGAATGAATAGAGGGCAAATCAGAAATACAGGGAATAAGGTAACACACCAGGTGTGACAAAAATGATAGAAAACAATTAGAGAGGTGAGAGGATAGACTCTTAGAACAAAGACTTAGGGGCTCACCGGAGGAAGAAGTGACCTGTGGCCTCTTTGGTCAAATTTTCAGCATCTGCACTTCTTTTATTTTTCAAATTAAGCACTGATTACATGTGTTGAGTTACAATTAGTATGTTGCCTCATGGTCCATTTCACTTCAGATGTTAGTTCAATTGATTTAGTGATGGTGGTCAATTTGCATACCGAGCAATGTCCACAGGGGTAGTGGCCAGTTACTGGTTGCATGTCCCATAAAGTGCTGGTTGTTTCTCTTACTATTGGTTCTTGAGGGTGAGTGTGTACCAAAATATCTTTTTGTCATTTTTTGTTCTATTAGTGAACCTCGGTTTGGGGCCAGTCTAATGATCCTGATGTTAATATTTGCCAGTTTTTGTTCATGATCTTCTTTACTGCGTTGTTTGCTATGCTGTACATAGTGACACAGGTCAAGGTGTCCAGTACAAGTGTCTTTAGTGTTGTTTCAAGGAGACTCTCTCTCGGTTGATTCCTTGCCCTCTTCTGGCATTTCACCACTGTTTTGCTGGATAATCCCGTCTTGATAGTTTAGAGAAGAGAACTTTGGCTTGTGTCTTGTACTCTCTTAGTTCACTGCAATTTCGTTTAAGGGGGAGGAACTGGCTGTATGGTAAATTATCTCTGAGTGGACGTGGATGGAAGCTATTGTAGGTAAGTAAGCTATTCTTGGCAGTTGGTTTAAAGAAGGTCTTGGTTCTAATGATGTTGTCATCCACATATACGGTTACATCTAGGAAGTCTAGCTGTTGTTTGTCAGCAGTGTAAGTGAATTTTAGGCATTGGTCCAGTGTGTTGATTCACTCATGGAAACTGTCTAGACTGTCTTCAGTGCCGTCGCAGATCACAATGACGTTGTCTATATACCCTTTCCAGAACCGGATTTTGGACAGGAAAGGGTTGTTGTCATTCTGTATGAATGTTTTCTCAAAGCTGCTCATGTATAGTCCTGCCACACTGGGGGCAAATGTGCTTCCCATGGATGTTCCGTGGCATTGTTGATAGAGTGTGCCATTGTACTAAAAATAATTTTCTGTGAGCGCTAGCCTACAGCATTCCAGGACAAAGTGTCTCAGTGTTTGGTAATCCCAATTTTGGTCAAAGAGTAGTTCTTCCAAAGTCTCCATCGTCTTCTGTTGGGGTAGACTTGTGTTCTTTCAGGAGATTCAATAGAATCTTTGAGATAAGTTGGTGTCTTCTGTACCATAGGTCTTAGATATTAGTCTGCAAATTGAGAGAGTGGTTTGAGAACCGACCCTATCCCTGATACAATAGGGTGTCCCGGTGGTGGTCTCCTTGCCTTATGTATTGTGGAAAGTGAGTAAAAATAGGGTACTTTTGGTGAGTTGGTCCTTCAGAAATCATTTTTAGAGATCCATATGTTCACTTCTGCTTCTTCCAACATCATTCTAATGGATCCTTGTAATCTCAGTGTGGGGTCAGTTTTCATAATTTTATAAAAATTTGTCATTGGAGAGCAGCTCAAGACATTTTGGTTATAGCCCTCTTTGTTCAGTATCACAATACCACCGCCCTTGTTGGTGGGTTTGATAAAAAAAAACTAGAAGCAAACGTTATTCGGCCAAACTCGTATACCGATGGGAGACATTATTCTCTAAGGCGCTGTTTTGGTCACCATCTTGGAATCGAGGAATGGTGGAATGTATGTGCTTTACTTCTTATGGACGTATTTTCTTGAACATATCAAACATTTCTTTCAAAACATACAATATTCCCCCACTTTGTTTGTCTGGTACATGCTCAATAATGTAGATTTGATCTAATACAAACAAGTTCCTGTGCTGTCACAGACATTCCCCCATGATATTTGGAATTTGGATTGGTGTACATATCCACAGTGATGTAGTCTGCTAACATAAAAGTATTTGAAATAATTCATTTGGGGGCTTAATTTGTCTTCACTTTGTTAGTAGAAAGTGCTTTCTATGAGTAAATGGTTGTAAATGGTAGGGGTTAACTACCGCTGTGACTGGGACGAAGTCTCGTGCTATCTTTATTTTTTGTTTCAAAGGTAAATTACCTGGTTGTAGTATACTTTACACGTAGTGCAGGTTGTTGGAGGTTTCTCCATATGCCTTGATTAAAATGCATTGTATGGCTCTGTGCTTCATGTTTTTAAATGGTTTTAATCATGGCTGCTCAAAGTCTGATTATTGTTTGTGAGTAGTAGTTATTTGTTTTATGTTGAATGTGGTTTATTAGTTTGAGGTAAGTGTTTCTTTGTTTATTTGGTAGTAGGACATACATAAAAGGGATATTTGTGTTTTGATATTCACCATGTATGGTGAATATCTGAGTGAATGGTATGAGACACATTGTGTAGGTCCCCCATCCATCATCCAGGTTTCACAGTAGCTTAGCTGCAGAAAATATTAGAATTTGTCTATCATTGTTTAGGTTGTCATATAACAGGAAAGGTTCCTCATTGTGTACTATATTTGAATGTTCAATTATTTCTATGCCCTGGTATTGTCTAGGGGCAGGAGGAGTATCACTAGTGACTTTTTTAGATTGTGCGATTGAATGTTTAAAAGTGGGTATGGGTGGTAGTTGGCCTCTGATGTGTTCGAGAACTTTAGAAAATATATCTTTTAGGATTTTAGTTGTGGGTTCCTGGGAGCCAGCGGTTGTCTCTTCTATATCCTGGAACACCTCTCTTACTTCTATTTCTGACATATTTGGGGGTGGTTGTGTTCTGTTACATTAATTACATCACATTTTGTAGTGGTCTTTGCATAGCATGCATTAGAATCATATTTGGCACATTTCCAATTAACATTTCCATGTAATTTATCAACTACTTTCCTTTCTAGGATGGTCTATATTTAGCTTTCTCTGTCATTGTATCTGAAAGTAGTTTAACAGTATAAATACATTTGAAAAAATTACGTTTATTTGTTTATTTACATATAAAATTATGCAACTACTTCTATTATCTATAGTCACATGTATGTTCTTTTTACATGTTTCACACTGTTTTGCAGCTTTTCCGTTAGGGCTGTTTTAATGAGGAGCAAGTCATTTCTTTTCTGTTGGAAAAGCAAAAAGCATCCGTTTCATATTTAATGTTTATTTGTTCATAGTTTGTAGAGGTTATGTTTGTTAGGATTTCTTTTACTCACTTTAAAAAAAATCTTTATTAGAATTTGTTTGCAAGAAACCCTCCTCAACCCAAGCAGGCAATTTATTTCACAAACAATTGAAACCAAAGAGCATAAATTAGATAAAATTACAAAAATTACAAAAATGTGCATTATTCATGTAAAAGACCCTGCCTACCGCCTGTTCCCAGTTCTTCCCTCTCCTATTGCTCTACCATTGATAAAATCCATTCTGTAAAAGGTGCCCACATCCTTCGTCCTTTTTTTGTCTAGCAACGTTACCTTTTAGTGTATAAACTGCCATCTTTTTTATGATACATAGCACTCCCCACATAGCAGGAAAGCCATTGATGGAATGAAGGTGGGGAGTGGTCCAGCCAGGCTGTCTCTACACACAAACTTAAAACTGTCATTGCAATAAACATAAGTGCCTATGCCTGTCTTGAAACTACTTCATTATAAACCCCTAATTGTTAGAAATGGGATTGCTGGTTGGCTGAGGCTTGCGCCAAAGTCAGGCAGAAACCACCACTCTAGTTGGGCAAGGAAGTTACACTCCAAAGATAACCCCTGCTCACACGAGCAGCAAGGCTGATCCCGGAGGCAATGTAAGTTAAGTATTTGCGCATGCACCCACCAACAACAACATCCCAGACTCCCCACAAAAGTAACTCCACACAAGGTTATATATAAAAGTAGCCTTTGTAGTACCATAAACACATTAGATAATCATCACACAGGTACACTGTGCCAACTGGCATTGGGCAGTATTTACAGGGGATTATATACATAGGACAGGGCCACATGGACCTCTGTCAGGAATAAGCACTTGGTAGAACTTAGCACTTAGAACATAGAGTAATTGTAGCACCAAATAGCAAATGTAGCACACAACCAGTAACCACTGGTAGAAGGTAAGTACACACTACGCAATCCTAACCACCTTAGGCTTATATCACGCAGGAAACCATGAACTCACTAGCATAACTATACTAGGAAACACAACCTCCTAAGCATAAACACACATTTAGAGGTACAGGCAAAAAGGTATTGCATATTATGCATAACTCACATTAGGCAAGTAATCACATTTGCGCCAAAAATCACATAACTGACCCCAGGCTAACTAGGCCTCTCAGGGGCTCACAGGCCCATTGTCCAGAATGTCTGAGCTGGCTGTGCAGGTAGCCAAAGAAGAATGCGCAACATGACTAAACGATGCAGCTGCCCACTAAGTGCTGGGCAGCTGGGAAACGGAGCCTGGCACCAGCCTGGCACCAGCTTCCTGTCTCTCCTGTGGGGCTTGAAATAAACAACTGTGCCCCCAAAATACCGTGGGAGTCTTGCAGGCTCTGATTTGGCAAATGGTGCAATGCTTTGGAGCCTCGTGGGCTTTAGATACAAAAATGCCCCCAGGAGCCTCGTGGGCTCTAGAACAAATTTGCGGCCAAACATTGGAGCCTCTCGGGCTCGGATTGAAAAATGCTGCCACACTGGGGGAGCTGCCCTCTGCCAGCCAGGGCCGCTCTACCTCCAGAAATGCCCCCAGGCCGAAGTTAGCACAACTGGGTGGGGCGGGCACCGGCAATATGCCCCGACGCCCCTTCTAGCCTCAATGCACCCGGGCAACGGTGGGGCAGCCCACTGCCATCCGGGGCCGCCCTAACTCTGGGTTCCACGGGGGAGAGGGTGTCTCGTTGGGGCAGCCCTCTATCAAGCGGGGCTGCCCTGGAGGGAGGCACCGGCGTGGTGCTTCCCTTTTACCTTCCCCCCCTTCCGCCTTCTCTTACCAGCTTGGCGTGGGGGAGGCTCTCTCTTCCTCGGGCGGTGGTAACGCTTTGCGGGGCTCTCTCGCCTCATGGGAGCCCCGCCTTCACAATGCGCCCGCTTCACCCAGTCTTCACCCGGTCCCCCACCTCGGGACCGGGACTTAGTGTGTGGAGCCTTCGTGGCTCTGGGCAGCAGTCTCCTCTACCGGCCAGGCGCAGGCCAGTCCCAGGGCGGCAGCGGGTGGGACTTCCTCTGACAACCTGAAAGTCCCGCCTACGGTCAGGCCCAATGCTGCCTGACATCCGGTTTTGGCTGCAGCGGTGATCTCTCGTGGGGCACAATGAGGGGTAGGCACCCTCACTAGCACAAAATAAGCGGGTTGGGCACCCGCTAGGGGCAAAACAATCGGCACCCGGTCCCTGGTAGGGTGGGCACCCGCTAGGGATCTCAAAGTACGGCAAAGATGTAAGGTGGGCACTCACGTCAAAAATGAGCAATCCCTCGAGAAAGGGATCGCCGCTCCAGCGGCGCAATGCGCTATTTTCAAGGGGAGGCCAGCACTTTCCAGGCGCTGGCAGGCAAAAGTCCAGAAGCCTTTTAGGAAGCAGAGGGGACAATGTAGGGCCCAGGGGCCAGCACACAGGGCACTCCAGCAAGGAGACAGCCCTCATGGCGGTCCCTCCTGGGCCCCACCATCAGCAAGGCCCCCTCTGTCAGGAATCAAAAAGTAGAAGGGTCTCAAAGAAATCCTCCAGCATCCAGGGGCTGGGCAGGGCACAGGGAGTCAAGCCTTCCCCTGGGCCCCAGCAGCAGCACGCCCCTGGTAGATTCAAGTTGAGCACAAGAACATTTTACATGAGGTCACAGCCTCTTTTTATACACACATTTCCTTTGTCTGGTAGCACAGGGTTAGGGAAAAAACAGATGCAACTGGTATTGGAGCACTTTTTTGTGCTTAGCCCCTCTCCCCATTCACAGGACAGGCTGGGGACATCAGTCGCACCACAGGGGGCTAAGCCAGCATTGTGTAGGAAAGGCCCAGCCCTAATCAGGTCCCAGGTGCAGCCCCTCCCTACCATCAATATGCAGATCTCCCCATTCACCACCGGGGCAGACCCATCCTGACTCCTCGAGCCAGGCACACCAGCCAGCTCACGCCAATCACAAGCCAGACAGGCAATTCACATTTACTACACAGACATGCCAACTTAAAAAAGTGGCACTTCCACACTAGACACAATAAAGCTGCACACATCATCGCGCAGCATTTAATCACACGAGTTTGCACATACCAAATTCGACCCTGCACTTCCCACACATCAGGAACTACCATGGACACACATATCCCCCATGCCTTCCTATGGGAGAGTAGGCCAATCTCACACACGCACTCAGAGAGCGCATGCACTTTACACTGCGCCACAGTGCTAAAGTGCGCAAGGACCAGAAATCACTATAATGATGTAACGTTAAAAGGCAAAAAGTTCAGGGGCGAACCTGCCAGAAGGGCCAAGTACATCACTAATAATATATGTTGAGGAATCATTTCTACCTTTAAACCCAGCTTTTCCTCCAGAAAGTCAGTTATGTCCCACATCAGACCCCCCAGTGCTGGGTATCCTGCAAACATGTATCAGATCAGCACTGTATAATTGGAAGCAAGGGCAATGAACACTTTTAGACGCACCCCATTTCCAATTATTTCCCAGGGTATAGTACAGCTGAAAACTGGTTTTAAAGTGCTGAGCTTGCAGATTTGCTGAGACTAAAATAGACAGGGTGAGATCCCAAGATTCGTATAATACGTTGTTTCTTACCTGTACTTTCTCTTGCCTCCACCTATCGTGCTTATCTAAATAATTCGGCATTAAGCAGTTCAATAGCTGGTAAAATAGCCAATAGAGGTTTTCGTTGCCAAAACCCTTTCCACCAATTCGATCCTAGAGAACCCTTCTGCCCCGCCCCCATTCTTCCGAAGAAAATCACAGAACAGCAAATATTTTATAAAAGAATTAAAATTATGCTAAAGAGTCTCAAATGTAAATATTTGATTGCCCTGGTAAAAATCTCCCAACCTGAAGGGGCCATACTCTTTCCAGCGACTTACGTGAGAGTCCCAGAAGATATCTGGCAAAATACGATTTTTTTGTAAGGGAGTATAAAAATTGAACTGACCAAAACCTATCTTCTTTCGAACTGCTGACCAGATTGTATAGGCAAAGCGGAGGGTCTTGAATCTTACTTTTGCATAATACCCAAACTCTAGCTGCAGTAAGAGAACTCCACATGCCTCTTCTCCAATCACCAGCTTGTACGGGGTAGGAGGTATGAGTGACAACAGACACCACCTCCTCTTTCATCCTAAAAAAAGATTGCCATCTGCTGCAGTGCAGTAACCCAATAATAAAGCCCAAAATTAGGGATGTCCACCCCCCCACACGGCCTCTTGGGAGGGACAGATATTTAAGCGCCTTTCTGGGCCTAGCATATATCCCAAACAATTTTTGAAATCATCCCATCAATTGTCTTGAACAACTGACTCCCTACCTCAAAAGGATCTGAAAAAATATAAAAAAATTTGGGCAAACAGATAATTTTCAACACTAGTACCTCTTCCTATCAGGGATAGCCATAGATTATTCATTTCTCCAAAGCCCAGTTTGGTTTTCCTACCCAGCAGATCTAAGTTTGTCTCAACAGTTTTATCAATTTCAGCTACTATGTTAACTCCCAGATAGAGAGCCCCGTCTATCACCCGCCTATCCTCTAATTTGACCCTTCAATTAATAATAAGTTGAGCTTTATCTTGATTTAACAAGTATCCCGCGAACTTGCCAAACCTGTTAGCCTCATTCTCTATTTCTCTCAATGCCGTCCATGGATCTGGGGTAACAACCGCTAGATTGTCGGCGTATGCTAAACCCTGAGACCTTACAGGTGAGATTAACTTATTAGCTTCTATCCCCTTTATCAATGAATCAATATAAAGGGCAAAATAACATAGGGGAACATGGGCATCTCTGTCTTGTACCCCATTGTATTATTATCGAATCCGACTGCCTTCCCATCAGTGAGATTTTTGCTCTCAGATTCTGATACAGTGCTTTCAAAGCCAAGCCAAACAAGTCCCTGGGCCCACTTTTTACATCACCGTCCAGTGATACAGCCAGTAGATCCTATTGAATGCTTTCTCTGCATCCAAGAGTATTAAAGCCATAAGGTCTCCCTTTACCCCAGCTACATCGAAAAAGCTAATAACCTGTCGAATATGATCTGTCGTTCCCCACCCTAAAATAAAACCATGCTGCCTAGGGCACATGGTCTTACTGATTATCCCTGACAGCCTCAATGTCAGAGCCTAATTCTTACATAGTTTTCCCATTTTTAGGGAGCACTACAATGTTCGCAGTTGCCCCAGACTCAGGAGGATCCATCCCTCCTTGAACTTTCTGAAAGAGTTCCAACATATAATCTTTAAGGCTATACAACAAAATGTATAGATCTCCCCAGGGATGAAATCTGTTCCCACTGCTTTACCAGATTGAAGCAAGAGATTGATGTAGTAATTTCCTGCAGCTAGATAGGTTGACCTAATCACTTGACCTAATCACTCCTAGTCTTCCTCGTCTACTTTTTTTTAAAACAACTGAGTCCAAATACCCTGACATATCCATAACCTTCATTCCCACTTCCTCGAAATTCAGGTGCTAATGCTATCTTTGAAAAGTGGCCAGGATTCCTACTAGGTCAGACACTACCCCGAGCTGGGCATCCCAAATTTCCCTTACTTAACACTGGGTTAATTTCTGCCTGGTCCGAATAGTCAGAAGATGCCCCATGCTCTTGCTATATTCATAAAAACTATGTTTCTGTACCATATAATTATCAGCAGCTTTCTTTGTCAAAACATTTACTATAGCTGCTTTTGCAACTGTCACTTTTAATTGTGCTGACTTGATCTCTGAGCCTCTGGCTACGGCATCTATCAGGTTGTGTCTCTGCTAGCTTCAGACCCTTATACAATTCCGTCAGATGTAACTTTTCCTTCGCTTGATGAGCCCAGCTAAAACAAGCTGTGTCCCCACGGCCACCCACTGTGAAAGCATCCCAAACCATTCCTACTGGGGCACTACCTAGATTTTCCGTCATCAAATCCGGAATCCACTCCTGAATGTGACTAAGATATTCATCGTCCAACAATAAAGCCTGTTCAAAGGACCAGCTCTGAAATTGATGCAATATATCAGTCAATGAAACCTCCAGGACCAGCGGGTTTTGATGTGACATGACCCTTGGATATTTCTCGATCCAAATACTCTGTAACAGGGCTCCTCTTTGTCCCCCCTCCTTTTTAATTTGTACCTGGTTCCTTTAATCCGTTCCCTTTGTGGGTTGAGTGTCACCGCATTTAATTACGCGGATGACATTCAACTGGTCTTTACCATTGATTCCTCTGACGAATCAATCACTACTTTTCAAAACACGCTCTGCTTCATTAGCAATTGGATGAGCTCAAACCATCTGAAGCTCAACCCCGACAAGACCGAGCTGGTTCTTGTCGGGGGACTTTCCAATCCTTGGCAACCTTCCTTTTGGCCGGCAAGTCTGGGCAGCCCTCCTTGCCCAGTTAATTCAGCCAAAAGCCTGGGAGTCATCATTAGTAACGATCTTTCTATGACGCCCCAGATCAGCGCAGTAGTGTCCTCTAGCCATTTCCAACTCAGGAAAATCCGTAAAATCTCTCGTCTACTCACTACCGAAGCTCTTACTTTGGCCTTGCTTGCGTTAGTCATTTCTAGGCTTGATTACGCAAACGCACTGTATGTAGGCATTCCTGACTACCAACTTAAGAGACTTCAGTTGATCCAAAATCAGGCTGCTCGCCTGATTTACCACCAACCTAGAGATCAACACGTTCGTCCTCTCCTAAAAAGTCTCCACTGGCTTCCGGTATCTGCTCGCTGTAAGTTTAAGTTAGGCTGCATTATTTCAAAATCTCTTGCAGGCCAAGGTCCCCTTTTTATTTCCTCTCTTCTCCACCCGTATGCTCCTCCTCGCAATCTCCGGTCATCCCAGATGGCCCTGCTATCAGTTCCTAGATTTAAGAGGAAAAAACACGGTGGCCTTAGGTTTTCATTTCTAGCTCCATCTTTTTGGACTTCCCTTCCCCTTCCTCTTAGGCTGCCTTCTCCATATTCCAGGTTCAGATCCCTCCTTAAAACCTTCCTCTTCACTGAGTCCTATATTTAGTTTCTGCTCTCACGCTCTCTTCACTGCTCCCTCAGCATAAGCGCCAAGAAACCTAATGGTGTTAGCCGCGCTCAATAAATTTTTTTAACATAACATAACAAGCTTTGAGAAATAAAAAAGTAATCCCGCCTTACGTCCCCTGGTGTGGAGCTGAAAAGAAATGTAAAACCGGAATCAGAGGCACATTTCTCCCTCCACACATCCTCAAAACCATGGGCTGTTCTTAAATACACCAGAGACTTAAAAACCTTAGGCATATGTTTAATATCAGCATTCAGAGAATCCCTATTTAGATTGATATTAAAATCTTCACATATAATAAGCGAAAGTGGCCATAAAGTCAACTCGCTATTTAACCAATCAAATACTGCTGGATTGTCCAAAACTGACCCATGAACCAAAGCGTAGCATTTCCATTAGGCAGCTGACATGCCATAAAAGCCCACCGGCCATATTTATCTGCCCTGATGTGAGGCAAGGTACCGCCTCCATTCCTGATCAAGATTGCTACTCCCTTGTACGTTTCCACTGTCAGGTGCAACACACAACCTGATACCCCAATTAGTCTAAAACCTTATGACTTGACCCCTTGATATGCATCTCCTGTAAACAGATTATATCTGCTTTAAGGAATTGCATATCGAAGGCCACCCTGTGTCTTTTCAGCTGATCATTTGATCCACAAATATTGATTGTGGCAATACACAAATTGCTCATTATTTATAACTAAAAGAAAAACTGATATCATATTGTGTGTACCAAATCATAATCCTCCCACCCCCATGCTGGGCAAAAACATTACTGTCCACCTGGGTTGCCCTCTCCACCTGCCACCCCACCCCTCTCAGCTCAACCCACAACCTCTCCTAGAGCACACCCCACCCCACCAAACCACCCCACCATAAATGGAGCCCCTCCAGTACCAGCGCAGGCCTCAGCGGTTGTACTCCAGCTCTGACACGAAGCGGCTCCTGCACCAGTGCAGGTCTCAGAGGTTGTACTCCACCTTTGACATGGAGCCCCTCCAGCACCAGTGCAGGCCTCAAAGGTTGTACTCCAGCACTGACACGGAGCCCCTCCAGTACCAGTGCAGCTGTGCTTGCTCCCCTGCCCCCTGGCTGTGCTTGCTTCCCTGCCCCTGGCTGTGCTTGCTTCCCTGCCCCCTGGCTGTGCTTGCTTCCCTGCCCCCTGGCTGTGCTTGCTTCCCTGCCCCCTGGCTGTGCTTGCTTCCCCTGCCCCCTGGCTGTGCTTGCTGCCCCTATCCCTCGCTGTGCTTGCTTCCCCTGCCCCCTGGCTGTGCTTGCTCCCCTGCCCCCTGGCTGTGCTTGCTCCCCTGCCCCCTGGCTGTGCTTGCTCCCCTGCCCCCTGGCTGTGCTTGCTTCCCTGCCCCCTGGCTGTGCTTGTTTCCCTGCCCCCTGGCTGTGCTTGCTTCCCTGCCCCCTGGCTGTGCTTGCTTCCCTGCCCCCTGGCTGTGCTTGCTTCCCTGCCCCCTGGTTGTGCTTGCTTCCCTGCCCCTGGCTGTGCTTTCTTCCCTGCCCCCTGGCTGTGCTTGCTTCCCTGCCCCCTGGCTGTGCTTGCTTCCCTGCCCCCTCGCTGTGCTTGCTTCCCTGCCCCCTCGCTGTTGTTGCTCCCCTGCCCCCTCGCTTTGCTTGCTCCCCTGCCCCCTGGCTGTGCTTGCACCCCTGCCCCCTGGCTGTGCTTGCTCCCCTTCCCCTTGGTTCCCCTGTCCCCTGGCTGTGCTTGCTTCCCGGCCCCCTGGCTGTGCTTGCTTCCCTGCACCCTCGCTGTGCTTGCTCCCCTGCCCCCTGGCTGTGCTTGCTCCCCTGCCCCCTGGCTGTGCGTGCTCCCCTGCCCCCTCGCTGTGCTTGCTTTCCTGCCCCCTCGCTGTGCTTGCTCTCCTGTGTGTGTATGTGGCTGTGGGTGTGTTTGTGTGGCTCTGGGTGTGTGTGTGTGGCTCTGGGTGTGTGTGTGTGGTCCTGTGTGTGTGTGTGTGTGTGTGTGTGTGGCTCTGTGTGTGTGTGGCTCTGTGTCTGTGTGTGTTGGTGGCTCTGTGTGTGTGGGGCTCTGTGTGTGTGTGTGTGGGGGCTCTGTGTGGGGCTCTGTGTGGGGCTCTGTGTGTGTGGCTCTGTGTGTGTGGCTCTGTGTGTGTGGCTCTGTGTGTGTAGCTCTGTGTGTGTGGCTCTGTGTGTGTCTCTCTGTGTGTGTGACTCTATGTGTGTGTGACTCTATGTGTGTGTCTGTGGCTTTGTGTGGGTGGCTCTGTATGTGTGTGTGGTTGGCTTTGTGTGTGTGGCTCTGTGTGGGTGTAAATGCAATAGGTCATGCATTTGCGAGCGATTAAGCTATTGGCATTGTAAATGACAATGCCATTTATTTAATGATTAAGCTATTGACAATGTAAATGACTATGCCATTTATTTATGATTTAAAAAAAAAAAGTCATGAGCAATGCCAATAGCTCTACCTTAAATAATGCCGAGACCATTGCATTGTAAATGCTTGTTCCTTTTCCTGAAGAGTTCTCTCCGGTCTTCCATGTTTGACTAGGGAGGAGCTTGAAAGGACAAAATAAAAATTAGCCTCATTGATCATGACACCCCACTTATGGTGGAATTAATTTAGGTAGATATTGCTGGTTATCTATCTATCTATCTATCTATCTATCTATCTATCTATCTATCTATCTATCTATCTATCTATCTATCTATCTATCTATCTATCTATCTATCTATCTATCCATACATACATATATTCACAAAAAAAAACACAGTTTTCAGGGATGTTATATTTAGTTGGCCATTTCGCTCGTACAAAACCAGGGACATCCGTCCGTTATAGTTAATTGAGATAACTATAACTTGCGCCCCCGCAATGCACTGCTGATGACCTCACATATTAAATCACTCATGACATGGTTAGTAACATCACTGATGACATCTCAAATGACATCACTGATGACATCATCCAGTGACTGTATGTTTCTGTAAAGTTTAAATATGTTTTATATATACACAGAGCCTGGGTCAGCATTCATTAATATCCCCGAAGGAGAATAAAGTAGACAAGGATCATATATATATATATATCTAAAAATCAGAAAAATCAAACTAATTAAGTACTTTAAATTGAACTCTGAACGTAAAAAAACACCAACAGGTCCAACAATTGTGGATGGTTTACCGTCAATGCAGGTTGCAGATTCAGGTGGACTACAAAATCTCTATGATTTGGCATATGAGGATGACTCACAACCTGGCCCCACTGTGAGCCAAATTCTCACTGTCAATTCACCAGCCCCAAGTCCTTTTAAACCTAAATCAACTTTTCTTCCCCTCATGCCTAGGGATGCATTGGACGTTTTTAGGGACAGGGTGATTACTGAACTTAAAACTTTAAATCGAAAAGTCCTGAGTAAAGCTAGACAAACAAATTATTTTAATAGCCAATACTATCAATTGGTAAGAAAATTGCAAAATAATTGTGAGGTCATAGTTAAAAACTCGGACAAAGGAGGCAATACTGTACTTTGGGCATGAACTGACTATCTAATTGAGGCTAACCGGCATCTTTCAGACTCATCATGCTATACTATATACTTTAACAGCGAGGTTACTACTCGGAAGAAATTACTTAATTGGTATAAGACTGGTTTACTCTCTAAAGAAGAGTTTAAATTTCTAAATGTTGAACATCCTGTTGCCCCATTTCTGTATTTTCTCCCAAAAATACATAAATTGACACCCCCTGTACCTGGGCGCCCAATTATCTCTGCCATTGGAAGTATCAATGAAAAGATTTCCAAATATGTTGATTTTTTTCTCCAACCCCATATGATTTCTTTACCCTCGTATCTTAAGGATACTACAGATTTTTGGAATAAGGTGAAAAATGTTTGTTGGCACTCTGACTATATATTTCTGGTGATGGTCATTGAGTCACTTCTCTATCAATCATTCTCATGGGTTGCATGCCACAGAGTATTATTTGAATAGGCTCGACATTATGTTTTGTGGACATAATACAATGTTGTTGGAAATGTTTCAAATCTGTTTGACTTCAAACTATTTCAAATTCCAATGCAATACTTACCAACAACTGCGCGGTGTGGCAGTGGGTTCATGCTTCTCCCCTAGCTATTCATGTTTACATGTTGGCTAGTGGGAGGAGCGCATTCTCAGAGTCACACACGCCAGTTGGTTGCCACACATTTCCCACTACTGGCGCTACATTGATGATGTGTGTATTATTTGGAATGGGACTGTAGCGGAGGCTAAGTCATATGTTAATGAAATCAACACTAATGACTTCAATTTAAAATTCACGGCATCCATTAAAAATGAGGTAGCTGAATTTTTGGATGTCCAATTGTATGTGGAGAATGCAGAGTTAAAAACTAAACTTTTCCGCAAATCCACCGCAGGTAACTCCATATTACATGCCCAAAGTGCGCATCCCATTCATACTATTAACAGCATCCCATATGGCGAATTTATTCGAATTCGTCGTATTTGTAGCGATGAAACAGCTGTCAACATTTGCTTAGATTCTTCTGTACAGAGATTTATTAGGAGGGGATACTCCAGAAAGATATTGGAACAGGCTCTTGTTAAAGCTAAATCTCTTGACAGAAATGCTCTGTTAGAGCCTAAACACATCAATTCAGAACATCAAACGGACTGCTCTGTTAGACTAATTACCACCTTTAGTTCACAAGAGAAAGCAGTCCGACACATTATTTGTTCTGCATGGCCTATTGTCCTCACTGATAATATTCTGAGTCCAATTCTTCCCAATTTGCCATCTGTTACATTCAGAAGAGCGCCTTCCATGCGCGATGCCTTAGACAGACCAATGCCGGAAGTTCTATCTAAAAAATCTTGGTTCCATAAAACTGTTTTTTTTAAATGCACTTCATGTCGCGCATGCACTTTTGCCAGCAATTCAACATACTATACATCAGCTTTTAGCGA
Organism: Lissotriton helveticus; assembly: GCF_964261635.1. Taxonomy (NCBI): domain Eukaryota; kingdom Metazoa; phylum Chordata; class Amphibia; order Caudata; family Salamandridae; genus Lissotriton; species Lissotriton helveticus. The sequence goes on from NC_136060.1 coordinate 285,351,032, forward strand.
CATTAAAATTCCAATAAAAGAACATTTGACTTGCAGGTCAGAATTTGCGGTTTGCAAACTGAAATGCACTTGCAATTTGGAATATGTTGGGAGCACTAAACTCCCCGTGCATAAACGTATCTTACAGCATATACGTGCTATTGTGAACAGCAACAGTGACTATCCTATCGCACGACATTTTAAAGCTGTTCATAATAACCAGTTAAGAGACCTAGAGTATACTGTCTTGTGCTCAGTACCAGTCCCCGGCCGGGGCGGTGATCGTGAGCGTCTATTAAGACAAAAAGAATCGCATTTTATTCTTCTACTCGACACTAGAGCTCCCAACGGTCTTGATCTTACAGAAGATTTACATGTCTTCTTATAAATCATCTTATAACTTTAATCTAAGAGCATATCTGTGTAAAGTCACCTTTTGAAAGCCGCAATTAGTCATTTGTTCATGAAATTACAACTGTCATTTTGTATCTATGACTTTTTTTGTTGCGATCTTTCATTGGCCTTATCAATCTATTCATATTCAGAGTTTTGAGTTGTTTGCTGCGTTTCATTGCATTCTATTTTTACAGTGTTCAATATAATATATTATTTTTTCTATTTATTGTGAATTTGTAATTGAGTAACATTGTGGGTCTTTTTTCTTTGTCACTCTCTGCTATTGCTTTTGGCAATGTTTTGTATCAACACTTTGTTTATCTATGATTTAGCACATCCAAATTATGTCTTTTTTATAAATATATTTTTTGGTTAATTTAGGCCATATTCTTGCATCATGTCTGCCAATCTAGAATATTGATTCTAAGAAAAAAATGTTCTTTTGGACTACATTGAAGTCGGATACAAAGTAAATTTATTGATGATGGACTTTTCCAAATTGTGGATAAGATTTAGACACTTGTCTTTATTTTGTCATTTTCGGTCCCTCGTTTCTATATTGATTAAGACACTTGTCGATCATGAATTTCTTTGTATATATTGTACACATTGATTCAAAATTCTTTTTACGATGTTTTTGTCATTGAGCAAATGGTTGTACAATACTTTTGAGTCCATAAGGTTAAATTGTTTCAGGCACTATACTATTGTGACTCATGCAATATGGCGTACACTTTAGTCTTTCTTTTATTTTTATTTTATACTTGCTGGTTTAAATCAAATCACCTGTTTACTAAGTATAAATTGTGGTCACATTCCGGTGCGCGTTATGTGAACAAGCTCCTTTCAGGAGTGAAACACGTCATGGACGACACCTTGTCTTTTTATTTAATCTGTGTGAAATAAATACTTCACTTTGACTGGAGAGAATCGTTGCTGCTTTTTTCTGTTTACTTTGAAGAAAAGTCACGTCTAAGAGGTCCTTACCTGGCCTATTTCACCGTGGAGTGGTGAAACAGGAACATTGTTATATATATATATATATATATATAGTAGAGCAAATTGCGCAAGCGCTTCGGGAGGGCTCACCGCTTCATCCGACTCTCCGGTCTGTGTTTGGCTCCTCTGCAATGTTCACAGGTTCCCCTGAGTTAAAATTGGGTCCGACGCGTTTCGGGGCCACAAACGCCCCTTCCTCATGGACTGTGCGCAGTTCAACACCATGTTCTCTTCACGCTAGTCAAACACGTCTTAGTTTGAGCAGCTGGCGTCGTCCTCCCTGAGTGGGTGGAGTTTGGCAACACCGGGACTCCTGGTTAACGTAGTCCTGTGAAGTGAAACAAAATAGTAACCTTGAGTAGGTTGGCATGTCTGCACTTTCATTACTGTCATTAAGATCCTTAAGTAGGATGGTAGGGAAGCTGCGGACATCACGTTTTATTCAAATGGATGTTGCGCTGACAGGCTAGTGTGTGTGTTCTCGCCTCAGTCTCTTAGGACAAGATACAAGTTCCGCCATCAGAGTGGAGCTCCTTCCGCGACCAAGGCTGGCCGCCTGAATATAGTAGAGCAAATTGTGCAAGCGCTTCGGGAGGGCTCACCGCTTCATCCGACCCTCCGGTCTGTGTTTGGCTCCTCTGCAATGTTCACAGGTTCCCCTGAGTTAAAATTGGGTCCGACGCGTTTCGGGGCCACAAACGCCCCTTCCTCATGGACTGTGCGCAGTTCAACACCATGTTCTCTTCATGCTAGTCAAACACGTCTTAGTTTGAGCAGCCGGCGTCGTCCTCCCTGAGTGGGTGGAGTTTGGCAACACCGGGACTCCTGGTTAACGTAGTCCTGTGAAGTGAAACAAAATAGTAACCTTGAGTAGGTTTGCGTGTCTGCACTTTCATTACTGTCATTAAGATCCTTAAGTAGGATGGTAGGGAAGCTGCGGGCATCACGTTTTATTCAAATGGATGTTGCGCTGACAGGCGAGTGTGTGTGTTCTCGCCTCAGTCTCTTAGGACAAGATACAAGTTCCGCCATCAGAGTGGAGCTCCTTCCGCGACCAAGGCTGGCCGCCTGAATATAGTAGAGCAAATTGCGCAAGCGCTTCGGGAGGGCTCACCGCTTCATCCGACCCTCCGGCCTGTGTTTGGCTCCTCTGCAATGTTCACAGGTTCCCCTGAGTTAAAATTGGGTCCGACGCGTTTCGGGGCCACAAACGCCCCTTCCTCATGGACTGTGCGCAGTTGAACACCATGTTCTCTTCACGCTAGTCAAACACGTCTTAGTTTGAGCAGCTGGCGTACGGCTCCCTCAACTCAGGAACCACTCGGACGCCTCAGGTGCTGCAAAAGTATTTAGTTTTTCCCGTGCTAAAATAAATACTTTTGCAGCACCTGAGGCGTCCGAGTGGTTCCTGAGTTGAGGGAGCCGTGAAGTGAATGTTCGAAAAAGTGCCGGCTTTCTGTACTCGGACCGCCCAAGACAGCCATATCTCTTGTCCGGTAATTGTGGAGCGAAAATATATATATATATATATATATATATTCACTGAAAAAACCATAGGTTTCACACCAGTTATAGTTAGCTGGACATTTTACTCATACAAAACCATTGAAATTCCCCCGTTATAGTTAGTTGTACTCACTATAACTCGCACGCCCACAATCCACTGCTGATGATGTCACATATTACATCATTCATGACATGGTCAGTGACATCACTGATGACATCACTGATGACATCTCAAATGACATCACTGATGACATCATCCATGTGACAATCAAATACACCTCATCACACACTAGTATAATCTTTCATCACTCACTGTAAAATAGAAAGTGACATATTTGAAACCATTGACACACCAATAGAAATTTCTAAACACCCACTCAGTTATTCATAGAACTATACACACATCTAATCACTTACCAATAGATTCAGTGTTATATGCAGTGAATATTCAACAGAACACTATCAAGTACACTTATACGCCTATTTCAACATTACACACCAGCACACATTGTATTCACTTATTAAGACATCCTTCTGACTTATGCAAACAATTGATTATACTTACATATACTCACCTACACACTTATACAAACACCACTTCATCTATTTATATAGAAAGTAACTCACACTTAATGTGTTATAAAATCACTATTACAAGTATACAGTTATCCATATAGTGACTCATACAATCACTAAGTCTTAGGTACACTTAATTAGATATAACTGTCACATGCGCTGCCTTTTTTTTCAAGTTTAATGGAGATATACCATTGAGAGAAATATTTCATCACCACCACACCCATAAACATATACACTCACTGAAACAACTGTTATAACATGTAGTCTTAACCTCATATACCTACTGAATGAACTATTCACGCATTGTTTGGCAATCACACACCCCCCACCAAACCACATAGACATTCATTTACCCATACAAAAACTCAGTTAAGAAACCAATAACAAATATAGTCTTTAACATAGCAATTAGGACAAAGCAATAAAGACTTTCACACAGTTTAGTAACTACACATTATATATAGTGAGACTCTACAAATTAGTCAAGGAAACATTCAATGACACTGTTACTAAATCCACCATCCACACATTTATATTTATATATCCACTCATTCTTCAATGCAAAGTAGTGTATTTATAATACATATTTAAATATCAGAGCAAACCACATTCACTGGATGATGTCATCAGTGATGTCATCAGTGATGTCATTTGAGATGTCATCAGTGATGACATCAGTGATGTCACTGACCATGTCATAAATAATGTAATATGTGACATCATCAGCAGTGGATTGCGGGCTCGGGATTCATAATGAGTACAACTAACTATAACGGAGGAATTTCAATGGTTTTGTTTGAGTAAAATGTCCAGCTAGCTATAACTGGTGTGAAGTCTATGGTTTTGAATTTCAAAGGTTTTTTAAATGCTAATTCCTAACTATAACGAGTCTGAAACCTATGGGGCATTATTTACGAGCCCCTTGCAACTCCGGAACGTCACTTTTTGTGACGTTCCGGTGGCGCAGAAGACTGAGTGATATTTATCAGGCAGGACTAAGCCACTTTTTGTGGCGTAATCCTGCCTGATAAATATCAGTCCCTTTAACGCAGTGTCCTGAGTTAAAGGGGCGTGCAATGGATGTTGTTGGGGGCGTTCCCAGCAGCATTCATGGACTTGAGTAATTTATAGCATCCTCAAAGTCAGTCTTTCAAAAATTCCAAAGTCTAGGACATGATAATCCAAATCCGAATGTTTCTCAAGAAAAGTCATAAACCGTGTCTGTGGGTCATATCTGCCCAAACACCGATATTCCGAACGATTGAAAATGACTTTTCTTGAGAAACATTTGGATTTGGATTATCATGTCCTATACTTTGGAATTTTTGAAAGACTGACTTTGAGGATGCTATATATTACTCAAGTCTGCCCGAATTGCGTGGGTAAAATTGATACCTAGTCACTTTGAATAAGAATGTACTTACGACTCGTCTAACATTTGGAAGAAATATCTAGTTATATGACAACAGGATACCGACATAACTTGAAGGAAATAAGAAGGCCCTGAAGACGTTCTGTTGTACAGAACAAAACACGTCGGCTGACTGTGGTACATAAACTTAAGGAAAATAAAAGCATTTGAATATACACCAAGATTCAGCGCTTCAATAAGAACTCTAAATGATATGATTTGATTGGACTTGTTGTGCAAGTGGTGCTGTGCCAAACTTTGGAATATTCTCCACTACTCTCTACTACTCACTCTCTACTACTCCACTACTCTCTAATACTCACTCTCTACTACTCATTCTCTACTACTCTCTACTACTCTCTCTCGACTGCTTACTCCCTACTACTCACTATCTACTACTCTCAACTACTCACTCTCTACTACTCTCTACTCTCTACTACTCACTCTCTACTACTCTCTCTACTACTCTCTCTCTACTACTCACTCTTTACTACTCAGTCTCTACTACTCTCTACTACTCACTCTCTACTTCTCACTCTCTACTACTTTCTGCTACTCACTTTCTATTACTCTCTCTCTACTACTCTCTACTACTCATGCTCTACTACTCACTCTACTACTCACTCTCTACTACTCACTCTCTGCTACTCACTCTCTACTACTCTCTCTCTACTACTCACTCTACTACTCACTCTCTACTACTCTCAACTATTCTCTCTCTCTGCTACTCACTCTCTACTATTCACTCTCTACTACTTTCTACTACTCACTCTCTACTACTCACTCTCTACTACTCTCTACTACTCACTCTTTACTACTCTCTACTACTCACTCTCTACTGCTCTCTACTACTCACTCTCTACTGCTCTCTACTACTCACTCTACTACTTACTCTCTACTACTCTCTACTACTCACTCTCTACTACTCACTCTCTACACCTCTCTACTACTCCACTACTCTCTAATACTCACTCTCTACTACTCATTCTCTACTACTCTACTAGACTCTACTACTCTCTCTCTACTACTCACTCCCTACTACGCACTATCTACTACTCTCTACTACTCTCTACTCTCTACTACTCACTCTCCACTACTCTATCTCTACTACTCACTCTTTACTACTCACTCTCTACTACTCTCTACTACTCACTCTCTACTCCTCACTCTCTACTACTCTCTACTACTCACTCTCTACTACTCTCTCTCTACTACTCTCTACTACTCTCTCTCTACTACTCACGCTACTACTCACTCTCTACTACTCTCTACTATTCTCTCTCTCTGCTACTCACTCTCTACTACTCACTCTCTACTACTCTCTACTACTCACTCTCTACTACTCTCTACTACTCACACTTTACTACTCTCTACTACTCACTCTCTACAGCTCTCTACTACTCACTCTCTACTGCTCTCTACTAGTCACTCTACTATTTACTCTCTACTACTCTCTACTACTCACTCTCTACTACTCACTCTCTACTACTCTCTACTACTCCACTACTCTCTAATACTCACTCTCTACTAGTCATTCTCTACTACTCTACTACACTCTACTACTCTCTCTCTACTACTCACTCCCTACTACTCACTATCTACTACTCTCTACTACTCACTCTCTACTACTCTCTACTCTCTACTACTCACTCTCTACTACTCTCTCTCTACTACTCACTCTTTACTACTCACTCTCTACTACTCTCTACTACTCCTCACTCTCTACTACTCTCTACTACTCACTCTCTACTACTCTCTCTCTACTACTCTCTACTACTCACTCTCTACTACTCACTCTACTACTCACTCCACTACTCACTCTCTACTACTCACTATCTACTACTCTCTACTACTCACTCTCTACTACTCTCTCTCTACTACTCACTCTACTACTCACTCTCTACTACTCTTTACTATTCTCCCTCTCTCTGCTACTCACTCTATACTACTCACTCTCTACTACTCTCTACTACTCACTCTCTACTACTCACTCTGTACTACTCACTCTCTACTACTCTCTACTACTCACTCTACTATTCACTCTACTACTCACTCTCTGCTACTCTCTCTACTGCTCTCTACTACTCTCTACTACCCACTCTCTACTCTCTAGTACTCACTATCTACTCTCTACCTCTCTACCTCTCTCTACTTCTCTCTCTACTAGTCTCTGCCTCTCTACCTCCACCTCTCTACCTCTCTACCTCTCTCTACACGCACACACATACACATACACATATATATATATGCATATGCATTTATATATATGTATGTGTAGATATATATATATATATATATATATACATACATATATAAACATATATAATCTGCATATCTATATAAATACAAATATAAATGCATGCATACTACATATATGCATACATATGCATGTTATGTACATGAAAGTTTGAAAAACACTAATAAAAGCAAAGCTAAAAAGCCACCTCATTACAAACAGAATGGCTTTAACTTAAACGAGGGCGAGATCTATTGCATTTTCAATGCTTGTTTACTTTGGTTCCATCAAGAAGGCATTCAGATGTGTCACACATTTGCCATAAATTCTGAATGTTAGCACTCTAGTTGCTTATTAAAACACTGTAGTAAAGCTACTGCTCACCAGGGAAGTCTGCTGGTGATATTGAAAGTGCATGTTTCAGTCTGCATGTCAGAATTTTTTAATGAAATAGAAGAGGATTTGAGAAGTCACTCAAAATGTGCCCTAATTTTTCTTTCTGAAGCACTAATCATACTTTCTATGACAAAATGAACCCGCTCATTTTGTTCCTTTTTAAATTTAATGTTTTCAGACTTACCACTTCATTCCAATCAAGATGGCTTCTGGTGTGCCATACTTTTGTCATAAGTAAGACTGTTAGCGCTCTAGTTGTTCTTTAGAACACTCTGGGACATTCTGTCATCGGGCTATACTTGGGCTACAACTGGGTGATATTTGGGCTACATTTGGGCTCTTTTGTCTCTGGTGGCCATCTTGGGAGACTGCATGTCAGAATTTTGTAATGAAATATAAGAGGATTTGAGAAGTTACTCAACATGTGCCATAATTTTTTTTTCTGCAGCACTAATAATACTTTCTATGGCAAAATATACCCCCTCATTTTGTTCCCTTTCAAATTAAATGTTTTAAGAGTTAACACTTTATTCCAATCAAGATGGCTTCAGGTGTGCCATACCTTTGTAATAAGTAGGACTGTTAGTGCTCTAGTTGTTCTTTAGAACACTCTTGGAAGCTGCAGTAGAACACAAAGGAATCAACTGACAGTCTCTGTCCTTGTTGGATGTACATGTTTTACTGAGAATGTCAGACTTCATTCTCACATGACTGAGAAAGATAATGTGAATTTACAGAAAATATGGTTTCAGTTTAGCTTATAGATCCCCTTCCAAACCACTGTGGGAAAAGCATGAGATAATAGTTTTCTTTCAAACATGATTCATGATATCACAGCAGAAGGCTTTTTCACATGGTAAAATCACCTTAGAACACACCACAATTCCTAAAAAGAGTATGGTACCATCAACAAATGATTTATAATGTAACTATATTCCTAAAACCTTCTTTTAACTGCAATGCTTTTTAATGAGGTGCTATCATGTATATTGGTCCCAAGATGGCTGCCAACACTTCTTGGATGAAGTGCTGACAGCCAATCAGATCTCACGATGAGATGTGTGGTTAGGCTCCGTCCAGATATATATATTTTTTTCTTTTGATTTTCTCAGGAACTACTGGAGGGATTTACACCATTTAACCAAAAGGGTGATCTGCGTACCAGACCCTACCATTTTCCCAAATTTGGTGTAATTCCGTTCAGCGGTTCGGGCTGTAGCCATGTCTAATGGTCCTATGGAAATTAACATGGAGAAAACACGTTTTGGGACCCCCTTTTTTTTCGGCCCCTGCTTGACGAATCTTCCCAAGACTTTCAGGGAAGGAGCGGAGCGGGCCATCTTCTTTGAGAAATTCGCAAAGATTCAACAACCGGCGCCAAAGTTATTCTCAATAGAATGTTGCGGATTTCCTATGGAAACTAGGTCCTAACTATAACTACCTACTGGCGACCGCCAGAAGTGAATATATATATATATATATATATATATATATACACACCAAGGTGTATTGAAGAATGAGTAGGTGTATGAGTGTCTGAATGGATGATTTAGTAAGTGTGTGACTGACTGTATAAGTGAGTGATTAAACATGTCTTACTGAATGCCTGGGCTAGTGACTAAACTGTGTAAATGTCTGAAGCAGTCTGTTAGTTTGTGTGTAGGCGGCTGCATGGGTTGGTGAGTACCTACATGAGTGTCTATATGGGTTATTGATTAGTTGTCTAAGTATCTGTATGGGTGCCTGAGTGTATGTGTAGGTGTGTATGATGTGTGAGTGGGTGATTCACTGGGTGTGAGGGTTCAAGTGTGTATCTGTGAAGAGCTGTATGGGTGGGTCTGTGTGTATGGGTGTGTTGCTGAGTGAATAGATGTTTCAGTGGTACATGTGTGAGTAACTACATATGTGAAAGGCAGTATATGTGAGTGTTATACTATATAAATGACTATATGTGAGATTGAGTGATTGTGAGAGTGGCTGTATGGATTAATGTGTGCTTGTGAATGAGTAAGATAGTAAGTATGTGTTAGTATCTGTATGAATAAGTGAAGTGGTGTGTGTATAACTGCATAGGTGAGTAAATGGGAATGTGTTTGATTCTTTGCATGACTGACTAGGTGTGTGAGTAACTCTATGGGTGATTGGTGGTGTGTGAGTGTCTGTATAGGTGTCTGAGTGCATATGATAGTGGCTGTTTTAATGAGTGACTCCATGTATGAGTGACTGTATGGGTGAATGAATAGATGGCCCTGCACGCAGGCAGGTCTCTCCCCACACTGCTGCACAGCTGTGCCTAATCTTGTATTTTTCCCCTGTGCCTAACTTGCTTTGTTGCCCAGACTTGTTTTTATTCCCCTGTGCCTGTACTTGCTTTCTTGCCTAAACTTGTTTTTCCTTCCTGTGCCCAGTTCTACTGCAGCCCCGCCTGTTTTTCCCGCTGCTGCATCCCTGTGGCCCCGTCTCCCTGCAATCCCATTCACTGCCCTGCTCCCGCCTCCCAGCTGCTCCTCCCTTCCACATCCCCTCATATGGAGGCCGCTCAGCGGCCACTCCGCTGGCGCGCCGAAGGCTCGCCTAAGGCATGCCCGTCTGCGCCCTTCCGTGCCTGGACCGTGCCCAGCGCCAGGACCCCTAGACCCTGCGAACGCCACGACGCCCGACACCGCTACGATGCCAGGACCCTCCACGCACTCAACACCGGACAATCACACACCTGCTTCCTGGCCACCCTGAAGTGCACCCACGGAGCTTTTACCTGCCAGAACTGCAGCTTCAAAAGCATCCGCCCCACCATGCTGCCGACCAGGAAAAAATCCAACCACCTCAGATGCATCCTTCTCAACACCTGCTCCGCCCACAAACACGCCGTTGAACTCTGGGACCTACTCGACTCAACCTCCCCAGACGTCGCCTTCCTGACGGGGACCTGGCTGAACCCAAACTCGGCACCTGACATAGCCATAGCCATCACGGAAGGCTACAAGATCACCTGCAGGGACCGCACCAACGGAGCAGGAGGAGAAATCGCCATCATCCACAGGAACACTCTCAGAGTCTCTACCAACACTGACGACACCCTCAGCACCGCCGAACACCTGCACTTCCAGATCCACACTGACCCCAACACCACCCTCAGAGAAATCCCAACCACAGTTCAGCGACTCCATCGCAGACTCCGTCAGCACACACGCCCTCGCCTCCATGGACTACATCCTCCTCGGGGACCTGAACTTCCACGTCGAGAACAACAACGACACCAACTCCACCACCCTGATCGACAACCTAGTCATCCTCGGACTCAGACAACTCGTCACAACACCCACCCACTCTGTTGGTCACACGCTTGACCCCATCTTCTCCGCAAGCCCCCACGTCTCCTTCAACCACACCACCAAACTCCACTGGACCGACCATCACTGCATCCACTTCACCTTCAAGAAACCCACCACTCACCACCGCATCCAACATATGCCTCGCCGCTGCTGAAGCAAAGTCACCGAAGATCAGCTAACCAACACCCTCTCCCAGAGCCCACCCGCCGACCCCACCGACCCAGACACAGCCGCCCACAACCTCTGACAGTGGATCAACAACTGCGCCAACACCCTCGCCCCAATCAAGAAACCCTCCAACAAGAAAGCCAGCTGGTTCACTGAAGTCCTCCGGGCCTCCAAGCAAACCTGCCGAAAGCTGGAGAAGACCTGGCTGCGTGAACGAACACCGGAGAGCCACGCAGTCCACAAGAACGCCACCCGCAGACACCATCACCTCATCAGATCCGCCAAAAGGGCCTCCTTCAAAAACCGCCTAGACTGCAAAGCGCACAACAGCAAAGAGCTCTTCAACATTGTGGAGGAACTCTCCAACCCCAGCTTCAACACCAACGACGTCCCACCCTCGCAAGACCTGTGCAACTCGCTGGCCACCTTCTTCCACTGCAAGAACGCAGGCATCCACGATAGCTTCAACACCATGACCGCCCCGACAACCACTGAGACCTCCGCCCCCACGACCACCATCCGCACCAACTGCCTGCTCTCCTGGACCAACATCAATGACGATGACACCATCAAGATGATGAATACCATCCACTCTGGATCTCCGTCAGGCCCATGCCCACACCACATCTTCAACAAAGCCAGTACATCTATCGTACCCCATCTCCAGAAAGTCATCAACGCCTCCTTCGATACAGCAACCTTCCCGGAGAGCTGGAAGCACGCTGAGATAAATGCCTTACTCACGAAACCCAAGTTGGACCCCAAGGACCTAAAGAGGTCCCTGCTCCCGTTCCCAGCAAAGGTCATCGAGAAGACCGTCAACGAACAACTGATCCGCTACCTCGAGGAGAACAACATCCTGGACCCTTCCCAGTCCGGGTTCCGCAGCAACCCCAGCACCGAGACTGCCCTCATCGCAGCCGCCTTCGACACGGTCTGCCACCACACACTACGAACACACCTCCAGAACACCGGGGTCCAAGAGAAGGCCCTGGACTGGACCACCTCCTTCCTCTCTGGCAGAACACAGAGCGTCCACCTCCCCCCTTTCTGCTCCAAAGCCACCGAGATCATCTGCGTCATACCCCAGGGCTCATCCCTCAGCCCAACTCTGTTTAACATCTACATGGCACCGCTCGCCCACGTCGCCTGTCAGCACGATCTCAACATCATCTCCTACGCCGATGACACCCAGCTGATACTCTCCCTCACCAAGGATCCCCACACCGCCAAAACCAACCTTTATGAAGGAATGAAGGCCGTCACTGAATGGATGAGGAACAGCCGACTGAAGCTGAACTTGGACAAGATGGAAGTCCTCATCCTTGGATCCACCCCTTCCGCCTGGGACGACTCCTGGTGGCAGACTGCACTGGGAACCGCTCCAACACCCAACGACCATGCACTCAATTTAGGGGTCATCCTCGACTCCACCCTCTCCATGACTAAACAGGTCAACGCAGTCTCCTTCTCCAACACCCTCCGCATGCTCCGCAGGATCTACAATTGGATCCCCACTGAAACGAGAAGAACGGTCACCTAGGCCCTCGTCAGCAGCAGGTTGGACTACGGTAAGGCCTTCTACGTAGGAGCCTCGGCCAAACTCCTGAGATGGCTCCAATGCATCCAGAACGCCTCTGCATGCCTGATCCTCAACATCCCTCACCGCAGCCACATAACACCCCACCTGAGAGACCTGCACTGGCTCCCGGTCAACAAGAGGATAACCTTCAAGCTCCTCACCCACACACACGAGGCACTCCACAACACCGGACCAACGTACCTCAACAGACGACTCAGCTTCTACACCCCCACCTGCCAGCTCTGCTCCACTGACGTCATCCTCGCCACAGTCCCCCACTTCCGAAGAGCGACCTCTGGTGGCAGATCGTTCTCCCACCTTGCCTCCAAGACCTGGAACACCCTCCCCTTCCACCTACGGCAGACCCAAGACCTGCTCACCTTTAGAAAACTCCTCAAGACCTTGTTTTTCGAGCAGTAGCAGCATTCCCCACCCCAGCGCCTTGAGACCCTCACGGGTGAGTATTGCGCTTTACAAATGATATGATTGATTGATTTATTGATTGATTGATGTGTGTATAGACCTCAGAATCAGTCAGTGGGTATGTACTAACTGGCATTGCTGTGTTTATGATTTCGAGAATGGTAGCCTGAATTTTAGAGAGGGTGTATCAATGGTTATATTAGGGTGTGAGTAGGTGCATCACATGATCACGTGGATGATGTCATCAGTGATATCACTGACCATGTCATGAGTGATGTAATATATGACATCATCAGCAGTTCATTGCAGGCACAAGTTATAGTTAGCTCAACTAACTGTAACGGGCGAATTTATCTGGTTTTGTACGAGTGAAATGTCCAACTAAATATAACATCCCTGAAACCTGTGTTTTTTCAGTGAATTTCTAAGGTTTTTTTAAATGCTAATTTCTAAATATGCCTACATAGGTAGGACATGTGCAGAAAGAGGAAGAAAGGTTCAGAAAGAAGCAAGAGAAGTGCAGAAAGAGGAAACAGAAGTCCAGAAAGAGGAAGAAAGGTGCAGAAAGAAGCAAGAGATGTGCAGAAAGAACACAAAAGCGGTGCAGAAAGAGGCCTACTTTGACTGAACCTTACAATAGACTCATACAAAGTAGCCTAATCACTAATCCATCTCCCAAGATGTCTTAAACCTCACTTTTCTCTTGAAGGTTCAATAGTTATCGACTGCTCAGAATGTTAGGACTACTAAATATAAAACAGCAATCCTAAGCATATCTTTGTTGTAAGTCTGAACAAGTTTCTGATGGTATTCATGCGTGTGGCTCTGCTTTTACCTTGTGACATGTTACTTAAAAATAAACATACAAATACTTTAATACCTGTGTTTCAAACAGCATACAAAAGTTAGAAGCAAGAGAAGTTCACAAAGAAGCAACAAAGGTGCAGAAAGAGGCAAGTGAGATGCAGAAAGAGGAAAGTGAAATGCACAAAGAAGTCATAGAGATGCACAAAGAGGGAAGAAGGGTACAGAAAGAGGCAATAGGGGTACAGAAAGAAGCAAGAGCAGTGCAGAAAAAATCAAAAGAGGTGTAGAAACAGTCAACAGGGGTACAGAAAGAGGCAGGAGGGATACAGAAAGAAGCAAGAGCAGTGCAGAAAGAATCTACAAAGGTGCAGAAAGAGGCAAGAAAAGGTTATAAAGAAGTAAAAGAGTTACAGAAAGAGGCAGGAGAAGTACAGAAAAAAGCAACAGAGGTGCTGAAAGTGGCAAGAGGGGTGCAGAGAGAGGTAAGTGAAGTGCAAAAAAAGCAACTGAGGTGCAGAAACAGGCAAGTGCAGAATGAAGCGAGAGAGGCAAAGAAATAGGGAAGAGGGGTGCAGAAAGAGGCATGAGGGATGCAGAAACGTACAAAAGAGGTACAGAAAGAAGCAAGAGCAGTGCAGAAAGAACCAACAGGGGTGCAAAAATAGGCAAGAGGGGTGCAGAAAGAGGTAGGAGTGCAAAAAGAAGGAAGAGAATTGCTAAAAGAAGCAACAGAGGTGAAAGAAGTAGCAAGAGGGATGAAAAAAGGGGAGCAGGTGTAGAAAGAAGCAAGAGAGGAGCAGAAAGAGAAGAGGCAAGAGGGAGAGAGCCAAAAGAAAGAGTGATGCAGAAAAAAGCAAGAGAAGTGCACAAAGATGCAATTGAGGTACAGAAAGAGGCAAGACGGGTACAGAAAGAAGAAAGAGAAGTGCAGAAAGAAGGACTAGAGATGCACAAAAAAGGAAGATGGGTGCAGTAAGAGGCAAGGGGGTGCAGAAAGAACCAAGAGAAGTGCAGAAAGAACCAATAGAGGTGAAGAAACAGGCAAGGGGGCACAAAAAGAGGCTGGAAAGGTACAGAAAGAAGCACAAGAGGTGCAGAAAGCAGCAACAGAACTGCAGAAAAAGGCAAGAGAGGTGCAGAAAGAAGCAAAGAGAGGTGCACAAAGAGGCAAAAGGGATACAGAAAGAGGCAAGAGGGGTACAGAAGGAAGCAAGAGAAGTAGAGAAAAAAACAACCAAGATGCTGAAAGAGACAAGAGGGGTGCAGTAAGAGGCAAGAGAAGTACAGAAAAAATGTGCAGAAAGAGGGATCAGGGGTGCAGAAAGAGGTAAGAGGGATATATACATTTGCAAGAGAGGTGCAGAAAGAAGCATGAGCAGTGCAGAAAGAAGCGAGAGAAGTGCAGAAAGAAGCAAGAGTGGTAGAGAAATTGGGAAGGGGTACAGAAAGTGGCACGAGAGGTGCAGACATTTGCAGAAGAGGTACAGAAAGAAGCAAGAACAGTGCAGAAAAACCAACAGAGGTGCAAAAATAGGCAAAAGGGGTGCAGAACGAGGCAGGCGAGGTGCACAAGGAGGAAGAAGGGGTACAGAAGGAGGCAAGAGGGGTACAGAAAGAAGCAAGAGAAGTGCAGAAAAAGCAACAGAGATGCCAAAAGAGGCGAGAGAGGTGCAGAAACAGGCAGGAAAAGCACTGAGAGAGGGAACAGGGTTTCTTAAAGTGGTAAGAGGGATACAGAAATTTGCAGGAGAGGTGCTGAAAGAAGCACGAGCAATGCAGAAAGAGGCGAGAGAAGTGCAGAAAGGAGCAAGAGAGGCAGAGAAATAGGGATCAGGGGTGCAGGAAGAGGCATGGGGGATGCAGAAATTTGCAAAAGAGGTACAGAAAGAAGGAAGAGCAGTGCAAGAAGAACCAACAGATGTGCAAAAATGGGCAAGAGGGGTGCAGAAAGAGGTAGGAGAGGTGCACAAAGAATCAAGAGTAGTACAGAAATAGGCAGGAGGGGTGCAGAAAGAAGGAAGAGTTGTACAGAAGGAAGCAACAGAGGTGCTATAATAGGCATGAACAGTGCAGAAAGAGCCACGAGAAGTGCAGAGAGAAGCAAAAGAGGTACAGAGACAGGCAAAAGAGGTACAGAAAACAGGCAGGGAAGGTGTAGAAAGAGGGTACAGGGTACAGAAAGAGGCAAGAGAGGTGCAGAAAGAGGGAAGAGGGGTATAGAAAGAGACAAGAGGGGTACAGAAAGAAGCAAGTGAGGTGCAGAAAGAGACATCAGAGGTGCAGAAAGACACAAGAGAGGTGCAGAAACAAGCAAGAGAAGTACAGAAAGAGGGAAGAGAATTGCTAAAACAAGCAAAAGAGGTGTGGGAAGTAGCAAGAGAAATGCAGAAATCGGCAAGTGAGATACTGGAAGAGGCTGCAAAGGTGCAGAAAATGGCAAGAGAATTGTAGAAAGAGGCAAGAGGGATGCAAATAAGGGGAGAAGGGTAGACAAAGAAGCAAGAGAGGTGCAGAAAGAAGAAAGAGAAGGGTAGAAATAAGCAAGAGAGGTACGGAAAGAGAGAAAACAAGTGCAAAAAGAGACAACAGGGATGCAGAAAGAGACAACAGAGGTGCAGAACGAAGAAAGACAGGTGCAGAACTAGGCAAAAGAGGTATAGAAAAAAGCAAGAGAGGTGCAGAAAGAAAGAAGAAGAATGCAGAAAGAGACAACAGGGGTCCAAAAAGAGACAACAGAGGTGCAGATCGAGGCAAAAGAAGTAAAAAAAGAAGCAACAGAGGTGCTGTTAGAGGGGTGCAAAAAGGGGAGGGAAAAATACAGAAAGAAGCAAAAGAGGTGCAGAAAGAGGCAAGAGGGGTGCAGAAACGGGCAAGAGAAGAGATGTGCATAAAAAGAGAAAAAGGGTGCAGAAAGAAGCAAGAGAAGTGCAGAAAGAGGCAAGTGATATGCAGAAGGAGGCAAGAGAACTACAGAAAGACGCAAAAGTTTTGCAGGAAGTGGCAAAATGGACTCAGAAAGAGGGAACAGGTGTGCAGATAGAGGTTAGAGAGGTGCAGAAAGAAGGAAGAGGGATACAGAAAGAGGCAAGAGGGATGCAGAAATTTGCAACAGATGTGCAGAAAGAAGCAAGAGCAGTGCATAAAAACCAACGGAGGAGCAGAAAGAGGCAAGAGGGGTACAGAAAGAGGCAATAAAAGTGCAGGGGTTTATGCATTGCAAAGAGCGGTGGGGTCCTGCCATCAATTAGAAACATATTACATAAATTAGAACTAGAAATAAAAAAAACTGATTTGCAAATTGCATCATTGACTGACTCCTGGTGGACTACTCAGGGGAGGCTGATCATGAGGCCAGGTTCTGGTCAAAATACCACCCCGCTCGCACCTATAGCGAGGGCAAAAGCCCTGGCACAGCCCTGGTAGAGGTTAGCAGAATCCCCAGGCTTGCCAGTCACATCCTAGAAATTGTGGACGAAGTGGGACACTCACACATAGACTCCCAAGACATACTATAAACCTTCACAAAGTATTATGCCATGCTCTGCCATACCGTCGGCCGCGCTCCCGCAGACATAGCCACATACTTCAAACACACGGCATTGAGCTGGATCAATGACTCCCACACGGAATTGTTATCCACTGACATTGAAGAAGATGAGATTCGAGCTGCAATCATGGGGCTGGGCAGAAATTCCGCGAAAAAGCGGAATTGCTTGTTCGCGATGCTTTTTTCCTGTTCGAAATTGCTGATTGCGTGCTCGGGCGGAACATCTCGCAAACATGCATTTTGAGAACACGAACAAGCAAAAAATTTCACGAAGTACCGGCCGAGTTCTTCAAATTTTACATTGAGCAATTGACTCCCATCCTCAAACAGGTATTTGAAGAGGCGCAGGACTCCAGAGGCCTCCCCCTCTCCATGAGACAGGCTCTAATCATATCTCTACTCAAACCAGGCACGGCTACAGGCTAGTGTGAAGCCTATAGACCTCTGTCCTCAATTAATTATGACACAAAGATACTTACTAAGGTTGTAGCCAACCGACTGACCCTGCTTATGGAGGGGCTGGTCTTACCGGACCAGGCGGGCTTTGTCCCGGGAAGAGCCACGTCCCACAATTTACGCACCATCTTTGCACATCTTCATGACATTGGCCCCAACTGCTTGGCCGCTGAGATCTTTCTGGATGCCACAAAGGCATTCGATTCCTTGAATGGGATTACATGCTAGCCAATCTGGGCCGAATGGGCCTCCCTCGCCCTTGCCTAGCCTGGAATAATTTACTTTATTTCAAGTCAGAAGCGGTGGTCCAAACCAACCGGTTATATTCTGACCCAATCCCCATTAAACGCGGCACTCGCCAGGGATGCCCGTTATCCCTGTTATTATTTGCCTTGGACATTGAGCCCCTGGATGCCAAAATTAGACAACACCACAGAGGCTATGCCATAATCTTCTCCTCCCATCAAATTCTAATTTCGGTGTATGCGGATGATATTACCCTTTCCCAGTGTGAGCCTCAATCCCATTTTGAGGGAATTTATCGGATTTGGCCATTTATCGGGGATAAAGCTTAACTGGACTAAATCGCAGATTTTCCCACTCACCCCTAACACTGCTCAATTCACCCCTGATTACCCGTTGAGCTGGTGCGAACATGAAATCGAGTATTTTGGGGGTCGTGGCTCACCATCACCAGAAACCCCGAGGGTAGGTACAGAAAGAGGCAGGGAAGGTGTAGAAAGTGGGAACAGGGGTACAGAAAGAGGCAAGAGAGGTACAGCAAGAGGGACGAGGGGTATTGAAAGAGGCAAGAGAGGTGCAGAAAAGGAGAGAAGGATGCACAAAGAAGCAGTGGAGGTGCAGAAAGAGGCAAGAGGGGTGCAGAAAGAGGAAAGAGAAGTGCAGAAGGAAGCAAAAGAGAAGCAGAAAGAGGCAAGAGAACTGCATAACAAGGCAAGAGAGGTGCAGAAAAAGGCAGGAGAGGTGCACAAAGAGGCATCAGGATTACAGAAAGAGGCAAGAGGGTTACAGAAAAAGTAAGAGTAGTGCAGAAAGAGCCAACATAGGTGCAGAAAGAGGCAAGAGGGGTGCAGAAACAGGAAAGAGAAGTGCAGAAGGAAGAAGTAGAGATGCACAAATAGGCAAGAGGTGTACAGAAAGAGGCAAGAAAAGTACAGAAATAAGCAAAAGAGATACAGAAAGCAGCAAGAGAACTGCAGAAAAGGCAAGAGAGGAGCATAAAGAGGCAGGAGAGGTGCAAAAAGAGGCAAAAGGGATACAGAAAGAGGCAAGAAGGATGCAGAAAGAAGAAAAAACAGTGCAGGAAAAAGCAATGGAGGTGCTGAAAGAAGCAAGAGGGGTGCAGAAAGAGGCAAGTGAAGTGCAGAAAAAAGCAACAGAGGTTCCAAAATATGCAAGCAAGGTACAGAAACAACAAGAAAGGCACAGAAAGAGGGGAAAAGATGTAAGAGGGATACATAAATTTGAAAGACAGGTGCAGAAAGGAGCACAAGCAGTGCAGAAGGAATTGAAAGATGTGCAGAAAGAATCAAGAGAGGCAGGGAAATTTGGGGAAGAGGAGAAAAGAAAGAGGCACGAGGGATGCAGAATTTTGCCAAAGAGGTACAGAAAGAAGCAAGAGCAGAACAGAAAGAAACAAAAAAGGTGCCAAAATAGGCAAGAGGGGTACAGAAAGAGGCAAGAGGGGTGCAGAAAGAAGGAAGAGAAGTACAAAGAGAAGCAACAGAGGTGCTGAAATAAGCATGAACAGTGCATAAAGAGGCATGAGAAGTGCAGAAAGAGGCAACAGAGGTACAGGAAGAGGCAAGAGAGCTGTGGAAACAGGTAGGAAAGGTGTTGAAAGAGGGAACAGGGGTACAGAAAGAGGCAATAGAGGTGCAGAAAAAGGGAAGGGGGTTATAGAGAGGGGTGCAGTAAGAAACAAGTGAGGTGCAGACAGAGGCAACAGAGGTGCAGAAAGAGGGAAGAGAATTGCTAAAAGAAGCAACAGAGGCATAGAAAGTAGCAAGAGAAGGGCAGAAAGAGGCAAGTGAGATACAGAAAGAGGGAAAGAGATACAGAAAATGGCAAGAGAACTGGAGAAAGATGCAAGAGGGGTGCGAAAAGGGGAGAAGGGTGCAGAAAGAAGCAAGAGACGTGTAAAAAGAAGCAAGAGAGTTGAAGAAAGAGAGAACAGGGGTGCTCATAGAAGCAAGACAGGTAGGAGAAAGAGGCAAAAGAAGTACAGAAAGAAGCAACAGATGTGCAGAAAGAGGCAAGTGGGGTGTAAAAGGAAGAGAGAGAAATACAGAAAGAAGCAAAAGAGGTGCTGAAAGAGGCAAATGGGGTGCAGAAATGAGCAACAGCAGTGCAGAAAAAGAGAAGAAGGGTGAAGAAAAAAGCAGGATAAGTGCAGAAAGAGGCAAGTGAGGTGCAGAAGGAGGCAAGTGAACTGCAGAAAAAGGTAAAAGAGTTGCAGAAACAGGCAAGAGGTATGTAGAAATTTGCAACAGAGGTAAAGAAAAAAGAAGGAGCATTGCATAAAGAACCAACAGAGGAGCAGAAAAAGGCAAGAGGGGTACAGAAAAAAGCATGAAAAGTGCAACAATAAGCAAAAGAGGTTCAGACAGAGGCAGGAGGACTGCAGAAAAAGACAAGAGAGGTGCAGGAAGAGGTAGGAGAGGTGCAGATAGAGGCAAAAGGGATACAGAAATAGGGAAGAGAGGTACAGAAGGAAGCAAGAGAAATGCAGAAAGAAGCAACAGAGGTGCTGAGAGAGGTAAGAGGGTTGCAGAAAGAAGTAAAGAGAAGTGCAGAAATAAGCAACAGAGGTGCCGAACTGGCAAGAGAGATGCAGAAACAGGCAAGAAAGGTGCATAAAGAGGTAACGGGTGCAGAAACAGGTAAGAGGGATACCAAAATTTACAAGAGAGGTGCAGAAAGAAGCAAGAGCAGTGCTGAAAGAAGCAAGAGAAATGCAGAAAGAAGCAAGAGAGGTGGAGAAATAGGGAATAAGGGTGCAGAAAGAGGCATAAGGGATACCGAAATTTGCAATAGAGGTGCAGAAAGAAGCAACAGAGGTACAGAAATAGGCGAGAAATGGGTAGAAACAGGCAGGAGAAGTGCAGAAAGAGGGAACAGGGGTGCAGAAAGAAGCAAGAGAGGTGCAGAAATATGCAAGAGGGGTACAGAAAGAGGCAAGACATGTGCATAAAGAGGTAACAGGGTAACAGAAACAGTAAGAGGGATACAGAAATTTACAAGAGAGGTGCAGAAAGAAGCAAGAGCAGCGCAGAAAGAAGCAAGAGAAGTACAGAAAGAAGCAATAGAGGTGGAGAAATAGAGAAGAAGGGTGCAGAAAGAGGCATAAGGGATGCAGAAATTTGCAAAAGAGGTGCAGAAAGAAGCAAAAGAGGTACAGAAAGAGGTGAGAAATGTGTCGAAACAGGCAGGAAAGGTGGAGAAAGAGGGAACAGGAGTGCAGAAAGAAGCAAGAGAGGTGCAGAAATAGGGAAGAGGGGTGCGGGAAGAGGCAACAGAGGTACAGAAAGTTGCGAGAGAGGTACAGAAAGAGGCAAGGGTATTGCTGAAAGATGGAACAGGGTGTAGAAAGAAGCAGGAGAAGTGTAGAAAGAAGCAGGAGAAGTGCAGAAAGAGGCAAGAGCGATGCAGAAAGAGCCAAGGGAGTGCAGAAAACGGCAAAGAGGCAAGAGGGATGCAAAAAAGGGAAAAAGGGTGCAAAAAGAAGCAAGAAAGGTGCAGGAAGAAGCAAGAGGTGCCGGAAGAAGCAGGAACGGGGCAGAAGAAGTGAAGATGAGTGCAGAAAGAGATAACAGGGGTGTAGAAAAAAGCAAGAGTGGTGCAGAAAGAGGCAAACGAACTGTAGAAAGAAGCAACAGATGTGCAGAAGGAGGCAAGAGAACTTCAGGAAGAGGCAAGAAAGTTACAGAAACAGTCAAAAGAGGTACAGAAAGTGGGAACAGGGGTGCCGACAGAGGCAAGAGAGGTGCAGAAAGTGGGAAGAGGAGTGCAGAAAGAGGCAAGTGGGGTGCAGAAATTTGCAAGAGAGGTGCAGAAAGAAGCAAGACCAGTGCAAAAAAACCAACAGAAGTGCAGAAAGAGGCAAGAGGAGATCAGAAAGACACAAGGGAAACACAGAAAGAAGGAACAGAGATGCACAAAGAGATAAGAGGGGTGCAGAAAGAGGGAAGAGATATGTAGAAAGAGGCAAGAGAGGCACAGAAAGAAGCAAGAGTGGTTTGCACATCATCAGTTCCAATTTAATACCCACTTTTAGCAACAATTCTATATGTGCAAAGTGACTTCCACCCCACTGTAACATGTGTTGCTGCATTTCTGGTAACATGTGAGCCATTTGAGCTAGAAACAATTTTTTTTTTTATCTGAAGATTATGCAGCAGATGATGGAATATGTGGCAAATGCGGAAATGTATAACTGTGCATAAGATGGTGCAGCCAAACAGTCGCATAATTCCAGTGGCCCTGCTCATACCTCTAGGTCCTTGAAGTGCTCCTCAGTGGTTCCTTCTTTTTTTGAGTTTATAGTTTAGCTTCTATGGAAACGAGGAAGACTAAACCTGAGGTTACCACTCCACAACACAGACTATGATATGTTATAAATTTATACAGTGCACGAATACGAGTGTCTTGGCGCTAAAGAGTCAAGAAGCGAGCAGGAGCACTATTTAACAATCAACCAGGTCTTAACGGCTCTTCTGAAGGTTGTCAAGGTGGGAAGGTTTCTGATTGTAATATGGAGGGTATTCCAGAGCTTTGTAGCCCCCACCACAAAACTTCTACTGCCCCATTTTGATTAGAAAATTGGACCTCTGATTCTATGGGACCTCTGATTCTATGCGGCCGTGCTCCTGAGAAAACCTCCCACTTTCATTGTCGTCAATGCTACCGGCTTGCAGGCTTCCAGTTCCGGTTTCAGGATTTCGGTTTCCGGGTCAGCCTTGGCAGCGTTGGCGGCATGGCGTGGGTATTGCGGTAGCGGTGGCTGCGTGCCCGCTCTCATCCGCTTGTTCGTTCATTGTCTGGAGCGCGGCATTGGGAGTCACACTCGTGGTTGCACACGTGGTCATGGCTCGACGAGACGCCACGCTCGTTTGCTCACCGTTTGGCGTGTGGTGACTTGAGGAGATCCCATGGTGAGGGCCGCAGTGGATTGCAGGCGCGGATTGGGCAGATCCCAACCAGAGGGATGTCCCACAATGGTGATAGGGTAGGGATAGAGACCCCCGGACCCTAAATCTGCGAGATAAATCCATAGAGGAGGCTGCCAGGATTGGAAGTGGCAGAGGGAAAAAGGGAAAAAGGTGGTGGAGGAAGAGCGTGGGCCCACAGAACAGAGGTAAGTGGTAAAGACAGTTTTTTCTCCCTACAATTATAATTGGGGGAGTTGCATCTAAGAGTTTATGACACAGGGGCAGCAGTGTACCGAGAAATCGTGGGTAACTTAACAAAGTGAAGAAGAAAATCATCCTGAAAATGTCTGCGCCCTTGGAAGCAAGTAGAGAAGGACAACATAAAGCTATGGCACTAGGGAAGAATAAACCATGAAAAGTACCGAAGAACTCTAAAAAATCAGGAAATAGAAGCCCTGGGGTAGAGGACCTAACAGAACTACCCAAAGACTTGGAAAGTGCGATGGCGACACCTACCGGAAATAAAACACCTGCGATGGGGTCTACCCCGTCTTCAAGTATAATTAAACAGAAGGGGCCGATGACCGCTAAGGCAGCAGGCGCAAAAGGCGGAACGGCAGTCTCAAAATCTATTAAAGACTTTTTAGGTAAACACTTTAAAGCAAAGGAGACACCAGAGAGGGAGTCGAATGTGGTGGAGTCCCCAAAAAGTATAGAGAGCCTGGTATCAGACGCCGATTCCCTGAATCAGACAAACTTTGACTTCGCTAAGATCCCGATGGAACCTCGGTTGTCCTCCTCCCCTCTGCAGTTTCAGTCATTAATTTTTTAAGACTTAGACGTAGAGGGGGAGGAAGAAAATGAAATTCAGAGTGAATCACAGCCGGAGAAAGATGCTGCCCAAGGGGAATTTAGTCTTAATGGGAAAGAAAGTTTGGAAAATGCTAATATCGTCCACACAGATTTATCAGGTTTACCCATGAATAGTCTGGAGGTGACGGGTTCCTCGAGCTTATCAATGCTCGAGGTTATGTTGATGCTCCAGAAAACTTTGCAAGGAATCTTAGAGGTCTCAGTTTTAAATAATGAAATCCTAAAAACTCAAAGTAACCATTTTAAGAACATAATTGGGGAGTTGGTGCAAATTAAAGGCCAAATGCCATCCCTTGTAAGAGTGGTAGAGAATAAAGTAGATGAGGTGGGAGAAACGACAAGGGGAAATATACCTAAAGAGGAGGAGCCAACTGTATAAATCTCCCGCTGTCCCATGATTATAAAGAGATATGGTGAAAGGAGGCTTTGTCTGAAGAGGAGGAAAGGGAAAAAGGTCCTACGGGTAAAACAGGTAGCAAAACAACAGGGGAATAGGAAGGAGGTATTCCATGACCTAAGGCCCAGGGACAAGGCAGTGAGGGTAGAAACAAATAAGCTAACCCTTGTAGATACAGGAGCAAGCACCCTTAGACCTAAGGAACAATAACGATGGGACTCAGGTAAACGCTTGGTTAAGAGTGCAAAGGCCCCCTTGAGGAAGTACTTGGGGGGAAAGGAGGAGGTAGAATCAGAATGTGAGATGGAGATGTCCATTGACGCAGGGCCCAGTAACCCATCCCCGGTGAAAAATCGTAGGAATAGAGGTAGAGTAGAAGGTAACATGAAGAGAAGGGATGAAAGATCAGATGAAAACCTAAAAATCCTACAGGAAACCAGGATTGTGGACACCTGGCTATATCTAGAACCCATGGAACAGAGAAAGGGGGGAAAAAGGGGTAAGAAAATAAAACCTCTAAATCTCTCGCAGCTACTTTCTTCATTTGTTAAATGCCCTAGCTTAAAATATGTCAGTACAGATGACTTAAAAGAAGTGGGGGTTTGGGTTAATTCCAAAGGTGAAGAAATAACAAAGGACCTTCTCCAGTCAGCATTAATAAAAGTCGCAATGGAACAAGCAGAAGCTGAGATGTTAAGGGAAGGAATTATAATAGTAAATAGAGAGGATGTGATAATGGATAATCAAGGGCACTAATTCCTCAGAAACCATGCAGGGTTGGGAGAACGGCAAATAAAAATGATCAGATCTGGGCGGGGTAAAAAGGAAGCCCTGGAAATCACTATAATTCCCTAAAAGATAGGGTGGGGAGAGGAAGATGTCTTGGTCGGAAACAGGTATAAAGAATTGGCTTATATGGACCATGAGGAAGAGGGGAATCTGAGTAACATCGATTAGGAAACTGGGTCGTTGCACAGCCTGTGTGTCTTGTCCTGGAATGTTAATGGCTACAAAAGAATACGGTTTCAGGAAGTTTTTAAAAACATCCTTGGGAAGAACGATATTGTGTGCCTACAGGAGACTCCGCTGTGCGACGAAAACCCCGTTACTGAAGGTTTTGCATATCATGTAAAACCTGCAAGGAAGAACCAAATAGGTAGGGCATCAGGTGACCAGATGACGTTGGTCTCCTCAAGGATAGTGAGAGGTATTTTTCTCCTTGAGTTAACATGTAATTGGGCACTGGGTAGCAGAGTGCTGATCCTAAATAACAACGTAGGTGGTGGAGGCTTATGTATTATCAATGTGTACATGCAGAAAGGGGAAAAAAATAGGTATGAATTGGAGCTGGAGCGTCTAAAAAAGGACTTAGAGAACTTATATGAAATCTACCCAAGAGATGTGCTTCTAATTTTAGGGGATTTTAATCATAGACTAAATCCCCTAAAAACCGATGCCTGGAATAGCGACTTGCTAAAAGCGTATAATATAGAGTCTGCAATGTTCACCAGCAACGTGCTCTCAAATCAAGATGTGGAGCTTGGACGGCTGCTGGGGGTCATGGGCTTGGTTTGTGTTAATGGTAGGAAGGAAACAAATCGGCCCGCAAAGTGCACCTTTAAAATAGGGCAGCAAATGTGCCCCATAGACTATGTTTTTATTCAGGCATGGTGTTTCCACTTAACTCAACACTTTGAAATACTCCAGGTAGAGGGTAGCGACCACTTCCCATTATTGATGGAAATGTATGTAACCAAGGTATCGCCAAGACAGAAAGTGTTACATGTAGAGGTTGAATATCCCAAGCGACTCACATCCCAGATTAGTGAAGAATATCTAAAGAAACTGAGGGAATTCCAGATAGTAGTTGACCTAGAAAATTCATCACCAGGGGAGGATATATCCTGGTATGAGGACATAATAAGACAACTGGTAGAATGCCTCAGGATAAAAATCAAACGGGGAAAGCATAATCTAGTAAGTAAAGCATCACTATATGCAAGTAATAAACCATGGTTTGACGAAGACTGACGGAAAGCAAAGGCCGCTATTAGGCAACATGAAAGAAGCCTTAGGCGTAGCTATAATGAAGCAGCATTATTAGCACTTAAGAAATTAAGGATAAAATATAAGGCAACTATTAGAGAAAAAAAAAAGTCCTTTAGAGAAAAATGCTGGATGAACTTACTAGTGGCAATTGAGAAAAAAATGTCAAAGGCTTCTGGAAAATGATACAGGAATGTACGGGCAAAACGGCAGGGACCATGCAATGTTCTGTTCCAGAGGATAAGTGGGTAACCTATCTCGAGGAAATTTATGGAAATGGCCAAGGAGGGGGGAAATATCATCATCTAGCTGGCCAGGAGTTAGGGAAGAAGTAATGGGGCAGTTCTCCCAAGTCCATATTAAAACCATAATAGCAGACCTAAATTTGACACGCGCTGCTGGCCCAGACAATCTACCCACCATCATTATAAAAACAAATATAGATTGGTGTGCGGATTTGTTCACAAAGATGTTTCCAAGAATATTAAACACAGGAACCTTACCAGATAGCTGGAAAGGGGCTATCATTAGACCGATACATAAAAAAGGCGATGTAAACTCCCCTAAAAACTATCGCCTAATAATCCTCTTGGATATTGGGGAAAAAGTATTTTCCAAAGTAATCCTAGGTCTGCTTAAAGACTTGGCTGAAGATAATTGTTTAGTACCCCCAGAACAGGGGGGATTTAAAGAAGGGCATTCAACGGTTGACCATTGTTTTGCCCTCTGGGCGGTAGCGCGGAAGTCAATAGAACAGAGGGGTAACTTGTTCTGCTGCTTTGTAGACTTCCTCACGGCATCTGACCTTGTAGGCAGGGAGCAGCTATGGTTAACCTTGGTAGGCTATAAAATACACGATGATCTGTTAGCCCTTATTCAGGCCCTACATACAAATAACTGGGCCCAGGTAATCCTGGATGAGTAGGGTGGATTGTCTGGGAGGATCCAGATTGGAAATGGCCTGAGGCAGGGGTGCGTACTAGCCCTGTTGCTTTTTTCCCTGTTTATAGCGGACCTACCCCGGAATTTAGAGAGGTCAGAGGGGCTAGTCCAAAGCTCAGAGGTAATCACATATCTTGTCTGCTATACGCAGACGATCTGGTGATTATGGACCAGACTGAGATAGGTCTGCAGAGGAAATTAAACATGTTCTTTAAATACTGCTTAAATAAAAAATTGGTAGTGAACATGGAGAAGACCAAAATATTATGCTTCGGTAAAAGTAAGACCCGGTTCCCTTGGCGTCTAGGCATGGAATTACTCGAACAGTTAACAGAATATAGATACTTGGGAATATGGTTCATGAGTAATCTGAATTGGACCACCCATCTGGAAGCATTAAAAATGAGGGCAACGGCTTCTATGAAGGGCTTAAAAAGATTTAATAGCTTCTATGGAGAAATGTCAGACGGGCCGGTTATAAAGGCCTACCTAGCAATGGTCCCCGCGCAATTTCTATATGGATCAGAGGTTCTCTTCTTAAGCGGGAAAAAATGTTGGGATAAAGAGGAGAGTATGATCCTGAAAAGCTTGTTTTCGCTGCCAAAATCATCAATGGTACAAACAGCAAGATTAGAGTTGGGATTTACCTCTTGGGCAATTACCACTAGGATGGCCCTAATACATTTTTGGCAGCTTCTAGGGACTGGGGAGTTCCCCAAAGAAATCTCAGTGGTTTAGAGAAGAAATTGCCTCTAGTGAGTTATCCTGGGCAAAAGAAACAAGAGCCTCATTAAAAGAAGCATATGGAGTGCTGGGATTAGAACTAGGCATGCAGTTAGGACACGCCATAATAGGCAAAAAAAAACTACGGTCATTGGGAGCCGACGTGTCCCGTATATGCGATCGAGAGTATCTCTGGCAGAAAACATCGGTGTCCCATATGACCCAAGCATGGGCTTCAGAATACCAACCATATCCTTATTTAGACAGGTTATCAAATCATCGACTAAGACGAGAGGTATTAAAAGTGAGAATGGGAATAAATCCCTGCTACGTAAATAATAGGGTCAAAAACCTCATGATAAATAGTGATGGTAACTGCAGTTGTATGCTAGGTACCTCCTGTGACATTATACATATTTTATTAGACTGTAGGATGGTTCTTGATATACGAAAGGAGATTTTTTGCCCGATATTTAAAAAAATACAGGATTATGAATAGGAAGCAAGCTGCTAACCTCCTAGTGGGAATGACAAATTTGGATATAGCCTGTGCTTTGGGGAAATACATGAGCAGAGTTAGGGTGTTTCTCCAGTGTACAGAGTGATAGGTGCAAGTAACCCCCGTAATATAAAATGAGATTGCATTTTAACAATAATGTATGTATTGTGTTTGGAAGGTTTGGTTATATATGTCTAATTCAGTGTGATTTTAATAACTCAGGAGGATATTGATTAATAACAAAAGGAGTCATGTTATCCTCCATGAAATGACTATGTGTTGCATTTTTATAATTGTTTTATATTATGTGTTTTTATAAAGTTTTATAGAAATGTAAAGTGTATACTTTTATGGTTGTAACAAACCAAATAAAGTTTTTAATGACTGACTGACTGATTAGAAAAATATCTGGGAGAGAAACAATTTTGTCCCTTGTGATCGAAGGCATCGATTTGGAGAGTACCAGTGCAGTGACCTCTTCAAGAAATGATGACAGGTACCATGTAGTTACTTAATACTACTTTTGACTGGCAGCCAATGCAGAATCTGTAGGTGTTTTCCCACTGACTGAAATTTGTGAATCCCTAGGAGGAGCCTAGCTGCCACATTTTGGATCATCTGAAGCCTGTGAAGTTGCTTCATTGGTATACTGAGATACAGCCCATTGCAATAATCCAGTTTGGAAAGGACTAAGGGTGTAACTAGAGTTTTGCTGCTTTTTGTTGGAATCAAAGGTAAGATTTTCTTGATCACTTTGAGTATAAAGTAACTGGATAATGAGACTGCCTTGACCATGTGCTTCGAAGTCCAGTTTCTCATCTATCATTATACCCAGATTTTTGGCTTTGGGGACTGGGGTCGGAGCTGTTCTCAGGTCATCTAGCCACCAGATCTGGGACCAGGAGGGGGAGTAAATACCGAACAGTATAACCTCAGTGTTCCCTGAGTTCAACTTCAGGCAGTGTGAGCTCATCCATCAATTGACTGCTATCATGCAGTCCCTGAACCATTTTACTGGTGGTAGGGTGTTTTTGCAGATGGATTTGAGGATTTGGGTGTCATCCGCGTAGGATGTCAATGCCATCCCAAAGGAGCTTATTAATACCGCCAGTTCAGATACATATATATTAAAAAGTGTGGGACTCCAAGAGGAACCCTGTGGAACTCCCCATGGGAGCGTGAAGGACGGAGAGGTGTAGTTGCCAAGGGCAACTGATTGTGTCCGATCAGCTAAAAAAGAGGAGGATAGTGCCAATGCCTTTTCAGAGTTACCTAGAGAGTTCAGACGGTTAAGCAGCATCTTATGGTCTACCGTGTCAAATGCCGCCTGCATATCAAGCAGGACTAGAGCTGCAGCAGCCCCTGCGTCCAGTACTGTTCTGATTTCATCGGTGGCTTTTATTAGGGCCGTTTTGGTGCTATGGTCTGCCCTGAATCCAAATTGGGACTCATCTAGCAAGTTATGTTTATGTAAATATGATGTGAGCTGGTTATTCATAACTTTTTCTACCAACTTAGCTGGAAACGGGAGATGCGAGATAGGCCTATAGTTGACTGGGTCAAGTGCATCAAGGGTGTTTTTTTTCAGAATGGGCAAAATCAAGGCCCTCTTCCAGATAGAGGGAAAAACACCTTCTGAGAACATTGAATTAAAAATTGGCTTGTTTAAATATCATAGGAGGGAAAGGTTCATGGGGAGAGCTGATTTTGTTTTTAGAATATGGGTAGTTATCTCATCCACGGTTACTGCTCTGCATTCTAAGAAGGTGGGGGCACTCAGGTGCTGTGGACTTGTGTTATTATAAGTATTCAATTTTACCAAACGTGTTAAAGATTAACTCGACCTTGCTTTGGAAGTGCTGTGCTAGTGAATTACAGAATTCCTAGAAGTGATCATTCCCCTTTCTTTTGGGTAGTGTGGACAATTTAGTTACCACCTGAAAGAGCTCTTTTAGAAAGTTGGCATTTTCTTACTTAAGCCATATGGTGCCTTTTGCCTGTCCCTGGAATACACAGCTGGCTTCCTGCTTTCTCTTTCGTCAGCCACACACAAAGGCAGAATACGTGTGACTAAGCAGCCATCTGCATGTTCATCTTAAGGCAGGATTAGAGGGAGGAGCTAACACTTACATCTGAATAGGGCTGTGCATATCCCCACACAAAGAGTTGCACATCCTCTGTAGTGAGTTTGGGCCAGGGAAGGCAGGGCCTTATGCACATCAAAGCATCTTTTTAAAGCCTTCCTACTTCAAAGGCTCAAATGAGTGTAAGTACTGGACCTCTGACACCATGATTTCAGAACATTGCTGAAACTAAGGACATTCTGCCAAGAAGAAGAGCTGCCAATTTGCTAACCTCTTTGCTGGCCTACCACCTACTGATTACTGTGCTGTGGGAGGGACTGAAACTTTGCTACCTGCTTTGCTGTGTTGGCCTGCTGCTTCTTGCCTAGGAGTTAATAGAAGTGTCTGCACCGAGTATATAGCAGTGTCTACTGCATGTCATCTGTACAGAGTACATAAAATTACCCAATGCACATTGAAGCGTCATCAGCTTGCAATGCGCCTATCATGTGCTCAGTTTATAGCAGGATCCATCATGGAGATCCTGTGTACGGAGTACCATGGGGGCATAAAATAAAAGAAGCGCAGGAGACTGCACTTATTTATTTTTTTGCCATGGATTTGTGGATCCTCTGCGAATTTGTGGCACCATTTTAAAAACTTTTTTTGACCAAGACGGGGTTCTTATGGGACTCCACCACCAGACCTAAGGGGTCAGGGTATTCCTACCCTACCCCTTCTCAGGTTGTATGCATTGTTTAAGGGACTCCCTAGTCCCAAGATGACTACCACCACCTCCTGGTTGAAGTGGTGGCAGTCAACCAGATCTCATTGTGAGATCTGTTGGATCCGCAAATGATTCACGGCTATAGATATATATACATCTTTATCCTTTATTACGTCCAAAACTACTGTATATATATATATATATATTCACTGAAAAAACCATAGGTTATAGACCATATATAGTTAGGAATTAGCATTTAAAAAACCTTATTTTACTCACACAAAACCATTGAAATTCCATATATAGTTAGTTGCACTAACTATATATCGCGCACCCGCAATCCACTGCTGATGATGTCACATATTACATCATTCATGACATGGTCAGTGACATCACTGATGACATCACTGATGACATCTCAAATGACATCACTGATGACAACATCCAGTGACTGTATGTTTCTGTAAAGTTAAAATGTCTCTTACATATTGAAGAATGAGTGGAAGTATAAGTGTCTGGACAAAGGATTTAGTAGGTGCATGACTGAATGTATGAGTGAGTGATTAAATGTGTCTCACTGAGTGCATGGGTTAGTGACTAAAGTGTCTTAATTTGTGCATCATTATGTCTGTTGTTCTGTAAACTGCTGCATGTGTTGATCAGTAGCTATATGATTAACTATATGGGTTACTGATTGATTGTCCAAGTATTTGTATGGGAGACTGAGTGTGTGTGTGGCTGGCTGGGAGGTGTGTGACTCTGTGCAGATCAATGTGTACTTGTATCAATGATTGTATAACAAGGTAAGTATGTGTTAGTATATGTTTGAAAATGTAAGGTGCTCTATGTTTAACTGTATAGACAAGAAAATGGAAGTGTCATTGATTCTTTACAGGACTGACTAGGTGTGTGAGTAACTCCATGGATGAGTGGCAGACTGTGAGTGTCTGTATAGGTGTATGAGTGCATATGATAGTGTTGTAAAGATGAGTGATTGTATGTATGAATGATTGTATGGGTGAATGAGTGAAGGTGTGTGTAGACGTAGGAATCAGTGAGTGCGTATGTAGTAACTAGTATTGGTGTGTCAATGGTTTCAAAAATTATATTCTGTATTTAACACTGGGTGAAACAGAGGTTATATTAAAATGTGAGGAGATGCATTGTATTGTCACATGAATGATATCATCAGTGATGTGGTCATTGATGTCAAATGAGATGTCATCAGTGATGTCATCAGTGATGTCATTTGAGATGTCATCAGTGATGTCATCAGTGATGTCACTGACCATGTCATGAATGATGTAATATGTGACATCATCAGCAGTGGATTGCGGGTGCGCGATATATAGTTAGTGCAACTAACTATATATGGAATTTCAATGGTTTTGTGTGAGTAAAATAAGGTTTTTTAAATGCTAATTCCTAACTATATATGGTCTATAACCTATGGTTTTTTCAGTGAATTTTCAAGGTTTTGTAAATGCTAATTCCTAACTATATATGGTCTATAACCTATGGTTTTTTCAGTGAATTTCAATGGTTTTTTAATAGCAAATATCATAAGCTGTCGAATGTCAAGTACGTGGTAAGTGAAAACATTTTCGTGTTTATGCACACTGATCTGCTTTGAATGGTGCCCCCCCCCTCATTTCTATTAGGAGTACTCTCTCTTTGCACATAGTGAAGGGTAGTTAACGCAGGCCTTTGCCCCCGTTGTAATACGTCGTGCCTGCTTCTCTCTCCATTTGATTGATTGTTATCCAAGTATTTACTGTTTTAGAATTGGTTCTCTTTGGTTCATTCTCTATATACAAACAAACACAGAGTCGCAATACTCTGTTTAGTCTTTGCAGATAACGAAAAATCGTGTAAAAAAAAAAGAAAAGGAATCGAGCAAAATCAGTAGGCCACTAATGGGATCTCTTTTTGACCTCGGTAAAATAGAAACATTAGGAACAACCCCTCATGACAAATACAAAACTAGTGAAATGAACTGAACTCCACACAATGATGGCTGCAAAACAGCTCGGCTCCGCCACCCACCCCGCCCAAAATAACGATAAAGAGCGGCTGCCATGATTGGTTGCGGAATGGCCACGACGGAGCTACGAAATGGTGCTGCTCTCATGCTAACCCCAGCTTCAGTCTGAAACATCCAGAAACACTGTAGACTACCAATTCGATCAGTTCCGGTAGCGCCCCAATGTAACCCGGTAGAGAAGAACTAGCCCTCCCCTCTTTGACTAATGGTTCTTGTTGCCTGTCCCTTCTGTTGTCATTTAACAGAACTATTTAGCCTGCTGAAAGGGGTTGTGTTCCGACCGCTGGTTGGTGGAGACATTTTGACTATATTCTGGACCTGCGTTGTCGCGTAATGCGTCATATGAAGCGCCGCGTTAGCGCATCCGGAAGTCATCCGGGGCGCGCAGCGCGTAACGTAAGCATAACAAGTCATGTGACTTGTTAATAAAACTTTTCATTGGTTCATTTTACTTTTCTTATTCTAATGATGAAAGGCTTGGTCATATGACCTAAAAATTACGCTTTTTATTACTTCCGAACATTATTTTTTCTTAAATATATGTTATAATGTTCCAGGCTAATGTACTTTCCCGGAAAATTTACAACTGTCCTGCAAGTAAAATATATTCTTTTTTCGAGAAAAAGGGCGTTTCTTCGTCCCATGACGGAGCCGTTGAGCAAAAGAGGGTCGACCTGCTGTCTTAGTCGCCGATACGCCTGAATATGAGATTCTTATCGATCACTTTATGTTGCAGGAATAGAAAACACAACAGCCCTTGATCATTTATCTTTACTGCGTTCCTTCGTATTATACCTTTTACCCTTCATGTAATTGGTCTGCTTTATTTCACTTGCCTTTTAATGATTCTAAAACAGTGACTATTATTAAAAACTTTACCAATGTATATACTACTACCATGTTTTCTTTTAAAAACCTTTATTGTGAAAATTTCATTATACAAATACGAGCCTATAACCACGTGGGCCGGCCACGGAGCAAACTGTAATCGTATATGATGAGTAGACATTTACACTGTAGAGGAACGTAACGGGCGGGCCATTAGGTTGCAAGAACTAAGGTGTCTAACAGTTACGGAATCGGTGGACGTACATTTTATAATTAAAATACGACAGGGCCAGTTACAATAAAATTATCTAGATATACATTTGCGGACAAGTACCATGGGTGACGTTAATTCGAACTTTCAATAGTACAGTAATCAATAACACATCAGAACTTAATATCAATAGGGATGTCGAAATATTCAATCAATTCTCGTCCCCGCCCGCCATGTGCTTCAAAACTGCATACGTATCTCGTGATTTCAAGGTTCTGCAACCAGTACACAACAAGGAGTTACGAGTCCCATTTATTCCGGCGCCATTTTGGGCGAGGACGGGCAGGTCCAGGATATAGTCAAAATGTCTCTACCAACCATCGACTATGATGATGTTCATATGCTGTATTTATTAGAGTAACACTCATCTGTCCACATGAAATTAATTTGCCACAATCTAAACATGTCATTTTAATCTTTCCAAAGTTCTTCTAAATATTTAGGACCGTTTCCCTTGCCTCTGATGCTGTCAGTGCCACTTCTTTGATGAATGTACTAGCAGGTCAGGGGTTCTCCTCCAAATCTCTCTTTTATGCAGCACTATAATTAATTGGTGCCACCTCTCCATATGACGATGCATGGTATAGTTACCATAACTATATTTTTTTTCGGTTCCTCTAGAGAGTTCATCGTGGCAGATGAAGCGTGTAACGTACCGGGCATTTACCTTTTTTTGCATGTACAGGAAAGGAAAAAAAAATCGAGCGTCCGAGTTCTAAGGTGTCCCAGGGCCATTTTAGTGGAGCAGGCCCAAATCCAAAGAACAGGCCGCCATTTTGAGAGTCCTGTTGCAGCCGCCTGTCGCTGTAGCATCAAGAGCAGCCGAAACTCAGCTGAATGGCAACTGAAACGGTAAAGGGGCGCCCCACTACAGCAGACGAGCCTCCACCTAGGAAGGCCCGTTCACGCCGCCTCCCCCACCCCCCCCTTCGGGCACCCCACGCCGTTATTCGGAGCAGTATTGTAGGATAGCCACACCAGTGCGGCAACTTGCTAGACATCACCTCGGTGGTAACCGAATCTCAGCGCCTTTTGGTGTCTTCTCTTCAGAAAATATTGTTGCGCTGCCTTTGGCCCCATTCGCACATCGGTCCGCTACTGATGCCATCTCACAGGCTAATGGGGCGCCCCACGCCGAGTTTCAGCATTGTAGGATGACCACACCAGTACAGCAACTTGCTAGACACCACCTCGGTGCCATCCGGATTTTGGCATCTCAACGCCTAGTGGTGTCTTCTATTCGGAAAATATTGTTGCGCTGCCTTTGGCCCCATTCGCACATCGGTCCGCTACTGACACCATCTCACAGGCCAACAGGGCGCCCCACGCCGACTTTTACCATTGTAGGATGGCCACACCAGTGCCACAACTTGCTAGACACCACCTCGGTGCCATCCGGATCTTGGCATCTCAGCGCCTTGTGGTGTCTTTTATTCAGAAAACATTGTTGCGCTGCCTTTGGCCCCATTCGCACATCGGTCCGCTACTGACGCCATCTCACAGGCTAATGGGGCGCCCCACGCCGAGTTTCAGCATTGTAGGATGACCACACCAGTACAGCAACTTGCTAGACATCACCTCGGTGCCATCCGGATCTCGGCGCCCCACTGCAGATGAAGTGCCTCTCAACTATGAAACCACCACGGTGAAATCCGGATCTTGGCGCGTTGTGCTGCCTTCGGCCTATTCGCACATCGGTCCGCTACTGACGCCATCTCACAGGCTAATGGGGCGCCCCACGCCGAGTTTCAGCATTGTAGGATGACCACACCAGTAAAGCAACTTGCTAGACATCACCTCGGTGCCATCCGGATCTTGGCATCTCAACGCCTAGTGGTATCTTCCATTACAGAAAATATTGTTGCGCTGCCTTTGGCCCCATTCGCACATCGGTCCGCAACTGACACCATCTCACAGGCCAACAGGGCGCCCCACGCCGACTTTTACCATTGTAGGATGGCCACACCAGTACAGCAACTTGCTAGACATCACCTCGTTGCCATCCGGATCTTGGCATCTCAGCGCCTTGTGGTGTCAGTCAGAAACTATTGTTGCGCTGCCTTTGGCCCCATTCGCACATCGGTCCGCTACTGACGCCATCTCACAGGCCAACGGGGCGCCCCACGCCGACTTTCAACATTGTAGGATGGCCACACCAGTACAGCAACTTGCTAGACACCACCTCGGTGCCATCCGGATCTTGGCATCTCAGCGCCTAGTGGTGTCTTCTATTCAGGAAATATTGTTGCGCTGCCTTTGGCCCCATTCGCACATCGGTCCGCAACTGACACCATCTCACAGGCCAACAGGGCGCCCCACGCCGACTTTCAACATTGTAGGATGGCCACACCAGTGCGGCAACTTACTAGACACCACCTCGGTGCCATCCGGATCTTGGCGCGTTGTGCTGCCTTCGGCCTATTCGCACATCGGTCCGCTACTGACGCAAACTCACAGGCCAACGGGGCGCCCCACGCCGACTTTCAGCATTGTAGGATGACCACACCAGTACAGCAACTTGCTAGACACCACCTCGGTGCCATCCGGATTTTGGCATCTCAACGCCTAGTGGTGTCTTCTATTCGGAAAATATTGTTGCGCTGCCTTTGGCCCCATTCGCACATCGGTCCGCTACTGACACCATCTCACAGGCCAACAGGGCGCCCCACGCCGACTTTTACCATTGTAGGATGGCCACACCAGTGCCACAACTTGCTAGACACCACCTCGGTGCCATCCGGATCTTGGCATCTCAGCGCCTTGTGGTGTCTTTTATTCAGAAAACATTGTTGCGCTGCCTTTGGCCCCATTCGCACATCGGTCCGCTACTGACGCCATCTCACAGGCTAATGGGGCGCCCCACGCCGAGTTTCAGCATTGTAGGATGACCACACCAGTACAGCAACTTGCTAGACATCACCTCGGTGCCATCCGGATCTCGGCGCCCCACTGCAGATGAAGTGCCTCTCAACTATGAAACCACCACGGTGAAATCCGGATCTTGGCGCGTTGTGCTGCCTTCGGCCTATTCGCACATCGGTCCGCTACTGACGCCATCTCACAGGCTAATGGGGCGCCCCACGCCGAGTTTCAGCATTGTAGGATGACCACACCAGTAAAGCAACTTGCTAGACATCACCTCGGTGCCATCCGGATCTTGGCATCTCAACGCCTAGTGGTATCTTCCATTACAGAAAATATTGTTGCGCTGCCTTTGGCCCCATTCGCACATCGGTCCGCAACTGACACCATCTCACAGGCCAACAGGGCGCCCCACGCCGACTTTTACCATTGTAGGATGGCCACACCAGTACAGCAACTTGCTAGACATCACCTCGTTGCCATCCGGATCTTGGCATCTCAGCGCCTTGTGGTGTCAGTCAGAAACTATTGTTGCGCTGCCTTTGGCCCCATTCGCACATCGGTCCGCTACTGACGCCATCTCACAGGCCAACGGGGCGCCCCACGCCGACTTTCAACATTGTAGGATGGCCACACCAGTACAGCAACTTGCTAGACACCACCTCGGTGCCATCCGAATCTTGGCATCTCAGCGCCTAGTGGTGTCTTCTATTCAGGAAATATTGTTGCGCTGCCTTTGGCCCCATTCGCACATCGGTCCGCAACTGACACCATCTCACAGGCCAACAGGGCGCCCCACGCCGACTTTCAACATTGTAGGATGGCCACACCAGTGCGGCAACTTACTAGACACCACCTCGGTGCCATCCGGATCTTGGCGCGTTGTGCTGCCTTCGGCCTATTCGCACATCGGTCCGCTACTGACGCAAACTCACAGGCCAACGGGGCGCCCCACGCCGACTTTCAGCATTGTAAGATGGCCACACCAGTGCTGCAACTTGCTGGACACCACCTCGGTGCCATCCGGATCTTGGCGCCTTTTGGTGTCTTCTCTTCAGAAAATATTGTTGCGCTGCCTTTGGCCCCATTCGCACATCGGTCCGCTACTGACGCCATCTCACAGGCTAATGGGGCGCCCCACGCCGAGTTTCAGCATTGTAGGATGACCACACCAGTACAGCAACTTGCTAGACACCACCTCGGTGCCATCCGGATTTTGGCATCTCAACGCCTAGTGGTGTCTTCTATTCGGAAAATATTGTTGCGCTGCCTTTGGCCCCATTCGCACATCGGTCCGCTACTGACACCATCTCACAGGCCAACAGGGCGCCCCACGCCGACTTTTACCATTGTAGGATGGCCACACCAGTGCCACAACTTGCTAGACACCACCTCGGTGCCATCCGGATCTTGGCATCTCAGCGCCTTGTGGTGTCTTTTATTCAGAAAACATTGTTGCGCTGCCTTTGGCCCCATTCGCACATCGGTCCGCTACTGACGCCATCTCACAGGCCAACGGGGCGCCCCACGCCGACTTTCAACATTGTAGGATGGCCACACCAGTGCACCTTACTAGACACCACCTCGGTGCCATCCGGATCTTGGCGCGTTGTGCTGCCTTCGGCCTATTCGCACATCGGTCCGCTACTGACGCCATCTCACAGGCTAATGGGGCGCCCCACGCCGAGTTTCAGCATTGTAGGATGACCACACCAGTACAGCAACTTGCTAGACATCACCTCGGTGCCATACAGATCTCGGCGCCCCACTGCAGATGAAGTGCCTCTCAACTATGAAACCACCACGGTGAAATCCGGATCTTGGCGCGTTGTGCTGCCTTCGGCCTATTCGCACATCGGTCCGCTACTGACGCCATCTCACAGGCTAATGGGGCGCCCCACGCCGAGTTTCAGCATTGTAGGATGACCACACCAGTAAAGCAACTTGCTAGACATCACCTCGGTGCCATCCGGATCTTGGCATCTCAACGCCTAGTGGTATCTTCCATTACAGAAAATATTGTTGCGCTGCCTTTGGCCCCATTCGCACATCGGTCCGCAACTGACACCATCTCACAGGCCAACAGGGCGCCCCACGCCGACTTTTACCATTGTAGGATGGCCACACCAGTACAGCAACTTGCTAGACATCACCTCGTTGCCATCCGGATCTTGGCATCTCAGCGCCTTGTGGTGTCAGTCAGAAACTATTGTTGCGCTGCCTTTGGCCCCATTCGCACATCGGTCCGCTACTGACGCCATCTCACAGGCCAACGGGGCGCTCCACGCCGACTTTCAACATTGTAGGATGGCCACACCAGTACAGCAACTTGCTAGACACCACCTCGGTGCCATCCGGATCTTGGCATCTCAGCGCCTAGTGGTGTCTTCTATTCAGGAAATATTGTTGCGCTGCCTTTGGCCCCATTCGCACATCGGTCCGCAACTGACACCATCTCACAGGCCAACAGGGCGCCCCACGCCGACTTTCAACATTGTAGGATGGCCACACCAGTGCGGCAACTTACTAGACACCACCTCGGTGCCATCCGGATCTTGGCGCGTTGTGCTGCCTTCGGCCTATTCGCACATCGGTCCGCTACTGACGCAAACTCACAGGCCAACGGGGCGCCCCACGCCGACTTTCAGCATTGTAAGATGGCCACACCAGTGCTGCAACTTGCTGGACACCACCTCGGTGCCATCCGGATCTTGGCGCGTTGTGTTGCCTTCGGCCTATTCGCACATCGGTCCGCTACTGACGCCGCCTCACGTGCCAACGTATTTTCTCCGCATTTTATACCCTATGCCGCATAACAGGTCATGTGACTTGTTTATAAAACTTTTCATTGGTTCATTTTACTTTTGGTTTCCTAATGATGGAAGGCTTGATCATATGACCTAAAAACAACACTTTTCATTGGATGAAAACTTTTTTTTTTTCCCAAACGATGAAAGCCCCACCTTGTTTCTGGATGTTTCAGACTGAAGCTGGCGTCAGCATGAGAGCACCACCATCTCGTGGCTCCGTCGTGGTCATTCCGCGAGCAATCATGGCAGCCGCTCCCCACCAGAAGCCTACAGGAGTCGGGGGCCCCCAAAACTTTTGATGAATCCTCAAGGCGGAGGGGACGCTTTCGAGAATGGGGTCCAAGACCTAGCAGACTAGCGTCCGATTTCCAAGGTGTCCCAGGGCCATTTCAGTGGACCAGGCCCAAAAAGGAAAGAGCCTGCCGCCATTTTGAGAGTCCTGTGACAGCCGCCTATCGCTGCACCGCAAGAGTGGGCGCAGCCGCCTATCGCTGCACCGCAAGAGTGGGCGCAACTCAGCTGAATTGCGGCTTTTGACACAGTGGACCAAAAGCGGACGGAATGGCAACTGAAACGGTAAAGGGGCGCCCCACTACAACAGATGAGACTCCACCTGGAGAGGCCCGTTCACGCCGCCTCCCCCGGGGCGCCCCACGCCGTTATTCGGAGCAGCATTGTAGGATACCAAAACCAGTGCGGCAACTTACTGGACATCACCTTGGTGCCATCGTTCTGCTGCCTTGGAACTATTCGCACAACAGTTTGCTACTGATGACCCACCCCCCGCGACGCCCCACGCCAGAAATCTGGACGTTGTGCTGCGTTGGGACTATTCGCACAGCCGACCGCTACTTCGTTGTTTTTCCCTAAAAATGTTTATATGTTATTACTGTTTTTGTTTTCTTGTATATATTTATAAGTTATTAAAGTTTTATAATCTTACTACTTTGTTGGAGTGCTATATATTTTTAATGTGACACATAATTGTAAAAACTTTGATGTACAAAGAGTCATCCCTGGAATCTTCCGCTTCAGGCTCGATCCCCTCCCCAATCACAATACAGGATGGTTTTCAGATAATAGGAACGTGTCTGCTGTGACGGATCTCATCGAGTGTGGGCCTTGATCTACTATAACTCCTTTGAAGAGGGGTGATTCTTTACAGCTGGGGCCATAAACTACATCTGCAGGGCTAGCTGATACCCTAGGACCGGCCTGGACAATCGGACACAGAGGAAAAGGAGTGTCAGAGGGTGCGGTAGTGAATAGGGCGAAAGGGAGGTGTCGGGCGGGCACAGGGTGTGATTCTCAGTGAAGAGCAGCGCAGATGGGGGGTGGTTTATTACCCATGCATAAGACAGAGAGCGGGGGTGACCACTGCCTGGGGGAGATGCTTGCGAGGGTGGGGAGCCATGCTAAGGATCGACAGCGTGCAGAGAGTGGGTCTGGTCAAGGCATCTAAAATGACTGCCGTGCACGACAAAAGTGTGGCATTTGAAAAAAGGCAAGATGGCGCAGACAATGTTTTTCAACACTTCCTGATTTCCTTCGAATCGAACGTTAACAGACGTTGGGGCATATTACCAAAGTTAAGCGATATTTATCCCTAACGATGCTTAGCAACGAATTTTTTACCGCTAAGCATCTTCAGAAATTATCGCAGATAAACCTTGCTATTATCAAGGTTGATCGCAAATACGATAAAAAACGACCGCAATGCATTAATATCGCTGAAAACTCAGCGATATTCATGCATTACCGAGCTAATGCTCTTAGCCATGTTATCCACCTCCCATTGGATAACATGGCTAAGAACTGCTCAGGGCAGGTGGTAGCTTTTGGAGACATTCGCGCTTATCGCGAATATTTCCAAAAGTTGGTAATAGGAGATAGCGATGTTAGCGACTGTTTCCAGTCGCTAACATCTTGGCATGCCCACTTTGCATGTCATTAGTGATAAATATCACTCACATGCAAAGTGGGGACCAAGATGGTCGCTATCTCCTACTAGCCGTCGCTAACTGGTGTTAGCAACAGCTAGGTAATACAGAGATAATTTTATCTCCGCGAAGCGGAGCGCTGTTACAGATATATATCTTGTTTTTGAACGTTAATTTCTCAAAATCCACTGAAGCACATATATTGAGACCTAGCAAAGGCACATCGAGCTACCAGTCCCTACAATTTTGCCAAGTTTCGTGCAAATCCATTCCGCCGTTCGATTATTATTATTATTTTTTTTTTGCCCCGCGAGGCCCTTTTAAAACCTCCACATCAAACCTAAGAGGTCAAGGAGGATCTACTATGCCCCCTTATGGTCATTTGCCCCTTCGCTTTGGCCTCCTCTTGTCTCTCGATCCTACCGAGAGACAAGATGGCGGCCGCTACGGACTGTTTGCAATGTTTACAGACGCCGGAGAACCAATCAGCTTCGCAAACCTCCGTTACGC
The DNA here is from genome assembly GCF_964261635.1 of Lissotriton helveticus. Classification (NCBI taxonomy): domain Eukaryota; kingdom Metazoa; phylum Chordata; class Amphibia; order Caudata; family Salamandridae; genus Lissotriton; species Lissotriton helveticus. The sequence continues at coordinate 285,393,555 of NC_136060.1, forward strand.
GAAGCGGAGCGGAGCGCTGTTACAGATATATATCTTTTTTTGAACGTTAATTTCTCAAAATCCACTGGAGCACATATATTGAGACCTAGCAAAGGCACATCGGGCTACCAGTCCCTAATATTTTACCAAGTTTCGTGCAAATCCATTCAGCCGTTCGATTATTATTATTATTTATTTTTTTTGCCCCGCGGGGCCCTTTTAAAACCTCCACATCAAACCTAGGGGGTCAGCGAGGATCTACTATGCCCCCTTATGGTCATTTGCCCCTTCGCTTTGGCCTCCTCTTGTCTCTCGATCCTACCGAGAGACAAGATGGCGGCCGCTACGGACTGTTTGGAATGTTCACAGACGCCGGAGAACCAATCAGCTTCGCTTCACAAAGCTCCGTACCGCGAAAAGTCCGCGAACCGGAGCGCTGCCCGGTCCGCTGTTACAGATATATATCTTTTTTTGAACGTTAATTTCTCAAAATCCACTGAAACACATATATTGAGACCTAGCAAAGGCACATCGGGCTACCAGTCCCTACAATTTTGCCAAGTTTCGTGCAAATCCATTCAGCCGTTCGGGCTAAAAGTGAGGCCAGCCGCCCTATGGAAAACTCAATGTTAAAAACACGTTTTGGGACCCCCCTTTTTTCTCGGCCCCCCCTTGACGAACCCCCCCCAAATTTTCAAGGGCTGCTCAGAAACAAAATGTGCCATTTTCCTGAAAATGTCAGCCAATTCCGTCCACAAACGCCAAAGTTATTAGACATAGAATTTTCAAAAATCCCATAGAGAAAAAATCCTAACTATATACCTACTGGCGACCGCCAGTAGGTAATATATATATATATATATATATATATATATATATATATATATATATATATATATATATATTAGTTTGTTTTAAAATTTACATAGTGGTGGGTAGCTACCATATTACTATTGAACTTAATTTTGTACAGAATGTGGTCAGTCAATTGATGTAAGTGTTTACAAAATGAATGTGCTTCTAAATCATCATGGGGGTCAGGAGGTATTAATCCCGCTACACCTCTTTGTATTGAAGAGTAACTGTGTAGAGATGACACTTTACAACTTGTGTTCATTATGTTCCAATGAAGTATTTTGATTGTGCAGAAAAAGTTTCAAACATGGCGATGATTCTGCATAGTGGATACTGATTATGACTTTGGTAGTCCGTCAGATCAGCAGTTCAATCACTGTTTTACAAGTATGACAGTTGGAGCATTTTGGGACCGCCGCAACTGCCAGAGATCCGCAATCCCTGGCTGTGGCGCGGTGGTCTGGGGATGCAATATTCATGGCGGTGCTGCATATTATGATCTTTCCCACTGTCAGCCTTTTCATGGAGGTGAGTCTACCATGAAAAGACTGGTGGTGGGGAAACAAAGAGGTCCTTACAGGTCCCCCTGTTGCCCGTGTGCATGGGGGTGCATGCAGGGGGGCATTTGTTGTGCACCCCTGTTCCTGCACAGCATGGACTGCTCAGTTCATGCCGCGCAGGAACATCCATTAGCAGTTCCTTGGTGGTGCAGTTAAAAGGCTTACTATAAGCCTTTACACTGCTCTGCCGCAAGACCACCATACCACCCACCCGCCAGACAACAAAATTACTCATAATCTGGTGGGCGGTCCTGCAGCGGGACCCTGGCGTGGTTACCTTCTTCAGGTCCACCCAGCTTGTAAGCAGGCCCTAAGTATTGTAGGCAGCCTCGAGTCATCAGGAAAAAAATCTCAGCATGACAATTTCTACATATTGTTAGAAGTCTGTGTACATCAGGTTCTAACTTATGTACATGTGCTTCTATTGCTTCAGAAGATGGGTTACCTGCAAAGGTTTCACCACAGTACGAAGGGTACGGGTAGCATGATAATTAGCACCTTCAGACCTTAGTTACTTTAAGCAAATTGTGTCTTTTTTGACAACTGTTGCATAAAATGTACACTGTTCTTAGTAGATGCTTTTAAGTACTCTGAGATGTATTTCTCATGAGAATTTTACTGTCTGCAAACAGTGTGGAACAGAGTAAACAATGTTTACAGTACCCACTTATCTGCTCATTTCTACTTTATTTCTCAAGTGGATTCATCAGCACTATGCTGTTTATCTCCATAAAGTATAATCAATTTAGTGGTCAAGGGGCCTATGCTTAAATTGCTTCTCTATGCCATCATCTTAGTTCATATCATTTAAGTGCGCTTGTGTTCAAAAAAGGATATTTTTAATTTGCTCGATGCATTCAATAAGGTACATGTCATCTTCTAGTGTGAGAAGGGCCAAACACAGACAATCACGGGTTGTTGGTTTAATCCACTGCTCCTTGACAGTATTCCTCCCATTCTCAGGAAAAGGTCAGCACCTAGGTTGCGGTATGCTACGTATTTGGGTGTATGCTGTAAAAGGCCTCTTCATGTCCAATTTCGTTATTACTTATTCACTGTCAAATAATGCAGCAAAAAATCCAGCCCACTGTTTAAACCTTGGATACAAATGAATGTCTAATTAAAAATTATTTTTGCTATATAGATGACGTATTAGCCCTAACTGTGTAAACACAAAACGAATAGAATAAGCGGAATCTACCTTTTGGACGGATTCTTTTGTATTAAATCTCTGCAAATCTCAATGTGACTTGTAGCAATAATAACATCCTTCAGCAGCCATTCTAATAATAGAGCCAGAGAATGTATTCATTATGTTTTTATCACTCACTGGAGGTAAAGCAAATATTTTGAAATGTTTAATTTTGTTGCTTCGGTTCTCTTTCTGCCAAATTGAATCCCATGTAGGCAGTGTGAATTTATGTCAGCAGCAGCAGAAGGTGCACAGGGGGCCTCATTTCCTAATGTTTATTTCATTGCAGCAATAACGTCAGCATATGCTTGCTGCAGAGTTGCATATCTAATAAAATAAAATCTGAAAAGAGAGAAAGGAGTTTCATCTCTTTTTCTCTGTTATTTTCTATTCGATTGGACGGGTCCATTCAATGTATTTAAAATATCTATTCATTAAGAGAGTTGACTAATTCCTAGGCTAAATACAAATACCTTAGGATTAATCGTCTGCTTTTGTATAATCAGTGTTTTGTATAAATGATATGTAGGACAAACTAGTGGTTTGGTGCTAAATGTTATCTTTAAACCTCAGCAATCTAGGTCTAAGTAAATAATGGAAGTCGTAGTGTAACATGTAGATATATATTTTTTAAATCACTAATTAACTCTGGGTCAGATTTACAAGCCCCGTACTCCACATTTGCGCCGCCGTTGTGTCACTTTTGTGACTCAGCGGTGGCGCAAAGCCTGCGCCATACTGCGGGGTACATCCAGGGAGATGCGTCACGTTGTAAAGCCCTGTGCCACATGTGGTCGTTCCGGCGCAGGGGGGGGGGGGGGGCGTTCCGGTGCAGGAATGCCTCCTAAAAGTGGCTGAATGAAATCTACAGAATTTCACTCAATCTTTTTTACGGCATGCTGCATCAAAACCCTGCGCCTGCTTGAAGCAGGCTTAAGGATTGACGCAGCATGTTAGGCATAGGGACACCCCGAGCCTTTCTGGAGCTGCGTCACGCATGTGACGCAACTCCAGCAATGTGTCACCTTTACGGCAGCAGATGCGTCACGCATCTGTCTATTCTTGCCCCGTGGTGCGCCGCATTGTAAATGCGGCACATGCATGGTGGCGCAAGAGGTGTCTGCCGTGACGCACAAAAACTGGCGCATCCCAGTGAATTGCCACCATCCAAATGGAAGATTATAAGGCCTTGAATAGCAATTTGGAAGTTTCTTTCTGGGAGGAACAGTTTCATTTTTACTAGTTAAAGCTAGCACTAGGCCATCTGGTTTTCTTGCCAAAATGTTTGCTGCAAGTGATTTTAATGTCCCGGGTGAATACAAGCTGTAGTTCAAATCCATCATGTCATTGAGATCGGTTTGGAATCTGTGCTGATTCTTGTTCTTAATGAACAGTAGACATTCTACCTTGGAGGGGTTGAACTTCAGATCGGTGCTGGACATCCAGGTCTGAATGATGTACAGGCTGTGTGAGGAATTGGATGTGTGGAACAGACGAGACTTACAAGTAGAGTTGTATGTTATCAGCATATTGGGGGATATTGTGCTGTGTACTGGTGAATATTGGTGCTTTTAGCAATGAGTAGAGTCTCAAGAGATTCCATGTGGAGGCTAAAGATGATGCAGGCCCTCCACATGTACAACCTGGAAATACCCATCTAAGTGAACAACTGTTGGGTTCTTAGGCAGGAAGAGAACCCTGAAGTACATTGTCAGTGAATCCCATTCAAGGCTGCAGGCTGTGGATGACAAGACATCAGGATACGGATTAGGGTGGAATGCTTTATTGTCTGAATGTGGCTCCAAGGACCAGCAATATGAGATGGTAAGAGTCATCTTTATCTGCCATCAGGGGAGGTTGTCCGTCAATTGTGAGGCAGCTATCTCCATGCTGCAGTGTAATCTGAAGTCAGATTGGTAGTCGTGATGATTCTTGTCAGTGACATTGTAAACCTATGTAATACATTAAATACAAAACAGACAACACTCCTATTGCCCTTGGAAAAGAAGTGGTGAAAATACTCCCCTGCCCTCATGCAAAGCATCAAGAATGTGATCCCCGCCTCTCCTTAACAAGGGAGGGGGGCACACTTCTACAATGCTTAGGAAAGACATGGATTAGAAATATAGCCCTGCCTATTGGCAAAATGGGATCGAAATGGAAGGAAGACGAGATCATGTGCCCCACCCCCTCTTTGGTATACATTCCTCCTCATATTCTAACTTCATTATCCTTGTATAAGGAAGGGTGTGCGGATAATTATACCCACTATTTGGGGAAGGTGGGGGTTTTGTGTTAAATTAAACCCTTCACGCTTGGGAAGGATCGGAAGCATAAATATACGCTCATGCTCTTGGTTAAAGCCCTGAGTAGAAATGTTGAATTATTTCTGCACCTAGGCAAGGTGGGTGGTAAAATATTATTCGCCTAAGCTGTGGGCAAAGTGAAGGCCCCTCATGTCCCTTTGCCAATGGCAAAGATAGGGGTTTATAAGTTCCCCATCACCAATATTTCCAAGGCAGGATTCAGTAGATTTGGCAAGGTGGAGGAGAGTGAAAGGATGGTATGCCCACCTTTGAATGAGGAGTAATGTTTGCAATAAAAGTGTGATTTTATTGAAAACATTTCATGACACATTTTTTATTTTATTGCTAATCACTGCCTCTTGTTTTATTTGTGGGCCCTCTGATGTTTAGAAATATTTGTAACACATAAACACAAGATAAGCAGCCCTCCTGTCACCTTTGTTCAAGGTTGGGGGAAATATAGCCCCCAGCCCTTAGATAAAAAGGGGGAACTATATCTCCACCACCGTAGACCAAGAATGGGGGAAACTTCCACCCGCCTTGGGTAATCCATATGGTTGAATTATACCCCTGCCCCTTAGCACAGTAGAAATTGTCCCCAAATCCTGTTCAGCAAGATGGTGGGGAACAAAATCCCTCATACTTCAGAAGGGTAGGATTGAAAAAATGTCATCCCTGGCATTGGGCCAGGTGGTAGCGGTGAATATAAACCTATATGCTCTTTGGCAGGATAGGGGGATGCACAACTCACTCTTCCCATGCATGAACAAGGGAGGAGGTTGAAAAATCTACTTCCACTCCTCAGCAAACGTGGGGTAATAAATATACTCTCTGCACTGTAGAATGATTCATAGGGAATATATTCTCCCCTACTCCCACATCCATATGGTCAAGGTGGAGGGGACCAGTGGCAGGTTAAGGGTGTAAACAAATATACACATTCTCTTGGGTAAGGCATGCCTACCGTTTGGCAAAGCAGAGGGGTAAACACAATCTAACATCATTTTGTGGCAATTGAGCAGTGTGGATGTGTGAAAATTCTACACTCCAAAATAAGTAAACGATGGGGGAATTATATCCCTGCCCTTTACCAAGGTGGGGGTATATTCCCTAACTGCATGTTCTCATGCAAGTTAGAAGAAATACCAACCAATTTTGGTGGGAAAGGCAGGGGTGCAATACAATCTATCTTTATTTTGGGCCAAGGCTCTCAGCTGCCAAGTTGGGGGATAGAAATACAGCCTCCACCCTTTGGCAAGGTGAAAAGGAGCATATACCTCCATACCATTAGAGAAGGCATTTGGGGTGCATGCTAACCCTACCCTTGGGCAAGGCAGGGGTGTGGTAAAAACTAACACCTGAGTTGTCCATATGCACCGTGAGATCCCCCAAACGTACGTCATGAATCACTAACTATCAGATGCCAACACACTAACCATTATATGCTCTCTCACACAAACACACACCTTGGTACTCCCACACACCCACCATGAGACACCCATCTTTTCTATCTTATCTTATGCGCACACATCCATCCAGTTCACTGGAATCCCTATAGATGGAAACAGCACTGTTCTGCAGACACGTGCATATGGAGAACTGTACGGCAAGTCAGCAGAGCACATCAAAAAGCACTGGGTAGCAATACACATTCCAGAGGTTGCATTGTATAATCGGAGGGTATCTGAACCTATTGGGTAATTCTCAATATGATGGCACAGGTGTATTGAAAGGATCATGCACCAGGCCCAGCAACATAATTGCATGGCTAAACGAAAAAATAATTCAGCAACCCAGCTGGGCAGTATATGTTATTGAATATCACACACACGTTTAATATTCAAAAGAACACATCAGTCGTTAACATATGCTTAGCCTAAAGCATAAAAAAATGTGTTTTTATAAGAGGTAATAGTGGTTACTCTAAAACGTACAAGAGAGACAATTCATAATGAAGTTCTGCCCTCGCTTTCATTTTTCACCACTGACATAATGACTGAACGTCAACCCTATTCCAAGCCATCCTTCCAATAAAAAACATGTTTTCCAAAATATAATTTCAAAACAACATCATTGTCATAGTATTTACAACATAGCTGACATAACTGTGCCACACCACAATAAATGTTAAAAATAAACTTAATTTCCTCATACATTTTTCTAGCTGTTATCTATACATAACCCCAAAATGCCAACACAGTGATAGTCAACCATTCAGTCACTCTCAAAAGCGGGACACTTTTTTAGATAAACACTAAATACATTCATTTTCAAAACTTGTAAACAAAATTAATTTTCCACTTCTACTTGCATATCTATTTCCTTTACCATTACCATGTATATGTTCCCTAAAAAACTCAAGATCAATGGGGGTTACATTACACAAATATGTTTATAGCGGCTTCTCCATAAAAAGCGAAAAAGGTAATAATATCCCAGGTTAATGTGCTAACTTCGCCTTAAGTCCTAACCACAACGCACTGTCAGACCACAGCATACATTATTCAGTATATCATCCCCATGTTCAAAGTAAAGCTACACAATATAAAACCTTATTAGGTACATTATATTGCAACGCTCCCAGCATATTAGATTATTTCATACATTTCAGACAATCATTCATTTTTTGCATTGTCCCAACGAAAACATATTTTATAAATATTAATGAACCTTGAATCTCTTAAAACTTGAGCTTTTTAGGAAATGTATGTTTTGTTAAATGACATTTTGCAATACATGCTTTTTCCTAACTCCCACAAGAGCTATTACTTGTGAAATCTTAAAATGCCATGTGCTTGAGAGATTCATTCGTTATGTTGATATGTGTAGAAAAGAATGCACGATGTGTAATCTAGTACCTAAATATACAAGGCACTGGTTACAAAATACTACCAAAATGTGTCAGGAATTTTAGAATGAGTGAGGAACTTTGTAACCAACTAATGTACTAATAACAAAATTCCCTTTTGGGGTGGGTCCGACTCTAACCTGCCTTTTGAATATTACTGAGGTAGGTCACGAATTACAACTTACTCTGACAGGGGTTTTGGCCTGCTGGTGTCAGCAGACCACCTTATCTATGATTACATTTGAATAAAGTAAATGATATCTTTTTAAATGCAGCCTTTTCCCTAAATGGAAACAGAGTTGTCTTTAAAAATAAGTTGACGTTTTAAGAAAGTTTGTTTGAGTCCCTTGCCCCACTGCCTACTCCCAAATCAACTTTGTTTTAATGTGCAGTTTGTGAATGGCTTACCAGCCCAACTCGCCAGTCAGTAAATTTTCAATATTTTGTGAGTGGATTTTGCTTACAAAATGTTGACATGTCTCCTAAAGTATCCAGTTTAGAAGGGGTGACTAAAACAAAACTCTTATGAATAATTCCTTATGGAGTCGAAAACCCTTTGTAGGAGTAAATAATAATTTATTGACCCCTACAATGGGGTTTGTAGATATTATAAAATGTTTTTATGGTTACCAATAAAGAGAACCACTTATTGCAACAATTAAAACGTATTGTTCCCTATGTACTTCAAGTGTCACTGTAGCTTATTGGCAATTACTGGTTGTGGGTGATGGGTATAATATTGAAACCAAAAATATTGTGATTCAGAAATATCATGTATCAATCACAAAAATATTGTTTTTTTATACTTAAACTGGTACGTACAAACACATCTAAAAATACTGTTTTGCACTAATATCGAAAAACTGTGGGGGATATTCTCAAGAACGTGTGATAATTATCGCAAAATTAGCTTAACACAACTTTTCACATTGCAGTCTTTTGCGGGAAAATAACGCTGTGTTAAAGTTGTATTCTCAACACGGAAGTACCATGCGATAGTCTCACGATAACGCGTCAAATGACCCCGTTATAATTAAAGCAATGCCTCAAAAATGCAAACCACAAACGCAAAAAATGTGTCGATGTCCCAAATCACGACACAAAAATCAGCGATAACCAGCGACAGGCCTGCAATTCCCACGCGTCATGGGGGAAAATGCACTATAAAAGCAGAGACATTTTTTTAATAAAAAAATGTAACTGTGTAGCACCATGGATGCACCCGAACTGAGTGCAGAGGACAGCCCAACAGATGACCAGCATGGAACCTCGGGTCGGGGAAGGCCAAGGAGAAAAGGAAGAGGAAAACGTGGTCCAGTCCGCAGGAAAGCAGGATCATCGTTACGGAGGTGATAGAACACTACAAACAACTGCTCGTCACCTCCAACGTGTCATTGGCAACAATTCCGCAAATATGGCAGACCATCTTGGACCATTTGAATGCAGTTGCAGCATTGAGGAGGACAATGGAAGAGGTCAAGAAGTGCTGGAATGATGTGAAGGGCAAAACCAAGAAGAAACTCGATGACAACATGAAAGCAGCAATGCAGATTGGAGGTGGGGGACCAGTGGCACACCAGGAGCTGGATGACATGAAGAAAATGGTGGCCACAGTCATCAGTTGGGATACGGTGCCAGGAGTTCTGGACACTGCTCAACATGACCTGACACAACATCAACAGGGTGAGTACTGACCAGTGACTGGGGGGTCAGGGTGAGATGGGCACAATGACACACATGCACAATTCAGTTGAGCACACTGCATACCCACAATGACTCTGGATCATGTCCCTGATCCCTGTGCCACACTGCAGCACACATACAAACACCAAGTAGGCCCCCATCCACCATGTGCTCAAAAGGGTCCCACCCCACACATCACCAATCTCACCACAAAAACATGCACACGTTCGAAACCCAGCAAAGATGCGTATTTGTGAGTCACACTGACAATGCAAATGACACTACATGATGATTAGCATGGCTGCAGTCCAATCATCATGACATTGTGCACACCATGACACTGAGGTGGCTGAGTGTGGACCACATCCGGAAAGTAGCAGGTCACACTCTGACACATCCATGTGGACAAAAAAACCCTGACGTCAACAACACATCTGCGGACAAACCATGCCCAAGAGTCACAACTCGACCAAGAGCCAAATTTACCCAAGTCTGCAACATCTCAGCACTGTAGCATCTCAGCATAGAATTCAAAGGCTCACCACCTGAGAGGGATAAGGGGCAGCCAAATCAGAGCTGCAGGGGCGACTCACCCACACTGCAGCACACACACATAAGAATAAGAGCACCTCAACGTTGACAACAATGTGGTAAAAACTACAACACTTTCACAACAGAACACAGGACACAGGACACAACTGGTGCCGCATGTGTGTCCAAAATGGCCAATCACATCTGGCACAGCAGGAAACTGTGAGATGACAATGTGCGAATGCAACCTCACATCTGTGATGTAGTACAAATGTCCACTATACCGCATCAAATAGGCATCTCCTCACAAACAGTCACAATGTACATTGTCATGCAGTCTGTATGTAAACTTTGCCAATGCGTTAATATACATGGAACACACTGTGAAACTGCATCTCCCCTTTACATTACAGAGGGACAATCAACACCTCCTGCAGAGCAGACCCTACATCATGTCAGTGATGATAGAGACGACCCACAGGACATCGACTAAGATGAACTCCAACGGTTCATGGACAACCTCTGCAACCCACCTCCAGTAGCAGGGCAGCCCAGCACCATTGAGGTGAGCCCACCCCCTTCACAGATCAGGCAGCAGGAAGCACCCACCCCCACGTCTGGCTCCCAGCACCTCACATGAGAAAACATGGCGTTCCAGTGCAGTGTGTTAGACTGCCAGAAGGAGCTGGCTGATCAGGTGTGGTGGGGCTTGGTCTCATGGTAGCCAACTAGATGCCATATGTGGGTGTCTAAGTCCCATAAGGGACCACTTACACTGCCCACAGTCCGCCCCATGCCCTCCAACAACCCATGGCTGGTGTCAATTGTCTAGTCAGAGTGGCCACAGCGATGTCATCTGTGATTTGGGAAAAATAAAGAGGGTCATTGAGAATATCGAGCGGACGCAGGCACAAAGAATGGCTACCAAGGCTGCACACGAGAAATCTGTAGATGGGATCTTCCATGCCCTGCAGATCCTCATCATGGGAGTGATGCCACAAGACATTGCACAGATGAATGCTGCAGCTACATCTACATCTACATCTCCTGCCCCTGATGTGTCAGAGTCACACAGTGCTGTAGCCCAAACACCACCACTCACATGTGAGCCACATGAGGACGAAGATGAGGATGAATCTGCCTTAGTGGTAAGAAGAAAGCAGTAGCACTCCTCTCCGCCATATGGCTTGTTTCTGCTTGGTCCTGCCCTCTGCGTCATGCCCTGGAATAACACCTTCCACTGTCCCCGATACACTCTGCGACATTAACCTTGGACCTCGACATGGACTGCCATATTTTGTTTGCTTAACAATGACACAGCAATCAGCCAGCGGACTGGACTCTTCCCCTTCCGAGTAACTTATCAATCCCTAAAGGACTCTGGCTGGCCCTCCACGGGGCAACATTTTAAACTGTTGTCTGCATGGCCTAGTACTAAGACAGCGTCAGCACTCCACTGAACGTGGATAATACATTCTAATACACACAAATGTGTCATGTCTATGATTAATCAAGTACTTAACTCTTTGTTAAGCTATGAGAGTCACCATCCAAGGGCTTTGAAAGACAATCTCCCTTATGGTCAGTTTCTGTGTATCCGCAGAAACTGTTCCACTATACAGAGTTTCGAGAAACATGCAGACAACCTAACATCACAACTAGTACAAAGGAAATATCCCCTCAAATTGGTACAACGTTCTGCAAAGCGAGCATTCAATAACAACCGAGAAGCCTTGCTAGAACACACAACCTCCAAAGAAGAAACATCCAGATTAACCTTTGTGAATACTTTCAGCACGGCGTCTAATGAAATCAAAAAAGCTGTGCGCAAACATTGGAAAATATTGAACATTGGAGGAGAACATATACCAGAACCACGGTTTGCTTTTAAAAGAACCACTAACTTACGGGATGAACTTGTGCACACTAGACCCCATACTGCAAAGGCCCAGATTACAGACACCTTATGGAGCCATCCAGCAGTACAAGGACATTACCCGTGCGGTTCATGTTCATGTTCAAACAAAAAAATCTAAGTCAGTGGATATAGGTACAAATAAAGCCTGTCTCCAGACCAATTTCACTAATTGTAACAGCGAAACACCTTATCACATGTCCATGCAAGCAGAATTACGTGGGTATGACCACACGAAAAGTTAAATTGAGAATAATGGAACACATGAGCACCGTGAGGTGCAAAAAACAAGCTACCAAACTAACCAGTCATTTTCTAGAGGCCAATCACCGTCATGATGATTTTGTATGGACAGTGGTAGAGCAACCATACATCCCGGGACACATCACTGATATCTCCAAATTTTTGTTACTTAAAGAACAGAAATTGGTCTTTAAATTGAAAAGTGACAGAATAGGATTGAATGATGCTATACCCTGGGTCATGCTATAAGGAAGTAGGTTGCATTTTCTTGAGTAATAATAGTTGAATTAATGAAATTCATCTATAAGATAGCACCTAACTGGTTTCACTATAAGGTGTATCTAGACAGGAAAATATATGATTCTAGCCCTGAGAGTCATTACCCTCGAGTGGTATTTCATATTACATAACATAGATAGATCATACAGTACATAAGAGGGCTTTGAGATTACGCCATATCTGACTTTAAACAGCTTTACTCATGATGCCCTGCTTTATGTAAACTATACGTTATACCCATCTATGTACAAACATTGGTCGGCAATTTGCCATTTGCCATGTATCTACATAGGGGACGTCCTACATACAGGTTCCACATATAGGCTCCACATTAGGGGCAATATATTGACGGTGGATTGTTAGCGCGGTAAGAGTGCTGTCCTGAGGCGGAAAGCCGGGACTGTTTTATGCTCCTAAAATTGCTGCTACTCCTCTAAACTTGCTGCTATTGGTTTTTACCCAGATTGCTTGTATGAAAACTGTTTTTATTGTGTTTTAAAAAAATTAAACTTGTAGAGAGCAGGGCGCGAACCCCGCGATCCCACCTCACCGGTCTCGCCATCTTGAGTGAGGGGGACGAGCTGGGCGAGCACTCTAGTGCTCCGCCCCGCCCCTGACTCCACAAAATGACACCCTGGCCTAGGAAGCGCAGCGGACGAGCGCAGCGGGCACGCCGGGTGCGCGCCGAAGCCGCGCCTAAGCCAAGCCCGTCTGCGCCCGTCCGCGACCGAACACGGCCCAGGGCCATAACCCCTGGTCCTGTTAACCGGATTTATTGGAGTAGGGACGAGCTTGTAAATCTGTCCATCGCCACATGTATGCCCGGCCTTCACACCATGCATTCAGGGGAGGAAGCAGGCTGCAGATACTGTCCGTTTCGGTTCAGTACTGCTATAGCAGATATCCGGGGTAGCCCCTCCCTGTCGTGCGGCTTGCTTAACGTGAGGTCGCTGCGTTGCCATAAGCTCGACATCCACGACTTACTCGTGGATAGACAACTGGACCTGCTATTCCTCACAGAAACATGGCTGGATGCACACTCTGACCCTGACATCATTCAGGCATTACCGGAGGATTACCTGATGGTAAGACTGGATAACCCCGAGGGCAGAGGAGGAGGCATAGCGATTGTATTTAAACATCAACTAGCCTGTCAACTGGAACCAGTCCAACTGGCGGCAAGTGAGGTGGGGGTGTTCACCATAAAAATTAATGGAGGCACCACTGTGAAGGGTTATCTAGTTTATCGCCCGCCTGGTCCCCTGGCAAGGTTCAAAGGTACCCTAATAGAGTGTGTCACGGAGATAGCGCTGCGGAGAGACAAGTTTCTGCTACTCGGAGATCTTAACATGCATCTCGAGGATTTGTCGGACAAAGGAACGATGGAGTTCCGGCAGGAACTTCAAGCCTTACAACTAGAGCTAAAGGGTCAACTGCCAACACACCAACATGGTCACCTGCTTGACCCAGTATTTGCGAACTGGGAGGAAGTCAGAGCGGCTCTTCCAGTGCCTCTCCCTTGGACCGACCATTTCTTGGTACCATTTGAAATCTCTCTTCCCAAGTATAAGGCGACCGATCCCACTCCCCTTAATTATCCCAGGCGCAAATGGGCTAGGTTTTCCCTGCTTAAATTCAACGAGGCTCTCATAGCCGAGGGCCCCCCTGGAGGCGACGACGCGGATTCGGCAAATAAATTGCTTAACGACCGCATCGCGGCTGCCCTGGACCGCACGGCCCCTTTAGGCCGTCCGAAGGAGGGCGGTCGTGAACAGAGGGCGGCACCGTGGTTCAACGAGGAACTGCGATGTGCCAAGAGGGAATGTAAACGAGCTGAAAGGCAGTGGAGGGAAGCCTATGATAGTCAGGCGAGAGAGAGATATCTCGTCAACAGATGAGCATATCACAATCTCATCAGGAGAACGAAAACTGCCCACTATGCTGAAAGAATCCTGGGTGCAGAGAACTCAGCGAAAGAACTGTTCTGTGTATATAAATCCCTGGCTGTCCCCAAATCCGCGGTGGGACCTGAGGACTGTTCTGCTGTTGCCTGCAATCGCATCGCCAAGTATTTCGGCGACAAAGTGTCCAAAATTGATTCAGCCTTTCCCGCCCAACCAGTGGTAGGAAGAGAGTTTAAGGTATTAGTAAGAGAGGCGGATGGTCATAATCTGCTGCTTAACTTCTCCACCCCGTCAGCAGAAGACCTGATCAAAATATGTAGATCAGTGAAATCAGGCTCCCCACGGGACCCAGCATCACCAAAACGGTTGGGGGACAGCTTGACGACACTAGAACCATATATCAGGCATCTGTTGGACACTTCCTTCAGGTCTAGTACCCTGCCTAGGGAATGGAAGCAAGCAGTTGTGCTCCTCCTCCGCAAGAAGCCTAATATCAGCTTCGAAAAGCTGGAGAATCTGCGTCCCATCTCCCTCCTACCCTACTTCTCTAAAGTGGCGGAGAAGGTGGCTAATCAGCAGCTAATGCAATTTGTGGAAGAGAACAATCTTCTTCACCCCACCCAGTTCGGATTCAGACCTCGACACTCGACTGAGTCGGCGCTCCTCATGGCATCCGAAACCATCAGACAGGGGGCCGACGAGGGCCATACTATGGCCCTGATCCTGCTGGATCTTAGCGCTGCGTTCGACACTGTAGCACATTCCATCTTGCTACAGTGTCTGAACAAAGCAGGGGTGGGTGGTACAGCGCTAAAATGGATCCAGTCGTTCCTATCTGGCCGAGGTTTCCAAGTCAGGCAGGGCGACTGCTATTCCAAGCGTGTGGCCTTGGACCAGGGGGTGCCACAGGGCTCGTCTCTAAGCCCAACGCTTTTCAACCTATACGTTGCCCCGGTCGCCTCCATAGTGGAGAGTCACGGTCTGCGCATGGTGTCATACGCCGATGACACGCAGCTAGTCATCTCCTTATCGCGTGCACCCGGTCTTGCGGCAGACATCTTCAGAGCATGCATGCAAGATCTCGCTGCCTGGATGTCTGCCAACTGCCTTAAACTCAATGGCGGCAAGACTGAGGTGCTGGTGGTAGGGGGAGACCGGGCGGCGTGGACGTCGGCGTGGTGGCCACCTGGCCTGGGACCAGCACCTACTCCATGCCAGGAGGCGAGGAATCTAGGTGTCTGGTTCAACTCCGATCTGACTTTCGGCCCCCAGGTCAACCGGGTGGTCGATACCTGCTTTGGGATCCTCAAGACCCTCAGGAAGGTTTTGGAGCTCCTTCCCACCAAAGCCCGCCAAATACTAGTGCACGCCCTAGTCACGTCCAAGTTGGACTATGGCAACCTGCTCTATTTGGGGACCCTTGAGAAGAATCTGAGCCGCCTACAGGTTCTGCATAACGCCGCTGCCTGGCTGGTCCTCAGACTGCCTAGAAGATCAGCCTCCAAAGCCGCGCTCCAGGCCTTGCACTGGCTCCCGGTGAGAAGCAGGGTAGAATTCAAGGCACTTTGCACCTGTCATCGGATCATTAACGGCAGGACACCCCTCCCACTTCAGGGTCTCCTGACACAATACGAGCCTTCTCGTGCGCTTAGATCCTCGGGCTCAGGGCGCCTGACCATTCCAAAGGTGACTAGAGCAAGGATGGGCGGCAGATCCTTCAGGTACCTGGCCGGATCCAGCTGGAACAAACTTCCTGTGGCGCTGCGTTTGGAATCTTCAGAGCCCATCTTTAGAGCCAAGCTGAAAACATTCCTTTATGCTCGATAGTGGGCCTTCCCCCTCAGTACCCTCTCTAGCTGCGTTCGCAACTCAGCGCGGGGACACGCCGTTGTGCGTCACCATGCGCTTTACAAGACCCCCTATTATTATTATTATTATTATTATTATTATTATTATTAAGTATATTTGCAAATTTCATCTTAATCTCTGTTTTATGCGCCGATATGAATATACTGACTAGTTAGATACTAGAAGTCAATATTGTAGTCCCACGGTGACATATAAGCATATTTGCAAATTTCATTTTAACCTCTGTTTTATGCCCCGATATGAATATACTGACTAGTTAGGGAAACATCCTTTACAACAAAACTTTTACCACGCAGTGCTGTTACAACGCAAGTATTACAACGAAAACCTGTACAACGCATTACACTGGGTGGCGCTCTAGGATAGGGAATAGTTTTAATTTACTATCCAACACCTTCCCTAGTGTCCACGGGGACTGGAGTTGGAATAGTAAATTAAACTATTCACTATCCAGCACCCCCAAGTGCAATACGTTGTAAAGGTTTGCGTTGTAATACTTGCGTTGTAACAGCATGCGTGGTAAAAGCATGCGTTGTAACATCATACATCCACTAGTTATTGTAGTCCCATGCTATTACGTTTCCTAAAAAACTACAACTCCCAATAGTTGAGACGTACCGGGATAACGTCATCACGCATGTTGGCGTGATGCGCACCTGGAAACGAGAGAGCTTCCTCACAACATATTAGCCATCTCCAGCCTAGTCCCGGTACCTCCCCGACAGCCCGTATGATCGCGGCGAGGTACTGACGGTTAGGTGAGCAAGCGAGGCAGGCGCGTGTTTTCTGGGCATTAGGATCCAGTCTTCTTTTGGCTTCTAGACAGTCTAGCCGCGTTAGCATGGTTGTTTACGCTATGTAAGAGAAAGTAGCGTGATGATAGAATAACGCTATAAGATTGGTTAGTGACATGAGTAGAAATTTAAATACTACGCCGCTATAACTATGTTAGCTTCTACTCAAAGAGAAACATACAGCAATAGTGTTTCCAATATCCCACAGTTGAGTTACTGGGGTATTAGGAGGTATATATATATTTTTTGGTATTTATGTATTACGAGCAAGGTGTAATTGGTTACATACATATGCCCATTTACCAAGTTGGCATACCAATCAGAGGCAAAATGAGTTATTTTGAGATCAATGGCTCATTAACATGACGATCGATAAGATATGAAATAACTTACCATTAAGATCCTCTATTTAAATCTAGAGAAAGACAGAGTACATATGAGTGCACTACAAGAGATATAGTGCAAGTTGTCTGTTATGTTTTAACGCGTTCAGGTATTTGTGTGTTTTACAAAGTATTGTGATGAGAAGAGAAGACATAAGGGTGGGATGGAGCATCATTAAATATGATGTGTTGCTCTGTTTTTCTCCCGTTTAGAGCGGTGCCTCCTGTTTACCTGAGCTGTTGCCAGGTGGGGTGCGGTAGTTCCCTCAGATATTCGAGGTAAGAATGATGAACTTGGTTCCTCTAAGGAAGTGTGCTAGGTGGCAACGCAGTGCCACTTGTACTGATTGTACATAGAAGATGAGAGTTTTTCTCCTGATAAGATGCCGCTTTATATTTGTATTTTTCCGGATTTCCCGAGGAGACTTGAGTATCACTGAGGAGAAATTTATACATATTGCTCAACCAGCAATCAGGTTGAATGGTGACCAGCAATCATTTTACATATAATTTTCCCCTTAGACCCTCTTGGTGGAGGGTCTAAGGGGAAAATTATTTAAAGACCAAAGGACAGACAAACCCCTTATTCACAGTATAACAACACAAAAGGACTGTCAAGGGTCTGTACAACTTATGGGGGCAAAGGAAAATGTGACGGACTCTGTGTCTACCTGTAAAGTGTGTACAACAAAAGGGAAATGAATCCCATCAGCCCACCCATATGGCAGAGCTTCACCATCTGGGGTAGAACCAAAGATGGTCCGGTTAGGGAGCCACACACCTGTTGGAATTATGTGCTTCTCCAAACCCAAGGAACCACCAGTGATGGATCATACCAAAAATCAAATCAGTTTGGAATGGTGTGGGATGTTAAATTGCAGTGATAAAAAATGTGTGCAAAAAGAATCAAAAAGTGAGATGTAAAATTGGCTACCGTGATTTAGGGAAAACTTTATTAGGAAAAATCATGTTGTCAAAATTAAAATGAGTGTGAGACAGTTTGACACAGTAACTGTCTATTAAGGATGGTATGGTCAACATGTTTCAGCCATTGTAGGAAAGTTAAGCCTACCGGGCTTTCGTCAGGACCTCTAAAACACTACTGCAATTAAGCTTAACAGCAAGGGTCATTGAGCTGCACAGAGTTAGTGGCCCCGGATGCACTGCGGCCGGCACAGGCACACAGCCATGGGACGGTGACTTGCGGTACACTAAGGTAGGGCCACGAGAGCTGAGCAGATCCTTGTTGATGTCAAAGCTGAATGTTGCAGAGTGTTTCGGGGGACAGTGAAGGTGTTCTTCCAGGGCATGATGCAGAGGGCAGAACCAAGCTGAAACAGGCAATATGGAGGAGATGAATGCTACAGACTCAAGTTTAACAGCAAGTCAGTACCAGCCACATGATGATGAAGACAAACCCTAGGCCATAGACTCAGATGCCACCAAAGTTCAACCAGTGAGTATCCATGAATTTCGGTGCACAGAGTTAATGGCACCAGAGCTGAAAGGGTATGCAGTCTGCAATGAGGCATGTACAATGATATGAACTCTGTCATGGATAAATCAAGACTCAGTTCCAAATGTGTGACTTACTTGACCGCAGTGTAGGCCGAAGGCAGTAGTGAGCAAGGGCCCACAGACACGGCTTGTGATGCATAGAGTTGGTGGCACCAGATCAAATGGAGTACAGTGATATAAATGCTACCATTGACATATGAACTCAGCTATCATGGAATCAATACTCAGTTCCAAATATGTGTGACCTACTGGACAGCACTGTAGGCCGGAGGCAGCAGTGGGGTACATCAATGAAAAAGGAGTGCTGGGGGCCTGTGTGGTCAAGGCCATGATGGTCTGAAGAGGCTGCCAAGGTTGCGGGCCTCGAGCTTGGAGCTTGCACCAGCTCGTAGTGGGCCCTCTTTGACACACGCCAGTGTTGGCAAGTGAGCGGTGAGGCCTGGTTGTGCCAGGGCGCCCAAGACGGGTCTGGGGACCAGCTGCCTGGGGTACAGCCGTCGCAAAGGATCGCAGGCACCGCCGCTAACTGCGGTAGCCTCGTAGCGGGGTGAGAGGTGCTGCCCTGGCAGACACATTGGCCATTCCGGAAGGGAACTACGCCCAGAACAAAAGGCTTTTTATTCTCACCCCTACGCTGGCCTGATGTATGCCGGGCCCGCCCTCTCTGCTCACGCTTACAGGCGGGGACATAACAAGCTACATTTCCGTGATCTTCCCCACTGCCTGGGGGAACATGGTTGCATCCACTGTCCACTACACTCCAAACACCAGCAGTATATGTCGGCATGGACATTTCTGTGTTCGCAATACAGAAGTCTGGCCAGTACATCCACGCCACACTTGGCATTGTGTACATTCTAATTCATGGGTCACTTGCCTCCTTTGCACATGCCTGGTTCCCACCTTTCCCCACATTCTGCTGTTGTGTGGCGGAGGTGCCATGCCATTGATGGCTTGTGTACATGGCTAGCCCAGGTTACCACAGTAAGTTATGCTGTTGTGTCTGGTAGGTGGGCATGTTGTATGTGAGTTTGTAACATGTGCATTCCCAGAATTGTGAGTTGCATGATTGTTGAGTTGAGGTGTGTGGTGTGTTCATTTGGTACTTACCAACGAGCAATGCATTCCCATAGGTGCCAGCCTCGAAGTGCTGGTTGATGATGGACTGTCGGAAGATGAAGGAATCATGCACACTGCCTGGGTAGTTGGCGATGATATTGGTGAGTCCCAGGTTGTCCACTATTGCCTGCACATTGATGGAATGCGTGTGCTTCCTGTTGCGGTAATTGTGTGCAGTGGCAGCAGGGGGCACAAGGAGTACATGTGTGCAGTTGATTGCCCCCAACACATGTGGGAAGCCAGGTGTGGCGTAGCAGCCTTGCTTGGTCTCCAGCTGTTCCTGCGCAGTGTGTGGGAAGTAAAGGTGCTGGGGTACCAAGCTGATGATGGCATCTAAGACAGGTGTGAGGAACTTGGATAGGGCTGGCTGTGAGACTCCTCTGACTCTGGCAGTTGTTGGTTGGAAGGTCCCAGAGGCCAACAGGTGCAGCACAGCCAGCAACTTTGTCTGCGGGGGGATGTTGGTTGCCCACTGTGTTCGTACCGTCAGCCTGTGGGCAATGATCATCAGGATGCAGAGGATGGTTGTCCTTTTGAGCCTGTAGTCGGCAATGACATCCTCCGGTGTTAAGTCTGTGAGGCTGGTGCGTTTTCTGAAGGTCCGCTGTCTTTATCTGCGCTGCTTCTGTGGTAGTCCGGAGGGGGAGGTTCGGGGGGGTTGTGGTCCTGGGTGTGGTGGCAGTGGGTGTTGTGGCCCTCGTGGGGCTCCGAGCTGCATGATTAGTAGCTCTATGGCAACTGTTATTTTTCTGGTGTGGCTGTGGGCTGGGCTCCCATTTCTGGTGCAGGTTATTGTCTGACTTAATACCAGGAAAGGGCAGGTATTAATTCCCTGTGGCTAACGCGCCTTATTGCATGTGTTGTAATCTTATAGCTGATCTGGCTGGTCGTTGAGAATGTGGCAAAGGGGTGTTGTTGCGGCTTTTTGCACTGGAATGCCTACTCTGCATCTCATTGGCGTTAGTTGCCGGTGTCATTCGTGTCAATGTTTTTTGTTGCTTCTATCGCAGGAAAACTGGCTATATCGGCTGTTAGCACCAGCTTGTGAATAGGGCGATACATCTATTGCCACTTTGGCTACAATAAAGTGTTGCTAACACAGCGATAAGTCCTTGAGAACATACCCCTTTATACTATAATATTGTTTTTTAACATATATATAGTTAAAAATAGAGCATTTTAAATGTAACAGTCAAATAATGTAAATTAAATATGTTTAAGTAAAATTTAAACATATAATAATACAAATGTATTTAAACATACACACACATATATGAATGTGTTTATATATAAACATATATAATGTAAACTTATTTTTATCAAAATAATTGTAATCTATATTTTAATTTTTTAATGTTTTTTAATATATATATATGCATAGATATATACATATATCACAGCTCCAAGTTACACTAAGAAAACGAGTCACTCTTAAAAGCGGGTGCTTTGCCGCGATGGTGTCCGCGTTAACATAACAGCTCCAAATTCCTCACAATACCCGGCCGGGTTAAGGAAAACAGCACTAACGGGCACAGCAGTATCTCAGCAAGGGGTTTATTTAGAAAAACCCCTTGCTGAGATACTGCTGTGCCGGTGAGTGCTGTTTTCCTTAACCCGACCCGGTATTGTGAGGAATTTGGAGCTGTTATATATACATATATATTTACATATAAATAATTAATAAATATAGCAAATAAACTGTAAGAAGATGTGAACTATTTCTGATTTAATTATACATAAAAGAGTAAACAATTAATAAAAATATTTAAAAATATGTTTTACAAAAAATATGTTAAAAACGACATACATTTATATATACAAAGATATTCAGTTAAATACATAAGCACATAATAATAATAATAAATATGTAAACAATACAAAAAATGATTAAACTCTAAGAATAATAAATATGCTATTCCCACTCCAGTATGTGCAACAGTAGGGAAAGCATTGGACACCGAAGGGGTAAAATGGACTATTCTCACTCCACTTTTTAACAGTAAGGAAAGAATAGGACTCAGGAAAGGTAAAATGCTTTATTCCCACTCCTCTGTGTGCAACAGTAGAGAAAGCATTCGACTCAGGAAGGGTAAAATGTACTATTCCCACTCCAGTGTGTGCAACAGTAGGTAAAGCGTTTGACTCAGGTGGGGTAAAGTGTACTATTCCCGCTACAGCAGATGCAACAGTTGGGCAAGTGTTGGACCCAGGAAAAGCTAAAGTAACTATTACCACACCAGTCAGTGCAATAGTATGGAAAGCATTGGACTCAGGAGGGGTTACATTTACTATTCCCACTCCAGTAGATGCAACAGTAGGGAAAGTATTGGACTCCAGAAGGGTACAACTCACTTTTCCCAATCCAATCAGTGCAACAGTAGGGAAAGCATTGAAAACTGAAGAGGTAAAATGTACTATTTTCAATCCAGTATGTGCAACAGTAGGGAAAGTGTAGGACTCAGGAGGGGTTAAATGTACTATTACCTATTTCCACTCCAGTGTGTGCAACAATAGGGAAAGAGTTGGCCTCAGAAGGGTTTAAATTTACTATTCCTACTCCAGTAGGAGCAACAGTAGGGAAAGCGTTGAACTGAGGAGCGGTTAAATGTACTATTCCCACTCCAGTAGGTGCAACATTAGGAAATGTATTCCGACTACATTCACTAGTACAGTACCGAGAGAGAACTTCACTTCAAACAAATACCAACTCTATTAAATACCCAAAAATTTACATTTCTAAAAGTAACAATTAAATGTCTAAATTTTAACAGAAATTAAAAGAAAATTCTATGTTTATTAATTATTATCAATTAACACAAATATTATTTATTTAATTTAAAAACATACTAAATTCCCACAATCATAACTGGCAACAATTAAAATGTAATAGAAATAAACAAAGTGTTTCACAATTAACATATTAAATATTATTTTTTTAAATAAATGAATACTATTTTGAATAACCTCCACAAATTAAACAATACACACCTAAAATATAACTTAAATATAAGGGCACCATTAACATAATTATCAACTAAATAATTAATAATAAGTAATAATTAATTATCAATACATTATTTCCTAATTATCTTCCCACCCTTTAACCATAAAAACACAAGTTCTGCAACAGCCATATAATTTAAGAAATATATTAATTACACAATTTACATAATTAATTATCAATTATATAATTAATAATAATTGTAATGAATTAATAATTATTTATAATTGATTTACTGCTCACCGTGTACGCCTATAAACCTCACAACCCACATCTAAAACAAAACTTCAAAAATACATTGTGTATACATGTACACAGTTATTTATCAATTACAAACTAATTATTAATTAATTAAAGTTAATTTACTTTCCACCTTGAAGCTCTACAAACCCCACAACCCATACATAAAACACAACTTAAAAAATAAGCGAATTCCACAATTTGCCTAATTATCAATTAAATAAGTAATAATAAATACAAATTAATTATGAATTATTTATAATTAAATTGCCTCCCACCATATACACCTACAAAACCCACAACCTACTACGACACTGAAAATTACAATAAACAATTACATTAAATAAAAAAACTGCTAAAAATTCACAATTGATATTGAAAACATTAACAATAAATATTCAATTTACAACATATACAATTAAAACGTATACTAAAATACATACAAATAATACAAAAACAATATTATTAACAACAATGTTTTTGTAAACAATATTACCAACATAGATATTTTTAACATTGATATTACTCACAATAAAGAACGATATTCTTGTCAGCGATGTTCCTGTATCACCATATGTGTGGACCATGTTATTAAAAACTTGGTATTTCTGCATCTCTATATTTTTTACTCAATATTTTGTCCAAATACCGCTTATGATAGTGGGCATGTAGCTATATGCGTGCATGATTGACAGTGGGTGTTCAGATGTATGATTGTAGTTGTTTGCATATCATGGTAACTGCAAATGAGTATGATGGTGGGTTTTGAGAATATACGTTGGTGGGTGAGGGCATATAAATGTGGATGTGTGAATGTCTGATGAGAGTGTGTGGGCATATACAGTTGCTTCTGCAGACATATAATACTGAGTGTGTGCTCATTGATTGTGGATGGTCTGGACAATTGATGGTAGGTGTATGGGGGTTGGTTAGTGTGTGTGTTAAGGTAGCTAGGTGTCTGATGGATACTTGTGGAAGTAGACTGGTGGTTGTGCAGGCATGTAATGGTGGTTATGTGCTCATATATAATGTTTTGAGGATAGTCGTGTGTTGGTGGGTGTGTTGCCATATGATGGATTCACACCTGTATAATGGTGCATATGTTGGCACATGATGTTATGTGAGAGTGGTTGTGTTAGCATAAGATAGTAGGTTTGTGTATTTATGGAATTAGTTCCGTGGACATATGAGGCTTGTTGTTTTGGCATTAGATGTGTATAGTGTGGCTGTCAATGATGGTTGTGTTGGCATACAATGGCCTTTTCTTTGCATAAAAAGCAACAAAATCCCCAAAAATGTCTGTACAATACAGATCTTTAGTGGGGTAACATGTTTTGGCCCTCCGTTAGGCCCAGCAAAGGTCATGAGCATTCTTCAGGACTGGCCCCTCTCCTCTTGTCACATTAGCCAAGATCCTATCATTAAAGGGCAGGAGGGAAAGTAGAGGAAGTAAACACCTTGTTCGGTTTTCTCTGATGTCTAAATTCTAATGTAGTTGACCTTTCAGAGAGAAAAACAAAGCAATACAATGGCATCCATCACATCTGATAATTCACTTCTTTGTTTCTTTGTCATATCACGCATACAGTTCTTCTGAAACGTAGATCACTGTGAAAGCCTACAATCCATGCTCAATTTGTAGCAGTAATGTTAAGCTCAAACATTATGGTGCCTTTAGTACACCTCAACCACTGTCACAGAAAACTTTTGTGTAAGAGAGATAAAATATGACCACAATTTTTTTTAAGTAATGGCTACTTAATGTACCGGTGCCCCTCTACTTTCTTAATGAAAGTTAGCTTGAAATAGTTCATACTCCCCTATTCAAGAACCATTGAAATGCACTTCTCTTACTTTTTGTGGTTACTTCTAGGCCAGTTTCTTTTGGT
This sequence comes from Lissotriton helveticus, assembly GCF_964261635.1. Classification (NCBI taxonomy): domain Eukaryota; kingdom Metazoa; phylum Chordata; class Amphibia; order Caudata; family Salamandridae; genus Lissotriton; species Lissotriton helveticus. The sequence continues at coordinate 285,418,663 of NC_136060.1, forward strand.
GATCCATTATAATAGACCATCCAGTAGCTGGATTTGCATATTTCAACCCAATCTTCCAGGTCAAGTTACATCACAATTCGGTTCAATATGTCATATTTGTCAATGCCGCATGCATCACATGACTTCAAAGTGGGAGGTCTATTTGTCCATACTGTAGGAGTCAAATATGTCAGTTTGTCTATTACTATCCCTAAATATCAATAGAATAGTCATAGTAAATACATTGAATATGATAACTCAGTGTTTCCAAATTGTTTCCAAAGTTTTGATAGAGAAAAATGTAATTCATTGATGGTATTAGCAAATCTGCTAATTCAATACTTAATACAGGGGTGGCAGCCTGTCACTCTTGGGAGAGACCAGAATGAAATTTGTGTATTTGCTGCATTCTTTTTTGGAGGGCTACAGGGCACTAGGAGAATGCTGAAATTCCTAGTCCTTTAAAAAACAGAGAGTGATTTACCAAAATCTGCCTCCACCATATTATTGAATTGCCGGTATTTGAGTATAGTACTCTTTAGTCATTTGGAGTTGGGGTATATAACACAAGGAGTTTCTACTTTTTCTCCTTTGGGTAAGTTTATAATAATGTATCTCCATTGTTGTTTCTAGCTCTTTTCTGGATTTATTGTATCAAGAGTAAGATGTTTGTGCGTGGAAGGTAGGTTGTTACATAACGTTTCAGCATATTCATCATATCTTTTTACATCTCACAGTTTCCCCTGAAACTGAGGCACTGTCTGAAAGAAAGATTTTCCCTGAATGATCCAGGGTGGTAGCTCCCAAAAAGAATTGTGTATCATAAGGCAGTCTTCACTAAAATGGATTCTTACCCCTGATTACGAGTCTGGTGGTTCGAACACTGCCAAACTCGCTGCACCGGTGGTCTGACCTCCCCATTATGAGTTGGGCATTCAGACCACCCTGGGACTGCTACCAGGGAATCGCCGTTCCCTGGAGGTGGAGCTGTAGTCAGGTGCCGCAATATGCTTTGCGGGAGCGCCAACTTCCCACCAAACATATTATAAGTTTCCTCTCCACCTGCAGTGTCATGGAGGTTCCTCCTCCATGCATACCGCGGCAAAGAAGAAACAAGTGTGGCCATATAGGGCCTCCTGTGCCTCCTCCACATGTGGGTGCACAAAAGTGGGCATAACATGCTCCCCTGTGTGCATGCACACCAGTTCCTTCATGGCAATGACTTTCAAGTCCACGCTGTTTAGAAACCTTGCTGTTTGGTCCCATTGCAGTGTCTTTTTTAAAGGTACTACCACCTTTGAAAGAGGCATCACCGTGGCACCGCCACACCGCCCACCAGCAAGACCACTTTTAAATCGTAATGTGGCAGGTGGGGGTGGAGAGTCTCAGCAGTGGGGGTCACGGCTGTGACGTACCACCCACTCTGGCACAGCCAAAACTCATATACGGGCCCTTGGTGATATCTTACGAGATTTCAAAAGGTTTCACTCCCAAAAGCAGGACCAGATAATATGCTAAGAACCCTGCCAAATTAGATGAATCCGAACAAATAGGTTTTAAAGTTTTTTCAAAATGATAATTCAGTGTTTTCCTGACTGAGTGAAAGGGGAAGGAGAAGCCAAAATAGATCCTGCTGATCTTAAATTCCTTCTTGAATAATACGGTTTAACTAAAGAATGCGGATATCAAGGATCTCTATTGTTAAAGATTCTATGGCCATTGCACATGACTTTAAAAGAGAGCCTTTTTCTACAGTAGCCAGTGCAATTTAGCAAGAGCAGGGCCTGTGGGTGACTGCCTCTGAAGATTTAGCAGCAAATTGTCTGCCACGTTCTGCACACGCTGGAGTCTCATCACTCAGGACTATGAGGCTCCCAAATAAAAGACATTGCAGTAGTCCAGCCTAGACATGACCAGGGCCTGGACTACTGTCTTTCTAGTGGCTAGTGGGAGAAGTCTGAGGGTCTATTTTAAAGTTTTTATGACCCTAAAGCACTTTACCACAAGACTCATAATCTGGCTGTCAAACAAGAGTCTCGGATCGAACCAGATGACAAGGTTTTTAACTTTTGGCTTAAGGACAGGTAAGGGCCAAAACGAGTCAGGGCACCAAGCAGACGACACAATCAAAGGCTTCTTAATTAGGATGAGGACCTCAGTTTTCCCAGCATTCAGCTTAAGGCAACAGAGGTCCATCCACTAAGCTACCTCTGACAGACAGGACCTTTGCAGAACCACAGTGTTGGCTTCATACTGGGACAGTATGATAATCAGCTGTTTATCATCTGTGCATGACACAATATTAAAGCCGTAATGCTCAATGATATCAACCAGGGCGCACCAATTCAGATTGAATAAAGTAGGGCTCAAAGAAGAGCCCTGATGCCCTCCCTGCTGTAGTGGAAAAACCTTAGATGAAAAAGGTTTTTGTGCCACCCATAAGGTGCGGATCTGCAAAAAAGAAGCGAGCCACTGCAGGGCCTTGGGACCAATTCTGAAGCTCCACAGCCATTTAAGTAGAAGGCTGCGGGACACAAGGCCGTGCTAGATCCCAACATTAGCAATGCTGCAGCACTGCCCTCATCAGCAGCTTGACGGGTGGAGTCAAAGGCATTCAATTATGCCAACTCTGAACTGTGATGGGGGCCTAAACCGGATTGAGCCCTGTGAGAAGTTCTTTTGCCTGATTGAAACCTGAAAGCTGTTGGTTTACATATTTCTCTGCCATCTTAGAAAAGAAATGGATCCGTAAAATAGGCCTGACGTTTTCCAGCTTAGTGGGACAAAAAGAGCCTTTTTAGAAGCAGAACTATGGTGGCATGTTTCCAGCACTGGGAGATCTGGCTCATCTCAAAGGAACTATTGAGTAGATCACAGAGCATAGGTAATACCGCATCCATCCCTCATTCCAGAACAGAGGGAGATGCAGGGTCGGCAGGGGTGCCTGGTTTGACAGCTGTCAAAAGTGGGAGAAATTCCTTAGGTATGATATGTTGAAAAATGGGTAGCCCCACTCTGTCATCTGGGGGGATCAAAGCACACCTTGAGACAAGGAACATCTCTGTCTATCTCAGGAAAGGTGGAGTAAATAGAGGCAACTTTATCAAAGAACTACAGAGCAATAGCATTGTAGCTTTCCTGTGATGATGGAGTAGACACTAAAACTCGGTTGATAGAAGATAATGATTTCACAATTGAGAAGAGTTTACGAGAAGAGTTCTGAGCCACCTCTATTTTACCAGCATAAAAATCACAGCGGGTAATCTTGAGGTGTCTATAATATTCTTTCAAGGCCACTCAAAAGCTGGCCTTGTCAGTGGGGAAAACATTTCTGCACCAAACGCATTGTAAATGTTTCCTATTTTTTTCACGATGAGTAACTCATCATTGATCTATTCCGCCGAGAGTTTAGTACTTCTGATATCGTGATCTGTCCAAGTTGCAATTTGATCAAGTGCACCCATTATCCACCTTTTAATTGAAAATTGGCTGTGTTTAAACAGTCACTTAGACTAAGGGTGATTTCTTTCCACGGCTTCGGTAAAAACAGCAGGGGTCACCTTTGCCCATTTCCGTGTCCTGACCAGCTGACCTGAATTGGATACAGCAAACAGTATGATCATAGAAATCTGGCAAGGTATGGTGTAATGATCAGACCACAGGAGAGGGAAAGGGGGATCCACGGTTAAGCTGGTTAAGTTCGGAAAAATAGGGTCCAACTTTTTTCCCAGCCTGTGAGTAGGGGCACAAACTAGTTGAACTAACTGAAGGGCCTCTAAGTCCATAATCAGCGCAGCTGCCACCGGGCACACAGCGTCCTAATAAAAGAGATTGAGACCTCCTATCACTGTGAAGTTTGAATGACATAGAGCAAAGAATGGCAGTGTATCTGCTAGAGAAGCTACAAAATTTTAAGCCTGGCACGGAGGGCGATATAGCAAGAACCCTGTTAAGGTGAAGTTTCTGGAGAATGCAAGAGAAAAGAAAGCTGCCATATTTACTACAATTGTTACCTCTGTGAGTGTAAAGAAAAGGGACTGTTTAAAAATAATGGCTATCCCTCTCACCTTTTGGGTTGCCTATCTAACCTAACTATTGCATATCCATTGGGATGGCAGTAAGTAAATCAGGTGCCGACCTTTTAATCAACCATGTCATTCCATGGAGGAATACCGTATGGTGGCAAACCCCAAGCAAGCAGAGGGCCTGACCCCTGGTACCAACCCGATGCAGACAGACACAGACGGATTTCCCTAGGTGCGCCTTTGTTGCGCCAGTGGCGCGGCTGCTAAGGTGATGTGGCTATGGCATGACAAGTGCCCAAAACAGGGGGGACAAAGAAACTCAAACTGGAGCCCAACAGCTCTGCTCCCTCTTGGAAGGTTTCTCTGCCAGGAGATAGTACTGGGGAAAGGAAATGTAACCAAAAGCAAAGGTGAGGAAATACAACACATAAACACATAAAAAATAAATGAGGCTATCAAACCTAAGATGGCCCCCAAAATGAGTGGGGCTAGGCAACTCTGAGCACGCTACAGCGATGTACAAGGAAATAAAAAGTGTAACCCACTGGCAACACTATAGCAACACACAGAGTCCAGCACTCGTCATGGGAGCTAAGCCTACTGTTGCCACACAGCTACCATGCCAAATAGCCAGCCTCTGAAGGGGGTGTGGCTGTGGTGTGACACAGACCAAACACCGGGCGGGCAAAGAAACTCAAACTGGAGCCCAGCAGCTCTTCTCCTACCTGGAAGGCGTCCCAGCCAACCCACTGTTTTTTTGCTCACCTTGCCACCTCAGTTTCTAACCAGATATATGGAAATCTGTCTTGGCCCTGTTACTCATGGAAAGTCCAGCCCGAACTGCCATGCCTGGTCCTAGAAAGTGTAACGATATGGTCTAGAACAGGAAAGAGGTGGAAACTGTGTAGGAGGGTCATAGATTTATTAAACATTCACAAATGTCAGAGTGCATCCATTTCTGTGACATCACATGGAGCCCTGCTAGCAGGCAACGCAAACCTCCATAGTGAAGCAAATCTAGATATTTATTTCCTTGGAGCCCCATACGATTGTTTCTATTTCCATTAGAACAAAGTGGTGATATGGAGTTGTCATGCGTTAAATAAAGGGCATAGCATTGCATATTGTGCCCTGCATATCCAACTCTATATCAGTGGTCAGATATATCATTGGCCAAGTCGACCAGCACTGGAGATGCAACCTGAACAATTCTTTATGCTGTGTGGAGATATCAGTCTGGCTTAGTGCAAAGAGGCTGGTCATTAGGATTTGGAGAAATCATGGCTCCTTAATATATATGAAACGGTACTTAAATGGAAACATGGAGGTCTGCAAGGAACAACAGACCTCCCTCTGTACATTCATATTTGCTACGTGTCTGTTTGCCACTCCTGTCAGAGGCATGGGGGTCATGAAGAAAAAAGCAGCACATCGTGAAAGGGTTATTTGAGCAAGCAGAGATCTATGGTGCTGCAGTCTGCTCCCCACAATGTCGACAGCTTTTATTGGCATAGCATAAGCTAGCTCTCATGGGCTGCTTCCACTGAGAGACTAGTTAATCACAGGCATTTGGTAACCTGTCAGTGCTTTGAAACCACATAGATGTTTAATAAACAGACGTTAGACAAGGGTGGCCACACACACACACACTCACACACATACACACACACACACGGGCACTGCTCGAATGCTCACTACAGTTGTTAAACACATGTGCACTCTCAGAATACTCTAATAGCACACTTGCCCTTCCGTGACACACACTGCAGCTGTTAACTAGTAATCGTCACCTTTCATTCGGAGTCCATATGTTTGGAAACTCATGCCAAACCCGTTTTTTTTTAGTTTAAAGAGCTTTATTGAACCAAATAGAAACATGATACAACGTTATAACAATAAGTATATAGAAAATTGCAGGAAAAAACAACGAACAGAGTATACATTGTAGAGGAATGAACAACCCAAGATAACTACCAATGATAATCTAATAAAACCAAAAAGTGAAAGCAATAATGAGAAGTTGTACCTTGAAACAAAGTAGCATTTTACATTTTTCAGAAAGAAGGGGGGGGGCTAGAGAGAAAAAAAGAAAAAGAACCAATCCCGTTTTTAAAGAGCTGGCACCAGCACACACCATGGCATGATACTAAGCACGGGGACACACCTAAAGTAATAAGAATCCCAACAAGCTTTATAGGTGACATAGTTAAGTATTTTGGAATACCAGCATTGCTATTCGTGTCGTTATGTTTTTCAATGAAAGAAGCACAAGGGTGGCAAAAGACAACAACTGCAACATGTTCCTAGACAGTCGCCAAAGATTAAGCTTTTTTATTGGATTATTTTGATCCGTCATACCTCTTCTGGAAGCTTTTGTTGGAAACGTGCGGAATAGTATATGAAGTACAAGTATTAGACAATCATGAAAGAGGATTTAGGTGGTTTAACAGGCAGTTACTGTATGTACCGAGGCAGGGTGTTCATGTATGTGTATGATGAGTGTATCACACTAGCAACCTGGTGCATATAATAGTAATAATAATAACAATGAAAATAACAAGAATGATATAATTACTTCTACTACTACTAAAAAGAATATATTATTACGTAATCAACATTGGTAATCATTTTATCTAGAGTGAAAGCTTTACTTCAAGCTTTACACCTCAATGTCCAAACAAGGTAACTAGAAAAAATATTTTTTTTCCTACTGTTAGCTGGCAATTAACCATTACTCAACATATAGAATCAATGAACCTCAGGATGACTTTAAATCAGTAGTCTTCTTTTTGGTCCTGGCCCACATCAACGCAGGAAATGCCATATTCATGCATCCTAGACCGGCATGCATGAAGTGCTACTTCAGCGTCTCTTGCATCGGGATGGTCATATCTGATTTAACATTTGTTGAGTGTCCTTTAAAACTATTTACTTAGGTTCGCCATCATATCCGACCGAAAAACCCACCAAAGTAGGGTTTTTTGCGCTAAGAGTGCATCTTTCATAGGTAGTCCTACAAATTAAGCAAACATAAACAAGCTTTGTTCTGCTTCACTACAGTGGATGGACTAATCGCTAGGAAAATATTTGGCCTCCTCCTGAGGATCTCTCACCCTTATATCAGTTCCTCTCTAACAGAATACATTTTTCTTTGTCTGTTTTCCCTAATTGATACTCTCCCTTTGAGTATTTCCACCTGTTGTTGTATTGTGTTCTTTTTGTTTGTGGCTAAAAGACACACCAACAAGGCCAACAGAACAGATCGTGCATAGGTGAAACCTGTTGGATTTGCCTATGATTGTATTTTTAACTGCATGCACAAGTGATAATTATTTGACATGTAAAGCGAGCTATTCAAAGAGTAGTTTTCCATCCTCAACTCATACACAGACACACTGATGCTTCAGTAGCATAGCATTTACCTTTATTGTTCGATAAACCTTGGTAAAAATGTTTCTTTGTATGCCACAATATGGGGAGCTTCATTGACATTATCTGTAGTGGCAGGTGTATGGAACCTTCGCTGCGCAAAATGACAGTACATACTGCAGTGGACGCCTCATTATTATTTAAGATGGAAGGGTATGGAAAAGTCATTGCTCCTTAATTATAACATTATTTAACAATATTGGGTTTGTTTTGTATTGTATTACATCCTCTCTACAAACCTTCCTGATTTACACTTGCTATGTTGTGTCACACAACTGTAATGTCATGTCCCGTTAAGACCAATATTGCTGTGATCATGACCTCTAATACCTGCATGACATCCTCTGGTATAGTTGTAACTAATATATGAATGCATGTGTTCCCTCTTTTTTTCCTTCTTTGTCTATGATGTGCACCAAACAGCATCATGTAACACAACACGTGAGAATGGCAATGTACTGTGCTGGTTTAAATGTAGTTTCCATATATTTTTTTCTTCACATTTTTACCACCTGCCTTGACATGGTATTTTCTGAAAGCAATTTCTTATTTTTGCAACAGTTCACAATTTGCAACTATTTAGTACGTTGCTGGTTTACAAATTAAGTGGACATTTTGTGATTATCAACATAAGGCCATCTCAGGCAATATGCAGTACACTTTGCGATTTTGTGATTGACTTCAAATTAGGGCCATTGACCAGTCCAATATGCTGTTTTGCAAACCTGTGTGTGAAACGCAAACTGTACCAACATCTGGCTTGTAGTTGTGCTTAGAACTTTGACTGTAATACTAAAAGCACCAAATCCACAAAAGTGCAAAATATCTGTATCATTGTCTGCTATTCAAATAACATGTGTCAGTAATGGATTTGCATGTAGTGACTGTTCAATGTCCATAATAAGTGTTTGTTGGGAGTAAATAAAAAATTCCATGGAGAGTCCACCAAATGCAATTTCCTCCACAATAGGAATGCAAACATTGATAAAGCCAACAGATTTGCCACCTATTGACTTTACCATTGCTTTTCTTCCAGATGCCCACCACGTAATTGCAAAAACGCCAAAGCATCTTCGAATAGTTTTCCATAAAACAAAATAAAATATTGAGAGATGGCCATACGCGGTGGGCCTATTCGAATGCTTTGAAAATAATTCAAAGATGGGCACCACATTTGTGAGTACATTTAGGCCCCCAACTTGGAATGAATTCAAATCATTTTAAAGGTAGGCGCCTCCCGATACAGAAGTGCATCATAACAAAGAGAACAAAGCTTAAACGGAGGACTAGTGGTTCTGCACCTCACACAATGTTCCTGTGCACTGAAACCCCGGCACCAGCCGTTAAGTGATGCCTCTGTGTTCCAGATCATGAAAGATGCAGCTGCAAGTGGGTGTGCATCAAGAAAAGAAGTCCAAGATACTCTTGTAATTTGAAAAGTCTTTATTTCCAATTAATTTACTCCAAGTGTTGATGACACATTAAGTTCAGCCGATGCGTTTCGTTCTCTCCCTGAGAACTTCACCAGGGCTTATATCAGATCAAGCAACAGTTGTGACAAGACAAATCTGTGTGACACGGACTGTTGCGCATTGAATTCTACTTTTGGGTCACCTTTGTCAGTCACTACTTTGCCCTGGGAATTCCCTGGTGTCGCCAGTTTACTATACTGGGGAGCTCATATTGGACCAAATGGATTTGTTGACTCATTCAGAATTACCATCAGATGATGCCCATTGTCGAGTGGACCAAAACAATTGATGGCTATTCTCTCTCATGCATGCTTAGGGAGCTCTGACATGCTAAGATTATGTTGAGTAATGGTTGTAGAGAGGCAGTTACATAGATGAGTTCCTTTTCAACCCACTTATCGAAATATATAAACTATACTTGATCTCAGAGAGCTCTCTTGATGTCCTTCATAAGCCCCTTCAATTATTTTCTGTCTTAAACTCTCCATAATTATGATTATCGACCCTCGTAGTGTAAGTCCTTCCTGAGTTATGGACAGTTCATCTTTAACGTTTTGCACTTTTGGTATTCACCATCACTGATGAGAGGTCGAGCGTTTCGGTTCCTCGACTAATGTGTAATTATTGCTTTTAATGGCAGCATGTCAGTATCATGGCTTTCAGCAGTTATGATTTGGGCTAACGATATGGCAGCTGGAATATTTGACTTTACTATAAAATGAATGTGGGCTTCAGCCGTCTTGGATGGAGTACCTTGACATTGTATAGGCACTCTGGATAAGTAGTCAGCAGCGTTTTGAACCTTCCCTTACAATGGTATAATCATACTCTTGTAACTGGAGTCCCCTCCATCAAATGCAAGGAGGCATCTTAGCTTTTGGATTGGCAAAATACTTGAGTGAGATCTATATCATGCTTCATTTGTGTAGCTCTGAAAATCAATATGTCATCACTATAGCTGAATGTATTCACAACCAGCTTTTCCAAGACGTCATTTGATGTTTCATACAGGAAACATCGAATGACGTCTTCGAAAAGTCCTGCAGCTGATGACACACCAAAACTGAGTCTTTTACATCAAAACAGACCGGTGAGTGTAGAAAAGGTTAAAATATGCAATAATATATAAAGGACCTCCCACTCGACCAACAATTATGTGGGTACATGGGAACTACCGATACGAGCACAAGTTATTTGGTGGTGTGAGTGCTACGATGGAGGGCCCCCAATCAGATAAGCCCCCCTCCCCTCGTCTCCAAGAGCACAGCTAAGCCAGCCTTCCAGGAAACAGAAATTAATGAAAGACTACTGTCTACATATCAAAGTGCTGGCTCACTATCTCAAGAGCGGACAGTACTTAAAGAACAGGGAATTTTTGTCACTAGTAGAGCGATTGCAATCCCCTCAAGGTTATATTTTTTCCTTTGTTATAGAAATTACTCCAGTAGGAATACATACAACGTACATGAATACGCTTAAAATTTGTAAATATGACCAGAGGTGCTCGTAGTGGACATAAGGTCCCGACAACAGTCATATGCAATCGACTGATTTATACACTACTGAACCCCCTTTCACAACCTCAGCTGCTCTAACTTACATGAAATTGAGTGGTCCTGATGAAGGTGGACATGAGTTTAATAATCCACTAACACGTCCGTCGACCCGATCTCTTTCCAGCTGGCGCCAAAATTGTGGATAATAAGGAAGGATTTTCACCATTAGTTCATTTGTGAAATCCATGTAAGCTGGAAATTTATGATTGGGATGTGTGAACGTGTATGTTTGGGATGTTAGTTCACTTATGACAATGTAAGGGGCTGATTTCAAACATGATCAATTGTATGTTAAACACTGCATAATTATGTATCCACTGTACATTTTGGGAAATTCGTTTATTGTGTTGAACTATGTATGATTTACACTGTTTATAAAAACACACAAAAAAGATTTTGACTTTTAAAATTCAAATACAATTATAAAATGGAAAGAGTTGTTTATCCAAATGAAATTACAACAAAAGATTTAATAAGACAAATAAAACATATGAATTAATGAATTGGTGTTGTCTTTAGCCATTGCAAATACAAAGGTAGAGCCCGAATGAGCTAACATTAGACATTGAGAAAATAATTGTTGGTCGAGTGGGAGGTTCTTTATATAATATTGCATTTTGATTTCCCCTTTTCACCCAGACCACGTACACTAATCTTTATGGGGTACCTTTGACCGTGTACGAAAAGGTTAAAAATTACCTGCAATCTTCTTTGAGTACCAACTGATGATAACCTTTATTTAAATCAAGGCGAGAGAAAACCTTTGCACCAGTTAATTGCATTAGCATGTCAGCAATATGTGCACTTGGATATCGTTCTTTTTCAATTGCCTTGTTTGCTTGGCATTAATGTGTAACTTTACTTTCACAATCTTTATCTTTCCCAAACCATGAAACATGAGCAGGTATTTGCTGCTGTACCTTGTACCTCCCATACCTTGTATCACATGGATGGGTGCTTAAATTAAACCTTCATTTTCTTGTGTTTGAATGCTGCTACAAATGAACCTCGACTATGTATGGGCTTTGAAGCAGCTGAAGTATATACTTTTGATTTTTGATGGCGTAAATTGAGGCAATGGAGTCAAATCATGCTATTTCTCTTCAGGCCTTATTTTTATCGAAGCACCACTGTCGATGATGAAAAGTATCACGCAGTCAATTATTTTCAATGTAATTTTTGGACAATGCTGCTTTGGAAAATTAGGATTGTTAATTATGTCATGAATATTTCTGTTATTGCATTATAGAGTAAAATGTTCATGCATAATATGTGTTTCAAATGTTTCTCAAAGAAAAAAGCGGATTATTTCTAATGCGCATGTATACACCCTGCACCCAAGCACACAACTTTAAATGTATGATTGATGAGTGTATATTGATACCTTTTTTTTCTTATGTTAATACAATTGCGCTGAAACTTTAAAGTGGGACTGCAGGCTTTTTGTGTAGTTAATTTACTCTTTAGTTGTATGCTCTCATTGACTCCCATTGAGGCATTGTTGTGTGATATTCTACAGGGTATTGTAGCAATGCCAGAAGGGCTGGTCTAGCAGGTCAATGTTTGAGATATGTTTTTGGTTATTTTGGGGCCTGTTTTATGGTCTGCTGACTGATTTTCAGGTATGACACTGGTCAAGACCTTTTGATTGTACTAGAATTAAATGTATAATGCACTTACTTAAATGGGATTTCAGCCATCTCTCTTCATCAATGGGTCTGTTCTTGTGTAATTCACATTTCGCTTCCGTCCACAACAGCATATAACATACTGCACATGGCAATGACTCAGCCTCCTTAAATTATTGGTTAGCTTCACTTTGAGTGACTTCATTTTGCTCTCTCATATTGGCCACATCCACACACAAGACAATTCCCTTCCCTTCCGTGCCAGTGTTTGTGTTTTTACTTTATATTTACTTGAGTGTTGCCATTTTGTATATAGCCTGAGGTAAACGCAGGGAGCTTTATACCAGATGTGAGCACAGTTCCTACCTCCTGTCAAAACTGTCATAAATTCCTTTTCAAGTGTCTTCTGTTTATCTACTGATATTTCACAGCATAACAGATTGCCTCCATTTAAAACTGTTCTATATATTAAGTTGTCCTCTTTTTACTGCATACACAGTACACTAACCGAAAGCCTCAAAATAACAGATGTGAATTCCTAAGTGGACAATTCTTCAGGACTCATTTATTTTGAACTCAGTTTCACCAATCGTTATTCAAAAAAAGTTGCCCCTTTATTGTGTTTAAATTATAGCACGTGTAACCCTTCTTCTTTCTTCCTGTGTATCTTTGTATCCTTTATTTGTACTTTCTTTTTCTCTTGCCTTCTTTTCTTTGTTTGTTTCTTTGCTTTCCTTTCCTTTCTTCTTTTTCCCTCTTTTTCTCTGTCCTTCCTTCCTTATTTCTCTGTTTTCCTGGACCTTTTCATCTTACAAATATTATGTGTAGGGTCTTGTTACTTTTAGGGGTTTTCAGACACACTTGATCCATTTGTCAGTGGTTGTATCATTCACATTTTCTTCAACCCTCTCAAGACTACATCAGGGGGTAATCTGTTAATCAGCTTCAGCCATTAGCTGAACTTCACTATGAGTAAATTGCATGCTTTCCTTTTCCGAGGAGCACATCCACACACAAAGTTTTTTTTAGATTGGCGAGCTCCAAGTGTTGCAAAAACCATGACAAAACAAAACAAGAATCGCCAAAAGCCTGCAGACAATGCCAGAATTATTGGCCTTGTTGATGCATGTTATTGTAGATTTTCCTGATATTGCCACAAACATTTCCAGCATCAAGCACAAATGCATGTCCTTACAAGTTAAAAATTGCCCTGATTTGTAATTGTGGCCCACTTTTTTAGCTATCTGATTTGCTATTGGGGCCACTTTTATTTTGGCGCTCAGGCCTATGCTCTATCCCAGTCTGACCCAGAGAGATCCTCCATAATGTGTTTCCTTTTCTACTGTGTCTTGTCATGACCTATCTTTTTTGGGGTTATTTAACAGATAGGTGGGTTAATCTGGGATTCATATGAGAATAATGGAAGGCTAAATGAATTACAGGGTTAATAGATTTGTTTTTTTTTTAAGTCTGACCACTGATTAGATCTACCTTCTATATGTTTAACCTGGCCTTTTATTGAATTTATCTATTACCAATGTCCTGCTTGTTTTGAATGCTAATGTACTGGGAATTTCTTTCTGCGTACTTAGTTAATAACTAACATTTTGTAAAGAAATCTATTTACATCCAAGCCCCTATAACTGTGATTCTGATTCCCAGAATTTTTTAAGCAATCCTGTTGGGTATTTTAAGTGAAAAATCATTGACACAGTTAAGACAGTCATTACTGGAATGCCAGAAAATAAATGCCAATGCTTCATGTGTTCAAGGCCAACACCAGCCGCTTCTGTTTCTTTTTGATAATCAACTTTATTGATTTTTGAGAGAACATACAAAAGAAAAAGAAAAGTAACAATACAGCACAGTTGATCATTAGTCATTAGCATCGCAGAGTATGCCTGCATGGGCAGGGCGCATACATGCATAGTGATCTTGAACCGCATTACGTAAACAATATTTTCAAGGAGAGTATACAGATTTAGAGACCCCATCAACCCAGTTGGTGCAACCATTTAGCCCATATGCTTTTATGTTTGTTTGGGTTTTAAATAGGGGTTTCTTCTGGGCGGCACTGCAGTTCACCCCTCTGTGCCATTTAGTTGGTCTCAGGGGTCAGGGCTTTACCATGTCGCAGCGATGTCGCATTTAACCACTATAGTGGCCGTCCCTAGCAATAGTTTATCTGCTCGGGACCCATCTAAGCTGTCCATGACTCCCAGGATAAGGTGTAGAGGGCTATGGGGCACCTGCAAACACAGGACATATGTGAGTTCGGATTCTTTTCTATACCAGTATGCTGCGAGTCAAGGACAGGACCAGACCATGTGGGAAAAAGTCTGCCGGCTATTGTACGCAGTGCGTACAGTCTAGTGAGGTGCACAAACCTGCCCTATTGAGGCGCCCTGGGGTAAGGTAGGCGGTGTGCAGATAATATAGTTGGATTAGTTGGAGTCTGGCTGAGGTGGTAATGGTCTTGGTGGCTATAAGGTATATTTCAACATAAGACGACAGTGCACACCTCTTTGTTGCCATTTTTAGCAAATTCTCAAATTTCTCCTTTTAAACTTGTCGCGTGCAGCCCTGTGTAGTGGTATGCCCTCCAATCACGTGACATGAACAGAATAATGAGCTTAGAGCGGAGTACCACTCTAACCGGATGCACAGCTGATTCATGATGATGCTCTCCAATATACCACAACATTTTTATGTTCAAGAGTGTTTTTATTGTTGATATTCCATTGTTTCATTCGATTACAAAATCCTTCTCCTGTCACAAGGGAGACGATTGTTTATGCAAGGAAAGTTTCTAATGCGTCAGATATGCAATTCCAAGCCTTTTTCTGAGGCTTGAAGTTTACATAAAACATCCTCAGTAGTAATAAATCATGTTCCCAATGCATTTCGAGCTATTTTTTAGCTCTTCGTCAGGGGTTTACTGTAAATATTAAAAACAACAACATTTAGACTGTGTGATCTATCCTTTCAGACTAGCACAAAACTATTCAACATTTTATTCACAAATTCGTGCTGAGTTCTAATCAGTAACTCTGAATCAATGTTTTCCTTCTAACCGTGTTCCCATGCGCTGTTGACAATGCTTAAACTACCCTCTCTCAGGCAGCGTACCCCATCCTCTATTCCCTCCTCTCCCTTGTCAAACCCCTGCTAACCTTTCTCCATTATCACATGCTCTTGCAATTTTCCAGTCAGTGCTACTTCAACCTTCCTACCTACCCCCTTCAATCCTTAACATCGTCTATTATCTGCCAACTCTTTTCATTTTCAAACCGGTAATCTGCTCACTGACCTCTCCCTTTTCAAATCACATCTCCTGTCTCCGCCTTTTTTCGTATGACCATTTACGTCCCTTTCTTTACACCACGTTCCTACAAATCCCAAGGACCTTGGGAGTTATTGATTAGAACTCAGCACGAATTTGTGAATAAAATGCTGAATAGTTTTGTGCTAGTCTTAAAGGATGGATCACACAGTCTAAATGTTGTTGTTTTTAATATTTACAGTAAACCCCTGACGAAGAGCTAAAAAAAGCTCGAAATGCATTGGGAACATGATTTACTACTACTACTGAGGATGTTTTATGTAAACTTCGTGCCTCAGAAAAAGGCTTGGAATAGCATATCTGACCCATTAGAAACTTTCCTTTCATAAACAATCGTCTACCTTGTGACAGGAGAAGGATTTTGTAATCGAATGAAACGATGGAATATAAATAATTAAAACACTCTTGAACATTAAAATTGTGTGGTATATTGGAGAGCATCATCATGAATCAGCTGTGCGTCCGGTTAGAGTGATACTCAGATCTAAGCTCATTATTCTTGGGGGCAATAAGGGCATCCCGCCAACTCTTCTTCCTCCAAGGGGCCCATCCATCCTTCCCATCTGTGTCGGAGTCGGTCAAGTGTTGCAGGGCCATGATTAGTAAGGGTGCGGTATATCCATGATACAACCCCCTTCCCAAGGTTTCCCATCATGACTTGTGCCTCTTGCGGACTAAAGTCGGGGAGTGTGGTGCCTGTTGATATGTGAGCGCTGAGGGCGTGTTGCACTGCAGATATTTGTAAAATTGTGAAGCATGGAAGGTATATCACCCTTGTAGGTCCTGGAATGTCCTAATGTGATCACCCATCCAAATGTCAACCAGTTGTGATATGCTGATGTCTGTGGTAAATAAATAAATAATACCTCTATTTTTGACTGGATATAACAATAACAGATAGCTCAATAAATAAGAGTCAAGATTCGAGGTAGTAGGAGTATGCAGGTTTAATACAGCATAAAGGACAGGAACAGGACAACCTGCACAGGAAAAGGATGGCAGCTAGCTAGCTGGGGGGCCCGACAGCTGTCGGGCAGGATCTGGAATGAGCGCGCTAGCTTTTAATAACAATACACAAGTATATATAGTTAAAACAATTGCATTACAGTACATACAGTAGGCGTAACAGTGGGTGGGGCCTGAAACAGTCGCGAAAGATAAGGGTGAAAGGAGGTGTAACAAGAGGCGTGAACATAGACATGTGATGTAAACGTAACAGAATATGTCATAAACGGGGCGGAAACATGGAGGGGGTTACCTAAGGAGCCGGGACCTCTAACCTAGTGGTGCGCGCAAACTGGCAATGACGTGTTACTAGGGAGAAGCTGGGGGCTATGACTTCTGCACTAGAAGCAGAGACTGAAGTCTGGAGTGTCAGAGCGACATGTACCTAAACACTATCTAGTATCTGATGTTTAGAGAACATGTTGATAGAATCCAAAAGTTATCGGGGTAAAGGCTAACAGACTCTAAGACTGGTGCATGCATTATTCTACATGTAGTGTGTGTTGAGGAATATTAAATGAACATTAATTCAGTATTTCTCTTACATGGAGACGTAAAGGCTAGACCATGACGGAAACTATTGATGCGATTCAGTAACTTAGGAATGCAGAGAAGGAGGGCTGGACTGATAACTAGAAACATAACATATTCTTGGCAGACTGGCAGGCAGAGCCAGGCCGAGCCGGGCACTGTGAGGCAGGAAGTAAGTGAAGGGTCAGGGATACAGGTGGGGGCTGTATCGCTCCTCAGAGAGGGTTCAGGAGACAGGAGCTGAATCTGAGTCCGGGCCCTTTTGAGGCCTAGAAACGGGGATTTTACAATGAAATAACGTGCACACTGAGAAACGTGGCAACGTAGCTTTACATAGGCTCAATACTCGTAGCTTTCACGAGAACTGGAAACTGGCATACTAGAGATGGACACAACTGTAATTGCGTCTTAAATCGATCATGGGGAATACATATGCATATTAATCATGCACATACAACATAGGATGGGGAACACGTAGGGACACAGAACATGGCAAAATTTACTTTTCCACATTCCCTCCTTGTCACTACGTTTCCATCAGGAAACATCAATTTTCATGATACCATCTATCATTTCATATAGTATCATTTGCTCATCTCAAATTGTCTTGGAACGGGTTTTAGGACGGGACTGGAGACTAGAAATACAAGAGGTAGCACAAATGCCGCAAATCGCAGGGCCACATTGTATACAGAGGCAGCAACTGAATATGATCGCTACTGCAATACCTAGAAATGACAATACTTTCCATCCCCAGGCAGAAATTATACTCCAAACCCAACCGGACCATGTCCAGGTGCCTGGATTCTGGTGTAACTGATGGGCAATTTTATGAAGTCTGGTTATAGCTGAATAAACAGACGGCGCGTTATTAGGAATGAAAATGCAGCAACTAGATCCGATGACTCTACATGCTCCTCCTCTATCGGCCAGTATGACGTCAAGAACGAGACGATTTTGGAGCACGACAAATCTCATAGCAGATTGCTCTTCCGTTAAGTTACCTAGAGCAGAGGCAGTCTCATTCACCACTGCTTCAAGGGTTCTGGTTAACCTACGTATTAACTTACTATTCTGGACAGGTCCTATAAAGAAAAAGAAACCTTTATTGAAATCTGTATATTGCTCTAGAGCAGTTTCAGTTTGGTCGACAATCGGGGACTCGATCTCCCTTCTATGTCTAATGTATACTAGATGTGTGTTTCTGTGATAATCGGACGGGGCTAGAAAAACTGGTGGCAGTAGGAAGGCAATGTAACAGGTTCCCTCCCAATCGAGAGGCAGACGAACATATGCGGTCTGACCACAAACAAAATAAGAATGACGTGAAGCTTTGAAAATAGATTTCCCACTGTCACTATACTCGACAATAGTAGTACAATCACTATGTCCTACATGTACGGAACCATTATTTCTGACACATAATTCGCCTTTGACTGGTAGTACTGAAATAGCAGGTAAGTCTGGAGTAGGATCAGACTGAACATTCAAGACCATAAAATTCGAAGAATAATTACCCAAATTATAAACTTCATTCTCTAGATCTAACCCTGTTCTGTGGGGAAGACCTTGCTTGTCTGGAAAACATGTACTGTTCAGAAAGGACATATCAGTTGAGGATGACGTTAACGTGGACCATGCTCCACATGAACCGTTATGTGAGAACGGATAAGGAAACAGTGGCAGAACTCCCTTCGGTGTCTGAAAAGGGGGGAGTCGACCACACACCCAACAATTAGTAGCATTGCTGGTCTGGTGTGAATAGTGTAACATACGGATGAATGAATTGTTGCGCATAGCAAGACGATAAGATAGTTCGTGAGGAGGCAGATCACTAAACGTGTGTTCTACTGTAGCATTAGAAGACTTATTTACATGAGAAATTGGAAAACATAAATGAAATGCATAACTCGTGCAGGTAATCATTAAGCTTAAAAATAATATAAAACTTAGAAAAACGATACATCGGATTGAGTTTTGACTAACTCTCTCACTATGGGGGTCTATTTCATACATGTCAGATACCTGTCTAACCGTTTCACCTAGGGGAGGACTTAGACAATTAAACTGGCTGACTTATTTTACTAGACCGTAACTTCTTTTTATACTCCTGCTGCGGAGTTTTCTCTAACAGGGGAGGATTTGAGGCAGAGTCAATTGCGGGACAGTCCTTAAGAATAGTATCTTGGCAGTTTTTAAAATCTTGACAATCCTTGGAAAAGTTCTTGGAAACAGTTTGTAGTCCGTGAAATTTCTTGACGTGTGACAGGTGCACCCACCCCTTCCTGCCTTCCAACTTGACGGCAGTACTGGTGGTTAGAAGGACCAACTTCGGCTCCTTCCAGCGAGGCTCCAGCGGACTTGAACGATCAAAATTCCGGACGAGAACCAAGCTTCCTGGAACGATTTCATGCGGTTTCACCTCGGTATTGTCTGGAAATGCGGCGGCAACCTGTGAACGACAAGAGTGTAGGGCAGACATCAAGGAAGCTAGGTAATCTGTCAGCATATTACTGGAAACATCTGTAATACTTCGGGGTCTAGGTGTACCCCACACATTCGGGGGGCGGCCGAATACGACCTCATAAGGAGACAGACCTGATCTGGAGTGTGCGACCATGCGCATATAGAACAGAGCGACTGGCAGGGCAACTAACCAGTCTACACCTTTTTCTTGACAGATTTTGGCAATGCGGATTTTCAAGGTTTGATTATGTCTCTCTACGAGACCGGCTCCTTCTGGATGGCGTACACAATGGAACTTCCACTGGTACCCTAACAACAGGGAAACGTGCTTCATTAGTTCGGATGAGAATGGCTGGCCGTTATCAGAATACACGACCCTAGGGAGTCCATAACGGGGGAAATATTCACGAACCAACTGCTTGGCAGTGGTCGCGGCTGTGTAATCTGGGACTGGATATGCTTCTGTCCACCTGGACAAAGCGCATACAACTACAAGGACATACTTGAAACCTCGACATCGCTCCATCTGAATATAATCCATCTGGAGGACTTCAAAAGGGTGGTCAGGGGGCTGGAATCCACCTTGTTCCACTGGGACACTTTTACCTGGATTGAACTGGCAACATATCATACAGGTACGGACTTTCTGCTTGGCTGCAGCTCGTAAATGCTTGTTAAACCAAATGTTCTGGATACTGTCTAACATGGCTTTTTCTCCTAAGTGTGCTGGACTATGTGCGGTATTGATAATGACTTGAACCATTGAGTCGGGGAGAAACCATGTGGCTCTACCCTTCGTCAACCATCCCTGATCTGTCTGGACCCCTCCTTGTTCGGACCATTTCTTGATTTCTTCGGGAGTAGCATGTGACTGGATATCTATGACATCTTGAGTAGGGTCCTTAACTGTCAAACAAGTAGTCTGTTCTAGAGTGGATGTCGGTGTCTTGTTAACTGGTATGTCTGATGTCTGAGCTGTAAGCTTGGCTGTTCGATCTGCTAGATCATTACCTTGGGAAATAATGTCAGTAACTTTCGTATGTGCTTTGCACTTCATGATAGCAATAGATGTCGGTAAATGTATTGCATCTAACAGAGCTTGAATAAGGAGACCATGCTGAATCTTGGTTCCATGAGAAGTCATGAAACCTCTCTCCTGCCAGAGCACTCCGAAGTCGTGTACAACTCCAAATGCGTAGCGTGAATCTGTGTAAATATTAACTTTCAGGTTCTTGGCATGTATGCAGGCTTGGGTCAGAGCAACTAGCTCTGCTGCTTGAGCAGACAGGGTGTCAATACGGTGTGTTTCAATAACTTCAGTGTCAGTAGTCACTGCATACGCGGCTACTAGTTCTCCTGTACTCGTTCTCATACATGAACCATCCACGTAAAGTGTCAGGTCGGGATCTGGTAATGGAATATCTGTCAGATCTTGTCTTGGCTTAGTCATAGTGTTAACAACTTCCACACAGTCATGTGTGGCAGGATTTGAAGTAACTGACGGTAACAGTGTAGCAGGATTTAGAACGTTGCAGCGGCTGATTTCTATGTGTGGCTGGAACAGTGTCAGTTCATAACCTGTTAAACGTGCAATTGTCAAGTGCTGAGTCTGTGTTCGGTTTAAAAGAACTTCCACGGAGTGTGGAACTTGTACTGTCAGGGAGTGTCCTAATACTATGGAATCACTTTGTCTGATAGCTAGTGCTGTGGCTGCAACTGACTTGAGGCACGCAGGCAGAGCCTGGGCTACTGGATCTAGTGTGCTCGAAAAATAAGCACAGGGCTTGTACTGTCCGGCTTGATCTTGTGTGAGAACAGATAATGCTGTACCATCACGTTCTGTGACAAAAAGTGTAAAAGGCTTACTGTAGTTCGGTGTAGCTAGAACAGGAGCTTGGCATAAAGCTTTCTTTAACTCATTGAAACTAAGTGTATGTTCAGATGTCCAAGGGAGGACAGTCGATACGGCTGCCTCCTGTGTCGTTAACTGTATCAGTGGCTTGGCTAGAAATGCATACTGAGGAATCCATTGTCTGCAATAGGAAGTAAGGCCGATGAAAGCACGTACCTCCTTCTGTGTCTTGGGCTGCGGAAGACTCGCTATTAACTGGATACGGTCAGGTGTCAACTGCCTACCCCACTTGGACAGTAAGTGGCCTAAGTAGATCACTTGCTGGAGACAGAATTGAAGCTTTGAAGGTGACACCTTGTGCCCCATCTCGGCTAAGAAATACAGGACTGTAAGTGATGCTCGCTCGCAAGCACGTTCAGAACGGGCTGTGATCAGTAGATCATCGACATACTGGAGCAGGGCAGTGTCAGCTGGCATGTGAATATTGTCTAGTTGTCTCTTAAGCGCTTGACTGTAAATGCTAGGACTTTCTGTGAAACCTTGAGGAGCTCGTGTGAATTTATAGCTCCTTCCATTTAAACAAAAACCGAAAAGGTATTGGCTGTCTGGATGAATGGGGACACTGAAAAATGCATTCTTGAGGTCGATTACTGTAAAAAATATTGCCTCAGAATCAATGGCTGTCAACAGAGATGAGATATCTGGAACAACTGGGTACTGGGGGATAATACATTTATTGAGTTCTCGAAGGTCAATCACTAATCGATATACTGGGGGTGCATTTGGATCAGTATGTTTCATGACTGGAATGATAGGAGAATTACATACATTGGAGTCAGTTTCTACAACTACTCCTTGAGCCATAAGCTCGTCAATAATTTTGGATAAGGCTGCTACAGCCTCAGGTGGCAATCTGTACTGTCTGATTCGTGGCAGGACTATACCTTGCTTGAGAGTCACACGATGGGGTGTGATTTGCATGAAACCAACATCAGTTGGACCTTGCGCCCATAGATGCTGCGGAACCTTAGACAATCTCGGATCAAAATCTCGTAATACATAGTGACCCTTGAAGTCACGTAAAAACAAACGCATTCCCTCTGGGGAACAGCAAATAACTGCACCTAATTCTTTCAGTGTCTTAATGCCTAACAAATTTTCTGGACTTGACTTCGTAAGTAATAGATCAGTAGTTCGGGACAATGGACCTACTTCTAGAGTAACTGGCTTTGAAATCTCGTTTACAATAGGCTTTCCTGAAAATCCAAGGGAAACATTTCTAGAGCCTGAGAGCGGAGCCCCTGGAACCTCGTCGTGACTTATAGTCGTCCTACTTGCCCCTGTATCATTTAGAAACGTTCTGTCTTTCCCTAATACTTGGCTGTGAACATAGGGACCTTCTTGATCTACAGGAATCTCGATGAGAGGCAAGCCTACCTCCCTCTCTAGGCTGTTTCATGAATACGCTTGATACTCTGGATACTCGGACTGTGCATACTGGTACATCTGCTGTGTAACATGCTGTGTTGCAGCGATAGGCTGCGGTGCTGTAACTGTCTGTTGTGCATTCTGTGGCTGAGAAGTCTGTGAAACTTGTTCTTGTCTAGGCGGACGTGGTCTTTCTTTAGTTTTACCAGTGGCTATATTGTGTTTCAGAACTGCACACTCGTTTATAAAATGACCTGGCTGTTTACAATAATTGCATGTCCCTTTAACGGGAGCTGCAGGATGACTGACTTGATTCGCTTGATTCGGACCCCTCTTCTGACTGTCTTGAGGAACAGATTGTGCAACTAGTACTTTCATTTTCGTGTCTTTCATACGTCTTCTCTCGTGTTCTTGCTCTTCTCTGATTCTATTCTGGTGATACTGGAGCATCTGTAACATCTGGGACGGAGTACTAGCTTGCCATGTACTTTCGACTTTCAAAACTCGATTCTTAACTTGTAGACTTGAATTCTCGACTAATTTAGTAACAAAAAGATGAGGGTATGACTCGCTACTCGTCTTCAAACCACTGTTTATTATAAAGCATTTCTCAAATCTAGAATTAAAATCACTAGTGTCTTTGTCTTGTTTCTGTTTACAGGCTGAGATTGCATCCCAGTCTTCCTTTTTAGTGGCTAATAATCTAGGCAAAACTTGTATCAATAATTCTGGTAATTCTTTACATTTCTCTCCAAGACCGGTACCTGGTACTCGTATCTTATCTTCAGCTTCTAGAACTGCCCAATCGATCTTTTTCTCTCCCACCTCCCATTCTTTTTCCTTGAGTTTCTCATATATGCCCGCAGGCAACAGGACCTTTAACATTTTAATAATATCTGGATACGTGTATTCTCCCATACGGAGCATGTCTTTTAATTCTCGGTGGAACCCTGCTGGATCTTTGTCGTGACAGGGAATTAATTTCTTCATCTCTAAGAGTTCCATCTTGGTAACTGGGGTGTAAACAAATACTCGTTGCATTTCACCATCTGCTGTCCTAACTGGGTGTACTTCTCGTAACGGATTCTGTCTGTCTATATAAAACGGTTTACTTTCTGGAGGTGAGACATGAACAAAATGCGGGTTCAGAAACGTTCTATATTTGTGGCGCTGTTCTAGAATGACACTAATTAAATCGGTACCTAAACCTTTCCATCTATACTGGAGTAACTCGTTCAGGATATCATGTAACGGACCTGGATCAGAATGTTGACCCTCATACAGTGTAATGAGGTGTTGGATCATATACATACCCACCAGTCGCTGCTCGGCTGGGGGCAATTTCAGAAACATTTGTGCCACTATTTCGTCTGGAAAAGGGGTAGAATCAGTAATCCATCGGACTGCTGATCGGGCTAGTTCTTGTTCATGCATAGTACTTAATTCACTATAACCAATTCGTGATTTCAGAATGTGATCGGTAGCTTGAAATACTTGTTCTAGAGAACCTTGTTCCGGTGCTGGAAGATGAAAGACTTTCTTGTGTTCTAGGCGTAAATGTCGGTCTGGAAATCTAGATTTCCCTACATACGCTATTCTGGCGGTACTCTCTTCCTCTACCTCTTCAGTAGGAGAGTCATTTTCTTTCTCGCTTCCTAGAGCTTCTTTGCGTTGTTCGTGTAACCTTATTATTTCTTTACGAATTTTCTTGTACATATTCTCTATACTATTGAGTGTCTTGTGCTTACCCTCGGCTATATTATCACTCCACCTTGTCAGAACTTTCATTTCGGTCGGATCTTTAGTCGGGGAGTCTTGTTCCCGTATTAAACAATTGATCAGAAACTTTAATAACATCAACTGGATCTCAGCTTTTCTGAGAGACATGACTTCACCAATACTTTCTGGATCTTGTCCTGTACGAATGAAACGATACATTCTGTCTAGATCTTCTTTCATATTCGGTAGGGTGACCAAATACTCGGACACCTGTCTTATACGTACGGAATATAGAACCATACTATCCTTGCCTGGGACTGGATCATAACCGCATTCAGTAAGAACTCGTCTGATTTCTGCAATAGACTTATATTTGGGCGTACGCTGTAACGCACGTTCATGTAACTCAACTGCTCCTAAACGTCTACTTGGCGGCGGGGTACCAGGAGGACCTCCTCCCGCAGCCCCTATACTGGAATCGTCGACTGATACTCTTCGTGCTGGCAGAGTGACTGATGTGGCGGGAATTTGTACTACGGGCTGGACCGGGGGTACCGTAACAGGTACCGCAATAGGTGCCCCGGTGGCTGGAAGACCATGAATTACATTATTTACAGGAACTGGTGGAACAGGATTTGCATATTCTGGGACTGTGTCGTCCAAATAGGACGAGATAAAAATATCAGCTGCGGTCGGTTTGTGACGTAGCTTGGTCGGAACTAAGGGTGGCGGAAAATCACTGGATGCTTCCGGGGTTGCTTTTGGCAAGCCCTCGGCAAGAAGAGGATACATACCCTTAATGAGGGCATTTCTCTGTCTGTCTGACTGTTCGGTTTTAACTCGTTCACCTATTTCGATTAGTTCCCTTTCTTGGGCTCTCTCTGTGGATTCTCTACTTAATTCTGACTTTCTGATTTCTTTTTCGGTTCTTTTATGAGATTCTTTGCGCCATAACTCGATGGCATCTTTCTGTGACTGTCTGGCTTTCTTTTTCCATAATACTTCTTCTACTCGCATGATGCACTCGGCATCCCACGTACCTGATACGGGCCATCTGTACTTTTCTTCTAACTGTTTGGTGTACTCCACCCATAAATCTAGATATAATATGGCACGTATGCCATGCTTTTGATACATAAAATGACCTGGACTGTCCCTAGGCGGGACAGGAACTGCTTCTTCTAACAGACCTTTTCTAGTTTTTAACTGACGTAATTTGGAAAACAAAGGCATGACTGAACTGCAGTCTAGACACAATACAATACACAATAAACACGATAATTACACCACTTTCATACCACGACATTGAAATACATTGAAATGACATTTAAAATAACAGTTCGAACAGAAACATTACCTGGAATACTTGAAAACAGAATACATGAATTTCTCGAGAACAGAACTTACTAGAATTACTAGATGCACTGCTGAAACAGTACGAAACATACCGGTCTCATAAAGGGACACGTCAGGACCCGCATCCACCTAAGTGGACACTTCGTGTTGGATCTGTGTACCCCAAACCCACGGACCAGAGACAAATTAATTGACCCTGTCTAGATACTACCCCAGCAACGGTACTCACCGGGCAGCAAGAACGGAAGGCCTCGGACTGGACTGGACTGCTACGACGCCGGACGGACGAGCTTCGGACTTCTGTTACGGGTGGGCCTCCGGATACCTCGGACCTTGGACTCTCGGCTTGGGCTCTGGTCGGGACTCGCCGCGTTCCCCCACCGCCTCGTCTGGATGCTGGACCGCAACCTCCGTCTCCTCCGTGGGCCTGAGGGATACTTGAAGCAGAAATATCTGCACGTGCACGGTATGGTTCCGTCACGGCTGCAGAGGATCAGGGGGCTTGCGTGGCTTCACCGGCGCGTGGGGAAAGGGCAAGTCCCTATTCGGGCGCCATTATGTGGTAAATAAATAAATAATACCTCTATTTTTGACTGGATATAACAATAACAGATAGCTCAATAAATAAGAGTCAAGATTCGAGGTAGTAGGAGTATGCAGGTTTAATACAGCATAAAGGACAGGAACAGGACAACCTGCACAGGAAAAGGATGGCAGCTAGCTAGCTGGGGGGCCCCGACAGCTGTCGGGCAGGATCTGGAATGAGCGCGCTAGCTTTTAATAACAATACACAAGTATATATAGTTAAAACAATTGCATTACAGTACATACAGTAGGCGTAACAGTGGGTGGGGCCTGTAACAGTCGCGAAAGATAAGGGTGAAAGGAGGTGTAACAAGAGGCGTGAACATAGACATGTGATGTAAACGTAACAGAATATGTCATAAACGGGGCGGAAACATGGAGGGGGCTACCTAAGGAGCCGGGGCCTCTAACCTAGTGGTGCGCGCAAACTGGCAATGACGTGTTACTAGGGAGAAGCTGGGGGCTATGACTTCTGCACTAGAAGCAGAGACTGAATTCTGGAGTGTCAGAGCGACATGTACCTAAACACTATCTAGTATCTGATGTTTAGAGAACATGTTGATAGAATCCAAAAGTTATCGGGGTAAAGGCTAACAGACTCTAAGACTGGTGCATGCATTATTCTACATGTAGTGTGTGTTGAGGAATATTAAATGAACATTAATTCAGTATTTCTCTTACATGGAGACGTAAAGGCTAGACCATGATGGAAACTATTGATGCGATTCAGTAACTTAGGAATGCAGAGAAGGAGGGCTGGACTGATAACTAGAAACATAACATATTCTTGGCAGACTGGCAGGCAGAGCCAGGCCGAGCCGGGCACTGTGAGGCAGGAAGTAAGTGAAGGGTCAGGGATACAGGTGGGGGCTGTATCGCTCCTCAGAGAGGGTTCAGGAGACAGGAGCTGAATCTGAGTCCGGGCCCTTTTGAGGCCTAGAAACGGGGATTTTACAATGAAATAACGTGCACACTGAGAAACGTGGCAACGTAGCTTTACATAGGCTCAATACTCGTAGCTTTCACGAGAACTGGAAACTGGCATACTAGAGATGGACACAACTGTAATTGCGTCTTAAATCGATCATGGGGAATACATATGCATATTAATCATGCACATACAACATAGGATGGGGAACACGTAGGGACACAGAACATGGCAAAATTTACATTTCCACATGTCGTCCCATCTTTCGAATCTTTCTAGTGCTGCCACCTCACCCAACCACATGCCCTGCTAGTGAGGTGTCTGTCGAGTTAATTTGTTGTCCCTATATGTATGTCGTAGGGCCGAGCGCCAGGCTAATAGTACTGCCCGGGTCACTGTTGGCAGTGCCCTAGGTATTGGACAGCCATATAGGGTAGCTTGGATGCGGGAAAAATCCAAGTCTCTTAGTTCAGTTTTGTAGGCCGGATCAGACCAACCCCCTATGAACCAATCATGAAGGACCAGCAGCCTAGTGGCTAAGTAATATAGGTAAAGATCAGTCATGCCCATACCTCCATCGAAAGGCGGGATCTGACATCGAGCAAGGGTTATGCGTGGCCTCGCCCAACCCCACAAAAATCTAGTGGCATGCTATCTTACTTCTTGAACCAGCTCCGTGGGAAATGGAAGGTGGTGTTTTGAATAATATATAAAATGTAAATGTAAATGTATTTGAGCTTGTAAAGCGCACTGCTACCGGTCCGTAGGTCTCCTGGCGCTGTATAACTCTGGGGAACCCGTCCTGGCTTTCCCTGTGGGATGGTCCCTGCTGGGAGTCCCCAAGGTGGAGCCGGGCATCCCTGGAGTTGATGGAGCCGTTGTGGAGATTAGGCAAGCTAATGCCCAGAGTTGCCGAGTGGAACCCCTGATTAGAGTAAGCACCGAAGCGAGAATTATCGAGTCCGCTGACCCAAGTCCACGACCCTGCAGCGTTTGGAATTGAACCCTGGTCCCGGGCCGACTTCTGCTCCCGGGTCTGCCGCCTCTAACCAGTGAGCCACACTACTCCACACCGGCGGAGGATCATCATCTTGAATAGTGCTATCTTCCTGAGTGGGTTAAGTAGTAGGTTTTGCTAGTGCCGGAGATCTTATTTGGCTTTTTTGACAAGTGTGGTGATATTTAGAGCCAATTCTAGTTCGGGGAGCAAAGCAACTCATATGCCCAGATATTTAAATGACTGTTTTCTAATGGGAATGATTGATTGCGAATCAAAGCATTCCCTGGAGAGGTGGAGGGTACCAGAGTCAACTTTGCCGGGTTAAGCCAGAGGCCTGAGACGTTCTCAAAGGCCCGAAGAGCCTGAAGACATCCAGGACCAGATCGGGCCGGGTCCGCCAGGAAGATCAGGACGTCATCCGAATCTAAGGCAATTTTTTCAGTATGGTGGCTCCACCAGGTCCAGCCTGGACCAGGTCGTCAGCCCGAATAAGACACGCCAAGGGCTCCATCGTCAGAGGGAAAAGGAGCGGTGAAAGTCGCCAGCCCTGTCTTGTACCACTTTGTATCGGAAATGCCTCTGAGAGAGCTCCATTGATGAGTACTCTAGCTCTAGGGTGATAGTACAGAACCCAAACGTAGCAACAGAAGTGTTGGCCCAGGCCCATCATTGTTAGAGCGTCTTCTAGATAGAGCCAATCGCCCTTGTCAAAGGCCTTTTCGAAGTCGACAAGGAGGAGTACCAGATAGGGGGTTAGTTGATCGCAATTTGCAAGAGCCGAGTGGAGGCATCCCAAACAGTGTCTGGTGCTGCATGCCGGCATGAAGCTGCACTGATCCGGGTGGATCTGTTTACTTAGGCTTGGATGCAGGCATTGGTCCAAGATTGTGTCGTAAATCTTGACCTCTGTATTGATTAAGGAAATCGGGTTGTAGTCTGCACAGGCTGCTGAGAGCATTGAGTCTTGGGGATAACTACAATGGTTGCTATGCCTGCTACAGTGGGAAATGCCCTCCCGTCTGTGATGTACTGGAATAGTGCGGAGAGATGAGGGACCAGGAGGTCCCGGTATGCATCATAATACTCCTGTGGGAGTTCATCTGGGGCCCAGTGTTTTCCCGGATGCTAGTGAGGAGAATACATTGTTTATCTCATCTGGGGTGAAGGGGTGGTCCAGACCAGCCACCTCGGAGTGTGTTAGACAGGGAAGATGAACCTTCTCATGGTCAAGTAGGTCTGAGAGAGAGGCTTTGGGTCTGCTTGCTGAGTGTAAGCAGGCATAGTAATCAGCAAACATCTGCGCTATCGCAGGTGATGTGCGTTGGGTGGCCCCGAGGGGTCACGGACTTCGGGAACTATTCGGTTTGCCAGGGGGTATGGAGCCAGTCTATGCAACAACTTCCCATTCCTGTCGACCCAGCCATACACTCCGGCAACAGAAGAATGCCATAGCAACTTGTCTGAGTCCAGTGGAATTTGTTTAATCCCTTCACGCACAATCGCAAGTTTCCTGTCTTGTTTTGTCTGGGGCCCTGGTTATGTCAGTCTCTAGACAGGTTCCTTGTGCCTGTAGAAGTACCAGCCGGCTATTTTAAGATAGTCGTGTCCGGAGTAGGCTTTGGCCACTCCTCTGATAGTGGCACTACTTGCCTCCCAGAGGGTGCTTGGGGAGGGAACAGAGCGTAGGTTGATGAGGAAGTAACTAGCCGCCTCTCTTAGCCTTCCATCCTCCCTACCAAACAGGTTGGTAAAATGAATACCATTAAATTGGATAACAGTACAATAATTTTTTAATGATGGTTGGTACTGGCAGATGTGTAGTGTGAAGAACCATATAAAAACAAGTTAATATACAATAGACAATTTACAGTTTTTTCGTGCTTTTTAAGGTATGCTTTTGCCCAGAGCCTGCATGAGTAATGGTATCCCAAATTACATGATTAATACAACATGAACTTGCTTTGCGGACAGGGCTCTGAGCACAAGGGCATGACCATAAATCATTCCCTGTGCTCAGAATGTATACAGCATACCCAAAGTGTAAACTATATTGTTATTGGTTTTCTTTGCTTGTTGGAATTGTCTTGATGACAGGTTCACATAAAGTGATTAAGAGATGGTGGAGCAAGGTTTTCACAATGCTTATTCAAGGTTTTATATTAATAAAAATGATACAGTCAATGTTAATGAAATTAGTATTTGCTTTTTCTTAGCATGCACCTGTAGTTATTTGGATAGTTCTCAGGGCTTTCAATTAGGTGGTTTATTAATATATGTAGATTACATGTTGTACAATGTCATAGGTTTAATTGCATCATTTTTGATGAATGTTGTTGCTTTTAGTGGAGTATTGTTAGAGGCAGTAGTAGAGCATTATCCGTTGATGGGTGCTATATTTGTGCAAGAAAACCTGGAAAGGTGTTATGTGTTGTGTATGCAGCGATAGGAGAAGAGGACCATGATGTCATAGGAGCCTTCTGACTGCCAAGAGGCAAACTAGTTAGAAACATTTGTTTAGAAAACTTTTGCCACTTCTTCCCTACCAGTGTAGACTTTCTATTTTGCCTGTTCCATTGCTTTTCTATTCGGTCAATGTAAATACAATCCTCTGAATCAACACAGCTCCAAAGTCCACCTCAGCTAGCTATACTAGCTCTGAGGTTTGGCGTGGCTCTACAGGAGGAAGGGCTGTCAGGAAGGGAATTCTGCAAGAGAAAAGGGCATGATATTAGTGCATGCTCTCTTAGACAAAGCACCAAGTAAATGTCACCAATTCAAGATTTGCTTATTCACCTGGTGGAGGCCACCAATGACTCACACTCAGAGGATGTGTAATTGTTCTGCTGCCTTTGCACAGGCATTGTACTGATACCAGAAGCCCCTGGGCTGTTTGTTTAGCAGGACTCAGACAAAAGACAATTGTTGTAACTGTGCCTTCGTAGCAGAAACCCAAGATCAGAAGACTTGGGGGGGAAATAACGTAGTTCTATAACCTAAGGCAAATTGATTTGTACACTGCCCTTAGTTAAACAGCTATGCAAACTCAAACACACTGGTTAAACAACTTCACTATTTCACATTACACACAATTGTTTGGTAAATGGTAAAAATGATATTAGAGTCCAAAGTCTATAAGGTTAGAAGAGAAGGTCTTGAGCTTTCCCCAAACAATATAGCACCAGCAATGCTACTAATCAATAGACCCAATGAACTTTAAATGTCTGGGACCTGATGATTTCCCAATACTCTCCTGGTGGTTATATGCCAATTGACCTCCCAGTGTCCCTAGATTCATTCAGGCCTGATAGCTTTCTACTGTCCCTGAACAGATATGGGCTGACAGCCTTCCGATGTGCCTCAGTCGAAATAGGACTGATAAGCTTCTGCTATTCCTTGAAGAGCAGAGGCAACTTAGGCTCTTAAGAGTTGTATTCCTTTTCTACATTCAACCTCCCATGGAGTGGATGGCTGTGGATTGTTGTTGTATAGAGTTTAGGTCTTAGGGTCTGGAACTTAGCTTGTTCATATATTATGCTTTTATTATAGTGTAACCCTGCAGTGGCAGGATTCCATATTACATTTTAGGAGCAAATGCTCCACTCCAGGCAGTCAAACACTGGCCGGGAGAGTCCGCTCCGAGCTGTTGTCCACAATAAAGCCAACTAGCTCTTTCATTGCTATGTATGCCCAACTTCCTTCACAACATTTTTGGCAATGATTAGCTGGCCAGTGCGAGGAAGGGTGAGAAGGATTGAGAAGGGTGAACAATGACAGAGCAGAGGAGAAACTATGGCGAAAACCAGTAGATGAACTACTTAATGTGTACAAGATCACCGCTGGGCGAGTACTGCCTCACCTGACTTTGAGTGCTCCGGGGTGGTATGTGATGTATTACACTAACTAAGCACAGCGCCATCTTTGAAATCAGCTACCATAACCGAGTGTTCAGTCTAGTGCTTTTGAAGTGTTTAGCAACCCAAGGGGAATAGACACACAGCAATGTTCAAAATAAATAGACATGATGTTCAACTTACACCATTGTGCTTAAGGCCATATTTGAGCAACTGTGGGTAGGTACAACATTACAACCCAATTACATTTTGCCAGAAGGATATCAAGGGGTGGTTATTGATATTGTGGGCTGCATGAACGCTGACATAGGATTTGGAGGTAGAATCATACAATGAAAAGTATACCTATCAGAGCACTGTCCCCCAATTTTGGGGTGGGTACATCAATACGATTCACATCATTGTCATTCCCAGGGCACCTTCACAGCTGATGGTAGTTGAGGAAGAATCGATTTCTGACATCCTGGACTCAATTAAACAAGTGTTTGACAGCAAACTGGGCATGTTGAAGGGATACGTGCACAAGATCGTATTCAAAAAGGGAGCTGTTCTGGTTCAGCACAGGCTGAAGAGAGTCCCGGTTATAGTCAGAGAGGGGGTGAAAGAGTTGATAAAAGAGATGTTGCAAGAGGGAATTATACAACCTGTGGAAGCATTTGGGCCACAATCTAACACAACGTCATCTCAAAGTGCAATTATGGTGGCCGGGCATGGATGATCAGGTCACAGCATGGGTGGTGAAATGTGATGTGTGCAAAGAGGGGGAGAAGAGGCTTAGAGCGGGTAAACAATCAGTCATGTAGAATATAACCAATCCGGGAGAGGCTTGGCATAGTGTATGCATTGATTTTATTGCTCCAATAGCTGACATGATTAGTGATTGTAGGTTTTCTTTGGTGGTGGTGGATGTGTTTTCCAGGTTTTTTAGTGTGCTGATCATGAAAGAAATCACCACGGAAGTCACCATTAGAACTTTAACAAGGATCTTCTTAGAGGAGGGGGTACTATCTAATCTTATAACTGACAATGGCACGCAGTAAGTATCTCATGAAATTAGGATGTTTTTCCAACAGCATGGTATCTAGCATCACTTCACCACTTTTTACAACCCACAAGGGAACGGTATTGTGGAGAAAGCCAACGGGATGGTTAAAGGTGAGATCCAAAGCACTGATTTGGCGCAACACGATATCAAGTGTGCTGTGGAGGACTTAGTATGGGCTTACTACGCTACAAAACAAGAGACCACGTTGAAATCGCCCTTTGAGCTGACAAGGAGAAGAGTTCCGGGTTCCAAAATGTTACCATGTTGGATGAAAGAATGGATAGCAAGAGGTGGTGTGCAAGAACTCAAGTCTGAGAAGGTCAATTTAGATTCAAGTAGCGTGATTGTGGAGGGCAATTTGATTAAGGCTAAAACAGGATTGGTGATGAGAGCCTTTTCAAAATGTAAAGGTCCTCATAAAGTGGGGCTCGAATACTAGTATTGTGTGGTTTGGAGAATGGCGAGCAGTCGAATCGACGTAGAGTTGCGTTGTTTCAGAAAGGTGGTAAGAGTGAGGTGAAGAGTGTTGAGGACTGCATTGGGTACATTTTAATGAAAGATGGTTATTTTGAACCCACTGTGACACAGAGGGAGATGAGTGAGGGGGGATGTATGACATTACAGCGCATGCTTTTACCACGTATGCCTTTACAACGCGGTATTTACAACGCATGCCTTTACAACGCATAGTGCTTTGGGGCGCTGGATAGTGAATTGTTTCATTTACTATTCCAACTCCAGTCCCCGTGGATAGTAGGGAAGGTGTTGGATAGTAAATTAAACCTATTCCCTATCCTAGAGCGCCCCCCAGCGCAATGCGTTGTAATGGTTTGCGTTGTAAAACTTGCGTCGTAAAGGCACTGCGCGGTAAAAGTTGCGTTGTAAAGGATGTTTCCCGTGAGGGGATACCATACACTCTCAGGAAGAACACAGATGTTGGGAAGGGCAGGAGGTTTAAGTAAGCAAGGAGTTTAAGGGATCGCCGACCACCAGTTTGTTTGAAAGATTATATTTTCTAATGCTTTCCTATAATCTTAAATTGCACATCATCAGAATGTTTATATTTACACATTGTTCTTGCTTTGCATTTTATTTTCTGTTGTTTTATTCCGATTGTGTTGCTTCATGTTTGCTGACTAACCTATGCTCTTATTGTAAAGAGAATTGCTCCTTCCTTCAATGTAATTGTGCCATAATACAGAACAGAAGGGGAGGTGTTGTATAGAGTTTAAGTCTTGGGGTCTGGGATTTAGCTTATTCATCTCTCGTGCTTTCCTTGTAGTGGAATCCTGCAGTGGCAGGATTCCAGTTTATGTATAATAAAGCCTCGTTCCTCCTTCATTGCTGTGTATGCCCACGTTCCTTCACAACAATGGTGTGTGAAGCTTAGTAGGCCCAAGAGTCGCGGCCAGTATTCATGCCCCCCACGGTGGCCCACTTACCGTGGCATCGTAGGATAGGTGGTGGGCTAGTGGCAGATCATCAGCACTCCAGTGGAGTGGTAAGAGTTTGCCGGATAGATGACCAAAAGGGAGGCATATTTCCACTGTGACTACCGTCCAGTCTAACTTTGGAAGGTAACAGAAGAGCAATACACCAACAAGACTGTTTTCCTATAATTCTTTTCACTTTTGCAGACAACCCATCAAAATACTAGTGTAAAAATGATTTTCTAACAATAAACAACATGGTATTATATAAACCTAAAGTTTAGACACCGCACAATACATTTATAAACATTTGTTTAGAA
The DNA here is from genome assembly GCF_964261635.1 of Lissotriton helveticus. Taxonomy (NCBI): domain Eukaryota; kingdom Metazoa; phylum Chordata; class Amphibia; order Caudata; family Salamandridae; genus Lissotriton; species Lissotriton helveticus. The sequence continues at coordinate 285,453,611 of NC_136060.1, forward strand.
GAGGAATTATTGCCTGAACTGTTGCATCCATTACAATGTTGAGTGAAATACTAAAAACCTGTTTACTTAATTTCCATTATGAATCGTTTTTAGCATAGATATCTGAGACTGTGTTCACTTAGGCTACGAAGCAGTGTGGGTGTCATCTGCAATGGCAAATGTATGAAGTATAAAAACTACATAGGGCCTCCTTCCCTAATGAATACGGTGCCTATATCAGTAGTTTTCAGCTCATCAGCATCATCTGGAAATGTTAAATTATGATTACGTCTCTGCAGAAGGTCATTTAAAAAGTTGTCCGCATCTGGGTTGCTGATGGAGGAAAAGAACAGTAAATTAGTGAATGATATGCGCACGATGCTATTTTGCAAGTTATCTTGGATAAGTGAACCTCAAAGATGAATAACCAAATAGGATCACTCAGTATGCCCATCATGTCCTCCGATTAACGCATAGATCTATTTATATCAGAATTCAGAAGTAGGCGTTGTGCAGATATCTTTAGTAGGATATTATATTTTAAGTGCCTTCTTCACATGAGGCCAGTGATATAGATTATCCTTAATAAACATAAATCATCGATAGCCTGCTGTCAATTTGAAACAAAATCACTCTTATGTAAGTTACGTAAAACAATTTCAAAATCTTTATTACTGCCTTTGGTTCTTCGTTTACCTTCAAAAGCTAATTTACAGTGATGCTAAACGGTTAGGTAAAGTGAGATTTGAAATGTATTTTATATTGCAATTATTAATATCAACATCTATTTAATAGAGAGACTTTTAAGTGTTGTCGGCATTTAGAGCACAATAATTCAGCAGTAAATGAGAATGTATCCAGAGAGTACATTGAGTTAGACTTCGTGTGACATTTGCAACTATTTTCAATAATACTATTATTTGAATTGTTACTTTATCTAAAATCACTGTATTTGTTCAAGACAGAACACGTGAACATTCACCACAACTTTAGTGATAGCTGAGTACATTTAGGAAGGTCGAAATAAATCTAGATTACTTTAAACTAGATCCTCGGCTATTTTACTTTCAGGCGACAGTATAGTCGTTCTTTTGTCTTGATTAAAGCTGTAATTTTCAATAGGCTTCAAAACAATATATAGAGGTAATCTTGACAAAGAACATAATATGTAGCTTTAGAATTTGGAAATAGATTTTGATACAAAATTAAACATTACGGGTCCGATTCGTACAGCCATTTGTGCAGAGAAATCTTAGTTTCATAAGCAAATGGGTGAATTTACAATGACAATGCTTTTACGAAGGCACACCTTACACTGGTAAAGCCTTTTATTAACGCATGGTATCATCTCACAATGAAGGTGTGCATAGGTAAGGGAAGGATAGATAAAGGTATGGGGAATGCAACATGAGTTTACAGTGTCGAGAACCTCCAAAGAATGTGGTGGCAATCGTGGGACATGTTTGTAATGAAGTGGAGCAGACAGAGATCCCGCAGGCAGCTACACTAGAGACAGGGGCTCCTGAGAGAGAAGAGATGATAACAAAGATGTTGCAAGTAAGGGGCAAGTTAGAGCATGGGGTAGCTCGAAGACTGGGGTAGAGCCTGGGGGCACGAAGAGTGCTGAGATGGAGTAGAATAAAGAAATGAGGGGATGGGGCGAGCCAAGAGAAGAAGAAAATGGTGGAACAAAATCAGATGTTAACTTGCCTTAAATTGGTATCAGAATACCATTAGAAGGGCACTTGTTCCGGGCAGAAACACCACCCAGGGAGAATTTTGCAAAATATCTGCAAATTAGGAACTTCCTATCTCAAAAAGCCAGCAATCTACAAGCTAACCCTCTGATAGAGGATAATACCAAATCTGCAAAAATAGGAGTGCTATATGGCCATTTACTGAACACTAAGGCGAATGATTTACAGCAACAAAATGTTAAATGGGGGAACAAACTTGGGAGGCAGGATATACGGATAGAAGTCTCACTGGCGATGGCAACAAATGTATTCCTTTCGGCAAAATTATCTGCACAGCATTACAAATCCATTTTTAATTTATATTATACGCCTGACAAGATCTCGAAATGGCAGGGCGATACTATTGGGAAATGCTATATGTGTGGATACATATCTGCCGACGATCTCCAAATTTTTTGGGTGCCCTCGGTTATCTTTTTTACTTTTCCAGATAGAGAATTACCTAACAGCTACTTTAGGGTTTCCCGTTAAACTAAGTGCTACACAGATAATGCTAGGTGCAGAAATGGGGCCGGTAATATCAGATCTATTACAGCCACATGTAAAACTAATGGGCCTCATTTATGAAAAGTGACGCATCGCTGCATGAAAACAGCGATGCGTCACTTTTCACTGCGCTCTCCCTGCGACATGATTGATGCGTCATATTTATAAAATGACGCATCATGTCGCAAGGAGTTACAGATACGTCAGTATTTCTGACGTATCTTTAGGCGCAAAAGTGACGCATTGCTGGAGTGTGTCACAAAAGTGACGCAACTCCAGCAATGCTTCCTTTCACATGGGGAAAGCCCCATGTGAAAGGGCTTGCGTCAGTCTTACGCCTGCTGTGAGGCAGGCGCAAGATTTTGACGCAACAGCGTCCTAAAAGTGACGCAGTGAAATCTCATAGATTTCACTGCGTCACTATTACGAGGCTTTTTGCGGGTGAACGCCCCCTCTGCATACATTATACCTGGCGCAGGTATAATGTAGCGCAGGGCTTTACAAAGTGACACATCTGCTTAGATGCGTCACTTTGTAAATAGTGCGCATCAGGAGGCATGTTTTACGCCGCCGATGCGTCACAAAAAGTGACGCAACGGAAGCGCAAAACTCACGCAAGGCCTCATAAATGAGGCCCAATATTCTTAGTTACAGCGGTATACCGACTCTTATTAGCATCTTGGTGGTTACAGCAGGAGCCCCCCTCTTTTGAACTATGGAGAGCGCGTTTTTTTGCTGTTCATAATATGGAGCATAGTCTGTATGCCCTTAAAGGGCATAGGAAGAAGAAGCTTGGTCAACAGATTTGGGGCAAGATCACTAATCAACTAGAAACCACTGTCTGATGGTCTATTTCTGTTAACTCCTTTTTTAGTAGCCCTTTATGTATCTGCCTTATTGTGCTGTTAATTGCATCTTTCTTTTATGTATTCAATGTGAGTAACATATCATCTCTAAAATTCATTTATCTATCTTTTTTTGATATATATGTATCTGGCTCCAGGATTATTGATTTATTGATGAATTGATGTAATGAATGTCAATAGTAACTATGTATTCTGTAAATTATGACTCTTTGACGACCAATTCATGTATTTTGCAAAAATAAATAAAAAATAAAAAAAGAAGGTCACTTGTTCACGATATGGTAAGGGAATGTGAGTGAACTCATAAATACTGGAGTATGGTGGAAGATCCACAGCCAACATAACAGAAAGACTACAGATTAAAAACCCTAGGGCGTGCTTACTTGAGTTAGCCTGTAGTTCTAAAAAGCATAAGGCCCCAAACAAATTTGTGGATCTTGCATTCGTATTAGTTAAGAGAAGAGTTGTCAAGGGATGGAAGTTATGAGGACCTCTTCCTATAAAGCAGTGGCTGAATGATCTCCTAAAATGAGGAGACACAAAAACGGAGTCACTAACCAAGCTATATAAGCACTGGGCACGGAATGAGATTGATACAGGGACATGGGACACGATCATGCTAGCTCTTGTCCCAAAAGTGTACACCTTGGCTGCCAATAAGAGCTGCAGGGAACAGTGATTAAGTTGGGCAGTGGTGATTAAAATAAATATTGCTTAACAATGGGCGTGGTCTTAACCACTGGAATTGTTAGGCCTATTAGCAGTGCGCTTCTTCCTAGAAGTTTTGCTGTTGAAAATGTAAAGATAACAAGATGGATGTGAAAATGGAAAACAATAAGAGTGATAAAAAAAAAAGACAGACATTTGCTGAAATGAAAATGAAGATCTGGGCAATTTAATATGTTAACTTAGTAAGGCTTTTGCATATAGAGACAACATATTTGTAGGGATGAAGGGTAGAAGACAGGGAGAAGGCTACGCCACATGCATCACCTTATTACTGAGTAGAATCAATTTTGGCGCTCTTTGTAGGACAAAAGAATTTCGAGGGAATGATATGTTCCATAGACCTGCTCAGTGTGTAAGTTGGAAGGGATGAAGGTCGGCGGTCAGCACTCAGCCTTTTAGCTTACATTTTAGCGGCTGGTCCACTGGTTTAATGTCCCCTGCGCTCTCTCTTCTCCATTGTGAAGCCTGATATGAGATTGCTTCAACATCACCTTGTATTTCCCTCTCTTCCTTCCAGAATCCTCTAGCAAGGATTTCTGGAATATTATTCTACCCAATTATCAATAAACGCCATCTCTTTAATTTGCACTTGGTGATTCAAATCCAAGATGGAGACTCGTTCTTCCTGTGAGGTATTTTCTGTCGTTCTTTTGGAGGTGTGGGACTTGCTAATCCCGCTCCAAACGGCAACAGTATGGAACATGTTGAATTGCAAAGAAGTTACTTTTACTATTACTACTGCTGTCTAAACAAGAGTAGGGAAAGTACTTCACTTCAAACACATTACATATATAAGTAACACCATGAATGTAGACTAAATATTAAACTCTTAATATAAAAATGATTAATTGACATAATAAATGTATATATATGAAAACCAAATCAAAAGTAATAATCATTCACATTCAATAAACTAATAAATAATTGTTATTCAATTATTTACTTATTACATTTCCACCCTATTTCCCTACAAACATAGCAGTCCACATTTAAAGCATAGTTAAAAAAAATAAGTATTCCATAATTTACATATTTAAAGTCAATTAAATAATTAACAATTAAATAATTAACTTCCAGCCTAGACCCCTATAAACCTAGCAGTGCACAACCAAAATATAATTAAAAGAGGAAAATTGCATACTTTAAAGATGTAAAATTCAATGTAATAATATATTTACAAAAAAGACCCTACACTCCTACTAATCTAGCAGTCTGCAATTAAAGTATAAGTAACATGAATAAGTATGCCATACATTACATAATTAAATTAAAGTAAATACTTAACAATTTATTTGATTTCACTTATTTTCATTTTAGAACTTTAGAATTTCTATATGGAGCTGGCAAGACCCCAAAGGGTATCAGAGCACTTTACAGCAACGTTGCAACAATTGTCATTCAATCACAGTACAATAAGAATACGGTTTTGAGAAGTCCAGATGATAATCCGTCAATCACCGTGCATTGAAAATATTATTTTCAGAGTCCAGTCATTCTCATTCAATTTTACTATATTAAGATTGTGGAGCTGGGCATCAAGTCATTGTGTAGAGCTTGCGGGAGAAGCATATGGAGTGAGGTGAAGTATCCATGGTAAAGTTGATTAGATTATTTCCTGGAGGGATACAAGTGTAGGGTTAGGAGAAGTTATTTTAGTTGTCTCTTGAAGCTTGTGAAGGGGGTGGGGGTTAGCTTTGATGTGTATTGGGAGAGATTGTTAAATAATTATTACCTGAATAACTTCCCACCCTATACGCCTAAAAAGTTATTAGCCCACAAATAGCATATAACTAAAATAAATCAATATTACATAATTTGAATAATACATAACAATCATATAAATAAATGTGTTTTAATAATTCATAACTATTATTAACTAATTGAATTCCCACCCTATCCTCTTAGAAAACTCAACAACCAGATACAACACTAAAAATTATTATAAAAAATCTAATAAAAGATTTGAAATCACCTAAAATTACAAGCTATATTTACAGAAAAACCTATAAAAAACTATTGTAGCACATAACATTAATCCACAAAGTGGTCCAGAAACCAAGACGCACACTGCCAGCGCGTGCTCCGCGCAGGACTCGTAATTAATTTATTTCACTCCAAATGACGCGGCACTCAAGGGAAGAGTAAAGTGTTCAAAAGTAGTTGTATTATGCAAAGCTCAACCGACGCATTTCAGCCTCCACGGCTTTGATCACGGTAGGTGAGTCCCTTCTTAACAGATCATTGAAAAGAAGAAAAATATCGTTACATTATGCACAGGGCGACACTCAATTATGGTTGATGGCCTTATTTGGTTTGCAGCGCCGGGAAACCTACGGGTAGCTGAGCGCTTTATAAACTTAAATATAATAATAATAATAATAATGGCGATATAGTATCACATCTGAGGTTGAAGGTGGTCATTTTTATAAATTTCTAGTCGTCCCCCACAATGCTATACTAAATACCAATACGCTGTTGCACATAGCTGAATAATGTACCATACTATTATCCTATGATCACCTTGAGCCTCAGATGTGATACTATTACGCCACCAGCCATAATTGAATGTCGCCCTGTGCATAATGTAACAATATTTTTCTTCTTTTCAATGATCTGTTATGAATTCTTTTTAATTGTGCACTACATTACCCACAATGCCGCATTAAGACCATGTGGGTGTATAAATAAGTGCAACAAAGAATGGACTCACCTACCGTGATCAAAGCCGTGGAGGCTGAAAAGCGTCGGTTGAGCTTTACATAATAAAACTACTTTTGAATACTATACTCTTCCCTTGAGTGCCGCGTCATTTGCAGTAGCACATAACATTAACATATAAATTAAAACACATTCAAATAATGAAAAACAATATTTTAACCACTATATTAGTGAAAACAATAATCAAATCATCGATATTATTTAACACCTTCACTGCAGCGGCTATTCCGCCGCAGCGCTAAGGGGGCGGGGGGCCCGCGCGGCGCGCCCATGCTGGTGACGGAACCGCTCCGTCACCAGCCTTGGTGGAGCTGTGCTCATGATGGAGCGGTTCCGTCATGGCCCCACCCTCTCAATAGAAAGCGCCACGCAGGCGTGAAATCAACGCCGCGCAGGCGCGTCGAGCGGACCATGACGGAACTGCTCCGTCAACAGCACAGCGCCACTGCGGCTGATGATGGAGCGGTTCAGTCATCAGCGCGGAAGGTGTTAAAACAATATTACTTACTTCACAAATGGTATACTTGTCAACTGTATCTATGTATCACCATATATGCGTATCACAATTTTATTGTGTGATCTGTCTGCCTCCCGATATGTTAAAATCGATATTTATCCACGCACCCTTTTCTATGAGACTGAGCATGTCTGACAGTCCAGGACTCCTAGGATGGGCACAGAGTCCCCCTCAAAGGTGACACATGTCTATTTCTTATAGGAGTCTGTCTAGCAGATGTCTCTGATCTCCTGTTCTGTGAACCGACACCTCCTGGCAAGAAGTGGCCTCACCAGTGCCAAATATGGGATCCTCTTAGGTCAAAACAGCTATCACCTGGCACCCTTGGTCCTCCACTGTGTACACCATCCACCCTCTAACCCATAATCTGCTCAAGGGCCTCTCCACCCTCTCTTTAGAGCTCATACCGCCATGAATCTGTGTATTTAGAGTGCTCTTTGCAGCTGCACTTCCTGGCTCTTTCCTCACCTGAGGGAGTTCACTGCTAAAGATGCAAATTATGGACAAGTAGAGACACATAGGTACATTGCTCTGGGCAACAATCCCCACTGTAAGGAGATTATAGCCATTGGACAGGCACATTCCCTCACTTTGACATTCCTTACCCTTCAGTCTTCTCCCTGCAGGTACTACTCAGAGGTTATCAGCCTTTCCACCACCAGGGTAAGGTTAGCACAAGTGTCCCACAGAGCAGCGACATGGATCAAATTCACTGTGACTCTCTGAAAGTAATTATGGGTCACTTTCCAGGGTCAAATGCTTACCTGATGGAACAACCCCTCAACAAAAGGACACTAGGGCATGCTCTGATCACTCGCCATGGCAATACCCTCTCCCTGGTACTACACTAGCCACCCCTGCAGAATGCACACTAGTGAGTCCATTCATTGGGCAAGAGGTCTCTCCCTTGTTATGCCCTAACTGGTGACAGTCAAATCACCTACTCCTCTCAAAGGAAATCTTGCCCTGGCATTACAATCTTTCTCCTTCTCTGAAGTGGGCTGGGAATCTCTCCACTTGTCAAAAGCTTTGGGCCCTTGGAGGTTATCACTTTACCCTTCTGCAGGCGGCCTGAACCACCCTCCCTGTAGTCAGCCTCCGGTACCTTATTTCATATTCTGCTGCTGAGCCTGAGGTCAGCCTCTTTCCTATGCTCCCTAGGATTAGAGAGTTTATAATCAATCAGGTTCTGACACAATTCTGTAAAACAATTACTCCAGATGTATGAATTATACAGCCCATCATAAGCCTTTACTTTGCTGCCCTTCACCCAATCGGTATATCGAGTTTCAACTGTTGACTTGCACTAATATCGACTTTGAAAAATCGAGGAACAGAAATATCGATAGCAAGAATATTGTGGTCCAGAATATCGAGTTTAAGGTAAGAAATATATTTTTTTTTAAATATCGAAGTCATTAATATAGTTTGCAAAAATATTGTTGTTAAAATATCGTTATTTTAGTTAGTGTCATGTATTTTAGTATGTATTTCAAATGTATGTACTGTGTTTGTTTGGCTAAGTATTGCTTTTGTTTTTTAATATATGTGTATATTTTTTAGTAGTTATTAATTTTATTTTAATGTAATTTAATTTTGCATTTTAGTTCCGTAGCGGGTTTTGGGTTTAAAGGGGAATAGAGTGGGAACTAATATAATTATAATAAATTGAATATTAATTTGTATTCATTAATATTTATTTATTTTATATTTTATATTCTTAATTGTGGAAATTTGTATTGTGTGATTAATAATGTATTCATTGGTTGTTAACTATGATTAATTAATTGGTAATTATGTTAATTGTGTCATTAGTTTAAGAGTGGGTTGTGGGTTGATAGTTGAGTAGGGTGGGAAGTAATTTAATTATAATTAATTTATTAATATATTGTATTAATTAATATTTATTTATTGTATATTTTATATTGTTAATTGTGGGAATTATTTTTTAATAATTATTTACTAATTGGTTGTTAATTATTATTAATTAATTGGTAATTATGTTAATTGTGCTTTTTTTAGGAGCAAGTGTTGGGTTGATAGGGGAGTAGAGTGGGAAGTAATTTAATTTTAATACATTTATTAATATTTTTAATATAATATTTAATTAATTTTATTTTACCGTGTTAATTGTGTGAAATATTTGTTATAATTATTTATATTTTTCTTGTTAATTGTTATCAAATAATTAATTGTTAATTCATTATGTTAATTGTTTCATGTTTTATGAAATTGGTTGTGGCATTTATAGGGGAATATGGTGGGAGGTAATTTATTTATAATTAATTATTTGTTAAATAAAGCTAATTAATAAATTAATATTTAAATATACCAATTGTATAAGAATTTTGTTGTGTGAGTTGTGGAGTTTATAGTGGTAAATGTTGGGAAGTCATTTAAAAAAAATAATTCATGATTTGTTGTTAATTGATATTAATGTATTAACCCCTCCCATGCTCATGATGAGCTCAGCTCATCATGAGCCACAGTTCCCGTGTGCTCATGAGGAGCTGAGCTCGTCATGACCGTTGGAACGCTCACACGCGGGGCTAATTCCCCTGCTGTGCTTGTCGTAACAGGCCTCAGCCAGACCCGCTAGTGCAAGGGGTTCGCCCTTCTGTGCACAAGTCCTTAGACCCCAACGGAAAAAGTTGGCACGGAAACTGGAAATACAAAACATAAACGTTTATTACACCTCATGAAGTGGTGCTATAATTCAACCAGTAACCTTCGGTACTGCGAGAAGTAGCACAAACGGCTACTGAACGCATGGTTTATTTATACCCACACAGGGGCTCAAAAGAAGGCGGTACAAAGCATAAGAGCACATTTTATGTCCATACAAGGCAATATCGAGAAGCACAATCGATCAGTGGGAGGAGCTAACAGTCTTGGGGTCTCGGCTAACACATTCCAATCTGAGGTTAACCTTTAACAGATGTGGACCCTAACGGTCAGTGGCAAAACTCAGGGATGCTATTAATAGCCTGTTGCCGGGCAGATTCAAAGGCCATGAGCAGAAAGGTAGGACAACGCACATGGTTGACACGAGGCAACATGTGACAAACAAAATGGCTGCCGTGAATCCAAAATGGATGCCGCTAAATGTCAAGATAACGGCCAAAACTAAGATGTCTTTTGCTAATGCTCAACTTAATCGCTGTTAAATTACAACAGACGACCCTTTTAGCGTTAGCTAAAGACATACGTTCTTTTAGGGTAATCTGTGCATTCATCTTGTATATCTATGCACATTATATTTGTCACTTCTTTATCCAATGTTTGTTGTGCTTTCATGGCATTTCGTTTAGATGGTAAACACGCAGTTATACACATAGAACATACCATTAGGCCACAGTGGATACACATACAGCAGGTGAAAATCACTGCAATTGCAATACATAAAATAGTCAGTAATTTCCAACCCCAGGCAGAAACTAGAGCCCAAAACCATCCAGCAAAAGTCCAGGTGCCATTTTTGACATGAATATCGGCAGCGATTTTATACAGTTTGAGAATTGCTTCATATACAGAAGGCAAGTTGTCGGGGATAAAAACACAACAACTACTTCCGATGACTTTACATGCTCCTCCTCTATCTGCTAACATAACATCTAGAACCATCCGGTTCTGAAGAGTTACAATTCTAGCAACTTGCAACTCCTCCGTAATATTTCCTAAGGCTACAGCAGTTCCATTAGTGACAGCCTCCACAACTCTAGTCAATCGTCGTATTTTCCTACTATTTAATGCAGCACCCACAAAAGAAAACAAGCCTAAATTAAAATCAACATATTGCTGCAGACTAGTGTCTGTCTGATCTACGTCATCAATTCGTATTGTTCGTTTATAGCGATTCATATAAATGTTTCTAAACAGTTTAAAATCTCGGTGATATGAAGCAGGCACTAGAAAAACAGGGGGCAATAAGAAAGAAACATAACATGTACCAGACCACCCTACAGGCAGTCTGTGATATCCATGACTTCCACATACTAGATATGTGTTATGTGAAGCCAGGAAGGTGCTCTCATTCATTCCATCCATTTTTAATACAACAACACAATCACTAGTTCCAACTGGAATTCGTCCATACTTTGTACACAAAGGTCTGCTTTCGCTCGTGTTACAGTAATTACAGATTCATTGCTTGTGGTAGAGTCTCTAGTATGGGTAAAAACTTAAGGCGTAGAAGCATTGTCCAGTCGATATTCTTCCCATTCCCATATAGTTCCATTTGCTTGGGGATACCCATGTTTATCTTGGTAACACTCTTTATTCAGACGGAAGAGAAGTCCACCTACTGCAGGTTTTCTGTTCGAAAAGAGAAGAGTGTACCATGCTCGACAAGAACCATTATGTGAAAAAGGAAGCGGAATAAACGGTGTTCCACCTTTCTTCTGATGAGCTGGAAGCATACCACATATCCAGCAATTCGTAGTGTTAGTGCGGTGTGAGTATGATGGAGCATCTGGACAAACGTATTATTCAAATAGGACTCTCAATGCTTATACTCATGATACGGAAGAGTGAAATGCTGATGCTCTTCCGGAATCGGAGTAGTAGGAACCACAAAAAACTCATGAGCAGGAATCATCATTTCAACAGACCAAGTGATCACGGCATTAATTGTCAAAACAACAAAAACACCTAACACTCCTAAAATCTTTTTCTTAATAGTTATCATAGTCACAAAGTCAAATCTTCAAACTAAAAAAATAGAAAAAATTGTCAATGAGCTCTTCACCCGTGGGTAGACGTTGGTTTCTTCACCAAAGATCAAGACAGGTGTCACTACGCTACGCAGGGCTGATACCCCTCCCTTGTCATATATGGCATTCCGTTTCCACTACCCAGAGCGGTTACTCAACCAGTCTAGCAAGAAAAAAAAACTATAGATCGCTTTCTCGATCTCAAATTGTATCACGCTGCTCCAGGGGTCGTCTGGTCCGGGAAGAACTCCGAAGATCCGTCAGGTGATACAGCAGGGCCTTTCTCCGTAGTCAGGATATCTCGATGATCGGTCAACGCAGTAGGTTCCACCAAGGTCGACAATACCTTCCGACAGTGAGTGCTATGCACCCAGTTTCTTTTGTTGGTAACTCGAACTGCCGTTCTTGTGGTGAGGAGTACTTGTTCTGGTCCACGCCACCTCGGCTCCAGGCTGCTTGACCTCTCGAAAACTTTCACCATAACAAAATCACCAGGACGGAGTTCATGGCCCTCACCTTGGGATTTATCAGGGGCGCTTCTCGAACCTGTTGATGAATGGAAACCAAGCTGTCAGTTAATTGTGCCAAATAAACATTCATTAAAACACAAGGTATCTCATACACAGAACTCAGTTTCAGAACTCCCCAGATATTCATTGGTCGTCCGAATACCTCCTCGTACGGGGTGAGACCCGTTCTAGAATGTGGTACTGATCTGATGGACAACAATGCCAATGGCAACGCATCTGGCCAAGTCATATTCGTGGAAGCTTGGATTTTCGCAATTTTCAACTTCAGAGTAGCGTTATACCGCTCCACCAATCCTGCTAATTGTGGATGGAACACAGCATGAAATTTCTGCTTGATTCCTAATCCCTTCAAGACATACTTGATACTTCCCCAACAAAATGAGGTCCGTTATCATTCCATAAAAGTCAGCAAACACCAAACCTCAGGAAGAACTCCTTCAGTAGCACCTTAGCAGTAGTAATAGCAGTATTATCTTTTGTGGGGTACGCCTCAATCCATTTACTGAAGGCACAAACCACCACTAGAACATACTTTAAATTATTACACCGCTCAAGCTGAATGTAGTCCATTTGCAGGACTTCAAAAGGTGCAGTTGGTGTGACAAATCCTCCAGATGGAACTCGTGTCCCTTTTCCAGGATTGTATTGCAAACAAATCAAGCAAGACTGTACTACTCTCTTAGCTGTGCTAGCAATTTCTGGATGCTCCCAAACTTGCGTAAGCATTCTTGTTATTGCGGAAGCTCCAACATGTGCTAGCCCATGTGCCATCTGAACCATAGGTTGTACAAAAGCTATCCATCTGCTTGTTTCTCCAACAACCTTCGTCATCTAACTCTCCCTCTTTAGACCACTGCTCACGTTCTTTGTCAGAAGCTGACTTCTGTATCTCTCGCACTTCCTGCCTAGCATCGTGCCATCTTTCAGTTTGTGACTTCACTAAATACATAGAAGTGGTATTTCTCTGCATCGCAGTTTCACGTGCTACGTGGTCTACAAAGGCATTTCCTTGTCCAATCTTGTCTGTTACTTTCTTGTGTGCACTGCACTTCACTATGGCTACTTTCTTCGGATATCTCAATGCAGTCAAGAGATTATGTACTAACTCTCCATGCATTATCTGTATTCCGTGAGATGTAAGAAAGCCTCTTTCCTTCCAGAGTAGGCCCAAATCATGCGCTACTCCAAAGGCTATCCGTGTAAATGTTCACACACAAACCAACACTGAGCTCACATGCTTGTGTCAAAGCTATCAATTCAGCAGCTTGAGCCGATTTCTGTGGTATGCGAGCTGTCTCCACTATTGCATCAAGCGAGGTAATTGCATATGCGGCTGAGGTCGTACCATCTGGTAGTTTCAAGCAAGACCCATCTACCCACAATTCACCATCCACATCTGGAAGGGGCGTATCCTGCGAATCAATACGACCCTTAGTCTGTTCCTCAGACAGGAAAATACAATCATGCGTTTCTTGTGACTGAGGCTGAGTCACCGGATATGGCAACAACGTGGCTGGATTCAGAGTTACACATCTCTTCAATGTAATGTGGGGGGCTAGCAATGTCAATTCGTATCCTGTGAGACGAGCGCTAGTTAAGTGCTGCATCTTTGTTTGATTCAAAAGGGCATCTACAGCATGTGGCACTAGCACTAACAATTTGTGTGACAAAACTATTCCCTCACTCTGTCGAATTGACACAGCTGTTGCTGCAACCGAGCGAAAACACCCAGGTAATGCTCTAGCAACGGGATCAAGAACTGCTGAGAAATATGCACACGGACGTTGTATATCGCCGTGTAACTGAACCAACACTGACAATGCACATCCATCTTTCTCATGTACGTAAAGTGTGAAAAGCTTCGTGTAATCTGGTGTACCTAACACTGGTGCTGAACAAAGAGCTTGTCGTAACTGTCGAAAAGCACTTTCACATTCCTCTGCCCATGGAAGGGGTACTGGAGTATCTTTCGTCAAAAGTGCTAACAAAGGCTTAACAATGTGTGAGAATCCCAAAATCCACTGTTTACAAAAGGAAGTAAGACCCAGGAATGCACCTACTCCTTTCTGTGTAGTGGGAACTGGCGTGTCTAAAATTGCTTGTATGCGATCTGATGTCAATGCACGTCCCTCCTTAGACAAAAGGTGACCTAAGTAGGTTACCTTTGGTGTACAATATTGCAGTTTTTTCCGAGAGACTTTGTGATGATGTGAAGCAAGGAAAGAAAGCAAAGATAAAGTACATTTTTCACACTGTTCTGGGGTGTCGGCTGCCAGCAAGATGTCATCGACATATTGTATGAGAGCCACACCCTCGAGCAATACAAAAGAATCAATTTCCCTTTTTAATGCTTGACTGTAAATACTCGGACTCTCAGTATAGCCTTGAGGAACTCTACAAAATTGGTACGATCGATTATTCAAAGTGAAGCCGAACAAATATCAGCTGTCAGGATGAATAGGGATCGAAAAGAAAGCGTTCTTCAAGTCTATCACAGAAAATGTAGTGGCAGTTGGAGGAACCAAAGTAAGGAATGTCGTGATGTCAGAAACCACGGGGTACTGTGGTATGACAATCTTGTTCACCTCCCTCAAATCAATAATGAACCTATAAACTCGTGTGTCAGTATCTCTTTTCAGAATCGGGAGAGTCGGACTAATAAAAACATTGTATGGAACTTCCTCAACAACCCCAACTTGCATCAAATCATGCACAATTTGTACAAGTGCTTCTTCTCCCTCCTGTGAAATCCGATATTGTGGCAAACGGGGTAACACAGCTCCCTCCTTGACACTAATCTGAACCGGAGGAATAACCATCTGACCCACATCAGTGTCTGAGGTAGCCCACAAAGATTCAGGAAGTGAGGCTAGTGCAACATCTTCCTTAACAAGGCAAATTCTGTCAAAGTCAGAGTAATTATCATTTAAAATGACTCGCACCCCTTCAGGAGAACATTGTATCGTGGCTCTAAAGTACTTCAGCATATCAAGGCCCACAATATTGTCTGGTGTGTTAGGGGAAAGCAAGAACGGACATGGAGCACTGAATTTATCAACATAAAATGGGAGTGGTTGTGACAATGGGCTAAGGGAAGGTGTTCCATCGAAACCTATCGAATTAATAGTTGTGCCAGACAGGGGAGCCCTCGGAACCAATTGTTTAGACAGAGCGCTACGTGTAGCTCCTGTATCAACCAGAAACCGATCAGTAGAACCCAAAACATGTGCTGTAACATAGGGACCTGTCTGATCTACTGGAACTTCAACTGATTCCTTACCCCATCCTAGGCAATCCTATGCATGAGCAGAATCGTAAAAATCAGGCTGGACATAATCGGACATTTGATATTGATTTCATCTATCGAAAGTGTTCTGTCTATGCTGTGGGCGTACACTTGTATCGGGTCGGGCACGATCATTCATATTTCACCTAGGCTCCGAGGATCCTAAACCATTCCTGGCTTCGCCCCGCCCACGGGCATCCTGCTGCGGACGCAATAATGGGCAATTACGCATCCAATGGCCAAGTTGTTTACAATATGCACATTGATTGATAGATAAATTCGTACGAGTGTAAGGAGTATTGAAAGATGCTCGTCCACCTCTATCATAGTTTCTATCAGGGCCTCTACCGTAACCTCTAGAAGGCGGACCATAAACCTGGGCCAACATAACTTTCGTTTTTAACTCTTTAGATTTCTTGTCCTCACTCCCCTTTGCCTCCGCTTCTTGGCGCTCATAATATTGAGCCGTACAATAGGGGGTGGTGATGGACGGAGCATCAGAACCAATCAAACACTCACACCCAGTCAAAAGATCTGGGTTTAATCCATCACCGTTCTTTAGCCCACTCTGCCACCCCAGTTCAGACATGGCTATATGCAAATCAGTCTGACCCTGTGCCTCATGGGAACAGTCCAGTCCGAACTGCAAAGCCATGCCTTCCCTGGACCGGAAACAAGCTTCCGAGGACCGGTTTCTGGCATTACAGCCTTCTTCAGCACAGCTTGCTTGAATCCAGTGGCAAAGTGAGCAAGGGACTCACGTTTGAGCATACCCCGCCACACTTATGGCGGCCAAAAAGCGGTACAAAAGGGGGTGGTGATGGACGGAGCATCTGAACCAATCAAACACTCACACCCAGTCAAAAGATCTGGGTTTAATCCATCACCGTTCTTTAGCCCACTCTGCCACCCCAGTTCAGACATGGCTATATGCAAATCAGTCTGACCCTGTGCCTCATGGGAACAGTCCAGCCCTAACTGCCAAACCATGCCTTCCCTGGACTGGAAACAAGCTTCCGAGGACCGATTTCTGGCATTACAGCCTTCTGCAGCCCAGCTTCCTTGAATCCAGTGGCAAAGTGAGCAAGGGACTCACATTTGAGCATACCCTGCCACACTTAAGGTGGCCAAAAAGCGGTACAAAAAGGGGTGTTGATGGACGGAGCATCTGAACCAATCAAACACTCACACCCAGTAAAAAGATCTGGGTTTAATCCATCACCGTTCTTTAGCCCACTTTGCCACCCCAGTTCAGACATGGCTATATGCAAATCAGTCTGACCCTGTGTCTCATGGGAACAGTCCAGCCCGAACTGCCAAGCCATGCCTTCCCTGGACCGGAAACAAGCTTCCGAGGACCCGTTTCTGGCATTACAGCCTTCTTCAGCCCGGCTTGCTTGAATCCAGGGGCAAAGTGAGCAAGGGGCTCACGTCTGAGCAAACCCTGCCACACTTATGGCGGCCAAAAAGCGGTACAAAAGGGGGTTGGCATGGCTTGGCAGTTCGGTACCGCATAATATTGAGCCATCGTTAAAACAGAGGCCGGAGAGGAGGTAGTCCAAGAACTTTTGCTAGCTTTTACACGGCTGGCTTTCCCTGGTAACAGATTCGTAACTTATTTGTTAACAAACAAATGCCTGCCGGTATCATCTGTTAAAGACTGGCCACTAAAATCAGGAAAGGCTTCCTCAAAGCGTGTAAAGAAATCAGAAACCGATTCATCTGTTCTTTACACAATGCTAGAACAGTCCAATCAATCTTTTTAGTGGGAATAATCGTTTTAAGTTTAGTCAAAATGGCTGCAGGAAGAGCTAATATTAACCAACGCGGTTTTTGGGCGAGCTCTCTGTACGCATCTAATCGTTCCAAATCTTCCCATTCAGCACCAAAAATAGCACGGTCATCAACTTTTCGAACAGTCCTCCACATATGTGGAGGTAGAATTAGGCCGAAAAACAAATCTATATCACATAAGGTCATAGTACAATAATTTAAAGCGCCTTCGACTACCTCATAGAAGGTGGCTGGATTTTTTACGCGGATCAGGCAATGCTGTTTTAAGCGCCATTACATCTGCTCTATTCCAAGCAGTGTACACCCAATTATAAATAAAATATCCCTTAGAATCAACTGAACTTTTATCGTCACTATCACCCGTTCCTTTAGGAGGAACATACAAGGGCGCGGCTTCCCGCATAGGTCTCATGTCAGCTGGTTTTATCTTATCTGTCTCGAAGACGGAGGACTGCGACTCTTCAGGCGGATTGGACTGTGGAACGCTGTCCGCAATCTTTTTCTGCTCCTGCAGGTGGCACGCCTCATTTCGTAATTTAATCAGTCGTCTAACCGCGTCATCTACCTGGGAAAAAACAAAAGAACCATCACGTAACTGGTTACGATCATTTGCTATATCATCAGGTTCTAAAACTGGAGAGTGTTTTCGAAACTTTTCTACAACTTCATCAGCATATGTTGCAAGAAAATATAACTGCTCCTTTTCCGACCAATCCTTCATACTAGCTAAAAGTTCAGGAGCAGAATCAGTTTTACGTAATGCCAAACGAGCAGTTTGTCGAAGTTCGACCGAACGCGCAGTAGTCAACATGGATCGAGTGTCCCGCGCTTTTCATTGGTCCTCGTCGTCTCCAGACGGAGCGGACGGAACGGAATACGGAGGTGGAGGTCGATCTAATAACAAAAAATCTTGTGGTTTATTAAGGAAAGGATAGAGAGGCTGGCGGACATGATATTGGCCAGATATCTGCAACCAACGTTCTTTTTCCTCTCGCTCCTGTAATTCTTTCGCTTCTTTCTTTCTCAATTCCAGCGCTTTCTCATACACAGTCTTTCGCTGTTCTTTTTCAATCAACGCTTGCTCATGCTTCTCTTGCTGTCGTACTTCTTTCTCCCACATTCGTAAACTTTCAAACATATCACGTCTAGACCGTCGCTCAAACAAACATCGTTCCACATACTCAACCTTTCGCGCATCAAATGACCCATGCAGTGGCCAACGTAACTCAGGATCCTTTTTAGTGTATTTGTGCCGCAGCGTGCTGTACATTATGGCAGAAAGACCAAACTTTACATACATATCTCTATTAGGCGTCCCCTCTGGGGGAGCCGGCTGCGATTCCTTAATTCGTAACGTGATACCCTTACAAAAGCACCACAACCTTCGAAATGCGCTAAAAACAGGCATGCCAAAAATAGTGTAAAATATACACTATTATACATAAAGTAGCGCTTAAGGTATTTTCTTAGTACGTTGCGCCATTCAAACCAAAAAGTGGAGGAAAAGTCCTCACATAACCTGCCTTTATGAGTTGCAACACATATATTTTCCTCATGCAAATACAAATACAAATACCAAAGTAGACTAGTCTATTCCCAAATACAAATATGCCACAGTAAATGTTCCTAAAACTACCTTACCATACAAGGGCATCCAAAACCTACAACAGGCGCCACAAAACGGCTCAAACCCATCATAGGCTGTCCAGATTCCAACTGCCAAGTTCTAAATTCGACCAAACGGTCACTGCACGGCAGACCAGCAGAAGAGATCTCAGTCGAGGACCGGCGCCGCCCTGGATGGTCGGATCGGAAAGAAGGGAAGAACCGCCTCGGGTGCCAAGACTCGGGTCTCCTCTGGCAGCGATCGCGTCCTCAGCGAGGTTCCGAACCTTCGTCACGACCAATCCTTTGGCCATCCGAGTCGTCGATGAGCCCCACGTGCCGGGCGCCAATTTGTCGTAACAGGCCTCAGCCAGACCCGCTAGTGCAAGGGGTTCGCCCTTCTGTGCACAAGTCCTTTTACCCTAAAGGAAAAAGTTGGCACGGAAACGGAAATACAAAACATAAACGTTTATTACACCTCATGAGGTGGTGCTATAATTCAACCAGTACCCTTCGGTACTGGGAGATTAGCACAAAGGGCTACTGAACGCATGGTTTATTTATACCCACACAGGGGCTCAAAAGAAGGCGGTACAAAGCATAAGAGCAAATTTTATGTCCATACAAGGCAATATCGAGAAGCACAATCTATCAGTGGGAGGAGCTAACAGTCCTGGGGTCTCGGCTAACACATTCCAATCTGAGGTTAACCTTTAACAGATGTGGACCCTAACGGTCAGCGGCAAAACTCAGGGATGCTATTAATAGACTGTGGCCGGGCAGATTCAAAGGCCATGAGCAGAAAGGTAGGACAACGCACATTGTTGACATGAGGCAACATGTGACAAACAAAATGGCTGCCGTGAATCCAAAATGGATGCCGCTAAATGTCAAGATAACGGCCAAAACTAAGATGTCTTTTGCTAACGCTCAACTTAATCGCTGTTAAATTACAACATGCTGAGCATTCCATTAAACGGGCGTGGTCGTGATGAGCTCAGCTCGTCATGAGCACACGAGAACTGTGGTTCATGACGAGCTGAGCTCGTCATGAGCACCAGGGCGCTGAGCGCGCTCCCCCTCCCCCCAGCACAGCAGGGGAATGTGCCCCGCAGCCAAGTGGTTAATGAAACATTAGTTATGAAAATTGTGTAAATATTTTTTGTTGTGTGTTTTTGTGTTTATTAGTGTAGGGGGTGGAAAGTAATTCTGTTTGAAATAATTAATCATTACTTTTTCATTAACAATCATTTATTAATTGATAAATATTTTTGGCAATTGTTTATTTTTTATTTTTTGGGGGTATTTAGGTTCAATAGCTGTAACTTTTTGTTTGTTCATTAAAGGCATCATTTGTCCGCCCGCCATCCTGACGGTAAAAGGGACCCCCCGCCATATGTTCTGGGGTTCTGTGGGTGACATTAGGATGTGCCTGCCACACTGGCACCGCCTGCCATAATGCTAAAAATGTATTTGGGCATCTGCCTGCACAACGTGGCAGGCACAGCGCGGTGTCAGCCCTGTTGTGTATGCACATGTTGGGGGGTACTATAGGTACTCCCATATGCCACCCCACCCCCCTAACATCCTGGGGGCCTGTAACGGGCCCCCAACCTAGAAAACCGCATGGCTTTTGGCGGCGGCAACACCGCCACAAAAAGGATCCCTCCCGCCTGCATCCTGATATGGATGCCGGTGTCTAGCAGACACCGCCACCATATGAAACCCTTTTCAGCCTAGTCGACTTGTCGACCGGATGGAAAAGTGGCGCTCCCTCGCCATACTAATATGGCGGGGGTAAATGGGTGGCGGGCGGGCTAGGATGTAGGGCATATCGCCGCTGCCTGCATGGCGGTTGCGTTCCGCCCTACATCCCAATAGGCCCCTATGTTTTACATTTTTAAATGTGTATTTAAATTATTAATAGGTGTTTAATTGATAATGAATTGTGTAAATTATGGTGGTATACTTTTTTTGTTTAGTTTAGATGTATGTTGTAAATTGTGTGGTAGGAAAATAAATATTACATTTATGTACATTTTATTTTCTTGAGGAATATTAATTTTTATTACACCATATTTATTTGTTTGTAAATTGTTTTTTAAATTTACCAAATTAAAATTTTTATGTCCATTTTCGATTTTTGCTACATTCAAATATTTTCATATGTTTTGTTAATTTTTATATTTCTTAATATATGTTATTTTTTTATATATTTAGTTTTGTAGTTGATATTTTGTTTGTTGTTAAATTTAAATTTTGTACTGTGGGAATACTAAATTATATCCCTACGCTATCCAAAATGTTCCCTACTGTTGCACTCCCTGTTGTGGGAATAGTAATTTTATCCCCTTTGCTATCCAACACTTTCTCTACTGTTGCACCCGCTGGAGTGGGAATAGTAATTTTTACCCCTCTGCTATCCAATACTTTCCCTACTCTTGCACTCACTGGAGTGGGAATAGTTATTTTATACCCTTTGTTATCCAACAATTTCCCTACTGTTGCACTCATTGGAGTGGGAATAGTACATTATTCCCCTTCGCTACCCAACACTTTCCCTACTGTTACACCCACTGGAGGGGAAATAGTAATTTTTACCACTTCGCTATCCAACACTTTCTCTACTGTTGCACTCGCTGGAATGGCAATAGTAATTTTTTACCCTATGCTAACCAACACTCTACCTACTGTTGCACTCGCTGGAGTAGGAATAGCAATTTTATCCCCTCCGCAATCCAACGCTTTCTCTACTGTTGCACTCAATGTAGCGCAGCATAATGTATGTTTAAAACATATTAAATATTTCAATCTTTTCAATTGCCGAACTCAGCGCTCTCCTCAAGAAACCCACAGCAGACCCCACCGACCTCAAGAACTACCGGCCCATCTCGCTCCTCCCGTTCCCGGCCAAAGTCATCGAGAAGACCGTCAACAAACAGCTGGCCGCCTTCCTCGAGACGAATGGATCCCTCGACCCCTCACAGTCCGGCTTCCGAGCGAACCACAGCACCGAGACCGCCCTCATCGCCGCCACCGACGACCTTCGAACTCTGATGGACAACGGAGAAACAGCGGCCCTCATCCTCCTGGACCTCTCCGCGGCTTTCGACACTGTCTGCCACCGCACCCTAGTACAGCGCCTCAGCAACATCGGAATCCAGGAGAAGGCACTGGAATGGATCACCTCCTTCCTCGACGGAAGAACACAAAGAGTCCGCCTACCACCGTACAAGTCAGAGGCCACCAAAGTCATCTGCGGCGTCCCACAAGGATCCTCACTGAGCCCCACCCTCTTCAACATCTACATGAGCCCCCTCGCGGCCATCGCACGCCAACACAACCTCAACATAATCTCCTACGCCGACGACACCCAGCTGATCCTCTCCCTGACCAACGACCCCGCCACCGCCAGAGCCAACCTGCACGAAGGGATGAGAGACGTGGCCGAATGGATGACGACCAGCCGCCTGAAACTGAACTCAGACAAGACGGAGGTCCTCATCCTGGGCTCCACGCCCTCCGCCTGGGACGACTCCTGGTGGCCCCCCGCCCTGGGCACCGCGCCCAAACCGACGGACCACGCACGCAACCTGGGCTTCATCCTGGACTCCTCCCTCTCCATGACCAGACAAGTCAACGCCGTCTCCTCGTCATGCTTCAACATCCTGCGCATGCTACGTAAGATCTTCCGGTGGATCCCCACCGAGACGAGGAAGACGGTCACCCAAGCCCTCGTCACCAGCCGACTGGACTACGGCAACGCCCTCTACGCCGGAACCACGGCCAAACTCCAGAAGAGACTCCAGCGGATCCAGAACGCCTCGGCGAGACTCATCCTCGACATCCCCCGACGCAGCCACATCTCCGGACACCTGAGAGATCTGCACTGGCTCCCGGTCAACAAGAGAATCACCTTCCGTCTCCTCACCCACGCGCACAAAGCCCTACACGACCAAGGCCCGAGCTACCTCAACAACCGGATCAACTTCTACACTCCCAAGCGCCTCCTCAGATCAACCAACCACGCCCTCGCCGCCGTCCCCCGCATCCGAAGAGAGAGAACAGGAGGAAGGTCCTTCTCCTACCTGGCCGCCAAGACCTGGAACTCACTTCCCACCATTCTGCGCCTGACCCAAGACCACCTCTCCTTCAGGAAGAAGCTCAAGACTTGGCTGTTCGAGCAGTAGCGGCACCCCCCCCTCCCAGCGCCTTGAGACCCTACGGGTGAGTAGTGCGCTTTACAAATGACCTGATTGATTGATTGATTGAATCTTTACATCTATAATACATTGTTATTTATTGATTGAGTTTTTATAGTACAGGTGTATGTATATATATATATATATATATATATATATATATTCATTCATATATTTCAATATATTTATAAAATGTTAATATTAATTACATTTATTATTTATTAATTGTTTTTAAGTTAATATATATGTCTTACAATATATATATCTATGTTGAATTGTTTGTATATTAAATGTATTTATTATAATTGTTAACATTTGCAAAAAAATCTAAATAATGTTTTTAAGTTAAATTAATTAATTACTTTATTTTACATTATTTTATATAGACATATATATATAATATATGAAACATTGTCTACATCAATATTTTTGACAACGATATTTTTTTCCTAAATGTTTGTATTTACCATTATGAAGATAGGAAGTCGATATTATTGACACCAATATTTATATGCCAATATTTTGGTAACTCGATATTGTGGTCGTCGATATTCTGTCAGTGATCCCACACAATCATCCAGTGCATTACTGAACAAATCTGGAAAATGATGCCAATTCTGGTGTGAATATTTCTGGGCATCCCTAAAAGTCATGATATACTTTTCTAAGGCGAAACCAAATTTATGCATGACGACCTTTGTCATGAGGGCATACGTTTATGTATTATTTTCTCAGAGTGAAAGAGTTATAAAACATTTAAGTATTTTGCCTAAGGTGCAATGTATAGGAACAGCAACTTGCAGCATATCATATTTAGGGGCCATATGTAGGTAATCACTATTTACCGATTTTTAAATACCGAATTTTACCGATTAGGTATTTGAAAATCGGTAAGTAGTATGTAGGTAATAACTTGGTAAATTTTACCGAATCGCTAATATTCGGTATTACCGATTCGGGATTTACCGATTTGGTAATTCCCATTCATTCCTAAGGGCATGCATGTCTGCCACATGGCACTGACAAAAAGCAAAAAAATGCTTTTTTAAAGGTATTCGGTATTTACCACCAACTTATAGTTGGTGGTAAATAACGAATCCTGAATGCAAAAATGCACT
The DNA here is from genome assembly GCF_964261635.1 of Lissotriton helveticus. Classification (NCBI taxonomy): domain Eukaryota; kingdom Metazoa; phylum Chordata; class Amphibia; order Caudata; family Salamandridae; genus Lissotriton; species Lissotriton helveticus. The sequence continues at coordinate 285,477,910 of NC_136060.1, forward strand.
CACTTGAGTGCCTCCTACATAGGTGTCAGGATTCGGTCATTTACTGAATCGGAATTTTAAGAATTCGGTAATTTACCGATTCCCTAAATTACCTATTTGGTAAATTACCGATCCTTGAAACCTGCGTCCTACATCTCAAATACCTAAATACCAGTCCGTAATGGTGAAATTTACCGAATTTCACAGTTACCGACGGGTATTGCCTCACCTACATATGGCCCTTGATTTCTAATACACGGCTACAGAAATCACATATGTCAGTCACTGGTTGAAATATAAGCATGCCCCCAAACCTCTATCCCATTCAGGTCCAAATTAGGTTTTCTACGCAGGTATGTTTTAAATATAGTCATTACCTCTGCTTCCATATGTCAGGGTAAAATCAGTAACAGGTCTCTTTGATTAAGCAGTGGGCCCATCAGGCATTCCTTCCCAAGTATGCATTTGTGTGACTATGTACTATCTCCCTATCTCTGCACCCCAGCCAGAAGACTCCTTAGAAAAGTACATACCGAAGTTAAGGGGAAACCTAAAGCTGACCCATCAGTGCTGGATAGATTATATGGATTCCTTTTGCAAGGCACCAGATGGTATGGTGAAGGGCAGTGAAGTGAAGAATTACCAAGGGCTGAACAATTTGATGGCAAGATAGCATATGTTCAGTCTTTGTTTTGCAAAGTCATACCAACACCTGATTGATAGCAACTGGATCTAATTGGTTGTAACACAGCATACATATGTGCAGTTTTGACAGTATACAAAGCATATTTTAGCCAGCTACAGGAAATAAATCACTGTGCAACTATTTAATCAAGTCTTCCTTATAATTCCTGTGACAGAAAGTTTCTATCATCACCAGTTTGTTGTTCCTATTGCTTTAGTAACCTATTTGTAAATTGTATGCAGAATATTTAGAGTGCCAGTGTTCTGTGTTTTGTGTATATTGAACTACGTCACTTTGTGCATTGTTTGTATCGATACTCTGGGTAGTGGGGTATCTTATCCTGAGTGGCACCTAGTAGACTTCTTGGTGTTTAGTACACCCATGTGACAAACTTGTTTAACTTGCACCTGTGTCTGTTAATATCTCAGTTGAAGTACGACAGTATATCCACCACTACCTTGTGTGGCTTCTGTACAATAACACATTATTTGTATGAACAACCACAGGAAACTGATGGAAGGACCTTGGTAAATATTTCAAGGGATGTATGACGTTACAACGCATACTTTTACAACGCATACCTTTACAACGCATTTTTTACAACGCAACATCCTTTACAACGCATTCCATTACAACGCATGCCATTACAACGAATTTTTTAAAACTACCTTTACAACGCATTCCATTACAACGCATACTACCTTTACAACGCATACCATTACAACGCATAACATTACATTGCATGTATGGTAAGTATTGGATAGTGTAGGGGTAAAAATTACTATTCTAACTCCAGGGGGGTGCAACAGTAGGGTAAGTGTTGGATACTGTAGGGGTAAAAATTACTATTCTAACACTTACAGGCTTGGAGGGGGGAGGCAAGTAGGCCCCCACAGCAGCCGCCACTGCCAGGAGTCGATCTGTGCAGCCTACAGCGCCGCCGCCCCGGGACTACATCTTCCGGCAGCCTTAGCGGCGGCGCTGCTTCCTGACAACACGGGAGCGCCAGGAGGCGCCTAAAAGCAGCGCTCTGCTCGGCGGAGCGCAGGGGACACTTACAGGCTTGGAGGGGGGAAGCGAGGAGGCCCCCACAGCAGCCGCCACCGCCAGGAGTTGATCTGTGCAGCCTACAGCACCGCCGCCCCGGGACTACATCTCCCGGCAGCCTTAGCGGCGGCGCTGCTTCCTGACAACACGGGAGCGCCAGGAGGCGCCTAAAAGCAGCGCTCTGCTCGGCGGAGCGCGGGGGACACTTACAGGCTTGGAGGGGGGAGGCGAGGAGGCCCCCACAGCAGCCGCCACCGCCAGGAGTCGATCTGTGCAGCCTACAGCACCGCCGCCCCGGGACTACATATCCCGGCAGCCTTAGCGGCGGCGCTGCTTCCTGACAACACGGGAGCGCCAGGAGGCGCCTAAAAGCAGCGCTCTGCTCCGCTCCGCGGGACGCGAGCGGGACCGCCGGGCTAAGCCTGGGCAAAGGGCGGGCCCTCTGTGGCCCTCAGAGGCCAGAGGAGGACGGGACGGGCCACCCCACTTGGTTCCATTGGAGGAGGAGGTACAGAAATTTTTCAACCTTCCTATAATTCCTGCATTCTAACTGTCCATTGTCTCCTACGTAGTCCTGATTTCCACTAGTCATGTCCATTTGGGAGGAGCTGAATGCCCTGTGCGGCACAAAGTATGTCCCGGACGCTTTGACCCCCCTTAAAATGGGTAGAGACGCTGACCAACTTAACTGCACTCTTCCGGACGTACCTTTATCCCCCCAAAAAAACCATGCTCAAGCCAACACTCTATCCCAGGGATCATCCAGTAAAAGGAAGTATGATGAGGGCAGAGATAATGCCAGTGGTGATAATCTACCTAATGTTGATGTGGACTAAATGTGCATTAGCCCCTCATTATGCCCCTCCAACTCAACTATACTAACACCGCCTAAGAACTTACTGGCTCAGATCGAGCAACTGTTAATCTCGGCATTATCACCGCTGATCACAAAAATCAACGATCTAGGGGACAGGTTGACCCGTATTGAAACAACAATAAAAAAGAACTATTCCTCAACTGATAAAATTGATACACCTACTTGCCCTACTCCCTCTATAAACTATGAAAAACCTAAGCCCACTGCATGCAGAAAAACTCAAACTCTTGAACCCCCCTTCACTACATTCATTCCAAGAGGCCGGAATGCTACTCTTAACCCCGTACTCGCACCTCATAGAGCTCCCAGGACCATACTAGAAAGAAGACATTGCATTAATTTACCTCCCGAAGCCGCCCCATTCGTGACTGTTCTCTCTGGGGTCCCTGCTTTGAATCATGGAAAACTTGAAACACACCAGGAATTGCTTAACAAAGCCATTTTCTGGCTAAAACACAACAGACCGTTGCTACCTGCACTAGATGGTGGAATCCTGAACGTCAGGAGGGTGGGGTGGCTAGGTACGTTACCCAAAGCCATTTCGGGGGATTTGATTTTAATAAAATTTAAGGATAGGAACATTGTCCCCTACTTACGTTCCACCCAGCATAAAGAAGAAGATGGCCCCATTCGCATTTGGGACTTGCATGAATTTTATCCCGGCCCCCGGTACAATTCGTTACCAAGACTAATGTCATTGAAACATTGAAACATATTTCTTGGTGAAAGGGGATTCCGTGTACCTTGTGCTATTAATTTCGTACTTTTTATTTAGTCTTGACGATGCACGTACTTTGATTAGCTGATTAGTTAAATTGTTTTTTGTTTATTTTATTAGTTGATTTCTTTTAACCTTGTAAATGATATGATGAGTCATCTATGTATGTATGTATTTTTCTTGTTGCTTTTATGGTTTTAAACTAAAAACCGAATAAAGCTTATTTTGATTTGATTTGATACTAATCTAACTCCAGGGGGTGCAATAGTAGGGTAAGTGTTGGATAGTGTACGGGTAAAAATTACTATTCTAACTCCAAGGGGTGCAACAGTAGTGTTGGATAGTGTAAGGGTACTATGCTTTGTAATGGTATGCGTTGTAATGGTATGCGTTGTAATGACTGCGTTGTAATGACATGCGTTGTAGTGGTATGCGTTGTAGTGTCATACGTTGTAATGGTTGCGTTGTAATGGCATGCGATGTAATGGATGTTGCGTTGTAAAAGTTTGGTTGTAATGGTAGTGCGCTGTAAAAGTTGCGTTGTAAAGGTTGTTTCCCTATTTCAAGTTGTGACGGAAAAGTAATCTATAGCAGAACAACAATAACAGTGGAAATAAACCAGTACATCTCAGCTTGACTGTGTTCTGCAGAGATGTTGGAGAAAGAAGTGGGGGGGACATGAGTGACAGTAGTGAAATCTGTTTCAAAAGCTGCACCACTATACCAACTGTAATTAATACACTAACATATAAACAAATATAAATCTTCTACATTATTGTATAATTACTAAAAGACTCAATTAATTAGAAATTGTAAGGCAATCTATATCACGTTATGCTCCTTCCTAGTTGACTCCTCCGTCAGCTTTAGCTGATTGTATACACAATCCTAGACATTTTTCCTCTCAAGCTGTTCTTCTCTCTTTCACTCTAATGTCTTTCATTTATCATTACACCCACACTTTAGAAGCAGACACCCAGAACATTTAAACAAGAAAAATAGGACTATTGCACAAATCATTACAATTATTACAGGTTTAGCATTAATGTACCTCCTCCCAAAATATTAAACCATTCACCAACCTTGCTAAAAACCCTTTTCTGTCTCACTAACCCAGGAGCCCATTGACTGACCTGGAACGCGGTGCACTGTGACTGAGATGCATCCCTGCTGACTCTAACCTTTATCCTGCAAGGACAATAGCCAGCTCTACATCACACTGCTTCTTGGCACATCATACCCAGGTATGGGGGATTAGGCTATCCCAATGGATCTGGCAGAGGGTATTTAGACTATGCTCTCAATAGTGTAGCTAGTATTAGATTGGAGTATAATCACATAGTAATGTTATAATGGTTGCACTGTTTATCTTTTTTACCATTCTTGTAATGATGGTACAGTGCTTTTTTTCATCTGCTTAATAATTGCAGCTCATGCTTTCCATACAAGAATACAATTGATTCAATAAATGTTTGAAAAGCCACATTTGTATCTTTTTTGTGTTTATCTTGGGCATATAAAAGTAACAAGGAAAGGGTATCTCTGTTTCAGTGATTTTCTTGGGAAATAAAGAGTGTTCATATGCCAGGTCACTGATAACATCTGGTACCCTGGTATGGTTAGGGGTTCAGATGAGGCACTGTGAGCTAGCGAGGAATTGGGCTAACATTTTATAATGATATGTTGAACTGAGTTACCATATTCTGAAGTTGATGTTGTCCAGATACACAGTCCTACTTAATTTGTAGGAACCATAAAAAAACTCTCTGTCCAAATTCACCTTTCACCCTCTTCAAATCAACTGTATCATTCACTCCACTCATGTGATAGAAAACAATGAAGGTACATAATATATTCCAACCGCATTACGAGGCAGATTGAAATAAGCAGTCTAACAACACACATAATAGATTACTCTCTGAATCAGCTCTTGACCAGTCAGAAAATCACCATTATAGCCGTAAGAAGGTGGAGTATTATGTGGAGATGCTGGTTAGGCTTCACCATGCAATACTCTCAAGATGGTCATTGGATTCACAATAATAACTCAATAGGTCAGTCCTGTTAGAGTATCAAAGAGTAGTCAGGCTTTACTGGAGAAACATATGTTAAGCTTTTCAGAGTACCAACACGGATGATAGGTAATTGACACAACTCAAAAGAAATCCAAAATCAATTTATAAAAATAAAACAGATTGGTATCCTAATTTAGACACCAAATCAAACAAAATCAATTACAGATAACTGGAGTTATTGAATTTAGAGGAAAACATAAATTACAGTAATTCACTACTGCAGAACTTTCACATTGTGGTAAATTGGAAAACGTGATGGTGACAGTCGGTCACTTGCAGGTCACAGGACCAACGCACGTCAGTCAGATCAATTTTATCTGTCTCGAGAAGCCCAGATACAGAGTTCTCTTTGCTGTCCTTGGTACTGAAGTGGGAACTGCAGGAGAGCTGGTTTTATCACTTACAGGGTGCTGGTGGGGAAGAGGGTGCAAAAAGTCAACACCGAAGCAACTGCTGATATCGGATGAAGGTTTTGCAGATTTCCTCTGAGTTGCAATGTTGAGTAAAGGGGGTGGTTGCCGGACTGGCGACCAGCAATCCCTGGCAGCAGTAAGCACAGTAGAAAGTTACTTTGATGTCTTATGTCCTGGGGAACATTTAGCCACTTGAACCTTCGTGGAGGTCAGGACTACGCTTCTCAAAATACACTGGACCATCTACTTCTGGGGGATCCCTCAGAGAGCCCGATGGCCAGTGGTTCTTCAGTTTTGGTACGTTATTTTTACCAGCGGTTGCAGGAGTCTACTGCCACTAGTTAAGGGGAATCTGGTGACACCTTTGGCTTTCAAAGGAGTTTCTCTGCCAGGGTGCCCTCATTCGTGCAGTTCCAGGATAGTTTGATTTATGCAGATTCTGCTGTCCCAGACACAGGTTTCTTCTTTTATCCTTGTTTCAAGTCAGATCAGAACTGAGGTTCTAGTGTCAAGGGTAGCCCTTAAATCATAGATTCACGGGCATTAGGGTTGTGGGTGATAGTGGCCAATAGGCTAATAGGTCCAGTGGCTATTATGCACCCGAGGCGACCTCATACGGGGCTGTAGATCACCTTTTCTACCAAGAACCCACTACTCTACCATTTTTAAAAATGGCACAAGTCTTCCTTAGCTGTACTGACCAGGTAGACCACTCTAGAGGTGTGGCTTGCCTTCTAGGGGTGTACACCTCCTGAATACCTAATTTTCCCACCTGCACAAGTACATATTTTCCTAGGGCAGGGGGAGGGCTTTTTCCTCCTTTGGAAAGCAGTCTGTTTGCATATCGCAGACGGTGTAGCCTTTTAAGCTTCCCACCTTGATCAGCCACTTTACTAGCCAACCTGTCAGGGAGAGAAGGGTTAACTACTTCCCATACGGGCCATTGTTTCTGACTCCTGGGAGAGTTCACACTCCTGGCATGGAGTCAGATTCCTGTGTTTTTGGCAGCAAGCGCAGGCTGGCAACCAGAGAACAGGAAAGGCTGGGGCAACCATGTGGGCAACCAGGTAGCCACCTGGGTGCATGCCACATTGTCTTCGACATGAGATTCGGATCAGGACTGATGAGGCACATTGTTTAATACTAAACATAACATATGTTGACAGTACCATGATGGAGCTGCCAACATTGATTTGCCCAGGTTCCAGACCATGATATCCTATGCACCGTCTCTCACTTATAGTGTGCTTTAATGATAAAGGCTACTATACGGACATATAAGCTTGCACGTGCATGCCAATTCCTTTAATATAATGCACCCTGCCTCCTGAGTTCAGGAGTCCTTCCTTAGGGTTGAGTGGCATATAAGAAAAATAATGTATTGACTTAGCTGCATATGCTGTTGCCCAAATTTACTTGGGTCACTCAGGGTGACACAAACAGTGCTTCAGACCCTGGTGACCCATTTAACACCCACTCCCGGGGTACCACTGGTAGCATGTACTAGAGACCTATAAGGGGGTTAAGGTCCTTTGCCAATAGGGGTCACCAATTCACACATAGCAGTTTTAGAGAGAAAACACTGGCACAGGGCCTGGCCAGCAGGCTTCAGTACACTTTCGGAGTCATAACCATCAGCATTGGGGACAGAAGTTGAGGGGCGGCAATACAAAAAGTCCACTTTCCCACAATTGTATAACTCTTCTCACACTCACACAAACTCAATTGTTCCAATTTGTATAGGATCATGATGTACCATAGACATCACACCCTAACTTTCTTGCTCCATTTTCAATTTTGGATGCAAATTTGACAATCTAAATTCATCTTTGGCTATAATCTGCTCTCTAATTTTGCTGTCATCTCCCCTATCTATCACAATTTTAACTCTCCTCTCCATGTATTCTTTAACATATGCATGCAAATTACTTAAAACGCACACATAGTCCCAGTTAGTAGTTTTAGTTCTCTGCTTAATTTTTACAATTGTGTTCAGTAATCTACAATATTTAAGACTCTAATTGATGTTTTCCTCTTCAAAAATAGGTAAAACTTCCAATGAGACATTGAAATCTGACAAGGAGACAAGAATGCATTTTTATAAAAATACTAATAAACACATTACAGGACAATATGCAAGATTTTGTTAGTTGTAAATTGGTAGCACCTTCACCTGCACAAGTAAAAGAAAAGCATGCAAACAGCAGTTTTTAACATTCAGAATTTTGAGACGCTCATTCAACATCTTAGCATAAATATTATCATTAAAAAATAATTTTGTAACATCTGCTATATGCCACATTCTATTGAAATTAAAAGCGAGAATTTATCGTGAAACTCCAAAAGTTAACGAAAAAATATTCAAAACAATAATTAACTTTTCCCCTTTTCTTCATATCTGTTTGAAAACAATAATCAAAATTAACAATAGCACCTAAAAAAGAATCTTTTATTAGTTAATTTAGTTCATACTCTCTCAAAAGGTTTTTGTCTTCTTGATTTTGTTTGAAAATTCTCACTGCTAATCTCTGACCATCTGTTAAGGTTTTCGAGGTGGTTCTTCTTCCTCAAGTTCACTTTCGGAATCACTTTCAAAGGTTTATCTGCAACAGTTTCTTCGACTGTAGAACTCTAGTTTTGATTCTTCCTGTTCTCCTTCAGATACTGATACTAGATGGATCACTGATACAACATCTACTCCAAAAACATGGCACTACAAAAATATTCAGACAACAATATCGTATACAAAAATATTGATACACAATACACAGAAATGACACCAACATCGATTAAAAAATATAGTCTAAAAATTTCTGGATGACAAAATATCGACAACAAAAATAAAGAAAACAAAAATATTGAAAACATTAAAATAACACATCAAAAACATCAATATAAACACTAATGACAACACAAACATCGATAAAATGCATGAAAACTATGTCGAAAATTACATTTAAACATACAAAATACCATTTGCAGCAATATGATAAAATAAAATATACCAAATATTTCAAACAAACCAAAAAAATCATTACCAACCAATAAAATTATTTAAAACAAATAAATAAAACATCCAAAAACAAATAAATAAAAAAGCAATACAACATTAGAAATGTATCACAAATACCAAAAATAAACAAACACAAATGTATATCAAGTATAAAAAATATACCACATTTATCTACATATAAATTTAAATAACAACAATTAACAAAATAAAACAAACAAGAAATAAACATAATAAATGTGAAACCAATGAAATGGTAACAGTTAAGAAAATTCAAAAAATCTATCTTGACAAATTAATTTAAACTACACCAACACAAACCAATAGAAAACTCTAACTGACTAAATAAATACTATAAAACCTATCAATTACTTAACGTAATATTTACAGTATAACGGACAACCAAGGAAAAAGAGAGAAGCTTTGCGAGAGAGAACACAGAACGAAGAACAACTACATATACAACTATTCAGAAAATCCCTCAATAAAGGTAAGCATAAAACTTTGTAACTAAATAAATAAAATTAATACTAAAAATAACTATAACTTTTTTTCCTTTACATATCACAGATTTACTTTCACTAAAATTCCACCTACAAAATTCAACACAAAAAAGGCCTGATTTCGATCTCGCTGGGAAAGCTCTATGGCCAACTCGCGAACGTAGAGCTTTCCTGGGCTCCGAGTGACAGAGTACAATCCGCTACAGCACTGACGGACTTGGGTCGCTCGGAGCCCCATTGAAGTCTATAGGAGCCTGGTGTTTGTTGCGTACATAGGATTCAATACACAAAAAAAGCACGTTTGGACAAGGGGCCCCCGCAACGTGCATGCATGTGTAAGGGGACCCTTGGGACCCCCAGTTATCCAGTTGTAGGGCCCCAAGTGAAGGGGTGCACGCTACGGACCCCCGAAGTCTGCTTCCTGGAGCTTTTGCGAGTCAGAGGGTCTGATTTGATCTGGCTGCTCAACGCGCGCATCGTACTTGGTCGCTCGGCATTCAGACCCATTGCGTGGTGTGCGTTGATGAAGTTGGAGTTGTCCGGACGGTGTCGATGAAGGGTACGGGTCAGTTGGAGCGCGAGGCTACCCTCGCATCGTACTTGCTCGCTCGTAAAGTCGTAAAAGTCGTCCAGAAATCACGCGTATGAGACTGAGCCCCTCCTGATGGATGCGGTCAGGAGACCCTCCGACCGAGATCGGAATCGAGCCCTTAGATTTACGGACACAAGAATAATACATTTCACATTATAAAAAATATATCAGAAAGTAAACATATGACTTAAGCAAAAAATAATGGAAACTATTTAAAACTAATTACATTAGAAAACAAGTACAAAATCAACCTTAAAAGAAAATATAATAATAGGTAAGTACATTAATTAACCAACAAATATAGTTACCTATTAAAGAAAGATAAATAAAAAAAATATATTACGAACAAATACTTTCCTCTTCACAGCTTCTACAAACTTTAACATAGTACAGCATCAACGAAATAAAGTTGATCAACTATAACTATTAAATATTTAATTTTTCTTCAATGAAATAAATAAAGAGACTAAAAAAGCAATATAAATAAATATACTACAAATATAACATTTTATTTCACAATTCACATATTTCACTTCAACAAAACTCCACCTAAAAAAGTAAAATCAAGAATTAACTTAGAAAACAAAGACAAAAGCACCATTAAAGAAAAATATAAAACAAAGTAAGCATATAAATTAACCAATAAATACAACAAATAATAATAAACAATAAAAAATAAAAAAACAAATATAACTAAGAAATAGTTTTCTCTGTACAGCTTCTACAAACTACAAAATACAACATCAACAAAAAAACTTCATCGAATAAAAGCAGTATGCATTTTTTTCTCACAACTAAATAAAACACTGCGGGGTCGATTCCGATTTGGTAAAATCCCCTACAAATCGCCATACGGAGCATTTTTCCCATACGAATCGTACACCTTCAACGTCCTCGTACGTACGATGAAGTACGATCCGAGCCCAAAGCAGATCTCCGTACGAATCGTACCAAACACCGTACAACAAAACAATACGTGCGAATTGTATCCGAACACGCATTACGCGATGTCCATACGTAAACAAGCAGCAGTTTCCGGCCCAGCAAGTACGATTGGTGTCTGCGACACTCCGTACGACCCTTTTTCTACGGGAGTTCAAAACGTCCGTAAAAGCAGAGTCCGAACCGCATCCCCGGTACGCAACATACACGCCATGAACCCCATCGTCCGTGTCATCCCAGTCCTGTACGCCTAAGACCTGGTGCACAGAAACCGACGACGGCGCATACGGTGAGAACAACGTATCGCAACAACAGAAGTGTACTTGTACGGTGCGTCTTATACGCTCGCATATAGCATACGAGCCGCACACACATGCCATGAATGTTGGGGTACGGTGCATTTCATGCGCTCGAGTACAGCACCCTCACAATACTTATACGAGACACACACGCGCCATCAACCCAATGTGGCCAACAGTACGAGGGTGGGTGGATATGACTCCCAGCAGAGGCCAGACATATAAGGGGTAGGTGCAGAGGACTCGCAGCAGAGGCCAGACATATGAGGGGTGGGTGCATGGGACTCCCAGTAGAGGCCAACAGTATGGGGGTGGGTGCAGAGGACCCCCAGCAGAGGCCAGACATATGAGGGGTGGGTGGATAGGACTCCCAGTAGAGGCCAACAGTATGGGGTGGGTGCAGAGGACTCCCAGCAGAGGCCAGACATATGAGGGGTTGGTGGATAGGACTCCCAGCAGAGGCCAGACATATGAGGAGAGGGTGGATATGACTCCCAGCAGAGGCCATCAGTATGAGGGTGGGTGCATAGGACTCCCAGCAGTGCCCAGACATATGAGGGGTGGGTACAGAGGACTCCCAGCATAGGATAACAGTATAGGGGTGGGTGCAGAGAACTCCCAGCAGAGGCCATACATATGAGGGGTGGGTGGATAGGACTCCCAGTAGATGCCAAAAGTATGGGGGTGGGTGGAGAGGACTCCCAGCAGTGGCCAGGCACATGAGGGATGGGTGCAGAGGACTCCCAGCAGTGCCCAGACACACTAGGGGCGGGTGAAGAGGGCTCCCAGCAGTGCCCAGATGTATGACGGGTGGGTGCATAGGACTCCAAGCTGAGGCCAGACATATGAGGGGTAGGTGCATAGGACTCCCAGCAGAGGCCAACAGTATGGGGGTGGGTGGATAGGACTCCCAGCAGAGGCCAGACATATGAGGGGTGAGTGCATATGACTCCCAGCAGAGGCCAACAGTATGGGGTGGGTGCATAGGACTCCCAGCAGAAGCCAGACATATGAGGGGTGGGTGGATATGACTCCCAGCAGAGGCCAACAGTATGGGGGTGGGTACGGAGGACTCCCAGTAGAGGCCAGACATATGAGGTTTGGGTGCTGAGGACTCCCAGCAGTGCTCAGACATATGAGGGGTGGGTGCAGAGGACTCCCAGCAGAGGCCAACAGTATGGGGGTGGGTGCATAGGACTCCCAGCAGAGGCCAGACATATGAGGGGTGGGTGGATATGACTCCCAGCAGAGGCCAGACATATGAGGGGTGGGTGGATATGACTCCCAGCAGAGGCCCACAGTATGGGAGTGGGTGCATTGGACTCCCAGCAGAGGCCATACATATGAGGGTTGGGTGGATATGACTTCCAGCAGAGGCCAACAGTATGGGGGTGGGTGCATAGGACTCCCAGCAGAGACCAAACATATGAGGGGTGGGTGGATATGACTCCCAGCAGAGTCCAACAGTATGGGGGTGGGTGCGGAGGGCTCCCATCAGAGGCCAGACATATGAGGGTTGGGTGGATAGGACTCCCAGCAGAGGCGAGACATATGAGGGGTGGGTGCATAGGACTGCCAGCAGAGGCCAGACATATGAGGGGTGGGTAGATATGACTCCCAGCAGAGGCCAACAGTATGGGGGTGGGTGCAGAGGTCTTCCAGGAGTAGCCAGACACATGAGGGGTGGGTGCAGAGAACTCTCAGCAGAGGCCAGACATATGAGGGCTGGGTGCAGAGGACTCCCAGCAGTGCCCAGACGTATGAGGGGTGGATGCATAGGACTCCCAGCAGAGGCCAACAGTATGGGGCGGGCGCATAGGACTCCCAGCAGAGGCCAGACATATGAGGGGTGGGTGGATATGACTCCAAGCAGAGGCCACCAGTATGGGGGTGGGTGCAGAGGTCTCCCAGCAGTAGCCAGACACATGAGGGGCGGGTGCAGAGAACTCCCAGCAGAGGCCAGACATATGAGGGCTGGGTGCAGAGGACTCCCATCAGTGCCCATACATATGAGGGGTGGGTGCATAGGACTCCCAGCAGAGGCCAACAGTATGGGGGCGGGCGCATAGGACTCCCAGCAGAGGCCAGACATATGAGGGGTGGGTAGATATGACTCCCAGCAGAGGCCAACAGTATGGGGGTGGGTGCAGAGGTCTCCCAGCAGTAGCCAGACACATGAGGGGTGGGTGCAGAGAACTCCCAGCAGAGGCCAGACATGTGAGGGCTGGGTGCAGAGGACTCCCAGCAGTGCCCAGACATATGAGGGGTGGGTGCATAGGACTCCCAGCAGAGGCCAACAGTATGGGGGCGGGCGCATAGGACTCCCAGCAGAGGCCAGACATATGAGGGGTGGGTGGATATGACTCCAAGCAGAGGCCACCAGTATGGGGGTGGGGCAGAGGACTCCCCGCATTAGCCAGACCTATGCTGGGTGGGTGGATAGGACTTCCAGCAGAGGCCAGACATATGAGTGGTATGTGCATAGCAATCCCAGCAGAGGCCAACAGTATGGGGGTGAGTGCATAGGCCTCCCATCAGAGGCCAGACATATGAGGGGTGGGTGGACATGACTCCCAGCAGAGGCCAACAGTATGGGGGTGGGTGCAGAGGACTCCCAGCAGAGGCCAGACCTATGAGGGGTGGGTGCAGAGGACTCCCAGGCCTGCCCAGACATATGAGGGGTTGGTGCAGAGGACTCCCAGCAGAGGTCAACCGTATGGGGGTGGGTGCATTGGACTCCCAGCAGAGGCCAAACATATAAGGGGTTGGTGCAGAGGACTCCCAGCAGAGGCCAGACATATGAGGGGTGGGTGGATAGGACTCCCAGCAGAGACCAGACATATGATGGGTGGGTGCAGAGGACTCCAAGCAGTGCCTAGACATATGAGGGGTGGGTACAGAGGACTCCCAGCAGAGGATAACAGTATGGGGTGGGTGGATAGGACTCCCAGCAGAGGTCAACAGTAGGGGGTGGGTGGGTTTTACTCCCAGCAGAAGCCAACAGTATAGGGGTTGGGTGGATAGGACTCCCAGCCGAGGCCAGGCACATGAGGGATGGGTGCAGAGGACTCCCAGCAGTGCCCAGACACACTAGGGGTGGGTGAAGAGGGCTCCCATCAGTGCCCAGATGTATGACGGGTGGGTGCATAGGACTCCAAGCTGAGGCCAGACATATGAGGGGTAGGTGCATAGGACTCCCAGCAGAGGCCAACAGTATGGGGGTGGGTGGATAGGACTCCCAGCAGAGGCCAGACATATGAGGGGTGAGTGCATATGACTCCCAGCAGAGGCCAACAGTATGGGGTGAGTGCATAGGACTCCCAGCAGAGGCCAGACATGTGAGGGGTGGGTGGATATGACTCCCAGCAGAGGCCAACAGTATGGGGGTGGGTACGGAGGACTCCCAGTAGAGGCCAGACATATGAGGTTTGGGTGCTGAGGACTCCCAGCAGTGCTCAGACATATGAGGGGTGGGTGCAGAGGACTCCCAGCAGAGACCAACAGTATGGGGGTGGGTGCATAGGACTCCCAGCAGAGGCCAGACATATGAGGGGTGGGTGGATATGACTCCCAGCAGAGGCCAGACATATGAGGGGTGGGTGGATATGACTCCCAGCAGAGGCCCACAGTATGGGAGTGGGTGCATTGGACTCCCAGCAGAGGCCATACATATGAGGGGTGGGTGGATATGACTTCCAGCAGAGGCCAACAGTATGGGGGTGGGTGCATAGGACTCCCAGCAGAGACCAAACATATGAGGAGAGGGTGGATATGACTCCCAGCAGAGGCCACCAGTATGAGGGTGGGTGCATAGGACTCCCAGCAGTGGCCAGACACATGAGGGGTGGGTGCAGAGGACTCCCAGCAGTGCCCAGACATATGAGGGATGGGTGAATAGGACTCCGAGCAGAGGCCAGGCTTATGAGGGGTGGGCGGATATGACTTCACAGCACAGGCCAGACATATGAGGGGTGGGTGGATATGACTCCTAGCAGAGGCCAACAGTATGGGGGTGGGTGCATAGGACTCCCAGCAGAGGCCAGACATATGAGGGGTGGGTGGATATGACTCCCAGCAGAGATCAACAGTATGGGGGTGAGTACAGAGGACTCCCACCAGAGGCCAGACATATGAGGAATGGATGCAGAGGACTCCCAGCAGTGCCCAGACATATGAGGGGTAGGTGCAGAGGACTCCCAGCAGAGGCCAACACTATGTGGCTGGGTGCATATGACTCCCAGCAGAGGCCAGACATATGAGGGGTGGGTGGATAGGACTCCCATCAGTGGCCAGACTTATGAGGGGTGGGTGGATATGACTCCAAGCAGAGGCCAACAGTATGGGGGTGGGTGCATTGGACTCCTAGCAGAGGCCAGACATATGAGGGGTGGGTGGATATGACTCCCAGTAGAGGCCAACAGTATGGGGGTGGGTACAGAGGACTCCCAGCAGAGGCCAGCTATATGAGGGGTGGGTGGATAGGACTCCAAGCAGAGGCCAGGCATATGAGGGTGGGTGGATATGACTCCCAGCAAAGGCCAACAGTATGGGGGTGGGTGCATAGGACTCCCAACAGAGGCCAGATATATGAGGGGTGGGTGGATAGGTCTCCCAGCAGAGGCCAGACATATGAGGGGTGGGTACAGAGGACTCGCAGCAGTGCCCAGACATATGAGGGTTGGGTACAGAGGACTCCCAGCATAGGATAACTGTATAGGAGTGGGTGCAGAGAACTCCCAGCAGAGGTCAGATATATGAGGGGTGGGTGATTAGGACTTCCAGCAGAGGCCAACAGTATGGGTGTGGGTGCAGAGGACTCCCAGCAGTGGCCAGACACATGAGGGGTGGGTGCAGAGGACTTCCAGCAGTGCCCAGACACATGAGGGGTGGGTGCAGAGGACTCCCAGCAGTGCCCAGACGTATGACGGGTGGGTGCATATGACTCCCAGCAGAGGCCAGACATATGAGGGGTGGGTGCATAGGACTCCCAGCAGAGGCCAACAGTATGGGGGTGGGTGGATAGGACTCCCAGCAGAGGCCATACATATGAGGGGTGAGTGCATATGACTCCCAGGAGAGGCCAACAGTATGGGGTGGGTGCATAGGACTCCCAGCAGAGGCCAGACATATGAGGAATGGATGCAGAGGACTCCCAGCAGCGCCTGGACTTATGAGGGGTAGGTGCAGAGGACTCCCAGCAGAGGCCAACCGTATGGGGGTGGGTGCTTGGGACTCCCAGCAGAGGCCAGACATATGAGGGGTGGGTGAATTTGACTCTCAGCAGAGGCCAACAGTATGGGGGTTGGTTCAGAGGACTCCAAGCAGAGGCCAGATATATGAGGGGTGGGTGGAAATGACTCCCAGCAGAGGCCAACAGTATTGCGGTGGGTGCAGAGGACTCCCAGCAGAGGCCAGACATATGAGGGGTGGGTGGATATGACTCCCAGCAGAGGCCAGACATATGAGGGGTGGGTGCAGAGGACTCTCAGCAGAGGCCAGACAAATGGAGGGTGGATGGATATGACTCCCAGCAGAGGCCAACAATATGGGGGTGGGTGCAGAGGAGTCCCAGCAGAGGCCAGACATATGAGGGGTACATCATTATCAGCATACCACAACTACATTGGGGTTTGTGCACATCCCTAACTTGTGACTATAACGATAGTGCCATAGCAATACATCACTTACAGCAGTGTACCACTCCCTGGAGGATGGATTACTTTCACACACTGCGTGACACACCACATGTGGGAGTGGTGTCAAATTCCACATGCATACCCACCCATGTAGGTTGCTGGCGAAATACACACCCTACCATCATGACACAATGGCGCCGGGAAACCCATTGCCGGTAGCTGTGCGCAATATAAATTCAATAAAATTAAATAAATAAATATAGTGATGTAACAGCCTACCAAACAAAGAGAGTGAAAGGGAACACACACTATCACGCACATCCCAGGACTGATATGAATGTCCAGGTGGTGGTCAGACCACCAAGATGTAGTCTATCATGGAAGGAATAGGGTTGAAACCCCTTAAATACAATGCACAAAATTGTGAGTCATGTGCCCAAATACCCTGCAAAACATTCCCTAACATAGGGGTAGGCTGAGATTCTACACATGCATAGTGGTGAAAAGTTTGAATGTGTCCATGAAGGCATTTGTACATACTCAAAACACAGGTACAGTGATTTGCAAGGATGGCACAGATGAATGAGCAGTAGACATCTGTGAGCAGGCATGGTCGTTGTTGAAGGGAACCGTCACCAAAAAAGGAAATGTGCACACATGTCACCACAACAATTGTGCAACTGTCTGCAGTGAAGATGTCAGGTGTCACAGAGGAAGGAACACTCCTTGGGACAATGTCGCAAGCCAAACTGAACACACACAAACAATGATTAATTGCAAAGACATTGTGATGGCACACAGATACCATTGTCCACCTCATGACCATCAACAAAAAACATCTTTCAGAACTCCAAAACATTACCATGACACCAACTCCAGATCCCTCATCACCAACATCAAGTACCTGACATGTAACAATACTGATTGGTAACCAGCAAACAAACGGGCGCTCAAGGGAAAGTCAAAATACCACCATAGTCAAGGTGCTACTAAGGGGAAAGGTTTGGTTACCATACAAAACCCACCTTGATCCTCACTAAGTGAATCATAAAGCATAAACAATTCTCCCCGAGCACTCAATATTGTACATTCATAATATCTGCTGACAATACAATCTGCATGGCACAGTCCCGGTAATCCACAGTTTATGTATTGATCCAATATGCCAATTCCTCGTGTTCCAAATTTTTTTTATTTTTCCAAGTTCACATCCATAAACCGCAGCCAATACGTGTTTCGTCGTGCTGGGTAAAGCACATTGACTCCGTCAGGGCTGCAACCCAAATAAACAATACATAAATTCCATTCTCATATACCAGTCTAAATATCACATAGCTACACAAATGATCCACACAGTCGAAAAATAGAAGAATCCCATGTTAAAGAAAAGAATAGAACCATTGCCCAAGTACTGATATCACCAAATTGTGTGATAAACATGAAGAGCCACCACCACTAAAACATGGAAGTAAAGCACATATTAGAGAATTCACCTGTACTCTAAATTCTCAACAGAACATCCTCTGCTCCTCCACTGGATATCTCCAATATAAGTCACCTAGAATAATAATTGACCAGTATTGTAATACTCCTGAAGGTGTTGCCCCAATTAATCCATCTCTAATATCTGTCCAATTCACCTCATAAATTCCATCATGTACCAAAGGGGTGTATCAAAACGCATTCCAAAATCACCTCTAAACGTCTTAAGTTACTCCAAAAGAAGTATGGTTACTTCTATGAAATGGAAAATTGTAACAATAGGAGTACCGTATAATTCAAGTCCAACGACGTACTTTCAATATCAAAAAATCAATAATCCATGATTCAATAATGCCGGTAGATCCTAAAAACATAATTAAAAACCGGGTATTATTTACCTGGATAAATAGTACATCTTGCATATTCTCTGTACATTCATTGACTGCAAAATCACCAACTACTTACCCCATATCTTCAAGTTTAAAGTGCACAAATCTTTAATCTCCCTCAGTTCAAAGCATCGGTCATAAATCACACCGAATGCATGTCCTAAAAAATAATCAAACGGTACCTCGTTATAACATGTCAGTCCACTACCTCTCGTATTTACAAAAAACAAAATAACAAAAACCCCACACATCCATGTCCGCGGGCATAGAACTCGCCCAGTATCCATCTGGTCGTGTTTATCCACAAGTTCCCCACGGTAGCCGGCGTTCTACACTAGCGCCATATTGGTATTCCAGTTAAATAGCATGAATTCGCGGGCGCCATCTTAAAGTGTGTCTATCGTAAGCGTATATCCGTTAATCCCCGAAAAATGGTGACACTAGATACCCCATCGCAGCACATGCCGTCCAGAATCATGACAACATGGATGAGCATATTTTTAGTTTTCATGGAATTGACCATGTCAGCCAGGACCCGAGAGGGGTTAACAAGCAATTGAAACTTAGGCGAAGGGAGGTCCTGTGGCTGATGAAATTGAGAGCGGTGGAATGCGGTATGAATATTGATAACAAATTCCAATATTTTCTGGGACGAGAATGAACGGAGGAATTTATCGTACATCGTATTGAATGGAATATTTTGTTTATATCATTGTCTTATTCAATTGAATGGAATATCTGTATATATCAATGTTTTATTCAATTAATTTGAACTATTGGTATTTGAATGTAGAATAATATGCCCTGGGGCATTTGTACCCGAACTGTATTAACGTTGAGACATGATATTAGAAATGTGATGACATAGTTGATGTGGGAATAGGGACTTATTATTATTGGTGAATGACCCCTTCTTTATCTGTTAATATAAGAGTAAGAGATGGTTATAAATATATGATATGTTTGTTTACAATGTGTATATTGATTTCCATTGTGGGATTGGTATCTAGGTATATCTGGAGAACACTAAGTAATAATTGACATAAATATTATTGTTATTTATATGCATTGTACTCATACAATATGTATTTGTATACCTCTTCTTTTTTTACTTTCCTCCTGTCCTTACACTTCACTATGATTTCTGTAATAGTACGTGTTTCTGTTTTTTGCGAAAATGAGTGACTATTTGGATTCTGAGTAATTTGACTGTGAGATCACCCATCAACCCATAGGAGTAGAGAAGGGAGTTCATAAATTATTTCTTGGATATACTTATTGCTATTTACATTATTGGTGTATTTTACTTTCGCGGGTATAGAGTATGAGGTTTACTATAACATGATTTGTTATAATGCTTTAAACATAGGATACGTGGTGTAATCAACAGGGGACTACTTAGTATTTGTGTCGTTGAGATAAAACTAAGAGGTGAATTGTGAAATCGAATTGGCAATAACGAAGTGCTGTGACGTTTATTTTGTATAGGGTATTACCTCTTAGGAGATATTATTTTGGAGCGCCAGTATTTGCTTATGTAGACAATGATAGTAGAAAGTGGTACGGGGTGTTTTTGACATGGACTTGGGAGCCCACACAGATTGATAATGTAGTAACAAATTTCGATTGGAAACATTAACTGGAGAACGTATATTTTGGATGATTACTTGTGTAGGGTTGCTATTGTTTGGCTCTTAAAGATGGCATCACGGGATTCTTCTATTTTTCCACTGTGTGGATAATTTGTGTAACTATGTGATATTTAGACTGGTATATGAGAATGGTATATGAGAATGGAATTTATGTATTGTTTATTTGGGTTGCAGCCCTGACAAAGTCAATGTGCTTTACCCAGCACGACAAAACACGTGTTGGCTGAAGTTTATGGATGTGAACTTGGAAAAATAAGGCTGCGGTTTATGGATGTGAACTTGGAAAAATAAAAACAATGTTGGAACACGAGGAATTGGCATATTGGATCAATACATGAACTGTGGATTACCGGGACTGTGCCATGCAGATTGTATTGTCAGCAGATATTATGAATGAACAATATTGAGTGCTCGGGGAGAATTGTTTAAGTACCTGAAATGCAATAGTGTTGAACGTAAAATAAAAGGCTGTATTCAGCACAAACAAAAAAGATGTCCAAAAATAAGTCTCTGCTCAAATAAGGCCAATGGCCAGTCCAGAAACTAGTCTTTGTAGGAGGACGCTGGGTAGCCCGTCTACCCTAACTTGCCTGCACATGGAGTACTCAATGTGATGTGGACCCTTGGGGGGCATCATCGGGGGCAGGACTAGGCACCGCAGGGACAGGAGTGGTAAGGGTAGGTGTGGTGTGTGCAAGGGTGGACGCATCCTCCTCAGTACAGTGTGCAGCGCCGAAGGTGGACTCATACTCAGCGCTGCACACTGCAGCCAGTTCGGCCAGCCTAACCCCTACACTCGAGGACACAATTGGAGAGTAGGGAGAGCGCTGTGAGGGTTGTGCACTGTGACTCTGGTTGCGTGTATGCGGTCCGAGCCCAGTCCCTGTGGGTGTGCCTGCAGCTCCCTGAGTGTGCGTGCCAGGAGGTGTGCGCTTTGCCACATGTGGCGGTGTGCTGCCTGTGTCTGTTGGGGTGCGTGATGGTGTCTTCCTGCGTGTGCATTGGAAAAGTATAGGAGAGGGAAGTGTGGATGGGTCCGAAGGAGGAGGGGGTGGACTTCTGCAGGAGGGAAACTGCTGCCATCAGTGATGAGTCCATGGACTGCATAATCCGACGTTGGTCAGACATCGTTGCTGACATGCCCTCCATGAAAGACAACAACTGGGTCAGTATTTGAGTGTGGCAATGGAGGACACTCAGCATCGATGTCTGACTAACATGCAACTGGCGGAGTAAGTCGACAGACTCCGCACTGAGGGCAGCAGGGGTGACAGGGGCAGGGGCTGCAGTGCCAGGGTTGAAGGAGACATGGGGGGCTGCACGGACAGAAGGGACAGGAGCAAATGGGAGGGTGGAGATGGTGCTGGAGGGGGTGGGTACTGACTCTGAGAAGCTGCCCGGTTTTGCTGCATATTCCCCCTCCTCCAGGGAGCCAGAATTGAATCCGTTGGCGCGGTCAGATGTTTCACCTTCCAACAGGTCCGCAGACTGACTCCCCTCACCCTCCGTGCCACTGGCTCCCTCTGACTCCTGCACGCTGGTGGCACTGTGGCTGGGTCCCTCCTCTTGGTCCGTGCAGCTGTCTCCTCCTGTTTCTGGTGATGATGCTGTGGGCAAGGAGAAGAAACAGAAATGCATCAGTCACCTGTACACATCTGACACATGAGCACAAAATTAGAAGGTCACACTGCAAATCATGCCATGCATCACGAGTAACATCCAGATAACTCTGCACATATTTGAGCCTTGTACTGCCCAGTTGGTATAGACGCAATGCTACTTGGACACAATGATCCAAAGAACACACCAGGCCACAACTTGAATGAGAAATACACAGAGAAGCTAGTGTTTGTTTACAGGAGAGCAAATCAATAGAATGAAGTGATGCCACCTGAAGTTCACAAAGAAATAAATAGTAGTGGTGCCCCTCAGGGCAAACTAACCCACCTCACTCCCCAAGGTGACACCACACTCAGAGCCCTGTAAGTACACTGGGCAAAAAATAAATGTTAAAAAAATGTTGGTATCTTGGGACTCACCATACTTTGCACAATTGACATGTATTGAATGTGGTAATTCACCATCTTGTGAAGAGAACATGTATGTGCCTGCATGAAAGATGTCTCACAATGAAATGCACAATAAAACCTTCAAGAGAAAACACTGTTAGAAACAAATGGCGTTGCAGATTGTCCATATACATGGTCCAACGGAGGTCTTGATGTCTTGACACTCATTATTTTGTATAATTGACAACAAAGGAGTTTCAAGACTTCAACGCCACTGTGGGGACATGTATATGAAGATCCAGGCACACCTTTAATCGCTAACACTGGCCTCTTTAAATAGGTGCCAGCTTCTTTCAAGAAAGTGGAAATGTCGTTGTGTGTGCACTACCTTGTGAGACATCTATCATGCAGGCACATAAGTGTCATTTACACGATTCGACATATTAACACATTCTGAACATGAACAACTTTTAACAAATGTTGTGAGTGCCGAGGTACAATCATTTATGTGACACAACTCCTCTACAGTAAGGAATAAGGAGCAGAACGTGAAACAATTATTATACCTATCCAAGCGGAAAATCAATCAAAAACTAGACGCCAACACACTCATCAAATATCATAAAACACTGCGCATTCCCAGAGGCCTACGAATTGCACTCAAACCTTCACTTTGTAAGAACTCAAAATCCTTTCAAGATAAATGGTATGCCATTTTAAACAAATGCAGCCTTGATCTCATCTTGTTAATAATAGAGGAATTGTCCAACATCTTGATAGAATTAGAGAAAGAAATTTCAGAAACAACAGAGGAACTGACAAAGACCATGTCCTCAGACGAATGGGACACATTCATAGCAGACATCAACAAACAACTTGACAAACACAGCAATGATATAAACGACCGAAAAATTAGAAAATTCCGGCGAGACACGATGGATTATAAACTGGAAGAAGTGTACACCTGGGCGGAGGTATACGCCCAAAGGAGACAAACCCGTCCTTATACTCAAAACACGGATACATCTTCATCCGATAGTGATAATACTGGACGCCAAAAAAGAAGTGAGCAATACACAAGTCGCTCTCAAGGACCACAATCAAGAGAAATAACCCACAAATCTACTACCAGTACATCAACAGACCAAACCAGCACTCCTTTTTTAGAACAGGCCGGAACCTTAGACGACTCAGGAGGGGCAAGACAAAAAGAACAACCACAAACAAGAAGTGTGACAGCACCCAAAAAGATCAGCAAGAAACAAAACAATTAGTGATCAACATTTCAGATCACAATTTCACACCACAAGAAATGAACCTATTACAATAAAGGAACATCTTTTGTACCTGTCACAAAATCGGATCAGTTGGAATTAGAAGTCAGCACTTTTAAACTTACCAGGAAACTAAGATTGCGCAACTTTTTTGAAAATATATCACCATTACAAGGTCCTAAAGAACCTGACCCCGTTATGGGTCTAAAAACATCAAGTAACTTCCAGGCCCCGTTGAGCCACAAAACCATTGACCTATTTGAGCAACTGATCAAACAAGATTTGACATCAATCAACTACCAAAAAGACACACAGAAAAACATGACTCAAAAAGACCGAGATAGATTACAAGCCATTGCCAACAACACAGAAATTACTTGCACCAAAGCTGATAAGGGAGGTGCACTAGTTATTATGAATTCAAGAATGTACCATCAGAAACTAAATGAACATGTATTGGATGAAACCACATATATGAAACTTCCGGGAAACCCCACAGAAAGGTTCACCACGGAATTAAAAAACATTGTTGATAACGCCTTAACACAGGGCATCATAACAGGAACTTTTTACTGAAATCACATCCAAGGAGTCCGTCGATTTATGCGGTTCCAAAAATCCACAAGAACGTCAATGACCCACCGATATGACCTATAGTATCCACACGTGGAAGCATCCATGAACCTATAGGTCAATATTTGGACCGCCAGCTTCAATCCACAGTACAATCCCTCACAAGTTATATACGAGACACCACTGACTTTTTAAGCCGATTACACAACTTGAATATTGACCCGAATGAACAATTATGACTATGCACAGCTGATGTCAACGCACTTTATACCTCGATCCCCCACGCAGGAGGTATAGAGGCCATGGAACAGACAATCCTCACATTAGATGTTGATCAATCGATGAAGGTATTTCTAATGGAACTAACAATGTTCACACTGTACCATAGTTACTTCAAACACCAAGAGGATTGGTATCAGCAATTGGTAGGGACAAGCATGGGAAAATTGCGCAGCTCTGACCTACGCGAACATTTACATGGGACAATTTGAGAATGACAACATTTGGTCTAAACCAAACTGGACTGATAACATCAAAATGTATGTTCGCTTTATTGATGACCTATTTATTTTGTGGAAAGATACCAGGGAGAACTTAGAACAAGCACTGATGACATTAAATTCTATTAATGAACAAACAAAATTCACATGGATCATAGATGCTGAAACCATCACGTACTTGGACGTTAAGATCATGATCAAAAATAACAGCATTCACACCGACATATACCGAAAACCAACGGATTGGAATAATGTTTTACATTATACGAGTTTTCACCAAACATCATTGAAGAAACATCTACCAAAGTCCCAGATGATAAGAGTCAAACGCATCATCTCAGATCCCAGCCTGGCTGACATTCGAATAAATGAAATGAGTGACAGATTTCGAGAAAGAGGATACCCAAGCCACATCTTAGAAACGGCCAAAAACCAAGTTAAAGATCTCAACCGTTCAAATTTACTACAAACACCAAGAGAAAAACATCAAACCGCCAGGATGGTCATAGTTTCCAAATGTTCTAATGTAAGCACAACATTTCGCAAAATAATATTAAAACATTGGCCTATGTTGCAACTGGAAACTGACTTTAAGGATATGTTTAAATCACCACCGTTGTTCGCATACACCAGAGGTAAAAACTTGGGGGAGATTCTCAAATCACCAATAGACAAACAAATTGAAAGCAAAGGAACTAGACCCTGCAATAATTGCAACAATTGCAATAACATAATTTTGGGTAACAAAGTAACTCATCCCATGAGAGGACACAATATACCCATTAAAGCAACAGCCACCTGTGACACGAGTAATGTAATTTACATGTTAAAATGTCCGTGTGGAAAAATCTACGCTGGCAAGACAGAACGTAAAATTAAGGTACGTTTGAACGAACACAAGTCGAAAATTAGAACCAAAAACATCAAGTCATCAGTATCCCACCATTTCGATGAAATGAATCACAATGTATCGCAATTGAAGTTTATGATATTGGAAACCATCAAAAAAACAGAAGGGAGATATAATAATAAACATTTGCTCCAGATAGAAAACCACTGGATTTATAAACTGAAATCGATGAAACCGTATGGACTGAATGAACGGATAGAATATTCATGTTATCTATAATGACAACAGTATTAACATGTTTTATCCCACACCGATGGGATGTATAGTTCTGTAAATTTCCTTACTGCAGTAATTTTCATGTAAAGTTAATTTTCATGTACATAGTAAGATCCATATCGTTGGTACTGCACGCCTCTGCATATTTATCTTTATGTAGGTTACCACCACCTCTGCTTATTACTTGCAACTTATCTTTTTTGTTAACTTGCACAGACACTGTAGTCCCGTTTCTATTACCATCCCTTTTGACTCACTCGGCAACACTCTTTACTGAGGGTTTCAACTCGTTGATACCACTAACCCGACCACCGAGCACTCGTTATTGGAACATTGTTTATCCTTGAACGAACACGGCGTTTTTCTCAAGTAAGTGCACAGAAAACCATTTTCTCTTAACGTATTAACACGACTTCCGTGTTGATTTAAAGTTAAAGCCAGGACTGTCGGTTTTACAAAAACGACAGCCTATCCATGCACCGTTCGCCATCACACCCGTTTTGAGCAGCCTCCATTAATGAGCACAGAGTTTAATTTTGACAAACACGGCCTGCACTCCAACCGCTACAATGTTAACCTCCACTTAGCATGTTCGTGTACTCTACATATTCATCATAGATTACACACCACGGAAGTAAACATGCACAACCTTTAGACTACGTTAACAGCGGTAGTTGTAAAAAATCTTTTTCATTTTGAGCACAATACTAACGATGCACATTATGTTAACCACAGATCACATAAACATGACACATATGTCGTTTTTTTATAGATGCTCCCAGACGAAGGGTCATACCTGAAATGCATCGGAGCAAAAGATGCCATTGTTGAAAGAAAAAAATTGTACAAAATAATCTTTATTGATGATGTGGAGCAAACAAACATCAATGAATTGTGAATAAAAACTTCATTTTTTGAAACTTCTATAAGACTGAAGCCAACATTGTTTTATAGCTACACGGAGGAATACCACCCCAACACAAGTGTGCCCTAGGGGATGCCATCAATTCCCAATTGATAGCACTATCAAACATTAATGTATCTACTCGTCCTTAGGGTGAAGACGATACCTTGGGAGCACCTAAACTAACCTCAACAAATGTAAACTAACTTTAGTAACAACCCAGAGAACAATTGCTGTGCGCAGACCTACCAAGCAACTCGTATTAGACAACTTGAAATATGTCAGTCCTCACATGGGCATCCATTCCCTGATGACACAGTTGCTTGCACATAAAACCTACTGGCTGTCATGTGGAGTGGCACACATGTCCCAACTCTGGACAGTGCTTAAGCTATTGGGCCAGCAATTGTGATGAACAAAATCATTGCTGCATTGAGGACACACCGTTATCCCCAGGCAAAATGTCAACACAGAAGTGTGCACACTAAGACAAAACAGCGTTGCATCTGAACTACATACATGTGGCAAAAATGTATGAGCCTGAATCATGTCAGGAACAAAATGACATAGGCTGCCAAGCCCCAACTGCAATCATTGGACACCATCACTGGGGCATTGCATGGTGAATCATTGTTCAGCCAATTCTCACCCACAGGTCAGACCTGCCAAGGCCTAAAACAGGCAGGCCCATGTAGACCTCTCCTGCACAACACCCGTCCTGACTCGTGCAAAAGCGGTTGCTCCCCACCCTCTCTAGCCAGCTGGTATCGGAGCGCTTTGCTGCTTTGCTGCCAATACCTTGTGATCTGCTCTCATTGTCTAGAATTGTTGTTGTGCCTGATTAACAGCATAGCGCATACTGCATATAGTCCACATTGCGCGCATTATCATTAGTGCTTGCTTGATACTGTAGCGCTATATTGCTTGCTTGATACTGTAGCGCTATATTGCTAAGTTCGCATTGCCTGTTGACAATATCTGTGCCTGATTGTGCCGGTGCCTCTGCCCACATTATAGCGATATCCCTGCTTGTGCCCAACCTCGTCCTGTTTCACTTTTGTTTTTCTGCCATTTTGTTGTTGTGCCTCCCAGCCCGTATCTCCACCCCGCTCCCGCCTCCCAGCTGACCCTCCCTCCCACTGAAAGTAAAGGAAGGACCCGCCTGCCCCAGCGCTGTGACCGTCCTGACTCGTGCAGAAGCCGTCGCTCCCCACGCTCTCTAGCCAGCTGGTATCGTAGCGCTTTGCTGCTTTGCTGCCAATACCTTGTGATCTGCTCTCATTGTCTAGAATTGTTGTTGTGCCTGATTAACAGCGTAGCGCTTACTGCATATAGTCCACATTGCGCGCATTATCATTAGTGCTTACTTGATACTGTAGCGCTATATTGCTTGCTTGATACTGTAGCGCTATATTGCTAAGTTCGCATTGCCTGTTGACAATATCTGTGCCTGATTGTGCCGGTGCCTCTGCCCACATTATAGCGATATCCCTGCTTGTGCCCAACCTCGTCCTGTTTCACTTTTGTTTTTCTGCCATTTTGTTGTTGTGCCTCCCAGCCCGTATCTCCCCTCCGCTCCCGCCTCCCAGCTGACCCTCCCTCCCACTGAAAGTAAAGGAAGGACCCGCCTGCCCCAGCGCTGTGACCGTCCTGACTCGTGCAGAAGCTGTCGCTCCCCACGCTCTCTAGCCAGCTGGTATCGTAGCGCTTTGCTGCTTTGCTGCCAATACCTTGTGATCTGCTCTCATTGTCTAGAATTGTTGTGGTGCCTGATTAACAGCGTAGCGCTTACTGCATATAGTCCACATTGCGCGCATTATCATTAGTGCTTGCTTGATACTGTAGCGCTATATTGCTTGCTTGATACTGTAGTGCTATATTGCTAAGTTCGCATTGCCTGTTGACAATATCTGTGCCTGATTGTGCCGGTGCCTCTGCCCAGATTATAGCGATATCCCTGCTTGTGCCCAACTTCGTCCTGTTTCACTTTTGTTTTTCTGCCATTTTGTTGTTGTGCCTCCCAGCCCGTATCTCCACCCCGCTCCCGCCTCCCAGCTGACCCTCCCTCGCTCCGCCCCCCCCACTATCCACTTATGTCAGAACAGCCTTCGTGCAGCGTTCACGCGCAGCGGTCGCGCCCTATGCGCGCCGAAGGTGCGCCAAAGGTAAGTCCGTCTACGCCTGTCCGCGCCTGGACCGCGCCCAGTGCCAAACCCCCTGGCCCCCGCGAAATCCACTCCACCCGCATAACGTACACCGCCGCAACCCTCTCAGCACTTAATCCCGGCCGATTCCCAGACTGCTACCAAGCCGCCCCAGGACACACCCATGGACCCTTCACCTGCCACTCCTGCAAGTTCAACTGCATCAGGACCCACACCAAATCCACAAACTCCAAACAGAGCTCCGACACTAACAACCTGAAGTGCATCCTGCTCAACACCCGCTCGGTCCGCAGACACGCCATTGAACTTTGGAACCTATTCGACACCACATCGCCGGACGTCGCCTTTCTTACAAAAACCTGGATGAACGCCTCATCAACGCCCGACATCGCCATAGCCATCCCGGACGGGTACAAGATTATCCGAAAGGACCGCATCAACCAAACAGGAGGAGGCATCGCCATCGTCCATAAGAACACCATCCGCAACACGACCAGTTCCGACGAAAACCTCGCAGCCGCCGAACACCTTCACTTCCAGATCCACACCGACCCCAAGACCACACTCAGAGGCACCCTGATCTACAGGCCACCAGGACCCGGCACACAATTCAGCGAAGACATCACTGACTTCATCAGCCCTAACGCCCTCCCCTCCGAGGACTACATTCTACTGGGAGACCTCAACTTCCACCTGGAAAAGAACAACGACAGCAACACCACCACCCTTCTGGACAACCTCGCCAATCTCGGACTCAAACAACTCATCGACACCCCCACCCACTATGCCGGGCACACGCTCGACCCAATCTTCACCTCCAGCAAGCACATCTCCTTCAATCACACCACAGCTCTCCTTTGGACGGACCACAGCTGCGTTCACTTCAACTACAAAAAGACTACAACCCACAACCACCCACAACCAATTCCCTGCAGAAACTGGAACAAAATTACCACCGACCAGCTCTTCTCATCGCTTCACCAAAACCCTCCTACCAAATCATCGGACCAAAACCAAGCAGCTACCAACCTCACACAATGGACCACCCACAGCGCTGACGAATTAGCACCCTTGAAAAACCATCAAATCCTCTGCGACTCTCTAGCCTCGTTCTTCCACAACAAAATCGCTGACATACATAACAGCTTTGACGACCAGTCCACCCCACTCATCTCCGAACTAAAACCCCCCACCAGCAACCTTTGCACCTGGAACCCAATCGCCACTGAAGATACCATCCGCCTGATGAACTCCATCCACTCAGGATCGCCAACCGACCCATGTCCCCACGACATTTTCAACAAAGCAGACTCCATTATCGCACCCCATCTCCGAGACGTCATCATTTTGCCTCTATCTCCTGTATTTTTGATGCTGTGCTGGATTTCGTTTTTGCTGGTTTAGAAGCTTTGGACACTCTGCCACTGCTGATCAGTGCCAGAGTGTAAGTGCTCCCTGTGTAAATTGTTATTCTGATTGAATATACATGTTTGGCATATTTGTATCACCATGAAGTACTAGTAAAGTGCACTGGGTGTGCCAGGGCTGGTGATGACAAATGCTACTAGTAGGCCTGCAGCACTGATTGTGCCACCCACATGAGTAGCCCTAAAATGGTGTCGCAGGCCTGCCACTGCAGTGCCTATGGGCAGTTTAGAACTGCCATGCCCTCCTGGTCAGTGTCCACACTGACCAGGCCTAACCCTTCCCTTTTCGTGCACATCAGCCACCCCTATGGAAGGCCCAAGGTACCCCCCTGGGCAGGGTGCAGTGTATGTGAAAGGTAGAGCATGTACTGGTGCAGGTAACATGTTCTGGTAGTGAATTACAGCCATTTTAGTTTTTCACTATTGTAAGGCTATCTTGCTCCATAGATTAACATGGGGGATGCTGGCTACAGTGGTTAACAGCATTTCTTCCCATAGGAACAAGATAGGACATAAGTATCTAGTATCCCTGAACTCAGAATTTAATAACACATCTTTTAGGAAAGGTTGTTTTTAAATCCTGTGTTTGAGAACAGCACTTTTAGAAAGTTGCTGTTCTCTTGTCTGACCCTTCTGTGTGCCTGGGCCTGTTTGTGTATTGACTGTCTGGTTTGTGAGTGACAGGGGCTGGGGAATTCCCCAGCACGATGGATGAGTCAGCACTAGGCTGAATGACTGCAGTTGCAACTGGAGTGGTGGGAGGAGTTAGCACCTGGGCTGAATAGGGCTGTGCCTGCCTTCCACAATGCTGGCTCCACCCCCCTGCTGGGCGGCTGAGGACTCTGCCCCTCACTCTGAAAGGACAGATGCAGCCAGCAAAACAAAGTGCTCAGGATCCACCCAGAACTGGTTCAGACCGGGCTCAGGGCCCACATGCACCAAGAGAACAAAGACTTTAGGGGTATAAGTACAGGATCCCTGACAACAGAAAATTAGATCATCCTGGAAATCAGGAAGGAACCTCTGCCAAGGAGAAAGCTGAAACTGAAGAAGGAAGATTGTCCTGCTGTTGCTCTGCTGGACTGACCTGTTGCTTTGCTGCCAAGGAGAGGGGAAGGACTTGGCTGTGCGCTGTGTCCCCTGTCTTGAAGGAATCTCCAAGGGCCTGAGATGAGCTGGCTCCCTGTTTTGAAGTCCCAGGAACAAAAAGACTTCACCCCCAGCTTCCCCTTAACTCTGCTGAGAGAGTTCTGTCCCTCCTAGAGTGCTTGATCCAGTTGTGGGGCCTCTGGAGGTTGGACCTGTGCTGGGAAGCTTGAAACTAAGCTTGAGTGACTTTTGAAACTGAAAAGTGTCGCATCGCTCGCTTGCGGAGCGCATCCCCGACAGTGCGAGAAGTTTCCCGCCGCTACGGAGGTCGAGATCGTCGCAGCGCTTGACGCCGCTGCCAGAGACGTCGCATCCTTCGTTTGCGGGACGCACCAGACCGGTGCGGGAGAATCGAACATCGCTGCGAGTATCGTCGCAGAGCCTGTCGTCGCTGGGTGAGAACGCCGCACCGCTTGCTTGCGGGCCGCATCATGTCGCTGCGAGTGTCGTCGCAGAATCATCGCATCGAGGAGCTGCGAGAGAAAGGATCGACGCTGGACCGCGCATCGTCGCCCCGTAGATCGTCGCAGCACCTACGAGATCGTCGCATCGTGCCTTTGCGAGAACAGACTTCCTACGGAACCTACGCACCGGAATCCACACAAGTGGCCTTCCTCCCCATACACACCGGATTCGTCGCAACACGCCCGCTGCTGCAGCGGGGCTGTCGCATCGCCTCCCCAGGGTCTCAGGAGCAACGCATCGCTTGTTTTCCACCGCACCAGCTTCTGCTTTTGGAACTTTGTTGCAACTAAAGGTACTGTGAGTAAACGTGACGCAACTGTGAACTTTTCACGCAACTGTGGTTATTTTTGCCGCAACTTGAAGAATTTTAACGCACCCTTAAGAACTCTTTTGAAACCATATTCTTGAACTGTGTATGTTGGATTTTTGTCGTTTTGGTCTTGTGTAGTTTAGATTAAAAATGCCTTTATTTTTCTAAACTGTTGTGGAGTCAGTGTGTGGTGTTTTCACTGTGTTACTGTGAGTGTTGGTACAAATACTTTACGCATTGCCTCTGGTTAGCCTAGACTGCTCGCGCCAAGCTACCTAGAGGGTGAGCGGAGGTTATCTCAGAGGGTTTTCTCCTTGCCCTGACTAGAAGCAAGGGTCCCTATTTGGACAGTGGTACCTACCTCTGCCAACTAGAGACCCCCAGATTTAACATTGGTGGTCAGGCGGTGGGATTTGAACTTGTATTTGTACTTGACCCACAGTAATTGGTGTACATCACTAGTGAGTGCAGACCACTACGCCACCGCATACTACAGATTTTTTTGGTTTTGATTTTTTTTTCTGTTTTTGAGTAACTCTTCAACACATCATGTCTGTGCATGGGAAGGCAGAAGTAGAGATGGAGTTTGCCATTGGAGATTTGTATTCATACAAAGTTGAGCAACTTAGGAAATTCTGCCTTGAGTTTGAGTGCCCCATAAAGAGCGCCTACAGAAAGGAGGAGCTGCAGAAAATCTTGAAGGCCCATTGGGAGGCACAAGAGGGAGAAGATGATGTGGATGTAGAAAATGGTATTTCAAGTCAAAGATCTGCCAGTGGGCAGAGTAGGCTCAGGAGCTGGCAGCAACCACTCCGGTAGGGGCCTCACCCCAGAAGAGTTACAAGAAAATCAGAGAGTAAGAGAGTATGAGTTGGAAGTCATGAAAATGAGAATGCAAATGAAGCAATTTGAAATGGATAAAGAGAGAGAAAAGGCGGCGGAGGAGAACAAAAGTGCCCGTGCCTTGGAGGAAAAGAAATTGCTTTTGGCTCATGAATTGAGCATGAGGGAACTGGATCTTAAAGCCAAGGAGGTGGAAGCCAGTTCAAATGGTGGCAGCGCGCAGCCAGTGCATGGGGGTAAAGTATATATTCCCAAGGACCTGGTACAGAATTACCATAGGGGTGAGGATATTTATGCCTGGTTCACTTCGTATGAAATTGCATTGAAGATGAATGGTGTGCCTGATCAGCATTGGGGGGCGGGCCTGTGGAAACATTTTGAGGCTTCTGGAAGGAGTGCTCTAGAGCCCTTAGAATTAGCAGGTGCCATGACCTACCCCAATATGAAGGAGGCCTTATGTCTCAGGTATGGCCTTACCCCAGAGCAGTACAGACTGCAGTTTAGGAACTCCAAGAAGATAGAGTCTGAGACTTGGATGGAGTGTGTGAATTTGTACTCGCGTGCACTGGAAGGTTGGATGAAGGGCAGTAAAGTAACTGATTTTAAGGGGTTGTTGCATTTAATCAGTTGGGAGCACTTGAGTAGTCTTTGTGTTCCAGAGCTGCGCCAGAGCTGCGCCAGCATCTTTTAGACAGCAAGCTGACAGACCCCATTGAGCTTGCTAAGGAGGCGGACCGCTGGACCAGTACCAGGGTCCACAGAGGAATTGTGGGTACCACAGCCAAAGGTGGGCAGGGTCCCCAGCAGAAGAGTGGGGGGGACAAGGGTAACCAAAAGGAGTTCTCAGAAGGGCCCCAAAATAGTTCCCAGGGAAAGGAATCCCAACCCCCCAAACCTAAGCAGCCATGGCCCTCTAAGGGCAGGCGGGACAAGAAAGACAACAGGGGTCCACCTACCTGCTATCAATGCAATGAGGTGGGCCACATTGCTCCAAAATGTCCCAAGAAGAAGCAAGCACCCACTGGTGCCCCCGCCCTCTCGTTAGCTAGTGTAGCTTTGGGAGGGGATTTGGTTTCTAGTGACTGGGGGGAGCTAGCAGTCATGACCCTTGTCTCTCTAGGAGACCAAGAGATGGTCCAGGAAACCTTACTGCCCTCTAACACTAAGAAATATGGGCAGAGGGTGACCATCAATGGAAGGGAGATTGAGGCTCTGAGAGACACAGGTGCCAGTGTGACATCCGTGAGGTGTCAGTGGGTGTCTGAAGACCAAATCATCCCTGGTGTACTCCGCCCTGTGGTGGCAGCTGACAGCTCAGTGCGCCTCTGCAAGCTGGCGAAGGTTCCCTTTGCATGGGGGGGGAGTCTCTGGTCTTTTGGAGGTAGTTGTCAGTGATGCCTTGCCTGTAGACTGTCTGTTAGGTAACGACCTGGAGAGTTCTCCATGGAAGGATGTAGAACACAGAACTCACTTGGAGATGTTGGGTCTGCCTGCGTGGATCTGTGTGACCACGCGTGCTATGGCAGCCAGTAAGGGTGATTCAGCAGAACTGGAGCCTGAAACAGTGGCCCAGAGACCTGCCAGGAGAGGAAGAGGCAGAGGGCGCGGGAAACCAGCCCCAGCCGTTCCCACGGTCCAGGAAAGAGCAGAACCCGAGGGGGATGCCCTGGAACCTACAGGGGAACAGGTAGCCGAACTGGGAGAATTGCCTGAGCTGACCCATTGGCAGCAAGAAGGTGGTCCCTCCAGGGAGGAATTCTGCCAGGCGCAGAAAGAATGCCCTTCCCTCGAGGGTCTGCGGCAACAGGCTGTAGACCAGGCAGCAGGTGGAGCAGCCAGAGATCACTTTATCTACTGGGAAGATGACTTGTTGTATAGTGAGCCTAAGTTTGCTGAGCCCGGTGCAGCCCGTGTGCTGGTGGTACCCGAGCGCTTCAGAAACTTCCTAATGGGTCTGAATCATGACGTGCCTCTTGCAGGACATCTGGGGCAAGACAAGACCCTAAACCGGCTTGTCACCCACTTTCACTGGCCCCAGATGAGAAAGCACGTTGGTTCCTTTTGCAGATCTTGCCAAACCTGTCAAGCCAGTGGCAAGACTTCCCAGTGGTGAGCACCCCTTTCGAGCGGGTGGGCATAGACATCGTAGGGCCCCTGGACCCCAAGACGGCCTTAGGCAACAGGTTCATCCTGGTCTTGGTGGACCATGCCACCCGGTACCCGGAAGCAGTCCCTCTCAGGACAATCACAGCACCCGTGGTGGGCCGTGCATTGATGGGGATCTTTTCCCGTGTGGGGTTCCCCCGAGAGGTGGTCTCCGACCGGGGTACCAACTTCATCTCTAAGTACATGAAGTCTCTGTGGGAGGAGTGTGGGGTAACTTATAAGTTCACCACTCCTTACCACCCCCAAGGAAATGGGTTGGTTGAAAGGTTCAACCGGACCCTGAAAGGCATGATTATGGGCCTAGCGGAGCCCATGAGACGCAAGTGGGACGTCTTGTTACCATGCCTGTTGTTTGCCTACAGGGAGGTGCCTCAGAAGTCCTTAGGGTTCAGTCCCTTTGAACTCCTGTATGGCCACCCTGTTAGAGGACCTCTCTCACTGGTGAAGGAGGGTTGGGAAAAGTCCCGTGGGAAAACCCCCCAGGATGTGTTCAGCTATGTGCTGGCCATCCGCAACCAGACACAACGCTTCAGGAAGCTCGCTCAGGCGAACCTGGAAGCAAGCCAGGAAGAAATGAAAAGATGGTATGACCAGAATACCACTCTGGTCGAATTTCAACCTGGGCAGGAAGTGTGGGTGATGGCGCCAGTGGAGCCTTGTGCGCTCCAAGACAAGTGGACTGGGCCATATGAGGTGGTGGAAAGGAAGAGTGAGGTAACCTACCTGGTTAACCTGAAGGCTCCCAGGCAGCCCCTGAGAGTCTTGCATGTGAACCGCCTCAAACCATACTTTAAGAGGTCTGAAGTAACCATGCTCAGGGCTACAGATGCAGGAATGGAAGAGGATAGTGATCCTCTCCCTGACCTCCTGGCAGTTAAGGAGCAAGATGGGTCAGTGGATGGTGTGGTCCTCTCGCCCACCCTGACCCCAGAACAATAGAGTGACTGTCGCCAAGTGTTGGGGCAGTTCTCCTCCCTGTTCTCCCTGACCCCAGGAGTCACCAACTGGTGCGTCCATGATGTGGACACTGGAGACAGTCTGCCTGTGAAACAGAAATTTTACAGGGTAGCTGACAAGGTCAGGGCCAGCATCAATGAAGAGGTTTCCAAGATGTTGGCGCTAGGGGTGATTGAGCCCTCCAGCAGCCCCTGGGCTAGCCCAGTGGTCTTGGTGCCCAAGAAAGCTGCTACCCCCGGTGGCCCTCCAGAACTCCGGTTTTGCGTGGACTACCGTGGGCTCAATGCGGTCACGAAGACTGACGCACACCCCATCCCCAGAGCTGATGAGCTCGTGGATCGGTTGGGAGCTGCCCAGTACCTCAGTACCTTTGATTTGACTTCGGGGTACTGGCAGATTGCCTTAACTGATGGGGCCAAAGAGAGGTCTGCATTTTCAACGCCAGAGGGGCACTTCCAGTTCCGTGTCATGCCCTTTGGGTTGAAGAATGCCCCTGCCACATTCCAGAGACTGGTTAACCAGGTACTGACCGGGCTGGAGGAATTCAGCGCCGCATACCTGGATGACATTGCTGTGTTCAGCTCCACGTGGGAGGAACACCTGCAACACCTCTGCGAAGTGTTGAAGGCTCTGCAAAGGGCAGGCCTCACTATCAAGGCCAGCAAGTGCCAGATAGGGCAGGGATCTGTGGTGTATTTGGGACACCAGGTGGGGAGCGGCCAGGTGGCGCCCCTACAGGCCAAGATTGATACCATTCTGGCTTGGGAGCCCCCCAAGACCCAGACAGAGGTGAGAGCCTTTTTAGGACTCACCGGGTATTACCGGCGTTTTGTCAAAGGATATGGCACCATTGTCGCCCCTTTGACAGAACTCACTTCCAAGAAATTGCCCAAAAGAGTTGACTGGACTGACGCCTGCCAAACTGCTTTTGAAACCCTGAAGACTGCTATGTGCACAGCACCGGTGCTCAAGGCACCTGACTTTTCCAGTGAGTTCATAGTTCAGACAGACGCTTCAGAGCATGGTGTGGGATCAATACTCTCACAAATCACTGAGGAGGGAGGAGACCAGCTGGTAGCCTTCATTAGCAGGATACTACTCCCCAGGGAACAGAGGTGGAGTGCGATTGAGAGAGAAGCATTTGCTGTGGTCTGGAATCTGAAAAAGTTGAGGCCCTACCTGTTTGGGACTCACTTCCGTGTTCAGACCGACCACAGGCCCCTCAGATGGTTAATGCAGATGAGGGGTGAGAATCCAAAGCTGTTGAGGTGGTCCATCTCCCTACAGGGAATGGACTTTACGGTGGAACACCACCCTGGTACAGAACACGCCAACGCTGATGGTCTGTCCAGGTTTTTCCGCCTTAGTGAAGAGAACTCCCAAGAGGGTGGGTAGTTCTCCCCACTTTCAGCTGGAGGGGACACGTGTTAGACCTGGCATCTTTGGCGTGGTTTCCCCCTATCTTTTTGCCTCTACCTCCTGTATTTTTGATGCTGTGCTGGATTTTGTTTTTGCTGGTTTAGAAGCTTTGGACACTCTGCCACTGCTGATCAGTGCCAGAGTGTAAGTGCTCCCTGTGTAAATTGTTATTCTGATTGAATATACATGTTTGGCATATTTGTATCACCATGAAGTCCCTAGTAAAGTGCACTGGGTGTGCCAGGGCTGGTGATGACAAATGCTACTAGTGGGCCTGCAGCACTGATTGTGCCACCCACATGAGTAGCCCTAAAATGGTGTCGCAGGCCTGCCACTGCAGTGCCTATGGGCAGTTTAGAACTGCCATGTCCTCCTGGTCAGTGTCCACACTGACCAGGCCTAACCCTTCCCTTTTCGTGCACATCAGCCACCCCTATGGAAGGCCCAAGGTACCCCCCTGGGCAGGGTGCAGTGTATGTGAAAGGTAGAGCATGTACTAGTGCAGGTAACATGTTCTGGTAGTGAATTACAGCCATTTTCGTTTTTCACTATTGTAAGGCTATCTTGTTCCATAGATTAACATGGGGGATGCTGGCTACAGTGGTTAACAGCATTTCTTCCCATAGCAACAAGATAGGACATAAGTATCTAGTATCCCTGAACTCAGAATTTAATAACACATCTTTTAGGAAAGGTTGTTTTTAAATCCTGTGTTTGAGAATAGCACTTTTAGAAAGTTGCTGTTCTCTTGTCTGACCCTGCTGTGTGCCTGGGCCTGTTTGTGTATTGACTGTCTGGTTTGTGAGTGACAGGGGCTGGGGAATTCCCGAGCAGGATGGATGAGTCAGCACTAGGCTGAATGACTGCCGTTGCAACTGGAGTGGTGGGAGGAGTTAGCACCTGGGCTGAATAGGGCTGTGCCTGCCTTCCACAATGCTGGCTCCACCCCCCTGCTGGGCGGCTGAGGACCCTGCCCCTAACTCTGAAAGGACAGATGCAGCCAGCAAAACAAAGTGCTCAGGATCCACCCAGAACTGGTTCAGACCGGGCTCAGGGCCCACATGCACCAAGAGAACAAAGACTTTAGGGGTATAAGTACAGGACCCCTGACAACAGAAAATTAGATCATCCTGGAAATCAAGAAGGAACCTCTGCCAAGGAGAAAGCTGAAACTGAAGAAGGAAGATTGTCCTGCTGTTGCTCTGCTGGACTGACCTGTTGCTTTGCTGCCAAGGAGAGGGGAAGGACTTGGCTGTGCGCTGTGTCCCCTGTCTTGAAGGAATCTCCAAGGGCCTGAGAAGAGCTGGCTCCCTGTTTTGAAGTCCCAGGAACAAAAGAACTTCACCCCCAGCTTCCCTGAACTCTGCTGAGAGAGTTCTGTCCCTCCTAGAGTGCTTGATCCAGTTGTGGGGCCTCTGGAGGTTGGACCTGTGCTGGGAAGCTTGAAACTAAGCTTGAGTGACTTTTGAAACTGAAAAGTGTTGCATCGCTCGCTGGCGGAGCGCATCCCCGACAGTGCGAGAAGTTTCCCGCCGCTACGGAGGTCGAGATCGTCGCAGCGCTTGACGCCGCTGCCAGAGACGTCGCATCCTTCGTTTGCGGGACGCACCAGACCGGTGCGGGAGAATCGAACATCGCTGCGAGTATCGTCGCAGAGCCTGTCGTCGCTGGGTGAGAACGCTGCACCGCTTGCTTGCGGGCCGCATGATGTCGCTGCGAGTGTCGTCGCAGAATCATCGCATCGAGGAGCTGCGAGAGAAAGGATCGCCGCTGGACTGCGCATCGTCGCCCCGGAGATCGTCGCAGCACCTACGAGATCGTCGCATCCTGCCTTTGCGAGAACAGACTTCCTACGGAACCAACGCACCGGAATCCACACAAGTGGCCTTCCTCCCCATATAGACCGGATTCGTCGCAACACGCCTGCTGCTGCAGCGGGGCTGTCGCATCGCCTCCCCAGGGTCTCAGGAGCAACGCATCGCTTGTTTTCCACCGCACCAGCTTCTGCTTTTGGAACTTTGTTGCAACTAAAGGTACTGTGAGTAAACGTGACGCAACTGTGAACTTTTCACGCAACTGTGGTTATTTTTGCCGCAACTTGAAGAATTTTAACGCAACCTTAAGAACTCTTTTGAAACCATATTCTTGAACTGTGTATGTTGGATTTTTGTAGTTTTGGTCTTGTGTAGTTTAGATTAAAAATACCTTTATTTTTCTAAACTGTTGTGGAGTCAGTTTGTGGTGTTTTCACTGTGTTACTGTGAGTGTTGGTACAAATACTTTACGCATTGCCTCTGGTTAGCCTAGACTGCTCGCACCAAGCTACTTAGAGGGTGAGCGGAGGTTATCTCAGAGGGTTTTCTCCTTGCCCTGACTAGACGCAAGGGTCCCTATTTGGACAGT
Organism: Lissotriton helveticus; assembly: GCF_964261635.1. Taxonomy (NCBI): domain Eukaryota; kingdom Metazoa; phylum Chordata; class Amphibia; order Caudata; family Salamandridae; genus Lissotriton; species Lissotriton helveticus. Next base: position 285,517,899 of record NC_136060.1, read on the forward strand.
GGTACCTACCTCTGCCAACTAGAGACCCCCAGATCTAACAGCCACACTCAGGAGGCACTCCACTACCCTAGCCCCAAAGTCGAACATGGACGTCTCCCATCCAACACCCCATTGCCCCTACTCCATCCAGCAAACCTTGCCCTGGGCACCATTCATCACATCCACAGTACAACTGCATGCGGGAGATAGATCTCCCATCTCACCAAACAAACCTGGTACTACCTCCCTTGGCACCTCCACATGACCCATGACCCCTACGCCTTCATAAAACTCTTCCAAAACTGTCTGTCCGAGCAGTATGGCAAGCCCACCCCCCTCAGCAGCTTGAAACCATCACGGGTGAGTATTGCACTCCATGTATGTATTTGATGATACATTGTGACCTATGTGTGTCCTGGACCAGACTCAAATCCCAGTGTAGGGATGGCTTGAGTTTGTTCCACACTCTAGCATACTTTGACATATCTTTGACATAGCCCCACACTTATGTTGTTGACTCATACTAAATGACTGCAACACCAATTTTACTTGTGATTGTGTTGTTTATTTGTCTGTCTTGTGCGTGAAACGTGAGTAAGTGATAGGTGCTGTACAAAAATGCCGGGAATCCAAATTTCACAGAGGGAGATGTCATGCCTTGGAGTTTGAGTGAACAGAATCCAGACCACAGTGCTTGGCATCATTGTTCAGACTGCAACCAGCAAGTCCATGTGGACGAGTAGGACAGTCAATGAGGTGATGCTGTTGCACACAAGGTCAAGGTGCCAGACCAGGTGACCTGGGAGATGCACAAGGCCCGCTACCTCTCACTGTCTTTTTCGTGGACGGCCCACCTTCCTTGGGGGACCCTCATATGCATACCTTGATGATGTATGGGATACTCCGTCGGACGATTCCTCCTCCTCCCTCCCTGTGCCTGGTGGCGGTCTTCGCCTAGATGTTTCTTGCCTGGTGATACAGGGAGGGTGCTCAATGTTGTCTACGATACGACGGAGTGAATGGCTTATGTCCCTTTGCACTGCCAGGAGCTCAGCCAGTCTTGCCTCCATCCGTCCTTGGTGTTCTTGTTCACTGGCGTGTTGCTCGGCATGCAGGTTTTTGATCTCTGTGAGGGTCCCCACTACCTGGCTGAACTCGCTGGTGTTCCGCTGGTATGCCTCCATGATGTTGCGTAGTTGAAACATACCGGGCCCTACATCTGGCTGGTCAGGTTCTCGCCTCCGCCTGCCGCCCCTCCCACCACCCCTGCCCACACGAGCCTGGCCTGCCCGTGTGGGCACATCGGGTCGACGGGACCCCTGAGGGATGGCAGTGGTGGTGTTGTCTACCACCTCCTGGGTTCCCGGCGAACCTTGTCTCTCATTGTCAGACTGGCTCAATTGTTGACTGTGGGAGGGCTCCAAGATGTCTGCTGGGATGTGGCTGGAATAGTGGTGGTGGTTGGCGCAGCATGTTCCTGATCCAGGTGCTGCACGGATTTGGGCACCAGAGGTGCCAGGTTGGTCGGGGTCATCCGTGGAGTGGTGAGAGGCATCGCTGTCGATGGGATGAGGGTCCTGCGGAGCCTGGGACTGTGATTCATCTCCCCCATTGTTGGGGGTAGATTCCACCCGCTGCCCTGTGGGTGTGAGAGACAGACAATGTTAATGTAATTTAATGAAACATCCATTTTTTATACACATTGTAGATGGCACTGTTCCATCTGGTATTTGTCTATGCTTTGGATTGTCCTCAATGTTCACTTGTGGATGGGTATGTTGTGGGGTCAGATTGATATGTCCTCAGGAGTCATTGACATGTGGGGGCATTTTTAAAATAACTGGCACAGCCCTGCATATCAGCAGGGATTAGCCAGTCATTGTGCATAAAAGCTATGCCAGCATGGATGCAACACATTTACAATGCGGAGCACCATGGGGGGAAAACGCCACAGCTGCGTCACGCATCTGTGCCGTAGTAGTGGCGCATTGCTGGAGTTGTGTCACCAGCCAACTCCAGCAATGCTCTCTGGGGCTCTATATGCACAATGCTGCATCAATCCTTACGGCTGCTTTAAGCATGCACTGGGTTTTGATGCAGCATGTGCTTAAAAGTGAATGAGTGAAATCTTTTGTGAGGCGTTGCTGCACAGGAACTCCCCCCCACACCCCCTCCGCGCCAGAATACTTCTGGCACAGGGCTTTAGAACGTGACACATCTCCCAGATGTGTCACCTTGTAAATACACAGCACCATGGCACCACTTTTGTGCGGCTGCTGCATCACAAAGGTGATGCTAGGGTGGCGTGGAAGGAGCGCAAGAGTTTTTTGTGAATTTGCACTTTGCATTTTTTGCTTGGATGTTTCTGCAAATCCGTATTGGTTTTGTTGTGTTACATAACCATTGTGACAGTGGGGCACTCCATTGCCTGTCCCAGGAGGGTATGTTTGTGTAAGGGGTGTGTGACAGGCCGTTTTGGTATTTGCAGTCTTATTTGGAACTGGGCCTCCCTCGTGGTGTGGCTGTGCCCCCATGGAGCATGCTGCCATGACAGTGGTTGTGAGTTCCTGTCAAGGATATCTAACCTTGTTGTCCTGGTGTTTGTGTTTGCACTGGTCTCAGGGGGCCTTGTGCTGCCTACACCAGGGCCCAGTGTCAGCTATCTTGTCAGTATTTTCCCACTCTCTGTGCATTGAGCATGGTGCATGGGCGTGTACCTGGGCCACATGGGATGAGGGCAATTGGGCATGGGCGTGCACAGAAATGTTTCTAGTGGTGGGCAATTTTTTAACTTCATCACCATCCCCTATTGCACCCTTCTCACCACTGCCTTGCACCCTTCCAGCCTCCCCCTTGCTCCCTTCTCCCCCTCCCCCTTGCACTCTTCTCCCCCTCCACCTTTCAACCTGCTCCACCTCCGCCTTGAACCCTTTTCTACCTTGCACCCTTCTCCCCTCTGCCTTGCATCCTTCTTGCCCTCCCCCTTGCACCCTTCTCACCCTCCCACTTGCAACCTTCTCTACCTCCCCCTTGCACCTTTCTCCCCCTCCCCCTTATACCCTTCTCCCCCTCCCCCTTGCACCCGTCTCCCCCTCCCCCTTGTTCCCTGCTCAACCTCCACCTTGACCCCTTTTCTACCTTGCACCCTTCTCCCCTCTGCCTTGCACCCTTCTCCCCCTCCCCCTTGCACCCTTCTCGCCCTCCCCCTTGCACCCTTCTCCCCCTCCCCCTTGCACCCTTCTCCCCTTCCCCCTTGTACCCTGCTCCACCTCCGCCTTGCACCCTTTTGTACCTTGCACCATTCTCCCCTCTGCCTTGCACACTTCTTTCTTCCCCCTTGCACCCTACTTGCCCTCTGCCTTGCACCCTTCTCGGACACCCCCTTGCAGCCTTCCCACCCAATGGAGGGGGCTGCCACATGGAACAATGTTACCAATTCAAAAGCATGATGGACTAGGTTCGGCCCTGACTGGGCCCACACCAGACGCACTGGCGATCCAGGCGGGGGGGCAAGAGCCCCCCTTTCCCTCTCTGTGGACGCCCATGGAATTGGGTCTGATTTAGAGTCCCAACATTAATTTTGTGACACCCACCCTCCCAGCATACCGGACGTCCATTTTTGGGTCTGCGCTTCCTGTACCATGGGACATGGCATGGCCTTGCTTTCTCAATGGGGCATACATATATTAGTGGCATTAGCGTTGTTTTTTGGATGTAGTTGTGGGTAGGTGGGCGCTTGGGGGTTGGTCCGGGCATTTTTTGTACTTGGGGTGTGGATGCCGCCATTACCCCCATGTTACATGAGTTGTTTGTGTACTCACCAGGCTCTACGACTCCTTCAATTCCATGTACTCCCACCGGCGGTAGCAGGGCCATCACCTTCTCCTCCCAGGGATGGTATTGCACTGGTCTGCGGGGACCACCACCTCCAGTGTGCTGCCTCTGTTGGTACTCCTCGTCCATCTTCCCCTTGATCATCCTCTGCAGATCGTACCACCTGGCCTGACAATCCTTCCTTGTGCATCTGATGGGTGCAACAGCATTCACCCTATTGACTATCCTCTCCCACAGCTGTTTTCTCCGCCATGCTGATTCGTCTGAACAATGGGCCAAACAGCTGTGGCTCGACTCTGATGACTTCATCTACAAGGATCTCCATCTCCTCCTTTGTGAACTTTGGATTCTTCTGTGCGGACATGGTGTGGGGTGACGCTGTGTATGGATGTGTGGGTCTGAATGTGAAGGGGGTGTGGATCAGAATGTGATTGGGGGTATGTGGGAAGGTGGGTGTGTGCAGTTTGTGGTGTGTTGTCAGTGTGTCTTGCTAATAGTGTATGTTGCAGAGGATCATGGTTTGTGTGTGTGGGCCCTTTTTATTGGATCATTTGTGGGTGGTGCTTAATTTAAATTTTTGGTGGGTGTGTTATAAAGGGTGTTTCTGAGTTAGCCCCTCTGTTCGCCTGTTTGGATCCGGCCAGGACATTAATTTCCATGATTTGTACACTGGAGACGTGTTTTGTGGTGTTGTGCGAGCCGTTTTCACCCTCCTTGTGCTGTTTTACTGTGTCCGCATGGTTCAGTACGGCTTATTTACTTGTATTTACTTCTGTTTATTTGTGTGTGCAACGCGACGGTGTCACGGTACGAGTCGTTTTCTACATCCTTGTGCTGTTTTTAGGGGTTCCCGTGTGCTTCGTTCCGGGGGGGTTCGTATCGTATTGGATTTTGTGGGTCGCTCATATGTGATGTTTTTAAAGGGTTCGCGTGCGCTCCGTTCAGGGGGGTTCGTATTGTATTGGATTTGGTGGGTCGCTCATACGCGAGGTTTTTACGGGGTTCGCGTGCGCTTCGTTCAGGGGCGGTTCGTCTCGTATTTGATTTGGTGGCTCGCTCATACGCGAAGTTTTCCATACGAATCGCAGCTCATACTTGACGTTTTCCGCACAAATTGCATTCTGATTCCTGGTTCTGGATCGTACTTTTCGGGTTGTACAGCATGTTTACGATTCGCACGGTTCACTTTCAGGGTCCGTTTCGTATGGTTTTTCCCTTGTTTTTCGTACGGTTCGCAAAGATTCGTACGTATTTTTTACCTACGGATCGTACTACGCAATTCGGACGGATTAGTACGATTCGTACAAAAACGGCTACAAATTCGAATCGTCATACGGATTTGTTTCCCGAATAGGAATCGACCCCTAAATAAACAAAATAACATAATTAAAAATAACATTTTATTAAAATAACATTTTGCTTTTTAACCAACTGAAAGAAAGACATGGGATAAACATCAACAATCAATAAAATATACATCAAGAACATTAAAGCAACACAAATGTATACTTTCAAAGATAATAATAATAGAAACATGTTTACTATTCGAAATCGTATAATTAACAAATTTATCTAAATATATATTCACAGATTCACAAAACAATGGCAGAACTTCCTAACTTCACAAAGGGAAAAACTACTTCTGTGCTACATGAGCTACACCTACATGCAAGAACAAATAACTGAAAACAAAACACATTAAAAATGCAGCAAATATTACTCCAATTCTTGCTATGGGAGAGCCACTAAAGTAGAAACTAATGTAGTTAATACCAGAGAACACAACCATTCACCCAATGTGACTAAAATTGAAGTCAGAGATGCCCTAGAAACAATAAGAGACGCAAGTACCAGCTTCCAACAGATCAGTACCCAAATACTCAAAAACGTTTCAGCTAGGGTACCTGAACATGTCACAGGACAACTACCATCTATACCCACTCCTAAAAGATTAATAGCCAGAACATCTGGTGGGACTACATTCATGGACTGAAATGGTACTTGAACACAGGGTCAAATGCTAACATGATACACACCATGGGCCCGGATAGGTCACATAGAAAACACATTGCCATTAGAAGATTTACCAAATATTGAAGCACAGCTGTGTCATGCTTGCCCATGGCAGGGGTCCACCATGTCAGAAGTACACACGGTCACAAATCCAAATATCACAACACACTGAGCACTTTGTTTGCATCAGCCTCTGAACATGTGTGCCTCCAGAGTCATCTGCATGTAGTCACACTTCATGTTAACCAAGTTGTAGTGATGAGGCAGATGAGTTGTTAACGAGCAAAGCGCTATCACGCATGTCAACCGTAGACGGTTGTACTTAAAAAATATGGTACAATGTGTACAAATGTTAGCACGACCTATGTGTTAAAGTGTAAGTCCAATATGGCCGTGTCTCAAAGAATGTCACATCCCATGAAGAAAACATTGTTCATCTTGACAAGCTGCAATAGCAGTTAATGCTGACTCTGATACCAATTTTAATAGAACACACTTACCATTGACAACATGCGGACCATCACATTGCCCAATTTGTATTGTTACCACAAACAATTCATCAGCAATTTTATTAAAATAATGCACAGAGTTAGAAACACGAAATGGAAATCTCAAATAAAATAAATGCTTTATTCAGCCATTGTATTTAGTGTCCAAGAAGAGAAAATACAATGAGGCCAATGGGCAGTCCATTCCAACAAATCCCTTAGGGGGGGACATTATGAACGCACTCTCCCTCACCTGCCTGCACTGCTACAAGTAGGGGAAATCTCCCCTTGGAGGGACATCTGTAAGGGCATGGCAGGCACCGCAGGGACATGACTATGGTTGAGCTATTACGGTTTAGGGAGGGATGGGAACTGGGGTGGATTCGCTCGACACTGCAATGTCCTGTTTGGGTTGAGGGTGTGTTGTCTCCACTAAAGAGGCCTGTGCCTGTTGTGGGGGTGGTTGCTCCACTGAAGTGGCCTGTTCCTGTTGAGGGGGGTGGCTCTAATGCAGTGTCTGGATCAGACTGGAGATGTGGGGAAGTTGGAGGGGAAGTGCTTGTGTTAGAAGGTGAAGGCTTTAGTATCTTTGGGATTTTGTAAAGGTGTATGTGTGAAACTGTTATTGAGTGTGAGGTCTGATCCTTGGTATTATGTGCCTGGGACTGTGAGGATGTGGAGGTGGGGGGTGAAGTGTGTGATCTTTGTGCTGGCACAGATTTGGGTGACCTGGGTGATTTACGGGTGGGGACCTTGGACTCAGGGGAGGGTGTTTAGGGGTGGGACTCCTATCTGTGCATGGAGATTTTCCCTCCTCTTGCTAGCTGTGACTGTTGGATCTTTAGGGATGAGGCCAAGGTCACAGAGGAAGAGCTGCTGGCTAGTGCGTTTTGCAGGAGAGTCAGGGGTAGGGGTCTTGGAGGGAGAGGTCTGTGAGGAATGACCAGTTGTTTTGGTTGTGTGTGAGACTGAATGCTCCCTCTCCCCTATGTGTGTGCTGAAAGTCCCCTGACTGTGCCTGTTTGGACTTTGTCTTGGGTGGTTGTGTGCTGCTTGTGCCTGTTTGGGTGTGTGACTGTGCCCGTGTGATTGTGCTTTGGACATGTAGGATAGTGGTGACTGTGGATGGGGCAGTGGAGGTCTGGGTGAGGTACTGCTGGAGGAGGGACAATGCTGCCGTCAGTGAGAATCTAAGCCTCCTCAATCTGAAGAAGAAGGATGACATCATCTTCAAACATTGCAACAAGGGCGGTGGAATCACCATTCAAGTCAAAACCAAATATGACAATGAGATCCTACTGAATAATATCGACAACTATGAACCACTTAACCACAACCCTCTCCCTGAAATCCAAGCACTCATTCAGACGACCACTAAGGAGGCTGCTGAATCAGGCTACATCAGCAATGATGAGTTTCTTTTTCTTAACAACAAAAATCCTAGAACACCAGTGATATATACACTCCCAAAGGTCCATAAGAACCAAGACAACCCTCCAGGTAGACCTATTGTGTCATACTGTGGCTCCATTCTTGAGCCCCTAGGTAGATACGTCGACTTTTTCATTCACGATATGTTACTTGACACCATAGCCTATGTTAAGGGGACCCCACACTTCATCAGACTGATTGAACAAGAAAATTTGAACCCACATCTGAGCTCCTTGTGACATTAGATATAGAATCCCTCTACACTGATATACCGCAGGACAAAGGTACATGGGTTATCAAATACCATCTGGATAACAGACCAAGACCGCACAAGGTTCCCAGCGAATTCAATATCTCACTACTGGAAATAGCCCTAACACAGAATTACTTTATGTTTCATGACAAGTATTACAAATAATGTAAGGGTACTTCAATGGGGGGCATTTTTTGCCCCCAACTATGCCATACTTTTTGTGGACGATATGGAGAAAACATTTGTCCTTAACCAATCTAATCCCTACCGTAACAAAGTCAGGAGCTGGCATTGATACATCGACGATGTGTTTATGATCATGCAAGTCACCCAAGTTAAACTTGACTCCTTCTGCACATGGCTCAATAACTGCCAACCTGATTTGAAGTTTACCTACGACTCTAGCAACACACAGATAAGCCACCTAGATGTCACTGTCACTCCAACACAATGAGGACTTAACACTACTCTATACAGAAAACCCAGGGAACGCAACACCCTTCTCCACTGCAAAAGTAACCACCCCAGAGCACTACGTGACGGTCTACCATAAGGGCAATTCCTTAGAATATGCAGAATCTGCAAATTCAAAGTGGACTACCTACGTGAAACAGACACCTTGTGCGACAAACTCATGAACAGAGGTTATCCCCGAAAACTTGTTCGGAAGTCCATGAAAAGGGCCTGGTACACACATAGAGAGACCCTACTGGAACCCAAGCCCAAGAAAATGATGACACACATTCCTTGTGTCACTACATTTGGCACAGCAAGTAATAAAATAACCAAACTAATCAAAAAACACTGTCCCCTCCTAACCTCCATCAACATCACCAATGAGGCCCCCTATTCACCTTTAAGAGGGGACGCTACATTAAAGATCATCTGGTCAGGGCCCATAAACTATCACGCAACACTAACACCGTGCACTCTTGCTTTTGTCTCCCTCCAGTCATAGGTCACTACAAATGTAGTAATTGTGTTGCATGCCACTCACTAAAAACTCTAAAGAACTTTGGCATGGACATTCACAAACTGGATTTCTTCTCTAATTGCAATTCAGTGAATGTAATCTACTGAATCCACTGCCCCTGCAACCTCATCTATATTGGACAAACAACGCAAAAAATAAAAGCACACATAAGCCAGCAAAGGAGCAGAATTCGCTGCTAAAACATCACTGCACCACTGGTTGAACACATTTTGGAAAAAGGAAATTGTGAACAAGATCTATGCTGGCAAGTCATTGACATTCTACATCCAAGCCCAAGAGGAGGTGATCCACAAGCGATCCTCAACAGACTGGAGTGCAAATGGATGTTCAAATGCCACTCAATTGAACATGGACTTAACACCCTTGAGGAATGGAACATGATACTGTAATGGTGTAATTTACTACCCTGTACATAGTATACGTTTTGCCTCTTAGTTGTTTTTAACTTTCTGCCTTATTATTTATTATTTTTATGTACATCTCCCACTGCTTACTTTATTTTGATTTTTAACCTCCCTATACCAGGCCACCAACTTGCATTACACTGAGCCTTCCTCCTGTGTAATTTCCACACTAGCTGTGCCTCACTCAATATGGCAACCAACTCGTGACGCCCGCTCTTGCCTCCCATAATGCTGTTTCACACGCACCCCGCCTCTTAAACTAGATCCGTGTCACCCTCTCCCGCACGCTGACTGAACTGTGCCTGCTGCGTTGAGCACCAGTAGCTGGATGTTGCTCGACCCGATTGAGATACACTTCTGGCTTTCCCACAGCTTCCACACGCACAGCAATACTTATCCCACCTTCGTTGTCCCCTTACAGCACGTCCCCTTTGGGCACCACGATATTCTGGGATTGATCACACGGATACCCAGCCCTGAAGCACTCCAAGATTGAACCTAGTACCCCAGCCCCGTGATGCTCCCTGATTTTACAAGTAAGTGGCTTGTTCCGCCTTGTAGGTTCTCGCTGCAATTATTCAGCCACGTCCCGAGCTCCCTTTAATGCCCCCTCTCTTTCCCACTGCTGTTACCACTATTAATTGAACACTTTATTCCAATATTGGCAATTAGACATCCGGCCCACGGCCTCCCATGCATTGTGTCTACCATTAAAGTAAGCTCATGCCATTTCCTAACCAGCACAATTTCGGGTCCCCTGCCATAAACTGTGCCACACAGTTATCACTAGGATACCTTTTTACTAGCTCACGCAAGTTATTGCCCAATCCCCAGCTACTTCCTTTGCGTCTCATGCCAATACTGTTATCGCTAGCCTTTTTTCTAATGCGGTTCTGGCCTTGGTTCCAGTATATTCTGAGGTGAACAGTTTATCCTGGTTTCTGAACAGGAGTTACTGTTTTAATTTAAAATAATCCCGCACTCACAGCCGTCACTCTGCCACTTGCACCAGCCTTCTGTTGTCCCTTGGCTCAATTGAGAAGTATATAATTACATAGGACTAGGTCTAGAGGTTGCAACCATGTATTACTGTGCTTCCTCTCTGTGATTCTAAACCTAGTCTACCTACATCGACACTGAGCATCATGTATGTTGAGGTCACAGTTCATTCACTTTGCCTGTTTAATCTCATGCTTGAATTATTTGGATTGTAACTTTATCTTGTGTATGTGAATGTAATTTAGAAATCCCACATCTCTTCTACCTCCGTGGTTTAGTAGATATGTGTCTTTTGTGTCCTGGACCAATGATTTTTCTTCTTCTAGGCCTTAACACAAGACGGCTTTAAAACCAGATCCAGTATGCATGCAGTCCTCTAACCTACTACACACTTGTCTTTTACACCTTCAATTCCCCAGTCAGTATCCATACACTTCCAGGAAACACCCCGTCATTCCCCTTGCACTCCTCTAGGGACGCATTCAGCACCTGTACTAATCCATTCACTGCGCCAAAAGCCAAAAACGTTTAAATTCATCCAGGCACTCTTCTTGCAGTACTCTAATCATTCAGTCAGGACCCAAGTATGCATGCACTGAGACAGGCCTTAGGGCATGGACTGCATCAAACCCCTATCTACTACGTATGCAGTCCTCTAACCACCTACACACTTGCGTTTCACACCTTCAATTTCCCAGTCAGTATCCAAACACTTCCAGCAAACACCAGGTCACTCCCCTTGCACTCCTCTAGCGACCCATTCAGCACCTGTACAAATCCATTCACTATGCCAAAAGCCAAACACTTATAAATTCACCCAGGCACCCTAGTTGCAGTACTCTAATCATTCAGTCAGTACCCAAGTACTCATGCGCTGAGCCACTATGCATACAGTCCTGTAACCACCTTCACAATTGTTTTCACACCTTCAATTCCCCAGTCAGTATTCATACACTTCCAGCAAACACCCTGTCTGCCCCCTTGCACTCCTCTAGAGACCCATTCAGCACCATGTGCAAATCCCTTCACTGCAAGAAAACCCAACCACTTATAAATTCACCCAGGCACTCTCCTTGCAGGACTCTTATAATTCAGTCAGTACCCAAGTACTCATCCAGTCACCCAGGCCTTAGCAGATGGACTACTTCAAACCCCTGTCCACTATGCATGCAGTCCTCTAACCACCTACACACTTGTCTTTCACACCTTCAATTCCCCAGTCAGTATACATACACTTCCAGCAAAAACCCTGTCACTCCCTTTGCACTCCTGTAGTGACCCATTCAGCACCATTCACTGCCCAAACCCCAACCACTTATAAATTCACCTAGGCACTCTGATTGCAGTACTCTACTCATTCAGTCAGTACCCAAGTACTCATGCACTGACCCAGGTCTTAACACATGGACTGCTTCAAACCCCTATCCACTATGCATGCAGTCCTCTAACCACATGCACACTTGTCTTTCACACCTTCAATTCCCCAGTCAGTATCCATACACTTTCAGCAAACACCCCGTCACTCCTATTGCACTCGTCTAGTGACCCATAAAGCACCATGTACTAATCCATTCACAGCGTCAAAACTCAAACACTTATAAATTCACCCAGGCACTCTCCTTGCAGTAGTCTAATCATTCAGTCAGTATCCAAGTACTCATCCAGTGACCCAGGCCTTAGCACATGGACTGCTGCAAACCCCTATCCACTACGCATGCAGTCTTCTAACCACCTACACACTTGTCTTTAACACCTTCAATTTTCCAGTCAGTATCCATAAACTTCTAGCAAACACCCTGTCACTCCCTTGCACTCCTGTACAGACCCATACAGCACCATGAACTAATCCATTCACTGCGCCAAAACCCAACCACTTATAAATTCACCCAGGCACTCTCTTTCCAGTACTCTAATGATTCAGTCACTACCCAAGTCCTCATGCACTGAGACAGGCCTTAGCACATTGACTGCTTCAAACGCCTATCCAGTATGCATGCATTCCTCTAACCACCTGCACACTTGCCTTTCACACCTTCAATTCCCCAGTCAGTATCCATACACCTCGAGCAAACACCCTGTCACTCCCATTGCACTCCTCTAGTGACCCATTCAGCACCTGTACTAATCCATTCACTGCGCCAAAAGCCAAAAACGTTTAAATTCATCCAGGCACTATTCTTGCAGTACTCTAATTATTCAGTCAGTACCCAAGTACTCATGCACTGATCCAGGCCTTAGCAGATGGACTGCTTCAAACCCCTATCCACAATGCATGCAGTTCTCTAACTGCCTACACTCTTGTCTTGCACACCTTCAATTCCCTAGTCAGTATCCATACACTCCAGCAAACACCCTGTCACTCTCATTGCACTGATCTAGTGACCCATTCAGTATCACGTACTAATCCATTCACTGCGCCAAACCCCAAACACTTATAAATTCACCGAGGTACTCTCCTTGCAGTACTCTAATCATTCAGTCAGTACCCAAATACTCATGCACTGACCCAGGCCTTAACACATGGACTGCTTTAACCCCTTCAGCGCTGATGACAAAGCCAGCTCGTCATGGGCGTTACCTGCGCTACGCGGATGACGAGCTGGCTTTGTCATGATACGCGCGATTTTCAAATTTCAGCACACAGCGGGAAAACCCGCTAGCGCGGTAGAGGTTATATCCCAATCCACTATGCATGCAGTCCTCTAACCTTCTACACATTTGTCTTTTACACCTTCAATTCCCCAGTCAGTATCAATACACTTCTAGGAAACACCCTGTCACTCCCCTTGCTCTCCTCCAGTGACCCATTCAGCACCATGTACTAATCCATTCACTGCCCAAAAACCCAAACACTTATACGTTCACCCAGGCACTCTCCTTGCAGTACTCTAATCATTCAGTCAGTACCCAAGTATTCATGCACTGAGACAGTCCTTAGGATACGAACTGCATCAAACCCCTATCCACTACACATGCAGTCCTCTAACCACCTACACACTTGTCTTACACACCTTCAATTTCCCTGTCAGTATACATACCCTTCCAGCAAACACCCTGTCACTCACTTTGCACTCATCTAGTGACCCATTCAGCACCGTATACTAATCCATTCTCTGCAGCAAAACCCAACCACTTATAAATTCACCCAGGCACTCTCCTTGTGGTACTCTAATCATTCAGTCAGTACCCAAGTATTCTTGCACTGACCCAGGCATTAACACATGGACTGCTTCAACCCCCTATCCACTATGCATGCAGTCTTCTAACTACCTACACACTTGTCTTTCACACCTTCAATTCTCCAATCAGTATCCATACACTTCCAGCAAACACTCTGGCCTAGATGTATTAAGCCTTTTGCGATTCGTTAAGGCCAAAATTCGCAGAATTTCGGCCTTAACGAATCGCAAACGGACATTCTGCATCTTTTGGATGTATGTGAAATTAGCAAAATAAGGAATCGCAAAAAATTGCGATTCCTTATTTTGCTTAAGCATTTAAGGAATCGCAATTTTGCGATTCCTTAAATGCCATGTATGATGCTTTTTTAATTTGCGAATTCAGGTTAAGGAATCGCAAATTAACACCAATTTGAAGTTTGTGTTAATTTGCGAAATCCTTTCAAAAACCAAAATTTGGCAATTTTGAGGGTGGCATGTGACACACATACATGCCCATAGGGTATTTATGTGCGCCATATGCACACACATGTAAGTTTCAGGGGTGCAGCAGGGTATCCATGAGACATCCCTGCACCCTTGAAATAATTCTCAAATTGTGATTAGCAAAATGCGAATTCGCAATTTGAGAATTACTTCACAATCATTCCTATGGGCCTCCTGGCCCATAGGAATGCATGGGAAATATTCCTTATTTGCATTCGCAAATAAAGACTAATAAGGAATCGCTAAAAAAAGCGATTTTTTACATACATTCCATTTTGCGAATTCTAAATAGCGATTTGCAAAAAATTGCTATTTAAGATTTGCACAATGGAATCTTGATACATCCAGGCCTCTGTCACTCCCCTTGCACTCCTGTAGTGACCCATTCAGCACCATGTACTAATCCATTCACTGTGCCAAAATCCAACCACTTATAAATTCACCCAGGTACTCTCCTTGCAGTACTCTAATCATTCAGAATTGTCTAGCTATGCTAATGGTCTAAGGGAACTGCTCCTAACACTTTGTTGGTCCTAAATCCGTTGGCTCAAGGAAGTCAAGTGCCTTCTTATCGAACTTGGCCTTGAGGATGCGTGGGCCAATAGATCTGCCCCGCCCAAACAGCAATTAAAGACGCTATATTGGTCATGGGTGACGGACACCAGAAATCGCAATTCCAAACTCTGTAGAACTTCTGTCGAATTTCTCTTGATCAAGGATGTCCCTTACTGTGAGCCATATTTGGACCTGATTACTAAATCTTGGGACAGGGCACTATATATCAAATTCAGGTTGGGGCTACTGCCAGTGGGAAAACTGATTGCCAGCTGGAGGGGTTCGTCGCATTTATCTTCATTTTGTCCTTTTTGTAATAGTAGGCTAGAGTCTGTGCCCCACTACTTTTCGTGTGCCCAGCCTATTTTGCCCCGCGCCGCATCTGGCTAAAGCCTTTGTGCCGGAGTTTCGGAACTAGATCCCATCTTGAGGCTCTACGAATTTTAAGATCTGACCCCTGCCCTCTGTTTGCTTTCTGTCTTGCTAAATTTCTGGCTTGGGCATGGCGGATCCGATCATTGAGGCTATCAACAGTACCCTAATAGCCAGTTGACTATCCCGTACCAATGTCCATATCATCTTCATGTGAATAATGAAATGAAATGTTTTAGTATTGTATTGAGTTTCTAACATTTAATATTTAGGTGTTTTTGAAATGCTTTTCAAGATATGTGCAATATATCTAAATAAAGCTTGTTTCAATCAATCTAATCATTCAGTCGCTATCCAAGTACTCATGCGCTGGGCCAGGCCTTAGCACATGGACTGCTTCAAACGCCTATCCACTATGCATGCAGTCCTGTAACCACCTTCACAGTTGTCTTTCACACCTTCAATTCCCCAGTCAGTATTCATACACTTCTAGCAAACACCCTGTCTGCCCCCTTGCACTACTCTAGAGACCCATTCAGCACCATGTACAAATCCATTCACTGCAAGAAAACCCAACCACTTATAAATTCACCCAGGCACTCTCCTTGCAGTACTCTAATAATTCAGTCAGTACCCAAGTACTCATCCAGTGACCCAGGCCTTAGCACATGGACTGCTTCAAACCCCTATCCACTATGCATGCAGTCCTCTAACCACCTACACAATTGTCTTTCACACCTTCAATTCCCCAGTCAGTATACATACACTTCCAGCAAACACCCTGTCACAACCTTTGCACTCCTCTAGTGACCCATTCAGCCCCATGTACTAATCCATTCACTGCGCCAAAACCCAACCACTTATAAATTCACCAAGGCACTCTCATTGCAGTACTCTAATCATTCAGTCAGTACCCAAGTACTCATACAATGACCCAGGCCTTAACACATGGACTGCTTCAAACCCCTATCCACTATGAATGCAGTCCTCTAAACACCTACACACTTGTCTTTCACATCTTCAATTCCCCAGTCAGTATCCATACCCTTTCAGCAAACACCCCGTCACTCCTATTGCACTCCTCTAGTGACCCATAAAGCACCATGCACTAATCCATTCACTGCGCCAAAACCCAAACACTTATAAATTCACCCAGGCACTCTCCTTGCAGTACTCTAATCATTCAGTCACTACCCAAGTCCTCGTGCACTGAGCCAGGCCTTAGCACATGGACTGCTTCAAACGCCTATCCACTATGCATGCAGTCCTCTAACCACCTACACACTTGCCTGTCACACCTTCAATTCCCCAGTCCGTATCCGTACACTTCCAGCAAACACCCTGTCATTTCCTTTGCACTCCTCTAGTGACCCATTTAGCACCAGTACTAATCCATTCAGTTCGCCAATAACCCAAACACTTATAAATTCACCCAGGCACTCTCCTCGCATTACTCTAATCATTCAGTCAATACCCAAGTACTCATCCAGTGACCCAGGCCTTAGCAAATGGACTGCTTCAAACCCCTATCCGCTGTGCATGGAGTCTTACAAACCACCTACACACTTGACTTTCACACCTTCAATTCTCCAGTCAGTATTTATACACTTCCAGCTAACACCCTGTGTCTCCCCTTGCTCTCCTCTAGTGACACATTCAGCATCATGTACTAATCTATTCACTGCATGAAAACCCAAACACTTATAAATTCACCCAGGCACTCACCTTGCAGTACTCTTATCATTCAGTCAGTACCCAAGTACTCATCCAGTGACCCAGGCCTTAGCACGTGGACTGCTTCAAACCCCTATCCACTATGCATGCAGTCCTCTAATCACCTACACACTTGTCTTTCACACCTTCAATTCCCAGTCAGTATACATATACTTCCAGCAAAAACCACGTCACTCCCTTTGCACTCCTCTAGTGACCCATTCAGCATCATGTACTAATCCATTCACTGCACCAAAACCCAACCACTTATACATTCACCCAGGCACTCTCATTTCAGTGCTCTAATCATTCAGTCAGTACACAAGTACTCAATGAACTGACCCAGGCCTTAACACATGGACTGCTTCAAGCGCCTATCCACTAGGCATGCAGTCCTCTAACCACCTACGCACTTGTCTTTCACACCTTTAATTCCCCAGTCAGTATCTATACACTTCCAGCAAACACCCTGTCACTCTTATTGCACTTCTAGAGTGACCCATTCAGCACCATGTACCAATCCATTCAATTCACCAAATCCAAAACACTTATAAATTCACCCAGGCACTCTCCTTGCAGTACTCTAATCATTCAGTCAGTACCCAAGTACTCATCCAGTGACCCAGGCCTTAGCACATGGAGTGCTGCAAACCCCTATCCACTATGCATGCAGTCTTCTAACCACCTACACACTTGTCTTTCACATCTTCAATTCTCCAGTCAGTATCCATACAATTCTAGTAAACACCGTGTCACTCCCCTTGCACTCCGGTAGTTACTCATTCAGCACCTGTACTAATCCATTCACTGTGCCATAAGCCAAAAACTTATAAATTCATCCAGGCACTCTCCTTGCAGTACTCTAATCATTCAGTCAGTACCCAAGTACTCATGCACTGAGCCAGGCCTTAGCACATGGACTGCTTCAAGCGCCTATCCACTAGGCATGCAGTCCTCTAACCACCTACACACTTGTCTTTCACACTTTCAATTCCCCAGTCAGTATCCATATCTTCAAGGAAATACACTGTCACTCCCCTTGCACTGCTCCAGTGACCCATTCAGTACCATGTACTAATCCATTCACTGCGCCAAAACCCTAACACTTATAAATTCACCCAGGCACTCTCCTTGCAGAACTCTAATCATTTAGTCAGTATCCAATTAATCATGCACTGAGCCTCACCTTAGCACATGGACTGCTTCAAACTAGGCCTGGTCGTCAACATCCATTCTGCTTGCGGAAATTGCGATAATTTAACATTTTCGCGTTCCGCGGAGAGTGTGAACATGTCAAAGTTTCAGCAATCCGCATCGTCCCGTTTCTTGCTCGTGCTGTAAAAAAACATTCTCTCGCGCACGATCGCCTTACCTGAATCTCCGCGTTCGCCGACAAGTTTTTCCAATCCAGTCGCGTTCTCAAAGAGAACTTGGATTGTTGGTAACCATTTTAGCTATCTCGCGAGAATTTGCGCCCGTGATCAGGTCATTCGTCTCGCGATCATGCACCGCGAGAGTATGAGATCTCGAACATGTCATTCTCCACCGCGAGCGAGAGCGTGAGGACACGGACACGTCATATCGAACGCGACAAGGAGTGAGAGAACCCAAACACGTAATTTTCCACCGCAAGCAAGAGAGTGAGGACGCGAGCACTTCATATCAAACGCAACAAGGAGCGAGAGACCCTCAACACGTCATATCCAACGGGACAGAGAGCAAGAGAACGCGATCACGTCATTTTGGACGCGCCAATGACATCCTGCAGAAGTAATGTGAAGCTCGAGAACTCGAGCATGTAAAGTTTTCAATTTGGAGAAGAATATCAGCTCTTGCAGCATGAAACCTTCCGCAAATGATGATTTGGATGAAAAGAACTCCTCAGATTGACATTTGGCTGTCCTTTTTTTGTGAAAGGAGTCCTTTTTTTAAACGGTGGGGAGAGGGTGGAAGTGCCACAGAATCTCCAACTTCCCGTTCCTGTCCAGCAGGCTCCTCCCAGTGCTTTGTCCATCTCCTGATCATTCTGCCTTTGGATTTTGAGCTGGAAAGATCACTCTTTTTGTCTGCTGCATCATTGCAATCGGATTTGAGGATTTTTGAATTGGATATTTTACAAGTAAGTGGTTGTTGTGTCTGTTTGATTGGGGGCATTGCAGTTGTTGCAGCTACAATTTAATTTTGGTAACTATCATTTCTTTTTTTTTAAATGTTGTGGGTAGTAGACTAGTAGTCGGTAGGCCCGAGCTAGTCATGGCCTCATGGGTGTGTGCATGATGAAGCAACTGTTCCTTTGGTGTTTTTTGAATGTATTTCATTTTCAAGCATCATTTAGGGATTGGATGGCATTGGATTGAGTTGGGAAATGTGTTTTTTTGGGGGGTGGGCTTTCTGTTGTTGGGCCTGGCCTTGTGACTTCTGGCCATTTAGAAGCCTAGGCCTGCACGCTTGTCTGGCCTTGTCTGCCAACAGGCCTGCTTCCATCCAGTAGGCTCAGAGCAGGTAGCCACAGCTTTATTAATCAAGTATTTCTGTGTGGTCTGTTGAATTCAGACATCATTTAGGGCATGGATGGCATTGGATTGAGTTGGGAAGTGTGTTTTTTTAGGGTGGGCTTTATGATGTTGTTGGGCCAGGCCATGTGGCTGGTGGCCATTTTGAATCATTGGCCTGCAAGCTTGTCTGGCCTTGTCTGCCAATAGGCCTGCTTTCATCCAGTAGGCTCACAGCAGGTAGCCACAGCTTTATTAATCAAGTGTTTGTGTGTGGTCTGTTGAATTTAGACATCATTTAGGGCATGGATGGGATTGGATGGAGTTGGGAAATGTGTTTTTTGGGGGGTGGGCTTTCTGATGTTGTTGGGCCTGGCCATGTGGCTCGTGGCCATTTTGAAGCCTAGGCCTGCAAGCTTGTCTGGCCTTGTCTGCCAACAGGCCTGCTTT
This sequence comes from Lissotriton helveticus, assembly GCF_964261635.1. Taxonomy (NCBI): domain Eukaryota; kingdom Metazoa; phylum Chordata; class Amphibia; order Caudata; family Salamandridae; genus Lissotriton; species Lissotriton helveticus. The sequence goes on from NC_136060.1 coordinate 285,537,541, forward strand.
CACCCAGTAGGCTCAGAGCAGGTAGCCACAGCTTTATTAATCAAGTGTTTCTGTGTAGTCTGTTGAATTTTTTAGACATCATTTAGGGCATGGATGGCATTGGATTGAGTTGGGAAGTGTGTTTTTTGGGGTGGGCTTTCTGATGTTGTTGGGCCTGGCCATGTGGCTGGTGGCTATTTTGAAGCGTATGCATTCAAGAATGTCTGGCCTTGTCTGCCAACAGGCCTGCTTTCATCCAGTAGGCTCAGAGCAGGTAGCCACAGCTTTAATAATCAAGTTTTTGTGTGGTCTGTTGAATTTAGACATCATTTAGGGCATGGTTGGCATTGGATTGAGTTGGGAAGTGTGTGTTTTGGGGTGGGCTTTTTGATGTTGTTGGGCCTGGCCATGTGGCTGGTGGCCATTTTGAAGCCTACGCCTGCAAGCTTGTCTGGCCTTGTCTGCCAACAGGCCTGATTTCATCCAGTAGGCTCAGAGCAGGTAGCCACAGCTTTATTAATCAAGTGTTTCTTTTTGGTCTTTTGAATAGACATCATTTAGGGCATGGATGGCATTGGATTGAGTTGGGCAGTGTGTTTTTTGGGGTGGGCTTTCTGATGTTTGTTGGGCCTGGTCATGTGGCTGGTGGCCATTTAGAAGCCTAGGCCTGCAAGCTTCTCTGGTCTTGTCTTCCAAGAGGCCTGCTTTTATCCAGTAGGCACATAGCAGATAGCCACAGCTTTATTAATCAAGTGTTTCTGAGTGATCTGTTGAATTCAGATATCATTTAGGGCATGGATGGCATTGGATTGAGTTGGGAAGTGTGTTTTTTTGGGGTGGGCTTTCTGATGTTGTTGGGCCTGGCCATGTGGCTGGTGGCCATTTTGAATCATTGGCCTGCAAGCTTGTCTGGCCTTGTCTGCCAATAGGCCTGCTTTCATCCAGTAGGCTCACAGCAGGTAGCCACAGCTTTATTAATCAAGTGTTTGTGTGTGGTCTGTTGAATTTAGACATCATTTAGGGCATGGATGGGATTGGATGGAGTTGGGAAATGTGTTTTTTGGGGGGTGGGCTTTCTGATGTTGTTGGGCCTGGCCATGTGGCTGGTGGCCATTTTGAAGCCTAGGCCTGCAAGCTTGTCTGGCCTTGTCTGCCAACAGGCCTGCTTTCACCCAGTAGGCTCAGAGCAGGTAGCCACAGCTTTATTAATCAAGTGTTTCTGTGTAGTCTGTTGAATTTTTTAGACATCATTTAGGGCATGGATGGCATTGGATTGAGTTGGGAAGTGTGTTTTTTGGGGTGGGCTTTCTGATGTTGTTGGGCCTGGCCATGTGGCTGGTGGCTATTTTGAAGCGTATGCATTCAAGAATGTCTGGCCTTGTCTGCCAACAGGCCTGCTTTCATCCAGTAGGCTCAGAGCAGGTAGCCACAGCTTTAATAATCAAGTTTTTGTGTGGTCTGTTGAATTTAGACATCATTTAGGGCATGGTTGGCATTGGATTGAGTTGGGAAGTGTGTGTTTTGGGGTGGGCTTTCTGATGTTGTTGGGCCTGGCCATGTGGCTGGTGGCCATTTTGAAGCCTACGCCTGCAAGCTTGTCTGGCCTTGTCTGCCAACAGGCCTGCTTTCATCCAGTAGGCTCAGAGCAGGTAGCCACAGCTTTATTAATCAAGTGTTTCTTTTTGGTCTTTTGAATAGACATCATTTAGGGCATGGATGGCATTGGATTGAGTTGGGCAGTGTGTTTTTTGGGGTGGGCTTTCTGATGTTTGTTGGGCCTGGTCATGTGGCTGGTGGCCATTTTGAAGCCTAGGCCTGCAAGCTTCTCTGGTCTTGTCTTCCAAGAGGCCTGCTTTTATCCAGTAGGCACATAGCAGATAGCCACAGCTTTATTAATCAAGTGTTTCTGAGTGATCTGTTGAATTTAGATATCATTTAGGGCATGGATGGCATTGGATTGAGTTGGGAAGTGTGTTTTTTTGGGGTGGGCTTTCTGATGTTGTTGGGCCTGGCCATGTGCCTGGTGGCCATTTTGAAACCTAGGCCTGTTAGCTTGTCTGGCCTTGTTGTCTGCCAAGAGGCCTGCTTCTTTCATCCAGTAGGCTCAGAACAGGTAGCCACAGCTTTATTAATCAAGTGTTTCTGTGTGGTCTGTTGAATTTAGACATCATTTAGGGCATGGATGGCATTGGATTGAGATGGCAAGTGTTTTTTGGGGTGGGCTTTCTGATGTTGGGCGTCTTAAAGACATGCTTTTCTTGTGTGTGTCTGGAGTGTGTTGGTGTGCAATGCATGAGCACCCTGCTGACCTTTTTGGGGCCTGTGAATTTTCGTATTTGCATTTTGTTGCATTAAAAAGGCAGATCAGTCTGCTTTAGCATGCATCCTTTGCCTGGCTTATATAGGCCTTTTGTCAGCTCCTGGTGGTTCCCAGGCCCCCTGCTTCTTGCTTGTGATTTATGAGTGTCCATGTGGCTGGTGGCCTTTTTTTGTGTTGGGAGTTATTAGTGTCCTGCTTTTGCCATATAGGCCTGCATGGTTTTACTATTGGATTACTGCTTCCATCCATCCACCCCATTTGCCAGCAGCAGCTCCATGAATGATGTGATGCTCGGATCACTGACTAAATATCGAGAGACAAAATATAGACTACCCAAAATATCAATGGCAAAATATCGACAGACAAAATATCGAATTCCTATCTACAAACAGGTAAGTACCAAAATATCGAACCCAAAATATCGTTTAAAAATATATACTTTGTAAAAATATCGAATTTCTTAAAATAATGTAAAATTTAAAAAATATTAAAAATAAGTAGCTAAAATATACTTAAAAATACTTAAATTACCTTAAAATTATTAAATGATTAATTTAACTTATAAAAAAAAGCATACAAGCATATATGTTAAAACATATTCACTGAAAAAACCATAGGTTATAGACCATATATAGTTAGGAATTAGCATTTACAAAACCTTGAAAATTCACTGAAAAAACCATAGGTTATAGACCATATATAGTTAGGAATTAGCATTTAAAAAACCTTATTTTACTCACACAAAACCATTGAAATTCCATATATAGTTAGTTGCACTAACTATATATCGCGCACCCGCAATCCACTGCTGATGATGTCACATATTACATCATTCATGACATGGTCAGTGACATCACTGATGACATCACTGATGACATCTCAAATGACATCACTGATGACATCACTGATGACATCATCCAGTGACTGTGTGTTTCTGTAAAGTTTAAGTATGTTTTACATATTGAAGAATGAGTAGATGTATAAGTGTCTGGATGAAGCATTTAGTAGGTGGGTGACTGACTGTATGAGTGATTGATTAAATGTGTCTCACTGAGAGCATGGGTTAGTGACTAAACTGTCTTAATTTGTGCATTATTATGTCTGTTGTTCTGTAAACTGCTGCATGTGTTGATCAGTAGCTATATGAGTAACTATATGGGTTATTAATTGATTGTCCAAGTATTTGTATGGGAGACTGAGTGTATGTGTGGCTGGCTGGGAGATGTGTGACTCTGTGCAGATCAATGTGTACTTGTATCAATGATTGTATAAGAGAGTAAGTATGTGTTAGTATATGTTTGAAAATGTAAGGTACTCTATGTTTAACTGTATAGATTAGAAAATGGAAGTGTGATTGATTCTTTACAGGACTGACTAGGTGTGTGAGTAACTCCATGGATGAGTGGCAGAGTGTGAGTGTCTGTATAGATGTATGAGTGCATATGATAGTGTTGTAAAGATGAGTGATTGTATGTATGAATGATTGTATAGGTGAATGAGTGAATGTGTATGTAGACGTAGGAATCAGTCAGTGCGTATGTAGTAACTAGTATTGGTGTGTCAATGGTTTCAAAAATTATACTCTGTATTTAACACTGGGTGTAACAGAGGTTATATCAAAGTGTGAGGAGATGCATTGTATTGTCACATTAATGATATCATCATTGATGTGACCATTGATGTCAAATGAGATATCATCAGTGATGTCATCAGTGATGTCATTTGAGATGTCATCAGTGATGTCATCAGTGATGTCACTGACCATGTCATGAATGATGTAATATGTGACATCATCAGCAGTGGATTGCGGGTGCGCGATATATAGTTAGTGCAACTAACAATATATGGAATTTCAATGGTTTTGTGTGAGTAAAATAAGGTTTTTTAAATGCTAATTCCTAACTATATATGGTCTATAACCTATGGTTTTTTCAGTGAATTTTCAAGGTTTTGTAAATGCTAATTCCTAACTATATATGGTCTATAACCTATGGTTTTTTCAGTGAATTTCAATGGTTTTTTAATAGCAAATATCATAAGCTGTCGAATGTCAAGTACGTGGTAAGTGAAAACATTTTCGTGTTTATGCACACTGATCTGCTTTGAATGGTGCCCCCCCCCCTCATTTCTATTAGGAGTACTCTCTCTTTGCAGATAGTGAAAGGTAGTTAACGCAGGCCTTTGCCCCCGTTGTAATCCGTCGTGCCTGCTTCTCTCTCCATTTGATTGATTGTTATCCAAGTATTTACTATTTTAGAATTAGTTCTCTTTGGTTCATTCTCTATTTACAAACAAACACAGAGTCGCAATACTCTGTTTAGTCTTTGCAGATAACGAAAAATCGTGTAAAAAAAAAGAAAAGGAATCGAGCAAAATCAGTAGGCCACTAATGGGATCTCTTTTTGACCTCGCTAAAATAGAAACATTAGGAACAACCCCTCATGACAAATACAAAACTAGTGAGATGAACTGAACTCCACACAATGATGGCTGCAAAACAGCTCGGCTCCGCCACCCACCCCGCCCAAAATAACGATAAAGAGCGGCTGCCATGATTGGTTGCGGAATGGCCACGACGGAGCTACGAAATGGTGCTGCTCTCATGCTAACCCCAGCTTCAGTCTGAAACATCCAGAAACACTGTAGACTACCAATTCGATCAGTTCCGGTAGTGCCCCAATGTAACCCGGTAGAGAAGAACTAGCCCTCCCCTCTTTGACTGATGGTTCTTGTTGCCTGTCCCTTCTGTTGTCATTTAACAGAACTATTTAGCCTGCTGAAAGGGGTTGTGTTTCGACCGCTGGTTGGTGGAGACATTTTGACTATATTCTGGACCTGCGTTGTCGCGTAACGCGTCATATGACGCGCCGCGTTAGCGCATCCGGAAGTCATCCGGGGCGCGCAGCGCATAACGTAAGCATAACAAGTCATGTGACTTGTTAATAAAACTTTTCATTGGTTCATTTTACTTTTCTTATTCTAATGATGAAAGCCTTGGTCATATCACCTAAAAATTACGCTTTTAATTACTTCCGAACATTATTTTTTCTTAAATATATGTTATAATGTTCCAGGCTAATGTACTTTCCCGGAAATTTTACAACTGTCCTGCAAGTAAAATATATTCTTTTTTCGAGAAAAAGAGCGTTTCTTCGTCCCATGACGGAGCCGTTGAGCAAAAGAGGGTCGACCTGCTGTCTTAGTCGCCGATACGCCTGAATATGAGATTCTTATCGATCACTTTATGTTGCAGGAATAGAAAACACAACAGCCCTTGACCATTTATCTTTACTGCGTTCCTTCGTATTATACCTTTTACCCTTCATGTAATTGGTCTGCTTTATTTCACTTGCCTTTTAATGATTCTAAAACAGTGACTATTATTAAAAACTTTACCAATGTATATACTACCACCATGTTTTCTTTTAAAAACCTTTATTGTGAAAATGTCATTATACAAATACGAGCCTATAACCACGTGGGCCTGCCACGGAGCAAACTGTAATCGTATATGATGAATAGACATTTACACTGTAGAGGAACGTAACGGGCGGGCCATTAGGTTGCAAGAACTAAGGTGTCTAACAGTTACGGAATCGGTGGATGTACATTTTATAATTAAAATACGACAGGGCCAGTTACAATAAAATTATCTAGATATACATTTGCGGGCAAGTACCATGGGTGACGTTAATTCGAACTTTCAACAGTACAGTAATCAATAACACATCAGAACTTAATATCAATAGGGATGTCGAAATATTCAATCAATTCTCGTCCCCGCCCGCCATGTGCTTCAAAACTGCATACGTATCTCGTGATTTCAAGGTTCTGCAACCAGTACACAACAAGGAGTTACGAGTCCCATTTATTCTGGCGCCATTTTGGGCGAGGACGGGCAGGTCCAGGATATAGTCAAAATGTCTCTACCAACCATCGACTATGATGATGTTCATATGCTGTATTTATTAGAGTAACACTCATCTGTCCACATGAAATTAATTTACCACAATCTAAACATGTCATTTTAATCTTTCCAAAGTTCTTCTAAATATTTGGGACCGTTTCCCTTGCCTCTGAAGCTCTCAGTGCCACTTCTTTGATGAATGTACTAGCAGGTCAGGGGTTCTCCTCCAAATCTCTCTTTTATGCAGCACTATAATTAATTGGTGCCACCTCTCCATATGACGATGCATGGTATAGTTACCACAACTATATTTCTTTTCGGTTCCTCTGGAGAGTTCATCGTGGCAGATGAAGCGTGTAACGTACCGGGCATTTACCTTTTTTTGCATGTACAGGAAAGGAAAAAAAAATCGAGCGTCCAAGTTCTAAGGTGTCCCAGGGCCATTTTAGTGGACCAGGCCCAAATCCAAAGAACAGGCCGCCATTTTGAGAGTCCTCTTGCAGCCGCCTGTCGCTGTAGCATCAAGAGCAGCCGAAACTCAGCTGAATGGCAACTGAAACGGTAAATGGGCGCCCCACTACATTTCAGCATTGTAGGATGACCACACCAGTACAGCAACTTGCTAGACATCACCTCGGTGCCATCCGGATCTCGGCGCCCCACTGCAGATGAAGAGCCTCTCAACTATGAAACCACCACGGTGACATCCGGATCTTGGCGCGTTGTGCTGCCTTCGGCCTATTCGCACATCGGTCCGCTACTGACGCCATCTCACAGGCTAATGGGGTGACCCACGCCGAGTTTCAGCATTGTAGGATGACCACACCAACTTGCTAGACATCACCTCGGTGCCATCCGAATCTTGGCATCTCAACGCCTAGTGGTATCTTCCATACAGAAAATATTGTTACGCTGCCTTTGGCCCCATTCGCACATCAGTCCGCAACTTAGACATCACCTCGGTGCCATCCGGATCTTGGCATCTCAGCGCCTTGTGGTGTCAGTCAGAAAATATTGTTGCGCTGCCTTTGGCCCCATTCGCACATCAGTCCGCTACTGACACCATCTCACAGGCCAATAGGGCGCCCCACGCCGACTTTTACCATTGTACGATGGCCACACCAGTGGCACAACTTGCTAGACATCACCTCGGTGCCATCCGAATCTTGGCATCTCAACGCCTAGTGGTATCTTCCATACAGAAAATCTTGTTACGCTACCTTTGGCCCCATTCGCACATCGGTCCGCAACTTAGACATCACCTCGGTGCCATCCGGATCTTGGCATCTCAGTGCCTTGTGGTGTCTTCTACTCCGAAAATATTGTAGAAAATATTGTTGCGCTGCCTTTGGCCCCATTCACACATCAGTCCGCTACTGACACCATCTCACAGGCCAACAGGGCGCCCCACGCCGACTTTTACCATTGTACGATGGCCACATCAGTGCCACAACTTACTAGACACCACCTCGGTGCCATCCGGATCTTGGCATCTCAGCGCCTTGTGGTGTCTTCAAATCAGAAAATATTGTTGCGCTGCCTTTGGCCCCATTCGCACATCGGTCCGCTACTGACGCCATCTCACAGGCCAACGGGGCGCCCCACGCCGACTTTCAACATTGTAGGATGGCCACAGAAGTGCGACAACTTACTAGACACCACCTCGGTGCCATCCGGATCTTGGCATCTCAGCGCCTTGTGGTGTCTTCTATTCAGAAAATATTGTTGCGCTGCCTTTGGCCCCATTCGCACATCGGTCCGCTACTGACGCCATCTCACAGGCCAACGGGGCGCCCCACGCCGACTTTCAACATTGTAGGATGGCCACACCAGTGCGGCAACTTACTAGACACCACCTCGGTGCCATCCGGATCTTGGCGCGTTGTGCTGCCTTCGGCCTATTCGCACATCGGTCCGCTACTGACGCAAACTCACAGGCCAACGGGGCGCCCCACGCCGACTTTCAGCATTGTTGGATGGCCACACCAGTGCGGCAACTTACTAGACACCACCTCGGTGCCATCCGGATCTTGGCGCGTTGTGCTGCCTTCGGCCTATTCGCACATCGGTCCGCTACTGACGCAAACTCACAGGCCAACGGGGCGCCCCACGCCGACTTTCAGCATTGTTGGATGGCCACACCAGTGCGGCAACTTACTAGACACCACCTCGGTGCCATCCGGATCTTGGCGCGTTGTGCTGCCTTCGGCCTATTCGCACATCGGTCCGCTACTGACGCAAACTCACAGGCCAACGGGGCGCCCCACGCCGACTTTCAGCATTGTAGGATGGCCACACCAGTGCTGCAACTTGCTGGACACCACCTCGGTGCCATCCGGATCTTGGCGCATTGTGTTGCCTTCGGCCTATTCGCACATCGGTCCGCTACTGACGCCGCCTCACGTGCCAACGGGGCGCCCCACGCCGACTTTCAGCATTGTAGGATGGCCACACCAGTGCTGCAACTTGCTGGACACCACCTCGGTGCCATCCGGATCTTGGCGCGTTGTGTTGCCTTCGGCCTATTCGCACATCGGTCCGCTACTGACGCCGCCTCACGTGCCAACGGGGCGCCCCACGCCGACTTTCAGCATTGTAGGATGGCCACACCAGTGCTGCAACTTGCTGGACACCACCTCGGTGCCATCCGGATCTTGGCGCGTTGTGTTGCCTTCGGCCTATTCGCACATCGGTCCGCTACTGACTCCGCCTCACGTGCCAACGGGGCGCCCCACGCCGACTTTCAGCATTGTAGGATGGCCACACCAGTGCTGCAACTTGCTGGACACCACCTCGGTGCCATCCGGATCTTGGCGCGTTGTGTTGCCTTCGGCCTATTCGCACATCGGTCCGCTACTGACGCGGCCTCACGTGCCAACGTATTTTCTCCGCATTTTACACCCTATGCCGCATAACAGGTCATGTGACTTGTTTATAAAACTTTTCATTGGTTCATTTTACTTTTGGTTTCCTAATGATGGAAGGCTTGATCATGTGACCTAAAAACAACACTTTTCATTGGATGAAAACTTTTTTTTTTTCCCAAACGATGAAAGCCCCACCTTGTTTCTGGATGTTTCAGACTGAAGCTGGCGTCAGCATGAGAGCACCACCATCTCGTAGCTCAGTCGTGGTCATTCCGCGAGCAATCATGGCAGCCGCTCCCCACCAGAAGCCTGCAGGAGTCGGAGCCCCCAAAACTTTTGATGAATTCTCAAGGCGGAGGGGACGCTTTCGAGAATGGGGTCCAAGACCTAGCAGACAAGCGTCCGATTTCCAAGGTGTCCCAGGGCCATTTCAGTGGACCAGGCCCAAAAAGGAAACAGCCTGCCGCCATTTTGAGAGTCCTGTGACAGCCGCCTATCGCTGCACCGCAAGAGTGGGCGCAACTCAGCTGAATTGCGGCTTTTGACACAGTGGACCAAAAACGGACGGAATGGCAACTGAAACGGTAAAGGGGCGCCCCACTACAACAGATGACACTCCACCTGGACAGGCCCGTTCACCGCCTCCCCCGGGGCGCCCCGCGCCGTTATTCGGAGCAGCATTGTAGGATACCAAAACCAGTGCGGCAACTTACTGGACATCACCTTGGTGCCATCGTTCTGCTGCCTTGGAACTATTCGCGCAACAGTTTGCTACTGATGACCCACCCCCCGCGACGCCCCATGCCGTTATTTGCTGGGTGGCAACTTACTAGACATCACTTTAGTGTCATCTAGATTTCAGCGCGTTCTGCTGCCTTGGAACTATTCGCACAACAGTTTGCTACTGATGACCCACCCCCCGCGACGCCCCACGCCGGAAATCTGGACGTTGTGCTGCGTTGGGACTATTCGCACAGCCGACCGATACTTCGTTGTTTTTCCCTAAAAATGTTTATATGTTATTACTATTTTTGTTTTCTTGTATATATTTATAAATTATTAAAGTTTTATAATCTTACTACTTTGTCGGAGTGCTATATATTTTTAATGTGACACATAATTGTAAAAACTTTGATGTACAAAGAGTCATCCCTGGAATCTTCCGCTTCAGGCTCGGTCCCCTCCCCAATCACAATACAGGATGGTTTTCAGATAATAGCAACGCTTCTGCTGTGACGGATCTCATCGAGTGTGGGCCTTGATCTACTATAACTCCTTTGAAGAGGGGTGATTCTTTACAGCTGTGGCCATAAACTACATCTGCAGGGCTAGCTGATACCCTAGGACCAGCCTGGACAATCGGACACAGAGGAAAAGGAGTATCAGAGGGTGCGGTAGTGAATAGGGCGAAAGGGAGGTGTCGGGCGGGCACAGGGTGTGATTCTCAGGGAAGAGCAGCGCAGATGGGGGGAGGTTTATTACCCATGCATAAGACAGAGAGCGGGGGTGACCACTGCCTGGGGGAGATGCTTGCGAGGGTGGGGAGCCATGCTAAGGATCGACAGCGTGCACAGAGTGGGTCTGGTCAAGGCATCTAAAATGGCTGCCGTGCACGACAAAAGTGTGGCATTTGAAAAAAGACAAGATGGCGCAGACAATGTTTTTTAACACTTCCTGATTTCCTTCGAATCGAACGTTAACAGACGTTGGGGCATATTACCAAAGTTAAGCGATATTTATCCCTAACGATGCTTAGCAACGATTTTTTTACCGTCAGAAATTATCGCAGATAAACCTTGCTATTATCAAGGTTTATCGGAAATACGATAAAAAACGACCGCAATGCATTAATATCGCTGAAAACTCAGCGATATTCATGCATTACCGAGCTAATGCTCTTAGCCATGTTATCCACCTCCCATTGGATAACATGGCTAAGAACTGCTCAGGGCAGGTGGTAGCTTTTGGAGATATTCGCGCTTATCTCGAATATTTCCAAAAGTTGATAATAGGAGATAGCGATGTTAGCGACTGTTTCCAGTCGCTAACATCTTGGCATGCCCACTTTGCATGTCATTAGTGATAAATATCACTCACATGCAAAGTGGGGCCCAAGATGGTCGCTATCTTCTACTAGCCGTCGCTAACTGGTGTTAGCAACAGCTAGGTAATACACATATAATTTTATCTCCGCGAAGCGGAGCGCTGTTACAGATATATATCTTGTTTCTGAACGTTAATTTCTCAAAATGCACTGAAGCACATATATTGAGACCTAGCAAAGGCACATCGGGCTACCAGTCCCTACAATTTTGCCAAGTTTCGTGCAAATCCATTCAGCTGTTCGATCCTACCGAGAGACAAGATGGCGGCCGCTACGGACTGTTTGGAATGTTTACAGACACCGGAGAGCCAATCAGCTTCGCTTCGCAAAGCTCCGTAACGCGAAAAGTACGCGAAGCGGTGCGCTGTTACAGATATATATCTTTTTTTGAACGTTAATTTCTCAAAATCCACTGGAGCACATATATTGAGATCTAGCAAAGGCACATCGGGTTACCAGTCCCTACAATTTTGCCAAGTTTCGTGTAAATCCATTCAGCTGTTCGATTATTATTATTTTTATTTTTTTTTGCCCCGCGGGGCCCTTTTAAAACCTCCACATCAAACCTAGGGGGTGAGCGACAATGTACTATGCCCCCTTATGGTCATTTGCCCCTTCGCTTTGGCCTCCTCTTGTCTCTCGATCCTACCGAGAGACAAGATGGCGGCCGCTACGGACTGTTTGGAATGTTGACAGACGCCGGAGAACCAATCAGCTTCGCTTCACAAAGCTCCGTTGCGCGTAAAGTACGCGTCCTGGGACGCTGCCAGGTCCGCTGTTACAGATATATATCTTTTTTTGAACGTTAATTTCTCAAAATCCACTGCAGCACATATATTGAGACCTACAAAAGGCACATCGGGCTACCAGTCCCTACAATTTTGCCAAGTTTCGTGCAAATCCATTCAGCCGTTCGGGCTAAAAGTAAGGCTAACCGCCCTATGGAAAACTCAATGTTAAAAACACGTTTTGGGACCCCCCTTTTTTCTCGGCCCCCCCTTGACAAACCCCCCCCAAATTTTCAGGGGCTCCTCATAAACAAAATGTTCCATTTTCCAGAAAATTTCAGCCAATTCCGTCCACAAACGCCAAAGTTATTAGACATAGAATTTTCAAAAATCCCATAGAGAAAAAATCCTAACTATATATACCTACTGGCGACCGCCAGTAGGTAATATATATATATACATATTTTAACATAATATTAATAAAAAATACACAATATTATTACCGTAGGATAGCGGGAGAGTAAAAATTACTATTCACACTCCTGGAAGTGCAACAGTAGAAAAAGCGTTGGATAGCGTTGGGGTAAAAATTACTATTCCTACTCCAAAGAGTGCAACAGTAGGGAAAGCGTTGATAGAGTACGGGTAAAAATTACTATTCCCACTCCAGAGAGTGCAACAGTAGGGAAAGCGTTGGATAGCGTAGGGGTAAAAATTACTATTCCCACTCCGGAGAGTTCAACAGTAGGGAAAGCGTTGGATAGCGTATGCGTAGAAATTACTATTCCCACTCCAGAGAGTGCAACAGAAGGGAAAGCGTTGGATAGCGTAGGGGTAAAAATTACTATTCCCACTCCATGAGAGTGCAACAGTAGGGAAAGTGTTGGATAGCGTAGGGGTAAAAATTACTATTCCCACTCCAGTGAGTGCAACAGTAGGGAAAGCGTTGGATAGCGTAGGGGTAAAATTACTATTTCCACTCCAGTGAGTGCAACAGTAGGGAAAGCGTTGGATAGCATGAGGGTAAATTTTACTATTCCCACTCTAGTGAAAATAAATTAATATAATTCACATAATTATCAATTAATCAATTAATAAAAATTAATTAATTACCAATTAAAAAATAATTAACAATTTATTCAAAATAAATACCAATAAATAAGTTAACATATTTATTTCATTATAATTAAATTACTTCCCACCCTATTCCCCTATAAACCCACAACCCGCTACAAAAAACAAATTAATATTATTCACATCATTATCAATTAATAAAAATTAATTATCAATTAAGAATTAATGAATTACCAATGAAAAATTAATTAACAATGTATTCAAAATAAATACCAATAAATTAATTAACATATTTAATTAATTATAATTAAATTACTTCCCACCCTATTCCCCTATAAACCCACAACCCGCTACAGAATTAAATTACTCAAAAATTAAATAACATAAAATGAATTACTTAAAATAAATTACAAAACAAATACACTTTTCAGACATATACTAACATACAAAACACTTGAAAAAAATCAATATTCTTAAAAATTCGATATTTTTAATAACCTATATTATGTACTTCGATATTTTGACTTTCTATATTTTTAAAATCGATATTACATTACTTACCCAAAAAACAATATTTTTGATGTCTATATTCTGTCCATTCGATATTTTGTCCATTCTATATTTTGGACTCGATATTTGTGTTACTCGATATTTTGGACTCGATATTTTGACCATATACCGTGATGCTCAAATAATTTAATGACAAATAGGGTCCACCCCACTTCCATTAAATTTTTATTTTGGTGGTTCTTATTCTCTTTCTTATCCTTCCTGAGAGTGTAGTGTGTGTACACAGTAGTATAACATAGCCCTTGTTGACAAAGTCTCAGAAATGGCTAGACTATATATTTTGTTTGCACTAGTACAGTAAGTAACTGAACCACAACAATAAATGCAACATTTCACTGATGTTCTTCTCCTGGGCTATTTACCTTTAGGTGCACATAAAGACAGAGGAGGAGGTGTCATCATCATCACCAGTCGTACTGCCAGACAGAAGTCCTGCTGCTCACCACATCACGTCCACGTGTGACCACAGACATCTCTGCAACTTGTGTACCTGCGTCCTGCCTGACATCTGAAGAAGATGGCCCCAAAGAAAGGTACCAGGTCCAGTACCAAGAAAGTTGCAGGTGAGAAGAAGGATTAGAAAAAGGAAGTGCCATTAACCGCGACTGGTGTGCCGGCCAATGTTTTTTTTGGGTCCAAAAAAGTTACGCCTACAGCAGCGTTGTCCGGGAACCAAGCTGGGAGCAACACCTCCACACCAGCGGTCCAACCCTACCAACCTAGGCCCAAGCCCTTGAGTGTCGCAGAGGTAGCCAGTATACTAACGAGCAGCAATGTTGAAATGTCAATATCGCAAAGTAGCACACAATCAACGCAGGCGGAAACTTAGCAGATAAGTGTGCAGCCGCAACAACAGCAGCAGCCCCAAGAACAGCAGCAGCAACCACAAGATCAGCAGCAGCAGCCGCAAGAACAGCCCACAATAGTAGTTGTTGCTCCTGAAGTAGGGGCATTTTAGGAAATCGATCTTCCTGCAGACAAAATGGAGCAAACCACTGTTTCTGAAGATCTATTACCTCCCAGACCACCAGCAAGGAAAAGGAGGCTTATTCCATATTCTTCTTCTTCAAGCCCTGCTTCTGATGATTGTGATGCAACTTGGCAGCCACCAGCTCAGTCTGAGAGTGATGCACGCCACAAGACAATGTTTCTGAAAAGGAGGATTCCAGAAAAACTTAGACTTATGGAGGTAGATGTAGAAGAGGGGGATGATGTTGATGAAGACGAGCCAGTTATCACGCACATCACTCCCGCCCCAAAGGTAATGGAGACCGACATTGTCACCCTATCCAGAAAGGCTGCTACTGAGTGGAATGTAGCACGGATACCATCAACACAGGTTACACCACCACGACCTCCAGCTGCCATATTTTCCAAGGCCCGGCAGGGACCTACATCCAGCTCAACCATCTCAGTAGCTTGTGGTACTAAAAGTCACAGTGTAGCTGCACAGAGTCACATTCCAAGCACACCCTCCAGTTCATCTGGTATTGAAAGTGGCACATCCAGCAGTGCCAGAAAGTTCTCCTCCCCAGTTTGGGACTTCTTTTCTGTTAGCACCAAGGAGGAGAACGTTGCTATATGCTCAATTTGTCGACAAGGTTTTCGGCAGGGTAAGCGTGGTACAAACTATGGTACCGGAGGCCAAGCAAGTAATCTCAGAATACACCACACTATCGTGTGGGGGAATCACCTACTTCACTTAAAGCAAAGTAGAAAAACTCAACCCATCGAAGTTGGTCAGGAATCAGGGGACGATATTATTGTGGTGGAAGGTGAAGAAGAGTGAGGCATTTCTAGCCCTGTCCTCAGTAGTGTAGTGGTACCGCCCACATCCTCCTCAGTAACATCTGAGTGGCACTGTAGTAAGAGCCATACTCAGAGTCAGGCTGAGACACCAAGGCGACCGAGTACCGGAATGAGACAAACTGCGTCATTGAGCCTAAGTGGGTTAAAGAAAACAACAGCACCACAAAGGAAAGTAATCCAGCCTACCATTGAGAGCATGCTTAGGTTGGAGGGCCAGTTCCAATGCAACCACCCAACGGCACAGTTGTACAATGCAAAGCTGGCTAAAATGTTAGCACTGGACCTTCTTCCTTTTTCATTTGTGGAAGGGGTGGGTTTCCTTGAATTTGTGTCAGCCATCTGCCCTAGATGGAAGGTTCCCAGCCGTTCCTATTTCGCAAGAATTGCTGTTCCGGCACTACATCGTGATGTGCTGGAATTGGTTGGACAAGCTTTGCTGCAGAGTGCTGTTTACAATATTCACCTGACAACAGACACGTGGACCAGTTGCCAAGCCACAGATTACATGTGCATCACTGCACACTGGGTCTCTTTTGTTGGGGTTAGAGATAAGCTATATGAACGAGGTGTTGTTGACACAGCTGAGATTTTTAAAGCTACTCTAAAACATGCAACTGTACCTATGTTCGCCATGGAGAAATCTCATACTGCTCTAAACATTTTGGACGAGTTTCGCAGCAAGGTCTTTGAATGGCTGTTCCCAAGAGGGCTTAGTATTGGTTTTGTTGCCACAGATAATGGGAGTAATGTACTTAAGGCCATGGACCTTGTTTCCTAATTCATTGTTCCGTGTTCGGCGCACTGCATAAACATTATAGTTCAAGACTTTCTGAAAAAAGAAACAATAGTCAGCAACTTACTGACCACCTGCTGAAGAATATGGACTCATTTCAGCCATTCTTTTAAAGCTCAGAAGCAGCTGAGGATCATTCAACGTGAATATAAGATGCCAGTCAAAGCACTCATCCAGGAGGTGGCAACACGTTGGAGCTCTACGTATTACATGCTTGATCGTCTGTTTGAGCAGTACAGGCCACTCAATGAATATGTCATGCGAAGAGGGGATGCTACTGTGAAAGGCATGATCCTTCGGATGGACCAATGGGGCCTAGTTAAATGCCTGACTGAGATGCTTCGTCCTTTTGAGGTCTTCACACGCGAAGTCAGCAAGGAGGACAGTACAATGGGCCAAGCTATCCCATTATTGCAAATGCTAGAGCAACAGCTGAAGAAGGTGTCTGAATCATACCAATTTGTAGAGGAAAAAAGGAAGCCTATAACTTGGTGGAAAGCTTAGCCCGTCCCTTAGCTGAAAATACAAGGGTGCACAATAAGATTTTGTCACAAGAACATTTCATTTTTGCCACAATTCTGGATCCACGGGCAAAATTGTGACTGAAAACATTCATTCCTTTTTCAGAAATGGATGTTGCCCGCTACAAAACTTGGATAGCTGAGGCAGCGAGTAAGTTGGAAAATGAACGGCTGCTACTTAAAAGCCCGGTAGATCAACCCACAAGAAGTATTGCAGCAGGGCATGCGGCATAAAGTGCAACTTCGGAGGCTGAGGGCAGTGCGTTTGGCTCACCACACTCACCATCACTATCGACAACAGCAACAATAACTGGATCATTAGGCCCAGTAGAATCGTTACACGATTGGTATTTACAGTTAGGCATTAATAAGCACTGTGTTGATGCACAGAGAAAAGAGCCCGAAAGGTTAGCAGCTGCACCCCTGAACATTGGGCGGATGGTCCAGGCCTATCTGGATGACCCAACAGAGGTGTACATTGATCAAACCCATTGCAGTATTGGTATAGGAAAAGGGCTGAATGGCCACTGCTCAGCAGGCTGGCGATAAGCTATCTGGCTTGCTCTGTCGCAAGTGTCTCTTCCGAACGTGTTGTCAGGGCTGCTGGTTCCATTGTAACAGTGAGAAGGACCAGTCTCTCGCCAAAATACGTGGAGAGGTTAACAATGATCAAAATGAATCAGCACTTCATACCACCGAATTACACAATACATGAAGCAAGCGAGGAAGATGAGGACAGCGGCTCAGGTGACGGAAGTAGTGTGTCACATCATGATTACCTACTACTGACTGAACCCCCAGAGTTTGAGGACGAGCTATACTTCCCTGACAATTAAGCTTGCACTTACTGTCTATCTCCCTTTTCTCCTTTATTTGTGTGTCTGTCGTTCCAGTTATAAACTTTGAATCACAACAAATCCATACCACCGTCTTCTACTCTTCTTATTTCAATATACAAGTTTCAGGTGTCTGCATTTGACAGTACAGTCCTCCGAATCCAGTTCCTCCGCTCCATTATACTGAATCTCCCGCCTAAATCCATTGCCCTCATGATGATTGGATGATGGAAAATAGAAGAAAAATATAAAAACTTTCCTAGTCCCGCCAAAAGAAGTGGAACATGATGACTACTATAGCTATCTTCCTTTCAGACCCGAGAGAGACTGCTCAATAACTGAAAAGGAAATGGAACAGGTAATGATTAATGCCATGCATTGGACGCAGAGTTGCAGACTGAGTGATTTTTTTGTTGTTTGTTGAGCATGAAGTTATTCATTGTGCACTAATCATCTTTCTACAGTACACACTAAACGTAACTCAAGGCAATTTTCCCCTGCTTGAAAATAAGAAATGTGTACTTCTACTGCAGCTTGATACATTTCTTTTGATTGAATACAGGAAGGGGACTCAATCTGCACACTGAGTATGACAACAGCACCGTCCATGATGATGATGGCGAAAAAGACGGCCCGTTAACCTAAAATGAGAAGGAACAGGTAATGAAAATGAATGGCAAGCATTGGACACCTGACTCTGAGCAATTGGTGTTTGTGTTTTTGTTGTTTGTTTGTTGTGCACGAAGTGAAGTCAAAGCCTACTTGTAGTCTTACTGTACACACTAAAGAGTGGCTCAAGTCAATAATATTTCTATTGTTGTGTAATAACAACATTTTATTTCTACTGCAGGCCGATCTTCACATCCAGTCAGTACAAGTATCGGAGATGATTGATGGAATATTAACAAGTCAGGAGGACGTTTCATGAGTGTCATAAAAAAACCTAAAGGTAAACACGTCAACAACAAACACAGCAGACCCAAATGTCTGTGTAGTAGTGGAGTCGAGTGTAGCAGTGGGATGACTGCGGTGCATTGATTTACTAACTTAAGTTGTAAAATGCTATGTCTGGAATGTACTTTGTCCAACTCTTTAAAAAAAGTATTCCTAGCGGAGGATGTTACTGTGGGCCTGCTCTGTCCTGTTGTTGTTGAAGGTGAATGCTGGAAACAGACTAGAGTAGAGATGATGTATACATGCCGCCTCGGAAAGTGTTCTACACCATAACTTGTGCATTTGTTTCTACTTTGCTCCTCAATATCCCCTTTGCTTTCCATCTACAATTATAGGCCAGGCATTGCCCTATACTTGGGAAAACATTACAATGCACACTTACCTTACCAATAAATCTAAATTTTTTCCAGGCGGGCAGTGGCGACTAGCGAGTGGCGACACCCAAGATTGTTGGACGAGAGGACCAAGAGGAATGCCGAGATGCAAATCCAGTCCACATTTTTGACCAGGATAACACAGTAACAGTATCAACTTTCATCTTCTTTTAAATATTTTGATTCATGTTTTTGTCTACAATCTTTACAACAGTGTGTTCTTCTTGTTGTTATAATTAGGTTTGCTCTCTGTTTATGTTTCATCCCAACCAATATTTAAAAATTGTATTTGCTATCTGTAAAAGTATTAAGCCCGGAACAACTGAGAAGAGTATGTAATCCGGGTCTCCTTATCAATCATCAACATACATGCATTTCCTTTTTATCCCTTAACATATTGATATGGATATGGTAGTCTACAAAGATTGTCGTTTGTTGTTTGTCCATGCGTACAGTTTTTCACTGTCAAACCTTTCCCCAAACCCCCTTCCCATCCATTCAACAAACCCTAACCCTCTTCCCCCGGGTTGTGTGACTTATTGAGGTGTGACTAAATTAAATGCACACCAATAAAAAATCACACGCTTGCTGGGGCGGATGTGGCGAAAGCAACAGTACTTCAATTTCAAGGCAGAGCGGTGATCTTCTGCATGCCCACCCATGAGCAGTATATTTTAGAGGTGATTTTTAACAAAGGAACATATACCCCAGCATTATTTGCCGGCATTGATTGGATTTGTTATCATGATCATCCTCATACACAGCACTAACTGTTACGCTGTAGGCCTAGTCAAGTGACTCGACACAACTATTGTTTGTAACTCTTTCTAGTAGGCTATCCCCAACACCATTATGTTTTGTTGCACAATATTTTTGCATATTATTGTTGCTCGGTAAGTTCTGTGCTGTACTTCATTCTACTTCTCCTCGAACAGTCTCTCAAAGGCGACTGACTGTCTCATTCTCTTTTTTTGTAAATGCTGCGGCCCTGCCAGTGTCACTTACTACTACTACCACCACCACCACAATCATGGCATGTTGGAAAAAGGAAACCATCATGCTGCCATCGCTGTGCCTAAGTTAAACATCACAAAAAAAGGAGTTAGGTCCTTAGTGGGACAGAAGGGAAAGCTGGACCGTTTATGAATTCAAACACACATAAGAATGCTTCCCTTCATATACTATTTCAAATTATGATTTTGTAAAGACCAAATAAACACTTTAATTAAATCTGGTCAGGTATATTTATTTTTACCTATCACTTGTTCTTTATGTAAAATACTCTCATCTGAAATCAAATTTCATAGACAGAGAGAGAAAAACACAACAATCACAAAGCACTTATAGTTCTGTTACTTCATCACAGTGCATTACAATACATTTACACTCACATGAAACATTACCTACAATTATTAAACAAAGAATATCAAAAATCACATTCAACAAACATTTACAAAAAATAATACTTCAACCAGTTTGCGATACACTAGATCATTTCCGAAAATCACAGTCTTAGAATACCCAAATATAATTTACAAAGAGCTTTGACATTTATATCATATACTTAAAAAACACCAGATGTATTATTTTAGCTCTTCTCTAACTTTGCCGACGCATTTCAGGTTCAGGTCCTGTGTCCCCAAACCATCATCAGGGCTGTGTTAGTCTGTTGAGGATGCAACAAAACATACAGATTTAATTATCGCCCTGATGCCTCAGTCTATCCATATCAACCATTTTTGAAACAAGTATGACTCATACCTGTATATTCCTATCAGGGGCATAAATGGACACTTCTATCGACTTAATGCTGGGGGCACTAGGTGTCCATTCTCATTCAGCAAACCGTTCTGCGTAGAATATTAATACAGCATTGTCGGTTCATGGTTTCCCACTTTTGTTAGTCTAAAAACTTATAGCTAAAAATAGTTTAAACCTTTGTCATACCTCTGCCTTAGTGGGCTGGTTCTGCGGGAGGGAGAGGAGGAGTATCTGTCTTTCTTAATTCTGTCCTGTACAGAAAGACATAATGCCCTTTTAAGCATTAAAATTAACCAAAATATTTTGCCTTACCACAGGTTCATTGGAGCAGTATATGAAGGGAAGCATTCTTATGTGTGTTTAAGTTAAACATCAAGCAAAGGTAAGAGAAGTTTGGGGGAGGCATAATTAATAATGGACATGTTTTCAATCAATTCACACACCATTTTACGTCCAGATAAAGAATGCATAGACTTGAAGAGAGAGACTGACAGTACTAGTAGGAAAACTCAATCAGTG
Organism: Lissotriton helveticus; assembly: GCF_964261635.1. Lineage (NCBI taxonomy): Eukaryota > Metazoa > Chordata > Amphibia > Caudata > Salamandridae > Lissotriton > Lissotriton helveticus. The sequence continues at coordinate 285,558,657 of NC_136060.1, forward strand.
AGGGGTGGCGCATCTATCTTTTTGTGTCTTACACAGTCAGTCAATTATTTAAATCAAACACTGGCTATGGGCGGACCAGCACCAGCAACGAAACAGTGTGATGTAAAACAGTAACCCCACCTACAAAACATTAACAACATTGTATGTAAAGTAGAAATATATAGATTTAATATAACCCTAACAAAAATAAACTATGTAAATAAAACCTTAAAAGCTGAGCCACCCCCTCCCTAACCCCAACCAATGTCCATAACCGTAATGAGAAAGTCCAAAATGTCCAACCCCAACGCCCAATTCCCACCCACCAAAACAAGAATTAAAAAAGGGGCAATAGACAGGGTCTATGTGTGACGGGATTGTCTCTGGAGGACACGTCGCATTTGCTCTTCTAGTTTGGTGATGCGGCGCTTTAGAGCGCGGCAATTGCAGCCACAGTGGGGGGGGCACCAGAGATGTTAAGGTGGCATCGGGCGGCCACCAAACGGTGATGCCGTATCGCTGGAGGGCGGTGGCTGGGGCCCGGGGCACTGGAGGAGGCTTCAAGGGCTGCAGTTTCTTCCTCCTCCTCTTCCAAGACCACCAGCCGCCGATATTCATGCTAGATTGCCTCCAGCTTGCGGCGCCGTGCCTTGGCGGCCAACTCCTTCCGATCAGGTTTGTATCTGGAAGGAGTAGCTGTATATCAAAAAGAAAAACAAGACAATTGTAAAATATACTCTTAGAAAAACAGTAAGACAAGTTAATTATACACATAGTGTGGCATGGTAGCACTATAAAGCACAGTACATAAAATGTATGGTATGTATCTATCCTCCCACTTGCTTGGGCTTTAACATTTTCAGGATTTTTTTCAGGCATTCAACCAACCATGCATCAGATTCTTTACTATCAGCCACCTTTGCAATTTGCATGCTTGCATCACACGTATCCTTCTCTCTGTCAGTCATAAATATTAAATCTCGCCCGTCCTTCCTTCCACCTGTCTTTCACTTTTTTTTTAGTTTAACACCAGGTGATCTGATCTGACTTTTAGTCTTCTCCATAAAACGTTCAAAGTGGAGTTAAAATCACAGATAGATGAGGCCATTGGTTACTCAATACTCCCGCCCCTAATGCCTTTACTAATGCCAATTAAAGGGCACAACAACTCTTACTAACTACATTATTAGGATGGCGGGCGGACGCTAAAAGGGACCGCCCGCCATAAGGGCATGGGTCCTGTGGGGACAATTAGGATGCGCCCACCACAGTGGGGGGCGCATCCCGTATTTTTAACATTGTGGTGGGCGGTGCTGAAAGCATCACCCGCCGCAATGCTAAAAATACATGTTGTGCTTTTCCAAGCACAACGGGACAGGCCCTGCATGAAGCTTGCCACGTTGTGCTTTGAAAGGCAGGGGGGTACCATAAGTAGTAGGTACCCTACATGGGGGCCCGCAACGGGCACCCCAAGCATACTCCGTATGCCTTTCCGTGGCGGCAATGCTGCCATGGAAAGGCATTCCAAAATGCAGATTATATGGCTGGCGGTTTGCTTCAGACACCGCCACCATATTGAACCCTTTTCCGCCCGGTGGACATGTCGAGTGTGCGGAAAATCAGCAGACGGTTTCTATCCGCTGCGGACCCCCCTGCCATTGTAATATGGCGGGGTGTCTTTTCTACAGGGATGGCGGGAGGTTTGCCGGGCTGGCGGTGACTACCGCCGGCCCGACGGGGGCAATCCGCCCGCCATCCTAATGGGGCCCTAAGTCTCAACAGTACAGTATACATACAGTACACCCTTGCAGTGAGTGTAATGTCAATAGTTGCGGATTATGAATCTAACTCACCGCTGGACGCCACTGGTGCTGGCACTCCCCCTACTGCTCCATCGGTATCGTCAACTGCCGCATCCTCTCGCTCCACGTCGCCTTCACCGCCGGCAGGGATAACAAGATTTTCGAAACAGTACAGATCGAAGGATAATTGTTGGTAAAAAATAGCATTAGGAAATGGAAACAATAGTTCGGGAAAAATATGGTGCAGTAAAAGTTATGTAATAAGAATTATTATTTAAAACAAGAAGACTTACTTGGGCCAGCAGAAGAGCCCGCGTTGGTGTCCTCCTCCTGTTGATGGTGGTATACCGCCAAGTGTACCCCTGTCTGCCTGTCCCTGGGTGCTGAACAGGAAAGATATAAGAAAGAGACAAACATTGATGACTGGTGTCCAACAAATAAAATATTTTTAAAGAACAGTCGAAACTAATGTAAACAACAATTGCAATAACTAAATTGACCAATCTCATCAGGTCAACAAGTAGTATCGGGGGATTCGCGGATCGACTACTTACTATTTATCAACACTAATCCACTCTTCCATTCTGATTCCAGAATGCTAACTAAGCCTAAGTAAAATGTACCACCTGACCTAACCCACCTATTCCAGGTGTGCCAATTGTACATTAAAGTATGCATTTCCACTTCTTTTAGTCCTCAACAATGCATATGGTCAAATGGAGGACACATGACTACATTTTTGTATACAACAAATTTTTGGTTGATTGATTGATGCTGATGTTCTGCTAGTGCTGCTAAGCATACTATTATCACTCATTGAACAAACTAGAAAAGGTTCTAATAAAGACTGGGGTACTAGCAGCACGTGATGTAACAGAGAGGGCATCACGCATACCACTAAGATATTACAAACTCATACAAATTAACTAAACGTAAGTATCAATCCGCCCCTATCTCTTAGTGACAGGACAAAGTAAGGACTAGAGTAACTATAGCATTACGTTACTTAATTTCTCTAAAATAAACTTTTACATAATCACGCTAAGTGAGCGCAAACGCAAAGTTGCAAACAAGTAATATTAGTAGCGCAGAAGAGCACCTGTGTCATAACAATCACAGAAGACTTTTAAATGTAATTTACCTGTAATGTAAGCAGCAGCATTCTAGATGGTTGGAAAAAAAAGATATTCGCAATATATAACACAGAGCAGAAGAACAGACACAAAGTATAATAATTAAATAGTTACTCACCAAGACCCGGGACCTCCACTCCTAGCAGGTCCAGCAGGTCCTGCTCCCGGTCCAGGATGTCGGACCACCGGGGCGTCAGCTGGGCTTGGGTGTGCGGAACCCCAAAGCAGCGGAACACTGCCCGCGCACCTTTCCCCACCGCTGCCGACGCTCCCGGACCCCGTACCCAGACCCAGGCCTGCCACCTGCTGCCAGGATTGAGGGGAGGTGGCGCTGCACAAAGAAAATGAGTGCAGCCAACTCCACCTCCCCAAATAAGGCCCGTGCCTGCACCTCTTGTGGGCGCCACCTTCCGCAGGGAAGGCGGTCGCGGCTCTGGCTGCGGTGAGCCCTACCCTTTGACATGGTTCTGGGGAGAGTGAGACAAGGCGGGAAAGAAAAGGTAATAAAATGTAAAAAGTAAGTAAAAGGAATGAAAATAGCAGTCTATAGAAAAAGAGTGAAAAAGTAGCTAAAAAAACACAAAAGAAGTAGACAAAAAACAAAAATAGAGAAGCAGGAAAATAGTCTGAATAATAATAATAAGTAAAAAAGATCCCAAAAAAGTTTATAGAAACAAAGGATTGGAAAGATAGAGGGAGGATTGAAAATCAAGACCCAGAACCATATCAATACTGAAAAACAAGATGGCCGCGCCCATTGCGACCACTTGCGCAGGTTCGCGCAATATTTTATCCCCGAGTTCCCAAACAGGAAATATGTAATGCAAACGGGCTCCAGGATGCATTGCGCGACCTGGAGCAGGAAATAAGCGCGCAAGCGGGCGGCACAAGTGAAAACAAGATGGCCGCGCCCATGAGCGACCGCATGGGTAAGTTAGCGAGACATTTTCAATGAGATCACGCACAAAATACCACAAACGGGTGGGAAAAAACTTCTGCGCCTCCGCGATATTTACGCTTGTTCGCGGACATTTTTAACAGTTTTGCGATAGTTTGCGAAAGTGAATTTCGCAAATTCCGCCCACCCCTACTTCAAACCCCTATGACGGAAAGTTCTGGAATCTGCATGCATCCACAAAATTCCTCCCACTCTGTATTTTGCAAAGTCTTACGAGAAAATGGTACCTCACTTTTGTGGGTAAGCCTAGTGCCCACAAAAGGAAATGGCGCAAAACGCAACATGAACACACCACATTTTTTCAGTGAAAACAGACCCTTTTTTCGCGAAGTGCCTAGCTGCAGATTTTGAACCCTAGCTCTGCGTAAACCTAAGGAAACGTAGAAAACCTATACATTTTTAAAAACTAGACACCCAGGGGAATCCACGAAGGGGTGACTTGTGTGGCTCTCACCAGGTTCTCTTACCTACAATCCCTTGCAAACCTCAAACTTTGTAAACAAAACACATTTTCATCCCATTTCTGTGATGGAAAGTTCTGGAATCTGCATGGATTCACAAAATTCCTCCCACCCTGCATTCCCCAAAGTCCTCTGAGAAAAAAGGTACCTCAATCGTGTGGGTAGGTCCAGTGCCCGCGACAGGAAATGGCGCAAAATGCATGACATCACATTTTTTCAGTGTAAACTAACCCTTTTTGTGCAAAGTGCCTAGCAGTAGATTTTGAATCCTAGCTCTGCCGCACATAAGGAAACTGTTGGACCCGGCCTCGTGGCGTGGTCCTACCCCTCCCGCATGGCGGACCCTGGACGACATCGGCCCTCCGTCGACCCGCTGTCGCCCCTCCGGACACCACCCTCAATGAACTATCGACGAGAGCCGCCCCTGGCAAACCCCGGCTCTCCCCCCCTGGAACCCGGCGAACCCGGTTCGCCCAACTCTGCAGGTCCGGTCACCACCCCGGGCCACCCTCTCAGGCCCGACTCCATCTTGGGGCCATCACGTCCCGAGCACGTGGCCTCGGCCCGACCCCGGCCGCGGCCCCAGTGAAGCCCCGACATCGTGGCACCAAGATCAACCCAGGTGGTAAAGTGGCCACTTGACGGATCCCGGAGGAGAGGAGTTTCGATGGGCCTCCAGCCGTCCCCGGACGCCTGGTATCGATCACCCTCCAGCCTCCCTGGGCGCTGGCTCCACCCCCCTGCTGGGTGTCTGGACACCTTCATACCGGCCCCTCTGACCCCCAGGTGCGAGGGTCCGGACATCAAAGGACTCCAGTCCTATATCTGGGCCAACCCTGGATCAGGAGATCAGTTGTATCTGGGAGTCGAAGCCCTGCTGACCTCGTCGCGGCTGATCCTGATAAGAACTCTGGAACCTAGAACCTCTGAGCCCTGCTGACGCTGTCGCGGCTCTACCAAGCTGAACCATCCGCCGAGCCCTGCTGACGCTGTCGCGGCTCTACCAAGCTGAACCATCCACCGAGCCCTGCTGACGCTGTCGTGGCTCTACCAAGCTGAACCATCCGCCGAGCCCTGCTGACGCTGTCGCGGCTCTACCACACTGAACCATCTTCCGAGCACTGCTGACGCTGTCGCGGCTCTACCAAGCTGAACCATCCTCCGAGCCCTGCTGACGCTGTTGCGGCCCCCGGCACCCCCCAGCTGGAGGATTGAGAGCTGTGCGCAGGGTTTCCTAGTACCGGCTGGTACCAAGACTGTCCCGCTACCCCCTTCCCCGGACATTGAGACTTTGTTGGGATCCCCCGTTCCCCCCTGTACATATTGCTGCGGAACTTTGCCTTTATTCCTTATATAAAGACTCTTAAATCTACTCTCGTGTGGTGTCTCTCTGTGGTGGTGTGATTGCTCGGCTGGTACGATAGTAGGAGAGGAGCCTCGCCCAGGAGGCCTCTCGACGGCGCTCGGCCAATTCCATACGGAAGGGTGGGTTTCGGGGCGGCAGTCAGACATCTTGTGCCTCCCTTGGAATCGTCTTTCTAACAGAAACCTACCAAACCTATACATTTTCAGAAACTAGACTTCCCAGGGGAATCCAGGATGTGGTGACATGTCCGGCTCTCAACAGGTTCTTTTACACAGAATCCCTTGCAAACCCCAAACTTTATATAAAAACACATTTTACTCATATTTCTCTGATGGAAAGTTCTGGAATCTGCATGGATCCACAAAATTCCATGAAATGCAAGGTGGGTAGAATTTTGTGGATCCACGCAGATTCCTGAACTTTCCAGTTAGGTGTGCTAGGTTTCCCCAGGTGCTGACACAGCTAGGGTTCAAAATCTACAGATACGCACTTTGCAAAAAAAGGGCCAGTTTTCACTGTAAAAATGTAGTGTGTCCAGGGTGCGAGGAATTTTGTGGATCTGCGCTGACTCCAGAACTTTCTTACACAGAAATGTAAGGAAAATGTGTTTTGTTTTACAAAGTTTGAGGTTTGCAAGGGATTCTGGGTAACAGAACCTAGTGAGAGCCACACAAGTCACCACATCCTGGATTAACCTGGGTATCGCATTTTCAAACATGCATAGGTTTGCTACATTTCCTGGGAGCCAGCTGCACTAGGACCCAAAATACACAGGTAGGCACATTCCATAAAAACACTGCCTAGTTGGCTTTCTGCCGTCCTGTGGAGAGGGGAATCGGTGGCTATTGCCCCGATATGCCCCCAAGGGAGGCAAAAAGAATGTGGCTATTTTTTGGGGGCGGCATTGGGATGCCCATTCTGAGCAGCCCCCCTCCTACGTATAAAAAAGCCAGTATAATCGCTGGCGCCAAGTGGGCTTCATGCCCCCCCAACCGGGGGGAAGATCAGTGGCTACTGCCACCATCTGCCTCCTGGGGGGGCAGAAAGACTGTGGCATATTTTTTTAGTGGGTGGGGGCATTGGCATACCCATTCTGGGCAGCCACCACCCCTGAATTGTGAAGCAAATGTACCCCTCATGCCTAGTGGGCTTTCTGTCTCCTGAGGGGGTAGATAAGGTTCTATTGCCCCCATCTGCCTCCCGAGGGTGCAGAAAGACTGTGGCAATTCTTTGGGGTGGGCGTATTGGAATACCACTTCTGGGCAGCCCCCACCCACTCAAAAAGAAAAACCCTGGGGCCTAGTGGGCTACTGCCCCATCAGCCTCTTGGGGGGGGGGCCAGAAACACCGTGGCATTTTTTGGGGGGTGTGGGGGAATTGGCCTGCACATTCTGGGCAGCTCCCACCCTCAACTTTTGGAGAAAAAAATCCCTGGTGCCTAGTGGGCTTTCTGCCCCCCGAGGGGGGAAGATCAGGGGCTACTGCCCAATCTGCCTCCTGGGGAGGCAGAAAGACTATGGCATCTATTTTTGGGAGGTAGGGTATTGGCATACCCTTTCTAGGCAGCCCCCACCAGTGAATTTTGAAACAAATGTACCCCTGGTGCCTGGTGGGCTTACTGCGCCGAGGGGCAGATAAGGTTCTATTGCCCCCATCTGCCTGCCAGGGGGGCAGAAAGAATGTGGCAATTTTTTTGGGGTGGGGGTATTGGCATGCCCATTCTGGGCAGCCCCCACCCACTTGTATAGAAAAGAAAACCCTGGTGCCTAGTGGGCTACTGCCCATTTCAGCCACCTGCGGGGGCAGAAAGACTGTGGCACTTTTGGGGGGGCATTCACATGCCCATTCTGGGAAACCCCCACCTTGAATTTGGGAGAAAAAAATCCCTTGTGCCTAGTGGGCTTTCTTCCCCTCGGGGCAGCTAAGGGGCTATTGCCCCCATCTGCCTCCTGGGGGGCAGAAAGGCATTTTTGGGGGATATGTGGGAATTGGCATGCCTATTCTGGGCAGCCCCAACCCTGTACTTGTGGGGAATAAAATCCCTGGTGCCTAGTGGGGTTTATGCCCCCAACGGTGGAAGATAAGGGGCTATTGCCCCATCTGCCTCACTGTAGCATTTTTTTTAGGTGTGGGCACTGGCATGCCCATTCTGGGCAGCCCCCACTCCTACGTATATACAAAAATCCCTTGTGCGTAGTGACCTTTCTGCCCTCCGGGGGGGGAGATAAGGGGCTATTACCCCCTATCTGCCTCCTGGGTGGGCAGAAAGTATTTTTCCTTCTTGGGGGGTTAGGGTGGTTACATTGGGATGCCCATTATGGGCAGCCCCTGGCCTATAAAAAATAATCCCTCCCATCTGGGGTGTTTTCTGCCCCCCAGGGGGGCAGAAAGACTGCAGGAGACACTATTTTTTGGGGGAGCTAAGGCCCTTGCCAAAGGAGCGGCTCCCCCCTCCCTGGTGGCTAGCAGGTCGATCCCTGCTTGGGATCACCCTCCTGGGGGGATCCTCAAGCAGGGGTCCAATAGGGAAGGGTACCATTGGAAAGGGGAGATTCTTCCCTTCCAACGATACCCTCCCAAGTGTTGTGGTGCTCGGGGGGCTGAAATAGCCCCACAAGCACCCAAACATTAAAACTGAAACTAAGTTTCAATTTCCTTTTCAAAGTAATGCCGACAGCGCACCATGTGTGCAATCGTCACTACATTGAAATTCCGAAACAAGCCTCGGGAGGTTGGGGAAGCTCATCCCCATGGCCCGAGGCCCCAGAAATAAAGAAAATCCCTCTGCTGTTTGCAGCAGAGGGATTTAGTGCACCTGTGCACATGACAGAATGGTTCCGTCATGAGCACAGGAGCACTGTTGCTCATGACGGAACCATTCCGTCATGAGCACCGAAAGGGTTAAGTAGAGGGGTCATGTGTGCCTTCCTAGGAAGATGCTATATATGACGTCCAAAGCTTCATTCTATATGACCTGATGTCTTAGGATTGTGCACTTTAGAAGCCCCATGCACACATACTAGGCATAATCAAGCTAGGATATGACTAATGCTATCAGGATAGTCTTTCCACAAAAGAGTAACCCTATTGCCATTCACAAACTGTACATGTACACAGCACCTGATGGTACCACTGGTTGTCATGTAGGACACACTTTACTGCCCTGGGACATCCCACTCTTGATTGAGGTGGTTGGTGGGAATTATATAGCTTTCTATGCTGAAAAGTGGTATTCTTCTTGCAATATTTGTCTTATTGCACTGGGATATTCTCTTCAATATTCCTGTTTGACTACTCCCTCTTTCCTTCTCTCTTTATTTATTTGTATTTTCTAATAATGGGTTTCCAGGTATTACTACGTCCTAACACATGGGCTTTCTGACACTTCATTATTGTTTCATAAATGTCTGTTGCACCTTGGGAATGTCCTATATGCACACATTGCACTTTCGAATCTGTGGCTATCTGTATGGGCTACAATTTATGTATTTATTGTTTCATTATTGTATAATGATAATCAATGTTTGTTAATATATAGAAAAAGATGTTCAAACGTATTATGTGTTTCATATTGATGTGTGTTTCCTCTGTTGTCTTGATGGTCTATCAATGTTCAGATTTGAATAGATTTTCCACTACACATTTTTAAATGATTGTAGTCTTATTGTACATATTTATGTAGTAGTGTCATATGGCGGTGGTATGTATGAGTCTCATTTTATATATATGTAAATATTTATATATATATATATATATATATATATTCACTGAAAAAACCATAGGTTAGAGACCATATATAGTTAGGAATTAGTGACAGGAAAAGAGAGGAGGTAACATGGAAAGAGGGCGCTCAGCTATGACTATGGCTCTATTTATAGGTTCAGAATTGTCCCAAGGACTGCTACAAGGCTGGAAAGGAAGGTTACCTGACTTCCTTAATTTTTCCTGGATAAATCCAAGATGTAAAGCTAAATTAGAAATCCTGCCGAGCAGTCTAACATCAGATTATTATCTTCCAAAACAACAGAAAAAGTTTTGTAATTATCAAAATTCAAATAACAGATATAAGGACAAAAGTACAGTTCCTCATTGAATAAACAATCAACACCAGAATCCTGATGTACGTTGATCCGTGTTTAAATATCAAATTTCAAAGTTCAGTCCAGATTCCTCAGGTTCTCAAGTCCTTTATTCACTCAAAGTGTTCTCAAAGTTCATTCCAAATTTTTCAAATCAAAGTCCAAATTTCACAAAAAACATCCACAGCAGCCAACACGTGTTTCGTTGGGCATTTATCTGTGCCAATCAACTTCCTCAGGGCTGCAAGCCAAAATAATACAAAATAAACTACTGTAAAGAATTATATAATATACTAGTAGAGGTAATCCAAATATTTAAGAAAAGTTAAGTTATACTCCAAAAAAATCACCACCTAGGTGAAAAGATAAAACATAGTACCCTCATTACAGTGACAAGCCTTAACTGTACACGCACTATGTGGATCCCGGTGTAAAGTCATAGTTAACAGAAAAACATTCTGCCATTGTGCCAAATTCGTATCACATAAGTCTGTTACCTCAATTTGGAATAGATTATCCATAAGTATCAAGTTACTTCCAGCACTCGTTTGTCACGACAATCATCAGTATCTGGAATGATACAGGGAGGCTCTAAGCTATGTCACCACAATTTACTCGTTTTATAGCAAATAATTATCATGGACTAATATCTAACTATATTACAATACACAAGTCCAGCGGTATAATTTAAAGTATGGCACACAAAACTAAAATAATGGAAAGTAATAACTCTCCACTTTTCCACTCCCACCTATGTCTCATCTCGTGACGATGTGTTAATTTCGCAATGGATCTATCAGAGAAGATTGCAAAGTCAAATTCCTATTAATCTCATTATATTGCAGCAAACGTAAATGAAACACCGAACTTCCCTTACCTAAGTCTCAATAGGTAAGCGTCCAGTGCTCTCTTTCCGTGAAACAAATTTCCGTGATAATTAGATTGCAGGGTCTATAAAAGAAGAACCACATTTTAAGAGGTCTTCCACCATTAAATGTATCCATATTAGTATTTAAATTTCGGAAAATACTCTTACCAATATCCCTATTCATAGTTGCTGCATATATCTCCCTCGGGTTTCGGCTGTCGGCGTGTTCAATGGCCGCCATCTTTCTTAAGTAACACCTCGTAAGGTGCTTCAACTCGTGTAAGGGGGCACGTTTTTTCGCCGCCATCTTAGAGCGTGTGTTAACCTAAAGTTGTCCGTTTTCAATGTGCACAATGGCCGCCACCTTACTAAGTGCTTCTCTGTTCGGTACTTCCACTACCAGCGGTGGCGTGTTATTTCACCGCCATCTTGGAGTGGCTAGTGAATCCATTAGAGAGGTACACGTTTAAGTTTTCATATCGGTTATTGTAACCAGAGTAATTAATAATTATTCAACAAAGCATTTATTTTCAAAGGTTCTCGATTGAGAGAATTTTATAAAGATTAATATAAATGTTAGCCATCAAAAAGTTGAAGGAATCGTAATTCCAAGCGATGTAAAAACGGAACACTGAAGGTTCCAATTTTTCCATATTTTACTCCGAACCTAATCCATCTAAGAATTATGTAATTCGTCACTAGCTCATCAAGGATTGCCATTGGCTTAATTTAATAAGTGGTGACAATGCGTTGAGCATCCCTCGTCATTCCTATAAATGAAATTAATAGAAAACAAACTTTGTTAAATAAGAAAGGAGTCATGGCATTTGCATTTGAAATACCCAAGTATCATCTCACAGTTATACATCCAATCTTTAACAAAATTATTACAGTAAGAAATAAGCCAAATCTCTCACAGTTAAATTCATAGTTTACATTCCATCCGGAATATGACTATTCTCCTAGGAAATATTGAAGTTCAGTATCTATGTTAAGCCCATCTTCCACAGCCCGAAGAACCATAATCCAACGTGCCTCTCTGCGTCTTAATTTCAAAGTTCTGTCTCCTCCACGTCTATCAAGAACCACCTGTTCAATACCATGGAAGAAGAATTTATGATTCTCAGTGTCATTACTATTTTGGATAAAGTGCGAGGCTATGGGGTATCTTGTATCCCCATTCTTTAGTGCCCGATAGTGTTCCACCATTCTATCCTTAAGTCTCCTAACAGTACTCCCAACATAAATCTTACCGCAGAGGCAGGCAATAACATAAATCACAAAAGTAGATTCACAATTGATAAAGGTATCTATATAGTGTATACCTGTATCGTTGTAGTCAAATTTCAAAACTTTCCTCTTTGCCCACCAACATGAGCTACAATTTCCACAATAGTAAAAACCTTTAGGACGAGCATGTAACCAGTCACTATGTCCCAGATGTGGAATTGGTTTAGGGTAACTCGGGCTTACAATATTAGCAATAGACATTCCCTTTCTAAAGGTGATACTAGGTTTATCTGTGAGATAAGGATTCAAGTCTTTATCAGAGTAGAGCATGTGCCAGTATTTCTTCATAATACTGAAGATTGTATTACTACCCACACCAAAATTCGTGATCATTCTAATAGTCTGTTTTTCATCTTTAGTCTCACTCTTATTTTTGGATTTCAGTGTCACAGCTCGCTTCAGTTTATGTACTCTATTCGCGGCTTCATTAATGACAGTACTCGCATAGCCTCTATTCTTGAACCTCATCTTCATATCCTTGATATTTGCTTCAAAATCAATGTCTTTAGAGCAGTTTCGTCTTGCTCTAATCATTTCCCCATAGGGGATTGAGTTGATCTGGCTCTTGGGGTGGCAGCTATCCGCTCGTAGCAGTGAGTTACAACTGGTTTCTTTACGAAACATGCAGCTGTTTAGTTTCTTTCCCTCCACAAATAACTCAATATCAAGAAAAGTAAGTTTTTCTTTATCATAATGTGTGGTGAATGACATGTTAAGATCATTGGTATTGAGGAAATTAAAAAACATCTCCAGTTCATCTGTAGTGCCTCTCCAAAATAACAATCAATCGTCAATGAACCTTCACCAATAATATATGTGATCTATCCATTGGCTGCCCCTGGGGCCCCAAATCCACTCCGCCTCCAACCTCCCCATAAAGAGGTTCGCGAAGGACGGAGCAAATTTAGAACCCATCGCAGTCCCAGTCTTTTGTTTATACCAGGAAGATTCAAAGAGAAAGTAATTGTTTTCCAAAACCATTCTTGTCATTTCCAATAACATAGATGAATGGTCCAGATATTCCGCTGGTCTTTTATTCAAGAAACTCTCAATTGCTAGTATACCTTTCTCGTGATCTATATTTGAGTATAGGGATACTACATCTAAAGTAGCAAGGATCATATCATCATCCCACACAACGTCATTCATTATATTGAGGACATGTTTGGTGTCCTCGATATGTGACGGTAAATTATGTACAAAAGGTCTTAAATATGAATCCACAAATTGAGATAGTTTCTCCGTTGGCCCACCAATACCTGAAATTATCGGTCTGCCCGGTGGTTTGTGTCTATCTTTATGTACTTTGGGTAAACAATACATACAAGGGGCCTTAGGTGATTGAATTTTAAGAAACTGAAATTCATCATGATCCAATAAACACTTGTCATACCATTCCTTAAGTTTTGTGTTAATTGTGCCTTTGATCATTTCTAATGGATTCACAATTACCTTCTCATAGTATTTATTGTTTCCCAGTTGTGACAGAACTTCATTATTGTAGTCAATACGATTCATAACAACAATATTGCCACCCTTATCGGCACTGCGTATCATCAGGTCTGGGTGATCAGTCAGTTGTCGTAGTGCCTCCCTCTCATCTATTTTCAAATTGTCTCGAAATGTTTTTTTGTTTCTTTGTCGTTCTTTTTTAATGAGATTATCTATTTCCAAAGTGGCAGATTTATAAAAGGCATCAATTACATTGCCAGTGGACAGTTGGGGTGTCCATTTTGATTTATCTTTGAACCCACTTCCAGATGCTAAACCAGGATTAATCTCTAGATCTCTAAAAAGAGAATTCATAGTCACAGGGTCACCTTCTGATTCGGTCAGAGATAACAATAGTTTCGTATCATAAAGATCTTGGATAGTAATCTCAGTCAATATTGGTTTATTTATCGTTTTTGTCCTAACATTATCTTTCAAAGAAAAAACTTTTTAAGTTTCAGCAAACGTACAAACTTATACAAGTCAATTTTTGTTACATACCAATCAACATTCTTAGTTGGACAATATCCAAGACCCTTCTTCAACACATTACTCATACTTACAGACAATTCAATAGAAGAAAGGTTGATCACTTCAATTTCTTTAGATCCTGTATTTATTTCCTCCACGACCTCAGTCTCTCTCTCATCCCTGGGACCACTTCTCCTGCGTTTGCCACGGCTCCCTCTCTTTGCCTTCCTGTTTGTGCAGTGCCATATCTCCCTCCTGTATCTCGTATTCCTCTTTTGAACCTCTGTACCTCCACTAAAAAATTGTTATTATTAGTGATATCCCCACTCTGGGCAATAGGAGCTCCTGTACTTCCTCCATCAGTTGATATACTGCTAGATGAGGTATTAACAGCTGAGCTTAAAGGTGTCAAGATTCTCTTGTTATTATAGCCCTTTTGAAAAAGATAATCGAATTTACGCGCAAAGTTGAATACCCTACCAGATGTATAGTCTTGTTCGTCCCTTTTCAATTTACACGCTTTTCTCCTTTTAATGTCTGCTTGTAGGTTGGTCACGATCTCATCCAACATATTATAATTCTTCATAGTAGCTTCTGGTAAATTTAGTTGTTTAATTTCATCTTCACATATTTTAATCTCAATCAAAAGTTTCTCAATCTTACGTTCAGCATTATCTATAAGTATCCTTATCAAATTACTTGAGCTAGTAGTTAGCTCATGCTCCCATTTGTCCAATAGATCAGGTTCTAAATCTTCATAAGTTGGTATGATGGTTGATCTCAAACCTCTGGGGATGCGGTTTAGGGTGAGATATTGTTTTAGTGTTACCGCATCCCACCACTTATTCAACTCTGTTCTCTTCAATTTCTCTAGTCTAACGAATTTGGCTCTTAGACCTTCCTGTTTTGCTGTTGAAGTAGAGGCTACTGCTACATTTACAGATGAGCCTGTGCTTAAATTATTAAATAGATCCTGAGCTTCTTGTTCTCGATTCATTCTTATTATATATTTTCCAGCCACTAGCGGCAGCCCAACCCAAAAATTTACTGACAGGAAAAGAGAGGAGGTAACATGGAAAGAGGGCGCTCAGCTATGAGTATGGCTCTATTTATAGGTTCAGAATTGCCCCAAGGACTGCTACAAGGCTGGAAAGGAAGGTTACCTGACTTCCTTAATTTTTCCTGGATAAATCCAAGATGTAAAGCTAAATTAGAAATCCTGCCGAGCAGTCTAACATCAGATTATTAATTTCCAAAACAACAGAAAAAGTTTTGTAATTATCAAAATTCAAATAACAGATATAAGGACAAAAGTACAGTTCCTCATTGAATAAACAATCAACACCAGAATCCTGATGTACGTTGATCCGTGTTTAAATATCAAATTTCAAAGTTCAGTCCAGATTCCTCAGGTTCTCAAGTCCTTTATTCACTCAAAGTGTACTCAAAGTTCATTCCAAATTTTTCAAATCAAAGTCCAAATTTCACAAAAAACATCCACAGCAGCCAACACGTGTTTCGTTGGGCATTTATCTGTGCCAATCAACTTCCTCAGGGCTGCAAGCCAAAATAATACAAAATAAACTACTGTAAAGAATTATATAATATACTAGTAGAGGTAATCCAAATATTTAAGAAAAGTTAAGTTATACTCCAAAAAAATCACCACCTAGGTGAAAAGATAAAACATAGTACCCTCATTACAGTGACAAGCCTTAACTGTACACGCACTATGTGGATCCCGGTGTAAAGTCATAGTTAACAGAAAAACATTCTGCCATTGTGCCAAATTCGTATCACATAAGTCTGTTACCTCAATTTGGAATAGATTATCCATAAGTATCAAGTTACTTCCAGCACTCGTTTGTCACGACAATCATCAGTATCTGGAATGATACAGGGAGGCTCTAAGCTATGTCACTACAATTTACTCGTTTTATAGCAAATAATTATCATGGACTAATATCTAACTATATTACAATACACAAGTCCAGCGGTATCATTTAAAGTATGGCACACAAAACTAAAATAATGGAAAGTAATACCTCTCCACTTTTCCACTCCCACCTATGTCTCATCTCGTGACGATGTGTTAATTTCGCAATGGATCTATCAGAGAAGATTGCAAAGTCAAATTCCTATTAATCTCATTATATTGCAGCAAACGTAAATGAAACACCGAACTTCCCTTACCTAAGTCTCAATAGGTAAGCGTCCAGTGCTCTCTTTCCGTGAAACAAATTTCCGTGATAATTAGATTGCAGGGTCTATAAAAGACAAACACGATAAATAAACCAATATTGACTGAGATTACTATCCAAGATCTTTATGATACAAAACTATTGTTATCTCTGACCGAATCAGAAGGTGACCCTGTGACTATGAATTCTCTTTTTAGAGATCTAGAGATTAATCCTGGTTTAGCATCTGGAAGTGGGTTCAAAGATAAATCAAAATGGACACCCCAACTGTCCACTGGCAATGTAATTGATGCCTTTTATAAATCTGTCACTTTGGAAATAGATAATCTCATTAAAAAAAGAACGACAAAGAAACAAAAAACCATTTCGAGACAATTTGAAAATAGATGAGAGGGAGGCACTACGGCAACTGACTGATCACCCAGACCCGATAATACGCAGTGCCGATAAGGGTGGCAATATTGTTGTTATGAATCGTATTGACTACAATAATGAAGTTCTGTCACAACTGGGAAACAATAAATACTATGAGAAGGTAATTGTGAATCCATTAGAAATGATCAAAGGCACAATTAACACAAAACTTAAGGAATGGTATGACAAGTGTTTATTAGATCATGATGAATTTCAGTTTCTTAAAATTCAATCACCTAAGGCCCCTTGTATGTATTGTTTACCCAAAGTACATAAAGATAGACACAAACCACCGGGCAGACCGATAATTTCAGGTATTGGTGGGCCAACGGAGAAACTATCTCAATTTGTGGATTCATATTTAAGACCTTTTGAACATAATTTACCGTCACATATCGAGGACACCAAACAAGTCCTCAATATAATGAATGACGTTGTGTGGGATGATGATATGATCCTTGCTACTTTAGATGTAGTATCCCTATACTCAAATATAGATCACGAGAAAGGTATACTAGCAATTGAGAGTTTCTTGAATAAAAGACCAGCGGAATATCTGGACCATTCATCTATGTTATTGGAAATGACAAGAATGGTTTTGGAAAACAATTACTTTCTCTTTGAATCTTCCTGGTATAAACAAAAGACTGGGACTGCGATGGGTTCTAAATTTGCTCCGTCCTTCGCGAACCTCTTTATGGGGAGGTTGGAGGCGGAGTGGATTTGGGGCCCCAGGGGCAGCCAATGGATAGATCACATATATTATTGGGGAAGGTTCATTGACGATTGTTTGTTATTTTGGAGAGGCACTACAGATGAACTGGAGATGTTTTTTAATTTCCTCAATACCAATGATCTTAACATGTCATTCACCACACATTATGATAAAGAAAAACTGACTTTTCTTGATATTGAGTTATTTGTGGAGGGAAAGAAACTAAACAGCCGCATGTTTCGTAAAGAAACCAGTTGTAACTCACTGCTACGAGCGGATAGCTGCCACCCCAAGAGCCAGATCAACTCAATCCCCTATGGGGAAATGATTAGAGCAAGACGAAACTGCTCTAAAGACATTGATTTTGAAGCAAATATCAAGGATATGAAGATGAGGTTCAAGAATAGAGGCTATGCGAGTACTGTCATTAATGAAGCCGCGAATAGAGTACATAAACTGAAGCGAGCTGTGACACTGAAATCCAAAAATAAGAGTGAGACTAAAGATGAAAAACAGACTATTAGAATGATCACGAATTTTGGTGTGGGTAGTAATAAAATCTTCAGTATTATGAAGAAATACTGGCACATGCTCTACTCTGATAAAGACTTGAAACCTTATCTCACAGATAAACCTAGTATCACCTTTAGAAAGGGAATGTCTATTGCTAATATTGTAAGCCCGAGTTACCCTAACCCAATTCCACATCTGGGACATAGTGACTGGTTACGTGCTCGTCCTAAAGGTTTTTACTTTTGTGGAAATTGTAGCTCATGTTGGTGGGCAAAGAGGAAAGTTTTGAAATTTGACTACAACGATACAGGTATACACTATATAGATACCTTTATCAATTGTGAATCTACTTTTGTGATTTATGTTATTGACTGCCTCTGCGGTAAGATTTATGTTGGGAGTACTGTTAGGAGACTTAAGGATAGAATGGTGGAACACTATCGGGCACTAAAGAATGGGGATACAAGATACCCCATAGCCTCGCACTTTATCCAAAATAGTAATGACACTGAGAATCATAAATTCTTCTTCCATGGTATTGAACAGGTGGTTCTTGATAGACGTGGAGGAGACAGAACTTTGAAATTAAGACGCAGAGAGGCACGTTGGATTATGGTTCTTCGGGCTGTGGAAGATGGGCTTAACATAGATACTGAACTTCAATATTTCCTAGGAGAATAGTCATATTCCGGATGGAATGTAAACTATGAATTTAACTGTGAGAGATTTGGCTTATTTCTTACTGTAATAATTTTGTTAAAGATTGGATGTATAACTGTGAGATGATACTTGGGTATTTCAAATGCAAATGCCATGACTCCTTTCTTATTTAACAAAGTTTGTTTTCTATTAATGTCATTTATGGGAATGACGAGGGATGCTCAACGCATTGTCACCACTTATTAAATTAAGCCAATGGCAATCCTTGATGAGCTAGTGACGAATTACATAATTCTTAGATGGATTAGGTTCGGAGTAAAATATGGAAAAATTGGAACCTTCAGTGTTCCGTTTTTACATCGCTTGGAATTACGATTGCTTCAACTTTTTGATGGCTAACATTTATATTAATCTTTATAAAATTCTCTCAATGGAGAACCTTTGAAAATAAATGCTTTGTTGAATAATTATTAATTACTCTGGTTACAATAACCGATATGAAAACTTAAACGTGTACCTCTCTAATGGATTCACTAGCCACTCCAAGATGGCGGTGAAATAACACGCCACCGCTGGTAGTGGAAGTACCGAACAGAGAAGCACTTAGTAAGGTGGCGGCCATTGTGCACATTGAAAACGGACAACTTTAGGTTAACACGCTCTAAGATGGCGGCGAAAAAACATGCCCCCTTACACGAGTTGAAGCACCTTACGAGGTGTTACTTAAGAAAGATGGCGGCCATTGAACACGCCGACAGCCGAAACCCGAGGGAGATATATGCAGCAACTATGAATAGGGATATTGGTAAGAGTATTTTCCGAAATTTAAATACTAATATGGATACATTTAATGGTGGAAGACCTCTTAAAATGTGGTTCTTCTTTTATAGACCCTGCAATCTAATTATCACGGAAATTTGTTTCACGGAAAGAGAGCACTGGACGCTTACCTATTGAGACTTAGGTAAGGGAAGTTCGGTGTTTCATTTACGTTTGCTGCAATATAATGAGATTAATAGGAATTTGACTTTGCAATCTTCTCTGATAGATCCATTGCGAAATTAACACATCGTCACGAGATGAGACATAGGTGGGAGTGGAAAAGTGGAGAGGTATTACTTTCCATTATTTTAGTTTTGTGTGCCATACTTTAAATGATACCGCTGGACTTGTGTATTGTAATATAGTTAGATATTAGTCCATGATAATTATTTGCTATAAAACGAGTAAATTGTGGTGACATAGCTTAGAGCCTCCCTGTATCATTCCAGATACTGATGATTGTCGTGACAAACGAGTGCTGGAATTAACTTGATACTTATGGATAATCTATTCCAAATTGAGGTAACAGACTTATGTGACACGAATTTGGCACAATGGCAGAATGTTTTTCTGTTAACTATGACTTTACACCGGGATCCACATAGTGCGTGTACAGTTAAGGCTTGTCACTGTAATGAGGGTACCATGTTTTATCTTTTCACCTAGGTGGTGATTTTTTTGGAGTATAACTTAACTTTTCTTAAATATTTGGATTACCTCTACTAGTATATTATATAATTCTTTACAGTAGTTTATTTTGTATTATTTTGGCTTGCAGCCCTGAGGAAGTTGATTGGCACAGATAAATGCCCAACGAAACACGTGTTGGCTGCTGTGGATGTTTTTTGTGAAATTTGGACTTTGATTTGAAAAATTTGGAATGAACTTTGAGAACACTTTGAGTGAATAAAGGACTTGAGAACCTGAGGAATCTGGACTGAACTTTGAAATTTGATATTTAAACACGGATCAACGTACATCAGGATTCTGGTGTTGATTGTTTATTCAATGAGGAACTGTACTTTTGTCCTTATATCTGTTATTTGAATTTTGATAATTACAAAACTTTTTCTGTTGTTTTGGAAGATAATAATCTGATGTTAGACTGCTCGGCAGGATTTCTAATTTAGTTAGGAATTAGCATTTAAAAAACCTTGAAAATTCACTGAAAAAACCATAGGTTATAGACCATATATAGTTAGGAATTAGCATTTAAAAAACCTTATTTTACTCACACAAAACCATTGAAATTCCATATATAGTTAGTTGCACTAACTATATATCGCGCACCCGCAATCCACTGCTGATGATGTCACATATTACATCATTCATGACATGGTCAGTGACATCGCTGATGACATCACTGATGACATCTCAAATGACATCACTGATGACATCACTGATGACATCATCCAGTGACTGTGTGTTTCTGTAAAGTTTAAATATGTTTGATATATTGAAGAATGAGTGGATGTATAAGTGTCTGGATGAAGGATTTAGTAGGTGCGTGACTGACTGTATGAGTGAGTGAATAAATGTGTCGTACTAAATGCATGGGTTAGTGACTAAACTGTCTGAATGTGTGCATCAGTATGTCTGTTGTGATGTAAACTGCTGCATGTGTTGATCATTAGCTATACGAGAGGCTATATGTGTTATTGATTGGTTGCCCAAGTATTTGTATGGGAGATTGAGTTTGTGTGGGGGTGGCTGGGAGGTGTGTGACTCTGTGCATAGATGTGTGAGCAGTTGATTCACTAGGTGTAGGAGTTCAAGAGTGCATGTGGAAACAGCTACATGGGCAGTTGACTGTGTGCATGAGTGTATTGATGAGTGAATGGATATATCAATGCTACATGTCATAGTAAGTACATATGTAAAACACAGTACATGTGAGAGTTGGCATATATAAATAACTGTGCATGAGAGCCACTGAATGTGTGAGTGGCTGTATGGATCATTGTGAACTTGTATCAGGGATTGTATAAGAGAGTAAATATGTGTTAGTATATGTTTGAATAAGTAAGGTGTGTATAACTGTATAGTTGAGGAAATGGAGGTGAGATTGTTTCTTTGCATGACTGACTAGGTGTGTGAGTAACTCCATGGATGAGTGACAGTGTGTGAGTGTCTGTATACACTGAGTGTATCTAAGGTTATATTAGAGTCTGAAGAGGTTTATCGTATTAGCACAAGAATGATGTCAAATGAGATGTCATCAGTGATGTCATCAGTGATGTCATTTGAGATGTCATCAGTGATGTCATCAGTGATGTCACTGACCATGTCATGAATGATGTAATATGTGACATCATCAGCAGTGGATTGCGGGTGCGCGATATATAGTTAGTGCAACTAACTATATATGGAATTTCAATGGTTTTGTGTGAGTAAAATAAGGTTTTTTAAATGCTAATTCCTAACTATATATGGTCTATAACCTATGGTTTTTTCAGTGAATTTTCAAGGTTTATAAATGCTAATTCCTAACTATATATGGTCTCTAACCTATGGTTTTTTCAGTGAATTTCAATGTTTTTTTAATAGCAAATATCATAAGCTGTCGAATGTCAAGTACGTGGTAAGTAAAAACATTTTCGTGTTTATGCACACTGATCTGCTTTGAATGCTGCCCCCCCTCATTTCTATTAGGAGTACTCTCTCTTTGCAGATAGTGAAGGGTAGTTAACGCAGGCCTTTGCCCCCGTTGTAATCCGTCGTGCCTGCTTCTCTCTCCATTTGATTGATTGTTATCCAAGAATTTACTGTTTTAGAATTGGTTCTCTTTGGTTCATTCTCTATTTACAAACAAGCACAGAGTCGCAATACTCTGTTTAGTCTTTGCAGATAGTGAAAAATCGTGTAAAAAAACAAAAGGAATCGAGCAAAATCAGTAGGCCACTACTGGGATCTCTTTTTGACCTCGCTAAAATAGAAACATTAGGAACAACCCCTCATGAGAAATACGAAACTAGTGAGATGAACTGAACTCCACACCATGATGGCTGCAAGACAGCTCGGCTCCGCCACCCACCCCGCCCAAAATAACGACAAACCCTATGCAAATATTATAAATATATACAACACACCAGCAAAGTAACAGGGTAAAACGTTTTATTAAATAACTATTTACATAACTATTTTATACTTTTTGTTGCCTGATCCGGTTAGCTCAATCGATCGAGCATGAAACTCATGTACTCTGATAGTTCAAAGTTTTGAGGAGTGCTTGTTAGACTGTCTGAAGCTTATTTGCACCTGCTACAGCTTCACTATTCTCAATGTAAGTGGGGGCTGTTTGAGGACGTGACTGCATTTGAAAACAATGTGATGCGGTGCCTCCCTGAACCGCTTGACGGAGGCCACCGAGGGACGGTGTGATGGCGCGGACTCGGAGGGGGCCTATTCACTACCGCACCCTCTGACACTCCTCTTCCTATGTGTCCGATTGTCCAGGCCGGTCCCAGGCTATCACCTAGCCCTGCAGATGTAGTTTATGGCCCCAGCTGTAAAGAATCACCCCTCTTCAAAGGAGTTACAGTAGATCAAGGCCCCCACCCGATGAGATCCATCACACCACACGCGTTCCTACTATCTGAAAACCATCCTGTATTGTGATTGGGGAGGGGACCGAGCCTGAAGTGGAAGATTCCAGGGATGCCTCTTTGTACATCAAAGTTTTTACAATTATGTGTCACATTAAAAATATATAGCACTCCAACAAAGTAGTAGGATTATAAAACTTTAATAACTTATAAATATAAACAACGCAACAAAAACAGTAAATACATTTAAACATTTTGTTGAAAAAAGAAGCAACAAGGGTCAGTAGCTGTGTTTTGTGCGAATAGTCCCAAGGCAGCACAACGTGCT
This sequence comes from Lissotriton helveticus, assembly GCF_964261635.1. Classification (NCBI taxonomy): domain Eukaryota; kingdom Metazoa; phylum Chordata; class Amphibia; order Caudata; family Salamandridae; genus Lissotriton; species Lissotriton helveticus. The sequence continues at coordinate 285,581,753 of NC_136060.1, forward strand.
GAGTTCTGGACGGCACCCAGGTGATGTTACCTGGGTGCTGCACTGGTTTTTGGTATCCTACAATGCAGCTCCGAAAAACGGCGTGGGGCGTCCCGGGGGGTGGCCTCGTCAGTAGCGGTCTGTTGTGCGAATAGTCCCAAAGCAGCAGAACGCGCTGAGATGTGGATGGCACCCAGGTGATGTCCAGTAAGTTGCCGCACTGGTTTTGGTATCCTACAATGCTGCTCCGAATAATGGCGTGGGGCGCCCCGGGGGGGGGGGGGTGAGGCGGCGTGAACGGGCCTCCCCAGGTGGAGGCTCATCTGCTGTAGTGGGGCGCCCCTTTACCGTTTCAGTTGCCATTCCGCCCGCTTTTGGAACACTGTGCTAAAATCCGCCATTCAGCTGAGTTGCGCCCACTCTTGCGGTGCAGCGATAGGCGGCTGCCACAGGACTCTCAAAATGGCGGCAGGCTCTTTCCTTTTTGGGCCTGGTCCACTGAAATGGCCCTGGGACACCTTGGAACTCGGACGCTTGTCTGCTAGGGCTTGGGCTCCATTCTCGAAAGCGTCCCCTCAGCCTTGAAGATTCTACAAAAGTCTTGGGGGCCCCCGACTCCCGCAGGCTTCTGGTGGGGAGCGGATGCCATGATTGCTCGTGGAATGGCCACGACAGAGCTACGAGATGGTGGTGCTCTCATGCTGACGCCAGCTTCAGTCTGAAACATCCAGAAACACTGTAGACTACCAATTCGATCAGTTCCGGTAGCGCCCCAACGTGAGTTCTGGACGGCACCCAGGTGATGTTACCTGGGTGCTGCACTGGTTTTTGGTATCCTACAATGCAGCTCCGAAAAACGACGTGGGGCGTCCCGGGGGGTGGCCTCGTCAGTAGCGGTCTGTTGTGCGAAGAGTCCCAAGGCAGCAGAACGCGCTGAGATGTGGATGGCACCCAGGTGATGTCCAGTAAGTTGCCGCCCTGTTTTGGTATCCTACAATGCTGCTCCGAATAACGGCGCGGGGCGCCCCGGGGGGGGGGGTGAGGCGGCGTGAACGGGCCTCCCCAGGTGGAGGCTCGTCTGCTGTAGTGGGGCGCCCCTTTACCGTTTCAGTTGCCATTCCGCCCGCTTTTGGTACACTGTGCCAAAATCCGCCATTCAGCTGAGTTGCGCCCACTCTTGCGGTGCAGCGATAGGCGGCTGCCACAGGACTCTCAAAATGGCGGCAGGCTCTTTCCTTTTTGGGCCTGGTCCACTGAAATGGCCCTGGGACACCTTGGAACTCGGACGCTTGTCTGCTAGGTCTTGGACCCCATTCTCGAAAGCGTCCCCTCAGCCTGAAGATTCTACAAAAGTCTTGGGGGCCCCCAACTCCTGCAGGCTTCTGGTGGGGAGCGGCTGCCATGATTGCTCGCGGAATGACCACGACGGAGCCACGAGATGGTGGTGCTTTCATGCTGACGCCAGCTTCAGTCTGAAACATCCAGAAACAAGGTGGGGCTTTCATCGTTTGGGAAAAAAAAATGTTTTAATCCAATAAAAAGTGTTATTTTTAGGTCATGTGATCAAGCCTTCCATCATTAGGAAACCAAAAGTAAAATGAACCAATGAAAAGTTTTATAAACAAGTCACATGACCTGTTATGCGGCATAGGGCTATAAAAAGCGTAGAAAATCCGTTGGCATGTGAGGCGGCGTCAGTAGCGGACCGATGTGCGAATAGGCCGAAGGCAGCACAACGCGCCAAGATCCGGATGGCACCGAGGTGGTGTCCAGCAAGTTGCCGCACTGGTGTGGCCATCCTACAATGCTGCGCCGAAAGTCGGCGTTGGGTGCCCCGTTGGCCTGTGAGGTGGCGTCAGTAGCGGACCGCTGTGCGAAAAAGGAAAGAGCCTGCCGCCATTTTGAGAGTCCTGTGGCAGCCGCCTATCGCTGCACCGCAAGAGTGGGCGCAACTCAGCTGAATGGCGGATTTTAGCACAGTGTTCCAAAAGCGGGCGGAATGGCAACTGAAACGGTAAAGGGGCGCCCCACTACAGCAGATGAGCCTCCACCTGGGGAGGCCCGTTCACGCCGCCTCACCCCCCCCCCCCCCGGGGCGCCCCACGCCATTATTCGGAGCAGCATTGTAGGATACCAAAACCAGTGCGGCAACTTACTGGACATCACCTGGGTGCCATCCACATCTCAGCGCGTTCTGCTGCTTTGGGACTATTCGCACAACAGACCGCTACTGACGAGGCCACCCCCCGGGACGCCCCACGCCGTTTTTCGGAGCTGCATTGTAGGATACCAAAAACCAGTGCAGCACCCAGGTAACATCACCTGGGTGCCGTCCAGAACTCAGCACGTTGTGCTGCCTTGGGACTATTCGCACAAAACACAGCTACTGACCCTTGTTGCTTCTTTTTTCAACAAAATGTTTAAATGTATTTACTGTTTTTGTTGCGTTGTATATATTTATAAGTTATTAAAGTTTTATAATCCTACTACTTTGTTGGAGTGCTATATATTTTTAATGTGACACATAATTGTAAAAACTTTGATGTACAAAGAGGCATCCCTGGAATCTTCCACTTCAGGCTCGGTCCCCTCCCCAATCACAATACAGGATGGTTTTCAGATAGTAGGAACGCGTGTGGTGTGACGGATCTCATCGGGTGGGGGCCTTGATCTACTGTAACTCCTTTGAAGAGAGGTGATTCTTTACAGCTGGGGCCATAAACTACATCTGCAGGGCTAGGTGATAGCTTGGGACCGGCCTGGACAATCGGACACAGAGGAAGAGGAGTGTCAGAGGGTGCGGTAGTGAATAGGGCGAGAGGGAGGTGTCGGGCGGGCACAGGGTGTGATTCTCAAGGAAGAGCAGCGCAGATGGGGGGATGTTTATTGCCCATGCATAAGACAGAGAGCGGGGGTGACCAGTGCCTGGTGGAGATGCTTGCGAGGGTGGGGAGCCATGCTAAGGATCCACAGCGTGCAGAGAGTGGGTCTGGTCAAGGCATCTAAAATGGCTGCCGTGCACGACAAAAGTGTGGCATTTGAAAAAAGGCAAGATGGCGCAGACAATGTTTTTCAACACTTCCTGATTTCCTTCGAATCGAACGTTAACAGACGTTATCTCTCCCACACTACCGGTCCCCCTGGGCTTAAACGCCGAGATGGTAGGGACTGCATCCCGTGGAGATAGGCCGAGACGTCACTCGGCAGAATAAAAAAAAAAATCAAAAAAAGTCTATAAACATACAATAAGTTAAAAGTCAATCATTCTTGTTTCCTTGTAGTACGCTCCCCAGACCGCTTCCCGGTTCGCGAACCGGGCGCACCCCACGAAAAAAAAGGTTTTATTTTGTTTTGTTTTTGCCCCGCGGGGCCCTTTTAAAGCCTCCACATCAAACGTAGGGGGTCAGGGAGGATCTACTATGCCCCCTTATGGTCATTTGCCCCTTCGCTTTGGCCTCCTCTTGTCTCTCGATCCTGCCGAGAGACAAGATGGCGGCCGCTACGGACTGTTTGGAATGTTTACAGACACCGGAGAGCCAATCAGCTTCGCTTCGCAAAGCTCCGTAATGCGAAAAGTACGCGAAACGGAGCGCTACCCAGGACGCTGTCACAGATATATATCTTTTTTTGAACGTTAATTTCACAAAATCCACTGGAGCACATATATTGAGACCTAGCAAAGGCACATCGGGCTACCAGTCCCTACAATTTTACCAAGTTTCGTGCAAATCCATTCAGCCGTTCGGGCTAAAAGTGAGGCCAACCGCCCTATGGAAATTAACATGGGAAAAACGCGTTTTGGGACCCCCCTTTTTTCTCGGCCCCCCCCTTGACAACCCCCCCCCCAAATTTTCAGGGGCTGCTCAGAAACAAAATGTTCAATTTTCCTGAAAATTTCAGCCAATTCCGTCCACAAACGCCAAAGTTATTAGACATAGAATTTTCAAAAATCCCATAGAGAAAAAATCCTAACTATATATACCTACTGGCGACCGCCAGTAGGTAATATATATATATATTCACTGAAAAAACCATAGGTTAGAGACCATATATAGTTAGGAATTAGCATTTACAAAACCTTGAAAATTCACTGAAAAAACCATAGGTTATAGACCATATATAGTTAGGGATTAGCATTTACAAAACCTTATTTTACTCGCACAAAACCATTGAAATTCGCATATATAGTTAGTTGCGCTAACTATATATCGCGCACCCGCAATCCACTGCTGATGATGTCACATATTACATCATTCATGACGTGGTCAGTGACATCACTGATGACATCACTGATGACGACATCCAGTGACTGTATGTTTTTGTAAAGTTAAAATATGTCTTACATATTGAAAAATGAGTGGATGTATAAGTGTCTGGATGAAGGATTTAGTAGGTGCATGACTGACTGTATGAGTGAGTGATTAAATGTGTCTCACTGAGAGCATGGGTTGGTGACTAAACTGTCTTAATTTGTGCATCATTATGTCTGTTGTTCTGAAAACTGCTGCATGTGTTGATCAGTAGCTATATCAGTAACTATAAGGGTTATTGATTGGTTGCCCAAGTATTTGTATGGGAGACTGAGTTTGTGTGTGGGGGTGGCTGGGAAGTGTGTGACTCTGTGCATAGATGTGTGAGCAGTTGATTCACTAGATGTATGGGTTCAAAAGTGCATGTGGAAACAGCTGTATGGGTGGTTGACTGTGTGCATGAGTGTATTGGTGAGTGAATTGATATTTCAGTGCTACATGTCAAAGTAAGTACATATGTAAAACACAGTACATGTGAGAGTTGACATATATAAATAACTGTGCATAAGAGCCAGTGAATGTGTGAGTGGCTGTATGGATCATTGTGAACTTGTATCAGTGATTGTATAAGACAGTAAATATGTGTTAGAATATGTTTCAATAAGTAAGGTGTGTATAACTGTATAGTTGAGGAAATGGAGGTGTGATTGATTCAGTGCATGACTGACTAGGTGTGTGAGTAACTCCATGGATGAATGATAGTCTGTGAGTGTCTGTTTACTCTGAATGTATCTAAGGTTATATTAGAGTCTGAAGAGGTTGATTGTATTATCACATGATTGATGTCATCAGTGATGTCATCAGTGATGTCATTTGGGTTGTCATCAGTGATGTCATCAGTGATGTCACTGACCATGTCATGAATGATGTAATATGTGACATCATCAGCAGTGGATTGCGGGTGCGCGATATATAGTTAGCGCAACTAACTATATATGCGAATTTCAATGGTTTTGTGCGAGTAAAATAAGGTTTTGTAAATGCTAATCCCTAATTATATATGGTCTATAACCTATGGTTTTTTCAGTGAATTTTCAAGGTTTTGTGAATGCTAATTCCTAACTATATATGGTCTCTAACCTATGGTTTTTTCAGTGAATTTCAATGGTTTTTTAATAGCAAATATGAAAAGCTGTAAAATGTATTCTTTTTGTAAAGGAAAAATATATTTTATATATTTTTGTATTATATTTTTTTAATTTAATTTATATTATAATTTAAATTATTTTTTATTTTTCCAGCCGGTACGCGAACCGGTAAACGTCCCGTTAGTGCAAGTACCACGTTAGAAAGCCACATCGTGACGCGTAGCGTAATCACAACGTATCGCGTTACTGCGTAATGCGCCTTATGACACCCTTCGTTAGCGCACCCGGAAGCGCTCTGGAACGCGAACCAAGGCGCGAAACGCAGAGCCCCGGAAACGATCCGAGGCGCGGCACGGAGCACGTAACGTAAGCATAACAGGTCATGTGACTAGTTCATAAAACTTTTCATTGGTTCATTTTACTTTTAGTTTCCTAATGATGGAACGTTTGATCATATGACGTAAAATAATCACTTTTCATTGGTTTACAACATTTTTTTTTCCCAAATGATGAAAGTCCCACTTTTTTTCTTCACTCCGACTTTCATTTTTATGAGAGAAAGACCTGTTTTTGCGTGCTTACTCATGGCATCTGTAGTAGCTGCAGCTGGTGGCTCCCCACCACCTCCACCACCACCAAAGAAGAGAGGTCGAACTGGCCAGGTCATCTTCCAACAAGAGGAGGAAGAAGAGGAAGACGAGGAACAGGAGCAAGGGACAAGGGGGTTTTTGAAAGAAATGCCAAGGACGTCCCATGTTAAAGTCAATTTTATTTGGCAATTTTTTTCTTTGCCTCCACATGAAAAGAAAGTAAATGCCAGATACGTTACCTGCCTGATCTGCCACGATCAACTCTCCAGAGGGACCGAAAAAAAATATAGTTATGGTAATTATACCATGCATCGACACATGGAGAGGTGGCACCCGCTTAATTATAGTGCTGCACAAATGAGAGATTTGGTGGACAACCCCCGACCTGCCAGTACATCCACCAATGAAGTGGCACTGACAGCATCAGAGGCAAGGGAAACGGTCCCAAATATTCAGAAGAACTTTGGAAAAATTAAAATGACATGTTTAGATTGTGGCAAATTAATTTCATGTGGACAGATGAGTGTGACTCTAATAAATACAGCATATGAACATCATCAATGTTCAAAACGTCCCCGAAACTAAATTTTCTTCTTTTTTGGTTGCTCCTGTTGAGCCCTTTGTACTGAATCATTTTTGTTCCCCCCCTCCAAAAAAACACAAAAAAATATAAAAAAATAAAAAATAATAAAAAGTTCTTTTCAGAACTACCTCCCCTTTATAAAAAAATTGCTAGAATGTTTAGCACTCTGGCAACCTCTATTTCTTTTGGTTCGCTTCCCCGTTCGCTCCCCGGTACGCGAACCGGGAGCAAACCAAAAAAAAAAAAAAAAGAAGAGTAAGTATAAGGGAAGTAAACAGAGAGTAATGTTAAAAGAAAGACAGCTATAGGGAGTAACCCAGAGATACTGTTTAATAGATTTATTTACCGAAGAAAAGATGGAAGAGGGTATAATTGTGAAAAACAAAATAGATAAGGAAGTGAAAGAAAAAAAAGAGAGTAGAAGAATAACAAAGAAGAGTTTCTTAGAGAATATGAGTGAATGTTCAAAATAAGATTAAAACATGTGGAATAACAGAGAGAAAAAACAGAAAGCAGAAAAGAAGAAGTAACAGAAAAAGAATAATTGAAACAGCAAAGAAATGTAAATAACATAGGGCCATATTATCAACATAGGCAATAAAAGTTTTGCAGCTTTTGTCGGCAGAAATGTGTCGCTAAAGCCGCTTTTGCGGCAGAAAACTGCAGCTAAAACCACTTTTGCAGCAGTTTTCTGCCGATAAAAACAGCAATAATTTTATTGGCTGTGTTCATAATATGCCCCTTAGTGTGCTTCAACTACACAGAAAAAGCATAATGAACAAGTAGTGAAAGAGTGATCAGTCAAAGACACTAAGAGTAATAGAGATGGAGTGACTGAACAAGAGTGAGGAACTATGAGAAGAGAGGGACTGAGAAAAGGAGTGGAAGGAGTAGAGTAAGTAGGTAATAGAGAAATGAATGAGGGAAGTAGCAAAGGCAGGAAACTGAGGGTTAAAGAAATTAAGCTGTGGAACTAATAGTAGGTGAATGTGATAGAAATGTAACGAAAAGAGTACAAAACATTTACCTTATAATTGTCGTTAACTTACTCACTTGTTATTTTTATACTTTCAATCTGTGAAAGAGATAACAAACATTTGAAAAATATTAAAACATGTATTTAAAAATTAGAAAAGACAAGGGAAAAGATTGAAGGACAAACAGTTTTTCAACAACTTTGACACTTACAGAAGCTTCTGCTTCTCCAGGCCCCCTACACAGTCCTAAAGATATACATTTTAAACTAACAGTATCTTGATGCAGATGAAGTGAGGCCTATCTTGGAACATGGTGCATCTTTTGCACTGCTGTTGTCTCACAAAAGTGACGCAATGGCAGCGCAAAAGAGGTGCACAATCATCATAAAACTGTTCCTAACATTTTAAATGATTGTTTCATGATGGCAATAAGGTGTGTCCTATCCAGACGTTTGTTTCAGGTGAGGCCTACTCAGGGTTGCAGATCAAATTTAGACTTGTTGAAGAGTACAGAGGAGATAATACATGTGCAGGCCAACCAGTAAAGTTCAGACTTCCTCTGTTTCCCTGGACAGGCCTAAACTTCATCTGCACAATGTGATTCGTAATGTTAGGAAACACAGGTAATGTATTTGAAAAACGTGCAATTTTATTTTGCTCATTTCACAATCACATCACTTGTGTTTCCTTTGGTTAGGTATCTCATTGTGCAGATGTAGTCCAGCATATGAAAGAGTACGCACTGCATGCAACAACTTTGACACTTACTGAAGCCTCGGCTTCTCCATACCCCCTACACAGTCCTAATTATATACATTTTAAACTGACGGTATCTTGCTGGAAATGAACTGAGGCCTATCTTGCAACATGGTGCATCTTTTACACAAAAGTGACGGAACAGCGGCGTAAAAGAGGCACACAGCCTTCATAAAACTGCCCTTAACATTTTAAGTGATTGTTTCTAGATGCTGATAAGGTGTAACCTATCCACAGATTTGTTTCAGGTAAGTCCTACTCAGGGTTGCAGATGAAATTTAGGATTGTTGAAGAGTATAGAGGAGGTAATACATGTGCAGGCCTACTAACGAAGTGAGTCATGTCCACTGCACTCTTGAACAAATGTCAGACCTCCTCTGTCTCCTGGAACAGGCCTAAACCTCATCTACACAATGTGATGTGTAATGTTAGGAAACACAGGTAATATAATTGAAAAACGTGCAATTTTTTTTGCTCATTCCACAATCACATCACCTGTGTTTCCTTTGCTTAGGTATCTCATTGTGGGAATGTAGTCTATCATATGAAAGACTACGTAGAATGTGAGCACTGTATGCAACAACTTTGACACTTACAGAAGCCTCACCTTCTCCATGCCTCCTACACAGTTCTACATGTACATCATAAATACAAACAGTACAGAATTAATTATACATGTTAAATGGTTTATTTTTGCTGTTCTCAGAATGTATCAAATTTCACTAAAAACAGTGACTTGAAGGTATTCATCATATAACAGCGGGGAAAAAAAACACAATCAAAATGATTGTGTTTAAAAAACCCAAACAACATAACCAATCAGAAATCAGAACTCCTCAAAAGTAACTTAATTTCCATGACGTCGAAGGATGTCCTATGAACAGCTTACACTCGGTTGTGCTGTTTTTATTTTCAGCCCGCCACTTTCTGAAAGAAAACCTCCATCGTTTTGAAAAATATGTTACATACAATAAATGACTTCTCGCTCTCTACCACACGTTTCCACAAGGCCAAATCATGTAAGAGCCATTTATAACTCTTGGAATTCTTGTAAGCAAATCCCGTCATTTTGTATTTCTGCAACTTTCAGAAAGAAAACGTTCAAGATCACTTTCACAATCCTGGACTAGTAATACCTTACCCTTCTTGCTCACTCATGTTCTACATTTCCTATGACACTGATACTGCTTACTATAAAGCAGACCTACACTACCTCTATGACTACTACAATTATTTAATTCTCTACATCACTTTTAATCACAAAGCAATATAAAATAGTAGATAAATTATATCAACCCCTAGAATCATTATACGCCAGTTACCTACCCTAAATTCTCTTTTCTGAAAACAGAAAGTAAGAATATTTTTAAGTAAAAAGGCAACATTGTATCGTAGTCAGATGGCAATAATTTCCGAAACAGCAAATTTTTTTACATTTTCAATAAGCTGTGTAATAAGCGGATCTTGTCAAATGACCATCATGCCATATAATAGCTGCAGTTACAAATGTTCTTCCTAAAATCAACGACTGTGTAGCCACAACATTTGTAATTAAAGTTGAAGACTTACTTTCATCAGGTTTATATAGTTGGATTTTTAAAATGACATTATAATCAAAAGTTTGGACCAATAATCTAGACAGCTTGGCAGAATTACATTCCCTCTACTCCATTTTTTGATTGGCTGCTTAAATTAGCTTATAAAAAGAAACAGTTTTTCTGAACTCATTCAAAGTGCAGTTAATTTGCCATGACGTCAAGTGTTATGGTAAGAAGACCGTTTGCTTTGGGAAATACTCTGTTGTCCTTCAACTAATCTGTGCCCACCACTTTCTGTAAGAAAATCTTCTTTTTTTCCAGGAACTATTTAATACTCAAAAATAACTTATGTCTCTGTACTACACTTATCCTTAAGGCCAAATCGTGTAGGAGCCATTAGAACCTCTTGAAATTCCTCAGAGGACATCCCGAGATTCTTTCCCTAAAATTTTGGTTTTAAAAACACCAGGTAAGAATTTTTAAGGTAATACGGCAATTTTCTTTTTTAAAGTTAAAACAGAATCGTTGCAGAATGACCAGCCGTTTCTAGACTTTAAATAAGCTGTGTAATGTCCTGAAGTTATTGAAGGACCGTCATGATATATAATTGCTGCAGTTACAAAAGTCCTTCCTGATATTGACAACTGCGAAGCCACAAAATTTTTAATTAAAGTTGTCAATTTTGTTCCATCAGGCCTACATCATTGTAACATTAAAATGACATACTGGCCATATGTTCGTATAATTAATGTTGACATCATTTCTGATTTACATTGGCTACACTCCATGTTGTGATCAGCTGCTTTTACTAGCTTATTAAAGGACACTGATTTACTGTCTGGCAAAGTTAAATATATAAATCTTTCTGAGTCTACACTAGTAGTACTTGATACCTTACAGTTCTCGCAGTCATGCTGCCATTGATAAGAAAGCCCAAACAGTTGATCTACATCTACACCTTCAGCATGCAATACATCAAGTATATACATTAAAAACTCCTGACAATCTTGCTAAATATTTTGAGAGAATTGTGTTTGACCTGAACATCTGTCTAACAGATTTCGAATTTCAGACACACTTTCTATTTTTGTTCTATCAGTGCTACATTTCTCTAACACAGAATTTAACAAACTGCAAAATCTATGATCCGAATTGACCACAATCTCTTCTTTTACATTTTCTAGAGAAAACAAAACATTAACCACTACATTAGCATAGCAGTTGACACCAGAACTGTTTTCAAATTGAAAACCAACAACATCTTCAACAGAATCCTTTTTCTTTCTGCTTATAATGTCAGGTTCATCGACTTTTCGTCTTTTTGCTACAACCTCCCTAGTATTGCTCACATTTCTTCGTTTCCGGCCTACCACACGTTTCTCAAACAAAGGATATTGAGGCAAATGTGGCGCATACTCTCTTCTTAACCTATTGTATTCCTTAACACAATCTAGATCCGCACAAATGTTTGTGACATCACACTCAATCAAGTACAATCCCGATAAAGTTCTAACTCGTGACAATGCCACATATGCCATACCCTCCTTGAACACAGAACTGCCAATATTCACCAATGCACTGTCTACACTTAAACCTTGTGATTTATGGATTGTCACCGCATATGCCAAGCAAACAGGAAACTGCTTTCGGCGAACATATAAGTCTTTTACAAGCAAAAATCTAGCAGAGCAACGACCAATTAGCTGTACTTCCTCAATGCCATCAAATTTAATTTTTAAAAATTCAATTCCATCTCTATTTCAGTATTTCACAAAATCAACAACATTACCCATTGATCCATTTACCAGACCTCTTTCAACATGTAAATTCCTTCTTAAAATTATACGGCAATTGAAGCACACATTCAGAGTCTTTTCAAAACCTGCAGTTTTAGATATAGTCTTCTCTAATGAATCTAATTTTGTTTTCAAATTCTCAGACAAAATAATTGTTGATCCCATATGCTCTACTCTGTCAATAGCTTCCAGTTTCACAATCTCTTGGTTTTCTAAATGCAACATTTTGTTGTTGAAGATGGCACATTCTGCAAGAGTTGGCATCAAACAAATTCCAGATTTCTTCTCAGTAATTTTCTGAAAAATATTCTCAGGCACAACGTGTTGTTCTGGATATAAATTTGACAGTAATCGTGCATGTAAAGCTTCTTTCCCATGCTCGGTCACTTTTCCAATTCTAACATCTTGTAGAATATTCTTGTAAACTTCATCCTTCGCCTGACGCATATTTTCATGCAGTTCAGCATAATTGAAGTTTAACCATATATTGACGTTGCCAATGCTCCTTAGGCACTTCCTGGTATCTTCATGCGTGAGCATTTTGAACACAGGTTGTCCTTTCACTGGTGTCAGCTGCAGAAGATCTCCGAAAACAAGGATGTGCTTGCCACCAAATAACACATCATACTCTGTTTTGAGAACTTCTTGCATTCTCAAATGCACAAAGGCGAGCATGACATTGGAAACCATGCTTACTTCGTCAATGATAAGAAGTTTCATTTTCTTCAAGACTCTTGAAACTTCACAACAAGCATCTCCGGATAACTTGTGGTATTGCAATTTGTTATCTTGCTCCACTGGCAGCATCAGTAGACGATGCAAAGTAATACCTTTAATGTTATGTGCTGCCAGTCCAGTTGGAGCGGTGACAACACAAGACAGCGATGACTCAGTCCTTTCCTTCAAATAACATGAAATTGCTTTAATGAGGAAACTTTTTCCAGTTCCCGCTTCTCCACTCACGTACAGTCGGACAGGCTTCCACGACGTACATGAGCACTCTTTCTTCTCATGACTTAATCCATGATCAATTTGGTTGGTAACTTCGTCATATATTTTCCTCTGCTCAACGTTGAGTTGTCTTTCCAAGTCTTCTAAGTTAACCGCATCCTCCTGAGCATGTGCCATGGCTCTTTCCACTTCATTCATGGCAGTGGCAGCTTCATTTTCGATAACAGGTCCTCCTAGTGGATCCTGACTCAATGAAACAGAACTCTGACTGTCCTGAGAACTGTCTCTGGCAATCTCGGCTGCAATCGTTGCTTCCTGCTCGATTTCCGCATTCAACATTTCTACATATTTGGGAAAAGCAGGACATTCTATGGTCTCCTTGGCGGCAGTGAAAGAGTCTTCGTAACAGAGGAAATCTCCAAGCAGTTCCTCTTCTGCACGCCAAGGCTTAAAAAGTTGCAAAAGTGCTAAATAGAAAAACTCCTTTTTTTCAGGAGATTCGCCACTCAATTTTCGATGGTTTACCAAGTGGCATTTTCTTTGCTTGACCAGACATCCCTCACTTCCAATTACAGCATACACTCCTTTATCAATATCTTCTTTGATGTTCCTCTTGAATATGTAATTTTGTAGAACCTCATACAGACAAACATTCTCGAGGTGACTGCTTCGATTTGGATAATATGTATCCAACATGTTGGTCTTCAAAATGTCGGTACTGTTTGGCTCCTTTTCCGCCAAATACTCAATTTCCCGTACAGGTTTCAGAACTCGATTACGCGTTGCAGCAAGACCAAGACTTGCCCAAACGATACTCCTAGATTTGGCATAGAGACTTGCTGAAGACAACCGGTCAGAACATTCGTAAGCTCCGATTTCTCGATGCGACAACATCTTCAGACTGAAACTGTACAACTTCTTACTGAGGTTCTTTTCATGGGAAATGTCCTCCCACATATCCTTCAATTCTGTCTTTTCTTTTTTGGTGATGTAAGATGTCACATACCGAGCCACAGCCATACAGTTATCAGCCACAAACTGTATATCCATGTTAGCATTCCACATGGACAAAATCACTGGGTTGTAGTCGTTGATGTACTTGGACTCTTCGTTCCTCTTCAAATTGTATGTGTTTTTAGGTGATTTCTTCATCACATTATGTCGCAGCGAAGACATCAAACTGTTTACTCTTCCATTAGAAATCACCGGTCGTGGAAAGCCGAAACGACATTTGGTGTAGAACTTGTCCTTGTTTCGGAATTTACGACGACAGTACTTTCCACAACGATGGCTTTGGAAACGTAGAACTTTTTCTCTTAGGCTTTTCTTCTCCTTTGCGTTTGGAACAGCACACGTAGAATACTGTTGTATGAAACTCATCACTGAGTCTTCTGGATCTGTTCCAAATGTAGGTGCATCCTTGATCCACAGCAGCATATGTATGTGAGGAGCACCTCTTGCTTGGTACTCCTTTCTCCAGAAGAAATCCAACACCTCTCCAAGAGGTGGATTCTTCTTATTCATGATGAAAGACATCATAGCTTCAAATCTATGATTGAAGTACCTGCATACATTGACTGGATCCAAAGAGCACAGTTCTCCGGGTGTCTTGAATTCGATGTTTTCGATGTTTCCATTTGCCTCTAGTAGAAATTCAAGTAAGTCTTCCCAGCCATACTCGGCACAGCTCAGAGTGAGGAACCATGTGGGAGTTCCTAAGTTCCTCAGCATACATTTTAAATCACCATGACGACGGTACCAGTACTCATTAGTACCACGCTGACACGCCATGAGATTAATCAGGTGACAATCCAAAATACTGTCTTGGACATTGACTTTATCCATAAAGTCACTTGCCGAGATGTTTTGCATCTGTGTACCACTTTTCAAGATGTGGTTCACTGCATATGACAGTCCAGACAGATCGCTTTCAAACAGGAGATGAAACAAATAGGGAATGCATTGTCGAAACCTAGCATCTTCTGCATACATTCGTAAAGTCCGGTATTCAGAAGCAGGAATTTGATGAGGTCGCTCATCATATCTTCCTCCTTGACCTGTTGGAAAGAGCTGTGGGAAACACCGAGCTTCCAAACTTTCCTCCCAGACACTAATGGGACTCCCTTTGGCTTGTTTCATTTGAAACAACTCAATAGCATTCCCCATGACTTCCTTGGAATGCAAAGGATGAACACTATAATGTTCATATATTTCTTCACTTCTAGAGGGTTCTACTTTCTCAATTTGACCAGCACACAAATCGCTATCCTCTTCCTCACTTACTTCCTCTTCTGGAACATATACATTCTTATAGTACTTATTATTTTTTTCAAATACAATGTTGCCTTTTTGACTTTCCTAACATCCACTAAATCTTGCCATATTTTCTTACTCTTTGTCGGAACCCCATTAACTAAGATAACCAGAGGTTCCTCTTCCACTTTTTCTACTCCAATTGTGTTAATATTTTTCTTCAAATCTAGAGGCAAATAAACAACTCTTCCCTTTAATCCTCTCTGTAAATCTGATGGAGGCAATTTCCCTGTCTTTGGCTCCATTCTTACAATAGCCTGAAAGGGATGGATGCTTTGAATCAAAATAGATTCATAAGTATTTAAATCCTTCAATTCAGAAGGAATCTCAACCAATTCCAAATTATTATGAACCACTCTAGCAGGCATCTGGTTTTGATTTAATTTGTTACAACAATAAGTACACACACGTTGAGCCAATCCCAAATCAAAACAATTTTCTACCATCAAGTATGTTGCGAAATCCTTCCATTCACTATTATTTTCCCTTTCACTTTTTGCATATAAATCCACTAACTTACTCTGATTCTTATAATAAGTGCGTCGACAACACACACAAGTGAAATTAGGCCTCTCACTTGATTTCACCTGAAACGTCACAATTTCCTTCTGAAAATTATCTGTACTGGAAACCTGTACACTATCTTCCACATTAGCCTCTTCTTCTTGGTCAATTTCAACATTCTCCTCTTTACTTCCAAAGTAACAAAACTCAATTTCTTCACAAATATTCTTCACATCTATTTCAGAACCATGCAAAAGAGCAGCGCATAATTGTTTAAGCATAATTGCTGGACTCTTAGCATAATACAACATTCTAACTAATTTCCTCACTGTATTATGATGCACTGATAGCATCCTGAAATGATGAAAAACACTCTGGCATACTCTCCTGGAAAGACAAGCCAGTGAATGACCATGCAAACCTGTCACTTCTCTCACTCTGCAAGGATCTAATTCTTGCAACAACATCATTTTCTGCTTCAAACTTTTCTTATTAAATGTCCGTACAAAATCACAAAGCAAATTGATGGAATCCTGTCGTACACTGCAAATACTACTACACTTCCAGGTGTACACAGGACCCTTAGAACGTCTTCCTAAAACCTCATTACCTAACACCTCCTCTGTCTCTGTTGTCACAAGTTTCTGTTTTTCAACTGGACAACCATCTTTCACCTCATAAGCTCGACCGCTGGTGTCAACTGCATGCACCAAATCATTATCCTGGAAATAACTCTCCTCATTGAAAAATGCCTCACAACTTGAACTATGCATCCATTCTCCGGAAAAAACTTCACAAAAATTACTACGATTAACTATTCTCTTCCATCTACTATTTCTTTTGAATTCATAAATTGCCTTGTTTAGCTTCCTAATTCTATTGATTATGAAAATAAATAACTTTCGTTTAATTTCAAATGCCTGATCAATAACTTTCTCAACTATTTTTTTCCTCTTATAAAAAACCACTTTCTGTTGACCTTTCTTAATATTTTTTAACAAATTGCCAATTATCCTGTTGCGGAACATTCGTTTACGAATGTCCCTAAACTGTTGTTTCCTTCTACTATCATGCACAGAGTTATCTCTTGCTCTAGCACTAACATTTTTCATTAGCTTTTCCTTTCCGTTTAAATTGCTTTTCTTTTTCTGGACAACAACATTTTCTGTAGTACTACTTTTTTTTCTACAAATATTTCTTATGAATGTTTTCGTGGTCTTACCCGATGCTTTCTTGGTGACTTGACGTTTTTTTATTGTAGAGGACTGCTGCTGTAATTGTTGGACCTGCTGTCTTTGACGTTTTGTAGCCTTTCTCAGTCTATCCTTTGTTGGCATTATGAAATTTTGAAATGATCTGCAGTTGAATCTGTGGTAAAATATAATAAAAAATGTTAATAACCACTATTACCAAACAGTAAATCAATAACAGTCATCAAAAACTTAACACACTACTTGTTATTTTTACATAGAACAATTTTTAGTGCATTGGCAAATTTAGAAATCACAAATAGTAGCAAAGAAATTGAATGCGACATGACTCCTGCAATGCACAGGTGCAAGCCACACATTGCATGGTGTTTCAAACAGTCATAAGGATTTGATTCAGCAATGCTATAAAGCTGACTCAGTAAAATCTTCTAAATTTCACTGTTAGTTTTACAGGGCTTTCATGCAAATGAATGTCCACCCTGCAACAAAACGCCTATATGAAACCTGACGCAGGTTTCATGTGGCACGGGACTTTACAGCATGACATATCTGCCTAGATGCATCAAGTTGTAAATATGTCGCCACATAGCAAATCTTTTGCACCGCCGCTGCGTCACAAAAGTGACGCACATTGATGCAAGAGTCATACACCTATTATAAATCTGTCCCTAACATGTTAAATGATTGATTCAGGATGACATTAAGGTGTGGCCTATCCAGAGGTTTGTTTGAGGTGAGGCCTACTCAGGGTTGAAGATGAGATTTACGCTTGTTGAAGAATACAGAAGAGATAATATATGTGAAGGCCTACCAATGAAGTAAGTCATGTCCACTTCACTCTTGAACAAAGGCCAGGCCTCTTCTGTGTCCGAGGACAGACCTAAACCTCATCTGAACAATGTCATTCGTAAACTTAGGAAACACAGGTGATGTAATTGAAAAATGTGGAGTTTCTTTTCCTCATTTCACAATCACATCACCTGTGTTTCCTTTGCTTAGGTATCTCATAGTCCAGATGGACTCTAGCATATCAAAGAGTACACAGAAGTTGAGCAGTGTATACAACAATTTTGACATTTACAGAAGATTCAGCTTCTTATCTTGTTGGAGATGAAATGAGGCCTGTCTTGCAACATGGTGCATCTTTTGCATCACTGCTGCATCGGTTTCATGTGGCACGGGACTTTACAGCATGACACATCTGCCTAGATGCAACAACTTGTAAATATGTCGCCACATAGCAAATCTTTTGCACCGCCGCTGCGTCACAAAAGTGACGCAAAGCGGCGCAAAAGAGGCACACACCTATCATAAATCTGGCCCTAACATTTTAAATGATTGATTCAGGATGACGATAAGGTGTGGCCTATCCAGAGGTTTGTTTGAGGTGAGGCCTACTCAGGGTTGAAGATGAGATTTACGCTTCTTGAAGAATACAGAGGAGATAATATATGTGAAGGCCTACCAATGAAGTAAGTCATGTCCACTTCACTCTTGAACAAAGGCCAGACCTCTTCTGTGTCCGTGGACAGACCTAAACCTCATCTGAACAATGTCATTTGTAAACTTAGGAAACACAGGTGATGTAATTGTAAAATGTGGAGTTTATTTTCCTCATTTCACAATCACATCACCTGTGTTTCCTTTGCTTAGGTATCTCATAGTGCAGATGGACTCTAGCATATCAAAGAGTACACAGAAGTTGAGCAGTGTATACAACAATTTTGACATTTACAGAAGATTCAGCTTATTATCTTGTTGGAGATGAAATGAGGCCTGTCTTGCAACATGGTGCATGTTTTGCATCACTGCTGCAACGGTTTCATGTGGCACGGGACTTTACAGCATGACACATCTGCCTAGATGCATCAATTTTTAAATATGTCGCCACATAGCAAATCTTTTGCACCTCCGCTGCGTCACAAAAGTGACGCACAGTGACGCAAAAGAGGCATACATGGCTATGTAATTTAAATAATCAAAATCGAAATTTGCCAAGCACACATGGGTGTGTATTTACAAGGACCTTCCACCACGAGGAAATGTCTTTAATTAAAATGGGAGAAATAACATCAAATGGACTCAAATGCCTTTTAAATGTACCCCAAGCAACCTATTGAACTCTACCACTACATATCAAGAAACCTAATTGATTTCAGAAATCTTTTTTAAACACATCATCTAAATCAATGATATACCTACATTCAATGGGAAATGTTTTCAAATGGCCTAAGACACATGAAAGCGTTTTTTTAAGGTCTTCACACCATTTTTGGGTCACTTTTAACATGGCTATGTTATTCAAAGAATTAAAATCTAAATTTGCCAATCACAGATGGGGGCGTATTTACAAGGACCTTGCTCCACGGGGAAAGGTCTTTAATTAAAATGAGAAAAATAACATCAGAGACACTCAAATGCCTTATAAATATGCCCCAAGCAACCTATGAAGCTCTAGCAGTACATTTCAAGAAACCTAATTGTTTTCCAAAACTATTTTAAACACATCATATAAATTAATTACATATCTACATTCATCGGAAATGACTTACAATGCCCTAAAACACATGAAAGCGTTTCTTTAAAACCTTTGCACCATTTTTGCATTACTTTTAACATGGCTATGTTAGTCAAAGAATTAAAATCTAAATTTGCCAAGCACAGATGGGGGCGTATTTACAAGGACCTTGCTCCACGGGGAAAGGTCTTTAATTAAAATGAGAAAAATAACATCAGAGAGACTCAAATGCCTTATAAATATGCCCCAAGCAACCTATGAAGCTCTAGCAGTACATATCAAGAAACCTAATTGTTTTCAAAATACTTTTTTAAACACATCATATAAATTAATTATATATCTACATTCATCGGTAAATGACTTACAATGCCCTAAAACACATGAAAGCGTTTCTTTAAAACCTTTGCACCATTTTTGCATTACTTTTAACACGGCTATGTTAGTCAAAGAATTAAAATCTAAATTTGCCAAGCACAGATGGGGGCGTATTTACAAGGACCTTGCATCACGGGGAAAGGTCTTAAATTAAAATGGGAAAAATAATATCAGAGAGACTCAAAGGCCTAAAAATGTTTTTAAACACATCATCTAAATCAATTATCTACCTACATTCATCAGGAAATGACTTAAAATGCCCTAAGACACATGAAAGCGTTTTTTTAAGGGTCACTTTTAACATGGCTATGTAACTCAAAGAAACAAAATCTATTTGTAAAACACTTCACACAAAGCAACATTTTAAATACAGAACGTTCTTCATAATTTTCTCCCTAAAGCATACTATTCTCTATCTAAATTAAATGAATCTTTTCTCACCTTAGCAAATACTTTATGAGTTTCAAAACAGTCTCAGACACACACCAATTTGTCTTCAGAAGAGCAAAAGGTATGCACACCAGAGGCTGGAACCAACAATGACACAGAAATGCTGTAATTCTTCACACATATCTCTCATGTCACCCAATCAAAACTCTTCCCTCAATTTTTTCAAATCAACACCCTTCCCCCCTCTGCCCTTTCTGCCTCTTTTGCATAGCAACCACCTCCTGAAAGACCTCTGATGTTTGCAAGTTCACACAACAATGTTTCAATTGAACTCTGAACTCTCAGTGCACCTGCGTATCCAGTGCAATCTTTCATTAAATGATTTTTTCTTTACCATTCAAATTACATCTTTCAAAGAACACATCCATGCACCCTAACTTTCTGTTTTCAGCAATCAAAATCCACCAATCACTGCTACTGCTTCCTTAACACAGAAACTCCACAGTTTTTTTCATTTTAAACTCTTATTTTTCCAACTGCCATTTCATTGCCACACTTCATCTGACTGCAGCAGAACCTTCTCTCACCATGTTTTCTGTCTGGATTGTTGGACATAGTTACATCTACTGGGCTCAAAGGTATGCTGAGAACAGAAATTTACCTAACCTCAATTTACAAGATGTGGAAATTAAGTGGTTTGGCCACAGAGGATTAAAATGTCACCAATTGATACCATTGGTGAAAACCTTTATGCATTTGCCTAAACCTGACCTGTTAATTGTGCACTGTGGAGGAAATGACTTGGGCACTTTGACTGGGGTAGGTCTGGAAATGCTTTTAAAGGACACCTTTGAGCAATTGATGGCACTTTTTCCGCAAACTGCCTTGGTATATTCAAATATATGCCAAAGACAGAAATGGAGGTGGTCGAACCAATTTTGTCCACAAATTGAAAAGTCGAGGAAGCATGTAAACAAATCTGTTTCAGCTTACATGAGAGACCATGGAATGGGCTCCATGTACAACAATAACTTGCGTTACTACATGCAAGATATCTACAGAGGAGATGGAGTTCACTTCTCAGATGAGGGCAACAGAGTTTTCATTTTGAATTTAAGACTCTGCATTGGTACCTACTTATAAGTACCTAAATCTACCATAAACCCAAAAGCTCTTCTCAGAGCTACCCTACATCTGATCACTCACAATTATTTTTTTACTCTAACTTTTTTCACAAATTTTCAACAAAGTACGCTCCCCGGAGCGCTACCCGGTACGCGAACCGGAAGCTAACCTCGCGAAATTTTTAAAAAAAATGTTTTTTTTTTCGCACATATGGGCCTCCTCAGCCACCCTCAGAAAACCTAGGGGGTCAAGATACGCCTACCGTGCCCCCTTCTACCCATTCTGAACATTCTTTGCCCTCCATGTTGTATTTTAATTCGACCGAAACACAAAATGGTGGACTCCCGTAACGCTGCAGGTTCGCGTACCGGGGCGCTCACCGGGAAGCGCTCCATTAAAAAAGGTGGGAAAGTAATTTACAGAAAAATCCCTGGAGACAATGTCACCAAATATAGATTAACTCATACTACATACCAATCCCTACCATTTTCACAAATTTGGTTGGAATTCCATTTAGCCATTTAGCCTGTAGACCTCTCTAAATAGCCTGAGGTAAATTACTTCACAAAACACATCTGAAGTGTTGGAATTGACAACCAATTAAAATGTTACTTTCATTTTCGACTTTTTTTTACCTGACATTTGATTGGTTATGTACCTGAATATATATATAAAAAAAGAGAGAGAAACACAGCCATTTTGACTACTACTTCCTGAACTACATTGCAAGATCATTTTCACTCACAACTTAAACTTGTGTTTCAAAGGTAAGATATTATTTTATAAATTTGAAAACATTTTCAGATAGTTATATACTATCCCTCTGTAAGAGTTAGACATTGAGAAAGGCTTGTTTATTATAATTATGGATTGATTTAGGTTTCTGTGGTATAATTATGAATTTACTTAGGCTTCTTCACAGGCACTTTTTAATAGTACTACTTCACGCCTGAAACCATACAGTGCCCATAGATAACTTCTCTGTTATAAACTCACAAGTACCTGTCTGAACTTAAAGCCAACAGTGCCCTATCTCTACTGATATATTTATTTTTTATGCAAATTACAGCAAGAAAATGGAAGGAGAGCAGAATATTTCCTTCAAAGTTGTTCTGGAGAACAACACAGAAAAAGATAATGAGGACAATGATGACTCAGATTTCATGGATGAGTCAAGGGACCATGAATTAGTTCAATGTGTAGATGCAGTAGATTCGCTGATTGAAAATGAGGAAATTTCAGACAATGTGTTGTTAAATGTTCTGGTAAATTTGGAAAAACAATCAGAAAAATAAATGTATATTTAATATTAAAAAATTGTTTGAGTCTTTAATCATTTTTATATGTAATTCATAAACTAGTACCAAATTCATTATAATGTATAGTCAGACTTACAGTATACTGTGCACAATTCCAAAAATACATTTATATTTAATAATCATTAATACTGCTACTTAAATAAAAAAATAAAAATAAAACAACAAAAAGAACAATCAATAAACATACAAAATTTCAAAATATCATAGTCTATCATTCTTTTTTCCTTATAGTACGCTCCCCGGACCGCTTTCCGGTTCGCGAACCGGGCGCTCCCCACGCAAAAAAAACAATTTTTTTTTTATTTTTTATTCTGGGGGGCCCTTTTAAAGCCTCCACATCAAACCTAGGGGGTCAGGGAGGATCTACTATGCCCCCTTATGGTCATTTCCCCCTTTGTTTTGGCCTCCTCTTGTCTCTCGATCCTACCGAGAGACAAGATGGCAGCCGCTTCGGACTGTTTAGAATGTTGACAGACACCGGAGAGCCAATCAGCTTCGCTTCGCAAAGTTCCGTTACGCGTCAAGTACGCGAACCGGAGCGCTACCCGGGACGCTGTCACAGATATATATCTTTTTTTGAACGTTAATTTCTCAAAATCCACTGGAGCACATATATTGAAACCTATCAAAGGCACATCGGGCTAACAGTCCCTACAATTTTGCCAAGTTTCGTGCAAATCCATTCAGCCGTTCGGGCTAAAAGTGAGGCCAACCGCCCTATGGAAATTAACATTGGAAAAACGCGTTTTGGGACCCCCTTTTTTTCTCGGCCCCCCCTTGACGAATCCCCCCCAAATTTTCAGGGACTGCTCAGAAACAAAATGTTCCATTTTCCTGAAAATTTCAGCCACTTCCGTCCACAAACGCCAAAGTTAATAGACATAGAATTTTCAAAAATCCCATAGAGAAAAAATCCTAACTATATATACCTACTGCCGATCGCCAGTAGGTAATATATATATATATATGTATATATATGTATATATATGTTACCTTACAGCCCTGAAGAAATCCAATGGACTGGATGAAATGTGTTGGCTGTTCTTCGCTGCACATGCAAATTCATTTAAATAATAAATAGATTTGAAAACACATCTTGTAAAATGAATTGTGTATATATATATTTTGATTTTCCTATTGTACATTTCTAATTTGATTAACCAGTTGGCTTTTGTTAGTAATCATATAGTCCTGTCAGGACCGCACGTGTATATATATCGAGATGCTTCTCATACCCCAAATTTATTGACCTAGGCACACAGTAACTGACAGTAGTATTGGAATTTCGGAACCAGGAGGCAACCTAATTTCAGGTGGCACTAAAGTAGAACTGGCGAGGAGGTGAGTGGTACATCACCGTCCTAATCTAAAATGTACCCATAAATAGTATATTTACTCCATAATAGCGGAGATTTCACATTAACACAAGTGGCCTTTGTATGATCTTATTTTTTCAGAATGCGATTAATTCCATCCACCTGCTCAACAGGTAGGGGAATAATTTCCAGTTAGATCTTAACCTAGCAGCTAAATAGCGGTATGTACATGAATGTCTCACCTCGGCTAGTACAAATTGAAGATGGGACATTTGATCCTATAACTTGGCCGTCACATATCCCACTAATTATACCACTCATCCCCCACGTAATCAGACTCTGATAAAAACACGAGCGGCACATGACGAATATGCCAGTACATAACTGTTTAGGAGTCATGAACATAATTAAGTTGTAAAAATCAAATGTTTATTTAATCAATATTGTTGGGACTAGGTGGCACAAGCTCATAAACAATAACAGTCGCATAACCTATATTAAGAAATTCACAAGTGTGATGTGATATGCACACCCTAAGAAGTCACCAGGTGGACACTTTATATAATATGTATACCCATAATCAAGCTGTGGATCAGCTGATCCCGGATGTAAATATTTTCTCTTGTAGCCCTGAAGAAGTCGTTTGGGAAATCACCCAGGATGAAACACGGCTTGGCCGGGCAATCTTATTGAATACTAAATAACAAAAGAATACTCTACGAAGTTTATTGATCACAGAAATTTGTGTCTTATCTTTAAGTATGATATGATATCAAAGTGGTAGAAAAACACCATAACTTGTTAAAGAAAATAGCATGTGCTCAGGATTACAGTTTTTGTCTGCAGTGTACCTCGCCAAGAGTTTAGGGTGTTAGTTTCCCTCACCTCTGCACCTCTGCACCCCACAGATAGTTCATACGAGATTAGCATACAATTGGGAGGCACCGTTTCCACACTTAGAAAACACCCCGAGGGTCTGTTTATACCTGTCAGGACCGCACCTTGGCAGTGGGTGCATAAACTGTGTGCACATCATATACATATGCCTATTGCCCCTGACACAAGAATAGTGCGGATAACAGGATAGGTGCGACCCTCGGTAGGGGTTCCACTGTCGTGTATAGTTTCACAAAAAGTTACCTAATTAACCTGTTCTTAACCTTCTGCTAGCTCTGCACCCAGCAGTCAAGCTTAACTCAGAGATGATGTGTAAAGTACATAAACAGAAATAAAATAACAAGAACAACACAAAAAAATCCCAAACTAGTTTATAAAAATAGAGTATTTTTTAATAAATTAAATGATGCCAGAATGACAAAAATCCAATCAGTAGAACAGAAGATATTCAATTTTACAGTGTTTAAGTGAAAACTGAGCCCAAAAGAACAACACGTCACTTGATGTGACCGGGCCATGGTATACCAGAAGAAAAGCAAAAGTTCAGACTGACCACGATGGAGCACGGGCCAGATACAGGGACCAAGTTATCTTCTAAGTTTGTCACAAAAAGTTCCGTTCCCGTTGCAGGAGTGTTTGCTGTATCATGAAGAGCAAGTCAGGCATCGCGGATAGTCATTGTTGTAACATGAACAGCTGATAATTCGACATGGATTGTCATTGCAGAAGCTTCGTGTCGGAGGTTGTCACAGACTTTTGTTGCTGTAGGACAAAGAGCCAGTCTAGCGTGGCCGGTCATCGGTGGCGGCACAAAAGTAGGTCTCACCTGAACTTTGCACTGGTGATTGTTGTGGGTGGTAGAATCCTATCACTAACTGACCCGTTTGTGGTTGCAAGGAGGCCAAACTTTATGAGTTTTAAATTTTCTTGCAGAGGAGTAGACTCTAATGCCAGCCAAGGGTCCAGGACATGGACAGGCAACTCTTGGGGTCCATTATGCACCCCAGCACAGGCCAGCAGGGCTCTGGTAGGTCCGGTTGCTGTTCCAGACAGGCCTAGTAGCAGCAGATCAGCTGGGCAGGAGGCCTCTGAAGCTTATTGTGTCCATGTAGTTCCCACAGGATGTCAGGCAACTGACCCATGGAGTCACTCTGGTTTGCCTGGGATGAAGGCAAACAAGCTCAGTCTTCCTTCTCAGACAGCAAGGTTGTCCTTTAAACAACACAGCAGTCCTTTTGCACCAGAAAAGTACTTCTTCCGTAACTTCCACAGGCCCAGCAGTGTTCTCTAGTTTAGCTTTGAAGGTCCAATATTTGTACCATATGATTGCTTTTGAGTGGGGAGATTCCCTGTCTTACCCCCACATATGTTTGTGGCAAGTTGTTCCCTGTCCCCGTCAAGGCTCCAAACTGTCTAGGGGTAAAAGAAGACAGGGTAGGCCTAGTGTCTGATTCTTTTGTGTGCTGGAGGAAAAGTCCTTTGGGTGTAATTGGGGGCTGGGTATTGATCCTCCTTGTCATTCTGCCAGGATGGCCATCCTGTCCACACCTAAGAACCCTTTGGGTTACTGTCTGGAAGCAATGCACAAACCCCAATTTGGATATATATCCATCCACCTAATTTAGACAGGCGGTCATGTAGCCATTTTTCAATGCCCGTCAAAACCTAGTGGTAAGGGGCACTGAAAAGAGCTCAATGCCTCCCTCACCATGAGATAACTCCCATTGCAAGGGGGGTATTGTTATTTAATTTTCAATAAGAAAATTCCTCTTCAGGATTAGCTTCAGGAAAATAAAAACAAATTGCAAATTTGACAGACAGCTCCGTCATGTTTGACAGAACCATCTGGCAAAGTTACAATACATTGGGAGGGACTGCCTTCACAACAGTTCCTGTCAGCGCTTAAAATGTCAGCTGGGCTGACGGACATTTCAACATTTGGTGGGTGACTATTTCATTAGGGTGACCTAGCAGCTTTACTCTGTTTCCCTGGTTGAAAACGGGCTGTTTGCCAAGTTCTAAATAAGCATTTAATTTTGCAAAGTCACCACCAAGTCTGCAGTACTTCTAACAGGATCATAAAGCCACTAGGATTAGTAACTTCACTGTTGCATTTGACAATTTTAGCAACTCCAACTTCTATTTCAGAAGCTGCAGGCATGTCCATCTACACTTTTGTGTACCTTTGGACTCATAAGTAATAAATAGCCAAAAGTAGTAGAGTTACTCAAAATATTAAGAGTTCATTTACTTACTTGCAGTAAATCTACATGTGTAGATTTACCTTTTTGAATAGTCTCAAGAATGTTCTCCATTAGGCAGGGGATGAGTAGTTGATACTGTTAAGTGATAATGCTCCTGGATTACTGAAAGGTCATGGCAATTCTGATGTTGATGGGGATGCTGTTCTGCATTCTGAATGCTTAGGTGAAGAAAGTCTATCAGTTTTTTTTTCCTTCTTGCACCTCTTTGCTTCCTGTTGTATTGCAGCCTGCTTGAGAGAGTAAGGGGCAGATGTATCAACATCCGTGTTTGTGATTCTCAAATAGCGATTTTTGAGAATTGCAAAATGGGATGTATTTAAAAATTCGCAATTCTTTTGAGAATTCTTAATATTCCTTTATTGCGATTTGCAAATACCTTCCCATTCATTTCTATGGACCAGGAGGCCCATAGGAATGATTGGGAAGTCATTCTCAATTTGCGATTCTCAATTTGAGAATCGCAAATTGAGAATAATTTTAAGGGAGCAAGGGTGTCATAAGGACACACTAATGCACACCTGAAATGAACATGTGTGCACATATGGCGCACATACATGCCATAAGGGCATGTATGTGCGCCACATGGCACCTTTACAAATGCCAAAAAGTGCATTTGTGAAAGAAATCGCAAATTACCACCAACTTGAAGTTGGTGGTAATTCGCGATTTCTTAATGAGAAATCGCAAAACTTGGGTGCTTGATACATGGCATTTAAGGAATCACAATTCGCTATTCCTTAAATGCTTGCACAAAATTAAGGAATGACAAATTTTACATTTCCTTAATTTTGCAATGCGATTTTACTTATACATTGCATTTTGCTAATTTTTAGTCGCAAAGGCTGCTTTTTTGCAAATCGCACCGTTTGCGACTAAAAACACGGTTGATACATATGCCCCTGAGTCTCTTGGCCAGGTACCTAGGGGCATTGTTTCTGGTGGCCATGTAAATGATGCAACTGGTCTTGTAGATGATATGGGTGTGGAGGTTGACTTAATGTGATTAAACTTCTTCAAGCGCTTGTGGAGATATGCTGTGAATGTAGCACTCCTTTGAGGGCTGACAACTAGGTGTCTTCATTTATGTGGGTGCAGAGCAGGACTTGATCTGTTGTACTGTTACCAACTTTTGAAACAACGGGTTTCTCATTATAAAGTGGGAGAACAAGTGCCATACTATTTAAATATTCTTGGGAATATGTTCTTTGAAGCTGAGGAATGATTTGATTGTAAATTCAAGTGGTTTTACTTGCATGAGAGTTTTGGTTAGGAGAAGTGTACATTCATGCCAGAAAGCCAGGATTGAATCTGTGGTTGTTTGACGCTGTTGGCCAAGAAGAAGATTTGTTTGCTGGGTTTTCTGAATCGTTTTGGCCACTATAGGAGTGGCAGGGTATGCTCAGACATGAGTCCCTTGCTCACTGCACCATCAGGATTCAAGCAAGTCGGGCCGAAGACGGCTGCAATGCCAGAAACCGGTCCCCGGAAGCTTGTTTCCTTTCCAGTAAAGAATTGGCTTGGTAGTTTGGTCTGCCCTGTTCCCATGATGCACTGGGCCAGGGTCAGACTAATTTGCATATAGCCAGGTTCTGAGCTGGGATGGTGTAGTGAGCTAAAAAACGGTGATGGATCAAGCCCTGATCTTTTGACTGGGTATGAGTGTTCTGTTTAATTCAGATGCTCTGTCCATCGCCACCCCCCTTTTCTGAATCGTTTTGGCCACTATAGGAGTGGCAGGGTATGCTCAGACATGAGTCCCTTGCTCACTGCACCATCAGGATTCAAGCAAGCCGGGCCGAAGACGGCTGCAATGCCTGAAACTGGTCCCCGGAAGCTTGTTTCCTTTCCAGTAAAGAATTGGCTTGGTAGTTTGGTCTGCCCTGTTCCCATGATGCACTGGGCCAGGGTCAGACTAATTTGCATATAGCCAGGTTCTGAGCTGGGATGGTGTAGTGAGCTAAAAAACGGCGATGGACCAAGCCCTGATCTTTTGACTGGGTATGAGTGTTCTGTTTAATTCAGATGCTCTGTCCATCGCCACCCCCCTTTTCTGAATCTTTTGGCCACTATAGGAGTGGCAGGGTATGCTCAGACATGAGTCCCTTGCT
Source organism: Lissotriton helveticus (assembly GCF_964261635.1). NCBI lineage: Eukaryota > Metazoa > Chordata > Amphibia > Caudata > Salamandridae > Lissotriton > Lissotriton helveticus. The sequence goes on from NC_136060.1 coordinate 285,610,661, forward strand.
CACTGCACCATCAGGATTCAAGCAAGCCGGGCCGAAGACGGCTGCAATGCCAGAAACCGGTCCCCGGAAGCTGGTTTCCTTTCCAGTAAAGAATTGGCTTGGTAGTTTAGTCTGCCCTGTTCCCATGATGCACTGGGCCAGGGTCAGACTAATTTGCATATAGCCAGGTTCTGAGCTGGGATGGTGTAGTGAGCTAAAAAACGGTGATGGATCAAGCCCTGATCTTTTGACTGGGTATGAGTGTTCTGTTTAATTCAGATGCTCTGTCCATCGCCACCCCCCTTTTCTGAATCGTTTTGGCCACTATAGGAGTGGCAGGGTATGCTCAGACATGAGTCCCTTGCTCACTGCACCATCAGGATTCAAGCAAGCCGGGCCGAAGACGGCTGCAATGCCAGAAACCGGTCCCCGGAAGCTTGTTTCCATTCCAGTAAAGAATTGGCTTGGTAGTTTGGTCTGCCCTGTTCCCATGATGCACTGGGCCAGGGATAGACTAATTTGCATATATCCAGGTTCTGAGCTGGGATGGTGTAGTGAGCTAATATGTTATGTTATGTTATGTTATGTTAATATTTTTTTATTAGGCGCACAGCTGCTCCAGCGAAGGAGCGTCCTGGCGCCCGACAAGGAAAAAACATAACACTACCAACAAAAAACAGGGAAAAAACGACTACAGGGAGATTAGAATAAAAAAGTTTTGATGGCTTTCCTAAAATGTATAAGATCCTCCAGCATACGAATCTCAGCCGGAAGGGAATTCCAGATGGCCGCAGCCTTCACACGGAAGAATCGGCCACCGGCTCGACACAGCTTAAAACGGGGGACCACGGCCAGGGCCTGGCCCAAAGATGGTAAAGAGCGTGCCGGGACATAAAGGGACAGGAGATCAGACAGAATCTGAAGGGCAGTGCCTTTCAGAATTTTAAAAGCCAAACACAAAACCTTAAAGTGAATCCTCATCTTCACCGGCAACCAGTGCAGGGAGCGGAGAACATTGGAGACGGAACAGTATCTTGGTAGGCCTACTATTGCTCTGGCTGCAGCGTTTTGAACCCGCTGCAGACGGGTAATTTCTGCCTGGTTAGCGCCCACCAGGAGAGAGCTGGCGTAATCAAGCCGGGAGATTACCGTTGCCTGAATCACCAGCTGCCTGGTCGGGGCATCGAAAAATTTAAGGACTGGTCTTAGGCCCCGGAGAACGCCAAAACAACACCCCACGTTTTTTTTGGTATGGGCAACAAAGTTAAGGCTGTTGTCCAGCCAAACTCCCAGGTTTTTTAATTCTGAGACCGGGGTAGGTGATGGTCCCAGTTCCGCAGGCCACCAGCTGTCCCCCCAAAGCTCCGCTCTCTTTCCGACAATCATAACCTCGGTCTTAGATGCGTTAAGCTGGAGACAGTGCGCCGTCATCCAGCTGGCCACCGCCTTCAGTCCATTCTGAAACCTGGGGGCATCAGCCTCCGCATCCCCGCTGAGAGTAACCGCCAGCTGAGTGTCATCGGCATACGAGACCATAATAAGGCCCCACTGCCTTGCGACCTCAGCCAGCGGTCTCACGTATAGATTAAATAACGTGGGACTCAGCGAGGATCCCTGCGGAACCCCCATGGCCAGCGGATGGAATTTGGACTGAAAGGGAGGGATGGCCACGCTAAAGGAACGATCGTCGAGGAAGGAGCGCAACCACTGCAGGGCCTGTCCCCCGACACCAATCTCCTCCAACCGGTGCAACAGAATGCTGTGAGAGACGGTGTCAAAGGCGGCGCTGAGGTCTCCAAAACGGTGATGGATCAAGCCCTGATCTTTTGACTGGGTATGAGTGTTCTGTTTAATTCAGATGCTCTGTCCATCGCCACCCCCCTTTTCTGAATCGTTTTGGCCACTATAGGAGTGGCAGGGTATGCTCAGACATGAGTCCCTTGCGCACTGCACCATCAGGATTCAAGCAAGCCGGGCCGTAGATGGCTGCAATGCCAGAAACTGGACCCCGGAAGCTTGTTTCCTTTCCAGTAAAGAATTGGCTTGGTAGTTTGGTCTACCCTGTTCCCAGGACGCACTGGGCCAGGGTCAGACTAATTTGCATATAGCCAGGTTCTGAGCTGGGATGGTGTAGTGAGTTAAAAAACGGTGATGGATCAAGCCCTGATCTTTTGACTGGGTATGAGTGTTCTGTTTAATTCAGATGCTCTGTCCATCGCCACCCCCCTTTTCTGAATCGTTTTGGCCACTATAGGAGTGGCAGGGTATGCTCAGACATGAGTCCCTTGCTCACTGCACCATCAGGATTCAAGCAAGCCGGGCCGAAGACGGCTGCAATGCCAGAAACCGGTCCCCGGAAGCTTGTTTCCTTTCCAGTAAAGAATTGGCTTGGTAGTTTGGTCTGCCCTTTTCCCATGATGCACTGGGCCAGGGTCAGACTAATTTGCATATAGCCAGGTTCTGAGCTGGGATGGTGTAGTGAGCTAAAAAACGGTGATGGATCAAGCCCTGATCTTTTGACTGGGTATGAGTGTTCTGTTTAATTCAGATGCTCTGTCCATCACCACCCCCCTTTTCTGAATCGTTTTGGCCACTATAGGAGTGGCAGGGTATGCTCAGACATGAGTCCCTTGCTCACTGCACCATCAGGATTCAAGCAAGCCGGGCCGAAGACGGCTGCAATGCCAGAAACCGGTCCCCGGAAGCTTGTTTCCTTTCCAGTAAAGAATTGGCTTGGTAGTTTGGTCTGCCCTGTTCCCATGATGCACTGTGCCAGGGTCAGACTAATTTACATATAGCCAGGTTCTGAGCTGGGATTGTGTAGTGAGCTAAAAAACGGTGATGGATCAAGCCCTGATCTTTTGACTGGGTATGAGTGTTCTGTTTAATTCAGATGCTCTGTCCATCGCCACCCCCCTTTTCTGAATCGTTTTGGCCACTATAGGAGTGGCAGGGTATGCTCAGACATGAGTACCTTGCTCACTGCACCATCAGAATTCAAGCAAGCCGGGCCGTAGATGGCTGCAATGCCAGAAACCGGACCCCGGAAGCTTGTTTCCTTTCCAGTAAAGAATTGGCTTGGTAGTTTGGTCTGCCCTGTTCCCAGGATGCACTGGGCCAGGGTCAGACTAATTTGCATATAGCCAGGTTCTGAGCTGGGATGGTGTAGTGAGCTAAAAAACGGTGATGGATCAAGCCCTGATCTTTTGACTGGGTATGAGTGTTCTGTTTAATTCAGATGCTCTGTCCATCGCCACCTCCCTTTTCTGAATCGTTTTGGCCACTATAGGAGTGGCAGGGTATGCTCAGATATGAGTCCCTTGCTCACTGCACCATCAGGATTCAAGCAAGCCGGGCCGAAGACGGCTGCAATGCCAGAAACCGGTCCCCGGAAGCTTGTTTCCTTTCCAGTAAAGAATTGGCTTGGTAGTTCGGTCTGCCCTGTTCCCATGATGCACTGGGACAGGGTCAGACTAATTTGCATATAGCCAGGTTCTGAGCTGGGATGGTGTAGTGAGCTAAAAAACGGTGATGGATCCTGCCCTGATCTTTTGACTGGGTATGAGTGTTCTGTTTAATTCAGATGCTCTGTCCATCGCCACCCCCCTTTTCTGAATCGTTTTGGCCACTATAGGAGTGGCAGGGTATGCTCAGACATGAGTCCCTTGCTCACTGCACCATCAGGATTCAAGCAAGCCGGGCCGAAGATGGCTGCAATGCCAGAAACCGGTCCCTGGAAGCTTGTTTCCTTTCCAGTAAAGAATTGGCTTGGTAGTTTGGTCTGCCCTGTTCCCATGATGCACTGGGCCAGGGTCAGACTAATTTGCATATAGCCAGGTTCTGAGCTGGGATGGTGTAGTGAGCTAAAAAACGGTGATGGATCAAGCCCTGATCTTTTGACTGGGTATGAGTGTTCTGTTTAATGCAGATGCTCTGTCCATTGCCACCCCCCTTTTCTGAATCGTTTTGGCCACTATAGGAGTGGCAGGGTATGCTCAGACATGAGTCCCTTGCTCACTGCACCATCAGGATTCAAGCAAGCCGGGCCGAAGACGGCTGCAATGCCAGAAACCGGTCCCCGGAAGCTTGTTTCCTTTCCAGGAAAGAATTGGCTTGGTAGTTTGGTCTGCCCTGTTCCCATGATGCACTGGGACAGGGTCAGACTAATTTGCATATAGCCAGCTTCTGAGCTGGGATGGTGTAGTGAGCTAAAAAACGGTGATGGATCAAGCCCTGATCTTTTGACTGGGCATGAGTGTTCTGTTTAATTCAGATGCTCTGTCCATCGCAACCCCCCTTTTCTGAATCGTTTTGGCCACTATAGGAGTGGCAGGGTATGCTCAGACATGAGTCCCTTGCTCACTGCACCATCAGGATTCAAGCAAGCCGGGCCGAAGATGGCTGCAATGCCAGAAACCGGTCCCCGGAAGCTTGTTTCCTTTCCAGTAAAGAATTGGCTTGGTAGTTTGGTCTGCCCTGTTCCCATGATGCACTGGGCCAGGGTCAGACTAATTTGCATATAGCCAGGTTCTGAGCTGGGATGGCGTAGTGAGCTAAAAAACGGTGATGGATCAAGCCCTGATCTTTTGACTGGGTATGAGTGTTCTGTTTAATTCAGATTCTCTGTCCATCGCCACCCCCCTTTTCTGAATCATTTTGGCCACTATAGGAGTGGCAGGGTATGCTCAGACATGAGTCCCTTGCTCACTGCACCATCAGGATTCAAGCAAGCCGGGCCGAAGACGGCTGCAATGCCAGAAACTGGTCCCCGGAAGCTTGTTTCCTTTCCAGTAAAGAATTGGCTTGGTAGTTTGGTCTGCCCTGTTCCCATGATGCACTGGGCTAGGGTCAGACTAATTTGCATATAGCCAGGTTCTGAGCTGGGATGGTGTAGTGAGCTAAAAAACGGTGATGGATCAAGCCCTGATCTTTTGACTGGGTATGAGTGTTCTGTTTAATTCAGATGCTCTGTCCATCGCCACCCCCCTTTTCTGAATCGGGTTGAGCATTAGCTATGCATTTAACATCAAATTCTGGATTAGCTTGAGACTGCTTTTCAGTCACTGGATATCACTATTTGAAGAGATTTTGAGGTTGAAATGAATGTTATCATTGTATTGACTGATGTTGATATTGTTATCCGTGAGTATGAATACAAGTGGTTCCAAATGAAGGTAGAAGATGATGGGGAAAAGCCTGGTTGAAGATGATTGCAAAAACAACAATTGATGGACAGAATGCAGGACAATATCATACATTCACCCCAGTACAGATATCTAGGCGTAAATCCATTGCTTTTTTGCTCACCATGCCATTCCAGTTTGAACCCAGCCAAATGCAAATCAATCTTGACCCTGTGCCCGATGGGAACCGTCCAGCCCGAACTGCAAGGTCAGCTCCTCCCTGGACTGGAAACAAGCATTGTAGGACGGTTTTGGGGTTTCAACCCTCATCAGCCAGGATGACTTGACTTCAGGGGTATGGAGAGCACGGGACCAATGTCTGGGCATAGCCGTCCCACTCGGGTGACAAATGTAAAAACAATTGATGGACAGAAGCAGAACAATGTCATACATTCATCCCAGTACATAGATCTGGACCTACATCCATCGTTTTTTGCTCACCATGCCAATCCAGTTTGAACCCACCCATATGCAAATCAGTCTTGACCCTGTGCCCAATGGGAACAGTCCAGCCTGAACAACCAGGCCAGGTCCTCCCTGGACTGGAAACAAGCATCATAAGACCGGATTCTGGGTTTCACCCCTCATCAGCCAGGATAGCTTGACTCCAGTGGCATGGAGAGCACAGGACCCACGTCTGGGCATACCCGTCCCACTCGGGATGATAAATGCTAAAAGAACAATTAATGGTCAGAATGCAGAACAATGTCATACATTCACCCCAGTACAGAGATGCGGGCCTGAATCCATTGTTTTTTGCTCGCCATTCCAGTTTGGCACTACACTACACCACTGGATTCAAGCTAGCCTAGCTGAGGAAGGGTGATGCCCTAAAACCAGTCCCAGGATGTTATAGGTCCAGGGAGGACCTGGATCAGCAGATCAGGCTGGACTGTTCACTTAAGGAACAGGGTCAAGACTGATTTGCATATGGCTGGGTCCAAAATGGGGTGGTGTGGTGAGCAAAAGAATAATGGATTAAACACAGATCCTTGTGACTGGAGGTTAATGTTTGCATTGTCCAGCATTTCATCCATTCATTCTTTCTTTTGCATATGTTTCCCTAAGTGGGAAGGGTATGCCCAGATGTGGGTCCCGTGCATACTACACCACTGGATTAAAGCTAGCCTGGCTGATGAAGGGTGATACCGTGAAACTAGTCCCAGGATGCTTGTTTCCGGTCCAGGGAGGACCTGGCTTGGCAGTTCGGGCTGGACTGTTCCCATAAGTAACAGGGTCAAGACTGATTTGCATATTACTGGGTCCAAACTGGGGTGGTGTGGTGAGCAAAGGAATGATGGATTAAACCCAGATCCTATGACTGGAGATGAATGTTTGCATTGTCCAGCATTCCGTACGTCAATTGCTTCTTGTGCATATGTTGCCCTAAGTAGGAAGGGTATGCCCAGACTTAGGGTCCATGCTCACTACACCACTGGATTCAAGCTAGCCTGGTTGATGAAGGGTGATTCCCTGAAACCAGTTCCAGGATGCTTGTTTCCGGTCCAAGGATGCCTATGGGGATGGGAAGGCTAGACCCAGCCGTGCGTCCCGTGCTCACTATACCACTGGATTCAAGCTAGCCTGGCTGACGATGGGGGATGCCCTGAAACCGGTCACAGGATGCTTTTTTCCGGTCCAAGGAGAAACCTTGCTTGGCAGTTTGGGTTGGACTGTTCCCATAATAACAGGGACAAGACTGATTTGCATATGGTGGGGTCCAAACTGGGGTGGTGTGGTGAGCAAAAGAATGATGGCTTAAACCCAGATCCTGTGACTGGGGATGAATGCTTGCATTGTCCAGCATTCCGTCCATCAATTGTTTCTTTTGTACATGTCGTCCTAAGTGGGAAGGCTATGCCCAGACTTGGGACCGATGCTCGCTACAGCACTGGATTCAACCTAGCCTGGCTGATGAAGGGTGATGCCCTGAAACTAGTCCCAGGATGCTTGTTTCCGGTCAAGAGAGGACCTGGCTTGGCAGTTCGGGCGAGACTTGTCCAATAAGTAACAGGATCAAGACTGATTTCCATATGGTTGGGTTCACACTAGGGTGGTGTGGTGAGCAAAAGAATGATGGATTAAACCTAGGTCTTTGTGACTGGGGGTGAATGTTTGCATTGTCCAGCATTCCGTCCATCAATAGTTTCTTTTGCATATGTCGCCCAAAGTGGGAAGGGTATGCCCAGATGTGGGTTCCGTGCTCACTACACCACTGGATTCAATCTAGCCTGACTGATGAAGGGTGATTCCCAAGAAACCGGCCCCAGGATGCTTGTTTCTGGTCAAGGGAGGACCTGATTTGGCAATTCGGGCTGGACTGTTCCAATAAGCAACAGGGTCAAGACTGATTTGCATATGGTTGGGTCCAAACTGGAATGGTGTGGTGAGCAAAAGAATGATGGATTAAACCTAGATCTTTGTGACTGAGGGTGAATGCATTGTCCAGCATTCCGTCCATCAATTGTTTCTTTTGCATATGTTGCACTAAGTGGGAAGGGTATGCCCAGACTTGCATCCCATGTTCACTACACCACTGGATTCAAGCGAGCCTGGCTGACGAAGGGTGATGCCCTGAAATTCATCACAGGATCCTTGTTTCCGGTCCAGAGAGGCCCGGACTTGGCACTTGGGGCTAGACTATTCCCATAATAACAGAGCCAGGACTGATTTGCATATGGCTGGATCCAAACTGGGGTGGTGTGGTGAGCAAAAGAATGACGGATTAAACCCAGATCCTCGGGTCAATGTTTGCATTGTCAAGCATACGGTCCATCAATTGTTTCTTTTGCATATGGTTGAAGATGATGGCAAACATGATGCAGTCCTAGGGTTCTCCTCTGGATACATGAAACTCCTGAGATTGTTCAGATCCACATGAGGAAACTGGTGGATATTGGTGTATTCTTTTCATTGGTTTTCTGAAAAAGTAGGAAATCTTGGTTGGTGAAGGCTAACTTTGTTTAATTTGATTTTCTATAAGTTGCCACTTGGGTTTTGAGTAAATTACTATTTTCTCACTCTTTTGCCATATTTAATAGTATAGACTTCTGCTCTCAGTTTGGGCTGGCAAGTTTATGGGGCTCTTCCTATTCTCATGCATTCCGTCCATCAAATGTTTCTTGTGCATATGTTGCCCTAAGTAGGACGGGTATGCCCAGACGTGGGTTCTGTACTCACTACACCATATGATTGTAGCTAGCCTGGCTGATGCGGGGTGATGCCTGTGAAACTGGCACCAGGATACTTGTTTCCAGTCAAGGGAGGACCTGGCTTGGTAGTTCAGGCTGGACTGTTCCCATAAGGATCAGGGTCAAGACTGATTTGCATATGGCTGTGTCCAAACTGGAGAGGCGTGGTGAGCAAAATAATGATGGATTAAACCCAGATCCTTGTGATTGGGGGGGTGAATGTTTGCATTGTCCAGCATTCCGTCCATCAATTGTTTCTTTTGCATATGTTGCACCACGTGGGAAGGGAATACCCAGCTGTGTGTCCCATGCTCACTATACCACTGGATTGAAGCTATCCTGGCTGACGATGGGTGATGCCCTGAAACCGGTCACAGGATCCTTTTTTACAGTCCAGGGAGAATCCTGGCCTGGCAGTTCGGGCTGGACTGTTCCCGTAATAACAGGGTCAAGACTAATTTGCAAATGGCCGGGTACAAACTGGGGTGGTGTGGTGAGCAAAAGAATGATGGCTTAAACCCAGATCCTGTGACTGGGGATGCATGTTTGCATTGTCTAGCATTCCGTCCATCAATTGTTTCTTTTGCACATGTCACCCTAAGTGGGAAGGTTATGCCCAGACTTGGGGCCGATGCTCACTACAGCACTGGATTCAACCTAGCCTGGCTGACTAAGGGTGATGCCCTGAACCCAATCCCAGGTGGCTTGTTTCCGGTCCAGGGAGGACCTGGCTTGGCTGTTCGGTCTGGACTCTTCCCATAAGAAACAGGGTCAAGACTGATTTGTATATGGCTGGGTCGAAACTGGGATAGTGTGCTGAGCAAAATAATGATGGATTAATCCCAGATCCTTGTGACTGGGGGTGGGTGTCTGCATTGTCCAGATTCCGTCCATCAATTGTTACTTTCCATATGTCGCCCTAAGTGGGGGTGGGTATGCCCAGACGTGGGTCCCGTGCTCACTACCCCACAGGATTCTGCTTGCCTGGCTGATGTGGGGTCATGCCCTGAAACCAGTCTCAGGATGCTTGTTTCCGGTCCAGGGAGGACCTGGCTTGGCAGTTCGGGCTGGACTGTTCCCATAAGGAACAGGGTCAAGACTGACTTGAATATGGCTGGGTCCAAACTGCGGTGGTGTGGTGAGGAAAAGAATGATGGATTAAACCCAGATCCTAGGGACTGGGGGTAAATGTTTGCATTGTCTAACATTCCGTCCATCAGATGTTTCTTTTGCATATGTTGCCCTAAGTGGGAAGGGTATGCCCAGACGTGTGGCCCGTGCTCACTACACCACTGGATGTAAATGGTGTATGTAATGTAAATGTGCTGTATTTGTAAAGCGCACGGCTGCCCGTGAGCGTCCCGGCGCTTGCTTAGGGAACCCGTCCTGGTATTCCCCTGTGAGAAACCCCGGCAGGGTGTCCACAAGGTGAAAGCCAGGCATCCCGCCGCGAGGGGCCGTAGTGGAGATTAAGCAAGCTATTGCCCAGAGTCGCAGAGTGTGACCCCGTGAGTTGAGTAGGCACCAGAGCGAGAATTGTCGAGTCCGTGGAATTTTTGAGCCGAGACCCGCCGAGGCGGGGAATCGAACCCTGGTCCACGGTCGATCTCAGCTTCCGGGTCTGCCGCCTCTAACCACTGAGCCACGCTTCTCTAGCCTTGCTGATGAAGGGTGACGACCATGAAACCAGCCCCAGGATGCTTGTTTCCGGTCAAGAGAGGACCTGGTTTGGCAGTTTGGGCGAGACTTATATAAGTAACAGGATCGAGACTGATTTGCATATGGTTGGGTTCATACTAGGGTGGTGTGGTGAGCAAAAGAATGATGGATTGAACCTAGATTTTTGTGACTAGGGGTGAATGTGTGCATTGTCCAGCATTCCATCCATCAATTGTTTCTTTTGTATATGATTGCCCTAAGTGGGAAGGGTATGCCTAGACGTGGGTTCCGTGCTCACTACACCACTGGATTCAAGCTAGCCTGACTCATGGAGGGTGGTGCCCTGAAACCGGCCCAAGATGGTTGTTTCCGGTCAAGGGAGGAGCTGGCTTAGCAGTTCGCGCTGGACTGTTCCCACAAGGAACAGGGTGAAGACCGATTTGCATATGGCTGGGTTCAAACTAGGGTGGTGTTGTGAGCAAAAAAATGATGGATTAAACCTACATCCGTGTGACTGGGGGAGAATGTTTGCATTGTCCACCATTCCGTCCATCAATTGTTTCTTTTGCATATGTTGCCCTAAGTGGGAAGGGTGTGCCCAGACATTGGTCCCGTGCTCACTACACCTCTGGATTCAAGCTAGCCTAGCTGATGAAGGGTGATCCCCTGAAACGGGTCCCAGGATGCTTGTTTCCAGTCCAGGGAGGAACTTGCTTGGCAGTTCAGGCGGGACTGTTCCCATAAGGAACGGGGTCGAGACTGATTTGCATATGGCTGGGTTCAAACTGGGGTGGGGTGGTGTGTTGAGCAAAAGATTGATGGATTAAACCCACATCCTTGTGACCGGGAGTGAATGTTTGCATTGACAAGCATTTTTTCCATCAATTGTTTCTTTTGCATATGGTTGAAGATGATGGCAAACATGATGCAGTCCTAGGTTTCTCCTCCGTATACATGAAGCTCCTGAGATCGTGCAGATCCACATTTATAAACAGATGGATATTGGTGTATTCACTTCATTAGTTTGCTGAAAAAGTAGGAAATCTTGGTTGGTGAAGGCTGACTTTGTTTAATATGAATTTTATACGTTGCCACTTGGGTTTTGAGTAAATGACTATTTTCTCAAACTTTTGCCATCTTTAATAGTTTAGAGGTCTGCTCTCAGTTTGGGCTGGCCAGTGTATGGGGTTCTTGCTATTGTACTACTACAGCTGTATCAGTGGGGGTGAAGTTATAAGAAATTGCATGATAATTCTTATATACATATTATAGTTTGAGTGATTTTTATTAGCAGATGCATTTCAATTGACTAATATATAGATACGTCTCTCAATATGAAAATTCTTAAAGTTTGCCTATTTTCCTCTATGTGATTTTTTTTCTCATTTGCATTTGACCCTTGTTCTGTGTTGCTGTTATTGCCAGCTTCCTTTGAGATGTGACCCATTGACAGCTTTATCTGTCTCACCAGCCTCATGTAGTAAAATAACCATAAATAAAAAATACATACATTTACCCTAAAACATGCATGTTATTTGGCTCAGTCCTCTTCATCTATCTGGCTGTACACCTGCTATTTGCAATGTTCTTCTGCCCACCTCAGCTAGAGCATGGAGCAATGGGGCAGCCACTACAGCCCTGGTTCTCTTGCACAGTGAATGACAGCATTTTGAGTCTCACATTCGGACACTCAGCTAAAAGAAAGTGCTCTTTAGTTCCCAGACTCTTAGGCTAATGTTTTACGTTGTAAATGTTGTTTTTTCTTTCCATTCTTTATTCTTTTTGTATTATTTCTGATTTTTCCATCGGTGTTTAAATGATGTCTTCTGGTAAAAGTAATTCAAAACAACAGTACCTTAGAAAATAAGAAACAAAAGTGCATCTGAGTGCTAGCAAGCACTGGTACTGTTCTAAGTACATCAGTCTACTGGGAAGTACCTATGCTGATATAGTAAGATTATTGTTTATTTAAAATAACAAAATTAGCATATTTATTGCAGGCATATAGCCACCGCATTTCGATAGCAACGTGTTTTTTTTTGTGGTATATACTTGCAATAAAAAAAATTGCACTAGGTTACCAATGCATACCTATGAGAATATTACAATGTTATAACGAATAGTACGTATCGGAGAGCTATATAGAAGCCTGCATAAAACAAGCATTATTCCTCATGCATTTCATTGACATCAGGAGTGCATTGTCTGTCGTCTTTTACCGCCGACTACTTTGACAAAGGGATGTAAGCTAACCTTTTAGCCTGCGGTGTAGGCACCACCACTAAATATGTCGAGCTAAATTAACATATATCCCCTGTGCCTTCTTTTGTAGCTCTACGGCAGCTGAGGCTGAAATACCACTCCTTGTTTTCTAATAAACATTAAACAAAATGTCAAAGATTTATAGTATGGCTTCTGTTAGAAAAGTCAAATGAGACCTTCTGCTTTCTGGATACAAGGTTGTAGAGCGGTTTTGAACCGGATGAGCTGTCGAAAAAGCAGATTGGATCAAAGTTTGAGTTTAGCAAAGAATAATTGGTCACCAGCTGCTATTGCAGTGGTGATAATGGCTAGTTTACACAAACACAAAAATATGCCTCTGATTGGACTCTTGCTTGCATCACAGTGGCAGGTAGCGTGGAAACGGCGCCTGTAATGAGCGAGCCGTTCTAATGGGGTGGGAGGAAAAGCGTTTACTGCGATCATTTTACGGTTCAAAGATTGTTTTGTGTATGTATGTAGCTTTAAAAGTCACGCGCATAATGCAGGCCTTATATTTCCTGCAATTTTCTACTAAAATGCTTTGCTAGCTGGATACAAGAAATGATTGAAGATAGTCATGCTTCAACTTTTCTTAAAGCACCAGCAGCCAAGAAGTTAGATATAGGCCCATATTTATCATTTTTTCATGCAGCGCCTCGCAGCACACGGCACCACCTTGCTGCTCTTCGCTGCGTGTCCGGAAAGGACAGGAATGCTTGTATTTAACATCACATGGTGCATTCCTGTCTTTTCCCCCAGCACTGGTGCACTTTTGTCTGCCTAGCACCAACGCAGGCACCCTTGCAAGGGTGCTTGCGTTGTATACAGGATTGTTTGTGTGCAGTGAGAGGCACCTTCCTGCACAAAAACAATCCTCAGATGCTTTTTCCTCATTCTATGTGTGGTGCAGGATGTAGCACTCATAAAAAGAGGAAAAAGCAGGGAGAAATAATTATATTTTTCCTTGTTACACCTCACTTGGGGAGAAATAATATTTTTACGCACTCCCAGGTCTACCACTAATGGTAAATCAGGGAATGGGTGGATTAGTGGGAGCACCCATGCTCCATCCATTGAATGCCTATCTGGGACAGAGTAAAGGAGGCAGCGATTTGTGCTGCTTTGAGTTACTCCAGATTTATCAAGCCATGCAGGCCCACGCAAGGTAACCTTACGGGGCTTGATAAATCTGACGTAGGTTTTGTGTTGCCCTTAAGCCCCCCACTCCCCCCGTGTGGCCAAGGGTGATGCAAAACCTTGATGAATCTGGTCCATTGTGTACAAGTTAATCTCATTCGGACCAGTGTTAGAAACACAGCAAATGTGGCATTAAAACACCCCATAGCATGCAATGTGGACATACCAGGCTTTAACTGTAATGCTGGTTAATTAATTAGGACAAAAATGAAATACAACGTATTTTAATGCAGACAGGCAAACTATACGGTAGGAAAGCGGTTTTGAAGTATGGTAAGAGTGGAGGCCGAGAAGATCCTTTGATTAACCTTGATAGTACAACATATATCTTGAATAGATCTCAATTAGTGGGTTACCCATACCATGCTTTATTTCCTATTTTCCTTATGCTCATCCGAGAACTTGCTTGAGCAAAAATACCCTGCAGGAACTGTGAACCCAGGTGCCTGTTTCATTCTGCCCCATCACCTTTTGCTGTTGTAAGTGCCTTCCTAAGTGCAAAGGGTATGTCCAGACGTGGATCCCTTGCTCACTCTGCCATAGGATTCAAGCCAGACCTCACTGATGAGGGCCAACAAGGCTGAACCTGGTCTGGGGTTGCTTGTGGTCTATTTCAAGGAGGATGTGGCCTGGCTGTCTGGGCTGGACTGTTACTAGCACAGCAGGACCAAGAGTGTTTTTTATGGTACTGCTCCCGGTCTGGAGTGGTGTATCGGGCAAAAGTACGATGGACAGAAATGTGGTCCAATTAACTGCCAGTGTATAAGACTTTTCAACAATTCCACCCATCAGTTTTCGTTGTTTTCAATTTAGCATTTACAGAGCTAGCAGAGTTAGTTAGATAACTGAAGATAACTTACAGAAAATTGAAAGACAAAAAGTGGATATATCTTGTTCCCGGCATCTTTTTAACATTTTGTGCACAAGTGCATAACTTTGACAATCTTTGCTTCGCAACTGACTAGGCAGAGTACACACGTGATTGAAAAACACGTGAGAAATGTGCATATTTCACAAGTAAAACACCATGAAACTTTGCCCACCATTCCTCCTTGGTTTTGGGACATTTGGCAGGAGAATTATTCTTAAAATCGCTACAGACATATTTAAGGACATTTTATTGAGCCCAACAGAATTACTGTCACAGTCAAAATAGCTGCCACGTGTACATTGAATAAAAGGTTGTCAGCTTTAAAGTTCAATAACATCTGCTGCTACCATTAAAAAGTGACCAGTCACAGACTCTTTAAAACAGCCTTCACCCATTGCTGCAGTTATTTTCTGTGAAAGCTTAGCTTGACTAATGTCCATGTGACACAATTGGTTGCAAGTGGGTGAACATATAAAGAAAATCAGAAACACACTTTTAAAGTCACATTAAAGCTTCCCTCTAAAGATTTGGATTTAAATAACTATACAAAACAAAGGCAGCACCAACTTCTTTTTTTTACGAATGTCACCCTAAACATCCTCGTGATTGACATTAAAAGCTCTTCCAGAAAGTGGAAGAATAACATATAACAAATGATTGCCAGATTAAATATTATCATTGTGTCTCTACCTGCTCTTACTGCAGAGGCAGGAAAGCAGATATAGCTTGGGGCCATGAATAAAACAAAAGATTCTTGCTGGATAAAGGATCCGGTATACACCAGATATATAGTTTTTGAAAATCTTTTGTGGCCAGATAAGAGGACCCACTTAAGCATGGCTGCTTTCAAGTGTAAAATGAGCAAATCTCTCTTCATGTTTACCGCTTATGTGTTTACAGGTGGGTACTTTCCGTTCTGCATCAGTCTAAATGTGAGGTGATTCTAAATCAAGCAGAAGGCAGCTTTCTTGATGCATTCATCACACCAGCATGCATTTTATATAACCATTCGAGGAAGAATGCACTGTAGCTATGACAAGTAAAATGGGGACAGGTAAAGCAGAGAAGCTCCAGAAATGTAGTCCTGAAGTTCAGACGGAAACTATCCTCACATCACAGTCAGGATACTCACTCACATTGTTGTAAATCTTGATATTCAATCTGGGTCCTTGCAATCGATGTCTGCGTCCTACTTCCAGAAAGAAGAATCAACTTTTGCACATCGTGAGGGCATGTGTATTAGGTAGTTTGTGGCTATACATCCAGAATGCATTATTTATTTTCATTGTCTATAATATATAACCAGATTTATCGATTAGGCCACGTATTTATCAGCACAGTGTACTTTTATTCCGGACTGCTTCTACCAATGCCACAAGCATTTTGAATGCTACCGCTGCTACTCTCACGGACTACAGCCCGCCCCCGCCAAAGTCCCGCCCCCGCCAATTATAATCCGCATGGCAGTGAAGACAAGAGAAGGGCAGGGAAGAGCTGTGCAGAGTGCCACAGTTCCTGATTGGTCCCTCTACAATAAAATCTACAGGCACCTGGAGCGGTGTGAAGTGCGCCACCGTTGTGCCCTCTGGCTGGAAGGATGGGTATAGAGTCCAAGCCACACTTTCGGTTCACAACAAAAGGATAACAGACTTTTCTTTAGGTCCTTATCAATCATTTTGGTCCTTTTTCGCAATTATCCATTAGCCAAACTTGTCTTCAGTAAAACAGCAATATCCATTCATTTGTCCAGGTCACTTGCAAGAAAGTGCTTCCAAAGTAATCCTTCACAGCCTAAACCTAATCACTAAATCTTTCTCTACAAATGCTTTACCATGGTTTTCATGTATAAATCATCAAAAGACAACTAAATGACTACAAAATAATTCTCTGGATCTTCCCATATAAAAAGAGGGCATCTGGCCAGGAAGGAATGTCTACTTTGACTGCTAATGAAATGTATTTTATTAAGGCTAAAGAGTAGGTCCACCATCATCCATTGGTGGCTACTGAGCTATCTTTCTCCATGCCAATGTAAAATGGCTTCCTTTAAGTGAGAGCACCAGCAGATAATGAGCCTATATTGGGAAATGGCCATCTATTGTGTGGTGTAGCCCAGATTTGTGCCTTGACTGTTTTTGATAGCTGTAGACGTGTGTAATCAGTGGTAAATGGCCTGTACTCTATCATTCAACACAATGAATTTGGCATACCCCTAATTGGCATATTTAACTTACCATTACTTCCCCAGTATATAGTATCTAAGTGCACCCAGGGGTTGTAAGTTAAAGGCCACAAGTGGACTACAGCTTCCATTGTGCGCTCCACTACAGTGACAGTGTATACATGAAAGCAGGCCTACCCTGTGTAAAGTGGCCAAGCTGTTTCAAATTGAAAATTTGATCTGTCAAAATAACTTCTTTTAACAGGCATCCTTCTTTTTAAATATGAATAAGAGACTCCTAAGTAGGCCTTAAAGCCCATAATACAGGTTGCATGGTATGTAAAAGTAGAACATGTAAACGTTTAATGTTAAACATGTCCTTACTGTGAAAAGGTTCTCACACGCTATTTTCACTGTAGCATGGTTGGCTTTTCCACAAGAAATCATTGGGATACAATATTACATTTAATAATGTTATCTCCAGCTAGGTAACATCTACAAATGTTATTCTTGAGCTTTTTGAAAAATCTATTACTATCCTAAATCACTGGTGAAGTTGAATTTGTAAAAACTATTTTAGAATGTTACCTGGCTTCATAAAGTAACAAGCAGCACGTGGAGGGACCTTTGAGAAATCAATAGAGCGAGAAACCAAGGTTTGTTTTAATACTGAATTCTCAGGGTATAATTATTCTAACTCTTGTGGTAGGTCCTGAAAAGGATTCTTTAAGAAAGTAGGTAATTAATTGCGTAGGAAAAGAGTCCTTCACAAGTAATAAGTCTGCCACCTTTCCTTTCCGAGGAAATATTTACCCCATTCAACACTTAACTCTCTGCGGGTAACAAAGCAAAGAAGCCCAAGGCCTAGTGATGAAAGGTGGTGTGTGCTAATACCCCAGCTTACTGGTACAGAACAAACAATGCTTAATAAATCATTGTTCAGTCAGGGCTTTTTCTTCTAAAAAAGGAAAAGTACTTTATAATGCATGCACAATGCATTAATTTGCAAATATGTACGCATCAGCAGAGGGAAATACCTATGGTGACACCTTCATAATATGTTTCACCCCTAGTGAGCCCTGAACTCGATAATCACTATCCCTGCCACCTATTCTCACACCATATGAAGAGGTGGTGTTATCGAAAAGGGAGGTAAACTGGCTTTGTCAGGGTATCTCCACAAAAATAAAAGAGAAAGATGTCTCACACCAAAGCATATGCAACACCATTGAAATCGCTATGGATGGTACCATCTTTCAACAACATTTTCTAATAAATATACTTTTTAATATAAATATCAACATTGTTAATAAACACTATTGATACAATTCTGTCACGTCGGGGCACAACTATACGTGAATAGATGGTCGTGTTAATCTTGTAGGAGCAAGATCTATTTCCAGAAGCCAGTTCCCTAAGCCTCCTCCAGCCCTGTCACCACAGGAGGAGAAATATAACCTCCTAGTTATAACAGCATCCAGGGGAAAGGGAAAATTGGAGAAAACAAATAATGATGTAGTCAGGATTCGTTGAAGCTAACACTCACATCTGGAATTTCTGGAGGAGGTGTCAATGCTTCATGTATATCTGCAGACATTAAGTAATAACATTTATAATTGTTTTATATAGTTCCTATGAATCACCATTAGACTCATGTAACTAATGATTGTGTTTTTACATACAATAAGGACCCACTTTTTCCCACTGTTGGCCTAACGATAAGTAGCCTCTTATGATTTTTGGAAATCCTAGAAGTAAGAAACAAACAATGAGTGTCTAATAGTTTTCCAACCAACATTCCCACTTCACATCTGCATCCTCTCTTTGTCTATGAGTCCTTCTATCATTCGAGAATCATTACAACACATGAGTACCCTGAACTCATCCTTCATTCAACATAGGTTCTCCCCAAAAATAAATTAAAAAAAATTCTAACAAAAATGAACAGTGACATTGAAAAAAAATTTCCAGCTGACTTAAGTCGTAGTAGACAGAATATGCCAGCAGTCTTTACAGTTTTTAAAGCACAGTTTTCTCAAACAAAAATCTAGATAAATAAATTTCAAGTTCCCGGAAAGAAACCTGTTCCAGTATGACACGTTGCTCCCAATAATTAGCAGGCATGCATCTCTCTACTTTGGTGGAAAAAGTATTGTTGGTAACATTTTACTTATTCTTTTGCGTAGGATTCCATCACCAACAAGGTGCTGCAGTCACCACAAGCAGAAACGGAACCAGGGCTTTGAAGCCTGGAAATCGAAGTAACTGAAGCTGGCGAGTGAGCCACACTGTAAAACATAAGAGAGCTAGTAACTGAAGAGCGAGAGCGCAGCCACAATGTGCCCAACCAAGAATTCCAGGATACAGAGAACACCAGGTAATTAAATAGCAGTTGCAGGGTCGAAGGGTCTCTGAGCACAGCTTTCGTATTCTGTGCTCAGAAACCTAAGTTGTGTATTGCCAGACTTCGTGTAGGCGGGCTATTGTCAGAGGCACACGGAAAACTAGACCGCATTTTGCATCTTACCCCGGCTCTCTGCTTCTGGATTACTGGCTGCAACCATGCTCCTTCATACTGGACGTAGGGAGCAGTTTTGACAATAAACCCTTTCCAACACTCATCCCACTGGCTTCGATTTGTGTGGGTTTTGAAAATGAAACTGCTGCATTAGTTGGGGGCCTGAACATGACATGCAGATTCCCAGGATCGATTCTCAGGTCCATAACCCTTCCAATCAATGACATAGGAGATACACCCCTGCACCCTTTTTGAGTTGAAGATCACTTTTACCTCACACTCAGCATTGTTCCCAATATCAATGGGGTGCTGCAGGTAAACCTGTACCCTCTAATACAGGTTCCATTAATGATACATGAAAAACAAGGTGGGCATGTATTGTGGCACGTAAGTCCGATTTAAGTGCTACAGGGTTGCTCACCTTACATACTTTAAAAGGCCCCACAAATGTCGGTTGACATTGATTTCTTCCCTTTAAGTTAAAGGATTTGGTGGACAACCACACAGAGTCCCCAACAGAATACACTTGTTCAGCAGTTCTATGTTTACCAACAAATTTCTTATATCTGTCTTTGAGGTGTTATAAATTATGTTGTGCCCTTTGATATATACTACTCATATGTTTCTGAACCTCATGTGCTGCAGGGACAAACTGGGGCTTGTGTATTTCACTGTTTACCATTTTAGGATGAAAACCATAGGTGCTGAAAAAAGGAGAGAATCACAAGGATTCATTCAAGGGGTTGTTATAGGCAAATTCTGAAATGTAGATTAGATCACTCCAATTGGAAATGTCATAAACATCTGACATCTGACATACTATCCTAAGCATTGGTTCACCCTCTCAGTCTGCCCATCTGTCTGAGGATGATGACTAGATGACAAACATACCTGAGTGACAATACGTTTGCACACAGCCTTCCAAAAGTGAGAAATATACTTGGGAATCTCGATCAGAGATAGGTGCTGATGGTACACCATGTAACTGAATTACGGCATATGGAATCACTTTTGCTAATGGTGTGGCTGAGGGTAAGACATTAAGGGAGTAAAATTAACCAACTTTGTGAAATGGTCAACTGTAACCAAAAAAATATTGTAGTCTCTGGAATATGTGGTAACTCCACTATAAAATCCAAAGACATAGTATGCCATGGCCAAGGTGGTACAGGGATGGGCAAAAATAGACCTGTAGGAACCACATGTACATTAACTGAACACGTGTTGCTACAAACTGTTGTGAGCCTTCCACAATAGTGGGTCACCAAAAATGTCTACGTAAAAGACCAAGGGTTCTTTTCTCTCCTGGATGACCAGCTAGTTTACTTGATTCGGCGGATTCCAATTTTTGTTCCTACAGATCTCAGGTTGGTAAATATAGACCCCATTGTGTGTAATGTAACTGATATTTCATCTCATTATCAAATTTCTGCAACACTTCTTTCTTGTGTCACTTGTTTATGTGGCACAGTAGCTAAAAAGCCAAGGGTCCCAGTAAGCCATAATACTTTCTGTCCAGAAATTATAGGTGGGATGTCAGTACCTTTTTCACTTGGCACATACCCATATCTAGAGAGTGCAACGGCTGTCCCATTCTTTCTTCCAGGATAAAATGTATTCACGAAAGAACTGAGTTGTTCATAACTTCTGTGCTGACAAGGACCTGGTTGGTTTAAGAAACTGCAACTTGCGATAGTTAGTATGAATGGTTCCCCTATGCAGTGCCCCCCAAAAATAGTGTCTCCTCAAAGGCGTATGGTATAGCCAGAAGATCCCTGTCTGCCACAGTATTTTTTAGTTTCTGCAAGGCTCAGCTTTCGGGAATAATAAGCACCTGGATGCAGTTAACCGGTACACGTATGACTTTGGGAGAACACCCCACCTCCAGCAGTCTGAGAGCCATCTGCCGTTACAGTAAAAGGTTGTGTAGGATCTGTTTGTATGAGAATGAATGGGCGCTGTAACAAAGCATTTCTTCAGAGCCTGAAAAGCCTCCTCTATGTCACTAACCAAGTGGAAACTTTTTCAGAAGTCTGGTAATTGAATAGACCAAAGTACAAAAGTGACTAATAAATCCCCTGCAGAAGTTAGCAAAGGCCAAAAAAATCTGCACTTCCTTAATAGACTTTGATGATAGCCAATTCACAATAGTGTCCGCTTTCTTAGAATTCATTTGTATTCCTTTAGGTGAAATAATAAAATCCCAAATCTCAACTTCCTCCACATGAAAGAGAAATTTTCCAACTTTGCCAATAATTGATGTTCCCTTAAGGTTTTCCAGATTTTTCTTACCTGTCCAATATGTTCGTCAAGGGTGTTAGAAAATTAGTATATCATCAATATATACCACAGCATAAATATCGCTATATTGATGCAAAATGTAATTAATTAACTAAGTTAGCCGCCTGAGCATTACAGAGGCCAAAGGACCTCACCAAATACTCATAGTTCTCCATTATTTTAAGGCACAAAAAACAAAGAAGATACCGGAGAACAGGAAGGACAAA
Source organism: Lissotriton helveticus (assembly GCF_964261635.1). NCBI lineage: Eukaryota > Metazoa > Chordata > Amphibia > Caudata > Salamandridae > Lissotriton > Lissotriton helveticus. The sequence continues at coordinate 285,632,189 of NC_136060.1, forward strand.
TTAAACCAATATCTAAGAGTTCATTAAGATATTTTCTCAAAAGCACATTTTCTCGCTCTATTAGTGCATAATCTGACTACGTGGCAACTGGGCCCAAGTGTGTAAGTAAGTCCTACAGTCAAAAGGGCTATGTGGGGACAAAACACTAGGCTCTATCTTATGAAATACATCCAACAAGTCCTGATATTCCTGATATTACCCAGGAGCCACATTATTGATAATCCTTAACGTACATTGTGTCTGTTCAACCCTAAAAAATATTTATTAAACACTCTTGTTGACAGCATGGAGAATGGAAGGTAATGGTGACCAATACCCGATCTGTGGAAGGATTATGTCGGTATAGCCAAGCCACCCTCAAAATTAGCATGATATGGGGGTACAGTTGTTATGAACAATACGGTGATGGGAGGGTCCAAGGGGATGTTTACCGACCTAACACAGCTACAACCCCCAAACAAATCAATTTAGCAAGACGTAGAGTAGCTGTGGGTCACACAACAAATTGTTGACTCTCTATATACCTGACAAAAAGAGAATAATAAATAGAGCCACATACTTACAAAATAACTGTGAGACAATAAGACAAACAGTCAAAAGGATATTTTCTGTATGTGAAAAAATACCCATCAGTTGTTGATCGGAACCGCCCTTGTCATCATCTGGGATCCTTTACACCAGGAAGGGTAGGTGTTACAACCCTTTCAAATGAATTTTACTATGAGTGTGTCCCAGTGAAGCAGAGGCAATATGGGCGTGTGATGACAATTGTAAAGCAGTGCAAAGATGTGAGTGGAACAAAAAGGAATAAAGTGCCAAAAAGACTAAAATTGGAGAGGAAAGAGGAAAGGAGTTTTAATCGATACCTCTCTACTTCCGAATCAATAAAACCAGTGTGATATAGTAGTTTAAACAAATAGCTACTATGTGTATTAACAGGTCAACATGTTTCTGCAGGCTGATGGACCCTAGTGGGTGTCCGCTGCTTTCATCAGGACCAGATGGCGCTACTGCTTATTAGGTGATAAACGAAAAAATTGTTTTATTTAAAAAAAAGACTGATATCACCTGGGTATCCTAGGTGTAGACATTCTCCTAGTTGGTGATCCAGACATCAGGAGTAGTAGATATACAATACCAGCATGCCTGTTGTTATCTCATGCATTAAGGTATTACTACCTATTGCAGCGAGGTTGTAAATTTGTAGTGCCAATAACTTTTGCCGTTATTAGTTATTATGAATACCCAGGGTTTTTATGAAGAGCCACGTGCGAAATGTTGCCTCTTATACAATGTAGATACTGTTCCTACACTTGGAAATGGTACTGGTTGGTTATCAGCAACACTCGCAGTCCTAAATGTTTACAAGAAGCCCCAGCCTTAGCCAAAGTACTCCGCACCACGTGCGTCTTGTCCTAGTTACAATGCCTCGCCCTTTACGCTATTTATACATTTAGGAGATGGTGCTGGCGTCCTTGTATTTAGGTTACCTGACCGTCGGTACTCCGGGCGTCCCTCTGGGCCGTCTCGGGGAGGTACCTGGACAGCTATCAGACGCGTATTTGGTCATAGCGCTGGCGGCGGGAAATGATGTCACGCACGTCAATACTGTGCTACGCCCTAAGCTTCATGGGAAATGTAGTTTTAAGATTTGACCACCCTATTTTGATGCGTGTTTGTTTTTCTTTAGACCGTAAGAATTTTTTCATACATCAAAGGTAGTGAAGTGTTAATATGGCAAACAATAATTTCTCAATGGCGGTGGCTCATCAATATACAGCACGTAACTAATGAGCTCTGGCAAATCAACATAGCGCATTAGTGCAAAGCCATACTATTAGCGTGCCTGTTGTTAATTAAGGCATAGAGGCTTTATTACATATCGCAACGAAGTTATAAATTGTAATGCCAACAACTAGTATTGTTAATAATGCAAATCGAACCCCCAGGGTTTCATGCGGAGCCACACACAAAATATTACACTGGGAAATAGTGCTGGTTGGTTATAAGCAACACTCGCAATCCTGAATATTTACAAGAAGCCCCAGCTTTTAGCCAAAGTACTCGGCCCCACGTGCGTCTTGTCCAAGTTACAATGCTTCGCCCCTTACGCTCTTAACACATTAAGGAGATGGCGCTGGCGTCCTTATGTTTGGCTTACCTGACCGTCGGTACTCCGGGCGTCCCTCTGGGCCGTCTCGGGGAGGTACCTGGTCAGCTATCAGACGCATGTTTTATCGTAGCGCTGGCGGCGGGCAATGACGTCACATACGTCAATACCGTGATATGCCGCAAGCGTCATGGGAGATGTAGTTTACCAATTGACCGCGCTGTTATAATACGTGATTAGTTTGCTTTGGTCCGAAACTATTATCTTTTAGCTCAAGTATCGAGGGTAATAGGATTTTACTGTGGCAACCAATAGTTATTTAGTGGCAGTGGCTCATCATTATGCAAAAAGAATTTGTAACCGGAGTGTGTATTTTGTAGGAAAACAAAACATCTCTTATGAGCTTTAGCATATCAGTATAGCGCATTGGAATATCATCATGTTTACAAGTCACTGTTCTTTATAGATGGAAAGTCAGCTATGGTGTGATTCCTCGATCGCATTCTAATTATAACAGTTCACCCCCAGAACTAGGAACATTTTGATAGTGCCTCGAATTGAGCAGTACAATGCAAGCCAGCATCATGGACAAGAACACTAATTTGTGCCAATGTACTTATCCTCATGATAGGCCGCCTGCACCGTACATGCCAGACCCTCTGGTACCCAGATAGTCAGTGACAGTTTGGAGATGTATTGCAACCAATCAGAATATCATCATTCGCCTGGGATCCTCAATCTATTTGTTTACAACGACATCCACAGGATGTCCTCGTTCGGATGTATGACATTACAACGCATGCTTTTACCACGCATGCTTTTACATCGTAGTTTTTATAACGCCTACCATTACAACGCATAGCGCTTTGGGGTGCTGGATAGTGAATAGTTTAATTTACTATTCCAACTCCAGTCCCCGTGGATAGTAGGGAAGGTGTGGGATAGTAAATTAAATCTATTCCCTATCCTAGAGCGCCCCCAGCGCAATGCGTTGTAATGGTTTGCGTTGTAAAAGTTGCGATGTAAAGGCCCTGCGTGGTAAAAGTTGCATTGTAAAGGATGTTTCCCTCCTCGTTCAGACCCCCTTTGTCTGAATTGAGCTTATATACCCATTTTTGTTCCTTTTTGAAGAGAAATTTACTCACATCAGTCACTTGTGTGGGAATCAAGGGCTGCTCAATCACTGTCCAGACAAAGTCCGTGAGCGCGTGCCCCACCTCCAAAAAATGATTAGTCAGACACGTACTTGAGCTGGCAAGGACAGGTGTCAAGATATGATCCTGTTCGAATTTATGAACATATAAATTTGCAAGACTTGGGGCAAAAACACTGCCCATTCTGGTCTCGGACGTTTGTAAAAATATAGTGTCCTCAAATTGGAAGAAATTCTCTTTCATAGCCAGGCCGGCAAGACTCATAATCAGGGATACTGGGGTGATGGAGTTTAGGTCTCGTGCTAGTAGGAGATTCTCTATTACCTCAAGGGTCTTGTCTTGAGGGATGGATGTATAAAGAGATTCTACATCAAAAGACACTAGCGAATCTGTGTCAATGTCAAACTCTATGCCAGGCAGGATTCTGAGAACATCTTTGGTGTCCTGAGGGAACGTGGGCATCTCTTGTACCATCGGTCTTAAGAAAAAGTCCACAAAAGTGGAAAGAGGTTCTAGAAGAGAGCCTATCCCCGATATTATGGGGCATCCTGGTGGTGGTAGTTGCGCTTTGTGCACCTTCGGGAGGACATAAAAGTATGGCATAATAGGTTGTGTAGCACATAAGTATTGAGCTTCGTTGGTGGTTATCCAACCTTCTGACAATGCCTCTTCCACAATGTGGCCTATGGTTTTTGATAGCCTCTCTGTCGGATCGACAGTAAGTGGTAGGTATGACCTTATGTCATTCAATTTTCTGAGGCATTCGTCCCGGTAGGTGACTGTATCCATCAATACTATGGCCCCTCCCTTGTCGGCCGGTTTAATCGTCAAGGAGTCATCTCTTGTAAGACTTTTCAGAGCATCCTGTTCTCTCTTCGGGAAATTCACAAAAGGTTTGTGATGTTGCTGATAGAGTTTCTTGATGTCACACTCGACAGCTTCTTCAAATGTTAAGACCTTGGCCGGGAGACCAATCACCGGTGGATTAAAGGTAGAGGATCTCTTCAGTCCAGTATTGTTTTCAATAGTCGTTAGATCCAGATTTTCTTCATTCTTTTTGGAAAGGAGAACGTGTAGACGGACTTTCCTAAAAAACTTCCCCATCTCGACTTGAGTAAGGAAAGGGTCACCTGTATTTGTAGCCACAAAACCTAGTCCCCTATTTAATACTTTTTCTTGGACTTCTGTTAGTGTGCGAGTACTCAAGTTAATCACGAGGCTGTCCCCGCTGATGGCCCTGTCTGTTCTTGAGGGATCTTCCTCCCACTCCTCAAATCCATTGAGGGGGGTGGGAGATTCCAATGTACCTGACCCTGCTGTTGAGTCCGCCGCCTCCCTCTCGGCCTCCCCCTGCCAAACCCTCAAAAAGGCTGAGTGTTAAATTCGGGATAGAATTGTTGTGGGCCGAAAGGACCTGTATGTTGTGGGAAAGGCGGGCCTCCCTGAGCCCAGGGATTGGGCTGCCACCACGGGGGAAATTGTGGTTGATTGTAATTGTGGTTGAATCTCCTCCAGTTCCTACGATTTCCCGTGCCTCGATTTTTCATGGTGGATGTGCCAGGATTAGACGAGTCTGAGTCACTTGACCCATCCTCGGAGCTCGATGTGCCATATGTAGAGCCACCCTTACGACCGTTCCTGTTGTATACAGCAGGAACATAGGTGTCACTAGTGTAAGGGTAGACTCTCTCAGATGAAAACTTGGCCAGGTCTTTTTTAAATTTTTCCAATTTTGAAAACAGGACAGAATCTCTAAACTCTTTATTGCTTTTGTTGCTTTCATCTTGATTTTTACAGAAAAGCTTGCCCGAAATGGTGGCTTTTATCTGGCCTTCCAGAACTTGAATTTCGACCATGATCTTATCGGCCACCTTCTTAGCTGTTTTAATTATAAGCACCAGCCAATCTCGGGTACATCTCCAAGCAATCAAGGACCAGTCCTTCAAGAAGTCTTTATCATCTAGAAACAATCTAGGTGCGTTGGTGACAATGAGCCCACTCGGAGCACAGTTACCCCGTAAATACACGGCCATTGTTTTGCCGTGTATACACGTTCGAGAGTGACTCTTCTTGAGTATCAAAATCTTGGCCCAACTCTCATCACTACTAGCCTGTGTAATTGGCATCATGTCTAAAATACTAGGGTTCTCTGATAGGATAGACTGTATTTCGGCTTCGTCAAAAGCCAGACCAAAATTAGTGGCCATTATGAGACAAGGAATTCAAATGATCAAAGCACTCAACTTGTACGAGTGAGTTATGTATAGTCCGGAACTCTCTCAAATGTTCCCCCACCTGGGGTAAACCGATTTATCCAATTAAAATGAGGACCCGCAGCCCTAGCTGCACAAAAACATGAACAATACGGTGATGGGAGGGTCCAAGGGGATGTTTACCGACCTAACACAGCTACAACCCACAAACAAATCAATTTAGCAAGACGTAGAGTAGCTGTGGGTCACACAACAACCTGTACAGTTGGTATGTCAAAACAAGCCTCTTCCTGATGTCCTCCAGCCATTGTAAGTGCCAGTGTAATAGTTTGAGTTTTTACTGATCCACACAAAATTTTCCACCCAGCTATATAGTATGAATATTCTCAACTTTAGGTCTAGGTACTGTTGGCAAATGTAACAGCCATGAAATTACCAATAGTACCAAAGTCAAGTAAGAGATCAATAGCCACTTTATTCTTCACCCCCACTCTAAGAAGACAGGCATGTTAAAATCCTTAAGGGGAAATTCACCAGAGGTATTACCCAAATCAAAAAACAGTTCAGCATCAGACGTACCCAGTAATTTGGTCTTTTCAATGTCTGGGCTTTTGTATTTCCCAATGACTTTACACCGTGAAGATGACATCCTAGCAACCTCCTTAGGTATGTTTGTACAATCTTTCAAGAAATAGCTTGCTTTCCTACAATATAAGCATAATTTCATGTCTCTTCGTTTTTGTCTTTCTTCATTATTAAGGAGACCATGAAGTCCTCCAATTTGCATTGGTTCAGTTTCATCAATTGGTTTCTGTTCTATATCTAATACTGTTTAGAGACCACCTAGCAGCTCCGGTCAGCACACAGGCAGTGAGGTATGTGAAAACACACAGAAATATCAACACTTCTATGAGTTTGAAGAATTTGGAGGGGTCAAAAGATGTTATTTTTCTAGTACTTTCGATGTCTTCTTTTCATGTGGTTTTACATTTTCTTTAAAAAACTGTTCTGTGTTAACACAACAGCCAGGCCTGTAAACGTCGGACTGGCAGCAACTAACTGCACAGCAAAGCATATGCACAGGCCTGCGGTGTTTCTACGTGCCCAAAAGTAATGGGAAGTTGGAAAATCAAAGAACTACCTCTAAGTCTGCACAAAACAAATAAAGCAGATTGTCTGTGGTAAGTATGAATATTATGATTGTTTTTTAAATTCTGATATCAAGTAAGCACTTGAAGGAGTTGTTGTAAATTACTCCTTATCATTCACATGTTCCATTGGTATGTTCCTCCCACCCCTTCCCTCAGGAACAGTTGTTGTATCCCCTTTAGAATGTTGATGAGGGCGCTCTCCTTAGAACGCTGTGTGAGGCTAGCAGCGGTGAGACCAGACAAGAAATAAACAGCTCTTCTTCCATTCATCTGTTCACAGTTTATTTCCAACAATTTGGCGACGGGGCTGCGCGGGGGGGGAAGTTTCTGGTCTTCCCCCGTTACTTTTGTGCTGCAGATCAGCCGTGACATCCACTGGAAAAGTGCCGTGACTTATGATCTACGCTTCATTTCGTTCATGATGGTGCCGTGAGTTGATCCTTTTTTGTCATTGGCATGTTATTGGCCGCACCTGTGCAAGACTTTGAGTTACAAATGACCTTCGCTGTTAAGTGAATCCCACTTAGCGTTGCAGTTGTGAAAATCTGAACAAGTGTATTTTCCGGTGGTTATTGCCTATAATTATTGCCACACGGAGGCGCATGTTAACGTGAGCAATTGGTGTGGAGCTGTTAAGTTTACACGGCGTACTGAAAAATTGAGGAACTTATCTTATTCCAGTGCAAACGCACCTTTCCTTAAGCGTAAGCGTGACAACGAATCAACTAGAACCTGCCAACGTATATATGGGTTTCGTTGTGTGACATTGCTGATTAATAGTGGTGTGGTAACCCGGCAGTGTCCGACGCATTCATTCAGCTGCTGCGCTCTGTTAATGTGAGAAATCTTCGCACGAGGTTCATGCAAAGTGAATCACTCATCGCGCGGCTGTTTTCCTGTCAGATTTTCGCGCTATCAGCTGTTCGTGCTGAGGAAAAGATTTGTGTGCTTTTCATTGCGGCCACAAGAGGGCATTCAACCTTTGGAATTCCATTGCGCTAGCGGTACAACTGTTGGCAGTGTCTATGGAAAGTGATCCATTTATGAGGAATTGCGTAACGAACTTGTGAATAAAGCCTGTCGGAGTCATCACGCTGATAGGCACAGCCTTTGAGTCTAAGATATTTTCTGATTTGTTTCATTTTCGCTGACAGGCACAGCATTTAAGAACCTGCCAGGGAGAAACTATTAACGAATTTTATGGATTGTAAAAGGGTGATTTTGATGCATTTATACTCAAATGGCATATGTTTGTGACAAGAAAATGCAATTAGTCTATGTGGAAATTTAACAAGCTATAGTCCATTTATTGAAGTCCATTTAGAGGGTAACTTAACCTAATTGTTGCTTATCTTTCATTGTGTTTACTGTGGGGAAGGTTTGCATTAGTCAAACTGTCAAGCTTAATTTAGTTAGCTTAGTTAAGCAAACCATAGGAAATATGAGATAATAATCTACAGCGTGTACCAGGAGATTTAACCAACGTTGTGTTATGGCAACTGCAATGTCAATGTCCCAACCACCACCATTTCTTAATGAGGATGGTGAACCCCTCACTCCTTGGAAGAATTGGGTGAGGATATTTGAATCCTATTTAATAGCTATTGGAGGTAACAGGTTCTCATCTGTGCGGAAGTTACACATTTTATTGTATAATCTAGGGAAGCATGCTAGAGAGATATATGACAATTTACCTGATATTGTAAGTGAAAGTGGAAGTGGAAGTAGTGATGGTGATGTCCCACCAGATGTATATCAAATAGCTTTGATTAAGTTAGATGCCCAGTTTGGTAAGAAGATTAACGTAGTTTTGGAATGACACAAGTTTTTCACTAGGTCTCAAGGTAAGAATGAAAGAGTAGTAAATTACATTGCGGTCCTTAGAGGGCTATATTCCACTTGTGATTTTGGGACTCTTACTGACTCACTGATCAGAGACCAACTGGTTAGATGTACATCTGATAAAAAGATACAAGAAAAGTTGCTAGCAGATGCTCCAGATTTGAAGCAGGCTGTGGATATAGCTAAGAGCATTGAACACACAGCTTTCTGTATGAGTGAGATGAAGGACTCTGTTGATGTACAACAAGTTTGTGATGAAGAAGTATTGAAAGTTTCTACAAAGAGTGATAAAAGCAGAAGGGTACAGATGGGAAATTCTGTTCAAAGGACTGAAACTCAGAAGTTAAAATGTTTCCGTTGTGGTAATCCTAACCACCTAGCAAATAGTATTAAATGCCCAGCAAGATCTGTCATATGGAGGAGGTGTAACAAACGGGGACATTTTACAAAAGTCTGCCATGATGTGAAGAAAGATGTAAACCATGTTGTCCTTGATGAGGAGGTACCTAGGGGTGACATTGTATTCCAGGTGAATGAACTTCTTGAAAGTTCTGACTGTGGTTATCCAGAATGCGAGATATTGCTTGATAACATACCTTATGAAGTTTATGCTGACTCGTGTTCCCCATATACACTCATTAATGAAGCTACATTCAAAGTGAGATCTGTTAACCAAGAGTATGAGGTTTTGCCTCCTGACATCAAACCGGGGGGATACAACCATGATACCATACCATTAGTAGGAATGGTCATTATGCAGATCAAGTTCAAGGATAGAGTCACAGTGGGTAAAGTGTATTTAACCAAGAAGGGATCATGTTTGTTAGGGTGGAAACACCAGAAAGACCTTGGCATTAAATTAGATCCCAATGCTTCAGAGCCGGTATATTTGGTTGAACAACCGAGCGTTGGTGCAGAAGTATGTGAGGAGTTCCCAGAAGTATTTTCTAGTGAGTTGGGATTTCTTAAAGGATTCCTTCATAAGATAAAGCTGAAGAAACACTGCAAACCTACTGTGCACAAAGCCAGATCGGTACCGTTAGTTGTGAGAGATTCTCTAAAAAGTGAACTTGAGAAGCTAGAATCCATTGGGGTTATTGAAAAAATTGAGAACACGGAGTGGCTCGCCCCCATTGTGGTAGCTGCGAAAGGAGGGGGAAAAGGGATTCGCTTGTGCGTGGATCTTAGGGACCTTAATGCCAACATCTGGGTGGAGAGGCATCTTTTTCCCAAGATAAATGAGATGCTCAGTGTGATAAATGGAGCACAATATTTCACTATTCTAGACCTCTCGTCGGCATACCACCAGGTTGCCCTTCATCCTGAGTCTAAAAGCTTGACTTCCTTTATAACACCCTTTGGGGCATACCAGTACAACTGGATGCCATTTGGGTTGGCATCCACAGCCGCTGTATTTCAACGCATTATGCAACACATTCTTGAGGGTCTTGGGAAAGTCCTGTGTTTCCAGGTCGATATCTTAATTTACGGTGATTCAGAGACAGAACATAACAAAAATCTGAGAGAGGTGCTAAACAAATTAAGCAAGGCAGGCTTTACAACCCAAAAAGACAAGTGCAAAATTGGTGTTAAGTCCGTGACTTACTTAGGTCACACCTTTTCCGGAGAGGGGATCAAGCCTAAGACTAGTCTGGTGGACGCAGTTATGTTAGCTCCCGCTCGATCTAATAAAGACGAACTCAGATCTTTCCTGGGTTTAGTGGAGTACATGACCAAATTTGTAGAGAATTTTTCAAGTCACACATGCTCTATGGGAGAACTTTTAAAGAAGCATTGTTCTTTTGATTGGAGTTCTGAGTGTCAACAGGAGTTCAAATATGTTAAGTCAGCCATTGCCAAGGCACCCACTTTAGGCATGTTTGATCCTAACGAGAAAACTACCCTAACCACTGATGCCAGTATTAAAGGCCTGGGGGCGTCCCTCACCCAAGTGGTGGATGGATGCGAAAGAATAATTGCTTTTGCTTCCCGGGCGCTGAAGGAACCTGAGTTCAATTACTCAACAATTGAGAGGAAAGTCTTAGCGTGCTATTGGGCAATAAATCATTTTAAGTTCTTTTTGTGGGGTATCCCCTTTACATTACGTACTGACCACAAACCCCTAATTCCATTGTTTTCTACAAAGAACATTGAGAGGGCCACGCCACGTATATCAAAGTGGATTTTGGCATTACAAGGGTACAATTTCAACATGTGTTATGTGGCGGGTGTAAAAAACACTATAGCAGACTGCATGTCGAGGCTACCGATTCCTAGTGAGGAAAGCTTATGTAGTCCACCAGAGGAAGTTATCCTTGCAGTTGAATACCCTGCCATCAACAAGGAAGAGTGGGAGAAAGAATCTCGAGAAGACCAAGTGTTGTGGAATTTGAGGAAGTTAATTGAAAAAGGTTGGCCTAAGTCTAGCAATGAGATGTCAGAAACACTCAAACCATACTGGGTAGTAAGAGATGAGTTATCTATTGTGAGTGGCCAGGTGTGCAGAGGGAGTAAAATTGTTCCACCTGGGAGTATGAAGGAACGCATTGTTGCATTAGCACATGAAGGCCATCCAGGGAGAAGCATGACCAAGAGCAAGGTTAGGCAGCACTATTGGTTCCCCAAGATGGATGGGTTGGTGGAAAGCACTGTGAAAGACTGTGAAGCATGTGGGAAGTGTGACAAATCCAAGGTAATACATAAAGCACCCCTCATTCCGGTGGTGGTGCCGAGCAAACCTTGGGACAAGCTGGGGCTTGATATTATAGGCCCTTTGAACCTACTTAGCATCAACCAGAGGTTCATGTTTGTAATCATTGATTATCACTCCCATTGGTTCAGCACTAAGTTTGTATCCTCAATAACTACTCCTGTATTAATTGAGTTTTTGAAGGAAGTGTTCTCAAGAGAGGGAATACCAAGTACCTTAGTGACAGACAATGGGGTCCAAATTACATCTGATGCAATGAAAGAATTTCTATCTGAGTTGGCCATTTCACAAGTAAGAACACCTTTCTACTGTCCCAAAGCTAATGGTATGGTAGAGAGGGCAAATAGAATGTTGAAGAACTCCATTCAAATGGCAGTTACCATGCAAGAACCTGTTGAGGATGCTATTAGGAAAACTCTATGGTCATATCATTCATCCCCCAATGCCGTGACTGGAGTTTCTCCTTTTGTATCCCTTAAAGGGAGAAATCCAGGATCTAAACTCACCCCCAACTGGCTAAATGGAGGTATCCCAGTGTGGGTGGATAGAGATTCTGTGAGAGAGAAGGTAGACTCACATCAAATTGATTACAAGACCAGATACGACAAAAAGTGGGGAGCTTCCAATAGAAAATTCTGTGTTGGACAGTGGGTGGTAGTCAAAAGACCTGTTATAGGACGTGCAAAAGTGTCTTCCTTTTCCAAACCATTGAGAATCCAACGTGTAAACAGTAACTCTGTAGTTTTGAATGATGGCAGCACATGGAGTATGGACAATGTAAGTTGTTGCCCAAATGTGTGTGTTCCTGTACCTGGATGCGATGAAAACCAGGAAGCTGTGCTGCCAGATGTTCAAGTGCCCAGAGAGACTAGAGTACGCCACCCACCACGTTGGCAGGAGGACTACGTGCAATAAATGGACTGTTTATCCTAGTATTGTTAAAATCTCTACAGAAGGAGATGTGTTGTAAATTACTCCTTATCATTCACATGTTCCATTGGTATGTTCCTCCCACTCCTTCCCTCAGGAACAGTTGTTGTATCCCCTTTAGAATGTTGATGAGGGCGCTCTCCTTAGAACGCTGTGTGAGGCTAGCAGCGGTGAGACCAGACAAGAAATAAACAGCTCTTTTTCCATTCATCTGTTCACAGTTTATTTCCAACAGGAGTCTTCACTCATCTCTTCAAAATGCCTTGGCCCTCGTTTGGATGTGGGATGTGAAAAAGCGGAGGTGTTATCAAATCCTTTGCGACTTGTCAGGGGTTTGGAAATAAAGGCTTTCTTCCCATGGCAGAACATTACATTTAGCTGCCACCTTCTCTTGTCACCCCAAATGTTTTTATATTGTTAGAATACATTGACGAAGGAACAGGTATACATAGCACAAAAAAGTTTTTACAAGCACTTTAGTTCACCATCCATAAAACATCCTGCACATAAATAAAGCTAAAGCAGGTCTCTCAAAGGCTAGGAAGATAAACCATTGCTGCACTGTGCTTGAGCACAGTATCAACCCCATCTATCTAGTCTCTTGTTAATGCATAAACGACACAGAACTGACCTTCTGGCTTGCCATTTCTGTCTGTAAATGGTGAAGAGAGCAATGCATGTCTCCATAGTGGGGTCGATATAAGAACTGTTTTCTTTTAGACCCATACTCCCTGCTGGAACTGCTCTGTATTCCGAATGTTTATTGAAGGGGTGCAGCTCCTCCTTCTCCTGCAGCCACGAACGGTAGATGGTGCAGAGAGGGGTTCCTGCTGTGCTGCCTCTACGCGAGCTTGAGCATGATCCCTTCAAACAAAATGTACCGCAGAGACAAGGAAAGTGGTTCACTGTGGATTGCCTAAAAAAGAAGAGGGAGATAAGGAGAGAACCACGTAGATTGAGCGTTAAATATGAACGGGAAAGGCTGATAAGCTTGTAAAAAAAAATACATATATATAATATGATAATCAGTAGGGTGAAAAGAACCTACAAAGAAAACTACTGGGTAAAACTGCTGGAGACAATTGAAACAAAGAACACACACCAGTTCTGGAAGCTGAACCAATCAGCAGCTGAACTCCTGCTCACCTCAATGAATTGTATGGTGGAAGAAGCGGCATGGGAGGAATATCAGCTGGAACTGTATAGCTGGGTAGAGAACCGGAAGTTGGGTCACCACAGGAGTGGTGCGGGCTAGTAGTAGAGCTCAAAGCAGATTTTTTTTACCCTTAAACGTGAAAAACATGATAAAAACCCTGAACTCAACTAGAGCAGCAGGACCAGACAATCTCCCAGCCCAGATAATAAAATCACAGCTGAATTGGTGGGCAGAATTCTTCTCACTAATGTTTCAAGTTATTTTAGAAACCGGGAAGATTCCTAATGTTATGTTATGTTATTTATGTTATGTTATTTATTTTCTTCTATAGCGCGCGGCTACTCCGAAGAGCATCCCGGTGCTTTGGCGAAGAGAACTGGGTACAGAGTGACAACACAACAACTACAAACTGAAGAAAAACCAAAGAAACCCCTATGCAGAAAAAAGCCAAGTTTTTAATTCCTTCCTAAAAGCGAGAAGGCTATTTGCCCTTCGTAAAAACAGAGGTAGCTCATTCCAGCCCCGCGAAGCCAGATACCGGAAAGCCCGGCCTCCAGTTCTGGAACGCTTGATGGCAGGCACAGCCACTTTAGCCAAAGAAGCAGATCGCAGAGCCCTGCAGATAAAAAGAGAAGCGTTTCCCAATGTACTTAGGACCAATACCGTGAAGGGCTTTAAAAACCAAGGTTAGGCTTTTAAATAGGATTCTCTTAGAGATGGGCAGCCAATGCAAAGCTTTGAGTAACTCAGTGGCACTGGCCCGTCTCGGGAGCCCGAAGATGGCTCGAGCTGCAGAATTCTGCACCACTTGCAAGCGGGTCAAAAGATATTTGGGTAGACCCAAATAGAGGGCGTTCGCATAATCCAAACGCGACCCTATTAGAGCCTGCACAATGGTTTTTTTGTGGTGAAGTGACAGCAAAGGAAGAAATTTCCTAAGCATCCTGAGAATGCCAAAGCATTTCCCTGAAAGCCCGATGATATGGGGCCTAAAGGATAGGTCACAGTCAATCAGAATTTCAAGGTTTTTCGCCTTAACAGAGGCATTGTCCGGGGGAAACATATCCTGTGGCCACCAGGCCTTCCAGCTAGGATCGGGGGTACAGCCAAAAAAAGCAGCTCCGATTTATAGGAGTTGCATTTAAGGCCATGACACCGGAACCACTCGAAGACGGCATCAAGACAGTCCCTAATCCGTATGCCGTCAAAAAACCCCACCTCTGTCACATGTGAACAGAAGCTGGGTATCGTCAGTATAGGATATGATCTGGGCGCCAAAGGATTCCGCAACCACCGCCAGAGGGGCCATAAAGATGTTAAACAGCATGGGGCTAAGAATGGAGCCCTGGGGCACCCCAACCTCTAGCGGCGACATATCAGCAGAGTAAGGAGGCGCCCAGATCATTTGCCGGCGGCCGGTCAGAAAAGATTTAAACCAGCTCAACACCGTCCCCCGTAGGCCGATTTCCCAGAGTCTTAGAAGGAGGCCTTCGTGGGGCACGGTGTCATATGCCGCCGACAAATCAAGCATGACCAACATGGCCTTACCTACAGAATCTAAAACCTCCCTGATGGCGTCGGTGACCTCGAGAAGGGCAGTTGCGGCGAGCCAGACTTCAGTCGGGACAGGAGGTCAGAAGAAGTAGTGAGGGACATAGGAGGGAATTCACAAAGAAAAGGACCGTTGCCATCCAGAGGAGGCAGGGACGACAGACAGCTAACATCCAACAAGGGGCAGGTAGGAGGGAGGGAATCCTGAATGGATTTAATTTTATCAACAAAGAACTTGGCTAGTTGATTTATCCAAGCCTCTGAGTGCGTGTGAGAGGGAGTGTTTAGGGAAGGAGAAATAAAATCCTTTACGATTCTAAAAATCTCTCTACTAGCGTTGTCGGCCTCGTCTATCCTGCGCTCCAAATACGCCTTTTTCCCAACCCAGATTTGCCTGTGGTATGATCTTGTCACCACTCTATATTGCAATCTCTCGGCTGGGTCATAGCTCGTCGCCAGGCCCTTTCCGCCTTCTTACACTCCTGACGTAAGGCCTTCAGATGCGGGGTAAACCAAGGGGCGGAACTACGTCTCTCAGTGGATTTAGTCCTCTTCTCGGGAGCCAGCACCTCCAATCTGGCCGTAAACCAATTCTGGAAGAGAATAAGATTCTCCTCCAGATTGCCAGAAAGTTGGCAAGGGAAACTAAGGAGGGCATCAGATAACATGTCAGCAGAGATCAGGTGAAAAGGCCGAGAGGACCTCATGGTGTCTTTTAGAGGCCTCGTCCGAGATATAGCAGTAGAGAGCAGCGCAAAGTTAATTAAAAAGTGGTCGGACCACGGGACAGGCTGCGGAGGAGACACATTTAGTGGTCTTGTAGAAAAGACCTGGTCCAAAGTGTGACCTTTGTTGTGAGTCGGCCCCTGAACAAAAGGTACCAGCCCTAACGGAGCCGTAATATCGACCAGTTTTAAAACCTCAGGGTCTAGGTTAGGATACACTGCTCTGATCTAAGGCACGGCACAGAGAGTGCCGCTTGAAGGTCATCGAAAAAAGACCCAAGAGGTCCCGGCGTTCTGTAGAGAAGAATCCCAGTACAGGCTTGTGAGGGAGAAAGATGAAGGGTAAAACCGAGGGACTCACAGCCCTGAATA
Source organism: Lissotriton helveticus (assembly GCF_964261635.1). NCBI lineage: Eukaryota > Metazoa > Chordata > Amphibia > Caudata > Salamandridae > Lissotriton > Lissotriton helveticus. The sequence goes on from NC_136060.1 coordinate 285,648,103, forward strand.
TTATTTACAGGAAAGGTCGTGCAGAGAAAGCGATTGTCCACGATCAATGCCACACCTCCTCCTCTACCAGTCACTCTGTCCCTCCTAAAGATGTTGTAATTAGGAGGTAAGGCATTAGCCAAATCCGGGGCAGAGCCTTCCCCCAACCAGGTCTCAGTGAGGAATAAACAAGATGTATTCGATTCCCTCAAGAGATTCCAAATGTTAAGGGAGTGACAACTCAATGACCTGGTATTGAGAAGAAGACAGTGGTAGTGGAGCGGAGGAATATCCGGCGAGGGACCCCGCAGATCTGGGAGACGCCAACCACACTCCGTGCATCCCTTCCTGAGAGCCCGACCACCCGGAAAAACATGATGACAGGAGCCACGTACACCACGCAGGGAAAGGAGGTCCTCCGAGGAATAGGAGAGCATACTTACTAGAGCAGCGGGTAACGGCGAAGATAGTCCTGCCGTCTCGCCCCGGCTGCCTCCGAGACTCTGACGGGCGCAGACGGGCAGGACTCTGGCACGACTTAGGCACAGCGAAGGCACACCCGCTGCGAAAAAACCGCTGCGCGGTAAAGTGCAGGTTTAAATAGGGCCCCCACGTGTGAGCCGCCACCACAAGGACACACAAGATGGCGCCCAAAAAGCGTCAATAGCCCCTCCCAAGATGGCGCCCGACCTCGGAAACCGAAACTGCGCCCCCAGAACCGGACCCGCCAAAGCAGCGGTGCAAATATCTTTTATATGCAGGGCAGGGGCCAGCTAACACATTTAAGAACAAGGGCTAAACAAAATAATAAAAAATAAAATAGTCAAAAAGGGAAATTAAAATATCTCAGCGCGCTACCCACGCAGCGCTATGAAAAGTGCCGAGCTGCCACACAGGAGGGAGCAATAATCAGACCGGTGCATAAGAAAGGAGATATGCACGCCTCAAAGAACTACAGATTAATACATTTTTTAGATATTGGGGAAAAGATCTTTGCAAAAATAATATTGGGAAAGCTGAAAGATTTGGCGGTCCAGGATTCAGTTCTACCGGTAGGACAGGGGAGATTCAAAGTAGGTCAATCTACGATAGACTAATGCTATGCCCTTTGGGCACTCACCCGGAAGTCAATAGAGCAGAAGGGGAAATTGTATTGCTGTTTCGTTGACTTTCGGGCAGCATTAGACTCAGTGAATCGCAAGAGTTTATGGGAATGCTTGACCAGGTATGGTATACCAGAGGGTTTATTGGCCATCCTAAAGGAACTACACAGAGGAAATTGGGCCCAGGTAATTAGGGATACGCAAGGGGCACTGACGCAAAAAATAGTGGTAGGGAACGGGCTAAGACAGGGCTGCGTTTTGGCTCCCCTGCTCTTTGCCATATTCCTGACCGACCTACCAGCAGTATTAGAAGTGCAAAGAAGTGCAAGCCCTAGAATGAGTGGAAATAAAGTGACATGCCTTATATATGCAGATGACCTTGTGACACTTGATCAAATGGAGCTCGGGCTCCGAAGGAAAATAAATGTTTTTAGAGAATAATGTGAGGCAAAGTTTTTAAATATGGATAAAACAAAGATGTTCTGTTTTGGGAAAAGAGTTAAAAGTTTTAGTTGGTTTTTAGGACAAACAAAACTGGAGATTGTAAAAGAATATAAATATTTGGGTCTCTGGTTTGATAGTGCCCTAAAATGGTATACCCACCTAGAAGCCCACAAAGCAAAAGCCTTTTCTTCAATTTGCAGGCTGAAAAAAATCAATAAGGAATATGGAGACATGTCTCATAGACCAATGCTAAAGGCATACGAAGCAATGATCCCCCCGCAGATATTCTATGGGGCAGAAGTCCTGTACCTAAGTGGTAAATGCGGATTGGATAAGGAAGAAGGGAAGATCCTAAAAACTTTACTGTCTCTACCAAGCTCTGCAATGTTCCAAGCTATTAGAATGGATACAGTAACAATAGCATGGAGCATTCAGATCCAAATGTCAATGTTAAGATTTTGGAAAAGCCAGGACCCAGGGGGAGTGCAGAAGGTCTCACAATGGTGCAGGGAGGAGATTCAAAGCAGTAGCCTAAAGTGGGCTAGGGAAGCAAGAAAGAAACTCATGATTATAACGGAGAGATTAAAGGTGAGACTAACCCAGCATTCATCGGAGATAGAATTTACTAAGGGGGCCAATTCCGATCCTGGAAAAAAAATGTCTGTACGATTCGTATCCGGAGCCCTCTCCGTATGAATCGTACCCGTCCATCCGAGTCACACTGTACGATCCGTATTTCATGAATCCGTCTGAATCGTCACGATCCGTACGTATTGCAAGGCTGACACTCGTACACATGCCGTACGACCAGACGAGTATGATCCGGACCGGGGTTTGAGGACGCGATCCGTACGGTCCACGTCAGGTAAGGGCGATACGTACGGAAAAGCACACAATCACATACACACCGTACGGTGCCTACACCCCATGATCGCAGGAGTACGCACCGTACCCCTGCGATCATGGGATGTACGCACCGTACCCAGCAATCGCAGGGTGTACTCACTGTACATCCAGCGAACATGGGGTACGGTGTGTACACCCCATGATCGCGGGGTACGGTGCGTACACCCCATGATCGCAGGGGTAAGTACCGTAACCCCTGCGATCATGGGGTGTACGCACCATACCCGGGGGGGCTCCCTTACCTGTTTCGAGGCAAACTCTGCTTCTCCGGAAGTTTTTATCTCCCGTAGAAAAAGCGTTGTACGATGTGTACCCCACACCAATCATACTTGCCGGGTAGGTAAAAGCAGCAGCAAACTGGATGGATGTCGAGTACAGCCGATTCCGAGGGAGATTCGTACTGGTATTTGATTCGTACGGTCTCTGTATGATTCGTATGGAGTCCAGCTACTAGTACGAATCTTACTTCATCGTATGTACGGGGGACGTTGCAGGGTACGATTCATATGAGAAAAACGCTCCGTACGGCTATTCTAGGCGGTTTTTCCCGAATCGGAATCGACCCCTAAGTGTTCACTCAGACTCCAAGGTCAGGAACAGTCAAGGAAGCAGGACTAGGAATATCTGAGTATGAAAAAATCAGTGCAAGGAATATGAAACTCATGGGTAAAGGAATCGTGGTACTCGTATTTGGACACTTTGCCCAACTATGGACTTAGGTGTGAAGTACGAATTGGCATTAACCTGTGGCTGATGGAGGGAAAAATAAAGGGCGAAATAATACATGTAAATGTGGGCTTGGAACTAAAAATCATATTTTGCACATATTGGTAGTTTGCTTTGCAGTTTTAGCCTTGAGGAAAAAGTTTTTACGTCCAATTTTTCTAACATATGGAATAAGGTCACAAGCTCAAGCTATAGCCTTGCTTATAGAAATGTCAAATCTTGATATTGCCATTGCATTGGGAAATTACATGAAAGGCATACAAACATTCTTGAGGGATAAACTGAAGTGGGTCAGTGATTTTATTCCTCTTTCTAAGATTCCCTCACCCAGTTTATGCAAATATCTTAGTCTAATGTACACACTATTGCATTGAGTCGAAATGTTGCTGCTATCGTGGAAAGGATGTGGATACCGTATTTTTAATATGTGTATATTTGATAATGTACCTCTAATGAATTGTATTGCTATTTACTTATCTAGAATAATATATATATTATTGAATTGCTTTGGGTTAAAAAGTTGCTGTTATTCGGGAAAGAAAGTGGATACTGTACTTTTTATTATGAGTATTATTGTAAGGAAGTTTTAATGAATTGTATTGTAATTTATTTATTCTTGGATCCTGTTGTGTTTAAAGACTATGGTCTAAATAAATAAAGAGTTTCAGTCAGTAGTCCCTAGTTGTGCACAGGGGCAACAGTGGAGTGCACGCTTGATCGTAGCATGAAACTGACCCAGGCAGAGAGCAAAACAGTTGCACAGAGAATGAAATGAAAAGGTTGAGGTGGAGAGAAAGGGGTCTAAATCAGAGAGCGGGAGGAAGGGTGAAGCAGTGAAAAGTAATGTGAAGCACAGAGAAAAAAAAGGCACACACCTAGCCACTCAAAACAGGGTGAAAAAAATCCCTAAGAAGAAAGTAAAAGGCGGAGGCAGACAAGTTCTGCGGCAATACACCAGAACCCACAAAGTACATACAACAGAACATTCTGCGGCGCAGGTGCTGTTGGCTCGACCTAACAATAAATGACCCAGGCACATTGGGAGATTTATTTCTGTGCATGTGGGCCATTATGCATTTTTTGCTACCAACGTCTGCCATGGGTCAGAAGGTCATCACTGGGTGGAAAACTCTGTGATGCTTACTCCACACTCACTTGCCTGTCCTGTGGTATAGGACGCACCAGGTCAGGGTTACATCAGTAAAGCCAGCTGATGTTCTGTGGATGCTAACAAAGCAGGCCGCAAACTCTAAAGGGTTAGGAGTGAAGGGGTATGAGAACCGCTGCTTCATGGTTTTCCAGAGTTTTCCACATGCGTGCCATTTTTTGCTTTCTGCTTCACTTTACTTTTCACTGCCTCACCCCTCCTCCCGCTCTCTGATTTACACCCCTTTCTCTCCACCTCAACCTTTTCTTTTCTTTCTCTGCCGCAAACTGTTTCACTCTCTGCCTGTGACGCGCACAGCAGTAAGGCACTTCCACTCTGTTTTAACTGCACCAGCAACCAGCCCTCAGGACTTTTAAATCGCGCCTTGCATTTGGCACTTATTTACTATGCACTCTGCTCTCAAATGACGCCGCACCATGTACTTGGCTCTTACTGGGCACTCCTCTGCAAACAGGCACCTTCTGCCTTGCTCCACTGTCCACCACGGATGATTCTGATTGCATGGAGGGAGCCGGCGGCATCTAAGGTTCCTCACTTCCGGTTTTAAGGTAGAGGGGCGGAGCATCACGGTCAGCAGTCTAGCTGCTGTACCTACATAATCCCAATGCCATTCATGACGAGCAGCGGACGCGCGCCAAAGGCAACCACGCTGCGCCCCGAGCACCGACAGCGCAAGCCATGCTGCCTGTGGCTCCCCAGACAGAGGAGTCCACTGGTGTTAACGCGGGATTTCTGGTCTATAGTTATAGATCTAGATCCCAACTCAGGTCGACTAAATCGTTGGTACCTGTCATTGAGTAAAAGGCAATCCACTACTAGGTCAATCAAATAAGGACTTACACCACTCTAAAGAACCACTTACTACAAATAAGTTTAAAAGTTTATTATAAAGCCAAAGTTATCTGGAGATACAAACATCTCAAAATAAGGTTCAAAAGATATACGGGTATCAATACAAACAGGAATTTTCTAAAAGTTCTTAATCGGCAGGAGAATATCACCAGAACCAATTCCAGAATCACTAAAGTTGCAAGAATAGACACAAGCTGTAGCTTGGAAGTCATTTACAGAAAGGAAAGTTCAGGTTAGACTGTCCCTACACTAGACTAAGTGACATCCCTACTTAACAAGATCTTTACCTAAAAGGAGTCAGCCGTGGTGACTTCCAAAGAAGATCACACACTTCCCTTAGTCTTCTTGAGTCGAATCGATGTCTCGCAGTTAACCTATCTGCCTACCCATCCACTCTCTAAGGTTCCTCAGACCATCTGCTCTAACTCCACCCAGGGGTGCTGTCCATAATACAAAATCACATTTCCAATAGAAACGCCCTTAGAGACGCCCCTCACGTGGTGTTAGTTCTGGCGGCAATTTTCATCCTGGTACTCCTTTGGGTCCATCGTTAACGTTGACCTTGCTTCCCAGGCTCCTCTTCTGATGGACGGTACCCCCCAGGAAATTCCTGAAGCCTCCTCCAGGCCCGTGCCAGGCTTCTCTGAACAAAGCCTATTCATCACTTTCCTGATTAAACCCCCTCGCACCTGCAAGCAGACACTTTCACTGTGGGACCCAAATTCCGGCCTCCACCATATCTTCTAAGTCGTAAACTATCGAGCAGGGTCTGCGTCTTGTGCTTAACATGACCTTTCTCTAACGAGCACATGCAGATCAAACGAAATGACTTTATCTATTCAGGCCTACTAGAATTACATGAAACAGGCCTCTGCACTCTGCAAACATTTCAATTTCTTTAGTTTAAACAGTATTCTAACTTATAACACACAATGATTAAGTATAACACTTATATAAAACATATTTCAGTTCTATGATCAATAATACTTTGAACTACAATAACATTAAGATCCATATTATGTGGAAATGCATCAGCTTCTTGTATTCTCTGTGAACTGCCATGTGGCCTACACATTTCTACGTTTTAGCAGAATTACAATTTCCCCTCAACATCATTCTAACATTTCTACAAACCTCTACATTAGTTTTCACACTGGTATATGTATTCTTATCCTAATTTAAACACTCTTAATATTTCCACTCTATATATTTTTACACTCTAATAAAAGATTTACTAAGCTAATGCAACTTGCTTGTAAATATGGTGCACTTCTACATTTTTTCTTAATTTGCGCTCTCTCAGTCCCCCCTTTGATGACTTTTAGTAGTCATCATCATCACACCACCATCCCTAAGATGTGAATTTTCAAACTGAAGTCGTTGCAATATTCCCTCGTTTCATCACCTCTAGGGCCCTCAGACTCCTGTACTGATTATCCTGCATCGCAGCCAATCTCCTCTCCTGCTCTCTCATGGATCTCTGCAACCTGTTTGATCTATACCATTGACACAACCGCACCAATCCCCACAAAGTGATTACACAAATCACTATTATGATGATGGGCTTCAGTATGTACCAAATGATTCCCTTTCCTAGGTTGGCAAACCAACCTCCAACTTTACCCATTCCTTGTCCCACTTTCTCCCACACATTTACCTTTGTCAAATCCTCAATCTCATGATGTATTTCCGTAATGTTCCGTATGTACTTCTCTAGAGGTTTTGAATTGTCTGGAATGTAAGTGCAACATTCCTGGACCTTCAAAGCCTTACAGACTCCTCCCTCTTTGGCTAACAGAACATCTAGAGCAAGTCGGTTCTGAAGAACCATTGCCCTTATCGATTGCATCTCTCCCTCCACCAGCATTAATGATCTAGCAGTACTGGCGGACAACCTATCTACAACTGTTGCCAATCTTCTAATCTTGATGTCATTCAGTATTATCCCCAAAAGAGGAAATGCAGCACCAAATACATCTCCAACTACCTCCTCAGTGCTGACATCTCTTCTTCCTCTAGCTTGAGTTCCTCCCTCTATGATTTCTAAATCCTTAGCATGGTATATTTTGGGGAAGACAATTGCCAAATAACATGATCCATACCAATTATCTGGTAGTTTCACGTATGCATTTCTTCCACAAACAAAATATACATTTGGGATCACCTGCATTTCCTTCAAGAAGTCCTTTGAATAATATTCTAGTTGGAAAGCATGTTCACAACTTACTTCTCCCACAAACACATTTTCGTAATAGGTTTTACCCCTATGTATGCACAGTTTCCCCTTTTTCTCTCGATCTAAAGCTATTGGACCATTGCTACCCTTTCTTAGGTGTGACCTTTCTTCCTCAGTCCAATCTGTTTTCCATTGACCTGAAGATTTTAAAATCTTCTGTCTCCTATACCGAGCATCCACCTGTCCTACAAACTTTTTCTCAATTTCTGACACTGTACAAGTCAAATTATTTCTTCGGGCATGTGAAGTATCTAAAGTTTTCCATGGAAGGAAACATTTCTGTAATCTGTCTTCGCTCTTATAATAATCCCATTTATTTAAATGCTTGTAATTTGGCACTTCTGGTAACACAGAATCAAAGTTCGAGAAATAGTATTCGAAACCATCACGTTCATAAAATATGCTCAGCAACAAACTACATGTGATTCCATAAGTTAATGGAAGATGATGATACCTAATGCCCTCGTCTACAGAGGCTGGCAATTTCATGCACACATAACAATCTTTAGCCTCCATAGCATCAACATATTCATAAAGCAATTTAGCATATGCATTTGATTTAAAGTTTCCCTGCGATTCATCTACATGTAACCTACGAGTCTCAGCTGCTAGTAAAGCATTCTCTTTCTCTGTATTGTCCCCCTTTTACCAGCAGTAGTAGGTTTCTGTGTTGATACACTTTTTGCTTCCTTTGTTGCTTTCACATCATTTTCATGTCCCACTACATATGATATAGTAACCACTAACACTATAAGAGAAATCACTCCCACTAAAAGTGTGCCTACTATGCATTTTGTCCTGCGGTTCGGGTTGTCAGCCTCCATGATCTCAAGACAGTGTAGCTCTGCTTTTTCTTTCACAGCACAAAGTCTCTTTCCTTTGCTTCTTCAGCCTTTTCGAACCACACCTGGAAATTGATAATCCCCTCCGCAAAATCCGTCTATGAGTTCTGTAGCAATAGACAACCCTAGCCCTTCTCCATCCGCTAAAATGGAAGTCCCTAGTTTCTTCTTCTTCTTCCACCTGGCGCTAGGTTATCTCTCAATCAGTTTATTTACAATTTTTTTTTTTTTTCAAAGTCTTTAGCAATCCGGAATTATACGTGTTCCAACAACTCTCATCACGCACTCTAATATTTCCAAACGAAGAAGGAGCTCCTCAAGTATTGGACTCCTTGAACAACAAACCGGAAATTCTACTTTGTTTAAAACCAAGTCTCTTATTCCGCTCAAGTAAGGAGGATAAACGATATTGAGTGTCAGCAACCCTTCGACCTCCACTCCTGGTATCAGCAACTTTATTTCCACTGTTATGATGGGGTCAGTACTGGTCAGGGTCACTTCCCTCACCCTCCCTGTTCTGTGTGCTCCGGACATCTGCAGCGAGGTAGGTCCACTCAGGAGTAGCGTATCTTCTGCAAGGCACTCGCACCCTCCTTGATCTTCTCGGACCTTCCTGTTCCTGCCCTGGTGCACCTTCGTCTGGATCTGAGTCTTCGGATATAGGAGCAAGGGTTCTCTCTGGAGTTGGCTTTAAGTGCGGCCTCTGTTTTCTTTCGGGCCAACTAACTTCTCCACGCCTTGTTCTCCTATTTCTCGTCCTCACACTCTGTTCTTGATCACTCTGGTACTGATCTGTGTCTGAGCCGTATTCACAGCAACTTTCTCCTTCAGTGGCAACTTCAGTTTCACTGCCGTCCTGCCTTTCTTCTTCTGGATCTGTAGCACTCCCAACTTCTTCTGACACCCCCTCAGCTTGACTGATCCCCTCCAGTGGTTCATTGTCCACTACTGGATTTTCATCTGCGAGAGGAGCTGTTTCTTCTAGGGGTGCTGGAACTCTTCGAGTATGGGAAGCATGAATCCAGTTTGGCAGACCTCCACACTTCACTGCCGTGTTCGTCGTCAAGATAATCTGATAGTGCCCCTTCCAACGCACGTCTAGGCAGTTCTTCCGGACGTGCTTTTTGACGAGAATCCAGTCACCTGGACACAAGTCGTGACATAGATATCTGGAAGATGGAACTTCAGCGGCCTGCACCTGAAGAGACACAGAATGAAGGGCGTCAGACAAACCTTTGCAGTAATCCAGGATCAGATCATCTGTAATGTTCAACAAAGCTGTGGTTGGAACAGACGGAAGTCTCATTGCCCTCCCCATTAACACCTCATGAGGAGATAGTCTTGTTCTCTTGTCTGGTGTGCTACGCATGCTCATGAGCACCAAAGGCAAAGCATCAGGCCAACTTAAGGACGTCGATGAACACACTTTGGCAATTCGGCATTTCAAAGTCCCATTTATCTGCTCCACGATACCTGAAGCCTTTGGTCGATAGCTACAGTGCAACTTCTGATCAATGTTCAATGCAGAGCAAAGCATCTTCACAACTTCACTGTTGAAATGACTTCCCCTATCTGATTCCAGGGAGGTCGGCACCCCGAAGCGCGGGATCAATTCTCTAAGCAGCAACTTTGCTACTGTGAGTGTATTGCACCTGCGTGCAGGATATGCTTCAACCCATCTGGAAAATATGCATACAACCACCAAAACATACCTGAGGCGGTTGACTTTTGGCATCTCGATAAAATCTAATTGCATTCGATTGAAAGGCCCCCCAGACCTCCCAATGTGACTCATTGTAACTGGTGTTCTTTTCCCTACGTTTAATTGTTGGCATGTAACACATCTCCTACACACTGCTTCTGCTGCAATCCTAAACTTCGGACAATACCATGTTTGCCTAAATACCCTCAGCATGGCATCTCTTCCCAAGTGTACTGGACCATGTATCTGTCGTGCCATTGGACTCACTAATTCCTCAGGTAACACTGCCCTTCCATCTGCTGAAACCCAAAAGTCCATTTCCCTTTTCACACAACCTGCTGTTTCCCATGCCTTTTTCTCAAAATCAGGTGCATTGTCTTGCATTACCTTCAAATCCTCCCAAGTATCCACTGTTTCTAACATCATGTTTAATTCTGTCTTTTCCTGAGTCCCACCTACTTCCACCTCCGTGAAAGAATATGCGTGCTCCGCGCAGTAACGGGCAACTTCGTCTGCGTATCTGTTACCTTGCGACACAAAATCTGTATTTTTGGTGTGGGCTATACATTTGACTATTGCAATTGCATCTGGACCTTGTACTGCTTCTAACAGCAGTCGTACAAATTCTCCATTTCTGATGGGCGAACCAGAGGAGGTCATGTAACCCCTCTGAGACCGCAATTGCCCGAAATCATGAACTACACCGAAACCATATTGGCTATCGGTATAAATGGTGACTCTAATCTTTCTACCTGCTATGCAGGCACGTGTCAATGTAATTATTTCTGCTACCTGTGCGGAGTGTACTCCTTCCAGGCAAGCGGCTTCCACAACTCCAGTAATGGTGCAAACAGCATAAGCTGCTCTCAACCGACCAGTATCGTCTCTTAAACATGAGCCATCAACAAAGAATATTTCATCGGGATCAGTCAATGGCTCATCCACAATATCTGGTCTGGGCTTCGTGCATAGTTCAGTCACATCAAGGCAATCGTGATCTTCACATTCTTCGCCTTCTATATCATTAGGAAGTGGCATCAGTGTAGCAGGATTCAAAACAGAGCACCTCTTAAGGGTCAAGTTTTCCGCAGCAAGAATAACTTGCTCGTAGCACGTGAGCCTACTGTTGGTCATGTGCTGTGTCTTGGTCCTGGTCATCAACAATTCTACCGAATGCGGTACATACACCACTAATTGGTGTCCCATCACAATGTTCTCACTCCTTTCAATGCTAACACCTGTTGCAGCAACGGATTTTAGACATCCGGGCAACGCTGCGGCTACCGGATCTAAAGTAGCCGAGAAATATGCAACTGGTCTACGGGCATTTCCATGGGTTTGTACTAAAACTGACAAAGCACAACCTTCTCTTTCGCAGCAGTAAAGTGAAAATGGTTTCTCATAGTCTGGCATCCTCAAAGCCGGAGCACGACACAGGTCCTCTCTCAGCTGTAGGAACGACATCAAACACTCTCTGTCCCATGGTACCGGATCACTCACCTCCTTGTGCGTCAGTTTTTGTAAGGGTTTTGCTTTCAGTGAAAAGTTAGCTATCCACTGTCGGCAATAACCAACCATTCCTAGGAACATCCTGACTTCTCTCTGTGTCGTAGGCGCGTTCATCTTCATTATCGCCTCTACCCTATCTGGTGACACCTTGCGCTTTCCTTTTTCTATCCGATGACCCAAGTACTGTACTTCGGTCAGACAGTACTGCAATTTGTTTGGAGATACCTTGTGTCCATTTTCAGCTAGATGGTTCAGCAAGGCAATGGTATCTGTCTTACAAGATTCTTCTGTTCCTGACGCACCAAGTAGGTCGTCTATGTACTGGACCAGAACCGAGTTCTGTGGCAGTACTAGACTTTCAAGATTTTTCTTCAGTATCTGATTAAAAATTGATGGGCTATCTGTAAACCCTTGTGGGATACGACACCATGTTAAAACGCGATCTTCCATTTTAAAAGCAAAAAGGTACTGGCTCTCTTCATCTAATGGGATTGAAAAGAAAGCCTGACAAAGATCTATCACTGTGAACCATTCAGCTTGGAATGGTATCTGAAACAATATCACTGATGGATTCGGTACCACTGGACAACATGAAACAACTATGTTATTAATCTTTCGAAGATCCTGTACTATTCTGAACTTCCCACTAGGCTTCTGCAAACCCATAATCGGGGAGTTACATGGACTACCCATGATTTCCTTCAGTATTCCCTGTTGAATCATAGAGTCGATTACAGGTTTTATTCCTGCGATCGTCTCCTGGGACAATTTGTATTGAGGCGTTCTTGGATAATCGACATTTGGTTTCACCATGATCTTCACTGGTTCTACTCCTTTGATCAATCCTATCTCTTCTCCAGTAAAATCCCATACCTCTGATGATACTGCATCACGTAAATCCCAAGGAAGGTCCTCCACAGTCAGAGTAGGATACAGTTCTATGCATGTTCTCGAATTAGCAACTTTAAAGGTAGCGTCATCGTCTGTAGTCTGTACCTCCACTCTCTGAGGTGTGCAGTATATAGTGCAGTTCAGTTTGCACAATAAGTCCCTTCCTAACAGACACACAGGACTAGAATCACATACTACAAACTGATGTTCATTGGTGTAGTTTCCTATTTTCACTGACACTGGTTCCGTCAAAGGGCTAGTCATTCTTCTGTTTGCGACTCCTACCACTTGAATTGTTTCCCCCGACATCGGTAGATCTGGTACCACTGCTGATCTCAGAGTTGATCGAGTAGCTCCAGTATCCACTAAGAATGTTGTAGGACACCCTGCCACTTCAGCCTCAACAAACGGACCTCTTTGATCCACCTCTAGAACTGCCCCGAGGGTACAGTCCTCTCCTCTGCTTACACGTTGTCCTGTCAATGGATCAACGTAGTAACATTTTTCTTCATCTATAAAAAGAGGCATTTGTCTATAGACCTTTCCTCCTGTCGCAATCTTTGGTGGCTGCGGAAACTGAGCTCGTGGAGCCGAAGTCCCCCCTTTGGCCACCTTACCTCTTGACACTGCCACCCCTTGAACTGGAACCTCTTGAACTTCCTCCTCTACCTCTAGTTCTCCGTTTTCAGGGTTATAGGGACACTCGCGTCTCCAATGTCCCACCTGGTCAAAATGGTGGCACTTTGTCGTTTTCTTCAACGTAGCAAAGTCTATTCTAGATCTCGAGTTTTCCTCGCTGTCTTTATTCTGATTACTCGATTTCCGTCCCATTGTCCCTGTTCCCTGCTGCTGTCCACCCTTTCCAGCTGACTGCATCTGCACCATCATCAGCTTTTCCTTTAATTTCTTTGCTTTAGAATCTATTTCATCACTGCAATACCTTGCGTACCTCAAAATCTCATCCAATGGTTTGTTTTGCCAACAAACTAAATGTTGCTGAATCATCAAACAAATATCAGGTCTCAACCCCAAAACGAACTTTGATACAAAGTGTCCTATATCCTTGGGATCCATTACATCTAGTCCACTGTATTGTTTGAATGCTTTCAGCAATCGCTCATAATACTCATGAACTGTCTCCTTGGGTTCCTGTCTTGTTCGGTCTATTTTTACCCAATCTATATCTTGTGGTGGCACCTTATCCTTTAACCAAGTTATTACCCTTTCATATTTCTCCATGACACTTTCCGACGGTCCATTAGTAATAGCATTCCTTTGTGGTTCTGCATTTGGCCATTCGACACTAATCTTGCATGTTATCCACAAGTCCCCTGGAACCACAATGTCAAACAAAGTGTTCAAATCAATCCACAATACCTTTGAAATCTTGACAAACCTCTCTACCTGCTTGTACCACTCTACAGGATTCTCCCTTAACTTTGGAAATGAGTTGGTAAATGCGGCTAAATCTCCTCTACTCCAGGGCACGTGTACGTAATTCCCATTCGCTATTTCTCGCAAAGGGAATGCCTCCATCTGCATTAGCCTTCCCTCCGGAGACATCGCATTCACGCTCCGCCTAACAGTTCCCTTTTTGGACCATCTCTCTTCCCATTTGTCCAGATCTCTCCATGCTCGTATTCCTGTGATCAGTTCCCTTATGTGTGTTTTTAATCCAGTTGTCCTTCTCTCATCTAAGTCCTGATCTGAATAATGTAACCTATGGTTACCCTGTAATGCCTTTGTTCTGGACAAATCTACCATATATTTTTCTGCTAGTTCAGACAGTTTCTCATGAGTTGCTCTTGCCTTTCGAGTGATGTCCTTTGCTATAAACAGTAGCTCATCTTGTTCGTACAAGTCAATCCTTTCCAAAGATAACGAGCCATCTATTATATCATCCAGATCAGATCTTAAGCTGGACACATCAAGTCTTTTAGCTTTCACCACAGCTTTCAGTACGCTATCTCTAGAGGGTCCATTTACATCTCTCCCATCACAGCTCTGAGTCCTACGTCTGGGCTCAGGCGTGTTATGGGGAGTCCTCCCATGCTCCCACCTCTCCAGGTCCCATGCAGTTCCATCTTCTCTGGGTGTATGGTGAAACACTTTTCTATTTCCCATAGTCCCAGAATGTCCATCCTGCCTGGTTTCTCTAGGTGCATGGTAAGACATTTCATTATTCCCCATTCCTTCATAATTTGGTGGTGACCTCTGATCCCTCGACTCATGGCAAGATCCCTCGCTGTTCCCTGTGTTCCCATGATTCCAGTGCTGCACGTTTTCATCAGGTGCGTGGTGAGTGCACCTAAACCTGTCCCTGTATTCTTGTGTCCTTTGGTCTCCCTCACTTTGAATGAGACGAGACCTCTCTCCACATCCTGTACTTCTCTCTCTTCGCTCCTGCCCATTTCCCCCGTCAATGTGACGTATAACTCCTCTACTCTCCTGACTTTTACCGTCCCACTCCTGACTGCTTGCGCTAGCCCCGCAGTGAGACAATGTCTCTTTTCCTCGATTTCCCCATTCTGCTTCCACTCTTGACCTGTTGCTCGGTGTTTCTGTGGACCCATCCCATTCTTTCAAGTCAGCCCTCAACTCTTTATAGGATTTCGGCCGTGGTCCCCTCAGGTCCATCGGTCCTCTCTGACCCCCCTTCCCTGTTGTGGGATCCACTGCTGAATCTAATGGGGTGCTCCACGGTATCGGTCCTGGCAATTGTCTCCAGGCATTTGTCGTGTTATTCCTCCTTTCCATCTCAACTCTTTCCCTGTCTAACTGTACCTGTTCTCCCTCTTTCCCCTTCTCTGGGTGATAAATCGACCGTATAGGACCTATGGTAACGGGTACTTGAAGAGCATCTGGCAATTCATAAGACTCAACCCTCTCTGTTGCTGGCGTCTTCTGTACCACAACCCTTCCAACTACACTCTGTACAGTACCATGTTGAGGTGACCCTTCATCTTTGGTAGGTACCCAATCCGCTAAAGGGAGTGGCCTATACCCTTCTATGCCAACCCTGTCTTCCTTTGGGAGCCCCGTACCTTCCGTCTCCCTATTGTCCGGAGGCGGTCTATCCATCAACAACCTATTTATCAGACCATCCGCCGACTCGCTCTCGTCATCCTCTTCTATGGGTTTCTTTCCTCCTGTAACCTCTCTCATGGGGTACAACGTATCTACCTCAATCACTTGTACCCTCCACTTCTTGGCTTCCTCATCCCATTTAGCATCTTGCACTGCCCTTACTGATCGCCGTACCCTTTCTTGGCGTCTGTTCTGGCTCCTGTCGTGCGCCGCCCTAATCCACGCATTGAGGGCCTCAAACTGTGTTGGTCTAGGCAAAGGTCTCAGTGAGGACATGACTGCTTTCAGCTGATGCAACACTTCCAATCTAAACG
Source organism: Lissotriton helveticus (assembly GCF_964261635.1). Lineage (NCBI taxonomy): Eukaryota > Metazoa > Chordata > Amphibia > Caudata > Salamandridae > Lissotriton > Lissotriton helveticus. Next base: position 285,663,862 of record NC_136060.1, read on the forward strand.
TTCCGTATTTCGGAAAGGTCAATTCCTCATTCCCTTCTGTAATCTTACTCCACGTATCAAGCCACAGTATAGTATGCAACCCAACATTCGTTGCCATGTAGTAAGCTGGTGTACCCTCTGGCGGTGCCTCTTCCCCGTAATAGGATTCTCTTCTTTTTCTCTTAAAAATCCCTCTCAAACATTTAAAACACTTCATTGTTCAAAATCTACAAAATTTCTATTTTCTCCGCGTTCGTTTACTTCCTGATGACAATCCGCCTATCTCAGCGCGGTTTTCGCTAACTGGCCTATCAGAGCGCGGCTTCCCGCCGACGTCACACCAACCGCCCTATCACAGCGCGGCTTCTAACCAACCGCCCTATCAGAGCGCGGCTCTCGCTGACGTCACACCAACCGCCCTATCACAGCGCGGCTCCCGCTGACGTCACTCGTCCCCCTTCGCAGCAGTTCCCCTCCTTTCTCCGCTTGTCTCCCGGTCATGCATGCATCCCATTCATACTCTGAAAAATGATTACTTCCGTCCAAGCGATCACTTTCCTTGACTGTACGTCCAGAGTCTAACTGTAATTGTCACCTTAACCGACGAAATGTCTTTCCGTGTACGTCCAGACAATCGCCTTCTCTGATAGGTTACTTGCACACGGTAACTTTCGACCTGCGTCCGTTACCCACACACTCACTCTTGCATTCCCCCTATCTCGGTCCTGCGGGCGATCAATGGTACCTCATGACCCCCTTACTCTGGTCAACAACTACTCTGGATGTTCGATACACCCGAACCACTTAAGCTCTACCCCGAACTTAAGATTTTACCAGTTCACCCGTTTACCAGGTTACTAGTTTACCAGGTTGCGCGCGCTCACAACCTTCTCTCAATCACACTACAGGCATTCTACTCCGCATGACATCACAATACAAATACAACACAAAACACCGCAATCTGTCAACGCATGACCCTTGTTATACTCACTCTCTTCCGACACTGCTGCTTGTCTCTCGCACCATCAGCACCTTCTTCGGCACGCGATTCTTCCGATGCTCATCTCTCGATCTCTAGGGGCCTTGGGATAATCTAACCGAATCTAGATCACCCTCCTCAAGAAGGTAACCATCCTCTGCTACCAACTGTTAACGCGGGATTTCTGGTCTATAGTTATAGATCTAGATCCCAACTCAGGTCGACTAAATCGTTGGTACCTGTCATTGAGTAAAAGGCAATCCACTACTAGGTCAATCAAATAAGGACTTACACCACTCTAAAGAACCACTTACTACAAATAAGTTTAAAAGTTTATTATAAAGCCAAAGTTATCTGGAGATACAAACATCTCAAAATAAGGTTCAAAAGATATACGGGTATCAATACAAACAGGAATTTTCTAAAAGTTCTTAATCGGCAGAAGAATATCACCAGAACCAATTCCAGAATCACTAAAGTTGCAAGAATAGACACAAGCTGTAGCTTGGAAGTCATTTACAGAAAGGAAAGTTCAGGTTAGACTGTCCCTACACTAGACTAAGTGACATCCCTACTTAACAAGATCTTTACCTAAAAGGTGTCAGCCGTGGTGACTTCCAAAGAAGATCACACACTTCCCTTAGTCTTCTTGAGTCAAATCGATGTCTCGCAGTTAACCTATCTGCCTACCCATCCGCTCTCTAAGGTTCCTCAGACCATCTGCTCTAACTCCACCCAGGGGTGCTGTCCCTAATACAAAATCACATTTCCAATAGAAACGCCCTTAGAGACGCCCCTCACGTGGTGTTAGTTCTGGCGGCAATTTTCATCCTGGTACTCCTCTGGGTCCATCGTTAATGTTGACCTTGCTTCCCAGGCTCCTCTTCTGATGGACGGTACCCCCCAGGAAATTCCTGAAGCCTCCTCCAGGCCCGTGCCAGGCTTCTCTGAACAAAGCCTATTCATCACTTTCCTGATTAAACCCCCTCGCACCTGCAAACAAACACTTTCACTGTGGGCCCCAAATTCCGGCCTCCACCATATCTTCTAAGTCGTAAACTATTGAGCAGGGTCTGCGTCTTGTGCTTAACATGACCTTTCTCTAACGAGCACATGCAGATCAAACGAAATGACTTTATCTATTCAGGCCTACTAGAATTACATGAAACAGGCCTCTGCACTCTGCAAACATTTCAATTTCTTTAGTTTAAACAGTATTCTAACTTATAACACACAATGATTAAGTATAACACTTATATAAAACATATTTCAGTTCTATGATCAATAATACTTTGAACTACAATAACATTAAGATCCATATTATGTGGAAATGCATCAGCTTCTTGTATTCTCTGTGAACTGCCATGTGGCCTACACATTTCTACGTTTTAGCAGAATTACAATTTCCCTACAGCAGCCACATAACATGGGATTTCAACATCATTCTAACATTTCTACAAACCTCTACATTAGTTTTCACCCTGGTATATGTATTCTTATCCTAATTTAAACACTCTTAATATTTCCACTCTATATATTTTTACACTCTAATAAAAGATTTACTAAGCTAATGCAACTTGCTTGTAAATATGGTGCACTTCTACATTTTTTCTTAATTTGCGCTCTCTCACTGGTCCAGGGCTCAGCTATTAAATTTGAAGGTCAGGGACTGCAAGCATACTTTTAAACTCGATCACTTAGGGTCCTTCCCTTTAACAAAATGTCATACCTGCCAATTCTTGCCTCTGGAAGATTCTTCGCCATCAACCCCGATTGTAATACAATCCTTGGTCCCTCTGACTCGATTCTGACTCACTCCCCCTCCCCAAAGGCCTGTTTAATCAATTGCAGATCCCTTCCTCGCCACGCAGATAATATCTGGCTTTCTCTGGAAGTCCATTCGTGGGACTGAATGTTCCTTACTGAAACTTGGATTAAAGAGAGCTCCAACGCTGACCCGTAGGAGTGGTGGTGGTCCTTCGTGCCAGTTGCAAAATATCACACAGGAAGCTCGATAAAATAGGGTCCTTAGAAGCCATATCTTCCTGTATTATGATGGCACCCAAAGTCGTTATGGCCGGAATCTTGGTCTACACACCCCCTAACTCCCAGGTCAGTCACCTGCTAGAACTGTATGATACAGACCTCTCACTCAAGCATGCAAATTTTACAATTCTTGGAAACTTTAATATACATATTGACGATGATAATTGCACCAAAGCGCGTCAATTAGTCTACACCTTTGAAGGCCTTAATCTGACACAACTGGTTAACGGCCCTACGCATTCCGCTGGTCATACGTTAGACCTGATTTTTACCAAAAAATAAAATGTGTTAACAGCACCACCCCCTCCCTGCTCACCTGGACTAATCATTTTTTAAATTCCTTTCAGTCTGGCATTGCTCCTGCACAATCTCTTATAGCTTGGAAAAAAGAAGGTTGTGGCGCAACGTCACAAGCAATAGCATGACACCTGCACTCTCGTCTGCGCACCTTCATCTGTCAGGTGACCTGGTCTCTGATAGACCAGCTAGCTTACTTCAGCCCTAGATATGGTAGCTCCCCGACCTACCATCTCATCCAGACAAAGACCTCCAGCCCCTTGGTTCTCGCCCGAGCTCTGTGTTGAGAGAAACCACTGTAAAAAACTGGAGCTTGTTTGGAGATTATATTATGATTCTGAGGCTGTCAGCATATAAAGCTGCCCCAAAAAAATTCCACAGACCTAAACGCACTGCTATGAGAGACTATTTTACTCATAAGACTCACCTAGAATTCGACTAAAACACTTTTTAAAATTGTACAAGAATTTACCAAGCCAGGTGTCACCACCAGTACAACACCCACTGCCATGTCCTTGTGTACTGGGCTTTCTGATTTCTTTCAGGACAAAATCCATGCTATCTATTCCACCTTTGCCTTCCATCAGCCTAACACAGAGTCTTTTGCTGTACCGATGAGCAATGACACCTTGTTCACTTTCCGCCCTATCTCTCTCGATGCTTCACTACAAAAACCTTTAATGTGTAAATCTGGGTCTCCTAACGAGCCTTGCCCTGCTCAGTTTTTCAAACACCTGGCACCCCCCATCAATTCCCCTCTGAACTAGATTTGGAATTCTTCTTTGTGCTCTGGCACTTTTCCCACTGGGTGGAAGCAAGCATTTCTGGTACCGATTCTCAAAAAATCTGACTCCGACCCAGCCATTTAAAAAAACTTTGGACCTATTTCCCTCTACCGGCAAACATTCTTGAAAAAATAGTTCATCAACAACTTTCCACTCATCTGGAATCTCAAAACCACTTTCAGATTCTCAATCCGGGTTCAGAACGGGCTACAGTACTAAGACCGCCCTTCTCAAACTTTTCTAATGCATCCGCGAGAGTTCGATTTGGGCAAAGTAGCCATGCTAGTGCTACTCCATTTGTCCACGGCGTTTGATACGGTTTTGGGTATCATGCCCCTACTGTGGATCCAGTCCTTTCTGGGAAACCAGTCCCAACGTGTCTTTCTTCATCCTTTCATCTCAGATGTGAAACCCCTGCTCTGTGGGGTTCCACAAGGCTCTGCCTTGAGTCCAGTCCTTTTTAATGCTTACCTATCACCTCTTGCAGCACTGGTCGAATCCTGCGGGGTGAGGGTGATTTCCTACGCGGACGACATCCAACTGCTGTTTTCTTTTGAAGAGCATTCTGAAGCGGCATTCTTTAACTTTAGAAATTGCCTGAGTAACATCTTGGCGTGGATGTCATTCAACACTCTCAAACTCAACTCGGATTAAGCTGAGGTACTCCTCTTGCTTTGGGAAGCTCCACATGCTGCGTAAATTCCTCCAATTCCTCCCCCTGGAGTCCCGTCAGACGGTATCATGCTTTGATTACATCTCACCTAGACTAAACCGACAGTCTCTACCTGGGGGCTGCTGCCTATCTTACTAGGTGTCTTCAGATAGTACAAAACGCTGCGGCCTGAGTGATTTGTAAAATTCCTTTCCGCCTTCGATTAACCCCACATTTAAAGAAGTTGCACTGGTTACCGGTGATCAAGCAAATTGAATTCAAGGCCCTTATTCTGGCATTCAGAGCCTTCTGGGAACAAGGTCCAGCATACCTGAGAGCTAGACTCAATCACTATCATCACGATCGGACCCTCAGATCCAACCATCTTCGTCTCTTAAATATCCCCCATTTTCGCAAGTCTATGGGCAGCAGATCCTTGCGGTCATAACCGCCAAACTTTGGAATGCCCTGCCACTCCCCATATGCTCATCTGAGTCAGAACCTCTTTCATCGGGTCCTGAAAACCTGGTTGTCTCCAACTTCTAGTTCTCTTATCCGTGCCTGTCATCTGCTGTCTGCCTCGGCCTGGTTGCACCCCCGTTGTGGGTAGCTGTGCGCTTTATAAGCTTCTAAATAAATAAATAATTGGTTTTACTCCCACTCTGCTAAACCCTAAATGAGGCCTGTTGAGTGCACGTGTGCATGTGTGCATCTTTACTCGTGCACTCGCATTGTGTATCACGAGGTAGACGCAAGCGTGGGACTGTGTGTCGGGCTCGTGACTTCCTCGTGAGTAAGAAGATGAATCTTGATGGGTGAGAAGATTGTATTGTTGCTGTAAAATTTGCGGCATTCTGTACTGATCTCCAGACCTCACAGTAATGAATAAATGCGGACTTGATGGATTTCCCCTGTCTACGACTATTTCTTCCAAGGAGCCCCTTCTTCTAACAAAGCCCAATATATCTCCCTGATTTGGGCTCGATATTGTGGGGTTTGCATGTGAACGACCATGTATATAAGTACTTGAACTGTACCATTACCATGATTGTTTTAACTGCTATTAGTTGAACTGTAATAAATACTTTATTTCACAAAGTTTTTACATTGTGAAATATACTTTAGCAACTTTGCTCCGGCATGACCTACCGACATCTGTTGTTTTACATTTGGTGTGTCTGCGACACAGGAAAAATATAACAACATCTTATTTAAAATAGGACACTTTTTATTGTATCTGCACTGCAAATAGATAATCTCTCAGCATATGGAATGTAAGTAAAGCCATCTGTTTTCTGTAGCACAGATTAGAAAACGATCCAAGTAGATGGGTTTGCGCACAGCACATTTTCGTCCATGTGTAATAAATGTCTAGCATCCCCATGGATTACTTTGCATTAACATGGCTGGATGTACATTACATCATAGCACTTGTTATTAGCTTTTGTACGTACTTAAAATGTGCTCTTCGAGCTTAAATACCACCTTTTTAAGGTGACTACGGCATTGCAAAAACTTTTGTATTAACAACAATTCCCCTTATACAGAATACTCTTTCTTCTATAAGTGCTTCACATGCAGGAGTCGAAGATGATTTGAGATTATTGCTAGATAGGCCCTAATTAATATTCTTATTTTTAAAGTATTAATACATTTGTTCCAGGTCCTCTTTTAATACTGCGATGTATGTAAGTGCAAACCAGTGTATAACGCTAGGGAGGGATGTACGCTCCGAAGGAGACAGTGGAGATAAGTGAGACATATAATGCGGGGCATAGAGGGGGTGACTGTCAACTAATTAATAGATGATAAAGTAACAGGTCTAATTGCTTCGGAGTGAAGTTTTATTTGAAGTAGCTCGATGTCCCATCCTCTGAAAAAGGTGGTGAGAAGGAGCTACAGCCATCCACAATTAGTACCAATTTTTTTTTGTGGGGTGGTGGGGAGCTGGACTCTGGACAGGCTGTTAATGTCTAAGCTTGAATTGTCGAAAGACACTCAGGTAAACCTTCAAGGAGAGATGTGACTCTTCTGTATGCTGATGGGTTGTAAAGCTTTTCCCATCTTGGAGCTCTCCAAGGAGTTCCATGTAGATGGTGCTGATGACAGGAATAGGTCAGAGCCTTGTGGTATGCCTCAGGTCAGCTGGATGCACTCCATTCTTGAGGTTTCCAGCTGAACGAGCTGGTGTGTGTTGCTTAGCTGGAAGGTGGGTCAGTGCAGGACGATGTTGTCAAAGCCCATTAATGCAGAGAGGGTGTTAAGCAGGTATTGATGGTTAGCGAGGCCGAAACTGCTGTGAGGTTACGGACATGATCCTGTGAGACTGGACCTATAGACGGGGCAAATAAGTGGTTATTTCTTGCATAATTTTGTTGTTACAAAAGAATGTGCTGTGTTCCTGCTTCCTATCCCTACCCTGCCCCCTCACATCCTTTTTTACACTTTTTCCCAAGGATAGTTCCCAAGTCCTTTTATGGCTGCCATCACATCTTTGTTGATGTGGTGGAAGCAAATCAGATAACATCTTGACATCTCTCAGCTCCGCCGAAGCCGCGGTGCTGTGAAATATCTATACTGTTTTAAAGCCTTCATTTTTCTGAAACTACTAAACAGAATTATTCCAAATCACATAAAGCATTCTTTCTGGGCCAAGATCTTGCATTCTGCTAACTTTGGTGCAATTCCTGTTTGTCTTTTGTGCTATAGCTGTGTCTAATTTTCCTATTAAAGAATGTATATGGAAAATGTATTTAGAGACCCCCCCTTTTTTATAGCCCCCCCACTTAACCCCGAAACTTCCCAGGAAGGAGTTGAGGTGGAAGACCATTTTTATTATTTAACTATGAATTGTGTGAAATAATTTTCCATTGATTCATTTAGAAATTGATATGTTACTCAATATAAAGAATGTTTTTGTGTTTTAATATTAAAAATCATATATTAAAGTGATTGCAACTAAATTAGCAGCACTGGTTGCTTTCCAGATAGCAACAGTCCAAAGGTGCATGCAGTTAGCAGAAGCAGAACAATCAGATGGTTATGTTTCAAGCGGAAAAATTGCAAGGCAGATCATATAAAAGGAGAATTGAATGCAACAATGTGAGGAATTGGAGAAATAAATATGAGAGGATAAGGATTGAGTGATTATGCCACGAATTAGGTTGAATTTAAAATTTAACCCCAGAAAATGAGAAGATTTGAATTGTTCTGTAAATGTGCATTTCACATGTGATTTCACAAGTAAAATGGCAAACGTGAAGTTAGATCACATCAGCTTAGAGGAGTATGGGCATTACAAAACACTCAAATAGATCACATCATAATAGCCACAACACAGAATAATTGAGGCCGCAGTCACTGTAGTTGTGATGTATATGTATGAAGGGAGGATAAGAAATGCAATTGATCATACCTGTGCAATACAGCTAGGTGGTAAAAGTAGGGTTTCTCTGGAGGGAAAACTATGCTAATATTCTTCCAAAGGACTATAAGTCGAATGTTATCCGATTTGATTTAGTCTCAATTATATTTAGGAAGTTTTTGTTCCCAGAAGCTGCCAAGAGTGTTGGCTCAGTTTTTCTATTTGAGTTGATGTGTACAAAGAGAAAACATGTTTAGTGGTCATAAATGGAATAGGGAAAATGAAAACAACTCCGAATTCATGCACAGAAGGAATTATTGTATTGCTCATAAAGAAACATTTTCACATCTTTTCTCTGTTGGAGGAATCCATAACCTATTGTAACAACATGATTTCAATACAACAGAAAAATCAATTCAGAAAAAGCAAAGGACAAAACTTAGGAGGTCATTAGGATGGCGGGCGGACTTGAGTGCGCCCGCCATCCTACCAGTAATGGGACGAACCGCCTATAAGGCAGCGGTTCCGCACTCCAAATCAGGATGCGACTGTCACCATGGCAGCCGCATCCAGCGCTTTAACATTGCAGATGGTGCCGATGGCTGCAGTCCTGCCACAGTGTTGAAAACGCATTTTGTGCATTTCCATGCATGGAAATGTAGTGAGGGACCATGGGTACCCCCCAGTGCAGCAATGCCCCCCCCACAAAGAGGGCCCACAACGGGTCCCAAAAACCCAATCGCTGCCATGGAAAGGTGCCTGGCCAAACAGATCCTGATATGGCGGACAGTGCCTGCTAGGCACGCCACCATATTAGTGGCCCTGCTCCGCCCGGCAGGCAATCAGCGTGATTGCCACCGGCAGAAAAGCTGCAGACAGACTTTGCGTCCGCCGCGATACCCACCACCATCCTAATATGGCAGTGGGTAAATCTCATTGTGATGGCGGCCCAGCGGTAGCGATCGTTGCGCCATTGTAATGAACCCCCAAGTTTCTGTCAAACATACAATAGATTCATACATATGCGGTACAATATGATATACATAAATATAGCATACATTTATATACTGACACATTTTTTAGATTCTCTAGAACACAGCCCAGAAATTTGGCTTTCCAGACCCCCTGACTCTCAGGGAATTATTTTCAAGCCCTAGAGCCACAGTGGCGTCACTTTTTGTGATGCTCCATAGGGGCAAACCACCGAATCATATTTATGAGGCCACCAAATCCACTTTGCATGGCTTTGAATTGCCTCATAGATATGGAGTATTGCAAGGCAGCACACATCTCTGAATTATCTTACTCTGCACTAGGGAGGCATTCCATGGGTGTTGCAGTGGGTGTTTCCACGCAACACCCACGGATTTTGATGCTTCTCCAGATTTTCAAGACCATGAAAATGTGGGAATGCCTCCCAAGGTGAGGTACAACGAGTAGAAATACATTTATTTCTCCTCGTTGTTTCCTCTTTCTATGAGTGCTGCATTCTGCATTCTGCAGCACTCATAGAAAGAGGACACAGCCTCTCAGGACTGTTTTTGTGCAGGAAGTTGCAGAGGTATGACAATATGACAACCCAAGCCATTTGGACTGCAATCCCACTGTGGCTCACTGAGTAGCACTTGAGAGTGAGATGCCATTCAGGTAATGATCAATATTCTGAAATATCACAGCCATGATTAGAGGAGCCCAAATCCTCTTTTGTGATAGAAAGGATCATTCTGGAGCACTACGAACCAATGCATGCATTTTAAAGATTTATTTCAAAAATCAAAATCATGTCCTAGTAATAGCTGCAGTGTTTACAGTAATGTGAACTGCAGAAAATAATCCAACATATTGGCTTTTCAGCTTAATATCATTCCCACTCTCATATATTTCACATACTAAGCTAAACTTAGTACCAAAAGAAAAACATAGAGTTTCAAAGATGTGTCACACTCTCTAATTGCTTAGAATATTGAAATTATTGTTCAGTATAACAGCATAGTCTGCTATCCTCGTCTACACTAATGGGAAGGCTGATAAGCACCCCGAGCAAGTGAAGACTGAACACACCTCCCATTAGCCTTCAGCAAAGGTAGGTGAAGCAATTCTTCATGGCCTTTCTTGTTTCGCCCTCCCACCACAAAGTCCTCTCTACCCCTTCACACTGTGTCCCTAACTCATATACCAATATTTATGGATATTATGGGAAGCGTAGCACAGGGGCAACAGGGTCATTGAAGGAAATGATCATGCGAGGCATCCAGGACAAAGCTCTAACAGTAAGTAGACATACTATCGAATTTTTAACATCGATATACATAAATATCGATTTTAGTATATCGATAGTATTAAATATCGATCTTATGTATATCAATGTTAAAAATATAGATTTTTAGTACTGACAAAAATATCGAAGTTTGTAATATCGACTGTTAAAATATTGTTATGTTAAAATATCGCTATTGTACTATATTTTAAGTTATTTAGAGATTGTATGTAGTATAACATTAGTTAGATAATGTTATAAAAAATGAATTTGAATAATAATTTTTTAGGGGTGGGATGTTGGGTTTATAGGGATAAGGGTGGGCAGTATTTTAAAAAATATATTTTAATTTCTATTAAATTCAAAATGTAAATTTATAATTTAGAAGATATCATTTCGAATTTAGAAAAATATTTTTTAGGAGTGGGATGTTGGGTTTATAGGGGATAAGACTGGGGGGTGTTTTAAAATAATTAATTTGAAATTTGAAATTTTAATTTAATTTTAATTTATATATTAGAAAATGTAATTTTGAATTTAGGAAAATATTTTTAGGAGCAGGATGTTGGGTTTATAGGGGATAAGGGTGGGGAGTGTTTTAAAATAATTAATTTTTATTTATATTAAATTCAAAATTTAAACTTATAATTTTGAAAATATAATTTTGAATTTGGAAAAATAATTTTTAGGAGCGAGATGTTGGGTTTATAGAGGATAAGGGCGAGTAATGTTTTAAAATAATTTATTTTAATTTATAATACATTCAAAATTTAAACTTAGAATTTAGAAAATAGAATTTCTAATTTAGAAATAATACTTTTAGGAGCGGCATGTTAAGTTTTTAGGGGATAAGGGTGGGGAGTGTTTAAGAAATATTAAATGAAATGTTAAAAGTATTTTGAAATTTATATATTCAATTTGGGTATATTTTATTTGTATATTGAATGTATTGTTTTATCATTTTTTATTTGTGTTTATAGGATATAATGTTGATTACTGCCTTATACATTTTGATGAAACATTTTGAAATTTAAAAAGAAAAAAAAGTATTTACAAAAATTTTAAAACACAAATTGTATTTACAGTGTACATTATTAATATATTAATAATTATATTTAATTATCTATAATTAATAAATAAATTATAAAAAGTCAGAAAATGTAATATTATAAATGAACATTTTAAAATATTTAATTTGTTAAGAATTAACACTGTAGAATTAAAAAAAATGTATATTTTAAAAATATTTAATCTAGGAGATAAATGTATAAAAGACATTACAATGTAATGCTGAAATATTTGAATGAATGTAGGTATTGTTTGTATATATATATTATTTATATGTGACATTTTAAATTTTGTAAAATATAAATATTTAAAAAAATATATATTTTTCTTGTATAAATTAAAATTAGAATGAAATTAATTTCATTATATATTGTATTAATTTATTATAGGTGTTGTCCAACACTTAAAATTGTATGTGTAATGTAGTTAATCATATTATAGTAATTTTAATGGAAAAAGAAAAATATATATTTTAAGGGTCTGGCAACTCTTTTTATTTCACAGTAATTTCAGTGAGTATAGTTAATTAATTAAGTTTAATGACCCGCACTAATCCTAAATTAATGGTAACTGGAGTGGGAATAGTAAATTAATCAGGTTTAAGGGCCCATTATGATAACGGCGGATCGCCACCAGCCGTGTGGCGGTGGTGACCCGCCTGCCAAAAACCACAACCCGCCTCTAATTTTCCCCCTGCCACATTACCATGGCGGGGGGACCCCGGCGGACGGGAAAACCGTCCACCGGTTTTCCGCTGGTAGGCAATCCGCCCGATTGCCTACCGGGCGGAAAAGCAATGGTGGTGGTGTCTGGTAGACACCACTATCCATATTACTATGAAGGCTCGGATGTGCCTATCCGTGGCGGCAACACCGCCATGGAAAGGCAGACAGTTCTTAACATTGGGGGCCCGTAACGGGGGGTGGGGGGTGCACATGGGGGGCGCCTATGGTACCCCCAGCAGTTCCATGCACAACATGGCAGGCACCACGCGGTGCCTGCCATGTTGTGCATGGAAGTGCACAACATGCCTTCCTGGCATTCTGGCAGGCGGTGCTAACTGCACCGCCCACCACAATGTCAGGAATGCTGGATGCGCCCGCCACTGTGGCGGGCGCATTCTTATGATCCCTATGGGACCCCCGCACTTATGGTGGGTGGTCCCTTTTTGCGTCGGGATGGCAAATTAATTAAGTTTAGTGTCCAGCACCTACCCCTAATTTATAGTAACTGGAGTGGCAATAGTAGAATAGTAAATTAAATAAGTTTAATGTCCAACACTTACCCTAAATTAATACTAACTGGAGTGGGAATAGTAAATTAATTAGGTGTAGCGTCCAACACCTACCCCGAACTATTACTAACTAGAGTGGGAATAGTAAATTATCTAAGTTTAGTGTCCAGACCCTACCCCTAATTAATACTACCTGGAGTGGGAATAGTAAATTAATAAAGTTTATTGTCCAACACCTACCCCAAATTAATACTAACTGGAGCGGGAATTGTAAATTATTTTAGTTTAGTGTCTAGCACCTACCCCTAATTAATACTAACTGGAGTGGGAATAGTAAATCAATTAAGTTCAGTGTCCAGCTCCTACCTCTAATTATTAATAACTGGAGTAGAAATAGTAAATTAATTAAGTTGAGTGTCCAACCCCTACCCCAAATTAATACTAACTGGAGCAGAAATAGTAAATTAATTAAGTTGAGTGTCCAACCCCTACCCCAAATTAATACTAACTGGAGCAGGAATAGTACATTATTTAAGTTTAGTGTTCAGCACCTACCCCTAATTAATACTAACTGGAGTGGGAATAGTAATTAAATTAAATTTAGTGCCCAGCACGTACCCCTAATTAATGCTAACGGGAGTGGGAAATGTACATTAATTAAGTTTAGTGTCCAGCACCTACCCCAAACTATTACTAATTGGAGTGGAAATAGTAAAATAATGAAGTTTAGTGTCTAGCACCTACCCCTAATTTATAGTAACTTGAGTGGAAATAGTAAATGAATTACATTTAGGGGCTGATTCCGATTCGGTAAAATCCCTTACAAATAGCCGTACGGAGCATATTTCCCGTACGAATCGTACCCTTAAACGTCCCCGTACATACGATGAAGTATGATTCAGACCCAAAGCAGAGCTCCTTTCGAATCGTAGGAAAGACCATATGACTTAAAAATCTGTACGAATCGCATTCGGAACACGTTGTACGCGACGTCCGTAGGGATCGAAGCAGCATTTTCCGACCCAGCAAGTTCAATTTGTCTCGTCAACACTCCGTACAACTCTTTTTCTACGGGAGCTCAAAACTTCTGGAAAAGCAGATTTCGAATCGAACCGCGTACGAAACGGACCCCCCCGGGTACAGTGCGTTCACCCCATGATTGCAGGGGTACGGTTCCGCCCGATTGCCTACCGGGCGGAAAAGCAGTTTATATGGTTACGTGACTGGTAGACACGCCATCCATATTACTATGCAGGCTCGGATGTGCCTATCCGTGGTGGCAACACCGCCACGGAAAGGTGGGCAGTTCTTAACATTGGGGGCCCGTAACGGGCCCCCAGGTATTCTGGGGGGTGGGGGGTGCACATGGGGGGTGGCTATGGTACCCCCAGCAGTTCCATGCACAGCATGGCAGGCACCACGCGGTTCCTGCCATGTTGTGCATGGAAGTGCACAACATGCCTTCCTGGCATTGTGGCGGGCGGTGCTGACTGCATTGCCCACCACAATGTCAGGAATGCTGGATGCGCCCGCCACTTTTGCGGGCGCATCCTAATGTCCCCTATGGGACCCCCACACTTATGGTGGGCGGTCCCTTTTTGCGTCGGGATGGCAAATTAATTGAGTTTAGTGTCCAGCACCTACCCCTAATTTATAGCAACTGTAGTGGCAATAGTAGGATAGTAAATTAAATAAGTTTAATGTCCAACACTTACCCTAAATTAATACTAACTGGAGTGGGAATAGTAAATTAATCTGGCGTAGCGTCCAACACCTACCCCGAACTAAAACTAACTGGAGTGGGAATAGTAAATTATCTTAGTTTAGTGTCCAGCCCCTACCCCTAATTAATACTACCGGGAGTGGGAATAGTAAATTAATTACGTTTATTGTCCAACACCTACCCCAAATTAATACTAACTGGAGCGGGAATTGTAAATTATTTAAGTTTAGTGTCTAGCACCTACTCCTAATTAATACTAACTGGAGTGGGAATAGTAAATCAATTAAGTTGAGTGTCCAGCTCCTACCTCTAAATATTAATAACTGGAGTAGAAATAGTAAATTAATTAAGTTTAGTGTCCAACCCCTACCCCAAATTAATACTAACTGGAGCAGGAATAGTACATTATTTAAGTTTAGTGTTCAGCACCTACCCCTAATTAATACTAACTGGAGTGGGAATAGTAAGTTAATTAAATTTAGTGTCTAGCACCTACCCCTAATTAATGCCAACGGGAGTGGGAAATGTACATTAATTAAGTTTAGTGTCCAGCACCTATCTCTAACTATTACTAATTGGAGTGGAAATAGTAAATTAATGAAGTTTAGTGTCCAGCTCCTACCCCTAATTTATAGTAACTTGAGTGGGAATAGTAAATTAATTACATTTAGGGGCCAATTCCGATTCGGTAAAATCCTTTACAAATAGCTGTACAGAGCATATTTCCCATACGAATCGTACACTTCAACGTCCCCGTACATACGATGAAGAATGATTCGGACCCAAAGCAGAGCTCCGTTCGAATAGTAGGAAAGACCATATGACTTAAAAATCTGTACGAATCGCATTCGGAACACGTAGTATGCAACGTCTGTAGGGATCGAAGCAGCATTTTCCGACCCAGCAAGTTCAATTTGTCACGTCAACACTCCGTACAACTCTTTTTCTACGGGAGCTCAAAACGTCTGAAAAAGCAGATTTCGACTCGAACCGCATACGAAACGGACCCTCCCGGGCACAGGGCGTTCACCCCATGATTGCAGTGGTACGGTTCCACCCGATTGCCTACCGGGCGGAAAAGCAGTTTATATGGTGACGGTGACTGGTAGACACGCCATCCATATTACTATGCAGGCTCGGATGTGCCTATCCGTGGTGGCAACACCGCCACGGAAAGGTGGGCAGTTCTTAACATTGGGTGCCCGTAACGGGCCCCTAAGTATTCTGGGGGGTGGGGGGTGCACATGGGGGGTGGCTATGGTACCCCCCAGCAGTTCCATGCACAACATGGCAGGCACCACGCGGTGCCTGCCATGTTGTGCATGGAAGTGCACAACATGCCTTCCTGGCATTGTGGCGGGCGGTGCTGACTGCACCACCCACCACAATGTCAGGAATGCTGGATGCGCCCGCCACTGTGGCGGGCGCATCCTAATGTCCCCTATGGGACCCCCGCACTTATGGTGGGCGGTCCCTTTTTGCATCGGGATGGCAAATTAATTGAGTTTAGTATCCAGCACCTACCCCTAATTTATAGCAACTGGAGTGGCAATAGTAGGATAGTAAATTAAATAAGTTTAATGTCCAACACTTACCCTAAATTAATACTAACTGGAGTGGGAATAGTAAATTAATTAGGTGTAGCGTCCAACACCTACCCCGAACTAATACTAACTGGAGTGGGAATAGTAAATTATCTAAGTTTAGTGTCCAGCCCCTACCCCTAATTAATACTACCGGGAGTGGGAATAGTAAATTAATTACGTTTATTGTCCAACACCTACCCCAAATTAATACTAACTGGAGCGGGAATTGTAAACTATTTAAGTTTAGTGTCTAGCACCTACCCCTAATTAATAATAACTGGAGTGGGAATAGTAAATCAATTAAGTTGAGAGTCCAGCTCCTACCTCTAAATATTAATAACTGGAGTAGAAATAGTAAATTAATTAAGTTTAGTGTCTAACACCTACCCCAAATTAATACTAACTGGAGCAGAAATAGTAAATTAATTAAGTTGAGTGTCCAACCCCTACCCCAAATTAATACTAACTGGAGCAGGAATAGTACATTATTTAAGTTTAGTGTTCAGCACCTACCCTTAATTAATACTAACTGGAGTGGGAATAGTAGGTTAATTAAATTTAGTGTCCAGCACCTACCCCTAATTAATGCCAACGGGAGTGGGAAATGTACATTAATGAAGTTTAGTGTCCAGCACCTACCCCTAACTAATACTAATTGGAGTGGAAATAGTAAATTAATGAAGTTTAGTGTCCAGCGCCTACCCCTAATTTATAGTAACTTGAGTGGGAATAGTAAATTAATTACATTTAGGGGCCAATTCCGATTCGGTAAAATCTCTTATAAATAGCCATACGGAGCATATTTCCTGTACAAATCGTACCCTTAAACGTCGCCGTACGTACGATGAAGTATGATTCGGACCCAAAGCAGAGCTCTGTTCGAATCGTAGGAAAGACCATATGACTTACAAATCTGTACGAATCGCATTTGGAACACGTAGTACGCGACGTCCGTAGGGATCGAAGCAGCATTTTCCAACCCAGCAAGTTAAATTTGTCTCGTCAACACTCCGTACTACTCTATTTCTACGGGAGCTCAAAACGTCCCGAAAAGCAGATTTCGACTCGAACCGCGTACGAAACGGACCCTCCCCCCCCGGGTACACCCCAATTGCAGGGGTACAGTTCCGCCCGATTACCTACAGGGTGGAAAAGCAGTGTATATGGTGACGGTGTCTGGTAGACACGCCATCCATATTACTATGCAGGTTCGGATGTGCCTATCCGTGGCGGCAACACCGCCACGGAAAGGTGGGCCGTTCTTAACATTGGGGGCCCGTAACGGGCCCCCTAGGGATTCTTGGGGGTGGAGCGTGCACATGGGGGGTGCCTATGGTACCCCCCAGCAGTTCCATGCACAACATGGCAGGCACCACTCCGTACGACTTTTTTTCTAAGGGAGCTCAAAACGTCTGGAAAAGCAGATTTCGACTCGAACCGTGTATGAAACGGGACCCCCTTCCCCGAGAACGGTGCGTACACCCCATGATTACAGGGTTAAGGTGCGTAGGGGTACGGTGCGTACGCCCCATGATTGCAGGGGTACGGCACGTACACCCCATGATTGCAGGGGTACGGTGCGTATGTGATTGTGTGGCTCTCCGTATGAATCGCTCATACGTGAAGTTTTCCGTACGAATTGCGATCTCATTCCCCGGTCCGGATCGTACTTGTCGGATCGTACAGCATGTTTACGATTGGTGCGGTTCACTGTGAGGGTCCGTGTCGTACGGATTTTCCATTGCTTTTCTTACGGTTCGCAACGATTCAGTCGCATATTTTCCAAACAAATCGTACTACGCGATTCAGACGGAATTGTACAAGTTGTACGGAAAGGGCTATGGATTCGATTCAGTCGTACGATTGGTTTACCAAATCGGAATCGGCCCCTAAGTATATTTTCTGTCCTTCCAAGATGTAAGTCACATTGTATAGGTAGAAAATAGTGCTCGGCCCTTTTGGAATGTTATTTTTTATACTTCATAGATGGCAGGCATGATGTGTAATATCACATTGCGACAAGAATAACTGTGTCCATCTTGGAAATATAAAAAAATGAATTTCCAAGAGGACCAGCACATTAAGTTTTGCAACGCTGTGCCATACAATGTGCTGGACCTCTTCAAGTATAAACACACTTTTCCAAGACATGTACTGTCTTGCTTCTCACCATGTTGTGTTGCATTAGCAAACCTGGAAGTATAAAAAGTGCTATTCCAAGATGGTCAACCACAGCTATTGACTATCGGGATATCTATGCACTTTTAAAAGCATCTGCATTGGCAAAGCCAAATGTGCTAAATGGTAGGAAAGAAACGAAAGACCATCAAATTGCAGTAGAATGTTAGCAGGGAAGCAAGGAAAAGGCAGGGGAGGAGAGAGCGAGGCAAGGGATGTGTGTGTGAAAGAGAGAGAGAGGTAGAAATTGTAATACCAAATCACAGCAGTAATCAGTGTCAGAAGGAGTGAAAAAGATGACTGCACCTGCTCCTGCTTTCCAGCTTTGACTGCTTAGATGTTTATACTTTGCTTTGACCTTCTTCTACTTCCGGTCTTACTCTCCTTCCTCCAAAGGTAGAGCTCCTTTGGATCAGGTTTATTCTTGTGATTGGGTGAATTAAAACTAGCAGCTCCTTAGCGCTCACAAATTCATGTCTTTCTCTTAAGCCTACATCTCTGCTCACTTGCGGTGCTCTAAGGGAGCGGAATCACCCTGAACCCTCCAATAATCAACTCTAGGGTAATTGTCCAACTACTTCACATTCCTATGCTCATGCAACAGTTTACAATACAAACCTAAAGCAGTAATTGCACAAACAAAACGATGAATGGATTTGGATTTTTCCTTTCATTGTCTTTTAATACTTTACGCCCAGCCAACACGTGTTTCATCGTAGGCAGTATCGCCGTGACTTCTCCAGCGCTGTCTGGCTTGTCGAGATCTTGTTTCTTATCTCCTAACCGCCGGTTCTTCTTTCGACCCGGCTGGTCAAAACATGTTTGTGAGTCTGCCTGTGTATCGGCCTGACGCTTCCAATGTTTTTGTATTCCTCAAAGCGAATACGCCCCTTTATTTCCTTCTTCCCACGACCGTGTGGATATCTGCACAAAACCGGAAGTACTCACCTAACTTTTTTGACCAGCCGGGTCGAAAGTAGAAGCAGCAGAGAGGATTTAAAAAACAAGATCTCGACAAGCCAGACAGCCCGGAAGAAGTCGCTGCAATACCGCCTATGACGAAACACGTGTTGGCTGGGCGTAAAGAATTAAAAGACAAAGAAAGAAAAAACCCAAATCCATTTGTCGTTTTGTTTGTGCAATTACTGCTTTAGAATTGTAATGTAAATTGATGCGTGTGCATAAGAATGTGAATCCTTTGGATCTTGCTCTTCCCTGTTTTTGTGCCCTTCTTCTGAGCTTCCTATTTTGACTCATTCCCTTTTGGTCCAGTAAAGCTATTCTTGGGAGAGACAGCAGTTTGTGTCTGACTCTACTCACTTGTACTGAGGGCAGCTTCATATCACTCTACAGAGAAATTCATCAACATGTCTTTGAAATTGATACTGGAGCCTCAGATTATCAGCAGCAGTGCGCTGCGGATTGGTGAGTTCATTCAGGAGGTTTAGCAATGCGTTGGAGAGTGAAATATTCAGAAGATAGACTCATATTGAAACATGTGGATATCTTACTGAATAATGCCCTTCTCATGTTTCAGCACCTCCTTACGATCTATTTCCCTACATTCAGGGGCAGTTCTTGCTTCCCAGTCTGACATACTGGACAGTGGTTCTCCTAAGGGGATAGGGAGATGCCTTGTTGGAATCACTGCTGAAGATGCAACAGTATCCCGCCACCAGAAACAGACAGATATGTAAAAAAAATGTAAAAAGCAAACACAAAGCAAAATATTGCATTGTACATACTTTTGACAACCAGACAGCATTTTTGTTGAATCTTTAATATAGCCTGCCCACGCATTTTCATGTTGTCCCCAAAAAAATGTAAATACAACAACATTTTATCATGACTGAAACATAAGAAATAAGAAATGGCTGGGGGTGATTAGTGAATAGCACTGTGTTTTTATTTTATGGCAGACCAATGTATCCAATGAGGAAGCAGTAAAACAATAATGTAGCAATGAAAATATTGCGTTAGCAAATTGAATACTTGAAGGAACACACAGTCTCAATGTTAAGCTACACATCATTTTGCATCTTCAATTTAACAAAAAAACTACTTGATCTCATCACCAACTCAACCTCAAAATACCAAGACCTGGACGAAACTCCATCCAAGCCAAGGCAAACTTTAAAAGACAAACGAGAAAAGTCAATAGTTCCCTCTCTCTCTCTGCTTTTTTCAATCAATCAATCAACGGCTTGTAAAGTGCAACTACTCACCCGTAAGGGTCTCAGGGTGCCTTGGGGGGAGGGGGGTAGCTGCTGGTCCACTGAGGTGCTGTAGGTCAGTCGGAGAGCCAGGTCTTGAGGTCCTTCCTGAATTGAGGCAGTGAGGGTGATTGCCTAAGGTGGAGAGGCAGGGTGTTCCAGGTCTTTGTTGAGAGGGAGGCAAAGTATCTTTTTCTGGCTGTGGTCTTGCGGATACGTAGGATGGTAGCCAGGGTCAGGTGGGTGGGACAGAGGCCTCTGGTGGGTGCATGGAATGCGGGGCGATGGTTGTGGTTTATATTTCTTTTTTGTGTACTGATGACAAGAGCTCTCACAACAGTGAGCAAAACATTTCTATAGCCTGGTCTGAAAAGAGGAAAAAGTAACTTTTGGGATATGGGTAAAATTGTTATTTGAAAGTGCACAGACCTCCACAATCATACCATATTTGTTTTTTAACACATATAACACGTGACATCATTTTAACTAAGGAAATTATGTTGGCCTGAGAGGTGATATAAGCGTATTTGTTAGTCATGAACAGATGCAGATATTAAAACATAAACAATTAAAAAAATCTCTGGTTAATTAAAGAACTATAATAATAATAATCCACATTTGTAAAGTGCGAACAATCAACCGTAAGGGTCTCTAGGCGCTGCGGGCCATCGGGAAAATTAAGCAAGCTATTGCCCAGAGTCACATGGTGCTGAGCTAATCTGCTGCCAGCGCCGGGGATCGAACCGTGATCCCCCGATTCCGGAGTCAGTCGCCCTGGCCACGGCGCCACACCTCTTCCCTACTAGGGCTGCCCTACTAGCTTAGTGATGCTTTCTGTAATGTTTCATTTTTAAAAACTGTAAAAATATCCTTGATTTTACGGATTCTTTAGGTGAAGATGTGAGAGCATTGTATTATCTCTCCCATTTTACAGTTGAATATATTATGATCATGAATACAAACTGGTAGAAAGCGTTTTCGTGTTTACAACCTCCATCATTTTAGGTTTTAGACGTTTGCGAACAAGCCATATATAATATTGCCACCACCTCACATATAGCTCACATTTTCTGTTCCTAAGAGGCAGTTTACAAGGAATTACACCCTCAGAAATCTAGAGTTGGCAAATGGAAGTCATTGGGTCCTGCAATTATGGTCCGGAGTGTACTGAGGCGGAGCAAGTAAACTGTGTTTCCAGGTGCACCGGGTTGTTCAAGATCAACAAAGCCGAGTTAAAAAAATTGGCATTTTATGAGCTCAGAAACCCCTTGATGCAAGGCTGATTGGTCATGCAGGCCTTCTTTAGGAAAGCAATCTGGTGGTGATTGTGGGTATCAAGCTGCAAGATTTGCTTCAGTATCTATCTGGTTAACTTGGCTCACCAGCAGGTCTTTGGTGGAAGCTCAACTCTGCCCACTGTCGACTTTAGGCATTCACAATTTACCGAATGTATGAGCAAATTCCATCAGTCAAATATTTCAACCCAACAAGGTGTTCTCACCGATGAAGGATCTATCAGATCAAATTTGTCTAGCATTCAGCTACATGAGGCTGGTTATGATTGTCTCCCATAAATGTAAAGAATCTCAAGCAATGAATGCCCTTCCCTTCCACTGATTAGTAAACCTGTTCCTCATTTTGTTTTTAATTGCCAGGTTCTAGACTAGAGCCAGCGAGTGGTGCCTTAATTGAATTGGTGATGTTCGACTGGAATATGTTTGTCATCCCTATTGTACCAAATGCAGAAAGCCTAAAAGAAGATCTCTCCCACCTTTGGTTCGGTTACCTCTTAGGTGGCCAAAATGTTAGGGCCACTCTCTGGCCTATGTGTGTCTCTTGGTATGACCTCTAATTGGTAAGAGCTATTGAGTCGAGGTCACTTGAAGCAGGTGAGCTCAGTGATTCACAAGTCCCACACATCCTTCAACACTAATAAAATCAGCACAGCACTGTGTATTGTGATTGACCATCTTCATCTTAAGAGCCCAGTTTTATGCTTTGAACTTATATCAGGAGCAAAGATGTGGGATTCATGTGTATGTACATATCTGTATCTCAGCTTTCTGTTATAACACTCTTCAGTTTGATCACCAAGTGCATCATGGCATCTTCCCTAGTTCTTATGGCACTGCCGGGGCTCACTTTGAGCTTTTGAATGAGGGTTTCCCGAAGTTTTGTCGATGAGGGTTCTCTTTTTGAAAATAATCACTTTGGCTTACTGCTCAGCCAAGATAGCACCTTAATGTGTTTATTGAGGACTAGGCTAGCTCAATTTTAACTAGAATGTCTGATCCTGCATCGTTATCCTGCTAAACTGCCAAAGGTGATGTCAAACTTCTCTATATATGTGAGATTGTTTTGACAGTTAGTTGAAATTTCTCCTCTGCTGAGGAATGAATCTGTCGCCTTCTGGACCTAGCAGCGTTGTGTGCATATGTTTGTCATGCATAGTTTCTTACAGGTTGCCTGAATTTGCGTGTACCGATTAACCAGGTGTGTGATGACAAGAAAACATCCATGGCTGCCTTGTACCAGTGAACGTGGTACACAATCAACTGGGCACTTATGAAAAAGCAGGGTTAAACGGGTTTAGCATTTAATCAAAAAGCATTTCACCTGCCTTCGGTTTCAGGTGTTCCTAATACTGTCATCCTTGTTATCCTGGACTTCAGATAACTGTTTTAAATGTTAAAGGCACTATAAGTGAGGAAAGCTTGCAAGTGGTAACGCTGGGCTTGCAGAGCTACCGATCATTAAAATGTTCTTGAGTTTGTAGAATATTCAGCAAATATGCAAATTGTCCCAGATAAAATTCATTATATGTAAAATGGCCTCATACATATTCTTTGTGGATACGCTGAAAACTAGACTTGAATTTACTATTCATTGTCTCGACAATAACAGGCGTAGTTGTTACCAGTGTAACCATTAGATTGTACCGGTTTTGAAGCATACACATCCCCATAAAATGCATTTTTACATTATACTGATCGTCCATGGAGTTCTGGCTAAGAAGGCGATGTCAGGTTCATTGACCCCTCCGTGACATCATTTCTCAGCAGTAAATTACTTTTCTGTCAGTAGAAGTCGGTAGTTAAATATATTTTGCACAAATCTATATCATTACCCCATTGCTTTTCATACATTTATATAGTGTCAACTTGATTTTTAAATGTTAAACTTCGTTCGCGGTCTTACTCACATTATCTCTTCAGCCCAAGGCTCTTTCGTATAGAATGAGGCTCAAATTCAAAATGCTCTCCATGCATACTAGATACCTATTGATTGCCTGTAAATATCCTGGTTGTCATGGCACTGTAATGATGTAGCAGTCAGTGTATAATTTTCGTTTGCCCTATTTCCTGCATTGTTATGTTATGTTATGTTATGTTATTTATTCTTTTGTATAGCGCAACGGTTACTCAAAAAGAGTGTCCCGGCGCTTTCGGTAAGGAGAACTAATTCAGTAACATAACACAGTTAAAAGAGTAGAAAACAAACAGACAAAAAGAGAGGAACTGCTGGGAAACCTACTGGGTAAACAGCCACGTTTTGAGACCTCTTCTAAACTCAAGAAGAGTAGTAGCCCCCCGAAGTGGGAGTGGAAGCGAATTCCACATCTGTGGAGCCAACAAACTGAAAGAGCGGCCGCCCAGGCGGGCTCTCTTAACACGAGGGGCATTTTATACTAAATGACTGCAAAATAGTTGCAATGTGGATCCTGGACTCATGTACCATTTCATGCCCTGAAACTACTTGAAGCCTTTTGACTCAAAGTGCCCCTTGTGTGAAGGGAAGCGTCTTCCCCCTCCTTCTTGTCATGAGACCAGGCATTATAAACATTAGACATGCTTAGGAAAGTTTTTACAATGAGGCACATTGATAGAGACCAAGTGGGAGTGTGTTTCTGTGAGTAGTCTGGTTGGGGACTTTAGCATTCACTGGGGAAATCATTGGAGGGGTCCCTGCAAGGGAATCATGGTTTGAGAAATGAGCTCAGGAGATTGAGTGCTCCTAGAACATAGAAACAGAGAGTGAGTGGCTAGGTGGCGAGGGGGCACATTAGAGACAGAGTGCTATCCTAATAAGGGTAAAAGAGCGAGGTAGCTAAGGCGAACACAAAGCAGAAGAAGGGCATTTAAAGAAAAAATACCTGGTGGTATCACAGTGTGGGTAGGCAACCGTAAAAGTAGAAAAATACTAGGCATGGCACTAACAGCGAGATAATAAAAATAAACATAGTCATTGAGAGACTTAGGAATTTTCTTTACTCTAACTCTACACCTACCTTGTCTCACTTCCTCATTAATACTCACACTTCTGTTTCCTTTACTGCTTTCACTTGCACTACCATTTCCTTCACTGCTTTCAACCATCTCACCACAACCTTCACCATGCTTGCAAAAATTACTCTATTGAGATTCTGCCCCGTGAATCCTCTGTTCTTACTGCATTTTTAAACACTTTAGTTACTCTCATTGACTCTGTAAACCTTAACTTTTGTTTACTTGAGACCAGGGTTTTTATTCTGATGATCAAATCACTGACCTCTGCCTCTATTCATTTAAAACTTTTCTTGGCATCAAACCACATTTTCTTTGCTACGTCTTTCGCCAAATCAAACTTTCTTGAATCAATGTCTATAACACTCAAACACGACTCATTCACCCGAAACTGCAAAACCAGATTTGTGCCTTTCTTTTTCTGAGCAATTGAAAGGGTATCATTTTAGTTACTAGTCATCAATGGAGCGCACACCGCTAGCCCCTCCTCCGGATCGCCCCTCGGGACTCTGGTACTTGTAGTTCTTTAGTGGATCACCCAGGTGGGTGCAAGTCGGTACTTGTTGGACTGATGAATCTCTAGACCCGATACATGTCCCGGGTTTTAGGATATCGCCCGAGACATGTCTCGGGTTTCGGGATAACTTCCCTCATCAGTAGAGAAAGATCGTTAGGGGTGGAAGAGAAGGCCGCCACACAACAGTCAAAGGCCTCGATGCCAGAACCGGCACGCAGGTGCGTCGTCCAAGAGCCCGTCGGCCCAAAGCTCAAGGGAGCCATATTGTGTTTAGTCATCAATGGAGCGCACACCGCTAGCCCCTCCTCCGGATCGCCCCTCGGGACTCTGGTACTTGTAGTTCTTTAGTGGATCACCCAGGTGGGTGCAAGTCGGTACTTGTTGGACTGATGAATCTCCAGACCCGATACATGTCCCGGGTTTTAGGATATCGCCCAAGACATGTCTCGGGTTTCGGGATAACTTCCCTCATCAGTAGAGAAAGATCGTTAGGGGTGGAAGAGAAGGCCGCCACACAACAGTCAAAGGCCTCGATGCCAGAACCGGCACGCAGGTGCGTCGTCCAAGAGCCCGTCGGCCCAAAGCTCAAGGGAGCCATATTGTGTTTAGTCACTGTTGCACTTGACCCGCTTTACAGGGTCACCCCCAAACAGTTAGCCTTTGCCCCTCCTATTTTACTTGAATTCACTTTTGTTGGCCTTTGGATTCGGTGTACTTTACCACTGTTAAACCAGTGCTAAAGTGCTTGTGCTCTCTCCCTAAAGCATAGTAAAACGGGCTAACACCCGATTGGCATATTTAATTTAGTTATAAGTCCCCTGTAGAGTGGTAAACCATATGCACCGATGGCCTGTATAATAAAGGTTAATTGTGGGCCTGCAGCACTTATTGTGCCACCTATTTAAGTAGCTCTTTAGAACATGTCTCAGGTCTGCCATTGCATCCTGAAAGCAGTTTTAAACTACCAATTCGATTTGGCATTATAATCTCCTTGCCAAGCCTTAAACTCAGGCCCAAGATAGCCTGTAGGGTGCTTTGTAATGAAATGTTTGGGTATGCACTTTTACGTTTTACATGTCCTTGTAGGGAATAGGCCCTTAGCTTTGTTTTTCTCTACTGTGAGGCCTTCCTGTCCCATACCATAACATTGGGCTTCCTTCTAACATTTAATAAGGACTAACTTTTGATTGGGAACTGGTAGTCTATTAGTGTTTGGTGTCTGAGAAATCGTAAGTAAAACTCCTCTTCATTGGTACAGTCAGATTTTAACTAACAATTTTGAAAATGCCACAGTTAGAAAGTTGTCATTTTCCTGACCTATTTTGTGCCTGCCCCTGCTCCTGGGTCACCTGACTGGGTGTAGCTGACAGTTGGACTTTGTTTAGTCCTCCGAGACAACCACACAAGAGAGGGATTAGGTGTTCCTGGATGATCCATCAACTGGCAGCATGGGGGATGTAGCTGGGCACAGCCCCACTTGCAACTACATAGACTGTACTCTGCCTTCACACAAAAGTGTTGGCATCCCTGCATTGTTCATGTAGCCAGCTTGGAGTCAGGACAGGGAAGTCAGGAAACTTCAACCACTTCAAAGGGAATTCTCTAGGAACTGCTCTGACTTCAGATGGGACACCATGTAAAAAATTGGGACCCTCGGGTCCACTCGTCAGTTCACTTTCTGGACCTGCAGAAAGTGAACTGCCCACTGCTGTTGACTGTTGTGTGCTTCAGAAGACAGCCTTGCTGCACCTGGAAGGATTGCTTTGCTGACTGAACCCTCAGAGGTCTGCCCTGCTGATTGATACTTGTTCCACTGCCTAAACCTAGAACTACCAGAGTGACTCAAGGGCTAGTTGGCTGGCCTCCTAATGAAAGCCTCAGGGATATAATAGACTCCAACCCAACCAACTTGAACCCGTGCCTGGGCCCAGCCTGAGTGTGTCTTAACCCCCCAAGTAGTGGCCCTCCAGCCCTGGACACTCAGTGGTGGTGAAGTCAATGTGCCCATATAGCCAAAGTCCAAAACAAAGGACTTTGAACACGTATGGCTAACAGCTGATCTGGGAACCAAGGGAAGACCGGAACCAACCTGCTTGTCTATCCGCCCATGGTGCATCGCTGGACTTCGCAACAGCTCCCGCTATCTTCTTCTCCACAGCAGCAAACCCTTTTCAGTGGTCCTTCGTATCCAGCCTCCTGGAACTCTCATTGGCTACAGTCAGTAATGACCAGGGTTGGGACTCTAAAGAGTGTTGGTTGTTTAACCACTTTCACTTTAAGATGCAAACATTTAGTTTAAACACTAAGGGGCACATTAGGATGGCGGGCGGACAAAGTCCTCCCCGCCATCCCGTCATAAAAAGGGACCACCCGCCATAAGGGCAGGGGTCCTTGGGTGCCATTAGAATGAGCCCGCCACAGTGGCGGGTGTATCCTGCATTCCTAACATTGTGGCGGGCGCTGCACTCAGCACCACCCGCCACAATGCCTGGAAGGCATGTCGTGCACTTCCATGCACAACATGGCAGGCACCGTGCGGTGCCTGCCATGTTGTGCATGGAACTGCAGGGGGGTACCATAGGTACCCCCCATGTGCACCCCCCACCCCCACAGAGTCCCTGGGGCCCACAACAGGCCCCCCCGGCAGACTCCACATGCCTTACCTGTGGTGGCAATGCCGCCACGGAAAGGCATTTCAAAACCCACATTCTAATATGGCTGGCGGTGTCTTTCAGACACCGCCACCATATTGAACCCTTTTCCGCCCCGTCGACATGTTGACTGGGCGGAAAAGCGGCGGACGGTCTTTCCGTTTGCGGCGGACCCCCCCAGCCATTGTAATATGGCGGGGGTAATTTCTGCACGGATGGGGGCAGATCGCCCCCCCGCCGGACCGGCCGTGACTACCGTCGGCCCGGAGGGGGCGATCCACCCGCCATCCTAATTGGGCCCTAAATCAGGTGTAAAGTGTCAAACCAGCTTAAATATGGGCAATACACATGTCATGCTGCTTGCCAACATAATAAGCCATATAGACATGAAAAAGGATGTTAATATGAACAAACATGAACAGAGTACAACAAATGCTGACTTAGACAATGATAGTATTAAACTTCTAGGTTTTGAGAGCTACACTGCCAGAAGCTAAGAATCCTAAATCCTAGGACAAGATTAATTCCAGTGCTACATTAAACTTCATTATCTGTAAAAATATCAAGATAGTATACCTTGCACAGAAGTTATTCTCTGATCCTAACCCAAACCTCACACACAAACACACATTTCAGATTAACATGGCCAAACAAAGCTTAATATCCACTTTTACACCAGCTATTGTAGACAAATAGCATGCTCTGAGAAGCAGCCGCAGCCCGTGGAGGGAGTTGCGCTGCGGCAGGCAGGAGGGGCAGGGTGGGGGGGTGATAAACACCAGAATCTGGATGATTGCAGGTAAGTAAACAATTAAATTAATAAAACGAATTTCGTAGCGCGCCCTGCATCTCAAAATGCGATGTAGGGCACAGAACGAAATTCGTTTTTATTAATTTAATTGTTTACTTATCTGCAATCATCCAGATTCCGGTGTTTATCACCCCCCATCCTGCCCCTCCCCCGCCCCGCCTGCCTGCCCCACCGCAACTCCCTCCAGGGGCCGCGGCTGCTGAGAAGGAAGAGACAAAATCTTAAGGAAGGGAATCGGCCGGTGATATATTTTTAACAAAAATGTTATTTAAACAGAGTTATAAACCTACTTTCAATTAGTACAAACATATAATGATTGTATTTTATTTAGCTTGGCTAGGCAGTAGCTTTGAAACTCATCTGTCACTAAGGGGGTCATTATGATAGCGTGCGGTGCCTTCCACGTTGTGCATGAAAATGCACAACATGCCTTTTTGGCATTGCAGTGGGTGGTGCAGAGAGCACTGCCCGCCGCAATGTCAAGAATGCAGGATGTGCCCGCCAGCGTGGTGGGGGCATCCTAATGTCATCCACCAGACCCCTGCACTAATGGCGGGTGGTCCCTTTCTACAAAAGGTGCCCTAAGTGTCCCCCATCTTTTTCAGACTGATATTTGGCAGTTAATACTTTAAGTAGTAAAAGTCAAAATCAGCGTCTTGATAATTGGGGAAATTAATCGCTATTTCCAAAATCCATATAACTTAATGGCTGAGAGTCTGTGGGCTGCTCTCAAGCAGCTAAACTGTAGACAAAACTGTGTATTCCAGAGGATGTGTACACTCAGCAGCTTGACTGCTCTGGCCACGCAACAGTAACCAAGGGCCCATATAAATCAACAACAGACCAAATATGAAAACGTGTGGTTGTTACCAAGGGACAAAGTGCACCAAGTATTCAAGGAAATTGTGAATGTCACCAACATCATGTACTCCTTGGATAGTGTAGACCTTTGAATTGTCATACTGGACAATATTTAAGTAAACAATGTGTAGAGTACAACCTTGGTAAAGAACAAGGAAATGGCATACTCAGAGCTTAATTCTGTGAACTCCAGCATAGACCTCTATCACAAGCCTCCAAAGAAGATCTTCAGAACTGTCTAAACGAATGCAAAGCGTTCAGAGGTTTTAGCCATCAAATTGAAGAGCTACCCAACTCTAACAAGAAGTCATACATGGTGTGAAAAAAACTAGAAATCACTTTACAAAAGGTAATTAAAACAAAATATCCACAGACTGGCATGCCCATTTGCAAATGGTTCTAATAGTAAAACAGGGAAACTTAAGAAAGAAACGAAGTGGAAAACTGAATGCAACAAACCTAAATATGACACCACGTTCACATGAGTATAGCAGCATTGGCAAGGGCAAAGCTAATAGATCTGGCTTTAAAGTTCTAACACATTAAGCAGCTTTTGTGCATTCCTGTTTGCATGAATTAGCACATTAATTGTTTCTCACCAAAGCTGGTCCAGTATACATCAAGGTATTAAAGCCACATAAATTTTTTGCAAAACACTTTATACATCAATCAATGCATTGTTATAGTTAGTGATATAGCTACTTAGGCCATGCGTGAAAACATATGTCTCAAAATGTACTTTTTATGGCAGACAACTGAGTGTGGCAAAAATGTTGAGCTGGTGCAAAGCTGCTTCTCTTGGAGTAACCTTAAATTTTGCATGTTAGATGTTGCATTTTATCTTTTAATGAGATTAAGGGGGGAGTTAAATGGATATTATCATAAATGACAATCTGAATAATTTCTGTGCAGATTCATTGTTCTTTTACCTGAAACCAATGCACCAATAGAGCCATAGTACTGCGCATGTTGCAAACAGTCTCACAATAACTGAATAAACAATAAACAAAGTGTTTACTTCACTTATGATATAACTAAATGTGTAAAACACACTAAAATACTTGTCAGATGTTATTTTTTAAAACCTTTTATATTTTTACATAGCATTGATCGAATTAAATGAAATTAGATGATTTAAAAAATATAAAATAAAATAAAAAATACCTGACAAATATTCACAGAATGTGATGGTGTTGGGAGCATTCAATCAATCAATCAATCAATCATTGTATTTGTAAAGCGCACTACACACCCGTGAGGGTCTCAAGGCGCGGGGGGGGGAGGGAGCTGCTACTGATCGAAAAGCCGGGTCTTGAGAAGTCCTCTGAAGGCCGTCAGGTCCGGGTCTGTCGTAGGCTAGTAGGGAGAGTGTTCCAGGTCTTGGCGGTGAGGTAGAAGAAGGATCTGCTACCGGCGGTGGTTTTCCGGATGCGTGGAACTGTGGCGAGGGCAAGGGTGGCAGAGCGGAGGCTGCAGGTGGGGGGGTGGAAGTTGAGTCGGCCGTTGAGGTATTCTGGTCTGATATTGAGTAGGGCTTTGTGTACGTGGATGAGGAGTTTGAAGGTGATCCTCTTGTTGACGGGGAGCCAGTGCAGGTCTCTTAGGTAGGGTGTGATGTGGCTGAGTCGGGGGCATTGAGGATCAGTCGTGCCGAGGCGTTCTGGATGCGTTGCAGCCGTCTCAAGAGCTTGGTTGTTGTTCCTGCGTAGAGGGCGTTTCCATAGTCCTGTCTGCTGGTGACGAGAGCCTGGGTGACGGTTCTTCTCGTGTCGAAGGGAATCAATCACACTGTGCTTCAAATTCTTGGATAACTCTACCTTTATGCTGGACCACACCCTATCTGACAGCCTATATATATGTTGTTTTGAACATGCATGATGTCACCTGCTTAAAATGTATGATTACATCAAACAGTTAGTTCAGGTGCCAGCAAAAACAGAGTAGCGAACTGACCAGGCAACTGGCGACGGTCCATCTGCTGTTTCTCTGTCAAGAGTAAGAGAAAGTACTACTCACTCCACTAAGCCATCCTTCACATTATATGGCAGAAGTTCTAGGAAAACCTCATTCTCTTCCTCTTCACCACTACTGGCCACCAGGAGCATAGTCGTATCTGTCTGATCGTATTAGAGTTTAATTCTGTGGACATGTAGGACCATCTACGGGGTCGACAAGGTAAATCAATTTGCTTTCCTTTTCCCATATTCAGCAGGGTCCAGTCCACTTTTCCTGGAGTTTATGTTGCCCTGGCTAGGCTGGTATTCCAAAAGAGTGATTCCAACAGTGGGTTTACATGAGGATTCACACCTGTTATTTAAAAGAACCCTCACTTACCAACCTAGTTGGTGACATGCTTCATCATTGGGTTACTCCCTGAGGGCCAAATGCCTCTTGGGTGTGCCACAATGCCAAATTATAGCGGAGCGTTTGATTTTTTAACAGTGCAGTTCGTGAAGATGGAAGTCAAGAGTTAAAATTGCCTTTACCTATCCCAAAATGAATTTATTGGTAGAGAAGTAAGGCAAGATTAAAAAAGGTGACGGTGGATGATACAACTGGTTAAATTGGCCAGTCACATCCAAAAGTGAAAGTGTAATAGCCTGTCTACATGTTTCAGCCTTCCATTGCAATTAGCGAGGCTTTCTTCAGGACCAGAATTGTCATGGGAGTAGGCACACGCTAAGGTGCACCCACACCTAAGGAATCAACTACGTTCCCCGTAAGCTTTGCCTCCTTCATCTTATCATCCATTTACCTTGATGCCAAGAGCCTTACTATTTAGCATGGCTTATTGATTTCTCCTGTTCATATTTGTCTCCTTCTAAAATAATTTCCGAAAAAGACCGGCATGCCCTAAACGGCATGCGGACATTGTAGTGTAAATACGCACTTTCTTTTTTGGCATATTTTGACCCAACACAAGACTAAATTGAGTCCACACTTTAATTGACCATTTTTTTACAGAGTTACCACAATGGCGGATACATCTTTATCACCATATCCTAATATTACAAATCATGGATACTTTGTGGAGAGCACAGATGGCAGCATGAGCGATGTCACCTCGACTACTGTTTGTGCATAATCTTACGTAATGGCATGTTTGTCCTGATTTGTGTTTTGTTTTTCAGAATACTCTTGCTTTCAGACATTGCTGAAGGCGCACGAAAACTGTAAGTTTCACAGTACTCATTTGTCATAGGTGTGGGTGCACCTTAGCATGTGCATACCCCCATGACAATTCTGGTCCTGAAGAAAGCCTTGCTAATTGCAATGGAAGGGTGAAACATGTAGACTGGCTATTACACAAGTTAACCAGTTTTATCACCCACCATCACCTTTTTTAATCTTGCGTTACTTCTCCAACAATAAATTAATTTTTGGATAGGTAAAGGCAATTTTAACTTTTCCCTTACACCTTCACAAACTGCACTGTTCAAAAAAACCTGCTCCACTGTAATCAGGCGTTATAGCACACCCGAGAGGCATTAGGCCCCTCGGGTAGGAACCCAAAGATTTAGCATGTCACCAACTAGGTTGGTGAGTGAGGGTTCTTTTAAATAACAGGTGTGACTCCTCATGTAAACCCTCTAATGGAATCACTCTTTTGTTGTTTGTTTATACTTGACAAGGGGACAAAGAGTGGCACCATTATCATTCCCTTTCTCTCTTGTTATTCTACACATAGGCTGATATTCCAGCAGAGCCTGTTTGAAAATCTTTCTTCGGCATATAAAAATACCATAAAAGAGACAATTCATATCAAATAAAAGACATATCATTACAGTATGCAGCTTTTGGGAAAATTCTTACAGGGTGCAATTTCATCATAGACATCCTATCCTGTTCATCAATAATTTTTGGAAAACAGGAGCCCTAAGTAAGTTTTAAACCCAATAGACATATATCACACAATAAATTCAAATACTA
Organism: Lissotriton helveticus; assembly: GCF_964261635.1. Taxonomy (NCBI): domain Eukaryota; kingdom Metazoa; phylum Chordata; class Amphibia; order Caudata; family Salamandridae; genus Lissotriton; species Lissotriton helveticus. The sequence goes on from NC_136060.1 coordinate 285,697,276, forward strand.
TAAAATGTTAGTTCAGAACAGCCAAGTATAAAGACAAGAAACAACTGGGGGCTGGCTCTAATCAGTAAGGCTGAGCCGGATAATTATCTAACAAAACAACAATGCCAATACTGATATAGATGCTTCAAATACACAAATATCTATCCAAATCAAGAAAACAAATTCAAGAATGGGGGTTGCTACTCAATAGCATTTTATTCAAATTTTACAAAGAATTTATTTAAAAATGTAATACATAGTACAAAATTGTTTTTATATGACAAACACGTGGGACATTTAGGCATTAACCAAACACTCAATCTTTCATACAAGATTTCAAGCATATCACAAACAACCATATCACATTCATACACTCGGAGGGGAGAATAATGTGACACAATTAAGAAACAATTAAGGAAAACCCAAGGCGGGGAGAGGAAGAGAAGGGTAAAAAGCAAAAAGCAACCAAGGTCTGCGAGTGGTTTCAAAGAACAATAGAACAAACTATTTTTTAATAGTACATTCCTGTATCTCTAGCATATAGGTTGAGACTAATTTCAAATTAGTACTGCAAGGTAATGTACATAATAGAGCTCCGGGTTCAGCTATGTGGATGCCCAGATGCTCAAGCAGACCGGTTAGGGCAGGGCCTACGCGTTTCGAATCCCACTATAGCCATTGGGGATTCTCTTCAGGGCCTCTATACATATCTATGACAAATGAAACAGAAAAAAATAGAAAAAATGAGTATGGAGTATTGTACGGTTTAAAAAAAAACAACCATGGGATTAAACATTGGACAACATCAAGAGCACTGCTTTACGATACTACTGCCAGTCCTGCAAATAGCTTACCCATTGGAGGGGGTCCTAAACGTGTACTAAGGAAAGGGCCTCTTGTGGCTGGTCTTCTCCTGTGGAATAAAGGAATTTGAAATAAGGGCTTGACTGAAATATTTGTATTCGCATATTCAGGTGGGGTCACACTTCCAGGGTGGGCTTGGGCATGGACTGATCAGGATGTTGCTCTACATGTGTCTTGATACTCACTTTTTCACATCAAAAGATGTGCGTTCTTATTCCAGATGTCCCGTTAATCTAGTGAAAGAGTTCGTTCAAGCGCAGGATGCATGGAAGCCTAGAGGTGGAAAGAACCTCGTTAGAGTATCTAGCCCAAGGCAGGCTGGCTTAGTCAGATCAAAGAAACGGATTTCTATCTTACCCCTACCACTAGTTTGCTTCGTTTCGGGGCTGGTGAGGAGGAGAACGACAAGGCTAGTTCGGTGAACGGTCTCAGCTGCAATGTAAAAGAGAACCGGTTACACCTGCATGTTACAACAACTCTTTGGAGTACTCTCTAAGTGACAGGTTAAATAAGTCTTACCGGTCTTGAAAACTTCAAAACCCAAGCTGGTTAAGTCGGTGAGTTCTTCTAATCCTACACAGTGGAAGAGCAATCAGCACTGTAATAGAGTAGGAAAAATGGCATGTAACAGTTCACTGTTCACGAGAGTCTTTATTACGGGAGTGTTTCGATGAACGAAAAGATCTTACCGCTCCTATTCAATAGGCGTGCTTTGGAGTATGGTGAAACGACTAGCAAAAAGACTTCAGAAGCGTTCAAACACGAGCACTAGAAGGGTACGAAAAAGAACCTGTAAAACAATTGGTTCTGTATACATGTCGGTGATATGAAGCATAACTCACCAGATCTTACCGGATGTATTCTGTATTCCAACTTGACCCATACTCGTACATCAAAAGCGCCTAGGGTAATAAAGTAATCTACAACAAAGGGGAAAACCAGCCGTTATTGACTGTGGGGGCAGAGAAGTTATCTGGCCTTATGGAGCAAGAACACTTACTTTTAGCCCGAGCGCCACCATGGAAGGCTAGCCTTTAGGTCAGCACTTCTCTCTCGCGCATGCGTAGAAAAGCGCAGCTGAGACGGAGTTCCTTTTTAAAGGGACACTTCAAAAGGACCGCCCACAAGGGGCGTTTATAGATGACTTATCGACCCGATTCTACGGGAGCCTGGGGTCTGAGAGACAGGGTGTACAAATAGCATTAATTGTCCATAGTTATGTATGGGGCAACGGTGGACGGTTTACGTTTCAACAGAAATGCTGAACCTTTGCAGTGAACCGAAGGGTGATCTACCGGAAGTAAGAGCGGGGATACTCAGAGATTGTCAGTGGCGCCCTTATAATTTATAGATTTCATTCAACTCATTGAGGCCCGACACTGCCGTGTCAAATTTTACTATGAGAAATGCCTCTCTCTTGGATACTTTGAGGTTCCAATCACCTCCACTGGGATCTTTTTCGACCTTAGATATAACTGTCCACCTCAGATCACTGGTTTGGTGTTGCATCCTTGCCCAATGATTGACTAAGGGCGCATTTTCCACCTTTCTTTTCAGTCTTGATTTGTGTTGGGAGATACGCTGGCGCACTTCCTGGTTTGTTTTGCCGATGTATAGGCGTTCACACGGGCATCTTATCCCATACACTACAAATTTTGATTTGCAGTTACTAAAAGCATTGTGCTTCCATGAAATTCCATTGTGTTGAAATAACGACCCTTCTTCTGTGGTTTCACAACATAGGCATGTGCCACATTTGTGGTGCCCTGTCACTGGAGGCATACCCATCATTTGGCGCAGAGTAGGTTGCGTTTCAACTGGCATAGCTGCTCGTACCACGTGATTGGCCACACTATTCTCTTTCTTAAAGGCGAATAGAGGGAGTTCTTTGAGGCTGGCGTCTAGATTTTTTACCAGGTGCCAGCTTTGTCTAATGACCCGTTTGAGCTGGTTGGCATTTGGGCAAAAGGTGGTGACGCACACTTGGCGTTATAAATCAGAATTCTTTTTGCGCTCAAGGAGTGTCTCTCTGGGCGTCCATCTGGCCCTCCTCATGCAATTTTTTACGAGCTTTTTTGGGTACCCCCGTTCGCATAGTTTAGAAACCAAATTTCCTGCATGATGGTGATAGTCTTCATTATACGTGCAATTTCTGCGGACACGCAAAAACTGGCCGTAAGGGAGGTTTTCCCTAAGACTTCTGGGGTGATTGCTTTCTAATAGTAGAGGTTTATTCCGGTCGGTGGGTTTGACAAACAAAGTAGTCGCCAGTATGCCTGCTTTGGGAAATACTTCTACATCAAGAAATGGAATTCTAGTTGCTGATTGGGCAAGACTAAACTTGATGTCCGGTGTTCTGGAATTTAACCATTGGTGAAACAGGGACAAGTTGTTACTGCCTCCTGTCCACACCATGAAGACGTCATCGATAAAGCGTAGCCATGTCCCAATATGATGACCAAATGGATTATTATTGGGGACATAGGTGTTTTCGTACATGGACATGAAAAATTCACTGTCTCCAATTTATTAATAAAGTCCGTAGTGTCCTGTAAGTACGAAACCACCTGACTCATAAATACGCCAAGTACGTAGACTGCTTTTTGAAAGAATTTATGAGTCAGGTGGTTTCGTACTTACAGGACACCACGGACTTTATTAATAAATTGGAGACAGTGAATTTTTGTGAAGGGACTGACACATTGGTCACCCTCGACGTGACGTCCCTTTGCACTCAGATTCCCCAGGATGAGGCAGTGGCAGTGCTTACATTCTTTTTAGACTCCAGACCTAGACCTATGCGAGTACCTACAAAATTCCTGGTAGATCTTGCATCCTTTGCACTGAGAAAAAACTATTTCTTCTTTAACAGGGAGTTTTATTATAAAGTCAAGGGGGTGGCAATGGGCAGCCCTTTTGCACCGGAGCTAGCAGTATTATTCATGTCCATGTACGAAAACACCTATGTATACAATAATAGTCCATTTGGTCATCATATTCTCCCTCAGCTTTTGATCCGTTAAAAACCTGCCTTAGAGACATCTCCAAGTGGATGGATGCCAACTCCCTTCGACTCAATGCTGGAAAAACGGAGATTTTGTTTTTTAATTTACCATCCCCTCTGGATTCCAGTCTATGGTGGCCAGAAGACCTGAGCCAAGCCCCCACGCCTAAAGACTCAGTAAAAAATCTTGGAGTCCGCTGAGATAACCATATCAGCTTCAATACCCAGGTACAAACAGTGACAGCCTCCTGTTTTGGCAAGATCAGGACCATCAAGCGACTCATCAACTACCTACCAGCGGACTGCCGTAAGACTGTGATCCAGGCACTGATCATTTCCCATCTTGATTATGCCAATGCCCTCTACCTAGGTATCACAGCAGGCCAATGTCACAAACTCCAGACGGTCCAAAATGCCGCCGCTCGGCTAGTGGAAAGAATCCCTTTCAGACACCATATCTCTCCCCACCTCCGCAAATTGCATTGGCTGCCAATGGCCAAAAGGTGTATTTTCAAAGCTATGACGCTGGCCCATCGAGCTTCGAAGGGTATGGGATCTGCTCATTTGAAAAACACCTTGCGACCGTATACCAACTACAGGACTTTACGGTCCAACTCTCTCCTTCTCCTGGAAACTCCACGCTTTAAACGCTCACCGGCAGGTGGAAAAACCTTTGAGGTATGTGCCTCCCAGCACTGGAACAAGCTCCCGTTGGCCCTACGCTCTTCCCAATCAGAAATGTCATTCCGCAAGTCCCTGTAGACCCACCTGTTTTCCCTCTAACATCCTCCTGTGCCCTTCACCTTCAAAGTTCTCAGCGCCGGGACGCCCCGTCGGGGCAGCTGTGCGCTCTATAAAATACACAAATAAATGGCTACGCTTTATCGATGACGTCTTCATGGTGTGAACAGGAGGCAGTAACAACTTGTCCCTGTTTCACCAATGGTTAAATTCCAGAACACCGGACATCAAGTTTAGTCTTGCCCAATCAGCAACTAGAATTCCATTTCTTGATGTAGAAGTATTTCCCAAAGCAGGCATACTGGCGACTACTTTGTTTGTCAAACCCACCGACTGGAATAAAGCTCTACTATTTGAAAGCAATCACCCCAGAAGTCTTAGGGGAAACCTCCCTTACGGCCTGTTTTTGCATGTCCGCAGAAATTGCACATATAATGAAGACTATCACCATCATGCTGGAAATTTGGTTTCTAAACTGTGCGACCGGGGGTAGCCAAAAAAGCTCGTAAAAAATTGCATGAGGAGGGCCAGATGGACGCCCAGAGAGACACTCCTTGAGCGCAAAAAGAAATCTGATTTAAAACGCCAAATGTGCGTCACCACCTTTTGCCCAAATGCCAACCAGCTCAAACGGGTCATTAGATAAAGCTGGCATCTGGTAAAAAATCTAGACGCCAGCCTCAAAGAACTCCCTCTATTCGCCTTTAAGAAAGAGAATAGTGTGGCCAACCACGTAGTACGAGCAGCTATGCCAGTTGAAACGCAACCTACTCTGCGCCAAATGATGGGTATGCCTCCAGCAACAGGGCACCACAAATGTGGCACATGCCTATGTTGTGAAACCACAGTAGAAGGGTCGTTATTTCAACACAATGGAATTTCATGGAAGCACGATGCTTTTAGTAACTGCAAATCAAAATTTGTAGTGTATGGGATAAGATGCCCGTGTGAACGCCTATACATCGGCAAAACAAACCAGGAAGTGCGCCAGCGTATCTCCCAACACAAATCAAGACTGAAAAGAAAGGTGGAAAATGAGCCCTTAGTCAATCATTGGGCAAGGATGCAACACCAAACCAGTGATCTGAGGTGCACAGTTATATCTAAGGTCGAAAAAGATCCCCGTGGAGGTGACTGGAACCTCAAACTATCCAAGAGAGAGGCATTTCTCATAGTAAAATTTGACAAGGCAGTGTCGGGCCTCAATGAGTTGAGTGAAATCTATAAATTATAAGGGCGCCACTGACAATCTCTGAGTATCCCCGCTCTTACTTCCGGTAGATCACCCTTCGGTTCACTGCAAAGGTTCAGCATTTCTGTTGAAACGTGAACCGTCCACCGATGCCCCATACATAACTATGGACAATTAATGCTATTTGTACACCCTGTCTCTCAGACCCCAGGCTCCCGTAGAATCGGGTCACTAAGTCATCTATAAACGCCCCTTGTGGGCGGTCCTTGTGAAGTGTCCCTTTAAAAAGGAACTCCGTCTCGGCTGCGCTTTTCTACGCATGCGCGAGAGAGAAGTGCTGACCTAAACGCTAGCCTTCCATGGTGGCGCTCGGGCTAAAAGTAAGTGTTCTTGCTCCATAAGGCCAGATAACTTCTCTGCCCCCACAGTCAATAACAGCTGGTTTTCCCCTTTGTTGTAGATTACTTTATTACCCTAGGCGCTTTTGATGTACGAGTATGGGTCAAGTTGGAATACCGAATACATCCGGTAAGATCTGGTGAATTATGCTTCATATCACCGACATGTATACAGAACCAATTGTTTTACAGGTTCTTTTTCGTACCCTTCTAGTGCTCGTGTTTGAACGCCTCTGAAGTCTTTTTGCTAGTCGTCTCACCATACTCCGAAGCACGCCTATTGAATAGGAGCGGTAAGATCTTTTCGTTCATCGAAACACTCCCGTAATAACGACTCTCGTGAACAGTGAACTGTTACATGCCATTTTTCCTACTCTATTACAGTGCTGATTGCTCTTCCACTGTGTAGGATTAGAAGAACTCACCGACTTAACCAGCTCGGGTTTTGAAGTTTTCAAGACCGGTAAGACTTATTTAACCTGTCACTTAGAGAGTACGCCAAAGAGTTGTTGTAACATGCAGGCGTAACCGGGTCTCTTTTACATTGCAGCTGAGACCGTTCACCGAACTTGCCTTGTCGTTCTCCTCCTCACCAGCCCCGAAACGAAGCAAACTAGTGGTAGGGGTAAGATAGAAATCTGTTTCTTTGATCTGACTAAGCCAGCCTGCCTTGGGCTAGATACTCTAAAGAGGTTCTTTCCACCTCTAGGCTTCCGTGCATCCTGCGCTTGAACAAACTCTTTCACCACATTAACGGGACATCTGGAATAAGAACGCACATCTTTTGATGTGAAAAGGTGAGTATCAAGACACATGTAGAGCAACATCCTGATCAGTCCATGCCCAAGCCCACCCTGGAAATGTGACCCCACCTGAATAGGCGAATACAAACATTTCAGTCAAGCCCTTATTTCAAATTCCTTTACTCCACAGGGGAAGACCAGCCACAAGAGGCCCTTTCCTTAGTACACGTTTGGGACCCCCTCCACTGGGTAAGCCATTTGCAGGACTGGCAGTAGTATCGTAAAGCAGTGCTCTTGATGTTGTCCAATGTTTAATCCCATGGTTGTTTTTTTAAAAATCGTACAATACTCCATACTCATTTTTTCTATTTTTTTCTGTTTCATTTGTCATAGATATGTATAGAGGCCCTGAAGAGAATCCCCAACGACTATAGTGGGATTCGAAACGCATAGGCCCTGCCCTAACCGGTCTGCTTGAGCATCTGGGCATCCAAACAGCTGAACCCGGAGCTCTATTATGTACATTACCTTGCAGTACTAATTTGAAATTAGTCTCAACCAATATGCTAGAGATACAGGAATGTACTATTAAAGAATAGTTTGTTCTATTGTTCTTTGAAGCCACTCTCAGACCTTGGTTGCTTTTTGCTTTTTACCCTTCTCTTCCTCCCCCTGCCTTGGGTTTTCCTTAATTGTTTCTTAATTGTGTCACATTATTCTCCCCTCCGAGTGTATGAATGTGATATGGTTGTTTGTGATATGCTTGAAATCTTGTATGAAAGATTGAGTGTTTGGTTAATGCCTAAATGTCCCACGTGTTTGTCATATAAAAAATTTTTTTGTACTATGTATTGAATTTTGAAATAAATTCTTTGTAAAATTTGAAAAAAAATGCTGTTGAGTAGCAACCCCCATTCTTGAATTTGTTTTCTTGATTTGGATAGATATTTGTGTATTTGAATTATCTATATCAGTATTTGCATTGTTGTTTTGTTAGATAAGTATAAAGACAAGGCAGTAATTCATATGTCAGACAATGAACTTAAAAACTTATTTCAAATCGGCGAAGTGTAAACGGCAAGACAGTAATTCATTGAGCTCAACCATCCCTTGAAACCCTTAGTTTAAGAGCAGATCTTTAAAAAAATTGTGATACTAAAAAGAGTAAAAGGATCTGGTGCCAATTTTAAAAATGCCAGAGCAACACGTGCCTGCCTAAATCTAGCTTTCTTTAAAAGACCCTTCAGAAAATATTTTCTAGGGAATGCGTAATACGGGCAAAGCTAAACAAAATACAGGATATCCTGTGGAGACCTACTGTCACAGCCACAGGGTCCTTTTTGTTCTGTGGTCGCTATAAAGCCTGCCGGTACCGCTAATAGGTGCTGAAAAAGATTTAGCCTGAAACATGTAATTAAAAATACATCATGAGCCCTGCATATAAGAGACAAATAAGGTTCAATAACCTCGGTAGACTAAACTACTAGGTATTCCTCACCGAACGCTTAGTGAACTCTCTGTCCTCCCTCGCCCTCGTAGAGTACTTAAAAAACGATTCCTTGACACGTAACTTTTCCTGAGTACTCATATTAGCTGGATTAGTGAACAAGTCTATGTGCCCTATTTTCTCAAAGGACTTCTTCATGTACCCTAGCCAAGGAACCTAAAGCCTATGTTTGAGAGAAAGACAATCTTGGATCACCAGCCTACTAAAAGCCGCCTCTTTATTTGCCCAAATCTTTACCCAACATGGTAAATGTCTAGCGCCCATCAAATCAGTTATATAGCTGGTTCCCAACTCTTCATGGATAATATACACAGGATAACTCTGGGGGACTTTTAGTAGATGCCTAAAATACTTATTTTCTTCAATTTGCAGTTTGTTGGCCTCAACAAATCCCCAGACTTCACTTCCGTATAACACTTTGAAACAACACATTGAGCTGTATAATTTTAAAACCACTTCTGGGGTCCATCGTCCTAGCCTATGTGCAAAATTTGAAATTGACCCCATCGACCTTACCAAAGCTTGACACTTCTTCTCTAGCAAATGTTTAAAATGTAGGTGTTCATCAAATAAAATGCCCAAATAAGAGAAAGACTGTACTTTGCCTAAGGTGTAGGAACCTATTGTATACTTATAAGATTTGTGTGACTTTTTTCCAATTTCCATAATATAAGATTTTGTGAGATTTGGGGCCATATCCAAGTTATCCATAAAAAGTCAGAAAACCGTCTATTAGAAGCTGCAAACCTCAGGGTGTGCGAGCAAGCAGTCCTGCATCATCTGCGTACAGCAGAACCGGAACCACACGATTACCTATCCTAGGGCTATCTGCCTGTATCAAACTCAGTGCAGAGTCAAGAGCATTAATATATAGAATAAAAAGGAATGGTGCTGGTATACAGCCCTGTCTCACCCCACTAGAGCACTTAAAAGAGTCTGTTACCTGCCCCTCCTGGGTATACCTAACCACTGCCTAAGTGTTAAAATGTAAGGCCTTTAAAATATTAATTAAGCCCGGGTCCACCCCAAGCTCACTCAGGGTCATCCATAATTTCCCACGGTTCACTCGGTCAAAGGCCGCAGTGAGGTCCATAAACGCTAACTACATCATCCCTGATTTTGCGACCGTGTATTTAGCAGTGATGAGATAAAGGTTGAGGCGTTGGTCTGTGGTTGAATTCCCAGGACGGAATCCATATTGCACATCCGTGATAACTTGGTTTGCCTCCACCCATTCCATCAACCGATTTAAAACCACCTGCCCCAAAACCTTGGCTGACACATCAATCAGAGATATGGGGCGGTAGCATTTTGGGCTATCCCTATTACCTTTCTTAAAAATGGGGACAATGATAGCAGTGTACCATGATGTAAGCATTACTGTGTCAACTGCTGCATTTAACACCCTTGTTAAAAGCTGCGCCCATATCTTTACATTGCTGCAGAAGAGATCTGGGGGGATCCCATCTGGGCCCAGCGCTTTGTTCCCAGTGAGACCCTCAATTCCCACTCTGACCTCATCCAAGGAGAAAGGAATCATGGACAAAGACTACTCCAGATAAAACTCCTGAAATGATCCGAGCTAGAATGATGATTATACAACCCCGCAAAGTGCTGCTGCCATTGCACCGGGAGAATATTATTGCTTAGCCCGGGACTGTTCAAGTCTTTAAAGCAGGGGTTATTAATAACTCTCCAGAAGCTAATAGAATCCTTCGTCCCCACTGCCTCTGTAAGTTCTTCCCAGGCTTCCTGCTGTAATTGTCCCTTGCGCCCCTTGACAGCTAGTTTATATTTTTTCGGCAAGCCGACACCTATTCTCTATCCCTCGGGGATTGCTTGAGAGCTGCTTTCAGCTCTCTTAGGGCTCGTGAGGAATGTTCATAGAACCATCTTGGGGTGCCCAATCTGGCTGTAAAAGCAGGAGCTTTCAACAAGCTATCGACTTGCTGCGCGACGTTTCCAAAGGCATCCACTAATACCACCCCTTGCACTTCCAGGTTTAAGCAATTCATAATATCCTACTTGCCTTTAATAAAGAGAGAACCATTAAAAACCTTGCTATTAGTCTGTGCCCAGCGCAACCTCTTGCCTTGATCTATTGCTACAGTTACTGCCCCCACCATGCTAAAAGAAGCTGGGGGTAACACGCATCAGCAAGGGATAAGACCACATGATTATGATCGCTAAACACACTATACTGGATATTAAAATGGGATAAACAACATTTTATTGTGGAAGATACAAAGATAAAATCAATAATAGAAAATAATTCTCCCTCCTTAAAAGTTGGGTGAACAATTGAGCCTGACTTGATGGCAATAAAATCCAATGTATGAGTTAGTCCATACATACTTAACAGGCCACTCAGTTTCTTCCTTCCTGTGTGTGCTCCAAGTGTGTACCATCCCTACGCATGCAAGATGACCAATACCCCTGGGAAACCATCACATTTGGACACAAATGGCAATTAAAATCACCTGCTAAAATCAAATGTGACACTGTCTGCCCTCGCTTGTATATCTGAGTTAGTCTGGTGTTTAATTCTTGTACACTAGAGGAGCCCTGGCGGTACGATGGTGCATTGTAAAAATTGATAAAACCTAACTTATAATTTTTATTTAAATAATGTAGTCCTTGAGCAACCTGTGAGTCCCAAACAAGATCTGTCCATCTGCCCTGTAATGTGAGATCTATAAATATAATCAGATCTCCCATCGCTCTCCCTGGGCCTACTCTTGTTGCCGGGTAAAAAAATGTTTTATATCCCTCTATGAAGAAATTATTATTTGCTACTTCCGAGGCTTCTTGCAAACATATTATATGAAATTTCTTCATATGGAGTAACCATTGCTCGTTTTTTAATTTACTTGATAAGCCTGATATATTCCATTAGATTACTTTTATTTCTGCCCTACTGTGTCCTTCCCTGAAATCAGCTGAATGGGAACTGCTAACTGTGGTGACTACTTCATCTGTATTTTCCTCCCTTAAGTTACTTAAAGCCCTAACCTCATTGTAGGTTTGTATGGGGCAACCCAAGTTGTGCTCCTCTTCCCTCACCGTTCTGCCTCTTTCGGCCATGGGAATAACACGGTCTCTACCCACACCCACCCCGGGGCGTAGTCAATCAATGTCATTTAGGTCCCTTAAAGGGGCAAATGCATTATTTGTAATCATTGAATTGGCCCAGCTGATTCCTCCTGTTGAGATGCATAGAAATGTTGTTGATTAAAGCCAACAGAGGGTCTATAAAAGAAACCCAAAGGTAACAGTTTAATCCCTGACTCTACTAGAAATAGGTTCTTGCTGTCAGAAAGAATCTTCGTGCCAGTTCAGGGTATCTGCGCATGACAATCACACTGCCGCATGGAAACAATTTCATGGTTCTACCGATCCAGCACACCCTCCTTGCCATCAGAATATGCCGCTGATCTTTAATATTAAAACATATATACCTACACATCCTATGTGCCACCTTATTGAACAACTGTACAGGAGATTCCTCACATGAGGCAGTATGCATTGGAATGCCAGTCAGGACCACTGTGTAAGGGCAGCATGCCGGTGGGAGTTCTATAACGGGTAAATCTAAGGTGCTCCTGACAGCTACCAGAGATATCTCCTTTATTTGCTGCTGCCCAATGTTCTCCCTTGAACCCCTTTACTGACCTCTCCTGCCACATGCGATTATCCTCGATTGGTGTTCCAGACTCCCTTAGCCATACGTTCCTATTGCACCCCTCAGATTGAGTTGCCTCACGATTTAGTGGGGGCTCATGAGCTGTGATAGTGCTCCAAATTTCCAACTTCTGTGTTTGCGAGATCCTCCCACTATTCCACCTCCACCGAGCCACTCAGCACAGGTAATTCCGGGGCCAGAAGAGCCCCAGCTGGGACTTGAGCTACACAATTACAGGAACATACCCCATGAGTAGTTGGTGCCATACTTGACTTCTCAAGTTCCAGCAGTTACCCTCGATTCTTTAGAAGAGGGTTTAGGAGGACAGTCACCAGGGTCTCCAATCTTTTCCACTGATCTGGACTTTCTCCCGCATCCGCCGCAGGATAATGTCGGTTTTCAGTCATAAAACTCAGGGATAGTCCTCTATCAGGCTCCACAACCGTTTAGTCCGGATTGTGGATTTTAATCATTGGCTGCTTCATTTTGGGTTTTGGTTTTTGCTTCTGCCTTTGCAAAGCTCTTCCCCTCATACGTTTAGCAGGCGGCTCACTACTGCCTGCTACAAGTGATCTTGCTGGGCTTTCCACCCTGCCCCTCAATGCGATTTTAGATCTGGTCACCACCTCACTGGTAGCCATGCCCGACATGGTTGCAGTGGGGGTGGGAGTGGAGATTGCAGAAGACACCCCAGGCACCGTTGTCAAAGGAGCAGAGCAATCAGAATTCGCCTCCTTATTCAGGGTAGGATTATTGCTATTAGACTCTGCTGTGATTGTTGTTGGTGAGGTAGCAAGGGCCTGACTATATTTAGACCTGCAGGCTCAGTGCGTAAATAGTCAACATTATGAAGTGACCCCAATGGTGATTTCATCATGATCATACCACCTATCGAGGACCTTTTTTGGGCTACAAGGGAATCCAGGAGAATCTATTCTCAGTTAGCTGTATTTGGTGGGTCAAAAGCGACTTGGCCCTGGTCAGGAACGCATCCAGAGTCCCCACTACTCCCCCTCCAGATAATGTACCTACAGCTTTGCATTTGCTTATTTTAGATGTTATCCGAAGACCCTTAATGAACTTAATGTGCCTCCGAGTATAGCTATATATAGCTGTGCCTCTATGGTGAGAGCTTATACTCACTGTCAATTTTCAGATGAAAGAGTCCTGGCCCAACCCGCCTCCTCCGGTCACTGACGAGCAAGGAGGGGTCCGCCCTTGACCCGGGCCGTGGGGGGAGAGGCAGCGCTATAAGCGTGTTCACCACTGCCTCCCCCTCATACGCAGCACCTGTGGCGGGAGCAGGGGATGCTGGGACTGGTAGTCCCTTGTAACAATGTGTCACCCCCTCAGGCGGCTGGCAGCTCCGGGATGCAGGTTAGTGGTGCGGCAGAGAGAGCTGGAATGCAGGTTCCCTGGGACTCCTACCCCTCCAGGGTGAAGACGATATTTGCAGTGCGGCAGGGTTTGTTTCCTGTGCCGTGGGGCAGTGATATAAGCACGTTCACCAGCGCCTCCACCTCACACGCAGCACCTGCAGCGGGAGCAGGGGATGCTGGGACTGCTAGTCCCCTGTAACAATGTTTCACCCCCTCAGGCAGCTGGGTGCTCCGGGATGCAGGTTGGTGGTTCAGCAGAGAAAGCTGGAATGCATGTGCCCTGGGACTCCTGTCCTACCAGGGAAATGACGATATTTGCAGTGTGGCAGAGTATGTTTCACTTTCTGATTATTCCATTGTTTCAACAGCTATTGACTCACCTCTATATTGTTATTTGCCTTCATCATGCACCAGAGTAGATTTTAAGGCTGTGTGTGTGTATAAACAAAAACAAGGGAACCCAATTAGGATAGGTCAGGGACCTTGGGAACAAACTTTTTATAAGCGACAGTGGTCCCAGGGAAAATCAACAATGTGTATAAAATGAATATAGACCCAGTCAGTGCTATATTTATGCCAGTATCCAGCCAGATAAAGGCAGTTTTAATATGCAAAATAGTTTAAGGAAATGGAACAGAATTGCGAGTCTAATGACAGTGGGATACAAGCCTGTATCTCTAGACCCACATGAAAAACAGACAAACAAAGTAAAATGGCAGTTTGTGGTTGTTTCTATAAAGCAATATGTGGATTGTGAAACAACAATTACCAAGGTCACCTTTACACAATATCAAATGGGGGAATCACTGTGAAATAAGGTTGACAACTATGACGGCGTTTCAATCCTTACCTGTAAGATATTGGATCATCTTCAGGACTATTGCATAAAGTGCCTGCTAATTACTGTACATTAATTATGAACATAAGGGGAGAGAAAAGGAAAAGGGGAAAATTTACAAGGTGGTGAGTCAGGGGTTATATATACAGAAAGCACGTATAACAATCTACATACTTGAAATTGCATCATGCTTGAGTGTCAATAGCTGAAGAGGACTGTGCGTTGGAGATGGCATTTTTAACCTCATCACTGTGGCGCAAATTCCGCCACAGTGCTGAGCATTCCAATCGCGGGCGTGGTCATGACGGGTCCCGGCCGTCATCAGCACACGCCCACCGTGACTCATGACGGCCGGGAGCCGTCATCAGCATCGATGAGGTTAACCATTCAAATAATCATGATATCTATGGAAGTGATAACCATTTCCATGCATATGGAGAGTTCGGTGCCTGAGGTGAACAGTCCTAGAACCCAAAGGTGAACAATCTAGAACAGGAGGCATCTTGCCCATTTGGTGGTCTGAACAATGCGCATACCAGTGAAGGAATGAGTGGTAACAGCAGTAGAGAGGCCGATCGCAAAGCGCATTAAAATCAGTACCTACAGAAAGGACCTGTGCTGGAGGGCAGACGTTAAAGTAGCAGGTTTGCAGGTGACGCGTATTGACCTGCAGGGAAAACCAACGGTTGCTGGTTGGTGGATGGTAATGGGAAACCGTGAAGATAAGTAGGAATACGGCTGAAGTAAGCTTACCGTTGGAGACCGGAATATGGTAACTGTGTAGTCACCAAGACGCGGTGCGGTGTCTTTAGGGATTGAAAACAGGGGTGGCCTGCCGCGGAGCATGTGGTATGATGTAGTGGATATAGCAGCCTAGAGGGGAGGGTTGGGAGAAGTAATTAAAACCAAGTAGGAGTGCGATGCTGCCTGTGTTGGTGTTTAAACACGGAGAGTCTTACCTCCGTATGCGAGCGATGAACATGATGCTGTGGGGGTTGGAGGAGTACGGTCATCGACCGGTTAGCCTGCTGGAAAAAGGGGACGATATTTAATGGATTGCTATCGTGGTCCCACTGAGCGGTGAAACAGGACACTGGGCAGGCACTTACCTTAATTGCGGTCTAAGCAAGGTGTGTGTTCAATCCAAGGAGAACGATAGTTGTGTGAGGCCAGGATATAAGTATCATGTGACTGGGGTGATGGGTCTCATGGTAGAAGGGGAGTGATGCACGTGATGTCTAGGCCTGGTCAGGTGACACGAGGCGGCGGTGGCGACCATCTTGGAATGGGGAGAGTGAGAAACGGGGAGGAAGCTGTATTCAAGAACCAGCTGTATAGCGGTGAAGAGTGAAAAGAAAAAACGAAGTAGTGCTATTTAGTGACCTGTGTATAGAATTGGGAGACATACCAATTGCACATGTGACATGACATTAAGAGATTACCCACGCAAAGGAGTACTGGTATTCATACAGTAAATCGCAGTTTACAAATGAGGGCTTGTCATTGACATGGGCACCATTACAATTTATACCAGTAACTAGCTGTCAACAAGTTTATGCAGGTAGAGTGACAGAGTCTCCATAGTAAGTGACAGTATGTGACTGATGATGTAAAACATGACCGTGGTTGTTGAACAATTGGCGCTGTGCCGTGACTTATGTGATAAATTCGGCAACGTTACTGTTGCAAATATTAAGTTACTAAATGGGAGTATTCAATCACAGAGAGTTGACGGGGTTCTGCATACATTCAAGGCATCATTAAAACACTGTTAGAAATAGGACATGTAGGGTTATCGCTAGTATAAGTGCTATTTACACTTGAATAGTGACTGGCTGTACGCATGGTTATGCAGGAAGTTAGAAGAAGCGTCTGGTGCCTATACGTGAAATGGTGTTTGTTAATTTCACAATGTTTAGTTACACACTAGGGCCGTGACATGACGAAGTTACAACAGTGTCATCCAGTCTTCAGGTTGGTTGAGGCCTGTATGGATGCTGCTCATACTCAAAATCCATTTAAATTCCTCTTGGTTGAGTAGTTGAGAGAGGGCAGCTCCTCTCGGGGCAGTTTAATCACACTGTACAGCGGATATCATCTTCTGTGTGACCAAAGGTTTCAAAATGTTCAACCAACGGGGCATTTGGTGTTTTGAAGCGGAGTCTGCTCCTGTGCTGACAGATCATGATCCGTATTTTTTGTGTCGTTTGGCCTATGTAAATCTTGTCGCATGGGAAAAAGATGGCATAAATAACATTGCTGGTGTTGCAGTTGGACAATTGTTTGAGCGCACACTTGATGGTACCAAATACAAATACTTTGCAGCCAGACATAAATCTACAGACAGTACAGTTTCCCCATTTTGTGTGTCCAGTTCAAGGTGGTAGACCTGTGTAGTGTTCCCGTATTGGGAGGATGGTCCTTGATGTTTTTGCTTTTCTTAAATGCGACAAGGGTTCTGTCTAGGTTAAGTATCCCTGCATTGATGACATTCCAGTGTTTGAATATACTATTGTGTAGTTTGTGTGAGATTGGAGAGAAAGTGGTGACACAGACAATGCAAAAACTGTCCCCATGGACGTACCCTTTGTTTGTTGGTAGAATTGCCCATCAAACAGGAAAAAGTTCCTAGTAAGGCAGATCTCCAAAAGTTGTAAAATAAAGATAGTGGGGACGGCATGTGGTGGAGGGCGTCTATCAAGGATATTTTCAATCACAAGTAGGGAGTCAGTTTGGGGGATATTTGTGTACAATGACTTCACGTCAAGTGTGCACAAGGTGTCGGTTTGGGGATCAAAGGGGTAATTTTCAATCAGCAAGATCATTTGCAAGCTGTCCCTGGCATAGCATGTGGTGGCGGGTACAACATTTTTTATGAAGAAGTCGACATGGAGACGCAGAGGTTCCAGAATAGAGCCGCATTTAGAAACTATGGGACGACCGGGAGGATTGTCTTGATTTGTGTGCACTTTCAGGGGCGTGTAGATCATCGGTGTGAGCGGTGATTTAGCATTGAGGAATTGATGTTCCAGTTTGCCCAAGAAACCTTGGTCAAGGCCAGATGTGGTCACTTGTAGGATTAATTTTTGGAGCTCTGGAGTGGGATGCGTAGGATGTTTCCAACAGTGGTCTGTGTTCTCTAGTTGTCTTACTATTTCGTTCTTATAGCTGCCTGGGCCATTTTACTTTGTTTTTCTGGTTTTCATGTGGGTCCAGAGATACAGGTTTGTATCCCACTGTCATTGGACTCACAATTCTGTTCTATTTTCTTAAACTATTTTGCATAATAAAACTCCGGATGGATACTGGCATAAATATAGCACTGACTGGGTCTGCATTCATTTTACACACATTGTTGATTTTCCCGGGGACCACTGTCTCTTAAAAAAAAACGATTTTAAGGGCAGCACATAATCTTCTACATCCTGTGTGTGTTTCTTAGGAGTTCTCTCACATGTCTTGTGAGAGACATGTGAGAGAACTCCAAAGAAAGCTCCACTTTTGTGGTCCCTATGAATCTCAAAGGAGTTGCAACCCACTCCTTTTTGTGGAACATTCCTGAAGGCAAAAACAGGCAAGGTAGTATAACATCCCACTTACACCTAATAGTCTCCTTCTGCCCTTTCTGGGTGTTCTTTATCTTTGTGAGAAGCCCATTGGTTTGGGGGTAACATGGCATTGAGAACGTAGAGGTTATCCAACACTCATCCCACATGGGCTTTATGTACAATGATATGAAGTTTTTCTCCCTGTGACATACAACTTCTTTGGGGAACCCTACTTGAGTAAAGATATCCAGCCATGCCCTGACCACCATGGGTGCAATCACGATATTCGGAATTATTACTTCAGTATACCAGGTGGCATTGACTTCCATTACCAAAATAAACCTGTTCCAGAGTCGAGGTGTTCAACAGAGTCCACCCGTTTCTTGTCAAAGGGTGATCTCACCATGAGAAAGTTGTAGAAGAGGGCTCATTAAGGTAGCCATGGCAAGGTGTGTAAAGGCATTATTGAATATTCCTTTTCGATCAGGCCCACACATTTATACTTTGGACAACTGCAAGGAATCAAAGTGGCCTCATTTGTGTTGCATACATGTAGTTCTCTATATGTGAAAGAGACAGGCTGACCTCATAGATTAACTTGAATGCTATCTTTTTAGATATCCTAGATGCCTTAAAATCCTAAGTAAACTCAGTTAGCTTGTCTTGGATACTTCTCCGTGCTTCAGCTGAAATTGTATTTGGTAGTATCTGTGTTAGGTATAGCAGCAGGGGAAACAAGTTTATGAAGATTTCTAATTTACCCCATCAATATAGACCTTTGAAATACGAGTCTGATAAAAGCTGTAAATTAGCTTTGTATAAGAGTCTCAGTGATGCAGTCAATTTGACCCTTATGCATTCTGAAGAGGATGGAAATAATGTAAAGCCGAATGTACATATAGGGGTAGATTCCAATTCGGGAAAAAAAACGTCCGTACGATTTGTATCCGGAGCCCTCTCTGTACGAATCGTACCCATCCGTCCGAGTCACGAAGTACGATCCGTATTCCGTGAATCCGTCCGAATCTTCGCGATCCGTACGTATTGCAAGGCGAAACCGTGAACCGATGGGTGTACCAGCCGTAACCCCATCGTACAATGTGGGTACGGCTCGTACACCGATCGTACAATGGGGGTACGGCTCGTACACCCATCGTACATGGGGTACGGCTCATACACCCATCGTACAAGGGGGGTACGGCTCGTACACCGATCGTACAATGGGGGTACGGCTCGTATACCCCATGATCACAGGGGTACGGTGAGTACCCCTGCGATCATGGGGGGTATGCACCGTACCCGGGGGGGGGGGGGGCGTTCCGTACCTGTTTCGGCGCGAACTCTGCTTTTACGGCTGTTTTCAGCTTTGGTAGAAAAAGGGTTGTACGGTGCATACCCGACACGTATCGTACTTGCTGGGTCGTAAAAACCAGCCGCGAACCGTACAGATGTCGCGTACAGCGTATTCCGAGGGAGAATCGTACGGAGATTAGAGTCATACGGTGTCTTGTACGACTCGTACGGAGTACGGCTCCTGGTACGAATCGTACTTCGTCGTACGTACGGGGGACGTTGCAGGGTACAATTCGTAAGGGAAAAACGCTCCGAACGGCTATTCAGAGCGGTTTTTCCCGAATCAGAATTGACCCCATTGTGTTTATGAGAGTAAGAGGGGTTGATTCTACTACCATGCCAAATTTCGAGTCGTTGTAAAACAAAGAATGCTGTCAGTAAATAGTGTTAATTTGAATGTTCTGTGGCCAGTTTTCACTCACAGAACAGGTGGATTATTAATGTTCCTCTGCATCAGGGGCTACATTAAGATGGCAAACAATGACTGTTGTATTGGTCATCAATGGAGTGAACCTCCACAGTGAACATTGGATGACATTTTGGGATCTTTTTTATTTTACTCTTAAAGGATGCAGTTGCAAGGTCTGTCAGTTCCCTAAGTATGTCTTGCTCTGTGCTTTCTTTAAGAATTTAAAATGTACTCTATCAAATGCCTTCTTTTTGTCTTGTGAGAGAGGGAGCTTTTGAGAATTGTGTCTAGTTGTGTCGGGAAATGCCTCTTTTTGCATGCTCACCCCAACACTTTTGGACTGATGCCGCTGGTTCCTCGACTCTGAGAGTGCACTGAGGCTTGATAACCAGACCTCATTGCCAATGTACTTACCCTTACAAAATGTATATTGAATGGTTATACCCAACTGACAAGTACTGATTTATTTATAAATCCCTAGTATATTGCACCCAGGGTGCCCAGGGCACCCAGGGCATGTAAGGCAGAGTGCAGCACTGTTTGTGCCATACCGAGTGCGATAAAGGACAAAATGGCTCCCAACCTGCCACTGCAGATAAGAAGAGAACTGTTTACACTGCTAGTTCAACTTTGCCATTTAAAACCAATGTCAAAGCCACCACTCCCATAAGCTTGTATGTAACTCTCCCCTAAGGAAGGCCTATGGAGCACCACTCCCTTAAGCCTATATGTAACTCTCCCCTAAGGAAGGCCTATGGAGCTTATGGAGCCGCATGGCAGGGAGGTATATAGTGTCAAATAAGACATATCATTTTTCATGTGTCTTAACAGCAATACTTCAAAATTGTCATTTTGCCGCAGGGGAAAAGATAGAAGCCCCATTAGTTAACACAGGCCAACCATCTGGCACGACAGCCAGGCTAATTCCTGAGTGGGACTACCTAACTGTTACAGTAATGAACCCGACCAGATGCCCAGGTCGAGCTAATAGTCACAATTAAAGTTAAGCAACTTTTAGAAAGTTACCACTCTGTGCCCAGTGTTCAGTGGTCTCACAAAGGCCCCAGCACACAGATGACTTTCTGCCTACCAGGGGAGACTTGTATGCAACTCCCAGGCTAAGGAGCATAGGGAGTTGCCACAGAGTGAAGGCCACCTGTAACAACACTGCGAAGCAGCGGTTTCCCCTAGGTGTGTAGTCAACAGGTAGCCACACCTCTTGGGTCAGCTACCAAGCTCCTGATGACTGAGGAAGGGTCCCATCATTTATAGAGTGGCTAGAACAGTGCACTCTGTGATAGCCAGATGCCCCACATTGCAGGGAGTACGTTACAAGAAGGGGGTGACCCAGTAGCCCATTGGATCGTGACTGCCTATTCCCCTCAGGGCAATTTCCTGGGATAAATACAGTACTCCTGGCACCCTGCTTGTTAGATCACTTTGTATTTGAAGAAAGGACTGGGGAAGGACTGCCCTGCTACCCTTGAAACTGCACAAAGAGAGGCTGCACCGTCAGAAGGACATCACTTGCTGCACTTTGGGCTTGTAAAGTTTAGACAGTGCCTGTGGCTCCTGACCCAGGGACAAGTTGATTTCGAGCTCCAGATCAAAGCAGTGACTCCAAGGATCAGGTGGTGGATCCCCTAAAACCAGCTCCAGGGACACAAGAGCTGAAGAAGCCCACCTCAGCAAGTTGGTAACCTCTGCATACGTTTTGCTGCTATCTGGCACAGGGCCACAAAGTGACCAATCCCTTATAGTCAAAGGTTGCACCCGGGTCTGTGAGCCTGAGAGTGCAGTCCAAGTCTGGATTTGCCAGCCAAGAGGGACACCAGCCCCCATCAAGGGATTATTCCCCAATCACGGTGAATGGAGACCAGTAGCCCAGCATCGGTTGGCCAGCTATTGCAACTTAGAGGACTTCAAGGGACCCCGACCAAAGTCGCCCCACATGACTTGTGAACTGATGGTTCACAACAAAGGCAGCCCCATTGATAACACTTCAACAAGAGCATCGTGAACATCCTGTTGCTTGTATTTGCAGCATCAGGACCACTCCATTCCAGTCTATAGCAGGTGGTCTGTAAAGTTTGCAACTTTTCTTAAAAACACTCTAATGGCCAGGGAGCTGTCCAAGGCATCCTCTCTGTCCCCCAAGACCTCCATCTTGTCACATTTGGATGCCCAGGTCGGGCCAGAGTTGTCAAACTAACTCTTACAAACAATTCAAAAGTTTACAAACTTTTTCTTGACCATTGCTTGTTTGCAGTTCCAATTAAAAGTATTTATATGTTCAAAAACCTAAATCTCCGGAACGCTCTGGTGGATTTTATCTCCAAGGTTGCTAAAAATTCATAAAAATACAATCCATTTTTATAAATTGTTGTCATGTCTCTTTCTTGCTGTGTAGCCTTTTTTTTCAAACTTCCTTTTATTGGCATTTAGGATTATCAAATATATAACATGCCTTTGTAAGATTATAGTGCATTATGTATACTATTGACAAAAACAGTAACCAATAAGCAAAACGAAACAAAAAAGGGAGGATAGGGAGACTACTCAGCAACTCCATGCGGATTAGAAGTTCACAGGTCTGCACAACTGCAGGAGAATGAGCGTGAGATACTCAGGGCTAGTCGCTAGCTGTGCAAAGCATGTTGTATAGCGACACTGTAGAAATAATGACAATTTTGCCTGAGTCAAGAGTGACCTAGTTATATATGTGGAGATGGTCTGTTTTTACGCATGGGCAATGTATATGAGCCCATGGATGTCATGGTAGAATGGGTGGGTTGGAGTGATCTGAATTGTGAATGCAAAACCATGTTGAAAACAGGCCCCAAATATCTTTGGGTCTAGATGTAGCTGCCATCAGGTCCCATAAGGTCGACAGTTGTTCTTGGCAGTAGTTAATGTCGAGTGTCCAAGTGCCAATTGAGGTAGCATTCGGTTTCCCCCAGTGTATGGCAACTCTGTGTTTTGCTAGTAGGAGCAACGTGGCAAGGAGAGGACGAATTGCGGTCGGGGTGTCTTTAGTGTACCCAAGCAGACCTGTCAGGGGTGTAGGCTTCAATGGTATATCCAGCATTTATTGGATTGCATTAAAAGTTTTAACCCAAAACTGTGCTATAGTGGGGCAGGCCCATGCCGAATGTAGGAATGAGGTTTGTGGGGTATTGCATCCCCAGCAGTTGGCATCTGGTCTGAGACCCATCCGGCAGAGTTACAGAGGTGTCCGGTAGAGTCGGTGGAAGAAAAGTGAATACATCTTAATTTATAGTTAGGGGGTTGGAGTTCTAATTGGCTGCAACAAAAGCGCCATTGCTTGTCTGTTATGGGAGGATATAGCTCTGAGTTCAATTCTTTATGTGCCTTCGATTTAGCCATCTGTGAATGAGATCTGGTCCAACTGAGCCCCTGGCGTAATAATATGGCCATGCCTATGGGGAAGCTGGAATATTCCAATGAATAAACGTGCCCCCAGCGCTTGTGGTGTACATTAATGGATGATGTTCTACTAAGGTGCGTCTCTTGCAGAATATTATGTCTGAGCAAATATGATTGAATGAGATGTGTGCTCCTGTGGTTTTTCAGGCCTCGGATGTTCCAAGTGAGGAAAGTATACTTTGTCATTTAAATTGGAGGTGTGTGATATGTGTGAATCTGAGCTGGCCTAGCCGTCTTGATTGTCTGTAGTCCCCAGATGTCACTGTTGAGATGCAGTTGGGTTATGAATTGCAGGTTAAGTGAGGCCTGTGGATCCCCCATATAACTGTATACCAAAACTGGTGTCAGAGCTCAGTGTTTCCTATCTACCCTCCCCAGAAAAACTAAACCAACTTCCCCATCCCACCCCCGACCCACATCAGCACCCCCCAATTAGGCTGTGTATGGGAACCTGCCCTCCCACGCGTAACCATTGTAATACTAGAAAATAGAAAGAAGAAGAGGGGAGCTCTCCCAGGAGGTATGAGAGCGTGGGCGAACTTCCCTGCCTGGTGGGGGGGTGCTGAGTTGTCAGAAATGACAAAGGAGCAAAGGCAAACAGGACTCAAATAATTAAGGCACATGGCGTTAGTATGATGCTTGTGTGTCCGGAGCAGATCCTGTTTGTGCCATTGCAGGGCCACACCGCCTCTTCGGATACTCCATTTGACTCAGACCTCTGCCCTGCAGTGTCCTTATATTAAAGGATCAGTCATTATCGCTGAGCCCAGCATCCGTGTGGCCACGCTTCAGAGGTTCGGGGTGTATTTCTGACCACCAATGTGCTTAGCAAACTTGAGAGACGATTTAACATCAGTGAAATAGTGTGAGCGGCCATCGCGGGTAACTTTTAGTTTGGCTGGGTAGAGAAGAGCATACGGTACTCCAGAATGTTGTAGAATGTGCTTGTCTGGAGCAAAGTCGCGCCGGGCTGCCTGTACCGAAGGTGTGAAATCGGGGTAGAATGAAATGTTATTGCCTTGGTTATGCTGCCACTCCCCTTGGCTAGGAGGGAGCGCCTAAATTCTCCTAGGTGTGGCACCCAAAAGAGGTCTGGGGCCTAGGGACTGGTGATCGCGTTCTACAGTAAACACTATTTAGAGAACCAGTTTCTAACAGTTCTCGTAGCAGCAACACAACAAATGTTTATTGCAGTGGTTTCTGAAATGCCCATGATACAGAGGTTGTTCCTTTGGGAATGGGCTGCCAAATCTTCATTCTTTACTTTAATTACGTTCAAGACTTTTTCCATTTGTGACAGCTTCTCCTTAGATTCCACCTGATAGTCATGAGCGCCTGAAGTGCGGCTATCAAGTATTTCACAGGGATATACCTGTTGCTGCACCTGGTCCAGCCTGGAGGTAAGTATATCCAGTTTAGAGTCAATTGTTTTAAGGCTTATTTCGACCTCTAATAGTATGGCTCGGAGGTCATTGTTTTGTCTTTCAGGGTCTTCCCTGGGGCTAGATTCAGTGTCTGATTCGGCCCCAGTCTCTGTTAGCCGGATCAGCCTCTTATTTTCAAAGGTGAGTTTGGTTTGTTTTGCATTGTTTTTCCCCATGTTTGGCTCCCTGTATTATAGTGGCATGCTTCCTGATTATTCAGTGGCTGTGGGGGAGGCCAACAGCGGGTGGGGGCAGTACTTAGCCAGTAGTTGCAATTGTATCTGCTAGCAGGTCTTCCCAGCAGATCACGTTTGCCTGACAAGGAGTTATGTGGCAGCTGGGGGCTGGTCTAATATTCTTGCTAGTTCTGGGTAGTCTGCAATATGTGGGCTGAGTTTTTTTGTGGCTCTCGTTCATCGGGCACCACTATGTTGTTATGTCGGGAGGTGCAGGGCATATAAACTGACTTGCGCTCTTCAGTGGAAAGGCTCCATGTTCCGCTGCTCACCTCGAGCACTCCGATCTCCTTGTCACTGTGGAGAATCTGCGCGTGAACCGACACAATAATGGCCGCTAGACCGGCTATGCTGCAGCACACCCAGCAGGGGAGGCTCTAGGCTCATGGTGGCCCTGGGCAGGGAGCGTAGGTAGAGGCCCTGGAAGAGGGGGTCCAGGCGGGGCAGAGTCCCCCGGAGCTCAGTAAGGTGTTTTAATAAAATGTCCAGAAAAGGCGTTAGATGACCAGTACCTGCGGCTGCTCCTACCCATCCGAATTCGTCTCAGAACGAGTAGGAGGGTATTGTGACACACGACGTGAGGAAGTGGGTAGGGAAAAAAGGAGCCAATCAGGAACTAGGAGAAACACAGACGCGGAGGCCAGTGAAGAGGGGGGTCAGGGTGTTTGGAAGTGGAACAGAGCCGGAGGCCGCCAAATTCCTGCCAGGGGCCGCCACGCAAATATGTATCCATCCTCAGAGGATTATTATATTAAGGATATATATTGGCGTGGTGGTTCCTGGGGTTTGGTGGCCATGTGCAGGTGCACAGCTTGCACATGCCTAAGGCCTCCCTGCACCCAGCCTGCATCAGTCTTTGCTGCCGGCTTCCCTCCTACAAAGCAATTAGATTTATGCTGGCGGCACCAGCGAAGTTCCAAGCGGCATTTCTAGTGAAGGGCCTGCTCATGCCGGGTACGGGTATCTTTAATGCGGCGTCGTGGGGGAAGACCTCACCTCACAATCCACGGCATCACTCGTGGCAGTGCTTTTTGTGGCCTCATCGGAGGCAGTCCGACCCAGCAGCGCAGTAAACTTGCTAGTGTCATCTCTGGGACCCCTGCGGAGGCCCCAACAATGGTAGGTAGCAGCTCTAGGGTCAAGTCAGCCCACAGCCGGGCATGGGTATTTTCCACAGGGCAGCACAGGGGAAGGCCTCACATCACTATCCACAGCTACACTCCTCGCGGTCCTTGTTACAGCTTCACCAGAGGCAGTCCCCCTCTACAGTACAGTGGGTGTGCTTGTGTCTTCTTTGGGGCCGGCTGAGTCCAAGATTCCAGCCCACGACGTCTTCAGGCCAACAGTGCCCAATTCCACCAGCGCTGGAAGCCTCATGCTATAAAACAAGCCCAACCAACAGGGCCAGACAAGTGCATCCAGGGCCCAGCCTGCAGGTCATCCATTTACGGGGTTCCCTGGTGTCACGGGGATTGGGATTCTCACAGGTGGGGGTTAAATGTGTGTTGCCATCTGTTCTGTCGCTCAACTTACTCCACCAGCTAGTATTAATGCCGGATAATGTCTCAGCCGGCAGAACCCTCTCAACGAGCGGCCATCTTGCTGCTCGGTGAGACCACGCCCCCTTTCTTGCAATGTAACTTTCTTGTTTTGTTGTGTGGTGCTGATAAATGCTTCAAACTAAGGTCCCATTTGCTGTGCTAAAGCAGCGATGCATCAGTTTTACTTGTGCCTGCGGCAGAAACCCTTGCACCACAATGGATGCACCATGTTAACAATATGGAGATCCATGGTACAAGGTATCAAGTATACATCGGAAATTCTGACGTATCTGTGTGAAGGATGCCACATGATGCAAAAGTGGCGGATTGCTGTAGTTGGTGGGAAAACGGACTCACCTACAGCAATGTGTCACAATACAGGGCCAATGAGTTAGAGCGTTAAACGTTGACAAAGTCACCTTGCGTTCTAACATATTGCACCTGGATGTGACTTATACAAGTGGGCATAGTCCCCACTTATATGTGGGACAGTAGCACGTATTGTCACACAATGTGACACTACTTGCACATACCTACCTTCTGTGGCCCACTGACCATGTGACTAGATTGCAGATTGCAGTCAGGCCACGATAAGGCCCCACAGCCAAATCATATAATAAAACCGAATCATCACAAGTTGTGATTAGGTAGTCTTTTAAAAGGTGGTCCTTTAAATTCTACAAAACTTGAGAAAAGTAGGAAGGCTTCTGCACGCAATAGGTAAATGGTGGGATTGGGAAACTGGAATATCAAGCTTTGAAGTTACATTCTCATAGCACCTAAAAGAACTTTGATCATGAAAAGATTCAGGTAGTAATGAATCAGTTGATCACATGGTTTTTAAAATCAAACATAATCAATGCCCGCTTTGTAAACCTTGTTGCCACCTAAAATTAACAAGCACTAATGAATCTGTCTGGAGTAGTTATGAATACATTGTCTACCTCCTGTGTCTTAGAAATGGGTGTCTCTAGTTGGGGTCAGTCAGCTTGCTGTCAATCAAGTGCTGGCGCAGCTCTGGAAAACAGTGATTGTACAAGTTCTCCAGTGTAATCAAATTGTAGAGCCCCTATAGAGTACCCAGTTTAGTACTCCCCCTAAACCTTACTCTAGGGTGAGACTAAACCTCCTGACCAGGGCTTCCTTCATGGCAAGGTACCTCATCAGAACCTATGGTGCTAAGGACAACATAGTGTCCCTCCCCTCCACAGTGAAGCAGTTCCACAGACCTACCCCCAAATCTTTTTTAGAGAACTTGTGTGAATCAGTGCTACCTCATAGCTCCTAAACCACTGGTCAATGTCATCCTCCACAACATAATCCTTCACTGCATCCTTGAGTATTTGAAACTTTCTCTCTGAGGGGACTTAATAAATGCTGCCATGATCTGTGCTGGACTTAGTCCAACTCCTTTAAGCTCACCTCCTGAGTTAAGGTCATATTTTTCTCCTCCATCCTGATTCTAGAATGTTACAACTGGAATAGTTTATCTTCATGTTAGTCCTCCAGCTCCTCTGGGGACCGACTCTTAGAGGAGACACTGCTTCTTGCCCTGGAAGGTACCCTCCACCCACCGCGGGAGATGATCCACAGCATCCGCTTGCAAGCTCTGCTCCTTCACCCCCACATCCTCATTCTCATCCTCTGGGTACCCCAGCTTTTCTGGCTGCAAAACAGGCCCTCAGCACTTTTGGCAGCTCTTCCTTTCTCTTGAGACCTCTAATGGGACATTTGAAACCCTTGCAAATTCTTTTAAGTTGAGGCTCTGTATGGGACTCCAGTTTCTCCTCCTCAAACTCATAATCTGCAGGCAACAATGATAGCTACCCAGACTGAAACATGATTTTTAGATAAAATTCAGGAGTTGCTAAAGAGAACAATCAAAAACAGTATGTGGTTGCATAATGGTCTGCCCTCTGGGAGTAGTGTACACCAATCATGGCATCAATCATGACTACTCTTCTTGAGTTTAGGAAAGGGCTCAAAACCTGGTTGTTCTCCCAGTAGGCCTCTAGGTAGTTCTTCTTTTATGGTCTGTGTGTTGTTCATTTCTTTTAAACTGTGTTGTGTTATTCTGTATTACTTCCCCTTACCTAAAGCGCCGGGACACTCTTTTTGAGTAACCGTTGCGCTATACAAAACAATAAATAACATAACATAACATAACATAACATCACTTTTAGCACAAAGTACATGGTATGCATCAAAATCACAAGATGAAAATAGGCACAGGGGAGGTGAGGCGCCAGAAAGCAAAGCTATGCCTCACTTTCTTACACAGGGAAAGTAATGCGTTGGTTCCTTGCTGCCAGGGGAGGTGATGCGTAGGTTCCTTACTGCTATGCACAGGAGGTGATGCGTTGGTTCCTTACTGTGAGAGGAGGTGAGGCATCAGTTTCTTGCTACGCATAGATGTTATCAGTCATTTCGCCAGACATGCTGCCTCAGTTTCTTACTGAAGCCCAGCATCAATGTAGACTTGGTCCAAAGGTGTGATGTGTGGAAAATCCAGACACGCTGGAGTTGATGTGGCAGCAGCAAAACAGGCGCTGCGTCAAATACTCCAGCCGTGAACAGGTGATACCTCGATTCACTCACCTGTACAGCAGGACCTGCGTCGGAGTCGAAGTGGGGGTCTTGGACGTCAGACACATGGTGATCTGGACTCAGGCTGTGGTGGTTCTCTCAGCCACAGGCAAGCAATGCATGGCTCTTTTCTGCCGCACTGTGGCAATGTGTTCGTTTTTCAACCAAGGAAAAACAGCACTGAAGGGCAATGGGTGGATTTTCAGTTCTTCTTGCAGCAGAAGCCACCTCTAAGGGCCCAGAACTGGACTTAACATCACTTGGCAGATCATAACTTCCAGCAGAGGCGTTCAGGGGCTACAGGTGAAGTCGTTGATGGCCATGAGACTTCTTAACGCGATGCAAGCACACACAAGCCCTTGGAGAATCTTCTCAAGCAGGATACCAAAATAAAAGTCCAGTCCCTAGTCTCTCCAAGACAGGAGCAGCAACTGCAGGCCAACCAAGCAAAGCAAACACAACAAAGGGTCAGTTTTCCTCCTGACAGCTCTCCAGCTCTTCCTCTTGGCAGAGTCTCCTCTTGATCCAGAAGTGTTCTATAGTTCTGGAGTCATAGCTCCAATACTTAGTCCAGTTTTTGCCTTTGAAGTAGGCAGACTTCAAAGAAAGGCTTTGTAGTACACAAGATCCTACTTTGTTCTGACCTGGATCCAGACTCACTATAGGGGGTGGAACAGCTTTGCGTGAGGACAGGCACAGCCCTATTCAGGTGTCAGTGACAACTTCTCCCACCACTTTAGCTCAGGAAGACCCATCAGCCTGGTGATGGGCCATCCGGATATGCAGGCACACCTCAGCTCCCTTTGTCTGACATTCTAGAATGAATGCACAAACAGCCCAACTGTCAAACTAAACCAGACGTGGATTCCACAGGCAAGCATAGGTACAGAATGGTAAAGCAAGAAAATGTCTAGTTCTAAAAGTGCCTTTTTTTAAGCACACAATAAAAAAAAAAACTTCCACAAGTGCCATTTTTAAGCACACAATTAAAATAAACAACTTCACTTTATTTATTTATTTTATTTATTTGAAATGTGATATATAGCGCGGATATACCCATAGATATCAGAGCGCTTTACATGAGGATCGTTGAGTTACAAGTTACAAATTACATCCGTTACCAGAGCATAATAAAGCACAGGCAAAAAAGCTATGTTACAGAGATGCGTCGGAGGGAGAGGGAGGAAGGACACACAGCGGGGATACAGGGAGAACTGTGCCCAATATCCAGCTGGGTAGGTGACGGCCGAGGGGGTGAACCAGGGCTGACCTCTTCTATAAGTATCTAGTAGCTCCACCGGGCAGCAGCCATGTTGCTCAGGTCTCAGCGGTCAAAAATGACAGAAAAAACTGTTTTTCATAGGTTACATTAGTTACAGTTGCATAGTCAAACACAGAAGAAACCGGTCCTCAATAGAGGAAAAGAGGGAATTGGGGAGGGGAGTCGAGACAGGGGGCTGGGAATCAGATCAGATTCTGGCAGACCGGCAGTGGGAGAAAAGTACCTTGTTGGGGCCCAAAAAGTTAGAGTAAGCGGGCCCATAACCAAGGTGGGGGTCACAACTTCACTAAGTCCAGTGCCAAATTCAATCACCGCGATAGGTCATCTTGGCAATGTGGGGTGACCATGCAGCATCTCATTCTGTGCTACACTCGGTAGTTCCTGTACTCAAGTGTGGTCCATCAAAGCAATGGGGATAGGTTCTGCAGGATTCTGCACTATAGGGTCTGAAGTGCGCGGCTGCGGAGTGATCCCCAAAAAGGCAGCTTCAATGGCTGATGATCCCCAGGCTAATTCAGGCATTCCCATGTGCAACGGGGCAGCCCACCTCTAGGAGGCCCGTAAGGTGTCAGTGCGGGTGCCATGGATAGGCGCAGAAATAAGTTCTTGAAATAGCAAAGGGAATCGCTGAGTTTGCTGAGAAACACTGGCCTAGTTAATAGTATTAGTCATTTGCACTTTAAATAGGAAGATTGTTTGGGCCAGATTACAATCACGGATGATGTGGAATGTCAGGCTTCCACTAGGCGGGCGCCATCTTAAATGCAGGGAGAACATAGTCTATAATGTTGAGGTCAGTTGCGATCGTTATCGTACCCAGACAAGAAATAGCCAGCTGGCAAGCAATGGGTTATTGATCTGGCACAAGTGAGGCACAGCATTAATTCCCTAGACGTGTGCATGAAAAAGTACTGTCAAGTGCGAGCGCTACTAGCGCTGTCGCTATTTTAGGGTCTGGCAGCGTTAAGGGATCGATCGCCCCACAGATCGTATTGGGCTTTAAAGCTCAGAAATAAACAAGTACCTTGACTAGAAGTTGGCCTGGGAGTCGTTGAGTAGCCCTCCCTTCGGGGAGCAGCCGCTCGGGATGGAATCCGGTGCTCCGTCAGGTTGCAAGCACCGCAGTCGGACACACCCGGCACTCCGCCATCCTGTGCTACATGAGAGCGTGTCAGCACCAGAGGATTAAAAGTAGCATCAAGCAGCTACCGTGTCTCAATTACCCCTAACTCCAAATCTTTATCCCTTCTTAATTGAAAGTTACACTTGTAAAATGTTGCAAGGCAGCTCCAGTGATAACCTATGGGAGAGATAGTCCTTGCAAAAGTTCAAAATAAAATTGTCAGTATTTCACTAGCAGGACATGTAAAACACACCAACACATGTCCTACCTTTCCCATACACTGTACCCTGACCATACTGCTGCCTTGGGCCCGCCTTAGGCGTGCCATACGTGTGAACGGTTTGGACCTAGCAATTGGGTGCACTTGCCAGGTTGATATGACAGTTTGAAACTGCACTCACAGACACTGCAGTGGCAGGCCTGAGACAGGTTTGCAGGGCTACTCATGTGGATGGCAAAATCAGTGCTGGAGACCCACTTGTAGCATTTGAATTAAAGGGCCTGGACACACACTTTACTAGGGACTTACCAGTAAATCAAATATGCCAGTCATGGATCACCAATCTTAATCGCAATGTACACACCAAGCACTTACACTTTAGCACTGATCAGCAGTGGTAAAGGGCCCAGAGTTCAAAAACAGCAAAAACGAAAGGCAGCACAAAGTCAAAAACAGGAGGTCAGAAGCAAAAAGACAGCAAAAAAAACATGCCAAAAATACCAGGTCTCACACAGTGCAATCTCCAAATTTAATGTCATGAATATTATGACGCAAGGCCTGAAAAACTGGCTTGCTATTAGTTTCTTCCAATGCCATATAACCTCTTTTGAGAGGCTGCTGAAAGTAAGCTCTCCTGGCTGTATGTGGAGGATTATTTTATGGTTGTGACTCATTCACCGCAACTGTACCAGTTCCAATTGAGTCAGCTCCAACTTTACTTTTTTCTGGATCCCCTTGGTTTGTTTTAGTGCAGCTTCTGGCTTGGTATGATCCTCTCGACCACTGCTTGTATTTCTTCTGGAAGAGGAGCTGTTTCATCAAGGGGACACTGGACCCTACAAATGTGGGAGGCGTGCACCCAGTTCAGGCCACTACCTACTTCCAAGCCGTTGTTGTGACCTGAATCACTTGAAACGGTCAACGAGGCTCAGTGCAGTTCTTCCTTACATGTTTCCTGCCAATGGCCCACTCTGCCTGATGGTGTGACGCTGTTGCTGCTTCAACCATGAACCACGTCAGTCAATCCTTTACAGTACTCTAGCACCAAAAAGCATTGAAAATATAAACATTCAGTGCACAATAGCGCGCAACTTCATCAGAGTAATGATTCCCAACTGTAACAAAATTGTTTCCCTTGCAGTGAGCAGGGCACTTGACCACAGCAATTTCTCGAGACATCAATAAGGCATCCATCATTTTTCTCACAGCTTCTCCATTACGTATAGGTGATCTTGATGAGGACAAGAAACCCTTCTGAGTCTATAACTGTCCAATACAGTACACCACACCGAAACCATACTGGCTATCGGCTCTCAGCTAGACTGAAACACATCATGCACGTATTAGGGCAACAATCAATCAATCAATCATTTGTAAAGCGCACTACATACCCACGAGGGTCTCAAGGTGCTGGGGAGGGGGGCCGCTACTGATCGTACAGCCAGGTCTTGAGTATCCTCCTGATGTTCAGCAGTTCTTTGGTCTGTCGTAGGCTCAGTGGGAAGGTGTTCCATGTCTTGACGGCGAGGCGGGAGAAGGATCTCCTGCCAGTGGTTGTTGCTTCGGATTCACGTGACGGTAGCGAGTGAGAGGTTGGCGGAGCATAGCTGGCAGTTGGGGATGTAGAAGGAGAGCCGTCTGTTGAGGTAGGCTGGGCCTGTCTTGTGGAGTGCTTTGTGTGCGTGGATGAGGAGCTTGAAGGATATCCTCTGTTGACCGGGAGCCAGTTCAGGTTTTTCAAGTGGGGGGTGATGTGGCAGTGTCGTGGTACATCGAGGATCAATCGTGCAGAGGCATTTTGGATGCGTTGTAGTCATTTGATGAGCTTTGTTGGGGCTACTGCGTAGAGGGCGTTTCCATAATCGAGTCTGCTACGGCGAGGGCCTGGGTGACTGTCTTTCTTGTATCTGTTGGAATCCATCTGTAGATCTTGCGGAGCATGCAGAGGGTGTTGAAGCAGGAGGAGGTGACAGCATTGACTTGCTTGGTCATTGAGAGCGTTGAGTCGAGGATGATTCCCAGGTTGTGCGTGTGGTCGGTGGGTGTCGGGCTGCCCCCAGTTACGTCGGCCACCAGGAGTCGTCCCAGGCTGAAGGGTTGGAGCCGAGGATGAGGACCTCCATCTTGTCCAAGTTCAGCTTCAGACATCTAATCTTCATGCAGTCGGCGACGGCCTTCATTCCTTCGTGGAGGTTGCCTTTGGCGGTAATGGGGTCCTTGGTAGGGGACTTATGCGAAGAATTCTCCTTGGAGCCAAGCAGCTTCCACCATACCCGAAACACTACAGACAGCATAGGAAGCCCTTAAGTTCCCCTCATGATCCTTTAAGCATGAGCCATCCACAAACAGGATTTGGTCAGACTCAGGTAATGGCTCATCTGTAATGTCAGCATGGGATTTGGTGCATAGTTTAGTGACATGGAGACAGTCATGTTCTTCTTTATCTCCATTTTAATTGCAAATCAGCAAAGGTAGAAGGGTGGAAGGGTTAAGGATAGAACATTGTTTCAAGGTTGACAGTAATTCCACAGCATGTGGAACATAAACTGTTATGGGGTGACCCATCACAATACCTTTGCATCTCTCTATGCTGACACCGGTTGCAGCAACAGATTTGAGACATCCAAGCAACACAGATGCTACTGCATCTAAAGTAGCTCAAAATAGGCTACTGGTCTATGGGCATTTCGATGGTCCTGTGTTAACACTGAGAAGGCACAGCCCTCTTTCTCATGACAGAAGAGCGAAAACGCTTTATTGTAATCTGACATTCCAAGTGCAGGAATGCATTTAAACAGCTATTGTCCCAGGGTACCGGATCAGACACATCTTTGTGTGTCAAGCTGGAGATCCACTGGTGACAGTAGCCCACCATTCCCAAAAACATTCTGACTTCTGTCTGTGTGTGTGGCTGGTTCACTTAAATGATCAGTAACACAATGCCACATCGGGTCTAGATACTTAGCACAAGATTTATACCATATAACTGAGCATGCATTCCCTTATATGTACGTTCTTAAAATTGCAAAGAATATTACCAAAATAGGGGGAATCATCCCTTTAGGACTAGAACCCTCACTCACCCAAGGTGACATGCTTCATCATATGGGCACCTCCCGTGGCAGCTTCTAGACACAACGAGGTACAGACGGACAGAGCGGGGCCTCCTTCCCTGAGCTGCCTGCCAGATCGAGGTGAGGCAAATTATCCTACTATTGAGGATAGTACCAGTAATACCTGACATCACCACGCAGGACTACTGGTGTTGTATCTTTTATTTTCAAATTGCATGGTATTAGCAGCAGCATTAGTAAACATTCTTCTTGGACCTGAAGAAAGCCACTGATAGAGAGTACTGATCAAATAGGCTGAAACTTGGAAATTTAAATCTTCATTTAGAAGACTCGTCCTGTACTTTAAGTCAACATCTCCTATCTGATCTCGAAGTCCTTAATCTCTTATTGTGTAACTCCGGACCAACTCACTCTGCGGGTCATCTGTTGGATCCAATCTTCTCAAATCTTCAATATGATTGTTCACAGAAAGCTCGCCCTATGGAGTGGTCTGATCATTATGCTGTCTCCTTTTCTCTGCCACTAAACAAGACCAAGGCCAGGAGCAGTAAAAGTAAAGACTTGCAAATACGTCGTTGGGGTAAACTCGATACCATTAAGTTTAATCGGCATCTTTTAGGGTCTCTTCCAAACGCTGATCGGCCCGTATCAGAGCTTAACGATGTGGTATCCAAATGGCTGAGTAATGCAGTGGACACTATGCTTCCTCTGACGCTGAAGTGTTCCATGTCACATTGTCAGCCTGTGCCGTGGTTCTCAGAGGAGCTGAAGCTTCTTCGGGCCAACTGTAAGGCACTTGAAAGGAGATGGAGGCGTAACTATTCCGTCTCGCGGAAAGTGGCCTATAAGGAAGCCCTTAGAGGTTACCATAAGCAGTACAAAAGTGCGAGAGCTGCTTACACTGTGAACACGGTAACGCAAGCACAAAACTGTCCCCGAGTTCTGTTTTCTGTTGTTAAGAAATTAGCAGGAGCTGATACCACTCCAACTCCCCTTCCTTTGGATGAGGCTCAATGTCAGGCGCTGGCGGAGTTTTTTATTTCTAAGGTTGAGCGCATCTACGATTCCTTGAGCTCTCCCCCTTTGACAGAGAAATCCCTGACTGGACCTTTATTGTTGCCTGAAAGTCCTGTTATTCCAGTGAAGCTCACGGAATGGCAACTGTTCGATGATGCCTCTTTCCTTGCATGCCTGAACAGTGTGAAATCAGGGTCTCCCTGAGATTCTTTACCTGCTAAGATCATGAAGATGTTAGACCCAAACCTGTATCAGGTATTTATAAATTTGCTTGATGCTTCTTTAAGGGAATCTCATGTACCCCAGGCATGGAAACATGCGATGGTGGTGCCCCTCCTAAAAAAGGTTGGTGCGGATGTCTCTAATCCTGCTAACTCCAGGCCCATTTCCTTGTTGCCCATATGTTTGAAGATCCTGGAAAGGCACATTAATACTCAATTGAATCATCTTGTGGAGAGTTCTGGTTTTTTACATTCTTCCCAGTCTGGCTTCCGAGCCCACTATTCCACAGAGACTGCGCTTCTTGGAGTTACGGAGAGTTTACGACACGGTGTCGATCAAGGTGAAACATCTGCACTCATCCTGTTGGATTTGAGTGCCGCGTTCGATACCATGTCCCATTCCATCCTCCTGAAATCTCTCTGTTCCCTGGGAGTGGCAGGTCCGGCTTTAGCCTGGATTGCCTCCTTCTTGAGAGGGCGTACCTTCCAGGTTTTTTCGGCCAAAGCGACATCTGCAGTTTGTCCATCGGCTTATGGTGTTCCCCAGGGGTCTATACTCAGCCCCCTACTGTTTAACATATACGTAAGACCCCTGGCCACCATTGTGGAGGAAGCGGGGCTGACGCTATACTCCTATGCTGATGACACCCAAATTGTCTTCTCTCTGTCTGGCAGAGATGATAACAGCCCTTCTGCTTTAAGGCTCGGCCTGGTATGTGTGGCCGAGTGGATGCAGAGGAACTGTCTGAAATTAAATGGGGAGAAGTCAGAAGTGGTGATACTGGGCAAACATAAAAATCTATGGGGCCCCCAACACTGGCCTAGCGATATGGGACCACTTCCTCAACCAGCTACAGTGGTGCGTAATCTTGGTTTTCTTGTTGATGATAAGTTATCCATGAGGAAGCAGGCTAAAAAGGTTGCCGCGATCTGTTTTGTCACCTTAAGATGGCTACAGAAAATCTTATGGATGCTGCCCCTCTCCTCGCAGAGAACTGTTGTCCAGGCGCTGGTTGTTTCCTGCCTGGACTACGGGAATGTTCTCTATTTGGGAGCTGATGTTGCAACCATTAAAATTCTGCAGGTAGTCCAAAATGCGGCTGCCTGTTTGCTTCGGAACGTTCCCAGGAGAACTTCAGCATCGCTTGCTCTACTTGACTTACACTGGCTTAAAATTTCAAGCCAGATTAAATTTAAAGCCTTATGTTACCTGTTTAAGATCAGACAGGGCACAGCCCCGAAATACCTACAGAACTTAGTTCAACCATATAGGACACACCGCACCCTTAGATCCTCTGGCAATGGAGCCTTTAGTATCCCGAGATTCAAACTTGCTAGAATGGGTGGGCGATCTTTCGCTCATTTAGGCCCCAAGCTCTGGAACACTCTACCAGTTGTCTTAAATTTAGAGAATAATCTGCTACGTTTCCGGAAGGGACTCAAGACTTTGCTCTTTGAGTGATCTTTGCCTTTAGTTAGCCCCGCTGTCCTGAGTTTGCTGGTATTACCTGATATGTTCTTTTCTTCTTGAGTCTATCCCTAGCGCCGGGAAAGCCACTGCGGGTAGCTGTTGGGCGTTACAAGTTAAATAAATAAAAATAAAAATAAATAAAACATGTCGACCCGTTTATAGAGTAGTCATATATCCATACTACTCTTTGCACTGCTTTTTTAATCCTGCCAGCGAGAGCATCCTAATAAAGACAGTTTTTTGCATCTTCCTAGGCAGCTTTAACTCACCACTTGTTTTTCTTTATTTTTCTTTGTTGTTGCACTGCACCCTCACTACACCATAATTCTCACATATGGGATTTTAGTATCCTACCTCCATGATTGAACATCTATGAAACATCTCTGAGCTCCTTCCTCACAGTGAGGAAGTTGTAGATCCCAGTAGGACTAGGATTTCCTACTGGTAGGAGAAACCATATGATGAACATGTCACCCTTGGGTGAGTGAGGGTTATAGTCCTAAAGGAATGTTTCCCCCTCTTTGGTAGTATTCTTTGCAATTTTAAGAGTGTACACATAAGGGATTGCACGCTCAGTTATATGGTATAAATCTTATGCTAAGTATCTAGACCAGTGGTGGCATGGTGTTACTGATTATATTTTGGGGAAGTTCTCCTCGTGGTCTTTAAATCTTGATTCCCTGGGACCCCACTCCACCATTTTTGTGATTATTCACTTACATGATCGCCAAAACCCTTTCTAGTGACACCTTTCTCGTGCCTTTCTCAATAGGGTGTCAAAGTGTAGGACCTCTGTCATACAATATTGTAATTTGCTTGGGGACACTTTATGTCCATTCTCAGACAAATGGTTCAACAAAGCGATAGTATCAGTTTTACAAGCATCCTGACTATCCGATGCAACCCGAAGGTCATCAATGTACTGTACCAGGACCAAATTGTAGGGCATAACCAGGGACTTCAGAATCTCATTAAAGATAGAGAGACTCTCTGCATACCCTTGAGGAAAACAACACCACCAAAATTGCAAACAAAAATTGACTGTCTTTGTTGTAAGGGGATCAAATAAAATGTCTGGCAAAGATCAACGCAAAAAAGAACAATTGATGGACAGAATGCAGAACAATGTCAAACATTCACCCCAGTACAGAGATCAGGGCATACATCCATTGTTTTTATGCTCCCCATGCCATTCCAGGATAAACCCAGCCCTATGCAAATCAGTCTTGACCCTGTTCCACATGGGAACAGTCCAGCAGGAACTGCCAGGCCAGGTCCTCCATGGAATGAAACAAGCATCCTAGGACCAGTTTTGGGGTATCACCCCTCATCAGTCTGGCTAGTTTGACTACAGTGGCATGGAGAGCATGGGACCCACGTCTGAATATACCCATCCCACTCAGGGTGACAAATGTCGAAAGAACAATTGATGGATAGAATGTCATGCATTCACCCAGTACAGAGATTTGGGCCTAAATCGGTCCGAGCATGCTTGTTTCCGGTCCAGGGAGGACCCAGCATGGCAGTTTGGGCTTCACTGTTCTCATGAGGTTAGGGTCAAGACTGATTTGTATATGGCTGGGTCTAAACTGAGGTGCCATTGTGAGCAAATGAACAATGGATTTAACCCAGATGTCTTGACTGAGTGTGAATGTATGAATTATTCAGAATTTCGTCCATCATTTGTTTGCGTAGCACTTTTCGCACTAAGTGAGATGGGTGTGCCCAGACGTGGGTCCCTTGCTCACTGTGCCATTGGTTTCAAGCGAGCCTGGCTGATGAGGGGTAATACCCCGAAACCAGTCCAAAGATACTTGTTTCTGGTCCAGGAAGGATCTTGCTTGGTAGTTTGGGCTTTAATGTTCTCATGAGGAGCAGGGCCAAGACAGATTTGCATATGGCTGTGTCTAAACTGAGGTGACATTGTGAGCAAAAGAACAACAAATTGAACCCAGATCTCTTTACTAGGGTGAAAGTATGTTTTACTCCGCATTCTGTCCATCATTTGTTTGCGTGGCAAAGATCAATGACAGCCACCTATTAAGCCTCACGTGGAATCTGAAGCAGTATCACAGATGGATTCGGTACCAGAGGACCACAAGGGGCCACTCCACTGTTGATTTTTCAAAGCTCCTACACAATGCGGGACTCACCACTAGGCCTCTGTAGCCCATAAGGGGAGAGTTACATGGACTCCCCAGGATCTCCTTGAATCTTGCTCAATCATGGACTCAATCACAGGTTTTATCCCAGCAATTGTCTCAGGCATCAGGTTATATTGTGGTTTTCTCAGGTATTCAGCATTAGGCTTAATTTGTATACGGACTGGCTCAAATCTTAATGAGTCCAATTTCCTTTCCTGAAAAATCCCAAACCACATCTGACCCTGTATCTCTAAGATCCAGTGGTAAATCCTCCACTGTCAGTAAAGGAAACAAGAAAACATTCAGGTTCCCTTAAGCAGTAGCGGCCCATGGAGGGAGTTCCGTGGGGCGGTGAGGCGGGGCGAGTGAGGGGCAGGGTCGGGGGTAGTAAACACCGGAATATGGATGAACGGAGGTAAGTAAACAATTAAATGGAGAGAAAGGCCTTGTTATAATAAACTACTATCACAACGTGTTTGAAGCAATACGTAGTAGGGTGGCAACGGTATTAGATCACCATTTGGAAACCTTCCTAAGTGTTACACATACTAATTATATGTTAATATAGGCAGAAGATTTTAACA
The DNA here is from genome assembly GCF_964261635.1 of Lissotriton helveticus. NCBI lineage: Eukaryota > Metazoa > Chordata > Amphibia > Caudata > Salamandridae > Lissotriton > Lissotriton helveticus. Next base: position 285,737,283 of record NC_136060.1, read on the forward strand.
TACATGCCTGTGCTCTAGGAGATACTCGGACATGTGGTTGTACTAATCGGGATGAGATGGGATATTACCATTTTTTGACACATGAATATGGTGAAGCTTTGAATTTTATTATTACAAAATATGATCTCGAATTATTGAGGTGAGACTATCATTGACCATTTGCTGATATCAGCACCAGCAAATGTTCTGTGAGGTACGCTCACCACCATAACAGTACCCTTAAGCAGTAGCGGCCCATGGAGGGAGTTCCGTGGGGCGGTGCGGCGGGGCGAGTGAGGGGCAGGGTGGGGGGTAGTAAGCACCGGAATATGGATGAACGGAGGTAAGTAAACAAATAAATAAATAAAACGTGTAACGAAATTAGTTTTATTTATTTAATTGTTTACTTAACTCCGTTCATCCATATTCTACACCACCATCCTAGTTACAATGGGGTAAAAACCACAAGTCCCAGCATGCAAAGGGTTGTTAGCAGAATTTTTCGAACTGGGTAAATGAGCTTCTGATGAAATGGAACCTGGTGAGGTGTTATGCTATGTTGTGATAATTCATGCTGGTAAAAAATCTATCTACACACAGTTCTTTGTAGAGAGTACATTAACCGACTAAGTTATCCTACAATGTGGTCTGTCTCAGCAAAAACGTATAACAAAGCAGCATTACTACCACATTCCCCTTCTTGTAATTTGTGTGGGGGGGACACAATTTGGAAAAACAAGATGCTTCCTGCTAGCAGAATATTCGCTGACTATTGTGCCATTTCTCATTTCTTCTGTCATCACTAATTTCTGAGTTTCTGAACAAAACATTCTACTTCAGAGTAACGCAGAGAAAATGCTCAAACCTCAATCCTGAGAAAAGACATGGGAATAATAGTTTATTCTTGCTCGAAAAAAGGATTTAGAACAAAGCACTGAAGTCTCGTAAGAGTAATTAAAAAATGACCTATCTGGACACTATGGGGCCCATTAGGATGGCTGGCGGTAGCCACCGCCGGCCTGGTGGGGGCAATCCGCCCGCCATCCTCACATAAATGACTCCCAGCAATATTAGTAAGGCGGGGGGACTGTGGCGGACGGAAAGACCGTCTGCCGCTTTTCCGCCCCTTTCGAATTGCGGCCGGGGCGGAAAAGGTTTAATATGGTGGCAGTGTCTATTAGACACCGCCAGCCATATTACCATGGGCTTAGTTAGATGCCTTTCCGTGGCGGCGATGCCTCCACGGAAAAGCATGCGGTCTCCACTCTGGGGGCCCTCTGCAGGCCCCCAGAGTGAAGGAGAGGTGGGGGGAGCACACGCATTAACAAAGCGGCAGGCACCGCGCGGTACCTGCCGCTTTGTTAATGCAAATGCATTTGTGTATTTTTAGCATTGTGGTGGGTGGTGCTGAGAGCACCGCCCTCCACAATGCTAAAAATGCAAGATCCGCCCGCCACAGTGGCGGGCGCATCCTAATATCCCCAACGGGACCCCCGCCCTTATGGCGGGCTGTCCCAATACCCGATAGGATGGCGGGCGGACTAAGTCTGCCCACCATCCTAATGACCGCCTTAGTTTGTTAGTAAAATTTAAGAGTGGTCTAGTCATTATTCATTCCTGCTGCCCCTACCCCTGTCTCTGTGAAGCGCTCTGATATCTGTAAGGATCTTGTTCGCGCTATATAAAACTTTGAATAAATAAATAAATAATAAATAGTGCACAGACCCAAGCCTTCCGTGTTCACCAAACCTCATAGTGGTCACACTCGTCAAGATTAAACTTTTCTTAGTTGAAGAGTCCATACTGCAATGCTGAACACTTTGTGCAAGCATGAGCTAAATTATATCAAAACAACCATGGAAGAGCTTGCAAGCAGTGAGATCAGGAGATAGGCTACATCAGTGTGTAGTGAAGATAGCGCCTGGAGAAATTTCAAAGTAAAGCATGGAATGTCTTCTTGAGCACTCTACAATAGAAAGGAATGTTGAGCAGATGGTGACGTTTGGCTCCACCTGTGAGCAGATCGCCCCGTGTTTTACATGCCGACCCTACAGAAACTCCAGTTTTACTTTGCATCTTCACTACTATTGCCCCTACCAGTTCGTCCCGGGTGTTCTTCATCTACTCACTGCCTTTGTTGCCACCAGGAAGTGACTCACACCCTAGACGTCACTGGACCAAGCCGGCTGTGAAGAAGGGAGAGCACCCGAGTGAATGGACCAATGGCTTCTCATATGCTATGTCTTGCGTCCTCCTATTGGCTGAGTGATCCAGTGGGAGCAGTGAGAACTGAAATCAAACCAGTACGCAGTCATATTTGGATTCAGCCTTGGGTAATTAAATAAATATTTATTAAGTAAATTAATTAAAACACAAAACAGCCACTGATTTCTATTGTAAATAAAGCACTTCTCACTGAGCGCAAACCTTTATTGTTCTAGTAATGGCATGCCAAACAATTACACGACAAGGACAACAAGTGGGCACCGTACTAAAAAAAGAAAGGTGCGCGGCTGCCTTCCTGAAAGATAAAGCACCCTGCCCTTTCTTTTAAGGTGCGCGGCTGCCTTCCTGAAAGATAAAGCACCCTGCCCTTTCTTTTATCAACACGGTACCCCTTCCGCAGCTGTGAAGTACTCTGGGTGTGCTAGAGGAGGCTTAACGTGGAGCATCAGGGAGCTGAGAGAGAGAGATGGCAATATTGGAGTCTCATTCACCGATTTGAAGAAGGAGTATATCCGTATCCTGCAACATTTATATAGGAGCGATATCCGTATCCTGTAACATTTATATAGGCGTGTTCAGAGTTCACTTGTCAGACTCATAAACCATAGGAGGTGAGAGCTTAGTAGTCAGTGCATATATTCGGTTTTGGTAATCAAATTAAATGACATTTAGTGATCGGTGTACTTTAACACTCGGCAGGATTGGATAGTACCGAGTACCGAGTTGCAGGAAGATGAAGTCTGGAGCAGTAATTTATGATTGTGTCTCGTTGTCGTGAAGCACAAGGTATGAATAATGTGGAGTTTATTAGAGTAGTACCGTGATGTATTTGGTTTATGAGTCTGACAAGTGAACTCTGAACACGCCTATATAAATGTTGCAGGATACGGATATCGCTCTCGGTTGTCAGCAGAAACTAAGGATCATGCAGAGGGAGTGGCCCTCTATCTTTGGTGTGAGTGATTGTACAATTCTATGTCAGGACAGGAGGCTCCGATTATGCTTTCTCATTTCTTTAATGAAATGCTCAGCAGCCAATAAAAAAAAACAATGAAAAACTACATTTCCCATGAACACTAGGGAATGACCATAGAGACTATCCTATAAAAGGTCCAAACATTAGTCCTTCTTCCTCTTTCTTTGCTGCTCCGCAGCCAGTTAAGTCTCTTTAACTTTCTTCTGCTACATTTGCTGATATTACTGTTTGTACTTTTGTTATACATGCACTTGCCTGGTATTGCGCTGCTTTGTTTCGTCGTGCGCGGTGCTTGTGTATGTTTGGGCACTCCGGCTCCGCCTTGTTGTGTGTGCCGGTGTTTTCTTTCGTCCGTTTGCGGCGTGTCTTCTTGGGAGCGTGTGTTCGCCTCCCTGCGTCTGGCCGCTTGTGCCCGGTTGCTGTAGTGGAGCGGGAGCAGGGGTCGTCGGCTCACAAGGAGAGCGCGAGCGCTCTCGAGCCGGTGTTTGTTCAGTGGCAGCAGCGTCGCGTATGCGCGCTGCATTATTTCCGGCTTCAGGCTCTGTTTCTCCTCACGCCGGTCGAGTGAAGGACCGCTTTGACAGCGCTCACGCCCACAGCCCTGAACTCTCGACCCCGTTCGACGCCGGAGCACAGGAAAGTGCTTTGGTAGTGAATGTGTGTGCATAGGCTCTGCCTAGAGTGATTTTTTGACGGCAGGCTTGTCTCCCTCCACATTTAATTTGTTTATTCTTGAGGTTTACCTCAAATTGGCCTGCTTTGGGGTGGTTACTCCCCCTTTAATTGTATCTTTGATACTACATATCTGTGCAAGTCATCTTGTGGGCACTGAATATCTGCACTCTAGTGCAATGGCAGACTATTATGACCCAGATGATGACTGTTTCTATAATGATGAAGAGGATGACACTCTAGAATATAATCTGGTGGAGGAATTGGATAAAGGTGTGCAGTTTTCTGTTAATAAGGCGCTTGTTCGTGCTATCAATCCCCTAAAGCGCCATTTAAACCAGTATGCGATGCAGCAAGGTTGGTTGCCTCCTTCCCAGAAGTCCACCAAATCGCCTCATAATCCTCATAAGTCTGACTTTCAGAGGCTAGCGAAGACTTTGGCTACTGACACGTCCAAATCTTCAGCGTCACGTTTTGCGGAGGAGTCCGATCAGGCTCAGGCCTCATCTGATCAGGACTCTCCGCCTCCCAAGAAACGTCTCCGCATGGAGCATTTTGTTGACGCCCCTGACCGTCCTTCCCTGCTCAATTTTGAGCCGGAGGACATTGTCCATCCACACTCGTCATCGTGGTTGCCCGCTCCAGCTGTGGCCGCTTATTTTGAGGCACATATTCGCCAGCCTTTTGAGGCGACGGTTCGGGCCAGGCTCCGTTCAGAATGCCCGAGACCTGACCTTGCTAATCACCTAGCCGAAACTCCGGAGGTGGACCCGATGATGGTCACCTACCTCAAGAAATATTCAAAGGACCCTAAGAAGGGCCTGGACCGTTCCTGGAGGTCTTGCCAGGATAAGTTGCTGGACATGCTTGGTCCCCTTTCCAAAATTCTGGATTTAGGCTTCAACGCTAAGGCCGCTTCAGCTCTCGTGAACCCAGATGAGCTCATTGAGTGGGCGCAGAGGGCTATCTGCCAGCTGGGGAATGTAAATTGCGCCGTTTCTGCGGAAAGGCGTAGATCCATTTTGCTCAAGTTAGATCCCAAATTGGCGGAATTGGCGACTTCGGAATCAGGTCCAGAGGCGCAGGGCCTCTTATTTGGTCAACCGTTTTTAAAAGAACTGACTAAATTTGTATCCGCTTTCAGTGGAATTGACAAGGCGCAGGCGTCCTTGCGCCGGGCCATGCGTCCGGTATTTGCCAAGGCCGGACGTCAACAGGGACGCTCGTTCGGCCGTGGGTCGCAGCAGCAGTCCCAGAGAGGAGCCTCACAGCAGCGTGGTGGACAATATAACACGGGATACTCCACTCGTGCAAATTTCTACCCATCCGGCAAAGGAAAGGGACAATACGGCAAAGGTCGATCAGGTGGACAACAAGGCCATTACCAAGATTCCGGCGCTGCAGGTGAGCCTAATTCCAGCTTGCGATGTGATGTTGGGGGGCAGAGTGCAATTTTTCCTGAACAATTGGCGTATGATCTCCAACGATGCATGGGTGCTAGAAACCGTTCAGGGTTTCAAAATAGAGTTCTATCACCCATTGCATCAGACCCGTCTTCCCCCTCCTTTGCTTTTTTCCCATCACGCACAAACTTGCCTTTCAGAGGAAATCAACGTTCTCCTACAAAAAGGAGCGATCGTTCCTACCGACCGTCATCCGAACGGTTTTGTCAGCTCAGTCTTTCTGGTCGAGAAGAAAGGAGGCGGGTCTCGCCTGGTTCTCAACCTGAAAGACTTCAACAGCGGGGTAGTGTACAGACACTTCAAGATGGAGGGCATCCATCTTTTGCGGGATCTCCTTCGGGAGGGAGATTGGATTGAGGTTCCGTGACGATTTTACTCGTGTTTGTAATCATTGTCGTAAATACATAATTTTGGTATCAGTGAACCGCAAATGATCCATTTAGTATATCCTGGTGTTTTCGCTATGCTACGAGCAAGAGCACTCCTGTTACCAACACATTTGTGATTTACCCATGGCATCCATCTTAGAACACGGAAGCCATTTTGTATTCCTTGCCCTCACATAGTCAATGGACACGCAATGACTTCTTCTTATTTAAGGACACGTAGGCTTTAACCGGCGATTCACCTTGCTAGTGACACGTGCACCTTAGGCCAGCAACGCTGTGGCAGCATGACTCGGCAAGAGCTGCCTCCCCAGCCTGAGGCCAGTCCTGCTATACTGGTTCTTGTGTTCGGTGGCCTGATCATGATTAGGCGGCCGAAACTGGTAACCGTGCCCATTTACGACCCACAAACATTTCTTATCCTGTCTTTCTATCTTCTGCACCTGGCTCTGCTCCTTTCCTTCTGGGCCTTTATTAGGGGGAGGTAACGAAATTTACGATGAGGCGGTCCGGGTCTTGAATGAAGAATTGACATGGGATTATGATGGACTAGTGGGAACCCCTCATTCGTAATGTTTTGACATCAGATACTGTTGACGATTCCTGTGCAACGCCAAATATTTATTGTTTAAGACACGAATGTTTAGAACTGTGGTAACATGTAAAGAATTTGCCTGAAGCCCAATATTTAGTATATAAGGAGCAACCCTCTTTGTACAAATTGAACAGGCTCCTAGATACTGCCCATGTGTAGTTTCTGTGACTTCTGTGTCCCTGCAGTAATAAACCTTTGGTCTTTGACGCCACCATCGAGAAGCCCGTGTTTCTGTTTATTTGTGCACCAAGACAGGTTGAACTCCGGCGTCTTCGGGTGTTGTCCCTGACACCTCTGGACGGAACCAAAAAAGTCCAGAACTCCAATTGGCGCCCAACGTGGGGCGACGTCATTCGGTACCGGTCCAAAAGCCTGAAGAGTTCGAGGAGCTTCGTGTGAAGATTTCAGAGGGAGGCGCCCCACTTCATCGATCCCGGCATATCGCAAAAGTGGCCCCGACGTTCTCTTCCACGAGGGTTCCCGTTCAGACGGCTGCAGTGGTCCGTTGCCTTGACCGTCGCCCTGTCTTGGACCCGAGGTGCAGTCCTCAGTACGGCGAAACGTGACGGGTTTCTCCTTGGTGACGTCTTCAGTGCCTCAGTTAAGTATTCAGTGGTTGCTAGTTGGTTATTTTGTAAGGGTTGCTCCTGTTTGGATAATCCTTTTAGTTCTCAGTTCAGTTCAGTTCTGTAAGGTTATCACTGGTTATTCTGGTGACGATAATCATTCTGTTCAGTTCAGGTATCGATACATTTGTCAGTTCTGGTAAGCCTAAGTTCTTGGTTCGAGTGCGCATCTTTTCTGTTTGTGTCTTGTTTGTTTTGTGTTCCGGATTATAAAATGGTAAGTCGGAAAAATTGTATGTTGTCTTGTTTTAGTTGCAACAGTGATTCCCGGTTGGAGGACTCGTGTTTGGTTCCTCCGATTGGAACTCCCCTTTATGATCTATATTGCAAATTTGGTGTGGGCCCTATCTCTTATAACGAGATATGGATCCACTACACAGAGAAAGATGGTGTCCTTAGTTGGCCACTACATGGTAGTTTTGAACCTGAAGTTCTCGATAATCTAGAAAGAAGGTTGTTTAAGAAGAAAGCCCGGCCGGCAATGTTTGATTCTTTCCGTTATTGGCGAAAAGAATCTAAACAGAGAGAAATTAAAAAGTTGAAGAAAGAACAGAAAGAGCAAGAGTTGACTTTAGAACAGTCTGCTAGGCAGCTGCAACTCAACGAGTCTGAGAAAGCGATGGAGGTGGCCGATAGAGAGCGTAATTTAGCGATAGACAAGTGCTATCCTGCTTTGCCATCGAGTACGGCTAAGATAGTAGAGGACCCTGAAAAGGATCCCCTGTTGTCTTACTTGTTACGATCACCCCCACCGTATGTACAGGGTGCTACGGCTCCACCTATACCGAATGTTCAATTACCGGTTGCTGGACAACCTGGTGTCCCTGTTCCCGCACCCCTGAATCAAGTTCCTGTACCTCCTGTGGTCAATATTAATGTTCCTTCGACAACCCCTCTTCTAGGGTTGCCGGCTTCTTTACCTATGCCTGTGTCGCTCACACCTGCTACTTCACAAGCTATCTTGCCTGCTACTCCTACTGTTCCTGATCTATCTGTTCCAACTGCTACTCTATTCACTGCCTCTGTTAATATTATGACTCCGCTTTCTGTTCGTCGAAGAATCACTGATTCTGTCTCTAATATTCTATCTCCCTTCTATAAAACTCTGATTAAGACTCCTACCTCTGACTCTGTGCAGAGACGTAGTCAGCTTCCCAGTACTGAAGAAAGAGGAATATTAGATTCCACTGCTCTTAGATGGGTTTCGAAAGTTGGAAGATATAATGTACAAGATGTATTAGATACATTTATGCAATGGAACGAACCGACACAACGATATGTGTTCGATGAAATGTGTTTCCTTCTACGTGAGGAATTGGAAGAGGATGACCCTGAATCAAATCTAGGAGAATTAATTAATGTTCAGAAAGAGTTTGCTGCAGGTATGATAGTTGGACAAAATATAAAAGAAGCGATGGAACTGATTTTAAGTTATAGGAATGACCCATCCCTTCGTTCACCAAGAGAATTAGAGAAACGTAGTACGAAACAAAATCGTCAATACCCAATGAGAGAGGTTCCGCCAATTTGGCGTGAAGCTGTGCAAGCTAACGCAAACCTTGGTATTGCAGCCGCTCCGGCCCAATTCCAGAGAGTATGGATACATATTCCATGGAAGCGAGCTGAAGTGTTAGCAGTAAAACAGGCCTTGCCAGATCCGCGTAAAAATCCTGCAGGGTACTACAAAGAGTTGGCTCAAACAGTTGACGCTTGTGTATTGAATCTTGCTGACATAGATCTGCTATTTGGTAATGTAGTACCGCAACCAATTTGGGCTAAAATTCGTAAAGAGAATCATCCAGTTGCCCTAGGTGGGGACTGGGCAGCTATAATTGCAGCGGATGGTCAACAAATAGGTGGTTCCAAACCTGAACCTTTAATTGCTAATTTGCCTGGTAGAATAATCGATTTAATGAAAACCTTGATGCCAGCATTGCGCGTTAACTGGGACAAATTGTCCGCGTGCAAACAAAAGAAAGACGAAAGCGTCTCCGACTTTTTCACAAGATTCGAGGAGACTTTCGTGGATCATAGTGGTCAGGATATGAGCACAGAAGGAGGCCAGAGATTATTTGTTGATAAATTTGTGCACAATCTGTTGCCAGAACTTAGTAGTAAATTAAAGAATTCTGAAAGTGCGTGGGCTGTCTCTACGACTGCGCAAATACTTGCGACTGCTCAGTACTATGAAAATAGAGATAAAGAAGAGAAGGAAAAATCAGATAAAAAGACGAAAGATTTAAAAACTAAAGTACTTTTACAGCAAGCTTATCCGCCTCGCATGAATCAAACTAATATGCAGCAAGGGTCATATCAAAGAACGGATTATAATTTTCAAAGGCCACAATACCAATGGAATCAATGTGCTTATTGCAAAAAGGAAGGTCATTACAAAAGTGAGTGTCCAGTTCGAACGCAAAATAATGCTGCGGCAGCTCAGAGAGGTCGTGGTAGTTCTATGCAAAACTCTAGAGGTCGAGGACGAGGTGCTATGCCTCCACAGACAAGTGATCGCCCCTCTAATTATTTCGACCAGCGAAATGGACAATCTGCCCAACAGAATAGGTCTCCACAATATCATGTGGAAGACTATTATGAAACTAGTGAGGAAGTTCAGCAAAGTGAATACTAGGACAGCCATGGACAAAGAGAGGGAGTAGTATCAGTACCAGTAGATCAGAGTGGGCCTTATGTCGCAGTAGCAACGTCAGGTATAGTCGAACCGTTTCTGTTGGATACTGGTGCAGCAAAAAGTTCTATCATACATGCGAAACTCCCTGGCGCACCTTTGTCTGGCTCAACAAACGTTTCAGTAGGTTTTTCGGGCGCCCCTGTTCACAACCCCGTTTCTGGTCCTTTGTCTATTTCTGTTGGACCCTGTCAATTGAAAGCACCCCTGATTTTGACGACAGGTTGTAACGAAAATCTGCTTGGTTTAGACTTGTTAAAACGCCTATACGCGACATTGTACTGTTCTCCAGCAGGAGTACAACTTACGTTGGGTAAAAGAATGATCCCCCCGATGTACTTGTCGATGGATGCGCTCCCACCAGAGCTGCGTTCACTCCCTGATACTCTTTGGGCGACTGGCCCTAATGATGTAGGTCTCTTGGAAATTCCACCCTATGTAGTAACTTTGAAAGCAAATGTCAAACTTCCACGAATTCCACAATACAGAATCTCTAGTGAAGGTGAGCGTGCGCTCCTACTGATAGTACAAGACCTGATCAAGAAAGATGTTGTAGAAGAGACTAGAGGAAATGTCTGTAATAGTCCTGTACTGCCTATTTTGAAACGAACTGACCCAACAAAGCCTCCAGTATATAGGTTCGTAATTGATCTTAGAGAGGTTAATAAAATTGTGATCCCACAGTTTCCTGTGGTACCAGACATTACTGCATTGTTAACGTTGATTCCTGCTACAGCAGCATGGTTTTCAGTTGTCGACTTGAAAAATGCCTTTTTCAGCATTCCGATAGCCGAGGAAAGCAGAGATATCTTCGGTTTCTCTCTAGGGGGACGAAGTTTCAGATTTAAACGCGCTCCACAAGGTTATTGTGAAAGCCCATCCATTTACAGTCAAGCATTAAAAAGCCAGTTAGATTCCTTCGTACTTCCTCGTGGTTCTGCTTTAGTACAGTATGTCGATGATCTTCTAGTGGCTGCCGATGACAAGGAAACTTGCAAAACAGCTACGATTTCTTTATTGCATCACTTGTCAGATTTGAATCACAAGGTGTCACCTTCAAAAATGCAATACTGCTGCCAAGAAGTGACCTACCTAGGTCATCTCTTGTCAAAGGAGGGAAGGAAGTTGACCCCAGAGAGAATAAAAGCAATTACACAGATGAATGTTCCTAGCACGCAGAGAGAAGTACGTGCCTTTTTAGGTATTACCTCATATTGTAGGCAATGGATCCCAAATTTTTCTCTTCTAGCAAAACCATTGGTAGCCTTGACTGGGAAAGGTGTTCCGAGTCCGGTACCATGGTCTGCTGAATGTCAGCAGAGTTCTTCTGAGTTACGAAATGCACTGTGTTCAGCACCTGTATTGGGTACACCCGACTACAGTAAGCCATTCACGCTCTATGTCCACGAGAGAGAAGGTTGTGCATTGAGTGTTTTGACGCAGAAATTTGGTGATAAACAACGCCCTTGTGCGTATTTTTCATCAACATTAGATCCAGTAGCTAGAGCGTTGCCTAGTTGCTTGAGAGCTACAGCCGCAGCTGCAGCTTCCATTCGACAATCTGCTGGTTTAGTAATGAACAACATGCTAGTAGTTATGGTTCCTCATGCTGTGGATACACTCATGAACCGAACCAAGACGCAACACCTTACCAGTGCTAGATTATCAGGTTATGAACTGACACTGTTAGCTAGTCATATTCAGATCAAAAGATGCAATGTATTGAATCCAGCAACATTGTTGCCGACTAGCCAAGAGTCGAGTGATTCCGAACCACACGACTGTTGTTTCAAAACTGAGGAAGAAACAAAAGGACGAATCGATCTAAAAGACACTCCGTTGTCAGATCTAGATGGCACGTTGTATGTTGACGGGTCTTGCTTCAAATTGGAGAATGGTGATGTGACTGCTGCTTATGCAGTAACAACTTTGAGTACGATTGTGGAGACTGCAAGAGTGAGTCAGAATTCTGCCCAGGCTGCAGAGTTGATCGCGCTAACAAGAGCGTGCGTTTTAGCTAAGGGAAAGAGAGTGAATGTGTTCACAGATAGTCAGTACGCGTTCGGCGTGGCCCATAGTTTTGGCCGTTTGTGGAAAGAGAGAGGTTTCATTACGTCCCATGGGACTAAGATTCAACATGGTCAGCTAGTTAATGACTTGTTGGAATCTCTAACCTGGCCGACTGAAGTTGCAATTGTGAAATGCAGTGCTCATAAAGCAATCACGGATGATGTTGGTCGTGGGAATGCTTTTGCTGATGAGACTGCAAAACAGACAGCTAGAAATATGATGAGTAAAATGTATGTTGCAACGTCTGCAAGATGGATTTCTGAGTCTGGAATGTGTGAAGACACAGTGGAAAGCGTTAAAGAAATTCAGAAAGAGGCGACTGAGGAGGAAAAACTTGCATGGCGAGAGAGCACGGGTAAATTGGACTCGAGTGGGTGTTGGATTGATTTGTCGGAACAACAGCGTTGGATGTTGCCTGATGCGTATGTGCTTGCAGTAGTAACGATGGCACATGGAACAGCGCACATCAGCTCAAAAGGGATTTGTAAGATGTTGGCTCCGGTCTGGAAGAATGACGGGATTAGTAAGTGTGCAGAGAGAGTGGTGAGAAATTGTATGCTATGCTTGATGCATAATCCTGGCAAGGGAATCCCCACACCTGCAGGTCACTTCGCTCCTCCTTCCTGCCCCTTTGAAGTGATCCAGCTAGACTTCATTCACATGGATCGTTGCAATAATCTGAAATACGTCCTAGTGGTAGTTTGTGCTTTCTCCAGATGGATCGAAGCATACCCACTGAAGGACAATACTGCCTTATCCACTGCCAAAATTCTTCTTAAAGAATACTTCCCCAGATACGGAATGCCACGGATTGTATGGTCAGATAACGGAAGTGAGTTCGTAGGGAAAGTTATGCAGAGTGTGTGTACCGGCCTAGGGATTAGACAGAAGTTTCATAGTGCGAATCATCCCCAGTCCGCGGGTTTAGTCGAGGGTTACAATGGCACCCTTAAACTGAAACTTGCTAAGATACAAGCATCCACGGGTTTTGTCCTGGCCAGACGCATTGCCTTTGGCTTTGCTATCAACAAGAGCAACTGTACATTCTAGAGTAGGGCTTAGTCCTTATGAAATAGTTTTTGGCCGCCCTGCAAATGTTTGGGGGGTACCTAGACCGAAAGAATTTAAGCAGCTGGAATACCCGATGTTAATTGATTACCTTTTCGACTTGACTGCTAAATTGAGTCTTATTCACCAACAGGTTTTCGATGCATTGCCAAAGCCACCGGAGAGTCCAGGCCATCAGCTGAAACCGGGTGATCAGGTGGTCATCAGAAATTTTGCAAGAACAAAAAATCTTCAGCCCAGATTCATTGGCCCTTTCCAAGTCCTGCTAGCAACAAGAACTGCTATTCGTGTGGCCGGAAGAAAAAACTGGATCCATACGACACATGCTAAACGTGTGCCTCTGCCACTTCCTTACGACAACTGGGTAAAGAAAGGAATCGGTGCCTCTGAAACGGAACAAATCCCCAGGTTCATACCTTTCAGCGATGCAGAACTGATCACGGATTCACCAAATTCTGACTCTCCTCCTGAAACTGCTCTTTTGAACAATGAACATTTGCCATCTGCACCAAAAGAACATTTGCCATCTGCGAACGTGAACATTGCAACGTCAGCTGAGAATACATTGTTTCCAGATCAGACAGCTCCTGCAAAACTGAGATACAACTTACGTTCTCGCAATATGGACAAATAAAGCAGGAAACTGCCTATTTTCAAATTTGAATTTGCTATACATTGCCTCCAGCCAGGAAGTTTGCTAATACTTTGTATTGTTTCTTTTTGTTTTAAAATTGCCTTGCCGTCTGGGTAGCCGTAGGGTCGTGGCTGTGTGCCTAGTTGAATCTGCGGGGGTCAGACACAAGGTCGATCTTTCTGTTAGTTCTGGGAACTCCCAGGGCTGATAGAGGCATTTTCATCTACGTACACATCATCAGTGGTCGCGAACGGTCGTAGAAGATGGAGCTTCCTGAGCTGCAACGAGAAAATGTAATTTATGTTCGCAGAAATAGACTGTACAGAATACTTCACAGCAGATGCTTTCTAATGCAATGTGCAGTTACATTTTTAATTGTTTTGATAACGTTGGTGGGTGGAATCATCTTTGGTGTACATTTGATTTTTATGCCAGTAACTACAGTACCTCCCCTTGATCCTACTACTTCAACTGTTTCTTCTATGCATTCTTTTCACTCATTCCCTGAACACGAACAAGCTCGACGCTCAGAATTTATTAACAATACATTTGTACAGCTCTTGCATCAACACCAACTGGTAGTTAATACTACAAACTGCTGGGTGTGTGGCTTGATACCCCACACTATGGATAAAGGCATTCCCTATCTAGTCTTGCCTTTCAGCTATAATGGATCATTTCAGGCCTTTCAGACCATTTTTTCATATGCCCTTGAGACCTATCCTCCGCGTCCACCACGGTCCACTAAATACAACTCAGCCAACAAAGCTTTAGTCCAGGGAATTATTGACATGATTAAAGACGTCAATAATACTCCATCTTATCCTAGAGATGAATTACGGGTGTATTTGAGTTGGAACTCTACAGAGTATCGCCTTAGTTTGGGAGAAAGCAAGCGTAAAAGCTCCACTTCAGTTTGGGTCGTGCCTCACCGAGGTCAGGTCTGTTTGCAAGGAAATGGGAGAAATCCGAGAGCTCAGCTAGGGAGGAGTGAGTGCGTTGAGACTTACGTATTTCCGTCTAACTCCTCCCCTGCCTTTCTGACTGCTAGGGGTACCTACTTCATCTGTCAGGACAGAGCATATACATGGCTGCCTGCTGACTTTTCAGGTTCATGTTATATTGCTCGATTGTTACCCCCGACATACACTGCTTCTTCAGATTATCACAAAACCAGAGTAGCAAGAGGTGTCTTCAGCAAGGAAGATACCGCTGGTCAAGAAGCTGGAGACTTCTTCAAATGTTTCCTTCCGTTTTGGGGGCCTATGGCCAATAGTAGAAATCTTCGTCAACTAACACGGGTAGTTGAATCTACTATTACAGAAACTGCAGGTGCCCTTAGTAACTTAACAGCTGAACTTCAGGCGGATCGTCTCATGACGTTGCAGAACCGTATGGTTCTAGACGTAATACTTGCAGATCGAGGTGGGGTATGCAGAATGATCCAATCGAGCTGCTGTGTCTTTATTCCAAATAATGCTCCAACAGTCTATGAAGCAATCTCTAAGCTACACAAGATTTCCGACTCTATACACGTAGATAAGGGAAACTGGTCCTTCATGGAGTGGTTTTGGACTCTGGTATCAGCGTGGGGATGGAAGGTTCTGATGGTTATTGGTGTCATCCTAGTATTTCTGTTCTCGTGCTGTCTTATTATCCAATGCGGTCCCGCTCTGTGTAGCCTCTGTGCTGCAACCTGTTTCAGAAAACCACCTGCATTAGGAGAAAAGGCACGAGACAGGATGATGATACAACAACATGTCACTGACCTAATGAGCATAGAATTAGACTCTGACTCTGATATAGACTGAGTAATTGCCTATGTAAGGGCAAAAGGAGGGTCTGAGGTTCCGTGACGATTTTACTCGTGTTTGTAATCATTGTCGTAAATACATAATTTTGGTATCAGTGAACCGCAAATGATCCATTTAGTATATCCTGGTGTTTTCGCTATGCTACGAGCAAGAGCACTCCTGTTACCAACACATTTGTGATTTACCCATGGCATCCATCTTAGAACACGGAAGCCATTTTGTATTCCTTGCCCTCACATAGTCAATGGACACGCAATGACTTCTTCTTATTTAAGGACACGTAGGCTTTAACCGGCGATTCACCTTGCTAGTGACACGTGCACCTTAGGCCAGCAACGCTGTGGCAGCATGACTCGGCAAGAGCTGCCTCCCCAGCCTGAGGCCAGTCCTGCTATACTGGTTCTTGTGTTCGGTGGCCTGATCATGATTAGGCGGCCGAAACTGGTAACCGTGCCCATTTACGACCCACAAACATTTCTTATCCTGTCTTTCTATCTTCTGCACCTGGCTCTGCTCCTTTCCTTCTGGGCCTTTATTAGGGGGAGGTAACGAAATTTACGATGAGGCGGTCCGGGTCTTGAATGAAGAATTGACATGGGATTATGATGGACTAGTGGGAACCCCTCATTCGTAATGTTTTGACATCAGATACTGTTGACGATTCCTGTGCAACGCCAAATATTTATTGTTTAAGACACGAATGTTTAGAACTGTGGTAACATGTAAAGAATTTGCCTGAAGCCCAATATTTAGTATATAAGGAGCAACCCTCTTTGTACAAATTGAACAGGCTCCTAGATACTGCCCATGTGTAGTTTCTGTGACTTCTGTGTCCCTGCAGTAATAAACCTTTGGTCTTTGACGCCACCATCGAGAAGCCCGTGTTTCTGTTTATTTGTGCACCAAGACAGGTTGAACTCCGGGGTCTTCGGGTGTTGTCCCTGACACCTCTGGACGGAACCAAAAAAGTCCAGAACTCCAGGATGGTCCGACTGGACCTGGAGGACGCGTATCTGTCAATCCCGATTTACAATCCCCATCGTCGATTTCTCCAATTCCGGTGGCAGGGCCGTTGGTTCGAGTATCAGGTCCTCCCGTTCGGCCTTTCGTCAGCACCATGGTGCTTTACGAAACTACTGAGACCAGTTGTAGAACATCTACGGTCGCGGGGAGTCAGATTGATCATATATCTGGACGACATTCTCCTTATGGCGGATTGTCCTCTCAGACTTCTGCAACATCTGGAGTGGTCCATCGAACTCTTGCAGTCTCTAGGTTTTCTGGTCAACATTCCGAAATCAGTTTTGGTCCCCACTCAATCTATAGATTTTCTGGGCTTTCTGATCAACTCGGTGTCTTGCCAACTTCTCTTGCCCAGCCAGAAGCGGCGCTACATCAAGAGGGAGTTGACGTCTGTTATTTCCAGACAGACTGTGTCATTGAGGTCGTTAGCACGTGTGGTAGGTCTGCTAGCGTCCTCCATTCAGGCGATCTTTCCGGGTCCTCTACATTACAGGGCGATGCAACGCCTGAAGATTCAACATCTCCGGAAAGGCCTCCGCTATTCGGATCAGATTCCTCTTTCGGAGGAAGTGCGGTGGGAGATGCAGTGGTGGCTGGACCACATGGAGGCCTGGAACGGTCGAGCCCTGTTCGGTTAGTCTCCGGAACTGGTGGTCGAATCCGATGCCAGTCAGTGGGGTTGGGGAGCCCGTTGCGGGTCTGTCTCGACGGGGGGCCGTTGGTCCCCCCAGGAGTTGTCTCTCCACATAAATTGTCTGGAACTCCTAGCGGGTTCCTTTGCGATCAGGTGTTTCTCTCCCCTTCAGGCGAGTTGTTGCATTCTTCTCCGGATGGACAACGTGTCCGCAGTCCGCTATGTCAACAAGCTGGGCGGGACTCGGTCCAAGGTGTTGGCGGAGATAGCCAAGGATTTTTGGCATTTTTGTCTGCAACGGAAGATCACGGTTATTGCAGCATATCTTCCGGGTCGCAACAATCAGGTTGCGGATTGGCACTCCAGACATCTTCGGGATTTCAGCGACTGGAGGCTTCATCCTCGAGTCTTCCGTGCCATTCTTCGGCAGTGGGGCCAGTGTCTCCTGGATCTCTTTGCCTCTCGCCTCAACGCGCAACTTCCCCGGTTTTACAGTTGGAGACCGGATCCCTTGGCTCTGGCCACGGATGCTTTTCTTCAACAGTGGCCATCGACTCTCTGTTATGCGTTTCCCTCATTCATGATGCTTCCCAGGGTGCTGGCTTACACCAAGCGGTTTCGAGCGGAGCTGATTCTGATTGCTCCTCTGTGGAGGGCTCAGGCGTAGTTCCCGGTTCTCCTAGAGATGTGTTGCGAACCTCCGCTCCTTCTTCCCCTGAAGTGGAATCTGTTGCTGGATCCTCTCGGAGATCCACATCCCCTCATTCTGTCCGGCTCTCTCCAGTTACTGGCATGGCGCATCTCGGGGATCGTTGGACGATCCCGGGCATTTCTAGCGACGCTGCCAAATTCATTAGTGACGCCTGGTCTCCCAATACTCACAAACGATATAAAGGAGCGTGGAAGCACTGGTGTGATTGGTGTGTTCAACGGGAAGTTGATCCCGTTTCAGCGGATGTCAGTCTGATCATTAACTTCTTGACCTCCCTGGCCACCTCAGGTCTGGCCTATCGGACAGTCAATAGTTTCGTTCCGCTATTTCAGCTGGCCACGTTCGAATTGATGGCAAGCCCGCTGGTGAGCATCCCTTCATTTCCAAATTGCTTAAAGGGATTTGTCTTGCGAAACCTCCCGCTCCTAAATATGTCTCTTTATGGGATGTTTCTATTGTTATGCGTTTTTTGGAGGCTTGGCCCTCTAATCTCATGTTATCTCATAAGCAGTTGTCTGCAAAATTGACCATGTTATTGTGTCTTGTTTCGTGCAAACGCGTTTCTGATATCCGCGCTTTGGATCTTGCGGGCCGTAGTTTCACCCCTGAGGGTGTTACGTTCATTCTCTCTAGGAGGACTAAGTCTAATACTTCCTCCATTACGTATCCTTCCTTTCCTGATCATCCCAATCTTTGTGTTGTCCAGTGTCTGAAAGATTATGAGGTGAGTACTGCTACTTTCCGTACAGACATGCAAGGTCAGTTGTTGATTGCCCTACAGAAGCCATTTCGCCCTGTTACCCCAGCTACTCTGGCTCGCTGGGTGCGTTGGCTGATGTCTGAGGCGGGCATCGATGTATCTGTTTTTGGTGCACATTCTGCAAGAGGGGCGATGGCCTCTAAGGCTTTTTCCATGGGTGTCACTCTATTTGATATTATGAAAGCTGCAGATTGGTCTTCAGATTCTGTTTTCAAGACGTTTTATTATAAACCTATTATTAATGTTGCCTCTGTTGTGGTGGATCAGCTTTGAAAAAGCATAATCGGAGCCTCCTGTCCTGACATAGAATTCAAAATTTGCAAACATTCGTGACAAGAATTTTCAATTCTATTAAGGACTAGGAGGCGAGGATTATCCCACCCTTTTTTCTGATTTATTGGCATTGTTATGTACTGTATACTGCTTGCCTACTGATGCAGGTTTGTTTATCCTTGTTCTATCCCCCCCCTGGATTGCTTTGACTTTTTCCTCAAACTATTTGGATATTACGGCTATGTGTCTTTTTCAGGTTCAGACCCGAAATGAAGTTGGTCCTCTTCTTCAAGAGTCTCCTGTGTTTCCTGGTTCACGGACCCAGTGTTCCTCGATCTTCTGCTTCAAGATCCTTTGGATTTCTGCAGCGTGTTTGGAACGGTTTTTGTTGATTTACTTGGGATTGTTTTTCGATATGGAACTGTTTCCACAAAGAAAGAGGAAGAAGGACTAATGTTTGGACCTTTTATAGGATAGTCTCTAGGGTCATTCCCTAGTGTTCATGGGAAATGTAGTTTTTCATTGTTTTTTTTATTGGCTGCTGAGCATTTCATTAAAGAAATGAGAAAGCATAATCCTCGCCTCCTAGTCCTTAATAGAATTGAAAATTCTTGTCACAAATGTTTGCAAATTTTGAATTATTATGTTCTTCACACAATAAACTGACGGTGATTTATGGTGAAGGATATTCTTTTAGCACGGCTATTATTTTTTATATATTAAAATGCTACTGTCGTTCAAAATTCACTGATGTGCCTGTAAATTATGTTTTATTTTCAGTGTTTCCCCTGACGAAGGGACCTCCAAGGTGTCCCGAAATGCATTGGGCGATTGACAACCTAACCTAGGATTGATTGTTTCTTTTGTACATTGAATGATGTGTTGCTGAAAAATGCTCTTACAAATGTAAATTTGAAAAAAACTGTATTTCCTTGTTTATGATGGTATTCATAGTGAATTAACATGAATAAATTGTATTAGCGAAAAAAGTTAATAGTGCCAGATCATTATAAATGTATTTAAGTTGTGCGCAGCTAAGTCTGAGTTAACAGTTCTGTTGACCAGCCACATTTTCATTGTTTAAATTTAAGTATCAGGGTATACTCTATTAGGTGCAGCACACAGATCAAAAGAACTAGATTAACATGTTTAAATTTTGATAAACTCGGTGTGCTCAGAACACACTTGTCAGTTCTAAATATTGTGTCCTTCAAGCACATGGACTGATTAGTCACTGGGAAGGAAAAAACTGTTGTTACACAATTGTAACAAGCATCACTAAGGCATAAGCATATAATCAGGTGTTCAAATGTATCAACCTCCTGATGTTACATAAAAAGTTAATCTCTGTGGCATACTGCTCAGGTACATATATATTTATTTGTCGTCACATCATGAGGTGACGACAACTGAGGTACGAGTGCTGCTGCGCTGCTACCAGTGATTTTACTTGCGCTTTGTTCTTACTGCAGGGGGCACGAGTTTGGTGCTCACTGCTCTGTCTGTTAAACTTTTTGCTGCCATTCGCAGGGGGCACGACTAAGGTGCTCGCACTGCGGGTTTATTTTTATAATTACTCTCTCAGCGCATTATTGTTCTTGACATTGGCGCCACTGCTGTGAGAGAGCAGGGGGGCACGAAATCAGGCGCAGCGCTATAGGCGTTTAAATATCATGCTCACCTTCATTTCCTACTCCCTGGTCCACCCCGAGCTTAGCTCGTTGTTGTGGAGGGAGTTCTTGCTTTCTCTTACTCACTTCCGGTTGAAGGGGGGAGCGGTCTAGTTTCCTACCGCCGCCTCCCCTCTTAAACCGATGTGTTGGCCGACGCGCAGCGGACGCGCCGATGCGCGTCCGCGACGGGTCGGGACCTGGGGCCACGTCCCTCGCTACCAACCTCCCCGGATTACCTCTTACTCATTCTAGAGAGGTCCTCCTTAGCCTCAGGCCATCGCATTGTTTACGCTGTATCACTCTGAACCCTCATCAGGCCCCTATAACCTGCCCAAGCTGTAATTTCTCCCTCACATCCCTTCCTTCCTTAACTAATATAGCTACATGCAATTTCCCAACATTTCGATCAAGGCCTAAATCTATAGATTCTCCTCAGGTTCGCACCTTGATTAGTTTAAATTGCAGGTCATTAGTCAAACATAAGAAAGAGATTTTCGACCTTCTCACTTCTTTGGAACCAGCAGCTCTATTTCTCACTGAGACTTGACTAAAAGACTACTCTGGACCGGACATTGCATCTGCCCTCCCTGATAACTACACGTATGTAGGAAAAAATAGAACAGTGAAAGAAGGTGGAGGGATAGCTATAATTTTTATTAGATTGTATTCTTGCAAATGGCAGGACCTTGAGCTACCTAACAGCGAAGCTGGCCTTTTTGAACTTTCGTTATCTCACAACTTCACCCTCTCGGGGATGCTCATTTATCGTCCCCCTGGCCCAGCAAGTTCCTGGGCTTCCACTTTTCCTGATCATGTAGCACCTTTACTTCAGAACTCCACAAATTTTTCGATTATTGGCTTTCTGAACTTACATCTGAACGATCTATCGTGTTCTACCAGCGTCAACCTTTTACAGGACCTTGCTGCTCTCAATATCGCCTTACATAATTCTGGCCATACTCATAAGTCAGGGAACCTTTTGGATCCCATTTTGTCAAACTTAGAAACCATTACATGTAGGCCTCCCCTGCCTGTTTTATGGTCTGATCATTTTATGGTTACTTTTTCCGTTATTATTGGTTGTCTGCCCAATATCCCCTCCATCTCTACTGACTTAAGGACATCCAGAAACTGGAATATTCTGGATCTCAAGAAACTTAATTCTTGCCTTGAGAACTCAAGACCTCTCACGGAAGTCACCAGTATTAAAGAAGCGGATGCTATTCACACTTGGCTTACCCTTGCTGCCGATGCATGCATACCTCAGCGCAAGCAAAAGCACAACCTACACCATCCACCTGCGCCCTGGTTTACAGCTGCATTAAAACAAGAAAAAAACATCGGCAAAAACCTCGAGCGCAAGTGGCGCATAAAGTATGATCTGTGTTCCAAACAAATTTATAAGACTGCTCTAACCAAATATCATTTACTCTGCAAAACTGCAAAAATGGAATATGTCAATTCAACTATTCTTGAGGCACAAAATCGCGCTAAGGTGCTTTTTAAGGTGGTACAAAAACTTTCGGGCACATTATGTCAGCCCAACACGCCTTGTCTAGACGCCACACAATGCAACTGTTAAGGGAACACATGCTCAGTAAGTTAATAATGCTCAGCACTGATATTGAACACATGCTCAGTAAATATGAATGGCACTGATATTGAATTAGTAATCTACTTTGTATGCAACCAGGCTCTGAACATCTTTTAATTTCACTGTAATGTAGCATACTAGCACCAGACTTTGTATTGTCAATGCTTGTTTTCGAATTACTGTTGGATTGCCTGTCCTTGTTACTAATACTGCCGATGTACAGAAGGACCCATTCAGGCGTTCACAACACGTGTTGTAACCGCTTGGGTTTACACGTGAATCTAGAGACAAAGCCCGACCTGACAACACTATAAAAACCACGCTCCCGCTCACAGAGACGCTTCGCTTCCAGATTCGGCGTCTTCGCGGGAGCTCCTGTCTGGCAGTGTTTGGACCCCCCGTCTTTCCTGCGTGTTGCCCAACCTCCGGTTCAGCTCC
Organism: Lissotriton helveticus; assembly: GCF_964261635.1. Classification (NCBI taxonomy): domain Eukaryota; kingdom Metazoa; phylum Chordata; class Amphibia; order Caudata; family Salamandridae; genus Lissotriton; species Lissotriton helveticus. The sequence continues at coordinate 285,759,588 of NC_136060.1, forward strand.
TGTTTTCCCGAGTCCCTGGTTTCCTGCACCCATCTCCTTACCTGCATTGGGAGTCCTCGGCAGAGAGTCTTCTTCGGCTTCGGCTCCCGATTCTTCCGACATCGCGCTCCACTTCCTGATACAGGTGAGGTTTTCTTTCCGGTTCACTTGCCCTTGATGACGAGCTATCGCTTCCGGATTTTAAAAAGTAAGACTGCTTAGTATCTTGGCTACGCAAACCCTTAACCATCGAATAAACATTGATAAAGTCAAGCGCTATAGAGACAAAGAACAAACATTGGTAAAACCAAAAGCGCTGAGGACATTTTAAAAAGGAACAAAGCAAAATTGTTGTTGGAAATCTTTACAGAAAAAATTGTGGCTATTGTTTGAAAGTCTTGAGTCTGTTAATATTATTATGGTGCATTGTTAGCTTAATTTTAAAAAGGACACAGAAGTTATGAGTCCTTGAACAAAAGCTGATTACAAATGAGTAGGCAGGTTGTTCTTTCTGCTTCTCTCTTTTAGAATCCAATTTCAGGATCACCAAGAGAAATTGCAAGGTAGGAACAGTTCAAAGAGTTGCATTAACCTTGTTGTTCACTAACCAGTTTTATCTAACCAATTATATGCACACATCTTATTGCAGTTATCTCTTCAAAACATATTGTGATACATATATTCCTGTTTGTTTTATGACAGTAACCAGAATCCTAGTCGTTAGCAATTGCAGAGGTGTTTGAATGGGCTCATAGTCATCTGGTATGCACTGTTAATTCTTTAGAGTCAAGTTTGAACAGGGGTAATTCATAAATGCAGATTCTAATACCAGTTCTAAATGTAGGCACTGCTAAGGATATGTCCTGAGTCAGAACATGAAGTCCAGATCACCTCAAAGAGAAACTCGATAGAAGGCTCTGCAAAGAAGAGCTCCAGTGTTGTGTTTTTATCTCTTGTTTCTCAATCCACTTCCCCTTTCCCTTGTGGGCCAGTCAGTCAGTTTAAGTGCAACTTCCTTGATCTGCTGGTTGATCCATAAGGGGGTTGGGATCAAGCATCATCAAGAAGGAAACAACAGGAGCCTCGTGAACAACGCTTGACAGCAACTCTTTGGCTGAATTCTTTATCGCCAAAATTGACACCATTTATACTGACTTTGAAAAATCTATCTCTCCTCATCTCTCCCCCAAAGTATCTGTTCCAGTTACTTTTTGTGATCCGGTGACTTCAGAGGATAGGTATCCTTCACCCTCACAGCAGTTTTGCCCCTCTAAAGCATTTAACTCTACGATCCCCTGTGAACCTGTGGTCCCAGAGGAGACCAGTCTTCCATCTTCACAGCTGATCGGTACTTGGGATCCTCTTAATATGATAACACTTCATGATATTATCAGTAATATCAAATCTGGTTCCCCACTGGATCCACTTCCCCCTCAAATTCTAAAAATGCTGGACAACTCTTCCCTTAAACTCATCTTGGACTTACTTAACACCTCCCTTAGAGAAGCCATAGTACCTTCTGCATGGAAACATGCAATGATAGTGCCTATGCTAAAAAAGGCAAATGCTGATTCAAGTATTCCATCTAACTTCCGCCCCATTTCACTCCTTCCTGTTTTTTCAACAATTTTGGAAAAACATATTAACACACAACTGACCTCACATGTTGAATCTAGGAACATTTTACATCCATCTCAATCAGGTTTTAGGTACGGTTTCTCGACGGAATCTACTCTGTTGGGGGTTTCTGAAACCATCCGAAGCCGAGTGGATGGGGGGGAAACCGTGGCACTCATTTTGCTTGATTTGAGTGCCGCATTTGATACGGTTTCCCACCCCATCCTCATTAATGCCCTTAAATCATCTGGCATTACCGGCTCAGCCCTCTACTGGCTTGCTAGTTTCCTTTCAGACCGCACTTTTCAAGTCTCTTCCTCTTCATCAGTTTCTCAAGCCTATAAATCGGCCTATGGTGTCCCGCAGGGCTCCATTTTGAGCCCCTTGCTTTTTAATCTGTATGTCAGATCTTTGGCTACCATTGCGGAGCAAGCTGGGCTCACTATTTATTCCTACGCCGATGATACCCAGATCATCTATTCTCTCTCGATGGGATCTCACTCTTCCTCTTCTTCCCTCTGTGTAGGACTTAGTAACATCGCTGCGTGGATGCACGATAATAAATTGAAATTGAACGGTGGGAAAACAGAGCTTCTTCTGTTTGGCCATAACACTACTCTGTGGGGCCCCAACATTGGCCCTCGCAAATGGGCACTCTCCCCGTTCCCTCTAGAACAGCCCGTAACCTTGGCGTCATTATTGACGACCAGTTATCCATGAAGCACCATGCAGTTAAAACTTCCTCTACTTGTATTACCATCATAAAATGGTTAAGAAAGATCATTTGGATGCTCCCCCAGGAAACACAGAAAACCGTAGTCCAGGCCTTAATCACTTCTAGACTAGACTACGGTAATATTCTTCTCTTGGGGGCCTGCAAAGAGGTTATCCGTAAATTACAGACAGTCCAGAACATGGAGGCTCGGCTGCTCTGTAAACTTCCCAATACATCTTCTACTTCTAATTCCCTACGTAATCTGCATTGGCTTCGTATTGAAATCCGTACAAAATTCAAGGCCCTCTGCTTTATGCACAGAATTAATGCTGGCCGAGCCCCACCCTACCTTAACTCCTTGGTTCAGCATTACTGTCCTCCACGTACTCTTCGCTCATCTAATCAGCACAGGTTTCTAGTTCCCAGAATTAAGAGAGCTAGAATGGGTGGCCGCTCTTTCTCCTGGCTCGCTCCCTCCCTCTGGAATTCCCTTCCCCTCTTTTTGAGCATCGAACCTTGCTACCTTAAGTTCCGTAGAGAGGTGAATACTTGGTTATTTAACCTGTAATTGTCTGGCTTCTTCTCAGTTTGCTCTCTCTCATCTGGTTCTAGCGCCAGGAAACCTCCGGGTAGCTGCGCGCTTTATAAACTTAAATATATATATTTATATGCATAATCTTATTACTGAGATGTAATACACCCCCTGCTTACCTATTGTGCAGGAGAAATGAGCCTCACCTCACCTGGCAGCGGCTCAGGGAGAGGAAGCACCGCTCTAAAAACAAAAAAAGGTGTTAATAGTTCCTTCGCCACCCGTTGTGTTGTGCTTTCTGGGAAAAACCTCCCATTCAATCTCTATAACTTTGCCTCAAAGCGTCAATATTTAGGAACCCAATCTCGAGGATTTTCTGTTAGACTAAGCAGAGTGGAACAGTAAAGTCTTTGATCATATTGTATCTGATGCCATAATCTGATTCTGTCAATGTTCATATCATACTATCATTATGCTCACAAACTGAGCGTAGCACATAAGATTGCATAATGATCGTTCATGTGTAGAAAGGAATAGTATTTCCACCCGTTACTGGTACTGTGCCATTCAATAAAATGTGATATCTATCCCCTGCAACATCGGGTGATGCATGAGTCGAAAGCATCAACATGCCCATGAAAAGACTTAGTCAGCAGGTCTTGACATTTTAATGTGACTAACAGACAGTGCCAAGATCGCGCCTAAAAACGGCATGTCTAGTTAGTGAGTTTTGCGAAGGAAGATGGGCAGAGAAACAAAGCTCTTACCTGTCCATCTGTACTTCTCGCCGGCATCTGAGCCGACTTGGGGAGGTACCAAACAAACAGTCACGGCCATATTTATTTATAAAGCGCGTCAATAGGGTATTGGTGCATCACATGACAGCAACACATGAATCCCAATTCTGACTTTGTGTAGACCCTGAGTATGAAATTTGTATCAGACAGTGTATCTTTAGTGATTCTGACGTATCGGTGTAATTTTGTTAAAAAAGACCACTATTAGTCTGATAAGTTACAATGAAGGCGAGTCACAAGGCACCCGAACACCGATCTGTGAAAGTTGCGTCCCTGATCTCGCAATCATACGCCATGTGTAGTTATTCATGGGACTTGTAGTTTTAGATGAATATCGCGTAATTAAATACAGAATTCCTTCAGTCGAACACGTTACGGCTTGGATGGAACTCAGAAATTGCCAAGTAGTTTACTTGAGCGTGTTCCGGTCAAAGTAATTTACTGTAAAGAACTCGTAAATGGGTTTGAGATAGAAGAGATCTTGATAATAGTACTCTTCTGAAAAGACATTAAATATTAAGGTCCCGCTGTGAAGTTTAAAGGAACAATTTTTCCATAGATCTAGTGTGGAATACCACGAGTTAATGGTAAGAACCACTTATGTAGGGGCAGTATAATAATAACAAACCTAGTGCTCATGAATACATTCAATAAAACTTTATCGATAAACACTATTCTGCACACGGTCAACCCCCAAAGGTGTGTCAGTGTAAGGATGCGTGCTTGCAACCCAGAGAATGAAATACAAGGAAGCACAATGTATCTCAGTGTCTATAATGAGAGAGCCTCTACATGTGGACTGCTACACTAAAGACAATAGTGTTGGTAGTTTTAACAAGTAGGACATGAAGATATTTACGGTGCAGTTCACAGACAGGACCATGGAATTTCATAATTCAGTCCTGTTTTGTCGCTGCCTAACCTGAACACCCATTTTTGCTCTCTTATTAACAAATATTTTGATAGGTCCGTAACATGGTCTGGAATAAATGGTTGTTCCAATACTGTCCATTGGAAATCTGATGGACTGTGTTTCGCCTCCAGAAAGTGGCTCGTGAGCTTAGTGGCTTATTTTTTGCATCCTATAGTGCTTTTGTGCTCAGAAATTCTCAACTTAATCCTGTGGGTAGTCATGCCTACGTATTTCAGCTTTAACATTTCTGGGGTGGGGGAAAGCACACCTTCTTTAAACCATATCTTGTTCTGATTTATCCATGCGTACTCTAAATGTGCGTTCAGCTTGGTCAAAAGTGCCTTGCCCAATTGACACCTGGAAATTGACATCACTGAAAAGCGGGGCGTGTCTGCGCCCCGAAACCAAACGCACAGCGAAATGTGCCACATTGGCGAAAAAATCGTTCCTTTTAAACCGCTTTTGACTGATTTCATTCATCCTTGTACTCCTTTTCTTCGATTTACTCTTAATTAAGCATGGGCGGATTTTGCGAATCTGGCGTTCGCGAAGGTGCGTATTTACGGATTCGCAATCCGCAGAATCCGCGAACTCTCGCGAATTTGCGGATTTTTTTTTTTTGTTTTCGCAAGGGTTTCTGCCAGTTCGCGAGGTTTGTGTACCAGTTCGCAATTGCGAACTTACTTGTCGGCTCGCAACGGCCGCGACTATGTTGTTTCTACGTCTGGTTCATCATCACAGGTTCACAGCACCCTCTGTTTCACCACTGTCACCCTCTAGTACACCCATGCCACCCTCTGGTACATCACTGCCACCCTCTGGTTGGTTTATCACTGTAGATTATGGGGGTGAAAAAAAGCAAGCACACCTGCCCTGCTTCAACTGACATGAATTAATTTGGGTTTGATTAATGTGTCACTGAATGTAAACTTCCAGTCTGGCTGGCACCTGCTTCCTTATCTGTAATTTGCTTTCTGTTGCAGTGCAATTTTTTTTCACAGGACCTTTGTGGCCTACTTGTAGCTATTCTATGAGCCTGCTGTGAGGGTCAGAGCAGGGTCATAGAATAGTTGCAAGTAGGCAACTGAACTCTGGAGGGGCCCCTCAGGAAGCACTAGAGGGAATGGTTACTAATGATAAGATTGAACTTTTGCACCTGCTTTCAGTTTTGCAAAAATCGTTTTTCTGCAATTTCGCGCGATTCGCGGGGCGATTCGGAAGCCGCGAATTCGTGCGAATACACGATTTGTTTTTTTTGCGGCGTGTTTGTTCGCGTGATTTTTTGCGTGTTCGCAAGCCGCTTGTAGCGCAACGTTTGCGAAGGTACCCTAGTGGTCGTACATGGGCGCGGCCATCTTGTTTGCGTGACGTAATTCCGTTTCCGGGCGCTATGTGTAATCTCGCAAAGTGTGTGGCTCGCTAGTACAATTTCGCGTGTGATCGCGAGGAAAATCTCGCGCGAACTTACCCACGCGGTCGTGAACGGGCGTGGCCATCTTGTTTCTCATTCATTGCTATGGTTCTGGGCATGCTTTCTGTATCCTCTCTGAATCTCTGCCATCCTTTGCTTGTTTGAAGTTTTTTTTTATCTATTTTACTTATTATCTATCCCTCTATTTTTCTAGCTCTATATTTTTGTGTTTTCTGCTACTTTTTGTTAATTTTAAACTACTTTTTTAAACTCTTTTCTTTTCTTCTTCCCTATTCTATTTCTTCTTTATTATTTAGCTTCCTTTCTGCCCAGACCATGGTAAAGGGAGCCGGGAAGCATCCTGAGAAGGGGAAGGGTCCCGCACCCCGTGCCCGGCTCCCGTGCGGGCGTTTGAGGGGGGAGAATGTCCAAGCCCGGGAGATCTTCAGCGCGGAGGAGGTGGGCACCCTAGTTTTTTATGTTCAGCGCCGCCTCCCCAGGACCATCATGGCAGGCAGCAAGATTGCTAGCGGGTACGGGATCCGGGAGCGCCGGAAGCGGTGGGAGAAGATGTGCCGGGCCATGTACCAACAATCTCGGGTCCGGCGCACCTACAACCAAGTCACCCACCGTTGGACGGATATCCTGGACCGGGAACGCGATCTGCTGGACTTGCTCGGCCTTGAGATCCCCGGGCTAAGGCTTGGTGAGTAGTAGTAGCTATTTCTTTACTACTCTGTTTTCTCCTGCTCTGTGTGTTATTATCTTGCAAATTTTTGTTTTTTACCAAGAGCAATAATGCTGCTGATTACATTGTAGGTAAATTATATTTCAAAATCTTCTGTGCATTTCAGGTGCACTGCTCTCCTTCTCAGTAGCGCTGCTACTATGCTTATTTGTTTTCGATTTTGTGTTCATTTCATTGGCCTGTGAAATTATGCATGAGTGTAGTTTAAAGAACTGCGTAATGCTAGACACTAAGGGTCAGATTTTTAATTACCGGCGCATCCCTGCAAAGTAGCAGGGATGCGCCAGTAATTGTGCGCCACGCCACCACCACCCATGGTGCGCCGTATTTACAATGCGGCGCACCATGTGCCCAAAACGTCACCGAAGCGTTACGCTTCTGTGCCTTAAAGGCGGCGCATTGCTGGAGTTGCGTCGCAACGATGGTGCAGCTCCAGAAATGCTCTGGGGTGCCCTATCTCCCCAATGCTGCGTCAAGCCGTACGTCTGCTTCAAGCAGGCGCAGGGTTTGAGTCACTCATCATTGTCCTCAAAGTGACCGATTAAAATCTTGTAGATGTCCCTCAGCCACTTTTAGGATGCGTTCCTGCGCAGGAACGCCCCCTGATGGCGCAGGGCTTTACAACGTGATGCATCTCCCATATGCGTCACGTTGTTAATATACGCCGCACCATGGCGCCTCTTTTGTTCTGCCGCTGCGTCACAAAAGTCACGCAACAATGGAGCAAAAGAGCCGCAAGGGGCTTCTAAATCAGCCCCTACAGACTCAAGTCCAGTCCTTCCTTTGTACACATGGCGATAAGAAGAAATAGTGGTGGTGGATTGATAGTTTGAGTATTTTAATGACTGGTTAATGTAGTAGGAAACTTTTTAGTGTTGTCGCTGATCTGCAATCACGATGGACTTTGTCTGTCACTTTGCGTGCAGCGGACTGCTGCCTGCCAGTCCTAGGCGAACCTTTTTAGTAGTTTGTTTAGTGAGTTACATAAGAACTTTCCAAGTCGATGGTACGCAAATCAAGCAATACTAATAACGTAGTAGACCACATGAGATCGGTCAATATATCCCGTGGAATAGTTGTGTATTTGCTATTTCGCCAAAATATTTTGTTATTGTTCTTTTGAAATGTTTGATTTGGTTGACAAATATCATCCATGTTTTCTGGTCTTTCTTTCTTTCATGTTGTATATCAGCTCCCGCCAGGGGCAAGAGGGCATTGGAGGAGGCTGCTGCTGAACAGGATCGGTCAGGCGAGGGCTCCTTTGCTGGCCCCGGTAAGTTTTAATTTTAATATAGAGTACCTATTTGTTCCTAGCGTTCCTCATTCAATTTTTTTTAAATCGTCTTTGATCTTCTTGTAGACTGTATCTAAATTCTTATCCTGCCTCGACTATGACTCCCTGTGGTATTACTAGATTATTCTTATTAGTCTGTCTGTGTAGCTAACTAAGATTGCACATTTGGCAATTCCATTGGACTCACATTGTAGTCAGCAATAGCTCTATGCACTGAGCCTTCCCTGGAAAAAGGGACATTTTTACTTTAGATTAGACAGTCACAAATTATTACATTGTTTTCAGTTTTTTTTCACATTTCTTTATTCCTAGACCAAATATTATATAGTAGTGAGTGGTGTATTCTAACATTCTTAAATGTACTTTGTAGGTGGAACATCTGGTGGCGGGGCCAGCGCGGAGGTGGTGGTGCTGGATGAGGAGAACACTTCTGGGGAGGAGGCGGTGCAAGTGCAGGACGACACCAATGTGCCTGTGAGGGTTCACACGGTGGTGGCGGGCAGAGGTAAGCTATATATTCCTTACTTATTGAGATTGAAGACTGCAGAGTGTGCTTTCTGCACGGGTGTATTATAAATCAACCAGGTAGTAGCCTCCTCTAAATGTACTTCGACTTAGCTGTGAAGTTTTTGGCGAGAAGAATCCCAATCAGATCTGAGATGAACTTGATGGATGGGATGAATGAAAAGCGAAAGAAGGGTGTAAGTAAGTGTGGAAGGACGAGAAATTTAATGATGTCTGGCAAAGAAGAATGATATGTGTTTGCTTGGTCCCCGAGGTGGCTGGGAAGGAAAGAATATGGTATGGTGCATGGCTGGGTGAATGATGAAGCAAGGATGGGTGGAAGGAGAACAGCCTGGGTGGGTGAAACAGAAACTGTATGTGTGCATATACTTTGAATGGATGGATGCCTGGATCATGGTACTATCTGCCTCTTAGATAGCATATGTGTATCTAGAGAGAGTAGACGGTCACTGGATGAACTAAGTGTTACTTTGAAGAGCATGTAACACTGCACCCGCACGTCCGTTCCAGTGTAGGAAAGGCAAGGAAAAGAAGTTGTAATTTTGTCCAAATACTACCATGAATAGTAGCAGTAGTTTGTATTGCAACTGCAAGCACAGCATATATCCGGTTATTACGGTGGACACTCCCTACCTCTCTTAATAGGTTTAGTTTAGTAGTAGTACGTCATTCATGTGTGGGTGTATTACTGTTCACTCAATAAAAAGCAAAGCACCTAAATTCATCCCATATGTAATCAAATACATCCCATGTGAAGTGATAGATAATCAGATTATTTAGCTTCTTCATTTTCCTTTTCTAGTACTCATTTGCACTGTAGGGTGAAAGTTAAATTAATTAAGCAGTAGCCCTTTTAACAGAGTATTCTCAGTGCCACCCGTAATAGAAAAGTAAGAGCTTCACCACCTGCATGTACTGGACCGGTACAGTAACGCAAGTCTGTCTCACTCATCATGGTGTGCGTCTGTTTTTCTCGGGTGCAAGTTCACTGCGCTGGCATTATGCCGGCTTGCACAAGATAACGTACCAATTTTCCTAAACAAGAGAGAAGAAGAATAAGACTGGTGTACTGTCATAGTCGACTGTAATGGAAGTCCATAGTGCTCGTAGAATTTGTTCCTTAAACTCCCACTAATGTTAGAGCAAGGATGAAGAAGTGGGAGGTTAGATAGATACTGGCCTCAATAGTTATGTACTGTGCTTTCAAGTTGCTAGTTGTACTGTGACACAACTTTCTGCTCAATCATTTTTTGTTCATGTTAAGGAGCATTGGTTACAGACTATGTCTTTCTTTCTTCATATAGTTGCTCCTTCCAAATAAAAAAAACCAACAAGGAAGGAGCAGGCTCGAATGGCCCGGCAACGGAGGCTGGATGCCACTGTCGCAGAATATCGGCGGCTGCTGGCCCTGGAGGAGGAGGACACGCAGTCTACTGGTACATGCACTGCGACAGCTGCATCCTCCTCCGGGCCCACACGGGCTGCCAGCTAGCGCAGTGCTCCAGCGGTACAGAGCCGGGCTACCAAAGCCAACCGCCACCGCCGAGCAGCAAAGACAGCAGCTGCCCCCCACAGGAGTTGCAAGGCACGCCAGCGCCGCTTATGCCTCAGAGTGTCCTACCTGGAGCAGGAGGTCTTAACATATAAGAACTTGGTGGAGGGCCTCCGCTCCGACCATGCCACCCTCCGCAAGGAGTATGATGCCCTGGCCGCTAAAGTGAACAGCATCCTGCCGTAGTGTCCCTTGCCCCTTTTTTAGAGACTTTTGGGGGGTGGGAATTGGGAGTTGGGTGGGAATTGGGACTTTTGAAGGACAATCGTTGGGGTTAGGGAGGGTCTTGCGGGAGATTATTTTGTTAGGGCTACACAAATATACTTTTTGAAGCTTTATCTGAGCATACCTGTTTTTTACTGCTTTTGAGTCTGGTGGGTGGGGGATTAACAGTAAGTTTGTTTTCCTGAAACTTAAGTCTGTGTCATTTTCTTCCTTTAAGTGTAAATGGCTAAATGTTTTCAACACTAAGCGCCTCTCACAGAGTAAGTGATCCCCCCTTTCCCACCATGGATTTTCTTCAAATCACTTGCAACCAAAATTACACATTCCCACGAGTGCTCTAAGACTCAGTTGCAAAAATCAAGAACACCCCGAAACACATGCAATCCTGCTGCTAGGGCTAACCCTAACGAACCCTAAGTTACAAAAAGTGCCAAAAGGCTTTTCCGCATGGATTTTGTCCAAACCAGTTTTATCCGGTATTAGACCTTCCCAGCAATGGCCCCAGAGCCGTCAACCCAGGCAAAAACAAGTAGAAGACCCCCCAAACAGCCAAAAAGCAAAAGTACAAAAATGGGGACTTTGTCACTTTTGTGAAAATTTCCAAAATCACTCAGCGCGCGCTCTGCAGCTAGGCCCTAACTCCCCTCTGCCTCCATGGATTTCCTTCAAACCTCTTGCTATCAAAACTATCCATACCCAGCAGTGCTCCCAGACCCCGAAACCCACCCACAAACACCAGGAAGCCCCCCAAACAGGCCCCCGAAAACGTTACATTGAGCGAAATGTCAGAAAATGCAAACACTTTTCCCTCATGGATTTTGTCCAAACCAGTTTTATCCGGTATTAGACCTTCCCAGCAATGTCCCCAGACCCGTCAACCCAGGCGAAAACAAGTAGAAGACCCCCAAACAGCCAAAAAGCAAAAGTACAGGTGATTAAATGTTTAATTATATTAACTGTGCAAAACAAAGAAAGACAGACACACAGGAATAAAAGTGAATAAGTACGAAAAAGAAAGTTATTGATTCATTAGCTCATTTTCAGGGCTCGGTGTCAGGGAAGAAGAGTTCGTCCTCATACTCTGCGAATTCAGGCAGGAGTAGGTCAGTGTCACCTAACACAGAAGAAATTCCCTCATCTAAGTTGCTGTCCTCCTCGTCTTCTTCCGTCGCGTAATCTGGTACTTTGTAATCTGGTGGTATGAGGTGCTGATTCATCTTGATCATTGTTAACCTCTCCACATTTTTGGGCGAGAGGCGGGTCCATTTGCAAGTTACAATGCCACCAGCAGCACTGAAAACACGTTCAGAAGACACGCTTGCGAGTGGGCAAGACAAGTAATTTATAGCCAGGTTGGTGATCTCTGGCCACAATTGTTTTTTCCGATGCCAATACGCCAATGGGTCATCATGAAGAGAGACCTCTGTTGAGTCATTCAGATAGTCCTGCACCATCGACTCAAGGTTCTCCACGGTTCCTCCACTTTGCTTACTTTTTGCTCGGACCTTTTGAGAACCAAACCCAAGCTCAGCTAGCCAATCCTCTTCACCATCATCACCCGATATTTCTGTTGTGTCTGGTGCAGATGATCCGGTTGCCGGTGTCTTTAACGGCTGAGAGGTCACTTCTGCCACAGCCACAGGTGCAGAAGTGGAGTCTTTTGACTGGGGATGGCCTGCTGATGCTGATGTACTGCCTTTTCCTTGAATTTGCTGCCGTTCTCTTTCAAACCTCATGGCTGACAAGGCTAGCCAATGTTTGTACTTTGTAACATCTTTATCACCAAAAGGAAATAATGCACTGCCTGCGCCTTTTTGTAGCGTGGATGCAGAATAGTAGCATAAATGTAATGCTGTTCTGAGTGGATCTTTTGAAGACGTTCATCGCCAAGTAGGCGCTCTAATAATTTCTCCGCCAAAACAAAAGCTTCTTGCTTTTCTTCATCTTTTTGAAACTTAGAAGACACCGCCTTCAGTTTGTGCTCCAGCATGCGTAACAATGGGATAGCTTTTCCCAAATTACAGTCCTCCCTGCTGACTGCACGCGTGAAGACCTCAAAAGGACGAAGCATGTCTGTCAGGCTTTTAACTAGCTCCCATTCCGCCGCATCTAGCCTCAGGTCCTTCTGATCTGTACCCAGTGTTAAGAAATACTGATCGAGTACCGTAAACTGCTCATACAGACGCTCAAGCATGTAGAAGGTTGAGTTCCAACGTGTTGGCACCTCCTGGATGAGTGCTTTCACTGGCATTCGACGTTCATGTAGCAGGCTCCTCAGATGCTTCCGGGCCTTAAAAGAATGGCTGAAATGGTTGCACATTTTTCAGCAGGTGGCCACTAACTCGCACGCTGGACTGTCTTTATCCAAGAATTTTTTAACAACCAGGTTTATACAGTGCGCCAAACACGGCACTCGGAAATAGTGACCCAGATCCATGGCCCTAACTACATTGGCGCCATTATCCGTGGAAACATAACCAATCTCGCGTTTTTTTGGGGACAGCCAGTGAAAGACCTTTGTGTTAAACTCATTCAAAATGTTTTCTGCTGTATGATGTTTCTCCAAGCCAAACATGGCTAGTGTTGCTTGTTTCCGAGCAGCTTTAAAAACTTGGTCCAGGTCAACACCTGTGTTTAGCTTTGCTTTAACCCCTGAAAAAGAGACCCAATGTGCAGTGATGCACATGTAATCAGTGCCTGCGCCACTGCGCCACTGGTCCACATGTCTGTTGTCAGATGTATAGTGTGAACAGCACTCTTCTGCAAAGCTGCCCCAATCACCTCCAGCACATCTTCATGTAGTGCTGGAACCGCTACTCGGGCAAAATAGAACCGGCTAGGAACCTTCCATTTAGGGCAGAGCGCTGCCACTAATTCTAGAAAACCAACCCCTTCTACAAAAGAAAAAGGGAGAAGATCCAGCGCTAGCATTTTAGCCAGCTTAGTGTTATACAGACGCGCCGTTGGGTGGTTGCGTTCATATGGCGGGTCTGAAAACAACATGGTTCTAATGTTGCCCTGGACCATTTTACGGGATGATGATGACTTCTTCGACCCAGTTACGCTCGCTGATGAAATTTTTCGCATTGGTGTCTCACTCTGTCCCACACTCTTAGTGTGGCACACAGGGGATGTGCTGACAGGGTACTGGGTGTAAGTGAAGTGTGTGACGCTTCTTCCTCCTCGTCATCATCAGATGGAACATCAATGTTTTCTTGACTTGCAATTCGGGCTTCCTTGATCTCCTTTAGGTGCGCAAACCATTTGACAGCATGCTGTCTCTCAAGATGACCTCTCTGGCCTCCAGTCCCATAGTTGGTACCAAGCTTACCACGACTAACTGCAAGCTTACAAATGCTACAAATGGCTAGGTTTCCCTTTTTTGGGCAAATACTAAAGAAGTCCCAAACTGCGGACTTGAAATGTCTGGGGGGACGGAGGAGGGGATACTGGTGGTGGTCATGCTGCTAATGCCAGATGAAGTGGAGGATGCGTATTGCTGAACTTTACTACGTTGTGCACTTTGCCCACCACTAATTGAGGTCGAGGTGGATGGAGGTCCCTTCTGGCGAGGAAGAAATATGGAAGCGGTAGGTGGTGGTGTACTAGTTAACTTCAATGATTGTGGTGTTCCCATTGCCTCCTCGTCGACTTCATCATCACGCTCAGCAGCTTGTCGGTCTAGGGTCAAAATGTCTGTTTTCTGCATGCCCGCTGAGGCTGGAGTCAAGCCTGTGATGACTGCGTTGTCGTCGTGAGAGTCTTCAGCAGCAGGAGTATACGCCACTTCTTGTTGAGCGTCATCACACTCCATAACTATGAGAGTTTCCACGACCTTCCTTTTACTCTTAGCTACCTTTGTCAGATCATGGTGTGCCTCAGCCTCACTCTCAGACGGCAGTGGTGCTGGTTCCCAAGTAAGATCCATATCATCAGAAGGAGGTGGGCTTGAAAAAGATGTAGACACCACCACCCTTGATCTTTTCCTTGCTCGAGATGTGGAAGACAATGAATGATCATCAGGAGGAGTGGCTTCCTCGAATGATACCTCGGCTTGATTGTCGATTTCCAGATGTGCCCCTACTTCTGGAGGAACAACTATTGTGGGCACTTGTTGTGCCCCTCCATGCACCTCTGCTTGTGCATCTCCTTGCGCTGCCTCTCCTTCAACATGTACTTGGGCTTGTACTTGCACATGTGGTTGTTGTTGCAGCTGTGGTTGTTCAACACTCGTCAGATGAGTTACAACAACCTGTGTTGATTCGGGACATTGCTGCTGCTTTCTTGCAATGAGCCAACATCACTGGTCGATGGTGATTGAACAAGTAGACTGGCTGCCTCTGCAGCACTCAAGGGCTTGGACTTAAGTTGGCGTGGGGGTGGTGGCACTGAGCCCAATGGAGCGGGGGTGCTGCTCCCAGCTTGGTCCCCAGCAGATCCCGCTGCTGCTGCAGGCGTACTTTTTTTTTTATTCCCAAAAAATGTGGCGGGCGGCACACCAGTCTGATTGGTAACTTGCTTCTTCTGCTCCTTTCTGGCAACTTTCTTGCTAGAGGAGCTACGGGGAACTTTTTTTGGGGCCATCTTCTTCAGATGTCACTCAGAACAGCAGGCTGCAGTTGCACAAGTTGCAGAGTTGTCTGTGGCCACACGTGACGTTGTGCTGCACACACCGCAGCAGGACTTCCTCCTGGCACTGGTGGTTCTCTTGTGCACCTACAAGCAATGGAAGACAGAGGAACATCAGTTATACACCCCAAAAAATCTACAAAAACCACAAAATTCAGCACAATCCCAGCCCACCCATGGCCTCAATGATGTTTAAATTCAAGAAGACACCCCACAGAAAGACTAGGCCCATGCACCACTCACTACCCCTGGGCATAATGGATGAAAGCTATGCAAAATGGGTGCACCCCAAGCACATGTTGCCTGTACCAGCACTCAAGATGGCCACCACCACCCACATGGCCAGTCCACATCAACAGTACACCCCAAAAAAACGAAAAACACACAAAAATCACCACAATCCAATGTCATCCAGGATGTTTACATTAAAGAGAGTGAGAGCCCACAGGCAGACTCAGTCCATGCACCACTCACTAGTACTACCCCTGGGCAAAAGGCCCCACCAGCAGCCCCAAAAAATCGACAAAAAAACACAAAATTCAGCACAATCCCAGCCCACCCATGGCCTTAATGATGTTTAAATTCAAGAAGACACCCCACAGAAAGACTAGGCCCATGCACCACTCACTACCCCTGGGCATAATAGATGAAAGCTATGCAAAATGGGTGCACCCCAAGCACATGCTGCCTGTACCAGCACTCAAGATGGCCACCACCACCCACATGGCCAGTCCACATCAACAGTACACCCCCAAAAAATGAAAAACACACAAAAATCACCACAATCCAATGCCATCCAGGATGTTTACATTAAAGAGAGTGAGAGCCCACAGGCAGACTCAGTCCATGCACCACTCACTAGTACTACCCCTGCGCAAAAGGCCCCACCAGCAGCCCCAAAAAATCGGCAAAAACCACAAAATTCAGCACAATCCCAGCCCACCCATGGCCTCAATGATGTTTAAATTCAAGAAGACACCCCACAGAAAGACTAGGGCCATGAACCACTCACTACCCCTGGGCATAATGGATGAAAGCTATGCAAAATGGGTGCACCCCAAGCACATGTTGCCTGTACCAGCACTCAAGATGGCCACCACCACCCACATGGCCAGTCCACATCAACAGTACACCCCAAAAAAACGAAAAACACACAGAAAATCACCACAATCCAATGCCATCCAGGATGTTTACATTCAAGAGACCCCACAGGCAGTCTCAGTCAATGCACCACTCACTACCCCTGGGCAAAAGGCCACAACAGCAGCCCCAAAAAATCGACAAAACCCACAAAATTCTGCACAATCCCAGCCCATCCATGGCCTCAATGATGTTTAAATTCAAGAAGACACCCCACAGAAAGACTAGGCCCATGCACCACTCACTACCCCTGGGCATAATGGATGAAAGCTAGGCAGAATGGGTGCAGGCCTCAGACACAGCCTGTCTTCAAAATGGCCCCTTGCACCCCAAGCACATGTGGAGGGCCTGCCTGTACAAGCACTCAAAATGGCCACCACCACCCACATGGCCAGTCCACATCAACAGTACACCCCAAAAAAACGAAAAACACACCAAAATCACCACAATCCAATGCCATCCAGGATGTTTACATTAAAGAGAGTGAGAGCCCACAGGCAGACTCAATCCATGCACCACTCACTAGTACTACCCCTGGGCAAAAGGCCCCACCAGCAGCCCCCAAAAATCGACAAAAACCACAAAATTCTGCACAATCCCAGCCCATCCATGGCCTCAATGATGTTTAAATTCAAGAAGACACCCCACAGAAAGACTAGGCCCATGCACCACTCACTACCCCTGGGCATAATGGATGAAAGCTAGGCAAAATGGGTGCAGACCTCAGACACTGCCTGTCTTCAAAATGGCCCCTTGCACCCCAAGCACATGTGGAGGGCCTGCCTCTACAAGCACTCAAAATGGCCACCACCACCCACATGGCCAGTCCACATCAACAGTACACCCCAAAAAAACGAAAAACACACAAAAATCACCACAATCCAATGCCATCCAGGATGTTTCCATTAAAGAGACCCCACAGGCAGACTCAGTCCATGCACCACTCACTACCCCTGGTCAAAAGGCCACAACAGCAGCCCCAAAAAATCGACAAAAACACAAAATTCAGCACAATCCCAGCCCATCCATTGCCTCAATGATGTTTAAATTCAACAAAACAGTTGTATCATGCACCCATAACTAACCCTGGTCCTACTGGATACTGTGGCTACCCACAATATTTTTTATTTAATGTTCTGAAAAAGTTCCAAAATTGTAGTTGCAGCAACTGTAATGCCCCAAACAAACTTACTTGTGAAAGTTGATTTCTAATCCAAAAGTGATCCAAAGAAAGTCAAAAAGGCCTCAAATCCAAATATCCAGCAGCATCCACAAAGAGTAATCCTTCCAGGTCAAGGTCCAAATGAAAGTGACCAGCACATGAAGAAAGCACTGGGAGGGGCCTGCTGGACAGGAACAGGAAGTTGGAGACTGTGGGGCACTTCCTTCCCCCCGCCCCCCAAAATGGACTCCTTGCTAAAAAATGTGCAGGCAAATGTCAACCTGAGGAGTGATTCTGATAAAAATCATAATTTTCGGAAGGTTTATGCTGTTTGCTGGTGGATTTCTTGTGCAGAATTGCAAAATCTGTATTTTGCGAGTGCGAGATTGTTGCTGCCCGCCGCACCTACGTGTTCGCAATTGCGAACTCTCGCGGTGCGTGCTGTGCAAGGTGGCAAGCCGCGATGACGTAATCGCGGTCGCCAAACTCCCGCGGGATCCCGCAGCAAGATCCAAAATGGCGCAGCACTCGCAAAATATCGAGAAAAACAACTCGGCAAACGCTGAATGACGGTAAGCGAACGCCGCGCGCCGCAATATTGTATCACCAAGCAAAAAAATCCGCCGCCTGCGAATTTACGAATTTTTGGCAAATTCGCGAGAGTTCGGGGATAGCGAATTTACCGTAAATCCGCAAAATCCGCGAGCAGAACGGATTTTACCACCCATGCTTACTCTTAATTAAACGCCCCCACTCGACATCATACGCATTCCCCACCCCTAGAAATGTTAATGTAGTAATGATTGCCCAGCCACAGGATTGCACCCGCCGGATGAAAAAAGAGTTAAACAAGACGGTATTCAACTCCCCACATGATTGTCAGAACATCTAAGTTCGTTTTGAAGTCAGTGTGGATTTGTGAAGGAAATGAACTTTGGCGCATGTTATGGTGTACATAATGATATTATTTCAGTATCAAAGTCGAACATTGTAAACATCAAGTTGAGTCGTGTTGATCTCATTGCATTATGGGATATGTAGTATTTACCCTACTAACAATCTCCGTAGTCCACCAAGATGGCGGGAAAGTGAGAACAGCTGAGTAATTGGGAGGGGTTTAAAAACACAAGGGAGTGTGGGAGGAATAATGATTCCTGGGATTTAAGAGAAGAACGGGCCGTTTTTAAACTTTGGCGGCAGGTGCGTGTGTATATTTGAGTGATGATTAAAAATGCTTTGTTAAACTAATACTGCACAATGGAAAATGAATGTAAACGTGTGAAATATGGGGATAGTTAAAGATTGGGATGACATCTGGCAGGGGTACACCCAGCTCTACCGCTATGTTAGATTAACGGTTGCAGACTAAAAGAGGGAGGGAGAGATATCTTCTTGGAAAAGTATTTTACTGATAATGATGGGAGGTGGACAGTGAAATAACAAGGAGAGTATTGTTGGGTAATACAAATTTGGGCTTGTAAAGAAACAGAAGTTTGGGTAAAACTAAACGTTATATTGCAAAAAGAGTAGTTCAATATGCTGTAGCAGTATGGTCAATACTGATTGGTTGTTGTTGTTATTGTTGTTCACAGTGACCGCTGACGAAGGGCATTTCATGCCCGAAATGCATTGGGTTTTATTTTAATAAACACTGCCTTCTGATGAACTTCGCATCAGTCATGTTCTTATAAGAGGTCCGGATGGGCACAGTCAGAACAGCAGAAACTTGGAAAAAGACGGCGTATGATGTCGAGTGGGGACGTTTAATTAAGAGTAAATCGAAGAAGAGGAGTACAAGGATGAATGAAATCAGTCCAAAGCGGTTTAAAAGGAACAATTTTTTCGCCAATATGGCACATTTTGCAGTGCGTTTGGTTTCGGGGCGCAGACACGCCCCGCTTTTCAGTGATACGTATTTCAGCTGGCACAGGCAAGTAATTAAGCATATAAGCTTATCACTATTACAAAGAGTAAATCTTTTTTGTAGCCATGGCCTGTTCGTACCAATGTCGATCTCAACTGATTTTCTTGTCTGTGGATAGGCTGCACAGGTGTCATGGGGATAGTGGCCCTGAACCGACGGTAAGTCCCACATGGTACTTGCATTGTGTGGTGTCCTGTTTCTGGGTCTTGTTTGGACCAAACGATCTCTAAGGTTCGGGCCGCGTTTGAATGCAAAAAGAGGAGGCTGAATGGACTCTTGGCCAGTGTTTAGTATCAACCAATGTTTTCTAACTATCCTCTGCAGATCTTCAGTGTTGCCTCGCCAAATGGCCAAGATGACATATATATATCGTTTCCACAACCTAACCGAGTTGTGGAATGGGTTGGTTGTGGTAAGTATGTGTTGTTGCTCGAAGCAGTGGACATATAGATTTGCCAAACTCGGAGCAAAAATGCTCCCAATACTGGTGCCCGAGGTTTGGAGGTACACTGTGTCTTCAAATTTGAAGAAATTCTCTTTCATGGAGAGGGTGGCACATGCCATGATGAATTGTACCTGGGTAATGGAGTCAAGATCCCGAGCAAATAAAAGAGTAGTAACGGCTTCTAAAGTTTTGTCCTGAGGGAATGATGTGTATAGTGATTCCACATCGAATGATACTAGGTAGTAGGTAGTGGTGTCAAATTCGATCTCCTGTAAGAGTCGTAGCACGTCCTTGGTGTCTTGTAAAAAGGTGGGCATTTCATTCACCATTGGTCGCAAAAAATGGTCCACAAATGTGGATAATGGCTCTAAAACAGATCCTATGCCAGAAATTATGGGCCGTCCTGGAGGTGGTCTTAGTTTTTTGTGCACCTTAGGTAGAACATAGAAATATGGCATAACAGGAAGTTCCGTGCACAGAAAGCCAGCCTCTTGGGCAAATATCCATCCTTCTGCTAGGGCCTCTTCCACCATATTGCCAATGGTTGTCTTTATCGTGGCTGTAGGATCCGCATTAAGGGGACAGTATGCTTTTCTGTCGCTTAATTGCCTGAGGCATTCGGCGCAATAAGTGCTAGTGTCTAGAAGAACAATTGCAACGCCCGTATCGGCTGGTTTAATTGTAAGGCCTTCATTAGATGTTAAATTCCGAAGTACATGTTGTTCTGCTTTTGGGAAATTGCAGAAGGCATTATTGTTCTGTCAGAAAAGTATGTTTATATCCCTTTCTATTGCTTGCTCAAATGCTATCACTTGCGCTGGCATTGTATGCGTAGGTGGATTAAAGGTCAATTGTTTTTTCAGTGCTGTATTGGTATCTCTAAGATCAGCCTCGTCTATAGGTTTTTTAGCAAAGAAAAAATGTAATCTCACTTTCCGGAGGAGCTTCGCCATTTCCATCTGTTTGTTGAAAGGTCACCTTTATGAGTTGGTACGAAACCAAGACCTCTGTTTAAGGCTTCTTCTTCTACTGGAGTGAGTATGTGTGAACTCAAATTCATCACAAGCCTTTCTCGGAGCTGGTTCCTGCTTGTTCCTGTGTCTTCTTCTTGCTCGTGTTGCTCCTCAGGTTTCTCGTGGATGATGGTGGGGGGCTCCAATGCACTTGGGCCTGTTGGTTTCTTCTTCGTCCCCTGGACCGTCCCCGGCCAAAACCTAAAAAGGCTGGTTCGTGAAACCACCCGTGAACTGTGGTGGAGGAAAAGGTCCCATCTGTTGTGGAAAACTGGGTCCACCAAACTGCCATGGGGTAGGGGGCCACCACTGTTGATATTGATTCTGATGGTTCCCTCTCCATTTCTGTTGGTAATTGCCTCCTCCTCATCCTCTTTGTGGAAGACCACTTCTAGTTGAAGAGTCAGAGTTAGGCCAGCAATGCATTGAATTCTTGCCACGAGGAAGGATGATGCGCTGATCCTGTTGCGTGTGCGATCTTGTTGCGATGAAAAAAAATGGTGCTCCGCAAGGAAGCGACGATCCGGGTGCGATGCGAGGAAAATGGCGGACGCACGGCGTCCGTGTTGCGATTATCCAGGGTCAGCGAGCCTTCGAAAAGCCCGCAAACGTGCGCTGCAATGATCTCTGAGTATAGCGAGCACATTGTGGCCCGCAAGCGTGCGATGCGATGATCTTTGGTTTGCGAGTGCTCGGCGGCAGCGGCGCGTGGATTTTTCTTACGCTCTTCAGCTGCGGCGGCTCGCAAACGGCGTTAGCGATGATTTTCAGCTTTCGTTTCTCTGTAGTAGAACTAGAGGCCTTGGAACTCACAGGCCATTTAAAAAAAATGGGGTTTACCCAAAAGTGGTCCTGGACCTGGGTACTTAGTGATATCAAAGACAATGGTCCTAGAACCTAGTTCCAACAAAGCTGTGAGTCAAATAACATTGTAAATGGTCAATTATCAAAGTACAACAGAGTTTAATGTAAATTATTTGAAATAAACTCCTTAAGCTTTTGTCAATAGTTTAGACATCAAATGTAAAAGCAGACAACAACAAACCAAACAGTAATTCACCAAAAGATTTAATGTATTCAGTTTCCGGTGAGTTTTCAAGTATTATTCAAGTATTTAAAAAAGAAAAAGGTTGCTCCAGGGGGGAACGTGCGTAAAGGAGAAGTGCTCAGTGTAAGTACATGAAATAATTTACATAAAACTCCGTTGTACTTTGATAATTGACCATTTACAATGTTATTTGACTCATAGCTTTGTTGGAACTAGGTTCTAGGACCATTGTCTGGAACTCACAGGGGCCTCACCTGCAGATAGAATTCCTCGCTGGGAGGAATCAGGAGGCTGGTGGGGGAGTCAGGTGTGGCTGTGACTCCAGCAATGGCTAGCTCTCTTCTAGCCCTTGGGTAATTGCTTCAGCAAAAATAAAAGTCTCTCAAAAGTCCTTTTCCCTCTTCTTCCAAGTCCAAGGGGAATTACTGCAGGCCAATCCAAGAAAAAGCACACAACCACAGGGACAGTCCTCTCCTGCAGATTCCTTCAGTAACACGGACAGAGGTTCCTCTTGACATCCAGGAGCAATACAAATTGTAGGGGTTTGGGCACAGATATTTATACCCCCAAAGTTTTGTTCTCAGAAGTCTCTAGTCACTGAACCCAGCTAGAACCAGTTCTGCTCAGGCCTGGAGCACTTTGTTTACCAGGCTGCAGTCTTCCTTTCAGAAAGAGGGGGTCTGCCATCAGACGCACAGTAGGAGGTGGAGCCAGCACTCACCTATTCAGGACAAGGAGCTACCCCTCCCCAGTACTCAATGCAGATCTCTCTATTCAACCCAGGTCTGACTCAGCCTGCCTTGCCCCTCAAAACCCAGACAGCCAATACACATAACAGCAGAGCACACTGGAGGCTTAGGCAAGAAAATACCTACTTTCTAAAAGTGGTATTTTCAAACACAGAATATTAAAACCAACTTCACTAAAAGATGCATTTTATTATTCTGAGCTCAGGCATACTAAATTTGATTTTCTACCATGTTCCCTGAGTCAAATAGGACCATAGGATGTAATAGCCAGTCTGCCCATTCTAGCCTATGGAGAACAGGTAGCCTTGCAACAGTGAAAAACAAATTAGAGGGGGATTCACTACTGGGACATGCTACACATATCAAGCCATGTCCTACCTTATGCACACAATGCACCTACCATAGGGGTGACTGACATGAGGCTAAGGGAAGGGTCAGTGGCTGGGAAGTGTGGGCACTTTCACAGCCAAGATGGCAGTTCTGGACTGCACGCAGACACTGCAGTGGCAGGTCTGAGGTACACTTTACAAGCTACTTCTGTGGGTGGGGCAAACCAGTGCTGCAGGCCCACTAGCAGCATTTGGGTTACCAGCTCTGGGCACACACAGGCCACACTACTAGGGACTAACAGGTAAACCAAATAAGCTAATCAGGGATATACCAATTCACAAGCATATTTACACAGGGAGCATTTGCGCTGTGGCACTGAATGGCAGTGACACAGCGCCCAGAGCATCTAATACCAGCAAAAACAGAGGAGACAACAGCAAAAATGGAAGGGAGACTCACGCCAATGGTGCCAGGTCTAACACTTGAGTAAATAGTTCTTTTGTTTTTTCCATAACGTAAATGTACCTAGATTCTAGAGATGCTCAACCCAGGTTGCATGAAACTTCCATTTATTAGCCATTTTGAACGCAAGATTCCGTGGAGCAGCCTTGTCACATCCACCAACAATCGCAGTTATCTATTTACAGTGTTCGCTCACAATGGTAGCATTCGTCGGCACGCCATTATCCACGTGGAGCCCTTTTGTGATTACCGTGCACATTAGCACAATCATCAATCATTCCAAAGAAAAACACGTATGATTCATTTTGCAATAAATATATCAGGAGAGAGCACGGTTGACGGTATCATTCTGCATATGAAATGGTGATTGCTCCGCGCTGCAGGGTACCGAGATTGTAAGTAAGGAACTTTTGCCTACTGAAAGCCATCTCGGTGTCTGTGACTGATGCCTACGCAGCCCTCCCTTCCGGAAGCCTGGTGGAATGCTTCGGAACACAAACGGGGGCACGCAGTTAGGAAGAATGCAACTCGCAGGTCCGCGGGGGGCATTTTCGGCCCTGGAAGTGCTCTCATTTAGTTTCATTTTCTTTGATTGTTTAGGAGGAGGCATGCTGTTCTCATCCTCTGCTGAAAGTGATTAGAAGATGGCGGAAGTAGCTCTGCGGTGTCATACTTTGGTGGAAAATGGCCTACATAAATATGTCCAGTTTATTCACACAGTTTCTCTGCTTGAAACAATGTGCTGTCGTGCATAAGTGAGTGCACTTCACATCCATACATTAGCGCACGCACGTACACGTTGTGCGATGCTACAAAGTGCCTGTGCTTTATAGATGGGCCCGGTACTGCGGGCATGATTTAAATATGCCTTTTTTGAGTTCGACCCACATTCGAGTCTCTTCTCAGCAAGGCAGCATTTTAACTTTCATCCAGCGTAAAAATTATCACCGCCCCCATCACTGCATTATGGATGTGCTCGATATATGTATATATATCACAAATATTCATTAGCAACGCATCTGCCACTGCGTTTTCACACTGTATTTTTTGTACGCCTAACGTTGCTTTAATTTTTATAAAAGACACTGTGCCTAAATAATTGTGTGTATGTATAGTATATATATATATATATATATATATATATATATATATATATATATATATATATATATATGTGTGTGTGTGTGTGTCTGTGTGTGTGTGCGTGTATGTATATACATATATATGTATACATATATATATACGCATATATACGCATATATAAGATAAAACCTCTAAAACATCTTCCGTGCGCAGCACCACTATTTTTTACATATCACTTTGTTCTTGACTGCAAGAAGCACATCTCAGTTTGCCCTTAACTGAAAACCTGTGAAACTTCCTACATATAAAAAGACTTAATTTTTCTCATTTGAAAATTAAGTTGAAAAAGTACATCAGAGTATTTCACCGAGTTATTCGTTTATCAGGGAGTGTGCCATAGGTAAGGATACAAAAAATAAAACATCAAAACGTAACTCTTGTTGGAAATGTATATATTCATGTATTAATTGCTTCAAACTTAGTTTAGTCACGCATAACTGTGAACATGGATAACTAAGCGGTTCAATGTCAGAAGAGCAGATACAAAAATATTATATGACATGAAAATTGTGCCCTGAATATCGGTTAGCGAAATGTAACTCCATTAGGTTTAGATTTTACATTATTAACTTCAACGTAAAATATATTAAGGGCATTTAATGTATATCAGATGATATTCTGGAACCTACACACCGAGGATGCAACCCACAAAACATTGTATAGATGCTAGTAAAACACAAATTGCTCTGAAGTTTCATCTGCACATGTATTTCACAGAATCAAGACCTTCGGACGTTTATTGATGCAGTGGACGCATGGTAAAAGGCTGTGCAAATGGGCGTTTTTAGAAGGGGCCAGGAAGCAGCCAATGGAAATGTGGGGAATGGTCTCAAAGACACACATTTGGTAGTATTTACAAACATGTCAAGTACTTCCAAACAAGGAATACATGTGCATTTACGGTTCGAAAGTGTCACGAGCACTCCCATTTATCTGGGAGATCAGTGACAATTATTTCTTCTTGTGAAAAAGTGTTTTAATTGTTGAGAAAAAACGGGCATCTGTGCAAATACACATTGGCACTATGACAATTTTTGGGAGGTTTCTTCCTGTGGCCAGTGCGCCGGTGTAGAATAGGGTAAACAATTTTTGATGTTCAGAGATGGATGAGCAATGTACTGAATAGTTTTGTGAATAACAAGAAATGAGAACATTTCCAGATATTTGTTCCATTAGTATATGATTCAGAGGTTCAATATTGCTTTAAGAATTGAGCACAGAGATTTTCCAGTGGTCTCTATACAACATATGAGGGCTGGCAGATAAATACTGGGTGTTTAAGATTCGACATAGAAAGTGGTATGGCAAGCAGAATGTGAAAGGTAGTTCGGAGAAAAATATGATAGAGCATGATACGAGTGGAAAAGCATACTTTACGAAGAAAGAGAATAGAAGAAAGCAAATGTAATCAATCGAACTAATAGGCAATTAGATTAAGATGTAGTAGGAAAAATTACGCCAGAGGAGTGAATAACTGAGGAGCAATAACAGTTTGGTACTATGGATAGTGATGTTATCAGATTTTTCTACTTTTGTTGAAACTGGCAAGTGACCGCTAAGATGTGAATTTGAAAGGACAAATACATTTTGACAATCATGAGAAGACTAAGGGAAAATATGGCATTGAGAGGTGAGAACATTTAAGAACAGACTATTAGTAGGGAGAGATGTATTGCAGCAGGAAACAATATTATCAGGGTAGGATACAAATAATAAAATGCAATGCAATAGTTGATGGGAAAGAGAAAGTTGAAAATAGTCACATATGTGGTAAGGAGGAGGAGGAAAATGAGAACATAGATCTACGAGACATTTTTGTTAAAGTGGGATGGCAAGTCAGAGAAAAATGTTATCAATAGCTCTCCACATGCCATGTGCAGGTGCCAGATTATTCAGTATTGATTTGGGAGACTGTGTTCATAATATTTTTAAGCATTTGTAGTAAAAATGCATCTTTTTGCATGATCATTCGAATTTTGTGGGATTGAGGTTGTTGGTTTTTTGACTCTAGTCACTGAGCCCCCATGGCAGGATTACCTACATCGCTTGAGAGGGACTTTGATTGCATTTTTAATAGATTATTTTAACTGCAGTTCTTAGACTTGTATTGAGAACATCATAAAATGTGTTTTTTAATAATGTTTTTTATCTTTGTATTGTGCTTTCATGGCTGTGTATTGGAAATAGGAGTCTCTAGTTGGCAGACGTAGGTACCTTTGTCAAAGTAGGGACCCTTCTTCCTAGTCAGAATAAGGCGGATACACTTCTAAAATAACCCCTGCTCATCCTCTTGGTAGCTTGGCACGAGCAGACAGGCTTATCTCAGAGGCACTGTGTAAAGCATTTGTGAATATATTCAGTAATACAATGAAAACATTACAAATAGACACCACACCAGTTTAGAAAAATAAAGTAATCTTTTCCTTAACCAAAACAAGACCAAACAACAAAATTCCACCATAAAATACTCTTAAAAATATCTACTACAAAAGCAGGGCAGGTGATACCATGAAGTGTTGAGGGAGTGTTGTTGGGGTTAGGCAGGAGGGAGGGTAGGGGAACCGGTGTGCTGATGGGGGCGGGGCGTCGTGGAGGACCAGAGTCACTGATGGACAGAGACGGGAATTGGGGGTACGGCCACACACATGGTGAGGGCCGATTTCTAGGGACAAGGCAAACACCACTTGTGAACACATTATGTCGCAACATGTTCTTCAGGTGATCACCCTCAACGTGAAGGGGTTAAATAAGCCTGTTAAAAGAAGAGCTATTTTATCTTACTTAAAGCATTCAGGGGCAGATGTATGCCTTCTGCAGGAAGCCCATCTCCTCTCTAAGGATTGGCATAGAATGAGGTCCAGCGCCTTTCCCCAACAGTTTTACTCCTCTACCAATGACAAGAAAGCAAGGGTAGCTATATTGTTCCCCAGATAGTTTCAGGGCAAAGTGGGAGACAAAGTGGCAGAAATAACGGGTAGGCTTCAGGACTTTTACAGCTGCGCAACAAGCAGTGCCAGCTGCACCATTTAGGCCTTTCACAGCTGCGCAGCAAGTAGTGCCAGCTGCACCGTTTAGGCCTTTTACAGCTGCGTAGCAAGTAGTGCCAGCTGCTTCGTTTAGGCATTTTCACAGCTGCGCAGCAAGTAGTGCCAGCTGCACCGTTTAGGCCTTTTACAGCTGCGCAGCAAGTAGTGCCAGCTGCATCGTTTAGGCCGTTAACAGATGTGCAGCAAAAAGAGCTGTTTCCAGCTGCACTGTTCCTACCTTTTTCAGCCGCGCGGCTATTAGTGCCAGCTGCACTTTTTAAGTTACTTTTCCGTGGGGACAGGTCTGATTAAGTTGGAGTCCTGCTGCAGGGACAGCAACATTGACACTATGGATTCAGGGCATTTAAGTCCCCCTTTGAGATGGCCAGTTGGCCAGGGAGTCTGCAAGGTTTGTAGGGCGCCAGGCCTGTACATATATGTTGGTGCTAGAAATTGCTTTTCTTGTAGTATGTTTTCCGCACCCTCTTCTGAGCACCTTTACAGGTGGTCTTAAGATGATGAGGCTGTTGTGCATACTTAGGCTTTGCTAGTCCCAGATGGCACATTAGCTCTGATATCCTCACTTTAACGTCTGGATTATGTGCCCCCTTTATGCCCTTTTACTTCTTTTCTCCACCGCTTTCCCAGTAACACATTCCTCTTATCCCCCCCCACCCTCCTCCGCCACATTTTCCCATCATGGCCACCTCTCGAGTTAAGGTTGGAACTAACTGCTACAAAATCATTTATCCTCCCAGCCTGACTAAAGCTGCAACAAAACGATTGAAGCATAACACTATTGAACGTTTCCCGGATTCCCTTTTTGTTGATCAATTTCACAACAGTCGTTTTGGGAGGCTCAAAAATGATTTTGATGGTCCAGCAGCTTATACAATTCCCTTAACGTCACCTCCTCCTCCTCTATCCCTCATGGGAAACAGCTAAAAATGTCCCCCTCTGCGCGCTTCAATGGTTACCTCACTATCTCACTCTATAACAACGGTACTGTCATGATCCAAGGCAATGACACCTGTCTCTCGCTTTTTGACCACCTCTTCCCCTCCCTACTCCCCTCCTCTGCGACCGGATTTTCCCCCGACTCTCCTTCTAGCTCCACCCATTACTCCCTCTCTCCTCCCCTGACCCCCCCTACACTCCAATTGGCTGCACTCTCAAGAATCACAGATCGGCACTCTTCCCTCCCCCTCCCCTGTGACCTCCTCTCCTATTCCACCCCCCTCACAGTATGCCCCCTCCCACTTCACTTCAGCCTCACCGCTAGCTAATGCGCTCCTCGTCCAATCTGTATCATCCCGGTACTCCAATCTCTTCTCCTCCCCCACTTTCCTTCCAGTCACCCCCCTTTTTAGTCCACCTCCCCTCCAACCTTCTCCCCAAGTGAACTTTCCCTACGCTCCCCTTATCCCTTCTTCCATACCTCCTGTCCACCTCCCCCTCCCCTCGTTATTCACCCGGATTTCTCCACAATTCCACTGCATCTCTCTCCTCCCTCCCACTCCTCCAGCAATGCTATGCTACTCCCTTTCCCCCCTGGTAACCCTGTCCATTTCCCTCCCTCGGGTCCAACAGTACCACTTCCTTTCCCCAACGTTCCTTTCTCTCAACCCCCCCACTCTGCCAGATGCCTGTTCCCTCACAGCCTCCTCTCCTACCTGACATGTCCTCCACAACCACCTCACCTCTTTTCTCCCCAAACCTCCTTCATTCCCATGACTCCAGACAGTCCTCCCCTCTCCTTCTTCCCTACCGCTGTGTTCCGCACCCTTCTCCCCCTAAAGTTATCTCTTTTTCCTCTCCTTCTTGCAACCCCAACAAAGGCAACTCTCCCTTAACCTCTAATTCATTAACTCCCGCTTTCAACCTCCACCTTTTCCCTCTTTTGAACCCTACACCCCAACTCACCTCCTGTCCCCCCACTTCTCCCTGCCTTCCACAACCAATTCCACCCCCACCGTCTCCATCAATCCACCCAACCTTCCATGCTCTGCATTACTCCCGCTGGGAAATAAGCTAGCTTCTCTTACCACCTCCATCTCCCAGCTTAGAGCTGCAATTTCACTTCTAAGCTCTAAGATTTCCACCTTTCCTTGTACCCCTTCTCCTTCCCAACTTCCGACGAGATGCACCTCGCCCCCTCACCTCAATTTAGCCAAGCTCAATCAGTCGTTTGCAAACTTCGTTAACTCGCACAAGCCTTTGAACGCCGCCCTTCCTCAACCTGCATACCCTAGCAACCCTACTATCTACACTATTCCAACCATCTCCTCTGTCAGAACCAAGCATCCACCTAAACCCTCCCGAGCACCCCCACATAAGCACAACATCCCGATCACCCTTCAGAGCCCAAGTGCCCCCATCACCAAAACAGTCCTGACAGATCTGCGCTGTCTGCTCCACAACTGCAGATCTGCAGTAAAAGACAAACTTGAAATCTCAGATACCCACCACAATATTGGCATGCTCTTCCTCACAGAGACCTGGTTCAAAGATACCTTGCATTCTATGTTTTATCTCCTATTACCTACAGGCTATTCTATACTGAGGAATGACAGAACTGACAGCACAGGGGGAGGTGTTGCAGTCATCTTTAGAAACTCCCTTCAACTTAAGGCCTCTCCTATCTGCTCCTTCCAAACCTTTAAATGCCTTTCTCTTGAGTTGCAAGTGCATCACCGTTCACCCCTTAGATTCCATGTCATTTACCGCCCGCCTCGTAGTGGCCCTTCGTTTTTGGAGGAACTCACTGACTTCATCAGTGACCAATGCTCGCAAAGTGACAATCAGACCTTCGTGGGTGACTTCAATGTCCACTGGGGCTTACCGCAAGACCCTTCCGCAAACTCCATGGCCACCTTCCTCTCTGTAAACGATCTCATCCAACACTGAACAGATTCAACACACTCTAAGGGCTCAATCTTGGACCTTGGTTTTTCTAAAGCAGGCATGCTTTCCATCACTACCCCTATTCATGTAGACTGGTCTGACCACCTCCTCATCCCATTCTCTATTCAACTATCACACTCTATAACACTTGGCCAACCCAAGAGGGCTATCTCCTGGTTTCGTGATGTTAAAAATATTGATGTCGGTCCCCTTTGTGAATCAGCTTTGTTATCACTTCCAAGGCTAGACTCGAACCTAGATGTTGACAAACTCACCTCCCAATGCCTCACAGTTCTTGCAGATGAAATCAATAACGTCGCTCCACTCAAAAGCAAAAGGTTAAGGCCCACCCCCTCAGCACCGTGGTTCAACAAATCCCTCTATGAAGAAAGAAAGCAGCTAAAATTCCTGGAGAAACAATGGAGGCAAGTGCCCTCCACTGATAACTTGTCCACGCTTCGCTCCACAAGATCCAAGTACCACAAGCACATCTTCCTTGGGAAAGCGGCGCACTTCAAAACCCTCCTTGACTCGGCCAAAAATAGACCCAAAAAACTATTCAATCTCAGCAAGTTTCGTGACTGCTCTCCCCCATCCTCCAAGTTGGAGGATTCTGCAAAGAGAGCAGCGGATTTCGCTATATTCTTCGACGAAAAAGTGAAATCACTTGTGGATCAAGTCGCTCATCCTACCCCTCCAGAGGAGTGCAAATCCTTAGCCATTTGGCAAAACTTTGACCCCATATCTGAAGATGCCCTTCTCAAGTGCATCCGCGAAACAAAGCCCTCCAACCATCATCTGGACCCCATCCCCAGTCCAATTGCCATTGACTTTTATTCCCTTTCCCTCTCCTACTACACCACTCTGGTCAACCTCTCCCTCTATCAAGGCTCCCTTCCTGTCTCCTTCAAAACTGGGCAGGTCACCCCGCTTCTTAAAAAAACCAACTGCTGATGCGTCTGACCTCAACAACTTCCACCCCATCACTAACTTACCCTTTCTTGCGAAGATTACAGAAAGATGTGTAGCAAAACAACTCTCTCGTCATATCAAGGACAATGATCTTCTTGACAATTTCCAGTCTGGCTTCATTCAAAACTGCAGCACTGAAACAGCCCTACTGCAAGTGGTTGATGATGCACGGAGGATCCTCGACTCGGGGGGGTCCTGTCTTCTAATTCTCCTTGACCTTTATGCCGCCTTTGACACTGTCAATCACAACACCCTCCTCAACATTCTTAAACAGAGAATGGGCATGGAGGGCACTGTGCTTAAATGGTTTGCCTCCTTCCTCACTGATAGATCCCAAATGATCAAAATAGCGAACAGTCTTTCATCTCCTGTGGCGGTAGGTCAAGGTGTTCCTCAAAGCTCTATACTTGCACCCACATTGTTCAATCTCTATTTAGAACCACTAGGAAATCTCCTAAGTAAATCTGGGATCCACTATCATCTCTATGCTGATGACACTCAAATCTACCTCAAGGTTGCCTCCACTCACGATCTCTCTATCCTAAACTCTACTCTCGACTCCATTCATAACTGGATGTTCACTCATCAACTGATTCTGAATCCCTCCAAAATCGAATTTCTCCTCTTCTCCTCTTCAATCTCTCCTCCCCCGGTGCAATCATGGATGGATCAGTTGAATCTACTTAACACTAAACCCATCATTGCCGACAGCGCAAAATCCCTGGGTGTCATTCTCGACAAAAAACTCAATCTAATCCCCCACATCAATTCCATTGCAAAGTCTGCTCGTTACCATCTGTGCCTTCTTTGGGGAATCCGTCGCTTCTTCCAGGAGCAGGACCTTATAACCCTGGTGCAATCGCTGGTCCTCTCCAGACTTGACTACTGCAATTCTCTTCTAACTGGCCTCCCCAAATCCCACCTGTCCCCCCTTAAATCTGTTCTCCATTCAGCAGCTCGCTTCATTTATGGGGCCAAAAGAAGCGACCACATCACACCGTTGTTATCCACCCTCTGCTGGCTTCCAATTGAGGCTAGAGCTATCTACAAGACTGCTTTTATCACCCAATAAGCCTTGCACTCCCTTCTGCCGCACCTCCGGACCACCACCTCCTCCCAGGCCTTCAAAACTAACCTCAAAGTTCTCCTCCTTCAAAGACACTTCCAAATGTAATCCATGCCCTCTCTATTATCTGAAGGAAGCCCTTCCATTATAGAAAATCTACTTTACATGACTGTGGAAGTGTCTTCCCAGTGTGTTCTTGTGGTTTGAGAGTCTGCCATTTATTGCAGTATTATCTTTCTACCTGTGTTTGGTACTCGTGTGTAACATGCACCCGTCACTTTCTCTTGTAACACACTGTTTTCTACCTCTTACATTTGTTAATTTTTGATACCTGCACTAGTGCCACCGTTGCCTATGTAACGTTTGTTCTTGTGCTTGAGTACCCTCCATATATTGCAGTATTATACCTCTATGTTTACTTTGTACGCTTTTGTATCCTGCACACGTCACTTTTTCCTCCTGTAATGCACCGTTTGCTACCTCTTGTATTTTGTTGGTTCACGATTGTCACTTTTGTAATGCACCGTTTGCTACCTCTTGTATTTTGTTGGTTCACGATTGTCACTTTTGTAATGCACCGTTTGCTATCTCTTGTATTTTGTTGGCTCACGATTGTCATTTTTGATTCATTTAATGTAACGTTTGCTTTTGTATTTTGTTCACTTGTAATGTTCTCATGAATCAGTTCTGTTCCTATTGTGAAGCGCTCAGACACCTTCGGGTAGAGTCCGCGCTATATAAAAACGCACAAATAAATAAATAAACAAACTGGTGTACGAGATAAGGGTGGGTGGGGCTGCCATGGTGGTGGGGTCCCTCTATGCCCCCAACTTAGGACAAGAAAAATTCCTTATGGGAGCCATGTCAGAGGTACTTAGGGCCCAATGTAGGTGGCAAATACCAGTCGGAAACGGCCGAATTTGGCCGTTTCCGACCGGTATTTGGCATCTTGAGATGTAGGGGGACAGATTTTACAGATTCTGTAAATTTACCGAATCGGTAAATTTACAGAATCTGTAAAATACCGAATTGGTATTTTTACCGATTCGGTAATTCCCCGATGTAGGTGGGACTCTTCTGAGTCCCAAAGGCCCTACAAATTCGGTATTTTACCACCCAATCCAATTGGGTGTTAAAATACCGAATTCAGGTGTGCATGCACATGTGTGCATGCACACCTAGCCATGTGACAGACAGACATGCCCTTAGGGCATGTCTGTGTGCCACATGGCGCACATGCCTATTTTTGGGGTGCCAGAGGGTGTCAAAGTGACACCCCCTGCACCCTTGCAAAATTCGGTATTTACCGATTCTGTAATTACAGAATCGGTATTGCCCATTGATTCCTATGTGCTTTAAGGCCCATAGGAATCAATGGGCAATACCGATTCGGTATTTACAGATTCGGTAAATACCGAATCTTAACGATTCGGTATTTACAGAATCTGTAATACCTACATCTCCCCCCTTCATATTTACCGACTCTTAAATACCGAATCGGTAAAATTCTGTATTTAAGAGTCGGTAAATATGAATTACCTACATCTGGCCCTTAGTTCCCAAGACAGGAGGATACTAGTGGGAGGCAACCTCAATCGGGTCATGGACTCAGAGAAGGACAGATACGGGCAACATCATGGCCAAACGAGAGCTCTTTCAAAGGAGTGAAAGGTGTGGCTGAGACACAGGGGTCAGGTAGATATTTGCCGGGTGGCTCATCTCCAGAGCACTGCAATTCTCCTTCTACTCCAATGCACATCACACATATGCTAGACTTGACCACTTTATAGGTTCAACTGAACTCAACGTCTTAGTGGGTGCGGTGGACATTACCCCAGTGGCGCTCTCTGATCTTGATGCAGTGACAGTGACCCTCAATGTGCCCCTGACTCATAGACCAAGGGGGAGGTGGAGACTATGGGAGAACTTGCTACAGCGCAAAGAGATATCTCAACAGTTGCACAAATGCATCACTGACTATCTTGCGACAAATGACACCCCGGACACATCTCTAGCGGCACTATGGGGTGCTCTCAAGACAGTGGTGAGGGGAGAGCTGATTGCTATTTCCAAGGCAGAAACTCGGGAACGGAAAGAAAAGTGAGAACAGCTCACAGCCAATGTGGTAGAACTAGAACAAGTACACAGCGGAAAAGGCACCCCTAGAGTATGGCGCCAACTGAAAAGCAGTCAGAGCGCAATTGGCGAGTCTGGACCTAGACAAAGTGGAATATGCAGCTCTGCGGTTTAAACATTCATATTATATAGGGGGAGACAAAACGAGTCACCTTCTGGCAAGTAAACTTAGAGACCGCGCCCAACACTCCAAAATCGCGGTCCTCCAGAATACAAAGGGAGTCACGGTGGAACTCGATGATCAGATAGCTGAAACTCTCCTGGAGTTCTATGCCTCTCTGTATATAGTAAAGTTTCGCAGCTGCATTCGGATGGTGAGACGTATCTTCAACAGGCTGCTACAATGGCCTTATATACAGCAGGGGCAGTGATAGGCGCAATCTCCCATCTCAAGCCTTTGAAATCTCCAGGGCCAGATGGTTTTTCGACTGGGTTTTATAAAGCAT
Organism: Lissotriton helveticus; assembly: GCF_964261635.1. Taxonomy (NCBI): domain Eukaryota; kingdom Metazoa; phylum Chordata; class Amphibia; order Caudata; family Salamandridae; genus Lissotriton; species Lissotriton helveticus. The sequence continues at coordinate 285,794,491 of NC_136060.1, forward strand.
TCTGTCCACTTCTAGCCCCGATCTTAACGCACCTTTTTAATTCCTTCCAGAGTCCCGGATCTATTCCCCCAGATATGCTCACTGCTGATATAGTCATCCATCCCAAACCTGGGAAGGACGCTACCCAATGTGACTCATATCGTCCGATCACCGTACTCAATCTGGACCTAAAGGTATTTACCGGGGTTCTTGCGGCCAGACTGGGACCACGCATGCCAGGCATCATCGAACCAGACCAAGCTGGCTTTATACCAAATCGACAGAGCAGCGATAACACCAAACGCATCATGCACCTAATTGATAAAGCCCATCACACCAAGATGGATGCCATGCTGCTGTCGATAGTCCCTGAAAAGTCTTTTGATAAAGTAGACTGGGACTTCATGGACAAAACATTGGCGCATTTCGGCTTCGGCGATCGATTCAGGGCGTGGGTGGCAAGCTGCTATGACAAACCCAAAGCTACAATCCGGGTAATGGGACGATCTCCGTCAGTGGAAGAAGCAGCCTCTGTGACTTTTGGGCTGCATTGCCGCAGTTAAAATGTCCACATTGTGCAAAGTGCAATCTGTGTTTCATTTTCGAGCAACCATCGTCTCTGACCCGTTTTAAACAGCAAGAGTCCTCTATACAGACTAGGGCCATGTTACTTAACACCCGCTCTTTAATTAAACATAATATAGAAATGGCGGAGTCATAAACTTGATTTAGTTTTCGTTACGGAAACTTGGGCTCATGAATCTTCGGACCAAGACCTAATTATGGCAGAGCCCCAGGACTTTCACATCACGAGAGTAGACAGAATACATAAGCGAGGGGGCGGATTGGCAATCATCGCTAAAAATGACATTTTGATAAAAGCCTCTTCAGTGAGTACCTCACAGGACTGTGAACCATAGCGACTCTTTGAATGGACTTTTAATCTATCGACCCCATAAAACACAACAGGCTTTGCTTGAAAAATTGACGCCATTTTTGGAATCTAGCATAAATCATTCAAACTATACTATTCCAGGGGACTTTAACTATCACTTAGACAATACATCAGACACTCATAATAACGATCTGTTTGAGGTAATGACTGGACTTAGCCTGGAACAACTGATCAAAGAAAGTACCCATGATGCCGGTCATACTTTGGATGGCATCTTTACGTCTAACCCTTTGGTCAGTATTGTTAAGATTCTCCCGCTTACCTGGACAGATCATAGAGCCATCATATTTACAATTAAAACTATTTTGCAAAATAATACAGGGCCTACTCCATCTCCTGCTCTCCCTTTTCGGAACTTTAGTAAAATTGATCTTGATCTTTTTCATAGATGTCTTCAAGACAATAAACCTAAGGTAGCCCCAGATACCGAGATAGGAGTCCGTAATCTTAATGATTGGATTTTGCAAGCAGCTAATATTGCTGCTCCCTTGCTAACCTCCTCAACCCGAAGAAAAACCCATCAGAGCCATGGTTTTCAGAAAAATTGTGACTGCAGAAACAACATTGTCGCAGAACAGAGAAACAGTGGAGACTGACTTATACTATAGAATCGAAAAGGAAATATGCCCTGTCACTGGCCACCTATAAAAAATATATTAAGGAGGAGAAGCGCAGATACTACGAGGAAAAAATCTTAGCATCTAATAATTCAATAAAAGAGCTCTTCAAGACTGTTAAGAAACTGGCCAAACTACCTGAAAGAGCTTTCTCAGGTGATGTTGCCAAACTCTGTGACACTCTGGGTCAGGCTTTTGTTGACAAAGTGCAAGAAGTCTGTGACACTTTTCAAAATGTTGCCATCAAACCCCAGGCTGAAATTACATTGGGAAACAACCCTCAGAGTTTTTGTTTTCTTTCACCCAGCAGAGACCAAATCATACATACCATCAAAGAAATTAAATCAGGAGCTCCTTCCGATCCCTGCCCCCCTAAAGTATTCCAGCTCTGTTCCGATGAACTCAGTACTCAGTTATTGGATTTGTATGAGGAAATAATATCTTGTGGAAAGTTCCCAAGGATCTGGAAGAAAGCTTCAGTGCTCCTGAGGTTCTGTGATTCTCAAACCGGACTCCATTTTGTTTGAGTTGTTCGTAACGCCATTTTGTGTTGCCCTCACGTAGGCCTATGAAGGTAACCGAACGAACAAAGTTGCATGGGCTTCATTGTTCATGTGCATATTAAATAGGCCTTTTCTGACTTGTGAGTGAACTACAGGGCGCTGACCCCGTCACCTGAAACTGACCCTTTGCGAAGCCAATTTCTCTGGCTGATCTTTGTCTGAAATTGCCAATCAATGTTCAGGATATCGTTAACTTTAGTGCCCTTGTACATATCTTATCCTATTCAGCATCTGAACTATTTCCTTTTCTTATGACTTTTCATTTCATGGATAGTGCTTTCAATTATGGGTTTGTCCGGCTTGTGGAAATTGAATTTGGGACATTCCTAATAATTAACTTGTGGGTTGGTACAATGTAAAGTGAGTTTCTATGATGTGATAATGCGTTGGAAAATGTATTTTAATCGTCAGTATTTGTCGCAGTGGGTGTGCATTTATAATGAGTAAAATGCACATAAAAAGAGGTGTCTTGCTCTACGAAAATTGAGCAGTTTCCTGAGTTGTACACCGTGTTGTATTGCTGGGATTACTGTTACTAGCTGCAGCTAATAAATTTGATCTTTGACGCCATCCAGAAGTATTCCGTGTCTCTGTATACCAAGACAGGAGAACCCGAAGACTTTGGGCGTGCCCCTGGCGCCGCTGGGTTCTACAACCCGGTTCTTCAGTTGGCGCCCAACGGCGGGGCGACTTCAGCGGTACCGGTCCAAGCCCGAGGATCGTGAGGAGCCCCGTGAGGAAATTCTGGAGGAAGGCCAACCACTTCATCGATCCCTGTATGTCGACGTGGACCGAAAGTTTTTACTGCGAGCCCTCCCACTTTCCGACGGCTACGAAGGACTGCTGCCTTGACTGTCGCCCTGTCTTGGACCCTCGATTGATCCTTTGTAGAGCGAGATGATAGACTCTTCTGGTGGCGTGACAGATACCTTGGTTAAGTATAAGTGGGTCACTCCCACGATCTTTGTTTTGTTTCTTGGTTATGATTCGGTTCTTGCAAAAATCAAAGCCGAGGGGCTCGTATATTTACGAGTGTATCGATAGTTGATAACACCTTGAAGTTTGAAGCTAGACTAGTGAGCTATAAGATGCCTGGTCTTAGCAAATTTGGGAAATGGTTTAGTTGTGGTTGCAACAGGGATTCCCGATTGGAGGATTCGTTTCCGATACCTCCAGTTGGAACTCCGACTTATGAGCTCTATTCAAAACACGGAGTGGGTCCTATTACTTATAATGAAGTATGGGTTCGCTATACGAAGAAAGATGGTGTTTTACGATGGCCCCAACATGGTAGTTTCGAATTAAATATTTTAGATAATTTGGAAGTTGCGCTATTTAAGAAGAAAGCCCGGCCGGCAATGTTGGACTCTTTCCGCCTTTGGCGTAAGGAAGCCAAACACCGAGAAATTAAGCAAGCAAAGAGAGATAGGAAAGATAAGAATATGTCAGTACTACAAGCTGCTAGGCAATTTAAGGCAGATGAAGAAGATCGAGTGAGTGAAGTCTCAGATAGACAGCGTTGCATGGCCATAGATAAATGTTATCCGGCCTTGCCGTCTTCTCCTCCAAAAGTAATTGAAGATCTTGAAAAAGATCCTTTGATCTCTCATTTCCTGAGATTGCCACCCCCTTATGTGCAAGGTGCTACTGCGCCTCCATTACCCCCGGTTGTTCCACCCTTTGTTGTTCAACCTCCTGCTGTTGTTCAGCCACCCGGTGCTCCACAGATGGTTTTGCCTCCTACTATGCAACCCACTCTAGGGTCGCAAGCTTTGCTACCAGCTTTGCCTCAAACTCCTTTGCCTTCTACTTCTGCATCTTCGACTCCTACTGTTCTTGTCCCTACACCTCTTTTGCCTCAAAATACTTATTCTCCTGTTCTTATGTCTGCTTCTTCTCCTTCTGCTCGACAACGAATGACTGAGACTGTTGCTAATCTGTTGTCTCCATTGTTTGGGTCACTGAGTATGACCCCTGTTTCGGAATGTAAGCAGAGTTGTAGTCAGCTTCCTAGTTCCGAGGAACGGACAGTGTTGGATTTGTTGGCTCGTAGATGGATTTTAAATGCTTTCAGGTATAATTTGCCAGCGGTTATGGATGTTTTCTTACAGTGGGAGCCGCCTAAGCAAAGGTATGTTTTTGATGTAATGTGTACTTTTCTGCGTGAGGAATGGGGAAAAAATGAGTTGGGTCCGCTTCCGCAGGAAGTGCTTGATGTTCAGTCCGACTTTGCTAAAGGGACGATTGTGGAGTCCGACGCTGAGTAAGCCGTACAGACGATACTTGTCTTTAGGTCTAGTTTACCGCCTCAGACATTGTACGAACCTAATTATTCTGTTAGGAGGAAAGTGAAGCAGTATCCTATGAGAGAGGTTCCCCCTCTATGGAGAGAGGCAGTTGCGGCGAATGTTAATCAGGGAATTCAGGGTGAACCGGCTCATTTTCAACAAGTATGGGTACATGTTCCTTGGAAAAGAGCAGATGTCTCGGCTCTTAAGCAGGCCTTGCCTGACCCCGTAAGAATCCTGCTGGTTATTGCAAAGAATTGTCCCAGACAGTTGATGCGTGTGTTATGAATTTAGCTGACATAGATATGTTGATGGGTAATGTAGTTCCTCAAACTTTGTGGGCGAAGATTCGTCATGAGAATCATGCGGCAGAATTAGTAGATACGTGGGCGAATATTATTGCTGCGGTTGGTCGACAAGTAGGAGGTGCCAAACCTGAACCCTTAGTTGCAGAATTACCTGGTAGGATTATTAATTTAACCGCATGCGCGCTAGCGGTTTTCCCGCTGCGCGCTGCGTTTTTTGAAAAGCCGCGTTACATGACGAGCTCAGCTCGTCATCAGCGTGCGAGCGCCGTAACTCATGACGAGCTGAGCTCGTCATGAGCGCCGAAGTGGTTAATGAAAACTATGATGCCTCCTTTGCGAGTGAATTGGGATAAGTTAGCAGCATGCAAACAAAAGAAAGACGAGAGTGTGTCTGATTTCTTCACTAGGTTTGAAGAAACGTTTATCGATCATAGTGGTCAGGACATGAGCACTGAAGGCGGTCAAAGGTTTTTCGTGGACAAACTTGTCTTTAATTTGCTTCCCGAAATTTCTAATAAGTTAAAGGACTCTGAGAGTTCATGGGCTGTTTCTTCGTCGGCCCAGATATTGGCTACTGCACAATATTATGAGAATAGGGATAAAGATGAGAAGGATAAAGTAGAGAAGAAGACTAAAGAATTAAAAACGCAAGTTCTTTTGCAGCAAGCTTATCCGCCTCGTTCGAATCAGCCTCAGTTTCAGCAACCCCCACAGTTTCAGAGATTGCTACAGAAGCCCGAGTATTTGGCTCCGCGATTGCCGCTAGGACCTAATCAGTGTGCTTATTGCAGAGAAGAAGGCCACTTCAAGAGTAATTGCCCGATTTTGTTACAGCGTGCGAATGGTGTATCTGGTCAGAGAGGTCGTGGTGGTTTCCAACAAGCTCTTAGGGGTAGGGGACGTGGTGTGTTTCCCCGGAATGAGCGTTCCTTTCCCCCTCAGAATTCTACAAATTGTTTTGACGGACAGAATGTTCCGACTGTTCAGTCTGTTCAATACTGCGTTGATGATTATTATGTCGAGAGTGAGAGTGCTGGTTATAATGATATTTAGGACAGCCATGGGCAAAGAGAGGGAGTAGTGTCAGTTCCAGTAGACCAGAGTGGACCTTATGTTGAAGCGATTACATTAGGTGTGGCAGAACCTTTTCTTTTGGATACTCGTGCGACGAAGAGTTCTATTATGCACTCTAAACTTCCTGGCGCACCTTTGTCTGGCTTGACCAATGTTTCAGTAGGATTTTCTGGCGCCCCAGTTCGTAATCCGGTTTCTAGTCCTTTGCCCCTTTCTATTGGTCCTTGTGAATTGGAAGCTGCTCTTATTCTAACGACCGGTTGTGGTGAGAATCTATTGGGTTTGGACTTGCTGAAAAGATTGCATGCAACATTACATTGCTCTCCTTCGGGAGTACATCTTACGATGGGTAAGAAAGTGATTTCCCTGATGTATTTGTCTGAAGATAGTCTTCCACTGGAATTGCGTTCTCTTCCTGAAAAACTTTGGTCTACAGGTCCCAATGATGTTGGTCTTTTGCAGATTCCTCCCTATGTTGTCACCCTTAAGTCGAATGCTAGGCTACCTCGTATTCCCCAATATAAAATATCTAGTGATGGTGAGAGAGCTCTTCTAGCAATAATTTATGATTTGGTTGAGAAGGGTGTAGTTGAAGAAACGAGAGGTAATGTGTGTAACAGTCCTGTTCTGCCTGTCCTTAAGCGTACTGATGCTTCTCAGCCACCTGTGTATCGGTTTGTGATTGACCTTCGAGAGGTCAACAAAATTGTTGTGCCACAGTTTCCTGTTGTCCCGGATATCATTCCTTTGTTGACTCTGATTCCTGCTACGGCAGCCTGGTTTTCTGTTATCGACTTGAAGAATGCTTTCTTCAGTATTCCGATTGCTGAGGAGAGTAAAGATATTTTCGGCTTCTCTTTAGGAGGCCGCAGCTTCCGGTTTAAGAGAGCTCCTCAAGGTTATTGTGAAAGTCCCTCCATCTATAGTCAGGCATTGAAAACTCAGCTTGATAGTTTTGTGTTGCCTTCTGGTGCTACTCTTATCCAGTACGTTGATGATCTGCTGGTTGCTGCTGATGACGAAGAGATTTGTAAAGAAGCTACTCTTTCCTTGTTACGACATTTGTCTGACCTTCATCATAAAGTGTCACCTTCAAAGTTACAATATTGCCACCAAGAAGTAACCTACTTAGGTCATCTCTTGTCAAAGGAGGGATGGCGATTGACCCCAGAACAAATTCAAGCGATTGCCCAAATGACTGTACCATCCACACAGAGAGAAGTGCGTGCCTTCTTAGGTATCACCTCGTATTGTAGGGAATGGATCCCCAACTTTTCCTTGCTAGCAAAACCTCTGTTGGCACTGGCTCTTAAAGATACTCTGTATCCTCTCCCTTGGTCTGATGATTGTCAGAAAAGTTTTTCTGAATTACGCGATGCATTGTGTTCTGCTCCGGTGTTGGGTACACCGGACTACAGTAAACCTTTTACACTGTACGTACACGAGAGAGAAGGTTGTGCATTGTCAGTGTTGACGCAACAATTTGGAGACAAGCAACGCCCATGTGTATTTTTCAGCGACGTTAGATCCAGTAGCTAGAGAGTTGCCGAGTTGCCTGAGAGCTACAGCGGCAGCGGCTGTTTCTATTTGACAGTCTGCTGGTTTGGTATTGGATAATACGTTGATTGTGATGGTCCCACAGTCAGTGGATACCTTATTGAACAGGACCAAGACACAGCACCTTACTAGTGCACGTCTGTCAGGTTATGAGTTGACGCTTTTGGCTAGCCATGTTCACATTAAGAGATGTAATGTGTTGAATCCAGCTATGTTGTTACCGATTTCTGTAGAGACAGATGTTCAGGAACAGCATGATTGTGTTCTACGGACAGAGGAGGAAACAAAGGCTAGAGTTGATTTAAAAGATACTCCTCTTTCGGATGCTGATGGTACCCTATGGGTAGATGGTTCATGTTTTAAGCTTTCGAATGGAGAGTCGACTGCAGCATATGCTGTCACAACTTTACATACAGTTGTTGAAACAGCACGCATAGCACAGAATTCTGTACAAGCAGCAGAGTTGATAGCGTTGACTAGAGCGTGTGTATTGTCAGAAGAAAAGCGAGTGAATGTTTATACTGATAGCCAGTATGCGTTTGGTGTTGCCCAGAGAGGATTTCTTACTTCTCATGGTACAAAAATTCAGCATGGGCAGTTGGTGAATGAACTACTGGAATCACTTACTCTCCCAAAGCAGATTGCAATTGTGAAGTGTAGTGCGCATAAGAAAGTTGTGGATGATGTAGGTCAAGGAAATGCGTTTGCGGATGAAGTTGCGAAGGAAACGGCGAAAGACATGATGAGCCGTATGTATGTTGCAGGCCCTGCTAATTGGGTTATGGCTGGTGGAATGTGTGAAGACACAATAGAAAGTGTGAAGTCGATTCAGGCTGAAGCTACCGAGAAAGAAGTGAGTGTGTGGAGAGAAACTACGGGTATGTTGGATCCGACAGGTTGTTGGGTTGAGTTGTCGGAGCACCAGCGATGGTTGTTGCCTAATGCGTATGTGCTCCCAGTGGTTACTATGGCTCATGGAATGGCGCACATTAGTTCGAAAGGAATATGCAAGTTGTTGGCTACAGTATGGCAGAATGCTGGAATTCCTAAATGTGCTGAGAATTTGGTGAAGCATTGTATGATTTGCTTGATGCATAATCCTGGCAAGGGAACTCCAACTCCAGCTGGTCATTTTGCACCCCCAACGTATCCGTTTGAGGTGATACAATTAGATTACATTCACATGGAGAGATGCAATAATCTAAAGTATGTACTTGTGGTTGTTTGCGCCTTTTCCAGATGGATAGAGGCCTACCCCCTAAAGGATAATACTGCCTTGTCTACAGCCAAGGTTTTGCTCAAGGAGTATTTCACTAGGTATGGTTTGCCGAGAATTGTATGGAGCAACAATGGGAGTGAATTTGTGGGCCAGATCATGAAGAAAGTGTGTGCGGGTTTGGGCATCAATCAGAAATTCCATGCTGCGAATCACCCCCAGTCTGCTGGACTTGTTGAGTGCTATAATGGCACCTTGAAGCTGAAGTTAGCTAAGATACAAGCAAGCACTGGTCTTACATGGCCAGATGCCTTGCCATTGGCTCTTTTGTCAACAAGGACGACAGTGCACTCTCATGTGGGACTTAGCCCATACAAAATAGTTTTTGGTCGTCCAGCGAATGTTTAGGGTGTGCCTCGTCCTAAGAAATACAGTCAGATTGAGTACCCTATGTTGGTGGATTACTTACATGACTTGACTGCTAAATTACGTGTTCTCCACCAACAGGTCTATGACAGTTTGCCGACAACTACTGCAGATCCAGGCCATACGATTCAACCTGGTGACTTCATTTTGACGAAGAATTTCCACCGAACTAAGAACTTGGAGCCAAGGTGGACTGGACCGCATTTAGTCTTGCTAGTGACTCGGACTGCAGTTAGAGTAGCTGGTAAAAAGAACTGGGTGCATGCCACCCATTGTAAGAAAATTCCATTACCCTTACCGTATGATAAATGGGTGAGGCATGGTATAGCCGACTCTGAATGTGAAAGAATTCCTAGATTCGTACCTTTGAGTGATGCACATTTGACATGGACTCAGTCAGAACGCGAGGATGATGACATTCTGCAAGCTGCTGTGCCTTCTCATCTGAAACTCGACAGAACAAATCCGGAAACACTTTTTCAAGAGCAAACTGTGCCTGGCAGAGAGCGCTACAACCTAAGGCCGAGAAAGGATAAATGAATGGACAAATACAATTTGAATTTTTGTTGTGAGTTACACATTTTCCCTCTCTCTCTTGATAACTTTATTGCGGTCATAGACCATAAAAGCACAAGTAAAATATGTACATACACGGAATAGAATACATAAATAATTATAAAATACATGGTTAAAAGGTTATTAAACAGTGAGTTATCAAAGTAATGGTATCAAAACATCCCAGTTAATCACAGATTGTTGCAGTTCATTAAAGTAAGTCTTCTGCGCCACATACCATATAAAAAACGGGATACCGCAAACACAATAGAGGGGGAGGTGTCATATCTTAAAATTCTGACAGCTTGTGCACATTATCTTAAACCAAGGCTTCTACATAGCGGTGCCAACCAGCATCTCCTTATTGTACTGTAGGCTGGGCAGAAGAATAAGACGTGGACAGTATCCTCTTTGATGTTGTTACAAACTGGGCAAATTCCCTCTTCTCGTCCATTCCATTTGCAAGTAAATGCCCCAATAGGTAGACAACCATGTCTTAACTGTGTATAAAGTTTTCTTGCAAGGGGAGGCTGTATTAAGTCCAGAAACTCCTCCCTCTTAGACACCAATTTCACCTGCAAAAACTCTGCAGACAAACTGCCCAGCGTTGTCGAGCTATACAGTAGGCTTAGGTTGTAATGTCTCAGGGAGGCCAAAAGCTCCATTCTCTTCACTCTCGGGCAGCTCACCTCCGGGGTCTCCCATAATTGGGGCATACCAATTTGATGTACAAGGGCCTTGATATGGGCTAGCCAGGGGATATTCTTGGTCTTTAGGTACCCCCAGACTGCAGCGAACTCAGCTCTATAATCCTCAAGCTCAGGCACTGTCCAGAGCCTTCTCCAATACAGACGAGGTTGGGTGGCTAGCAGTTCTGAAATGGACTCTAGGCCTAGATCTAGTCTCAAGGGTGTGACCGGGGTACTCTGGGGGAGGCCTATCAGGTTCCGCATAAAGGCCTGTTCCACCTTGAGGAGGCTTGGTGTGCTCTTATGGCCCCAGCGTTCTGCACCGTACATCACAGCTGGTCTAGCTTGCGCCCCGTAGATCTCAAGGGCTGGGGCAACTGGCTTAAACAGGGTTGTTCTGTGGAACTTGCCAATGCCCCCTCCGATCTGCGCCAACCTCAAAGCAGATTTGGATGCCTGTGGGCCCCAACCGAAATCTTCAGTCAGGGTAACGCCCAAGTATATAAAGGTTCTTACCCTTTCGAGCGGGACGCCATTTAATACCGGGTTAGGGCGAGTTCGCTTTGGGGGATGGAAAATCATGAACTTCGTCTTTGCTAAGTTTATCTCCAATCCCCTCCGAGCGCAAAAGGATACAAAACCATCCAGGACCCTTTGGATACCTGATGATGTTCGAGACAACAACAGAGTGTCGTCTGCGAACATCAGAGCAGGTACCCGGCCAGTGGCCAACCAAGGAGCATCACTGTCTCTGACCCTATCCAGTTCACCCACCAGGCCATTTATATAAAGACTAAAGAGCGTGGGAGCCAGGGCGCAGCCCTGGCGTACGCCTCTAGTCACGGTGAAGCGGGCTGATAATTCCCCATTCTTCCCGCATCTCACCTTGGCGTAATTCCCTGCATGGAAGCGCATCAGGACGTCTAGCGGATAGGGCAGGAGGTCTAGTTCTTTCAGTACCCTCCATAGGCTTTCCCTGGGGACAAGGTCGAAAGCAGCCCGCAGGTCTACGAAAACAAGGTAGAGGCTGCCACCCTCTACACTTGCTGTCTTCCAAAAAAGGACCTGCAACCTAAAAATTTGGTCCAGGGTCGAAATTCCAGCTCTGAAGCCGGCCTGTAGGGTAGTCAATATTTTTTGCTCCTCCATCCACCCCAACAATCTGTCCAAAAGGACTCGGCCCATTAGCTTCTGTGAAGTATCCAGGAGACTAATCGGCCGATAATTTGATGGCACTAAGGGGCAGCCCTTCTTGAAGATTGGCACAATCTCGGCTCCTGCCCAGGTGTCCGGTAACTTGGCTCCCCAAAGGACAGCATTGAATAGAACAGCCAAGTACAGGGCCCAGATTTTTGGCTGGGAGCGGGAAAGGTCTCCTGGTAGTCTGTCGAGGCCTGGGGCTTTGTTAGGTAGTTGCCTGATGATCACCGATTCCACCTCTTTGACTGAGATACTCTCGGTGTCTCCAGGGCCCTCCCTTACCCTGGTGTCCCGGTGGCCTAACGGATAACACAGGTCCGAGGCCCCCCGCAGTCGATACTCATGCGGGGGGTCTGGGGCTCGGGACATCCGGAGGGCATCATCTACCACCGATATCTCTGCCCCATTTAGGAGTTCACTAGTATCAGTCTCAGGGCTGGTGTAAAGCGCAGCAAAGTGCGCCTCCCAGACTGACGGAGCAATGTTTGGTTGAAGAGGCTCCCCTCCCTCTTTTACACCAGAGTTTACTATTGCCCAGAATAGTTTGGCGTCTTCTGCTAGCAGGGCCCCTCTTAGATCTTCCCACCTGGCTTCTTCCCACTCCCTCTTGCCCCTAGCGAGCTCCTTTTTATATAGCAGTCTGATTGCCCTAATGTTCACTCTGTCATTCGATTTGATTGCCGCAAGTAGCTCCTTTTTTAGTTTTTTGCATGCATCATCAAACCAAGGGTGAGATTTCGGGGCTCGCCTTTTAATTCCTTTTACAGGGTAGAACACGTCCCCCAATACCGTAACTAGCTGTCTATGTGTGTCCACTACCTGATGCTTACAGGATAGATCACCCATCTGGGTGATAAGTGGGATTGCAAGTTGGTAAATTTTTGCTAGCCTGGATGGTGAATTTACTAGGTGGAGCCATTTAACCCTTCTTCTATTGTTAGCCAACAAGAGGGGAGGCATCAACGCCGCGGGTTCGGGTACAGGATTAGTTAAACCAAAGGACCCCGGCTTAAGAGTTAAAACCAGGGCATTATGGTCGCTATCTTGTCTTTGTACGACCCTAAATACTTTTAGCTTATCCCAATTTGTGGCGTCTACCATAAGGTAGTCAATGATGGATGTTTGCCCTACTCGGTTAAACGTAACTATAGCTGGGGAATCAGAATCCAATCTCCCATTACATGCCCGCAAAGATGTTTCAAGGGAGAAGGATTTTATCTGGAGAGCTAAAGGAGTCCATGCCCTAACCGGGGTAATATTGGGCTCAGGAATATGCCAAAGTGCATCAACCTCATCTTGCTCACCCAGCTCCAGACTTCCCAGTGGTTCGAATTGACAATTAAAGTCTCCCCCAAGAATTATTGAAGTAGAGGGGTCTAGCCTCTGGATAAAGGAATTCAGGGCTTTAATTGTTTCCGACTCTTGTCCATTTCTGGATGGTCTGGAGTAGATATTTATTATTGCTACTTTGGGTTTGCTTGCGGGTTTTAATAAGACACACTGTATATCCAATGAGTTTGTTTGTATTTGGGTCGCCTGGATACCCAAGTGGGTACCTATCCAAATTGACAACCCACCCGATGGGCGGCCTCTGCCTGTAGACACGGCCAGGATGTCAAATGTTGCGAAAGACGAGCTACTGCTCTCTTCCAGTGCCCAGGTCTCTTGCATAAGGCATATGTCATGTGTTGCCATAAAGGCCGCCCACTCTGGGGTTAGTAGCTTATTTTTTAACCCGGCTATATTCCATGAGATCAACTTTAAACATCCTTCTTGTGGAATTTTGGAGCCCTCTCCTTCCCCTTCTACATTTTCCTCCCCCAGAAGCTGGTGAAACATGGGATACGGAGTGATTTCTTCTAAAACCCCATGGGCTGCACCTTCTGGACTAGTGGTATGGGATTGTCCACCCATGCCCCACCTTGACTGTAAACTTCAGTCGCAATCATCCATACCACTAAACACATCGAACCTGTTAAGTGTCTCCAGGGGTGTGAAGGGCCTCAGATGGTCCATGTTTATGTTAAAGTTTGTATTGACTCTGGGGGGTACAGTATTCCACCCGTAGGGATCAACAGCAGGCATTTGGTATTGTGCATGTAACAAATGCCCGGTGTTGAAAGGGGTTGGAAAATGTGTATGGGTATGTGATTGTCCACTTGTGTATTTTGGGGCAAACACTAAGGATCTGGGATAGAAATAGGTCAGAGGGCGGGGGATAATGCTGTTATTACCATTCCCTGCAGGCCAGTTTAATATATAATTGACCGTACACGAAAGTTGACTACGACTACATCTCCCTCAATGTCCTTACTTCTACTAACCAGCCAAGGAAGTCGGCGAACATGTACTATTTCGCCATTGATGTTACTTGCCATTGGTCTGTATACTCTAAACCACTGTATAATTTTATTCTTCAGCTGGGCAAACCCTTCCCTCTTGTTATCAGCCAATACAGGAACCCCTGTTAAGACAACCACATAAGGCACAGCTTCCGGGGGGAGTTCTGCTAATGGACCCCTATTCGTTGGAACCCCTGTGTGTCTGGTGCCTCTCCTCACCTCACGTAATTTCCCTGCAGGTACCTTTTCCTGATCCCTCATGATGTTACTCGCGGGAATCAAAACTGATTCTTTTGCCTGCTTAGGGAGAGATAGCTTTTGTTGGATGGAACCTGCCCTTTTGGGGGATTTTGATGTAACTATAATGGGTTGGGATGAGACTTTAGGGGCTGTGGACATAGCTGGTATGACCAGGATCGGGATCAAGGGCGGCACAGCCTCCCTCACCAGGACCTCAGGTAAGTTATCCTTCCTCCCAACACCCAACTCCATAACCTCAAGGCGTTTCTCCACATTTTTTAACCTTTCAATGATAGGTAAAATGAAGGATCTAATTAAGTGTTCCATGCTATCTAATGAGACACTAGTATATACTGATTTCAATGTAGATTCTACAGGTACATCGGCGGGTAGACTAATGCCGATGTCCATTCCAGTGTGCAGGGATGTTGAATCAACTGTCAGATTTAACAATTTGTCTTCTGCAGGTGCTAAAGTCTGTTGGGCTGTGGTACCGGGCTTGAGAGGCTTGCCAAAATCTGAGTGACAAATCTTAGGTTTTTGCATTGCCCCCCCCTTGCGTCTTCTTTTGCAGGGTGGTGGGCCTTGCACCTTAGGCAAAATTGGCCTTTTATTCTTACTACATTTAAATTAAAATTTGTCAGAAGTGCGATTCGTACTAACTGAATCCTTTGTTAAACTAATAGGGCTAGAAAGTGGAGTAGGACTCAAGGTCTGTCCAATAGAGGCACACGGTGTGGGGGTACAGTCTCGTAGCAAAAATGGGACACTCTCTTGCAGAGTTAGATCTTCAGTTCCGCTGGGATTCCCCCCATTAGGAAAAGGGGCATTCAGCGTAGAATCTATTATTATAGTTTTGTTTTTCAGACTTTCTACTGAGCGACGGCGCTCCGCCCTTCGCTCTGACAGCGTGGTCTCCTTTTCTAAGTCAATGAGGACTTTGGCGAAGTAATTGTCAAGAGTACCTTTTAACGGCAGCCCCCCTGGGTTATCCACAATAGTTAATTCGGGGCTCATACCTGAAGCAGACATTCCAGCAGTAGGAAGGTTGGAGGATGGATGCAAGAGACTAGGCCCGGCCTGGTCTCAGTCGGCCTCTGACGGCCACAGACGGCCCGCCCTTTGCCCGGGCTTCGCTCGGCGTCCCGCGTTGCGAGGGAGCCCTATCTTTAAGCGCCTCCAGGCGCCTACAATGACGTCTTCTGGTGGCGCCGCCGCAGGGGTTGCTGGGTAACCGAGTCCTCCGCTCGGCGGCCGCTGGAGATGGTGCACGCGGCAGCGGGAGGACTCGGGCAGGCAGGAAGGCGCGGCTGGTATCTGGGTGAGTAGCAGGGCTCAGAATATGCCCCCAATGTCTTTGCAGGGATTTACACCTCTCTGTCTAGGGAGCCCGATCTTTAAGGACCTCCAGGCGCCTACAATGACGTCTTCTGGTGGCGCCGCCGCAGGGGTTGCTGGGTAACCGAGTCCTCCGCTCGGCGGCCGCTGGAGATGGTGCACGCGGCAGCGGGAGGACTCGGGCAGGCAGGAAGGCGCGTCCGGTATCTGGGTGAGTAGCAGGGCTCAGAATATGCCCCCAATGTCTTTGCAGGGATTTACACCTCTCTGTCGAGGGAGCCCGATCTTTAAGCGCCTCCAGGCGCCTACAATGACGTCTTCTGGTGGCGCCGCCGCAGGGATTGCTGGGTAACCTAGTCCTCCGCTCGGCGGCCGCTGCAGATGGTGCACGCGGCAGCGGGAGGACTCGGGCAGGCAGGAAGGCGCGTCCGGTATCTGGGTGAGTAGCAGGGCTCAGAATATGCCCCCAATGTCTTTGCAGGGATTTACACCTCTCTGTCGAGGGAGCTCGATCTTTAAGCGCCTCCAGGCGCCTACAATGACGTCTTCTGGTGGCGCCGCCACAGGGGTTGCTGGGTAACCGAGTCCTCCGCTCGGCGGCCGCTGGAGATGGTGCACGCCACAGCGGGAGGACTCGGGCAGGCAGGAAGGCGCGTCCGGTATCTGGGTGAGTAGCAGGGCTCAGAATATGCCCCCAATGTCTTTGCAGGTATTTACACCTCTCTGTTGAGGGAGCCCGATCTTTAAGCGCCTTCAGGCGCCTACAATGACGTCTTCCGGTGGCGCCGCCGCAGGGGTTGCTGGGTAACCGAGTCCTCCGCTCGGCGGCCGCTGGAGGTGGTGCACGCGGCAGCGGGAGGACTCGGGCAGGCAGGAAGGCGCGTCAGGTATCTGGGTGAGTAGCAGTGCTCAGAATATGCCCCCAATGTCTTTGCAGGGATTTACCTTTCCAGACAAGAGACTATTTTTCTTTTTTCTTTTTTGAGTCACCATCCGGACTCAGCTGCAGGGTCGCGGTACAGCCTTAAGGGGTGAGCCGCGTATTGACATAAGGTCTGTGGTTCATGGTCGTTAGTACGATCTTGACGCACACTTAAGTGAAGAAGGTAATAGCCGCGAGCAGCATGTTAGAGGATGGAGTCTTTTGTATCTGAGAAAAGTGTTGAGAGAATTGATTCTAAAATGAAAATGTGTACATTGGTCCGTAGCAAATGTTTTTTAATATTGTGTTTCTTGATGCTTTTGAATATTACATTGTCTTGTGTGGGTTGGATTGTCTATGTTACACAACAGACGCCTGTACCTACGTCCCAACCTACTCTTTCTTTTCCTACTGTTCCTTCGTATGAGTTTCACACTTTGCCTGAACATGAGCAGACACGAAGATCAGAATATGTTAACAATTCATTTATACAGTTGTTGCATCAGCATCAGCTAGTAGTAAATACAACGAACTGCTGGGTATGTGGTCTTATGCCTCATACTACAGATAAGGGAATGCCATATTTGGTTTTGCCTTTTTCACATAATGGGTCAGTATGGGCACTCCAAGCAATGTTTATTTATGCGAATGAAGCATCTCCTTTACGTTCCGTCAAAGATAATGCGAGTAATAATGCCTTGATACAGGGAATAGTAGATATGATCAGAGATATTGATGCGTATAATGCTATCCCTAAGGATGAAGTACGAGCATATACTGGTTGGAACAAGACTGGATATAGCATTAGTCTGACAGAGAAGGAGAGATGAAAAAGGTCTCCCCCCTATTTGGATTATACCCCACCGAGGTCACCTTTGTCTGCAAGGTAATGGTCAGAATCCGAGAGCTCAGCTTGGTAAGAGTGTGTGTGTTCACACCTATGTCTATGCATCCCAGAGTTCTCCACCCTTTGTGCCAGCAAAAGGCACATATTTTGTTTGTCACGACAGAGCCTATACATGGTTGCCACCTAATTTTTCAGGTACATGTTATGTGGCATTTTTGCTTCCCCCTACATACACTGCTGTTTTCAATTACCATAAGACAAGATATGGTAGAGGTGTTATCGATGCGAAAGATACTGTCGCACAAGAAGCTGGAGACTTCTTGAAGGGTTTCGTGCCCTTTTGGTGTCCTATGGCCAATAGTAGGAATATTCGACAGCTTACGAGAGTGGTTGAGGCCACTATAAATGAAACTGCAGGTGCTCTTAGCAATATTACAGCTGAGCTTCAGGCGGATTGTCTTATTACATTACAAAACCGTATGGTTTTAGATATCATAAGAGGTGGGGGTATGTAAATTGATCGGGTCTAGTTGCTGTGTTTTCATACCAGATAATGCCCCGACAGTGTACCAAGCCATCATGAAGGTATACAAGTCCGCTGAGTCTATACATGTAGACGAAGGGAACTGGTCGTTGATAGGATGTTTTTGGGAATTGCTGTCCAAATGGGGATGGAAGATTCTGATGTTCCTTGGTATGGCCTTAGCTATCCTATTCTCGTGTTGTTTGTGCATCCAGTGTGGTCCTGCCATTTGTAGTCTTTGTGCTACAATCTGTGTGAGAAGACCTGTCCCGAGAGAAGTGAAGGATAATAAGATGAATCTACAGCAACACCTTGATGACCTGATGAGAATAGACATAGACCTGGATTCAGATTGACATGAGTTTAGGTTATTGCCTACGTAATGGCAAAAGGAGGGTCTGAGGTTCTGTGATTCTCGAACCGGACTCCATTTTGTTTGAGTTGTTCGTAACGCCATTTTGTGTTGCCCTCACGTAGGCCTATGAAGGTAACCGAACGAACAAAGTTGCATGGGCTTCATTGTTCATGTGCATATTAAATATGCCTTTTCTGACTTGTGAGTAAACTGCAGGACGCTGACCCCGTCACCTGAAACTGACCCTTTGCAAAGCCAATTTCTCTGGCTGATCGTTGTCTGAAATTGCCAATCAATGTTCAGGATATCGTTAACTTTAGAGCCCTTTTACATATCTTATCCTATTCAGCATCTGAACTATTTCCTTTTCTTATGACTTTTCATTTCATGGATAGTGCTTTCAATTATGGGTTTGTCCGGCTTGTGGAAATGTAATTTGGGACATTCCTAATAATTAACTTGTGGGTTGGTACAATGTAAAGTGAGTTTTTATGATGTGATAATGCGTGGGAAAATGTATTTCATTCGTCAGTATTTTTCGCAGTGGGTGTGCATTTATAATGAGTAAAATGCACATAAAAAGAGGTGTCTTGCTCTACGAAAATTGAGCAGTTTCCTGAGTTGTACACCGTGTTGTATTGCTGGGATTACTGTTACTAGCTGCAGCTAATAAATTTGATCTTTGACGCCATCCAGAAGTATTCCGTGTCTCTGTATACCAAGACAGGAGAACCCGAAGACATTGGGCGTGCCCCTGGCGCTGCTGGGTTCTAAAACCCGGTTCTTCACTCCCCTTGTTAAAACAATCCAATTTGAGCCCTAACGATACCAATAATTATCGCCCCATCTCCAGAACTCCATTCTGTTCTAAGGTCCAGGAGAAACTTCTCAACTTGCAGTTATCTACTTACATCTCCTCTAATAATCTACTAGATTATTCTCAGTATGGATTCAGAGAAGGAGATGGGACTGAATCCGCCTTGATCGCGGCAAGCGAGGAGCTCAGGAAAATTCTCGATGGAGGCGGGAAGGCCGCCTTGATTTTATTAGACCTTTCGGCGGCCTTCGACACTGTTAATCATACCATCCTTATATCGAGAATCCTAGAGCTTGGGGTTCACAGTTTGTCTGCAACACTGCTGTCATCCTATTTAGCCGATAGATCTTTCAGAGTGGAGGTAGGTGAGACTAGTTCACAAAGTTTTGACCTGCATTGCGGAATGCCACAGGGCTCTTCTTTGAGCCCTACACTTTTCAACGTATATGTGGCCCCACTAGCCGCTCTGATTAGACAGTACGGCTTCTCAGTAGTTAGTTATGCAGACGACACACAAATTGTGGTGTCCATTTCTAATAATGAAGAGGAGGTGGCAGACTGTTTCAACAGCTGCATGTCGCACAATTAATAGCTGGATGCAGGCAAATTGTTTAAAATTGAATGGCACAAAAACCGAGGTACTACTGCTGGGGACAAACCCTCTGAGCTGGGCCCCAAAAAGTGTGGCCTACTGAATTAGGTGACTGCCCCGTACCAGTATCCAAGGTCAGGAACTTGGGGGTGATCTTCGACTGTCGCTTAACTTTTGACAGCCAGATTAACTCCCTTACGTCTAGTTTCTGGGCCATATTGAAATTGATTAGGGAGATTTGTGTGTTCATTCCTCCTGAAGCCCTGAAAACAGTCATAATTGCCCTTGCCATATCAAGGCTGGATTATGGTAATGCACTGTATCTCGGAATTCAAAAACAACATCTGAATAAGCTCCAACGCCTGCAGAATGCGGCTGCCAGACTGATTCTAAATATACCAAGGCATGAATCAGTGGCACCACGGTTGACAGCACTTCACTGGCTGCCAGTCCGGAAAAGAGTTGCATTTAACACCTTGAATGCTAAGGCTTTTCCCGCTGGGTGCTGAAAGTCCAAAAAGCCTATTGTTCATGACAAGGTCAGCTCGTCATAAGCACAGCTCCAGTAAACTGCATGACGAGCTGACCTTGTCATTAGCATGGAAGAGGTTAAAGCACTCTGTATTACATTTAAAGCACTTCATGGCTGCGGCCCGACCTATTTGACTTCCAGAATAAAGTACTATGCTCCATCGAGGAGTTTGAGATCCGCTCAGCAGAAGCTGCTCCAAATACCAAGATTCAAGCTGGTACGCTGGGGGGGGCAGGAGTTTTCTGTTGAGAGCGGCAAAACATTGGAATAGTCTACCTATTTCGATTAAAACCACTGCGAATCTTACCACTTTCAGGAAAGTTTTAAAGCTTTTTCAAACAGATATCTAAAGTGTCCTCCCCTACTCTGACTCGTCCTTTTAGTTTCCAGCGCCAAGACGCCTCCGGGCATTCGATGCGCTTTATAAATTTATAAATCAATCAATCAAATTAATCAATATTGCCTAAAGCGCTATACAATTTCCAAACCGTTCCCGCTTGGCCTCCCAAAAGTATCATTGACAAACTGCAAGGAGCGGTACAGCTATTCATCTGGGCCGGAACAAGGCCACGGATACGCAGAGATTTAGCCCACAGTCCCCCTGACGAAGGAGGGCTCGGGTTCCAAACTTCCTGGAATACTTCCAGGCAACACAACCTAGGTACTTGGTAGAATGGAGCAGGCCGGAATCAGAAAAGAGGTGGTTGTTTCACGACAGGGCAGTGGCAAAGCTAGCCCTATGGAAAGTGCCCTTTCTTAAGTGCTCTGATAGACCACCGAACCTCGCAGGCTCCCCTTTTATACACACGGTACTGCAGGTGTGGGACAAAGTGGCGATTAAACATGGACTTACCTACTTCCCCTCACCACTAACGCCCTTGTTTGATAATCCGGAATTGACACCAAGGCTCGAAGAGCGAGCATTCCCACAATGGCGGGTATCGGCTTGCAATTCAGCCGGACATCTATTTGACCTTGACGGGTTCCTACAGTTCTCGGATGTGCCACAAGCATACGATATTGAGGGACCGAAAAGAATCCAAAACTTCCCAAATCGCCACTGGCTCTTACACCCAGATGTGTGGTAGGAAACTAACAGCTTATGAGAAATGGCTCATCACCAAAACCTCGCACAGGAGGATGATCATACCTCTCTCTGTGGCTAAGACACTGGTAAAAACATTGGCAACCTGCACCTGCTGCTATCCCTTCTGAGCGATTCAGCATGCAGGTGTATGTATAAATTAAGTAATACTGTGTGCCGTCAGCCAGGTGTAGTTTGAAGGTAGGGTGTAGCAACCAGGATGCCCTCCATTTGGTTTGAAATAGGGCAGGTTCCCAAACTCATCAAATAAACTGTCTCCCCAACCATGGGAACCAGTATGGATTATGACATAATTCCAGTCACTTTTGCCTCATTCACTGGCAAAGGTGATATGCAAGAGGCTCTGTGTCAATCATAGATATACAGGAGAAGAACGTCCCGAACAGCTTCATCAGTTTTCAGTACCCGATGTTCACAAATATTTTGGAATGAGGGAGCTTTGGAAAATATATCTCATCAAACTACCACAAAGATGTCACACAGATGGCAGAACATGCTGCTTGAAAGCCAGCCCCTGGCCCTATAGCTTCACCAGTCACAGCCTAGGCCTGTTTCTCAGCATCAGGTAAATCGACCTGATATCAGCACTACAACACCTTTGCACCAATTAGAGCAGGCTGTAATGTTGCTACAAATATACCAAGAACATCTATAAAGGGTAAAATAAGGAGATACTTTAATCCAACACCTCACTCAACAAGGACTCTCAAGCAACTGTTTGACATCATACTGCCTGCTGACATCTACGAAGGCCATTGTACAATATCACACTTCTCCTTTCTTCAACAAGGTAATACTATTACTGACTAATAAAACATAATAAAATATCATGTAATCTAAAATATAGAAGACCCAAAATTAAATAAAACAAACGTTAACAAATTGGCTAGTTCCAAACTGATCCTAAAATCTTATTTCACATAGTAATTCAAATATGGCAGGAAAGAACAACTGTGTGTACTTCTTCTACATTCTTCAAACTGTTTTTTATTATAATCTCTGTACACCACTGAATCTCACCCTTGATCCTGGAAATCTGACATCAATTTCTCACTTTTACTTGCACCCGAATTTAGTATAACCACCAGACTAATATTCCACATTCGTCTGCAATAAACATGGTGTGCCTATCACTGTGTAGAAGCAGAAAGCACAAACGTAAGTTTTAATGCAAGACATACTCTAGTTCCTGATTTTCAATTGTGTGCTCATCACCTTACCATAAAGCTGGTGAAGCAATCACTGTACCTCCTGTGGCACAATTGTGTAAACTTTCTATGGACTGTACTGGTGTGCCTGTCAACTTCCTATGCACTGCTCTGGTGTGCCTGTCACAGTACTTTAGTAATGGTGAATCACTCCTAGTGTAAATATTAGTGTGCCTATCACCATACTGAAGGCACAATTTCACAGTGCTCATAAAACAGGCTCCCCTCTGTAAGATGGCTGCCGATGTAACGTGCAGCCCAATGCACTTTGCTGCCAGCCTTTCTATTTACAAATCAGAAGTATTTTATTTGGGCACGCTTCCTTACCAGCCCAATTCCCAATCAAAAATGGCCACTCATTACCTTTGTGGACACCCACTGAGCCTGGAGCTTGCCTTTTACTCACTCATAGGCTGCATGCAAAATGTGTGCCTTTCCATAGAAATAAGAATGAAAGGAAGGGGTCCTCAGACTTAGAACAAAGAAATTTACAAATTCATTCCATTGTATTAAATTAATTCAAAAAAGCAAAGCTATTGGATGCAAAAAGAGTTTAATTCAAAATCGCATATACATCCTATTCAATGGATTAGAACTCATATTACATTCAACAAGTTTTTGTGCATGTATGTGCCCACATTTACAACGGGGAGGGGTGAAGTGAGGGAAGTGTCGGGGATAGGATAGACGTGATCTGAATCATTCATTGACAAGTCTTATTCTTAATCTGAAAAATATGTACAAGTGGTCCCTTAGAGTAAAGGCCACATCATGAGGCTCATAAAGCGTCCAAAATATAACTGGCAAAACAGGCCTAACTCCGTTAGAGCGGTGAGTGTCTAGATTGGGACCGGAGTTGGTCGATGGTTGTGTAGTCGTCTACGTTTCGACCCAAATAAACAGTAGGAATCTTTTCCTTACGAAAGGGTCTTCATCAGGACAAAGAAGTTGTGGGTGGGCAACCTCCTAGGGCACAATTAAAAAACTAATTAGAAACACACCCATCCAGTTATGAATTTAAAGGAGGGTGGAGCATAATAAACAGTTAAAAACCATGTTGTCTATCTGTGTCTGAATCCCACAATGTTAAGTTAAACATTAAACAAGAGACTAGTTCTCACCTATCGCCGGGGGCGAGAGGGGTTTGATCAACTAAAGGATGGATTCTCTTGGTCCGGAGTAGAGATTTGTAACTGTAGATAACCAGGATGTTTCTACAGCTCTATTTGATGTCAGCTAATACAAACGAGAAATAAACAGTAAAATGAGATTGTTGGGTCATCCCTTTTCTTAGTTTGTGAAAACATCTAGGCTAATATAAACATATGGGCACAATTGGAAAAATGCCACATTGTAGTTTACCTATTGGCCTCTAAAGGTTCGAGTCTTAGCCAGTTCTGACAAAGTTTCCTATCGGTAGGTTTGGTTTTCAGCCTACAGAACGAGAGAAGTTATTTATTATCAAAAAAATTGTATAGGCATCATTACTATAACCACACATGGTTTCTAAAAAGTTCACCCTCAGAGGGCTTACCACTATCATCTAGTTTGTAGGGTGGATAGAAAAGATCCTGCGTAACTGGTACCCTAAGTCGATGCTTCAATATTTCACACTATTTCATGTGGATTAACTACAAATTATTAGAGAGAAGCCTGAATGTGGAAAAGAAAACAAATATGAAATATAAACATGGTGTTATTTGGGAAGAGGGTATAGATTCACTCTGTTAAAAAAGTGTCATTAACAAAAAAGGCTCCAGGAAGACATCCTATACGGCTTACCACTAATATACAGTTAAGTTTGGCAGTCGAAATGGATTCTGCATAGGGTTAATTATTCCAGTATGTCGTGTTCCAAAGAGGTTGTCTTGAAATGAGTAAGCGAAACCCTAATTATAAATGAAAAAACGGATTATTCATTTCTGTTCATTGCATGCGTAATCACTGAAAAAAGCCTGGCTATGAATGATCCTAATTGTAAAAGTTACCGCTTCTTGTTGAAAGATGGAAGCATCTATCAGGTTGAAAAGTAGTGGATTATGCCTGGAAGTTAAAGGAAAGAAACAGTCCATTTCAATTATTGTTACGCTAAAGTTTGTAACCATAAAATAAGGGGAACCTTTTAAATTTTTTCTTTTACCTCCAATAAATGATGGCTATTATTGAGGGAAGACTGGATCCTACGTAGTGTTCACAGCCTCCTATCGGAGAATAAAACAAACACCCAAGGGTTCAGAAAAATGTTCGTGATTTCACCGCGATTTTTAATGAGCGAGGGGCTGACAGTAATTACCTTAGGACAACCGCCCGACATTCAATCATGGGATGCTCAGTGTTCAGTTTCCAACCGCCAGACTGTCATTCCCGTCCCGTCTAAGACTCCGGTTGCTCTCTCTCAAAGCTGCCGCCTCAAAACTAACACTACCTGGTTGGTTTGGAGAGGGCGGGGCCTCGTGTCATAAGGGTGGAAAAAAGACTCTACCCGTTTGAAAACTCGTAGTCCAGATTACCCTCGAGTTGTAGAACTACAATTTTCAATTCCAATTGTATTATAAATTTATCGTGGCGCTATTAAATCTTATCTCTAATGTTGGTTAAATAAAATAAATTCCCAGACATGCCAAAAAGGTCAAACTTATTTCCTACATTCTTAGCCAATCACGGCGTTCATTGTAATGCATCTTAACATTGGGATTTTTCATACATTCCATTTATACATATATTGAGTGCACTTATCTCACAAGATAGTGTATACTCATGGATACAGTAATTCATAAAGATAAATTATTTACAGGTTCACATACATATGAAAAAGGATTTTACCAACGTTATGTTACGTATTCTCGTGTTATTGTACATTTAAGTAGCTGCTAGTGTGGAAAACAGAGTGCACTTATCTCATAGGATAGTGAAAACTCAAACAGTTTACGCATGGTATTGCTGAAAAAGAAAGAGAAATTTTCAACTCTCAATTGTATGACTTGAAAAAAGCTCAACATGTTACCCTAAAGATTCGCTAATTGTGCAAAGCTATTTTC
The DNA here is from genome assembly GCF_964261635.1 of Lissotriton helveticus. Classification (NCBI taxonomy): domain Eukaryota; kingdom Metazoa; phylum Chordata; class Amphibia; order Caudata; family Salamandridae; genus Lissotriton; species Lissotriton helveticus. The sequence goes on from NC_136060.1 coordinate 285,819,777, forward strand.
GGTGTAGGTAAGTATTTCCTTATCTACCATGTTGGTGAATCATATAAACTTAAACAATTAGTTTTTAACAAAAAATTCAGAACTTTAGAAAACACGGAGGGACCTCCACGAGGGAGGTAGCATAACCTCACAGGCCAGCGCCTGTACAGACTGCGTTTATAAACGCTTTCCATAGAAATAGGCCCACACTCAACCAGCAATATAATTTCAACTTACTCGTGGGCCGCCCGATCCTTTCAAATGGCCACACAAAAAACACTGCATGCCTTTCAATGGGAAATAGGCAAAAGTGTGGAGCGTACCACTTTCTCTGGCCTTTCTCAAACCCCCCCCCCCAACAGTACCTGGCTCATCTGCATCAAACAGTCTGCCTTTGATGCTGCACTTCATTCAGACACCACCCCACCTCACAGACATTGGCGAAGCCAACAGCAGAAATCTCAGATTTTCCATCTGTGCACCTAAGATGCTTGAAATAAGATTTCTGCCACCTTTTTCTTTTTTACACTCCGCAGATAAATGCTGCCTTCCTTTTTCCTCGTTGTTGATGTGCTTCACTTTTTTCCTCATCCCATCCTCGTTGCCTGTGTAATGTTGATACAAATATACCAAGTACACGTATAAAGGGAAAAATAAGGAGACACTTTAATCTAGCACTTCATCTAACAAGGACTCTCAGACAACTGACTGTTATGCTTTGAATCACACTGTGTTCTACATACCATCTGACATCATACTGCCTGCTAACATCTACGCAGACCACTGTACTGTCTGCTTGGACGTGTTGAAGAATTGTTGAAAAGAAGTTGTGAAATCCACTGTTTGGCTGCAGTGTTTATACAACGGTAAGCACAGACGCCTAGATCTACAAAGCCTTCATTGCAATGCATTAGAAATAAGTCTGCATCTTTACAATCCCGTTGTGCCACTTTTCTGTCACTAACGCAGTAGGCACTTCCATATAGACACCACTTAAACGCGGCATTATAACAGAAGTGAATTGTACCGGGCACACTGCACACGTAAAACCGTAGAGTTACCTTGACTTGTAATGCTTCAGCTCATTTACTCACATCTACATAATTCTAAACTCTAATTTTCTTTTTTGTTTTGCAGATTACCAATCGGACATCTTTTGGACTCCATTTCTCATTTTGTTTATAATATTGTTTTTTTTTAAAGTTATTTTTCTAGTTGTTTCTAATATAGTTATAATTAAGTTTCGTTTACAGTTATTGTTTTAATAAAAGTTAATAAAAAAACGACATACTTCTTTTATTTTGTGGGGGGGGTATGACAGTCCACAATAAAAACAATGTTGAAATACTATATTAACCGCTTCAGCGCGGCGCAGATTCCTGCGCTGTGCTGAACGTTCCATTGGGCTTATGGAACCATGACAGAACGGTTCCGTCATGAGCACAGCTCAACCGACGCTCATGACCCTTTTATTTAAACGCCTGTCTCTCTATTTCTATGCAACTTTTCTGTGGGCGGCCCTTTTCAAATTCGGGTTTATTGAACAGTCTTATTTCTCATGCAAGAGATATGAACTGCTACAATCGTTAGGCAGAATGCAAAGTATAATGCGTGCAGCGTAAACAGTAATATAAAATAATACTGTAATAGCATTGTATGTTACTAAGACATATATAAAAATACATACATAAATAACACAGGCTAAAATGCTCAACTGGTGCTTCTAAAATACGCCTACCCCCTAGGTCTAGTACGGGGTAAGAAGTCGGTGCTGTTTAGCTAAAGTTTAGTTTTGCAAAGAATCTGCCAAAGGTTTCTCTAGGTTCTAATCAGCTCCATACCTTAGAATGAGAGAGGTTGGTATCTCTTTCTCGGGACTCGATTTCCCAACACCCCGCAAGGGGAGTCAGAAACACTGGAGCTGGATCCTCAGCAGGAGGATGACAGCTTTGTGTCAGTGCGTCAGCTGGAGAGTTGGCTTCCTTCCGCACTTGCTGTAGCGAGCTGCGTCGTGCAAGTAGGTAGTCGAACTGCACCGAACCACACCAGGCTTTGCCATAGCAAGTGAAGTTATATTTATACCTTGAAGGTGTTTAGGAATGCCAATATTGACGTAAGAGTCGGGCATGTGAACGTCAAGAATGAACCCCTAAGGAATATATGTTAATGCATAATAATGAGTTTCTTAGAGAAATCAATATTCAAGGAAGGGGAAGTCCCTAACGGCTTAAGAGTCTGGTTTTCCAAGTACTTGTTGTGACGTAGATGAACGGATGTAAGGAGCCATGCCTGTATTTGGGTAGCATGGACTATGCCTAAATAAGGACTGGTTTTTCTATGCCTATAAAAGGGCAATGTGAAATGTACCTATATAAGGGCATGAATCTGGAAATGTACACAGAATCTAAATCGGCATACAACACCCGGAGGTCAAGAGTAGAGATAACACGTGCATCTCTTAATTATGCTAGCATCTCCGTTATTTTAGGAAGAGGGTATCTGTCGGCGACAACTGTGCGATTGAGGTGCACGGAGGTCCACACACAAACACACTTTACCAGAAGGTTTGCACGCCAGCACAACCGGAGCCAACCCTTTGCTTACCTCCATCTCGACAATGATCCCTTCTTTCTTTACTTTCTCTAGTTCAGTGCGCATGGATTCTCTCATGGTCAAAGGTACACTGCATACTTTGCATGTTACAGGAATGGCATTAGGCTTAAGCATGATTTTGTGTGTGTAATCTGAGAGACAACCCAATTTTTCACTAAAGACTTTTTTAAATTCAGAGCGGAATGTACTACTAAAATCAGCTCACACATAGCCCCATTGGGAGAAATCTCACTTGAACTTACATTCAGAGGGACCGGATGTGAAGAAATGTCTCTAAGAACAATGCAAGGGTCAGCACCGGGGACCAATGACACAACCAGATCAGCTTAATGAAACCAGCTAATAATACTGTCCCCCATACAAGATATGTATACCTTCTCTGCAGTTAGGCTTCACTTGTATTCTAAATTGCTCAAGAAGTAGCCAAACAATTTTAGGGGTTGTCCCCCATAAGCCAGGGGCTTAATATCAGGTTTGTAGACTTTTACCTTCCCACTGAGTTTCATGTCAACGAACTCTTTGGGAATAAGAGAGATCTTAGCTCCTGAGTCTAAAAGCAATTTAATGTTGCAATCACTTAGCAGCACTTCATCCACAGATCCTTTACTCTTGTTTTGGCCATTTTGTACTAGAATTTGCCGACAGTGTAGCTCATCATAATCAGAATCGCTTCTATCTTCAAGGACAACTTTCTTGACCCGTCTGTCTTTTTTGTACTTTTGAGTTCTACATGCTTTGGCTATGTTACCAATTTTCCCACAATTACGGCATTTAGAAGAAAGTGCGAGGCAGGACTTGTCATTTGCAAGATGGCCAGTATGTCACATCTGTAACATTTTATCTTGGTGTTTCCTTTGAATTTAGAGTTGGAAGAAGAATGGGGAGCTGGAGGAGTTGGAGTAACAGAGTGAACTTTCTCCTCCAGGACCCAATTTTCTTTTTTGATCACCTAAACACAGGCAAGATAGTGCTCTATCCTCTTTGCTATGGTCATCTTTCTGCCAAAGTTCATCTTTTATTTTCTCAACATTGCAACCAAGGATAAATTGATCCCGAATGCGCTCCTCAAGAGACACATCAAATTTACAGGTAACACCCAATTTGCGGAGAGCAGTGATGTATGTCTCCACAGATTCGTCAGGCTTTTGTACTCGCTTCCCAAAGTGGTACCGCTCTAAGATAGTGCTAACCTTAGGAAGGTAGTGCTTATCGAGTTTTATGAGGCAGATTTAAAATTCATTAAGAGAATGAGACTTACTGTCATCCAAATCAGGAAGATGTTCGAACACTACCTGTCCTTCAGAGCCTAAGCAGTGTAATAATAAGGCTGATTTTCTTTCTGCACTAAGTGATACCCCACAAACACGTGCATAGTTCAGGAAGATCTTTTTCCATTTAGACCAGCGTATAGTGGGATCACCAGGGTTAGCGAGAAAGATTGGTGGAGGAGTAACGTTTTGCATTTTGTAAATAAAGAACTAAAGTAAAAGTCACTAGAGTAATAAACAAGTCACTGTACTCATCAACCAAGCAGTTAAGTAAGTATGTAAGGACGCAGTAAGGACCTACCACAGGGCAATTCACATTGAACGTGCAGCTTTTTATGCTTTAAAAATTAGGAATAGTATTAATCCCGCAAAGAGTATCTTCTCTATTGTGTCAAATTTTAAAAAATCAGAAGGAGACGGCTGGCCCATTAATTTCCTCGAGTCAGCAATGTGAGGAGCTTGCCTTATTCTTTTTTTAAAAGATAGAAGACATCTACAAAGGCTTCCCCATGACTGCTCTGGACTTCCCTGAAATACTTAGCAATGGGACGCTGAACACCTTAGAGGTATTTTCTCAGATTGAGCAGGACCGGCTATTTGCCCTTTGTGCAAAAATCAAATCAGGCTCATTGGCCAATCCTTTGAAACCTGACCACTTTAGGAGAAATGTACCTACTATTTCGCCCTCTCTTGGCCAAGTGATTTGTAAATCACTCAGTCGAGCGATCGTTCCTACAGCATGGAAACAGGCCAGAGTACTGCCATTGCTCAAAAAACCTTCCATGGATGCCAAAAAAACTGAGAATTTCAGGCCAATTTCATTGCTCCCCTGGACTGCTAAAATTGTGGAAGCATATATTAATTCCATTCTTTCAGACCTCCTGACCAGCAATTATATATTCGACCCCTCGCAAAATTGATTTCGTGCTGGCCATGGTACGGAGTCAGTGCTTTTGACAGTACAAGAACATCTCTGGGCAGCACTGGACGCAGGACAGACGTCGGCACTGATCCTTCTGGATCTCAGTGCCGCGTTCGATACGGTGTCCCATGCCATCTTGCTGCGTCGGTTGAAAGAGGCAGGCATCTGTGGCCTTGCTTTGAAGTGGCTTGCATCATTTCTTTCAGATAGGTCTTACCGTGTGACTGCTCCCCCTTTTTTTCATCAACCTTTCCCATCAAGCACTGAGTACCACGGGGTTCATCTTTGGGTCCTCTGCTCTTTAATTTGTATGTACAACCTTTGGCTGTTTTTGCCAAGAGCAGAGGGCTGACGGTGGTCTCCTATGCCGATGACACGCAGCTGGTGGTGACACTTTCTGGTAACTCTAGGGACATCGCCGCTAAGTTCCAAGGTGATCTTGCATCAGTTGCCGGCTGGATGACAGCCAATTGCCTTCAGCTGAACTCTAGTAAGTTGGAGGTGTTGCTGGTGGGAAAGGACCATGGGCTATGGAATGAGCACTGGTGGCCCAGGAATCTAGGTAACCCTCCCCCTCCTAAACAGGTGGTAAAGAACTTGGGGGTCTGGATGGACTCTTCGCTTAGTCTCCAGACTCAAACAAAGAAGGTAGCGGGTACCTGTTTCGGTCTCCTCTGTGGGCTGAGACATATCCTGGGATTCTTCGATGCTCCGACCAGACAGCTCATTATTCAGGCACTGATTATCTCTAGGCTCGATTATGTGAACTCTCTGTACATAGGGGTAAACATGGCAGAAGTACTAAGGTTACAGAGAGTTCAGAATGCCGGAGTTAGAGCTCTTTTGGGCTTGTGTAGAGTCTGCTCAGTGTCTGGCATTCTTCGCCGCCTTCACTGGCTGCCCGTGGCTCAAAGGATTGAGTTGAAAGGACTCTGTATAGCTTTTAAAATTCTGATGCTTAGATCCCCTAGCTCCCTGACAGATTTGCTTTCTTTCTATGTTCCCCCCCCCGCCAGCTTCGCTCTCTGGGCCATCATTTGCTGCGGGTCCCTCGCGTTAGGAAAGTTCGAGCTGGAGGTCGTTCTTTCCGCTATAGAGCGGCTGTTCTCTGGAATTCTCTGCCCCCTCATATTCGTGGACTTGACAATCTCACTCATTTTAGGAGAGTTATTAAAACCTTTCTCTTTCCTACTGTGTAGACCGTCTTCCGTATCTTTGCTGCTGTTTTGTTTCTAGCACCGGGATGCCCCTTGGCTGGGGCAGCTGTCGCGCTCTATAAATGTTTTAAATAGAAATAGAAATATGTGATATTATCACCAATGAAATTAATCAAAGTGAACGTTGCCAAAGAAGTATGTACATTTTTATTACATGTGAAGTCACAAATGCTGTGTGCATCCATGCGTAAGAAGAATAGATGAATGACCATGGAGAGTATTGATAAGGACACACATAAGCTCAGTGTATCAGCGTTGTATAACAATGAAATGAACATGGTGCACATTGTATGTGGCAATGCAAACACAATGTCAATATACACTCAATAATTGGGAATTGGGCTGTACATCTCAGCGTAGAATGAATAAGTAGGCAGCCGAAATTACAGAATAAAAATGTTTCCAGGAACTGACGCGCAGTATGCTGAGTGTATCAACGTCGTTGGATGAAAGATGTCTGGGACGCTGTAAAGTTTTCCAAGAACTGACATGTAGGATGCTGTGCGCATCAGCGTCGTTGGATGAAAGATGTCTGGGGTGGAGATGCGCTAATTATCAGCCAAGATGTCATTAATGTCAATGTGAGCTGAATGATTAGCAAATGGGCTGTGCGTGTCAGTGCAGAATTAAAAAAAAAAAAAGCCAAAATATGTTTGCAAGTGACACGCAGTATGCTGTGCATATCAGCATCGTTGAACAAAGGACGCCTGGGACCCTGTAATCAGTGATGTGGTATCACCCCAGAAATCAATAATCTTCTTTAGCGTGTAGCTAGAAGATAAAGTACCTTCGGTTGCTAGGTAACCGTGAGGGAGCTCTACGTTGGTGCGCTTGTGACGTCGCACATCAGGATCTTGTAGAAATGACGCAGAAGAAAGGCGGTGCTCAAAGGAACAAGGAGAAGGTTCCACTCATGCAGGTAACAGAGTGTATATTTTAAACTATGCAGAATGTAGCGCGCTTACCACAAATCAATGCAAGCAAGTTCAAAGCACATTAAAAATTAAGTAATGCCGCTCTGTTTACTCTCACAATTCAATTTGAGTAGAACACGCTTTTAGGAGATCGATGACTGAAGTTAGCATGAAAATGCTAAAAGTGCAAGGCAAGGTAACCAGTTTAGTATTGGTAACGTCTTGAAAAAGTGTAGCGCATGTGGCAAGGCTGTTAAAATAAGTAAGGATAGAGCAATATGCGCACAGTACCTTGAAGTTTTGATGAAACTTATCTGTGTTAGGACGCTTTCTTTTCTTTTTCTGTCGATTTGTGGATCACATAGTAATCTTCTTCTTTGAGTAGAAAGATGATCTTGTAGGGGTTCAAAGTTCCCCGCTTGTTGACAGTGTAATGAAGCATAAAGCCAGGGACTTGCTGAACACAAGGGGCCCGATTCACAGAACGAACTTAAGACAAAATCCTAAACTTACTACTTTCGGTATTCACAGAAGTTAGGATTTTGTCTTAAGTCTGTCTTAAGACAAACTTAAGACAAAATCCTAACTTCTGTGAATACCAAAAGTAGTAAGTTTAGGATTGTGTCTTAAGTTCGTTCTGTGAATCGGGCCCACTATGTTTATTTCAAGTTCCACATGTAGGAAAATGTCATATCCACCAGCAGGCCCATCAGCAACTGACTAGAGCACTAGGCAACAGAATCGTACATTCTACATTCCATGGAATTACATTAATGGAATTTCCATAACAAATGCACAATAATATATGAAGCAATACCACAGTCTCCTGTGTGCATTTATTAATAAATACAACACTGGCATCAGTGAGGATATATTAACACAAGACGTTTAGTCCCAAACATCTTAGGGTACAGTAAAGCCATCATGGAGCTAGGAGAATCGTAATGACAAATAACCCTCCCATGTACTCCCTCTGGCTTCCTTGTGCACTTACAATATCTAAGAACAGCTCAGATATTTAAGGGTCATATCTGCTCATGCAGATATGTCCACACATGGGGTATAGTGCACACTGCGTTAGGGCTGTAAGGCCTGCAGTAGGGGTGATTTACCTAAAGTTCATGCAGTGTATGAGGTTGTGGCACATCTGGCTCTGTGTCAGGTCGACTCTTCAGTTTTCTCTGCACCAGGACATGCAGCCTACAACAACAGTTTGCATAGTCTTTGGGAGGGATCTCTTGATTGGCACAATTTGTGCTGCAATCCCTCTTCAGTACCCATGCCCTAGGTGCAAGGGGTATAATGTATTAGGGACTTATAGGGGTAGCTGAAGTGGTATCAATTGTGGTACATTTCTGGGGAAAGAAAACTGGTACTAGGAGAGTGGTTGGCAGGGAGCCAGTACACCTCAGTCAAAGTTATGTCAAAAACCAGTCAAAAAGTAGGAGGTACTGCAACAGGCACCCAGTTTCTCATACTGGTAGTAGAAGGGGGTGTTTGAGTTGGTGAGAGGGTGTGTCAGTAGCTATGGGTTAGTGAGTGTTAGTGTTAGTAGTTGTATGTGTGACTGGATGTGTGAGTAGCTATATAGGTAAATAAGAGAGTAAATGAGTATTTGCATGCGTGAGTGAGTGGCTGTGCGAGTCACTATATGGGTGTGTCAGTGGTTCTCTGAATGACTGATAGGTTAAATTAGTTGAACTATGGGTGAGTGCGTGGGTGTGTGAGTGGTTGTCTGGTTGAGTGAGTGGATGTGAGAGTAGCAGGGGGGTGAATAAGTGGGCTTTTTTAGTAGCTATATGGGTGAGTGATTGCTAGTACCAGTGGCTGTAAGAGTGAGTGAATGGGTGTGTGAATAGCTGTATAAGTGAGTGAGCAAATGTATACATGACTGTATGAGTAAGTATATGCTAGTATCCGTGGATGTATGGGTCAGTGAGTAGCTGTGTGCATGGTCGTATGGGTGACTAAAAACTACTGTAGTGGGTGTATGGGTCATTGACTGCTAGTGTGAATGGCTGTATGAGTTAGTGAGGGTGTATGTGAGTAGCTATATTGGTAACTGAGTAGTAGTGTTAGTAGTTATATGGGTGACTGTGTGTTTGTGAGTGGCTGTATGAGAAAATAAGTGGGTGTGTGAATAATTGCATGGGTGAGTGAATGGCTGTGTAAGTGACTGTATAGGTGGATGAATGACTGTGAGAGTACATCTATATATATAAAAACAAATGTATGTATGTCTGTCTGTCTGTCCTTTATGCATTACTACACCATTCATCCGCTCGCCATGAAACTTTGGGAAGTTGTTGAGTACACTCCCGCGAAGGTTTCTGGCTTAACATTTTTTTGAATATCAGCCCCCCAGGGCCCTCATAATCTTTCGAATACTGATGTACGCAACAAACAGAAAAACAACAAATCGTGTATCCACAAGCACTCGAATAAATAAATAGAATTAAAACACCATTCATCCGATCGCCATTAAACTTTGGGAAGTTGTTGAGTATACTCCCGCGAAGGTTTCTGGCATGTATTTTTTTTAAATATCGCCCCCCCCCCCAGGGCCCTTATAATCTTTTGAATACTGTTGTACACACAAGACGGACAAGCACTCGAATACATAAATAGAATAAAAACAGCATTCATCTGATCGCCAGGAAACTTTGGGAAGTTGTTGAGTACACTCCCTTGAAGGTTTCTGGCATACATTTTTTTTAAATATCGGCCCCCCAGGGCCCTCATAATCTTTTGAATACTGATGTACGCACAAGACAGAAAAACAAAAAATTGTGTATCCACAAACACTCAATAAATAAATAGAATTAAAACAGCATTCATCCGATCGCCAGGAAACTTTGGGAAGTTGTTGAGTACACTCCCTTGAAGGTTTCTGGCATACATTTTTTTTCAAATATCGGCCCCCCAGGGCCCTCATAATCTTTCAAATACTGATGTACGCACCAGACGGAAAAACAAAAAATCGTGTGTCCACAGGCACTCAAATAAATAAATAGAATTAAAAAGACACTTTGAAAAGTTTCAATAAAAATGACACAATGTAAATTGAATTTTATCATAACGAGTTTCCTTGAATTTCCTTTCTAAGGAGATCGCAGCAATGCGCGACGGGTAAGCTAGTTTTTGTTATAAAGTAGGCACAACAAAATAATAGGAAATCAACACAAATGCACTTTAGATTTAAAACACTTTCCATGGGTGTGTATAAGCAAAATGTCTGTGGCAGAAAATTATTTTTGAGACATCTATATAAAAGCAAAAAGAACCTAAAGATATGTAAGTTTTTGATCTTCATTATTACAGAATCACACCAACATACATTATTTATACTGTAAAATTGTATTACAATGTAGTGAATACATACACCTGATCCCATAACAGCTGATCACTAGCTGCTGGGACACGGAAACCACTCGTTTCTTGGCGCCATAGAACGCCGAAGGGAGACGACAGCCACGCCCACTTCTTGTTGGCCACGCCCCCTCCGCAGATATAAATAGAGCGCGCTGCCGCTGAACGCTGCTCCATTGCTGCTACTCCTGAGGCGAAAAGCCGGGAGGTGTAACTCACTCGTTTTTAATATTGTGAATTTGTTTTGCTTTTAAAATACTTGCCTACCTGAAATACACCTGATCCCATAACAGCTGATCACTAGCTGCTGGGACACGGAAACCACTCGTTTCTTGGCGCCATAGAACGCCGAAGGGAGACGACAGCCACGCCCACTTCTTGTTGGCCACACCCCCTCCTACGCTACCCGTCACCACTACTACTATGTGTCACTCTCGGAAGCGCAGCGGACGAGCGCAGCGGGCACGCCGATTGCGCGCCGAAGGCGCGCTTAAGGCAAGCTCGTCTGCGCTCGTCCGCGACGAGGACGCGCCTAGCGCCACAAACCCTGCCCGGCACAGCCCGTCGTCCTCTGGCTCCACTCGGGATGCTTTTCTCGACCTTCGGGGGTATGCGCAGGAAGGTAAGCTCTCCTTCGAAGAATCGGCCTTCCCACTAACTGACTTCCTACAACGGAACTTAATTGTAGGAGGCCTCTTGAACGTAAGATCCTTACCTAAACACGCCACTGAAATTAATCTTCTTATCGAGTCTCACCATCTAGATGTACTCTTTTTAACTGAGACATGGACACATGCAAACTGTGAGACAGACCTAGCAGCTGCTTGTCCGCTAAACTTCAACATCCTCCACCTCCCCAGATCTAAAGGCCGCGGTGGCGGAGTTGGTGTCATTTTCAAAGCCTCGTGGCAAACGAACATCCTAGACATAGACCCGACCCCTGGAATCGAGCTTTTTGGGCTGTCTATAAACTGCCATCAAGGCGAAACCTTCACGGTAATCGTCTGCTACCGCCCGCCTGGGGCCTTTTCTATCCCGCAACAGCAAGCCCTCCTCACGACTATCACCAACATGGCAACTTCTCACAGTAATCTTATACTTCTAGGAGATTTTAACCTTTGGCCAAATGGTAGTCTTGATGTAGGACTAGACAACCTTCGGCTGTCCTGTGATAATGTAGGCCTCCAACAACTGATAAAGGACCCTACTCACTCTGCAGGCAACCGACTCGATCTTATCTTCTCGAGCCCAGGTCTAACCCAAGTAGGCGACATTCTACCCATGAGCTGGACAGACCACTCACTCATCAAACTCTACATTAAGAATGCCACAACAAGCAAAATCAAATCCCACCCACCCCCACAATTCTCGTATCGAAACTGGAAAGCGCTTGAAAAACTCAGTACCTCCACCGGAACCTTTGAGGTGGAAGACAGTTTCGCTATTACCAGCTCAGTGGAAGACAACTACAGGTCCTTTAGCTCAAGAATCACTTCTCTTGCGGACGCCGCTGCCCCTCTTAAGCTCTGTAAACCGAAAGGTAGAGCCCCAGCTCCCTGGTACAACGACTCTTTGAAATCCCTTAAATCAGCCTGCAAACAAGCTGAGAGAAAGTGGAGACACGGATATTGTAATAACAATAAAATCCTTTGGAAGAAGGCACTCCGTGACTACAAGTCCGCTATTGCAGAAAGTAAAGCGAACTACTATTGTTCCACCATTACTAATGCAGCCAATAGTCCAAAAAGCATATTCCAGATTTTGGACAATATCTTACACCCCGACTGCGTCAAAAACTCCATCCCCCCTCTCAGTCCCTTTGTGACAATCTTGCTCAGTTTTTCACTGATAAAATTGAGACCATCATTATTAACCTGGCAACCCCCCCGCCTTCCACTCTCTCCACCCTCCCTGAAATTATCTCCACTAACCCTGACTCTCTGAGGCCAACCTGTTTTTCTACGAACAAATTGCTGGCTTTCCCTCTTATTTCTCAAGTAGAATTTGAAACAGTTGCACAGGGCATTACTTCCGGATCCCCCCTTGACCCTCTGCCACCGAAAATATGGAAAGCCTGTGGGCCCCAACTATTTCACACCCTTTGGTTGATATGCAACCAATCCCTGAGCTGTGGCGTCGTTCCCCGCTCTTGGAAGCAAGCGCTTATTACTCCGCTGCTAAAGAAACCCACGCTCAATCCAGACTGTTTGTCCAACTTCCGTCCCATATCACTCTTGCCCTTCCCAGTGAAGGTGCTCGAACGCTGGGTCAGTAAATGCCTCTCAACCCACCTTGAGCAGCACCATTTTTTGGACGAATTTCAATTTGGGTTTCGCCCAGCCCATGGCACTGAAACCGCGGTGCTCACGGCCATGGAGGAGCTCCGAATGCGCGCAGACAGGGGTCAAGCTGTGGCCCTCATTTTACTTGACTTGTCTGCCGCATTCGATACTGTCAATCACAGAATCCTGCTCCAGCGGTTGAGAGCGGCAGGGATTGACGGCACGGCCCTTATCTGGTTTCACTCCTACCTCAGCGACAGAAAACAAGCTGTCTCCCTTCCCCCTTTTCAATCGGTTTTTTCCCCGGTCTCACATGGTGTCCCCCAGGGTTCTTCTATCAGTCCGATTCTTTTTAACGTTTACTTAAAACCTCTGGTCACGTTAATCAAGTCACACAACATGACCACAGTAAACTATGCGGACGATACACAGCTCCTTCTCTCGTGGGAAGGCGAAGACTCCATCTCCTTACAAGCCTTCCATGACTGCCTACGAGACACGGCACGCTGGCTGCACCAGAACTCTCTTCAGTTCAACGCCTCAAAGACTGAGGTGATGTACTGCCCTGCGAGTCGCATACCCCGCCCTCTGCCCGCTGAGTTCTGGCCCCCGGAGAACTCCAACAACCCCCTACCAGTTACCACCGTCCGTAACCTGGGCGTCATGCTCAACCATCAATTGAGCATGGAGACTCAGGTCTCAAGAACAGTTGCAACCTGCACCGGCCTTATGCGCTCATTGCGCAAAGTCTTGCCTCTGCTTCCATCCTCCGCCAGAGCACTAGTAGTCAGGTGTACTATTCTTAGTCGCCTTGACTACTGCAACGCCCTGCTGCTTGAATCTTCGGCGACACTACTGGACAGGCTCCAACGAGTCCAGTCAGCAGCAGCTAAACTGGCTTTGGGATGGACCAGGAGATCCTCGGCCACTGCCGCACTGGCCGAGTTACATTGGCTGCCTTTGAGGCAACGCATTGCCTTCAAGGCCCTTTGTTTGGTCTTCAAGGCACTGCATGGAACAGGACCCAGACCTCTCCAACGTCTATTCTCCTGGTATACCCCCACCAGAACACTTAGGTCCACTACTGCTTGCCTCGCGAGAGTGCCCAGATGTAAGAAGGCCAGGATGGGAGGAAGATCGTTCAGAGTAGCTGCAGCCAAGCTATGGAACAGTCTACCTGCCGAAATTCGCCATATCCCTCATCTCCTCCCATTCAGGAAACGTATCAAAACTTGGCTCTTTCCCCTGTCCCTATAATAAAAAATAACTGGCCTTTTCCAGCTCCCCCCCCCGTCTATAAACCACAGAAGTAGCTATCAGCGCCAGGATACCTGCCAGGTGACAGTCGCGCTTTATAAATATTTTAAATAAATAATAAATAAATAAGTGAAAACATACATTTTCCTTTTTTGCTATTCTCAGCTTTCATACTTCTTCACCATTAAAAGTGGTCTGTAGGAAGCATCATGTTCAAACAGAGAGGAGAAAACAATCAATGGGTTTTCTTTTTAAAACATACATAGACAGTACAACATTTTAATTAAGTGAAGCTATGCATTGCACTTAACACAATTCTTTAATTAATTGATTTTTCTACACTGACTTCAGTAATATAACAAAATCTACATTTTTAAATGTGGTACAATGTTACAAATAAATACAAAGCACTGTTCAATTTTAGAGATCCTTCTGAAAACATCACCCCTGGTAGGACACATGATGTTTAAATATTGGTGATCTATATAGATAGACAACATCCCATAGTATAGTTTTAATTCCACAAATATGTAGAATGAGATAGTTCCTCTTTCTAGCCGGTGCACTGGTGGGTGCTGTCTGGCCAGAGATTGAGTCGCTGGAAGATCTGAATTTCAGATCGTAATGCCCTCACACACCTGTTAGGGTGTCATGCTTCATCATAGGGCGCTCCTCATCAGACACGTGCTGCAATGTCTGACGGGCCTGGTGGCTTCTTTAGTGGAGATCTTTTGATCTGAAGACACCGTATGTGCAGGTAGCATGTAGGCAAAAAGCAGTGAGTGGTGATGTGTGGGAAGTGTCTTAAAATAGGCACCGGAACCTAGAATGTTTTATTATTTTTATTATTAGTATATGGGTCCAGGAATAAGTAAAAACAGTGGTGCTATCTTGTGGTCCTAACGTACTAGGATAGTGTTATAAGTGTATGGTAAACATGTGTCATGCCATTATGGCCCAACTGGCCGGTGGCCCTTCTTCAGGACCTAAGCAAAAAAAGTAATAGCCCCTAATGGGGCAGTGTGTCTCTCCGCTATTTGAAGATGATCAAATGAAGTGTGTGTCTGGTCCCCAAAGTGGAGCCAGTATAATCTTTCTACCTCAATAGATGGGGTGCACTACTTCATAGGCGTAGAGGTGGGTCCTGACCTCTGTAGGGGACACTTGATAGATTGACTGGGCACTGCTGTCTCACCTAAAAGGCTCCCTTGTGTCTTTATATCCAAAAGTGCCGCCGGAAGGTTGGGCCATAATAGCACAAAACATGTTGACCATATACTCAGATCAAAAGATCTCTACCAGAGAAGCCACCAGGCCCATCAGACATTGCAGCACCGGTCTGACAAAGAGCGCTCTATGATGAAGCATGACACCCTAACAGGTGTGTGAGGGCATTACGATCTGAAATTCAGATCTCCCTGCGACTCAATCTCTGGCCAGACAGCACCCACCAGTGCACCGGCTAGGTAGAGGAACTACCTCCTTCCTGTGTTATAATTGATATTGGCAGCTGGAGGAGCGTAAGAGTAGGACTCTTTAAATTAAGTGCTCTTTCAACCCCCCCTCTCTTTGATTTAAAGTAAAAGACTGATGAACCACATAGAAGAAACACCGTACGGCACTTTTTTCCACAATTCCTCCTTAGAACGTTTGTTGAAGATAAGATAAGAGTTTGAC
Organism: Lissotriton helveticus; assembly: GCF_964261635.1. Classification (NCBI taxonomy): domain Eukaryota; kingdom Metazoa; phylum Chordata; class Amphibia; order Caudata; family Salamandridae; genus Lissotriton; species Lissotriton helveticus. Next base: position 285,835,275 of record NC_136060.1, read on the forward strand.
AATTTGTAAGTCAGTTTTGCTTTGAATTTTAGGTTGATGTAATTACATTCTGTCCATTCAGTTTCAATCTTTAAATAGATAGTGTAGTGTCCAACAGTTGTAGCATTTCCTTTGTGAAAGCTGATAGCTAAAGCAGTAACAATTCTTCCAGAAACTGATATTTTGTCCATCTTTGAAGTTTGTAACTTGAGTCACCAGTTTGGAACAATCTGCCCTGCCTCTTTGAAGCATTACTATAAGGCATTTCCCAGTTCTTGATAGGGCTAAGTAGAGATAACATCTGACCTGCAGTTTGGGCAGGTCATGTTTTGGTTTGCAATCATCAACAATTTGTAAAAAGGCAAATTTTTTATCTAGTAATGTTAAATAGAGAAAACGCTCAGAACCAATTTTAGTGATAGATGAATAATCACAATCTTCACAGTCATAGTGCCATGTGTAACTCATTCTGAATGAATCATCAATATTTACAACTTCTTCTTCTATAACTCCAAACATAACTATAAGAAATTCTTGTGCATCTCGTTGACTATTCATAGAGAACATTACTAATACACTACATATATCTTAAAGATCTTGAATATCTGAAGCAGAATGTGTCACAGTTCTGTCAGTCAGTAAACATTGAAGAAAGTGATACAGTGCAGAACACAATCTCTTATCTGGTTATTTGTTCAGTTTTTTCACTAGATGTGGTAAATGAAGGGCTTCGCGCTGAGCGCTGGGAATAGATTTCTGGTATTTTAAATCTGTTTAATCTGTGCTGCTGACTGCTAGCAGCTTCGTTGCTCTTCCTATCACCGTCCCGCTGATGACAAGCGGGGAACGGCTACCTGCATTTTTAAAACTCACGACGCCCACCCCGCCCTCCTGACCCCTCCCCCACCGCGTCACCGCCTATATAGACGCCCATTATGTGTCAGCGCAGCGGACGAGCGCAGCGGGCGCGACGTAGGCGCGCCGGAGTTGCGCCAGAGTTAAGCCCGTCTGCGCCCGTCCGCGGCCGGCCGGGGCTAGGGGCGCTACACTCTGTCCCTTTTATTTTGTATACTCGCGCATCACTTGTTGCATGTCACAATCCTGCGCTTCCGCCACCTGGGTCTGTTCCTAGGCCGGTTTCTTTAGGCCTGCTTACCACCCGTAGCTCTTTTCCCTAAATAACACGGCCACTCACCATCTCGAGGCCCCCGGTCTCCGACCCCAGATCTGATCCTCACTTGCTGACAAAACCTCCCTATCACTCCCTCTCAGTCTTTTATCTCAATACCCGGTCTCTGGTCAGTCACCAACTTGACATTTTCCATCTTTTGGAGTCAGAACAACCTGACATCCTATTTTTGACCGAGACTTGGTTGACTGACGATTCCGCCCCCGATATTCTGGCTGCCACTCCCCCTGGTTATCATATATTACAAGTTAATCGTGCCTCCGGCAAAGTCGGAGGGGGAGTTGCCGCCCTTTTTAAGCACTCGATTCGCTTCTCTACAGTGCCCACTACCAGCATTCTCTTAGTAGACTGTCTGGTAATCCGGTTGGAACTGCCAGGATCCTCCCTTATATGCGCTCTGACTTATCGTCCTCCCTCATCCATGCCTAATTTTCCTGCCCAGTTTGGGGACCTCATTGCCCAGCTCTCCATTAATAATTCTAATATATTAGTCTTAGGCGATTTTAATTATTGGCCCTCGGACCCCCACGAATCCCCCAGTTCATTAGCTTTTACGGACCTCATGTTAGGTCTGAATTGCACTCAGCATATTTTCTCGCCTACGCACTCAAAAGGGCACATCCTGGACCAGGTGTGGTCATCGGGCGTGGATATTTCAGCTCCCCTTATTCTGCCATGCCTGTGGTCAAACCATTCGTTAATTACATTTACGCTAGGGATTCCCTGCCCTACCGTCAAGCCTCAAGAGATGAACTTTTTTGCCCGCAATTGGAATAGGTCTGACTCTAATACTTTTCATTCTATTCTTGGTTCCTCTGCTCCTTCTACTTCCGATCCATCTGTCCCTATTGATACCCAGTCACTACATCTCAATCGCTGGCTCACCTCTGCCGCTGACGCAGTAGCCCCACTAAAATTAGTCAGAGCCAGACGCGGCCACGATGCTCAAAGGTGGTTCACCGAGGACCTGAGAGCTCTTAAATTAGGCCTCCGCCAAGCAGAACGACGCTGGCGTCGAGGTTATTCCCCTCAGAATAAGGAGGTATTTTCCTCTCTTCTGAAAAAGTATAAAATCGCTATAGCTCTTGGTAAATCCTCCTATTTTTCCACCAAAATTATGGATTCTACAAATAAGTCGAAAGACATATTTGCCATCGTGGAGGAACTATCTAACCCAGCCAGACTCACACCAGGGCCACTTCCCTCCCAAATTCTGTGCGATTCCCTGAATGCTTTCTTTATCGGAAAAATAGCTAAAATTAAAGCTACTATTGCTGCTCAAACTTTACCCGCTCACTCCCCAACCCCTGAGTTCTCTAAATACTCTAACTCTCACACTCTCACCTCCATTCCCCCCATTCCGATGACTACCTTTCTTTCGCTTCTGCACAAAATTTCTTCTGGTTCTCCTCGTGATTGCTGCCCTCCCTTGGTTCTTCGAGCAGCTTTCACTTCCTGTCCTGAGCCCCCCTTGGCCCTCATTAATAGCTCTTTGGTCACTGGGGCTGTCCCCTGCTCTTTTAAACAAGCGGAGGTGGTTGCCATTTTAAAAAAACCTTCAGCAGACCCCTCTATCTTGAGCAACTACCGCCCTATATCCCTTCTCCCCTTCCTCAGCAAAGTTCTGGAATCGCACGTGACTTCCACACTTAGTTCCTTCATTGAGGACTCGTGTGTCCTGGACCCTAAGCAAGCAGGGTTTAGACCTGCGCACTCAACGGAGGCTGTCATTCTCTCCGTGATGGATGAACTGCGCAGAGGGGCTGATGTTAACATCCGACAAGCCCTGGTCCTTCTGGATCTATCGGCCACTTTCGACACGGTCGACCATGGGATCCTGGTCGACCGTGTCGAGGAGGCCGGCATCCGAGGGACCGCCCTTGACTGGGTCCAGTCCTTTCTGACGGGACGACAACAAGCTGTCAGGCTGTCTCAGTTCTCCGCCACTCAGGTTGAGCTGTCCTGTGGTGTCCCTCAGGGCTCTTCAATATCCCCTCTTCTTTTTAATTTGTATTTGGCCCCGTTACTCCGTGCCCTCCGCGGGTTGAACGTTATTGCGTTCAACTACGCGGATGATATTCAATTGATTTTTAACATTGATTCTTCTGAGGATTCCATTTCCACTTTTCAAAATACACTCTGCCTTATCAGTGACTGGATGAGCTTAAATCATCTGAAGCTCAACCCCGACAAGACTGAACTAATTCTTGTCGGGGGAGCCTCCAACCCATGGCAACCGTCCATCTGGCCTGCCAGTCTTGGTAGCCCTCCCTCTCCAGTCCACTCTGCCAAAAGTCTGGGTGTCATTATCAGCAATGATCTCTCAATGACCCCCCAGATCAGCGCAGTGGTGTCCGCCAGCCACTTCCAACTCAGGAAACTCCGGAAAATATCTCGCCTTCTCACCACCGAAGCGCTTACGTTGGCACTCTTGGCATTAGTGATCAGTCGACTCGACTATGCCAACGTGCTATACGTTGGTATTCCTGAGTACCAACAGAGAAGACTCCAGCTGATACAAAATCAGGCTGCTCGCCTGATCTTTCACCAGCCCAGAGATCAGCACGTTCGCCCACTCTTAAAGAGTCTTCATTGGCTGCCGGTTTCTGCCCGCTGCCAATTCAAGCTAGGCTGCACCATCCATAAGTCTCTCTCTGGTTCAGGTCCCTCCTTTATCTCTTCTCTCCTTCACTCTTATACTCCGTCCCGCACCTTACGTTCATCCCAAATGGCCCTGTTATCCACCCCCAGGTTCAAGAGGAAAAAACACGGGGGCTTGAGGTTCTCTCTTTTAGCCCCATCCTTCTGGAACTCTCTTCCTCTTTCTCTTAGACTAGCACCCTCATACTCTGGCTTTAGATCACTTCTCAAAACTTTCCTCTTTACTATCTCGTATCCTTAGATCTTGTTTTCTTTCTATCTATTTTCACCAAGCCCCAGCACAGCGCCAAGAAACCTAATGGTGTTAGCCGCGCTTAACAAATTCTTTTCAAATCAAATCAAATCAAATGAAACAGTATATTGAAAACAACATTTTCATAGCAGTTGACAACGGAACTGTTTTCCAACTGGTAACCTACAATATCTCCATCATTTTCTAGTTTTCTCTTCCTAATAGCTTCTAGATTGTTCTTGTTTCCTTTTGTTTCAGTTTCTGTACACTCTTTTGCAATCTTCCATTTTGAACAGATTATCAATTTCTCATAAACAGGGTATTGGCCTAAATGAGGAGCGTATACACTTCTTGACCGATTGTACTCTCTTACACAGCTTGCATCGACACTAACCTTCTTTTCTTTAAAGTCAATCAAGAACAAACCAGGCAATGCTTTAACTTGCGACAATGCTTCATATGACATTCCTTCTTCAAATACACTACTCCCTATATTAGCAAAAGATGTATCTACAGTTAAACCTTGTGATTTACGGACAGTTACAGCACATGCAAGAGATAGTGGGAATTGCTGGTGTCGTTCATATAAGTCTTTCACTTGTAAAAATGTACAACACAAGAGCCAATCTGCTTCACAACATGACTCTGATAACATTTTATGGGCAAGTATTCAGCCTCTTCTCTATTTAGGAAATTAATAGAATCAATGACTTTACTCATTGCACCATTTACTAATACTTCCTCCACATTTAAATTATGGCGTAAAAATACTCAACAGTATTTGCTGTCGGGTAAAATCTTTTCTAATCCTGCAGTATTTTAGAAATACTTCTTCAAAGCATCCAATGTTGGTTCTAGTTTATCTGTGAGTTGAATTGTGACTCCCTGATGAACTATTTTATCAATAGCTATAATTTTCAAAATATCTTCTTTCTCTAGTTGTAGAAATTGTTAATTAAATGTGGAGAACTATTGAAATGTGTTGGCATGAAATAAAATATTGAATTATGATCTTCAATAAAACTATCTATTAGTTCAGCTGCTGTTATATTAGATGCAACTAGCGTCTTGATAAAGTGACTTTCCAAGAATGTTTCGCCTCTTTTGTTAGAACTTTTATTCTAATGTAATTCAGCATATCTGCATCATTTACATCAGATGCTTCATACATATTTTTAAATAGTTCCTTGTATTCAAAGTTTAACCAAATGTTGAAATTGCCAATACTCCCTAGAGAATTTCTTGTAACACTTTACACAAGTATTTTGAAAATGGTTTGTCATTTTATGGGGGTGAGTTGCAGTAGGTTACCAAATATAATTAAATGCTTTTCTCCAAAGAACACATCATATTTTGTTCTTACAATCTGCTGCATTCTTAAGTGTATGACAGCAAGCATTAAGTTGGACACCATGCTGACCTCATCAATGATCAAAAGCTTCAGTTTCTTCAATATTTTTGATTCCTTATGGCAAGCTTCATCACATAGGTTCTGGGATTCCAGTTTATTGTCATGTTCAACAGGTAGCATTAAATAGGCAATGTAAAGTAAAATCTTTAATGTTATGTGCCCGCTAATTCTGTTGGTGCTGTTACTATACATGACACATTTGATTCTGTAGTCTTATGTCGATAAGTAATGAGAACTTTACGAGGAAGCTTTTTCAGGTGCCAGATTGTCTACTGATTCTTAGTAATATTGGTTTGCATGAAGTACAATCACACTGTTTCCTTTCAGTGAGAAATCCATGCTGTATAATATCTTTAATTTTGTTGTACATTTCTTTTTGCTGATTGTTGTTGCTCTACTAAATGGTTGAAATCCACAGTTTCCTCTCTTGCTTGCTGCATTGCAATCTCCACTACATTCATAGCTATATGCTGACTCACTAATGGGAAATACTTTAGTACTCTATTTAGACCGCTTGCAAGGCCTAGGCTTACCCACACAATTGATCTTGATTTGGAGAAAAAAACTAGTCTAACTCAACCTATCCGAGCATTCATAGGATCCAATTTCTCTCCTGTGGAAAACATTTTCAAGCTGAAGCTGTACAATTTTTCGGTAAGACTCTTTTCTGCAGAAATCTCTTCCCACATCTCTTTTGTCATCTCTGTCTTCTCTGATTTTGTTATATATATGAAGTGACATAGCAAGCAACAGCAATGGAGTTGTCTGCTACAAATTGTAGATCCATATATGCATTCCACATCTTCAGAATCACAGGGTTATAGGCATTGATGTACTTGACAGGGTCTGTTTGTCTCAGGGTATACGTATTGTTTGGTGATTTCCATGTCATGGTATGTCTGACTGCACATAAAAATCTGTTAACTCTTCTTTCTGAGATGACTGGTCGTGGAACTCCAAAATGATATCTTGTGTAAAATTTCCCTTTGAAACTGCATTTTCAATGACAGTATTTCCCACATCTATGAGTTTGAAACTATAATACTTGTTGTCTCAAGCCCTTGTCAGCACTGTCTTTTGGAATTGCACATGTTACATACTGTTGTGTTAAAGACAAGACAAACACATCACACTCTGTTCCAAATTTTGGGGCATCCTTTACCCATTGCAGCATGTGAATATGTGGAGCACCTCTACCTTGGTACTCTTTGCACCAAAAGAAATCAGTTACTTGCCCAAGAGGAGGATTAGTTTTGCTGCAGATCAAAGCCATCAGTGCTTGGAACCTGTGGTGAAAATATCTGCAAACATTTACAATATACAGCGCACAAAGTTCTCCTGCTGTCTTCAGATTGATGTCTTTTATGTTTGAGTTTGCTTCTCGCAGGAATTCAAGGAGGTTATCTCATGCATACTCATAATGTTAGGAATCAAGTTGGTGCTCCAAGATATCTCAACATGGTAACAATATCAATAGTCAGTGGTGCCACGTTTGCACACCATCAAATTAACCAAGTTATATTTCAGGTTCTCATCTTTTCCTTGAACTTTGTGCACAAATTCCTTTTCAGTGATATTTTTGAGATTCATTCGAGAATGTGGTTTACTGCATAAGAGATGCCTGACAAGTCATTCTCAAATAAAAGGTGGAATATATAGGGAATACACTGGCGGATTCTAGTATAGTGTAGTTGATCTGTACTCAGCTACTGGTACTTGTACAGCCGGTCATCATACCTCCCACACATTTCTATGGGGAAGAGATGCAGAAAGCATCAAGCTTCTAAAATTTTCTCACATACACTTAACAGACCTCCTCTTGCTTTTGTCATTTGAAAGAGATCAATTGCATCGCCTATCATCTCTTTTGAATGCAGAGGGTGGATACTGTAGTGTTCATAAATTTCTTCTGATCAGGATCAATCCACCTTTTCAATTTGACCTCTTGATGTTGATGTCTCATCCTCAATATGTGATACATTTCGAAGAACATCTATATCTTTATAATTAATATTATTTTGTACCAGATATAATGTTGCTTTTCTTTTACGATACTAACATCTACTAGCTCTTGACATATTTCTTTACTCTTCCTATTGACACCATTCACTAGAATTATAAGTGCTTCTTACAAATCTTTCCACACACCTACGGTTTGAATATTCTGCTTGAAATCTAAGGGCAAGTAAACATCTCTACCCTTTAAGACCTTTCTGTAACTCTGTTGGAGGTAAATTCCCTGTCTTTGTCTCCAATAGTATGAAATGGATGTGTAGACTGTATTAAAATTGATTCATAAATATTTAAATCTTGCATTTCTTGAGGAATTGGAACTAATTCTAACTTGCTGTAGACTGCTCTAGCTGAAATTTTATTGTCCTCCAACTTATTATAACTGAACTTACTTATAATGTGTTGTGTGGAACAATCAAAGTGTTCCGCTACAAATAAATAAGCTCCAAATTCTCACACTTATCTGTGTTGTCTTGTTCAGTTTTTGTTCACACAGTAACAGTAACATAATGAGTATGACTTTTGTCGTGAGTGCATCCTGAACATATACAAAAACAGTCTGGTTTCTCTGAACACACTGTGTTGAACTTTGTAATCTCTTATTGAAAGTTATCAATAGTAATACCTATCTCCTGTTCTGGTCCACCTGCAAATACCAATTCTCATTTCCCCACACTCCTCTTGAAGACCAAAGAAACTAAACTGGATATCATCATAAATCTTTTCTATCTCTCCCACTGTACCATGCAAAAAAACTATTCACTCTTCTGAATGGTGTACAGCTACCTTTCTGAAATAATCAAATGTGCTATGGTACTCTTTCTTTGATAGGCAAGCTAGTGGGTGTCCCTGAAAAATTAATATACTCCCTTACTTTGCATGGATCTAATCCTTGAAAAGTTAATATGTTCTGTTTCAGACTTTTGCATAGAAAATTATGTAGCAAACAACTTAATATATTCATAGATTCTTGCTGAATACTACAAACACTGCTGCAGTTCAATTTATATACAGGGGCCGGTCTACACCTTCCCTGCACTTCTTCAGCTATGGCTTCTTCTCCATTTCTAGGTACCATCACCTCTTTTGGTATAAGAGAATCAACTTTCATCTCATAACATTGTCCAGATTCGCCAACTGCATGCACTAATGTGTTCTCTTGTAAGTAGCTTTCTTATTTATAGAATGTTTCAGTACTAGAAAAATGTATGCAAAAGTTACCTCAAATTTCAAGTATATTCTTTTGCCTTATATTCTTCATGGACGCTATTTTAACAAGTTTCCTCATTCTATTGAGAATCAAAATAAATAGCTTCCTCTTGAGAGCAACGATCTTGGGCCAGATGTACGACCATGACAATTTGCGACTAGCAAATTGCGCTCGATTGCGAGTCGCAATTTGCGAGTCGCAAAATGCCATGTACAACTGTGTCTGAGATACTGTTTGTGATTCCCATTGGGGTCGCAAATTGAATGCCTCATCAATATTCATGAGGCACTCACAATTTGTCATCCCATTGGGAATGGCTGGCCCTCCCAGGGATGGTGGTCTGCTGAGCTCAGCAGACCTCCATGACTGGGACTGCTTTTAAATAAAGCAGTTTTTTTTTAAATGCAGCCCATTTTCCTCAAAGGAAAACGGGATGTATTAAAAAAAATAAACAAAACGTTTTCGTTTAATTTTTTAAGTGCAGGTATCGGTCCCTGGGACCACTGCCTGCCCCTAAACAGTATTTTCCCCTGCATTTGTAAAGGGGAAGGGGTCCTCTTGTGACCCCTTCCCATTCGCAAAGTGGACCCCTTCACATTTGCGAGTACATTACCACCCTCTTAAAGAGGGCAGTAAATTGCGTGTGTTATGCGACCACAATTGTGATTGTAAAACTTTCATACAATGGGTAGAGAGCTGCTATTAGGAAGGGAGGCCCTTGAAATGCCCCTTCCTAATAGCGAGTCACAATTCCTATTCAGCGAGGCGCTAACCCGTTTGTGCATTCAATTTAGGGTTGTACATCTGGCCCCTTATCAACTATCCCCTCAACACATTCCTTTTGTCTGACTGCTTCTCTTCTTCATTTATAGCGCATCATGCTTTTCATTAGATTATTAATTATTCTACTATGCAACATTCTAAAACTAATTTAAATAAACTTCATCTGCGTCCTGGTTAAACAGACTCTGTTTTTCTTAGATTGTCAACTCTTCGGATCATTTACTTTTTCCCCTTTCTTAGTTGATTTCAGACTTTGTTTCTTTTCTAAATGTGCACAAACTATTTTAAGAAATGTCCTATTCTCTTACCAGCAGCTATTTTCTCTTTTACCACTTTCTCTACATTTTTCTAGTTTGGTTTCTCAGTTGTGAGGAGATAGTATCTTTGCTTCTGTTTATTTCTTGTCTCAATTGTTTATTGGCATTGTAATTGTTTGTAGTTAAGTGGATACAGAGGCCTGAGAAGGTGAGACGAATAGGTACATTTAGCTTTTCATTATGTACTCTCTGTTTACATACTTTAAATATATAACTACCAGCATAAATAGCTCAGCAATTATATTATATATGGCAGTACCCTCTGCAGTAGCAGTACTGACCTAAAAATGAACACAAATCCGCTACATTCATTGGGGAGTAAGAAAGACGCTCTATGTTTTGAAAACATGTATGTCTGTCACATTATGGATGGTATGCTCTATGTACTGCTTGGCATATGGTCTGAAAGTGCATTAGTGAATTTCTAAACGTCAAAAGGACCTCTCTCAATCTTTTTAGCACAAAACACCATGCTTCATGGCAAACGTACTGCATTTCCAGAGGAGAGTTATGTGCACGAAAACATAGATATTAGACTTGCCAACAAGCTTTTCCACGCTAAGGTGAGGTGGCAGGGAGAATGAACAAACAGGCTCTGCACTACTAGACGTCACCTATATTTAAAGGACTATTTCTCTCAATGGATGTGACAAGGTTGTGTCACTACTCACCTACATATCCAAGTGAGTGGAGGAGTACACCTGTAGCAGCGCCATGAGGTATTTAACTACATGTGCTGGTATGTGACTGTCTGTTGTAGTACCTCTATGACTCTGTAAATGTGTATGTAAGTACCTCACTGCTGTGTTAGGTTAGGTAATACAAGAACATTTAAGTGTATCTACAACTGCCTTTGAGTCTCCTGCAAATATATAAGTAGTTTCACAGTAAGCGACTGAATGCAGGTTGATTCTATAGCTGTCTGACTAGGTGACAGAGACACTCTATGCTTTTGTGAACATGTATGTCAGTTGCTTTAGGACAGGCATACTTGGCATAGAGGCATGGAAATGCACAAGTAACTTATTGAACTCAAAAGGACATCTCACTATATTTCAAGCACAAAGTACTGCGCCTTATGGCATACCTACAGCATATCTCAGAGGAGAGTTATGTATACTAAAGCGTTGGATTTCTACTTCAAAAACAGCTATTACATGCCATGTGCAGCACAGGGTCTGCATTACCAACCCAGACACATGTTTAAAGGACTATTTGTCAGATGGATGACGAGAATGTGTCACTACTTGCCTACATAACTAAGTAACTGTAGGAGTACACCTGTAGCAGCACCATGAGATACTTAAGTAAATGTGCCAGTTTTTGACACTTTGTTTTAGTACCTCTATGGCTCCATAACTGTGTATGTAAGTGGCTGGAGAAATACCTCACTGCATGTTAGAGAATAGAGGAGTATTTAGGTGTGTCCCCAACTGCCTATGAGTCTCTTGCATAAATAAGTAGTTTCACAGTAACTGACAATTTATAAGTGTTTCTGTAGCTGTCTGACTAGGTGAGAGACAGACTGTAGGCTTTTTTGTACATGTATGTTAGTTGCCTTAGGGGTGGCATTCTCTATTTAGTACTTGACATAGGTGCCTGCAACTGCATAAGTTACTTATTGAACACAAAAGGAAATGTCTTGTCTTTCAAACACAAAACATCTTGCTTTATAGCATACCTACAACATATCTTAGCGATGCCTTCTGTGTACTAAAGCATGGGTTGGAAGCTTCTGAAAAAGCTTTTACATAGCAAGTGAAGCAGCTAGCGAGAGTGCACAGTCAGGGTCTGAAGCAGTAGACTAATTCCATGTTTAAACACTGTATGTTTAACTATGCCTATGACTCTCCTACTACGCATCAGCCCATAAAAACCTGCCCTATAATTTACCAACACCAACCCTAAATGGTATCTAATACATAACTGTCAAGTATCAGAAATTCATTTGTGATCCACACCTACAGTACATATTTTTTCCTTTTAATTTTGAGTATTGTACTCCTCTTTTAAAATACAATAAAAAGCAAAATTAAAAAAAGAAACATTCTTTGTGAACAGCAAATCATATATATGGATGTAAACCTTTACACATCTTGCAATAATTTGTTAAGTTTAACTCTTAACATACAGTTTTTTCTACTGTCAATTAGAGTATGCAGTAACTTCTCACACCTAGTCTGCACATCACACAAACTACTACATACTCATAGGCTCATATAGCGTCTTACTCACCTTTTAATAAATATATAAAACCACTCACATTACCACTCATAGATCATCTCGTAGTTTGAATATTTTTCCAAACATATTTTATACCGTCTTTTAACATTCTCATATACACAAAACCCTTTTCAATCATTTTTTCTCCACAAATTTTTTAAATATTTTTTTATAACATTTTTATTGAAATTAACAACAAATAACAAAACATAGTTCACAAGGCAAATTCACAGTAATGGTGATCCTGAGTCCATGTGGGAGCAGCTCCGAACAGTACAGTAAGCGTAGTATGGTTAAAAGAAGTATCGAGGAGGGGGGGCAGCGAGGAAACAATGCAATATACACAGTCGATACAAAACACTGGGAATGCCAATTAGGGGGACAAGGGAACATCAGGAGTAAAATCATGTGGGGGAGTACATATATTTCCACTATAAGCATTCCACTGTGACTAAATTCTGTTCCATTTTCTGGGCCTGCCCCGAGACAAGTACACAGTCTTTTCCCTAAACATGCACCAGTCCATGTTCTCCCTTCACGCCAATACAGTGGGCGGCCTGTGGGAGCCCCATAGCTGTGCAATATCCCTCTTAGCAATCATGTTGCCAAGGGTCGCCCAGCAAATCTGAGCAGCATTATAATCATTAGGTTCCCACACATTCAAGAGATAGCGCCGGGCCTCTGATAGAAGCGGAACCCCCGTGACCCTCTCCATAATCGCATGCACTCGGGACCAGAAATCAGCCACCTCGGGACATTACCACAAAATGTGAAGGAAGGTGCCAATCACGCCGCAGCCACGCTTACACAGCCCATCCAAAGAATAGCCCATTCGAACCAAACTCGACCAGTGACATACACACGATGAAGGATCTTAAGTTGGACAAACCGAAGGCGGGCAGGTATGGCAACCTCTTTAGGTGAGGACAATGCAGATTGCCAGTCCTCATCGTCCAATTCCAATCCGTCGGCAATCCACAAAGCCCTGAGGTGCACAAGCAGGTCAATTCTAGTGTTGATCAGTTTTTTATAGATCAATGAAATTGTACTATCAGGTACATAGCCGTCCAGGATACGGTCCTCGAGAGGCGAGGATTCGGGAATAGTAGTCCCCACTGCAAAGACTGACAGCAGGGCATGACTTACCTGAGCGTATCTAAAGAATTCCCTGTCTCCAAGCTCATATTCCGTCTTGAGTACCTCAAAGGTCTTCACATTTCCTTTAGACCAGAGGTCACCCACCTTGCTTAGACCAATCATATCCCAATTATCAAAGCCTTTCGTCCACCACAAATTGCCCAAACCTTCGGAAGCATACAATGGGGTCGCGCGCGTCAACCTATCACACCATCCCAAGGCCGCATTCGCATCATGCCACACTCTTACAGCGATTTTTGTGGGCCCGGTTAATGTCCTATGGAGCCCCTTAGAATATAGCGCTCTATTAAAATTCCCACCGGGCAAGAGGTGTTTGTCCATTTCAAAGGCCGGGGTAGGACCGGGAGCGTAAGTTGCGTGGTTGACCGCACTTAAGTGAGAAGCCCAATAGTAGCGCTTGATATCTGGGAGGGCAATGCCCCCATCATACCACGGAAGCGTGAGCTTAGACAGAGCAATTCTCGCACGTCCGTCCCAGATCAGCAGCCTCTGCAGGTGCTCCACTTCACGAAAATAACCGGATGGAATGGGGTAAAAAAAAATTTGGAGTGCATATAAAAATCTGGGCAGCGACATCATTTTGAAAAGAGCCGCGCGACCCAGTGGCGACAAAGGCAACTGACGCCATCGTGCAACGTCAAGCTTGAGTGGGTGAAGAGGTGGTAGCAAATTGCGTTCATAGCGAACTGCGGGATCCAGAGAAATATAAATCCCCAAGTATTTAAAGCCAGTGTCAGCAACTTGAATTGGGAATCTACGAGGCAGTGGAGGAAGATCACCGGACAAAACGTAGACACATGATGTAGTCCAATTATTAATGAGACCCGAGTTCTTCCTGAAGGAGGTCAGAACATCAAAAAGCACATTAAGGGATTTCTGAGGGGATGTAAGGTATAAGAGGATGTCATCCGCGTATAGCGAGATTCGATCCTCAAAGTCGGGAGTCCACCGAATGCCTTTCATTGAAGGCTCCCAAAGGAGCCACTCCGCCAATGGCTCTATAGCAAGGGCAAAAAGCAACGGGGACAGCGGACAACCTTGCCGTGTGCCACGCCCAAGTGTAAAAATACCGGAGACCTTTCCGTTAACAACCACCTGGGCGAGGGGTTTTTCATAAAGAAGCTGCACCCAGGCGATGAATGTCGGACCAAACCCGAATTTGGAAAGGGCCGCCCACAGATAAGGCCAATCTATAGTGTCAAAAGCCATAGTGACGTCCAAAGAGGCCAAAATGGCCGGCTCAGTAAGAGTCTCAGCTCTCGCGAGAACTCCGTGAAGTCTCCGAAGATTAAGGGCAGTATTCCGGTGTGGAATAAAGCCGGATTGATTAGGATGGATCAAGTCGCTAATCACCGTAATCAACCGATTAGCTAGCAATTTGGCCAGTATTTTGGGTTCGGCATTGAGTAATGAAATGGGCCTATACAAGGAGCAGCGATCGCGCGGCTTACCCTCCTTGTGGATTACAACGATGGTAGCCAGTCGCTGATCAACGGGGAGGGAACCAGAATCGAAAGCCTCAAGAAACATACTCCTCAAGTAGGGGGCCATTTTGTCGGGTCCCAGCTTATATAGTTCAATGGGCAAACCATTGGGACCCATTGCCTTGCCAGAACGAAGGGAACGTATGGCAACAGCGACTTCATCTATCGTAAAAGGCGCATCCAGTAGGTCTCTATCATCATCAGAAAGGCGAGGCAGTGCAATATCTCGCAACAACAATTGGGAATCCGCGTACACAGTTCGGAAATGGTCAACAAAGCACTCAACAATACCAGCTGGGTCAGTAACAAACTCACCATCCGGCCTTACAATCACAGGGACGACACGATTCACTCTCTCTTTCTTGTCCAGCCACGCAATCAGTTTACCAGCCTTGTCGCCCAAATCATACATCCTGCCCTGTTGCTCTCTATTCATCGCTTTTGCCGCGTCGGTCACAAGGGCTCTATAATCAGCTTGCTTCAGACTGAGGGAATGCAATTTAGAACGAGTAACATCACCTTCAAGATCACTCTCAAGCACAGTTATGTTGGTTTCGAGGCGTACAAGTTCCTCACATTTAGCCTTCTTAGAAGCAGCAATCAAAGACAAAGAATGTCCACGGATGACCGTCTTGACGGCCTCCCACAGTGAAATAGAAGAAGAAACAGACCCCTCATTTTCATCGAAGTAATGGTCAATAGATTTCAGCAGTTGAGAGCGGGTTTTAGGATTGCGGAGATACCAGGGATTTATAGGAGCCACTCTACCCTCGCCACCCACTCCAGCCTCAACACAAAGCCACAGGGGGGAGTGATCAGAAATGCCCCTGGGAAGATGACGAATATCTCTGATGGAGAATGATTGCGCTGCTGGCATTAGGAAATAATCTAACCTGGAGAGACTACCATGGGTCCCCGAATGAAAGGTGTATTGTAGCTGCGTAGGGTGCATCAACCTCCAACCATCTAGAAGGCCAAAGGTTTCCAGCAGGTCAGCCAGCTACAGTTGAGATCTAGCTAACTCCCTAGGAGGGTAGCGATCCAAAGTGCCAGAGACCACAGAGTTAAAGTCCCCACCCAGGATCAGAAGACCCTCAGGAAGCACCAGTAAGAGCCGCCCCAGGTCAGCAAAGGTCGACGCCTGCAGGCCCGGAGGGACGTACATTGTGAGTATGGAAAGTGTCTTACCCTCCAATCTACCAGTGAGCGCAGCATAGCACCCCCTGTCATCAAGTATTACCTCATCAATTTCAAGGGGGAGAGAGGACCGGATTAGAATACCCACTCCTCTGGAGCCAGAAGTGAATCCAGAGTGAGCGACCAGTCGGTAGCCACAACTATTCATAGCCTGGCACGCGTTACCAATTAAATGCGTTTCTTGCAAAAGAACAATATCGGGGGAATGACTTCTAAGGAACTGCAGCACAACCCCTCATTTTATCCTGTCTCCCAAACCATTGACATTCCAGGACAGCAGTCTCAACTCACCACCCCCCATCCCCGGGAAGGAAACAGAGCACACCCCTCATAGGACCAAATGATAGACATGGACAAGAAAACAATACGATGCCTTGTGAACAAAAACAAACACACGAACACCCCCCCACCACCCCCAACTTAAGCCCGTTACAACGCCCCCCACTCTGCACCCCTGCGTACGACTCAAAAGCCACCCCAACTTGCAGTGTGCCTGTCGCCCAATCAGAAAACTAATCTACACAAAGAACCCAGGAGGAGGAAGAGTCCCTTACACCCCCGCCACCCTCGGGCCAACCTAAAATAGAACGAAAGAACAATTATCCAAACTCAGCTGACAAACAGGTGGAAAGTTCAGACGTCGGGAACCACAATGTCACTCTTGCTCCGGCAAGCCACCGTCGGCGCCACCGGGGAGCTCAGTTTGATCATCTCTTTTTGGCAAGGAATCAAGCCAGTCACAGACATTGTCTGGACGGTCAAAGAAAAACGTTTGTTCCTCATATTCGATCCGAAGTCTGGCTGGAAACAACATAGCATACTTAAGGTCCAAATCGCGCAGCCGTCGCTTCACTCCCTGAAACCCCATTCTCTGCCGCTGAACCAGTGGAGTAAAGTCGGGATAGAAGTTCACAGTGGTGTTTTCAAATTTCACAGGGCCGCTCTCCCGAGAAGCTCGAAGGATAGCGTCCCTATCCCGAAAGTGGAAGAGTTTGGCAATAATGGGTCTCGGGGGGGCACCCGGCTTCAGCTTCCCGCCAGGAGATCGAAGGGCCCGTTCAACCGCGAAGAATTTACTGAGTCCGGCGGGGGCGAGGTGATTCAGGACCAGGTCTTCCACCAAGAGGTCGGTGGCAGCGTCCTCGGGATTTTCCGGAACACCTATGATGCGTACATTATTGCGCCGGGCCCTATTTTCAGAATCCTCAAGACGACGGGCCATCGAGTCCTGTGAAGAACGCAAGTTGCCGATCCAAGTCTGTATGTCCGTGACATCAGTAGTCAGGCTGGAGGTCTTCAAATCCAACGCCTTGACCCTCTCATTGGTCTTCGCCAGGTCCGCTCTAATCAGCGTGACATCGACAGCCACCGTATCAATCTTGGAGGCGAGGGCCTCATACTATTGTCCCATGGAGGCCTTCATACTGGTGATGGCGCTCATGACGTCCTGAAGCGATACCTCCGTAGGCGCAGCAGGATCCACCATGGGGTCTTCAGGAGTACGGCCAGTGCCACAGGGGGATCCCCTAGGATGGGTGTAGCGATCCATCACATTGGTTTGAGTTTGTCCCCCTCGGAGAGGCGTTTTTGTCTTGCACATCTCGGTGTCCGGTCTGGTGGCCATAATGGAAATGGTGCCCCGGAGGGGCCCTCGAGACCTGGTGAAAATGGCCGAA
Source organism: Lissotriton helveticus (assembly GCF_964261635.1). Taxonomy (NCBI): domain Eukaryota; kingdom Metazoa; phylum Chordata; class Amphibia; order Caudata; family Salamandridae; genus Lissotriton; species Lissotriton helveticus. The sequence goes on from NC_136060.1 coordinate 285,852,808, forward strand.
CTCAATGAAGTCAAAAGTATATGAAAGTGGGCCAAATTAACGAAAATGCCAACAGGGCTGGAGGCCAAACGCTCATGGAAGAAGGCTTTCAGCAATAGAGCGAAAGCAAGCCGGATCTGGGGTAGATCTGAGAGAATGCCAGTCAATCAGAACCCGGAGTAGGAAAGTGAAACTACTCCTCGGCCCGAAGATCAGCAGAGCCCCCAGCCCCGTCCCGGGGCAGGCCGTAAAAGTTCGAGTCGATATAAAAGCGGTTCTCGACGTCCGATTTCAATTTCGAAAAGAATATCAAGGTCAGCCAAAGGTCGCCTTCAAAAGCCCATCTTCAGAATCAGGATATTGTCAGGATAATTGCGAAGGGCGGCGGGGGTCTCGGGAGCTCTGTGCTCACGCGACCATCTTGGATGCCCGCGAAGCTCCTCCCCCCTTTTCTCCCCAAATTAAATGTAATTTACATACTTGAATTCTTTTTTGCTCTTATGAAATATATACATTACTACCAGGAGATGTAAAAACTAAGCATAAGAATGGGACACCACTCTCACACAAAGCAACCATTAATGGCAACTTATTCAACTTTGCACTCTCAAAAAGTGTTGAAGGCAGCAAATAAAAACACACCTTTCATTGTTTCATTTTGTAACTCCACTTTTTAATGGTTAATGTGAGTATATGTATAGTACATGTATAAGTATATGTATGTACATCGTTCAAGCACTTTCATAAATATGGCCATTTTTTTTATTAATTTTTTTTGTCCTCATACCACCATTGTATGCAAACTACAGCCTGTCAACTGACCTGTACCTCCCCAGCCTATTTGCGATATCTCAATAGTCCTGCGCACCCGCCTGTCCAGTACCCTGGTTGCTAGTTCCACGCAGGTGTAATCATAGGACTAATACGATTAAGTTCTTGTTGTGCCGTTCCAATTCAGAAAGGCCACCCAGGTCTTAGAATGCCTATTAGTCTCTGATCCTATGTCCATTTTACAGGTACTTTTTGTCGCCTGGAACCAGTCTATCCCTGTGGGGTAAGACTTCCGTAAATTTTTTACAAATCTCTCACCTAGCAAGAAGAATCAAATAGAAAGCAAGGACTGCTTGTCCCTAGAAAGGGGCGAAATTGGCTTATCTTCCACCCCTAACAAAATCAGTGTTAAGTTTATTTTTATGTTGGTGCAGAGAATTTCATTTTTGCCTTCTCCACTGTGGACCAGTAGTCCTGTAACAAAGGGCATTCAAAAAACATATGTCTGTCGTCTGCACTCAGCAAACCACATCTATGACATCTTGGAGCAATAGCAATTACGATTTTTGCCAATTTATGTGGTGTACAATATAGCCTGTTAACTGTAAAAAAGTGATTCCTCTTTGAGTTTGATGGTTTGATAACTTTTTAAAGCAACTTAAAGGAAAGTTCCCACAATCTCTCTGGCTTTGCCATCTGTATAGCACCATCCCAAATCTCACAGGGTGCTTTGATTTTCTTCACTTCAAAAGACACCAAAGTTCGATACCAGTCACTCACTTCCTTTTTTTCGGGGTTTCGTCTTGCAACTTTTTTCAAACTCCCAACAATCTCCGGTCTCATTTCTATTTGCCTCCCCCCAGGATCATACCTGCAAATATTCAAACCTTGCGAGGGATCCCCCTGTTTTTACCCACAGGATTTCCCACGGTACCACCTTTTCCATAATTATGAGATGCCCCCAAAGCTCAGTTCCCGCTCTCCTAAGTGGTATATTTAATTGGTCTTGCAAGCATTCCGGCATGCCTGGTGAGTCCCATATTGGTGCCCCCGAATAGTATCCCATTCCCAGTATGTTCCTTATTCCGACCCACAGAATAAGTGCTGCCTTTAGCATCTTCAATGTAACTTTTTTGAAGAATTTTGTGCCTCACATTGCCTTGGTGTACTCCAATATGTGCCAAAGGCAGAAATGTAAGTAGGCTAATCAATTCTGTCCCAAGTTTGACAAGGGCAGGAAACATGTTAATAAAACTGTTTCTGCATTGCTCAGAGACACAATAACATGTGCTCTATCTATAACATTAACGTGCATTTTGCATGCATGGAATCTATAGAAGTGATGAGTTCACTTCATAGACGAAGGAAACAGGGTGTTTCTCAGCAACCTAAAACTATGCATCCTGTCTTATGTGTAGCTGTTTTAAACACACAATGAACACAAAGGCTCTCCTCAGAGCCACCCTATTGCCCAAAATGTTGTTTATTTTCTTTTTTAAGCATCTTTTTCCCCACTTCTTTTAATAATCGCGACACCGTCCGATATTTGAGAATATGTCTTGAAATCACAAAAAAAGCAGACATTCTATAGCAACCACCACATTCAAAATGAATAACTATATAACTAATTCTAACCATAACAATATGTACATTTCTAACCAAATAACTCTATACAAACATGTGTGAGTCTCTGAATCTGTCAGTGACAATGTGTATGTGTGTTTGAGTGGGAGCTGTAGGTGAGTGTGTGAGTCTCTCAATGGGTGTATGAGTATGTGAATGGGTATGTGAGTGGCTGCCTGAGTGTCTGAGTTCATCTGTGAGTAGGTGGCTCAGTATCTAAGTCAGTCTATGAGTGGGTCTGTGAGTGGGTGTTTGAGAGTCTCAGTGGGGTCTGTGAGTGGGTGCATGAGTATCTGACTGGGTCTGTGATTGGGTGCATGAGTCTCTGAGCAGGTCAACAAGTAACTGCATCACAATATTATTGGTTCTGTGAGTGGGTGCATCAGTGTCTGAGTGGGTGTTTATGTGGGTTTCGGAGGGCCCGATTCACAGAACTAACTTGCGACAAAATCCTAAACTTACTACTCATGGTATTCACAGAATGCACTTGTCATAAGTTTACATCCGCACTCAGGCTGGAATTTCTGCACCTGGAGTGTAAGTTCCACACCCGGAGTGTAAGTTCCAACACCAGGAGTGGAATTTCCACCATCGGGCCGGAATATTCACGTACTGGCCGAAATACTCACAATGCATCAGATATAGTCAATTAACACCAGAATGTGTGTATTGGGGCCCAGAAGCGGATAGTCCGAGTGCGGACGTAAACTTACGACAGTTGTAAGTGCATTCTGTGAATACAATGAGTAGCAAGTATAGGATTTTGTTGTAAGTTAGTTCTGTGAATCGGGCCCTGAGTCTCTCACAGGATCTGTGAGTGGGCACATATTCTCAGAGTGGATCTGTGACTCGGTGTGTGAGTGTCTGAGTGGATCTGTAACTGGGTGTATAAGTGTCTGAGTGGGTCTGTGAGTGGGTTCATGGATGTCTGTGAGTGGAAGTTTCAGTCTCACAGTGTAGAAAATAAAAACCTTCTCACTTGGTCCTTTAAAGCCAACAAAGAAGAAATTGGCACAGAAGCTGAAATATAAAAATAACATCTTTATTAACCACAAATGAGGGAGACTACGTCACACAGAAGCCTTAGCAACTGAATGAGGCAGTCTCAGGAGTACAGAAAACTGGGGCCTTATATATGCTTAGGGTTACATAGTCAGCATAAGACCAATGGGCAGTCCTGGCTCATGTAAGCATGCAAAATGTCTGATATGGGCATGCAAGATCTGCTTGCTCAACAAAGTGGTAGGAGAGTTACTTCTCCATACAGCAGCAAAAATAGCCTGACAGTTCTACAAGAAGAGCAGGTGCATTTTACTTGCTAGGCTCTTCTGAGCATGTGCTAAGGTGGAAGATGCTAAATATAGATTACAAGAGCAGTCAACACTGAGGGAGGACAGAGCACATGGTGAGCACGTGGCAGCACATGGCAAACAAAATGGCAGCCAGAAATACAAAATGGCTTTCAGCTCATGCTAACAAATCCGTCCAATATTTAACAGATGGTCCTTCTAGCATGAGCTAAAGACATTCCTATGGTCCAGTAGGTACATAGAAAATATTTGCATATTAATGCATAAATATTCTAATTCATTGCTAGGTGGGCATTTTCCATTCTAAAGATTTCATTAAGCGGGTATAAACAAAGTACACGCACGAATTCAAAGGGAAGAAAGCATTAGGTCATAATTAACATACAGACAGTAGGAGAGAGTAATGACCACTATCACAAACAGAATTATAATTTTCCCTAGTCCGAGGCAAAAGCAAATCCTAAAATCATCTAGCAATCATTTTCAGGGCTCCTATGCATTTCAGTGACTATTCATTTTATTTCAGAATAGCCAACAACACATATCTAATAAAAACATTTTCCAATTGACTTTTATATTTTCCTTTTATGAGGGCTAGAACATCAATTTAATACATTCAAGGAAAGGGCAAAGTCACATTGTTCAATTGCTCAGAAAAATGTTTTTTGTGCATAATAAATATAACTAATGCAAATATTAAAGCTACTAAACAGATTATTACAAAAATAATCCCGTCTCCAAGGGACCAGGAGGACCACACAGGGCCATAGGAATTAGAACAAAGAGCGCAAAGCTCTTTGTTCCTTCCCTCCTTCCCCCTCCCCTTTGCCAAATAGAGAAAGAAACTGAATTCATAAAGGCCCTAAAACATGGATATACAAACTATCCAGCACCACCTGTAAATCCCTAATCTATAATGACAGTTCCCCTCTCATCAGCCCGACACTCCCCTGTCCCGGCCTAACCTTTCTAAAGCGCCAAGATGCTCCTTGGAGTGTAAACCGCGCTATATAAGAATTATTTACATTACATTACATTACATTACAAAGGGCTGCTCCTCCTCAAAAATGGGACATCTAAAGGGGTACATTATTGACAAAAAGAAGAAGTCCTTGGGGAAATTGAAGCCGCTGTACAACCAACCAGAGGGGAGTCTTCTCCCTGCGTCAGTTTGAGCCTCACAGGCAGGCTCTTGTTGTTTCCACGGTGGAGCTGCACAACTCGCAACTCAAGAATCACAGCCCAGTTTCAAGGAAAAAAGTCTCTTCTTTCAGGATAGGGCAGTCACCCACCAGGCAAATGCTCTTAGCGATACTGTCCAGTGTCTCAGGCAGTGCACCAGTTTTCTTCACTTCAATCTAACAGGCACCAGAGACACAGCACCTGTACCCTAAACTCAAGTCATTCCCTAACTCCTGTATTGCTCTGCTTGCGCACTGCTCATTCGTTGGGGCCGCACATTGCATCCAGTGTACCCAGGTATCTCTTGACCAACAAACAAAGGAGCAAACTTGCATTCACTTTAGGACCAGTATTCAGAGGTCTGATGCTAGGATATTTGAAGCAACCCTTGTTTCAAAAGGGGTCACCTCAAGCAAAGCCTCCTCGCCATTCTGGTCGGTCTGTGACTCTCAGCTGGGCATTAACAAACTCGATGCACGATTTCTCCTTTCTGATTTGTGACCCCGTCTTTCGACCAAAACTGTGGCAGGGGTACACAATTCATTTCAGGGCTTTCGCCTTCACTGAGGTCCTAGTTGCCAGCAATGCCTGTGCTGGTTACCTTCACTTTGGCTTCAAGCTGGACTGGTGCTGACGCTGACTCCCCAGGCTGAATCTGATGTCCGGGCCCCTCTGGCAATGGTTGTAAGGCAGCAAATATCTATTGGTGGATAGAACAAAAGGTCTTTAGACAAGGCACAGAAATAGTCTATCAAAAGAGAGGATAGTGTCAGAATACTTCCTAGTCTTGGGACGCCCCATATATTAGCAAGGCACACAAGAACCACTTTCATCTATCTATGAGAGAGTAAAAAAAACAACAGTCTGGACCTATTGGCAAGTATAAAAGGAACTCTTTGGCAAGAGTAATACGTCACCCAATCCCAAGTAGCCAAGGAAGTCTGTATTCATTTACTAAATTTGTGAGGAAAAGAGAAAAACAACACAGACATACCCTAAATCCTTACATTGGTGTATTCCTGTGTACTAATCTGAAAACCCTAAAAAAAAAGGAAATGTTCTACACTTTTGCTCATAAACTTCACATTGCTTGTACAGGACTGCAGACACTTCTAAAATGATTCTTCTTAATAAAAAGCACCTACATTGTACGCTTAGGACCATGCTCTCTTGGTACAGGAAAATCTAAAACTGCTGATTTAACAGGGTTTCTTATCTATAAAACAACATTTTCTTCAAAACATTTTTTGCTGAGGATCACATGGGCATCTTCCCTGCGTTCTACTTTTCATGATCCAAACTATGCAACATCAGCTCTAATAAGGACTGTCATTTTATTTACACAGACTAGCTAATAAAAAACTAGCAATGCCCTTGCAAAACTATGTTAATTTCAAAAAGGGGGTGGTGATGGACAGAGTATCTGAGTTAATCAGAACACTCCTACCCAGTCAACAGATCAGGGCTTGATCCATCACCGTTTTTTAGCTCACTGCACCATCCCAGTTCAGAACCTGGCTATATGCAAATTAGTTTGTCTCTGGCCCAGTGCATCATGGGAACAGGGCAGACCAAACTACCAAGCCAATTCTTCACTGGAAAGGAAACAAGCTTCCGGGGACCGGTTTCTGGCATTACAGCCATCTTCGGCCCGGCTTGCTTGAATCCTGATGGTGCAGTGAGCAAGGGACTCATGTCTGAGCATACCCTTCCACACTCATGGTGGCCAAATTAATTTCAAAAAGGGGGTGGTGATGGACAGAGTATCTGAGTTATTCAGAACACTCCTACCCAGTCAACAGATCAGGGCTTGATCCATCACCGTTTTTTATCTCACTGCACCATCCCAGTTCAGAACCTGGCTATATGCAAATTAGTCTGTCCCTGGCCCAGTGCATCATGGGAACAGGGCAGACCAAACTACCAAGCCAATTCTTCACTGGAAAGGAAACAAGCTTACGGGGACCGGTTTCTGGCATTACAGCCGTCTTCGGCCCGGCTTGCTTGAATCCTGATGGTGCAGTGAGCAAGGGACTCATGTCTGAGCATACCCTTCCACCCTCATGGTGGCCAAATTAATTTCAAAAAGGGGGTGGTGATGGACAGAGTATCTGAGTTAATCAGAACACTCCTACCCAGTCAACAGATCAGGGCTTGATCCATCACCGTTTTTTAGCTCACTGCACCATCCCAGTTCAGAACCTGGCTATATGCAAATTAGTCTGTCCCTGGCCCAGTGCATCATGGGAACAGGGCAGACCAAACTACCAAGCCAATTCTTCACTGGAAAGGAAACAAGCTTCTGGGGACCGGTTTCTGGCATTATAGCCGTCTTCGGCCCGGCTTGCTTGAATCCTGATGGTGCAGTGAGCAAGGGACTCATGTCTGAGCATACCCTTCCACACTCATGGTGGCCAAATTAATTTCAAAAAGGGGGTGGTGATGGACAGAGTATCTGAGTTAATCAGAACACTCCTACCCAGTCAACAGATCAGGGCTTGATCCATCACTGTTTTTTAGCTCACTGCACCATCCCAGTTCAGAACCTGGCTATATGCAAATTAGTCTGTCCCTGGCCCAGTGCATCATGGGAACAGGGCAGACCAAACTACCAAGCCAATTCTTCACTGGAAAGGAAACAAGCTTCCGGGGACCGGTTTCTGGCATTACAGCCGTCTTCGGCCCGGCTTGCTTGAATCCTGATGGTGCAGTGAGCAAGGGACTCATGTCTGAGCATACCCTTCCACACTCATGGTGGCCAAATTAATTTCAAAAAGGGGGTGGTGATGGACAGAGTATCTGAGTTAATCAGAACACTCCTACCCAGTCAACAGATCAGGGCTTGATCCATCACCGTTTTTTAGCTCACTGCACCATCCCAGTTCAGAACCTGGCTATATGCAAATTAGTCTGTCCCTGGCCCAGTGCATCATGGGAACAGGGCAGACCAAACTACCAAGCCAATTCTTCACTGGAAAGGAAACAAGCTTCCGGGGACCGGTTTCTGGCATTACAGCCGTCTTCGGCCCGGCTTGCTTGAATCCTGATGGTGCAGTGAGCAAGGGACTCATGTCTGAGCATACCCTTCCACACTCATGGTGGCCAAATTAATTTCAAAAAGGGGGTGGTGATGGACAGAGTATCTGAGTTAATCAGAACACTCCTACCCAGTCAACAGATCAGGGCTTGATCCATCACCATTTTTTAGCTCACTGCACCATCCCAGTTCAGAACCTGGCTATATGCAAATTAGTCTGTCCCTGGCCCAGTGCATCATGGGAACAGGGCAGACCAAACTACCAAGCCAATTCTTCACTGGAAAGGAAACAAGCTTTCGGGGACCGGTTTCTGGCATTACAGCCGTCTTCGGCCCGGCTTGCTTGAATCCTGATGGTGCAGTGAGCAAGGGACTCATGTCTGAGCATACCCTTCCACACTCATGCTGGCCAAATTAATTTCAAAAAGGGGGTGGTGATGGACAGAGTATCTGAGTTAATCAGAACACTCCTACCCAGTCAACAGATCAGGGCTTGATCCATCACCGTTTTTTAGCTCACTGCACCATCCCAGTTCAGAACCTGGCTATATGCAAATTAGTCTGTCCCTGGCCCAGTGCATCATGGGAACAGGGCAGACCAAACTACCAAGCCAATTCTTCACTGGAAAGGAAACAAGCTTCCGGGGACCGGTTTCTGGCATTACAGCCGTCTTCGGCCCAGCTTGCTTGAATCCTGATGGTGCAGTGAGCAAGGGACTCATGTCTGAGCATACCCTTCCACACTCATGGTGGCCAAATTAATTTCAAAAAGGGGGGTGATGGACAGAGTATCTGAGTTAATCAGAACACTCCTACCCAGTCAACAGATCAGGGCTTGATCCATCACCGTTTTTTAGCTCACTGCACCATCCCAGTTCAGAACCTGGCTATATGCAAATTAGTCTGTCCCTGGCCCAGTGCCTCATGGGAACAGGGCAGACCAAACTACCAAGCCAATTCTTCACTGGAAAGGAAACAAGCTTCCGGGGACCGGTTTCTGGCATTACAGCCGTCTTCGGCCCGGCTTGCTTAAATCCTGATGGTGCAGTGAGCAAGGGACTCATGTCTGAGCATACCCTTCCACACTCATGGTGGCCAAATTAATTTCAAAAAGGGGGTGGTGATGGACAGAGTATCTGAGTTAATCAGAACACTCCTACCCAGTCAACAGATCAGGGCTTGATCCATCACCGTTTTTTAGCTCACTGCACCATCCCAGTTCAGAACCTGGCTAAATGCAAATTAGTCTGTCCCTGGTCCAGTGCATCATGGGAACAGGGCAGACCAAACTACCAAGCCAATTCTTCACTGGAAAGGAAACAAGCTTCCGGGGACCGGTTTCTGGCAATACAGCCGTCTTCGGCCCGGCTTGCTTGAATCCTGATGGTGCAGTGAGCAAGGGACTCATGTCTGAGCATACCCTTCCACACTCATGGTGGCCAAATTAATTTCAAAAAGGGGGTGGTGATGGACAGAGTATCTGAGTTAATCAGAACACTCCTACCCAGTCAACAGATCAGGGCTTGATCCATCACCGTTTTTTAGCTCACTGCACCATCCCAGTTCAGAACCTGGCTATATGCAAATTAGTCTGTCCCTGGCCCAGTGCATCATGGGAACAGGGCAGACCAAACTACCAAGCCAATTCTTCACTGGAAAGGAAACAAGCTTCCGGGGACCGGTTTCTGGCATTACAGCCGTCTTCGGCCCGGCTTGCTTGAATCCTGATGGTGCAGTGAGCAAGGGACTCATGTCTGAGCATACCCTTCCACACTCATGGTGGCCAAATTAATTTCAAAAAGGGGGTGGTGATGGACAGAGTATCTGAGTTAATCAGAACACTCCTACCCAGTCAACAGATCAGGGCTTGATCCATCACCGTTTTTTAGCTCACTGCACCATCCCAGTTCAAGAACCTGGCTATATGCAAATTAGTCTGTCCCTGACCCAGTGCATCATGGGAACAGAGCAGACCAAACTACCAAGCCAATTCTTCACTGGAAAGGAAACAAGCTTCCGGGGACCGGTTTCTGGCATTACAGCCGTCTTCGGCCCGGCTTGCTTGAATCCTGATGGTGCAGTGAGCAAGGGACTCATGTCTGAGCATACCCTTCCACACTCATGGTGGCCAAATTAATTTCAAAAAGGGGGTGGTGATGGACAGAGTATCTGAGTTAATCAGAACACTCCTACCCAGTCAACAGATCAGGGCTTGATCCATCACCGTTTTTTAGCTCACTGGACCATCCCAGTTCAGAACCTGGCTATATGCAAATTAGTCTGTCCCTGGCCCAGTGCATCATGGGAACAGGGCAGACCAAACTACCAAGCCAATTCTTCACTGGAAAGGAAACAAGCTTCCGGGGACCGGTTTCTGGCATTACAGCCGTCTTCGGCCCGGCTTGCTTGAATCCTGATGGTGTAGTGAGCAAGGGCCTCATGTCTGAGCATACCCTTTCACAATCATGGTTGCCAAATTAATTTCAAAAAGGGGGTGGTGATGGACAGAGTATCTGAGTTAATCAGAACACTCCTACCCAGTCAACAGATCAGGGCTTGATCCAGCACCGTTTTTTTAGCTCACTGCACCATCCCAGTTCAGAACCTGGCTATATGCAAATTAGTCTGTCACTGGCCCAGTGCATCATGGGAACAGGGCAGACCAAACTACCAAGCCAATTCTTCACTGGAAAGGAAACAAGCTTCCGGGGACCGGTTTCTGGCATTACAGCCGTCTTCGGCCCGGCTTGCTTGAATCCTGATGGTGCAGTGAGCAAGGGACTCATGTCTGAGCATACCCTTCCACACTCATGGTGGCCAAATTAATTTCAAAAAGGGGGTGGTGATGGACAGAGTATCTGAGTTAATCAGAACAATCCTACCCAGTCAACAGATCAGGGCTTGATCCATCACCGTTTTTTAGCTCACTGCACCATCCCAGTTCAGAACCTGGCTATATGCAAATTAGTCTGTCCCTGGCCCAGTGCATCATGGGAACAGGGCAGACCAAACTACCAAGCCAATTCTTCACTGGAAAGGAAACAAGCTTCCGGGTACCGGTTTCTGGCATTACAGCCGTCTTCGGCCCGGCTTGCTTGAATCCTGATGGTGCAGTGAGCAAGGGACTCATGTCTGAGCATACCCTTCCACACTCATGCTGGCCAAATTAATTTAAAAAAGGGGGTGGTGATGGACAGAGTATCTGAGTTAATCAGAACACTCCTACCCAGTCAACAGATCAGGGCTTGATCCATCACCGTTTTTTAGCTCACTGCACCATCCCAGTTCAGAACCTGGCTATATGCAAATTAGTCTGTCCCTGGCCCAGTGCATCATGGGAACAGGGCAGACCAAACTACCAAGCCAATTCTTCACTGGAAAGGAAACAAGCTTCCGGGGACCGGTTTCTGGCATTACAGCCGTCTTCGGCCCAGCTTGCTTGAATCCTGATGGTGCAGTGAGCAAGGGACTCATGTCTGAGCATACCCTTCCACACTCATGGTGGCCAAATTAATTTCAAAAAGGGGGGGTGATGGACAGAGTATCTGAGTTAATCAGAACACTCCTACCCAGTCAACAGATCAGGGCTTGATCCATCACCGTTTTTTAGCTCACTGCACCATCCCAGTTCAGAACCTGGCTATATGCAAATTAGTATGTCCCTGGCCCAGTGCCTCATGGGAACAGGGCAGACCAAACTACCAAGCCAATTCTTCACTGGAAAGGAAACAAGCTTCCGGGGACCGGTTTCTGGCATTACAGCCGTCTTCGGCCCGGCTTGCTTAAATCCTGATGGTGCAGTGAGCAAGGGACTCATGTCTGAGCATACCCTTCCACACTCATGGTGGCCAAATTAATTTCAAAAAGGGGGTGGTGATGGACAGAGTATCTGAGTTAATCAGAACACTCCTACCCAGTCAACAGATCAGGGCTTGATCCATCACCGCTTTTTAGCTCACTGCACCATCCAAGTTCAGAACCTGGCTATATGCAAATTAGTCTGTCCCTGGCCCAGTGCATCATGGGAACAGGGCAGACCAAACTACCAAGCCAATTCTTCACTGGAAAGGAAACAAGCTTCCGGGGACCGGTTTCTGGCATTACAGCCGTCTTCGGCCCGGCTTGCTTGAATCCTGATGGTGCAGTGAGCAAGGGACTCATGTCTGAGCATACCCTTCCACACTCATGGTGGCCAAATTAATTTCAAAAAGGGGGTGGTGATGGACAGAGTATCTGAGTTAATCAGAACACTCCTACCCAGTCAACAGATCAGGGCTTGATCCATCACCGTTTTTTAGCTCACTGCACCATCCCAGTTCAGAACCTGGCTATATGCAAATTAGTCTTTCCCTGGTCCAGTGCATCATGGGAATAGGGCAGACCAAACTACCAAGCCAATTCTTCACTGGAAAGGAAACAAGCTTCCGGGGACCGTTTTCTGGCATTACAGCCGTCTTCGGCCCGGCTTGCTTGAATCCTGATGGTGCAGTGAGCAAGGGACTCATGTCTGAGCATACCCTTCCACACTCATGGTGGCCAAATTAATTTCAAAAAAGGGGTGGTGATGGACAGAGTATCTGAGTTAATCAGAACACTCCTACCCAGTCAACAGATCAGGGCTTGATCCATCACCGTTTTTTAGCTCACTGCACCATCCCAGTTCAGAACCTGGCTATATGCAAATTAGTCTGTCCCTGGCCCAGTGCATCATGGGAACAGGGCAGACCAAACTACCAAGCCAATTCTTCACTGGAAAGGAAACAAGCTTCCGGGGACCGGTTTCTGGCATTACAGCCGTCTTCGGCCCGGCTTGCTTGAATCCTGATGGTGCAGTGAGCAAGGGACTCATGTCTGAGCATACCCTTCCACACTCATGGTGGCCAAATTAATTTCAAAAAGGGGGTGGTGATGGACAGAGTATCTGAGTTAATCAGAACACTCCTACCCAGTCAACAGATCAGGGCTTGATCCATCACCGTTTTTTAGCTCACTGCACCATCCCAGTTCAGAACCTGGCTATATGCAAATTAGTCTGTCCCTGGCCCAGTGCCTCATGGGAACAGGGCAGACCAAACTACCAAGCCAATTCTTCACTGGAAAGGAAACAAGCTTCCGGGGACCGGTTTCTGGCATTACAGCCGTCTTCGGCCCGGCTTGCTTAAATCCTGATGGTGCAGTGAGCAAGGGACTCATGTCTGAGCATACCCTTCGACACTCATGGTGGCCAAATTAATTTCAAAAAGGGGGTGGTGATGGACAGAGTATCTGAGTTAATCAGAACACTCCTACCCAGTCAACAGATCAGGGCTTGATCCATCACCGTTTTTTAGCTCACTGCACCATCCCAGTTCAGAACCTGGCTATATGCAAATTAGTCTGTCCCTGGCCCAGTGCATCATGGGAACAGGGCAGACCAAACTACCAAGCCAATTCTTCACTGGAAAGGAAACAAGCTTCCGGGGACCGGTTTCTGGCATTACAGCCGTCTTCGGCCCAGTTTGCTTGAATCCTGATGGTGCAGTGAGCAAGGGACTCATGTCTGAGCATACCCTTCCACACTCATGGTGGCCAAATTAATTTCAAAAAGGGGGGGTGATGGACAGAGTATCTGAGTTAATCAGAACACTCCTACCCAGTCAACAGATCAGGGCTTGATCCATCACCGTTTTTTAGCTCACTGCACCATCCCAGTTCAGAACCTGGCTATATGCAAATTAGTCTGTCCCTGGCCCAGTGCCTCATGGGAACAGGGCAGACCAAACTACCAAGCCAATTCTTCACTGGAAAGGAAACAAGCTTCCGGGGACCGGTTTCTGGCATTACAGCCGTCTTCGGCCCGGCTTGCTTAAATCCTGATGGTGCAGTGAGCAAGGGACTCATGTCTGAGCATACCCTTCCACACTCATGGTGGCCAAATTAATTTCAAAAAGGGGGTGGTGATGGACAGAGTATCTGAGTTAATCAGAACACTCCTACCCAGTCAACAGATCAGGGCTTGATCCATCACCGCTTTTTAGCTCACTGCACCATCCAAGTTCAGAACCTGGCTATATGCAAATTAGTCTGTCCCTGGCCCAGTGCATCATGGGAACAGGGCAGACCAAACTACCAAGCCAATTCTTCACTGGAAAGGAAACAAGCTTCCGGGGACCGGTTTCTGGCATTACAGCCGTCTTCGGCCCGGCTTGCTTGAATCCTGATGGTGCAGTGAGCAAGGGACTCATGTCTGAGCATACCCTTCCACACTCATGGTGGCCAAATTAATTTCAAAAAGGGGGTGGTGATGGACAGAGTATCTGAGTTAATCAGAACACTCCTACCCAGTCAACAGATCAGGGCTTGATCCATCACCGTTTTTTAGCTCACTGCACCATCCCAGTTCAGAACCTGGCTATATGCAAATTAGTCTGTCCCTGGTCCAGTGCATCATGGGAACAGGGCAGACCAAACTACCAAGCCAATTCTTCACTGGAAAGGAAACAAGCTTCCGGGGACCGTTTTCTGGCATTACAGCCGTCTTCGGCCCGGCTTGCTTGAATCCTGATGGTGCAGTGAGCAAGGGACTCATGTCTGAGCATACCCTTCCACACTCATGGTGGCCAAATTAATTTCAAAAAGGGGGTGGTGATGGACAGAGTATCTGAGTTAATCAGAACACTCCTACCCAGTCAACAGATCAGGGCTTGATCCATCACCGTTTTTTAGCTCACTGCACCATCCCAGTTCAGAACCTGGCTATATGCAAATTAGTCTGTCCCTGGCCCAGTGCATCATGGGAACAGGGCAGACCAAACTACCAAGCCAATTCTTCACTGGAAAGGAAACAAGCTTCCGGGGACCGGTTTCTGGCATTACAGCCGTCTTCGGCCCGGCTTGCTTGAATTCTGATGGTGCAGTGAGCAAGGGACTCATGTCTGAGCATACCCTTCCACACTCATGGTGGCCAAATTAATTTCAAAAAGGGGGTGGTGATGGACAGAGTATCTGAGTTAATCAGAACACTCCTACCCAGTCAACAGATCAGGGCTTGATCCATCACCGTTTTTTAGCTCACTGCACCATCCCAGTTCAGAACCTGGCTATATGCAAATTAGTCTGTCCCTGGCCCAGTGCCTCATGGGAACAGGGCAGACCAAACTACCAAGCCAATTCTTCACTGGAAAGGAAACAAGCTTCCGGGGACCGGTTTCTGGCATTACAGCCGTCTTCGGCCCGGCTTGCTTAAATCCTGATGGTGCAGTGAGCAAGGGACTCATGTCTGAGCATACCCTTCGACACTCATGGTGGCCAAATTAATTTCAAAAAGGGGGTGGTGATGGACAGAGTATCTGAGTTAATCAGAACACTCCTACCCAGTCAACAGATCAGGGCTTGATCCATCACCGTTTTTTAGCTCACTGCACCATCCCAGTTTAGAACCTGGCTATATGCAAATTAGTCTGTCCCGGGCCCAGTGCATCATGGGAACAGGGCAGACCAAACTACCAAGCCAATTCTTCACTGGAAAGGAAACAAGCTTCCGGGAACCGGTTTCTGGCATTACAGCCGTCTTCGGCCCGGCTTGCTTGAATCCTGATGGTGCAGTGAGCAAGGGACTCATGTCTGAGCATACCCTTCCACACTCATGGTGGCCAAATTAATTTCAAAAAGGGGGTGGTGATGGACAGAGTATCTGAGTTAATCAGAACACTCCTACCCAGTCAACAGATCAGGGCTTGATCCATCACCGTTTTTTAGCTCACTGCACCATCCCAGTTCAGAACCTGGCTATATGCAAATTAGTCTGTCCCTGGCCCAGTGCATCATGGGAACAGGGCAGACCAAACTACCAAGCCAATTCTTCACTGGAAAGGAAACAAGCTTCCGGGGACCGGTTTCTGGTTTTACAGCCGTCTTCGGCCCGGCTTGCTTGAATTCTGATGGTGCAGTGAGCAAGGGACTCATGTCTGAGCATACCCTTCCACACTCATGGTGGCCAAATTAATTTCAAAAAGGGGGTGGTGATGGACAGAGTATCTGAGTTAATCAGAACACTCCTACCCAGTCAACAGATCAGGGCTTGATCCATCACCGTTTTTTAGCTCACTGCACCATCCCAGTTCAGAACCTGGCTATATGCAAATTAGTCTGTCCCTGGCCCAGTGCCTCATGGGAACAGGGCAGACCAAACTACCAAGCCAATTCTTCACTGGAAAGGAAACAAGCTTCCGGGGACCGGTTTCTGGCATTACAGCCGTCTTCGGCCCGGCTTGCTTAAATCCTGATGGTGCAGTGAGCAAGGGACTCATGTCTGAGCATACCCTTCGACACTCATGGTGGCCAAATTAATTTCAAAAAGGGGGTGGTGATGGACAGAGTATCTGAGTTAATCAGAACACTCCTACCCAGTCAACAGATCAGGGCTTGATCCATCACCGTTTTTTAGCTCACTGCACCATCCCAGTTCAGAACCTGGCTATATGCAAATTAGTCTGTCCCTGGCCCAGTGCATCATGGGAACAGGGCAGACCAAACTACCAAGCCAATTCTTCACTGGAAAGGAAACAAGCTTCCGGGAACCGGTTTCTGGCATTACAGCCGTCTTCGGCCCGGCTTGCTTGAATCCTGATGGTGCAGTGAGCAAGGGAGTCATGTCTGAGCATACCCTTCCACACTCATGGTGGCCAAATTAATTTCAAAAAGGGGGTGGTGATGGACAGAGTATCTGAGTTAATCAGAACACTCCTACCCAGTCAACAGATCAGGGCTTGATCCATCACCGTTTTTTAGCTCACTGCACCATCCCAGTTCAGAACCTGGCTATATGCAAATTAGTCTGTCCCTGGCCCAGTGCATCATGGGAACAGGGCAGACCAAACTACCAAGCCAATTCTTCACTGGAAAGGAAACAAGCTTCTGGGGACCGGTTTCTGGCATTACAGCCGTCTTCGGCCCGGCTTGCTTGAATCCTGATGGTGCAGTGAGCAAGGGACTCATGTCTGAGCATACCCTTCCACACTCATGGTGGCCAAATTAATTTCAAAAAGGGGGTGGTGATGGACAGAGTATCTGAGTTAATCAGAACACTCCTACCCAGTCAACAGATCAGGGCTTGATCCATCACCGTTTTTTAGCTCACTGCACCATCCCAGTTCAGAACCTGGCTATATGCAAATTAGTCTGTCCCTGGCCCAGTGCATCATGGGAACAGGGCAGACCAAACTACCAAGCCAATTCTTCACTGGAAAGGAAACAAGCTTCCGGGGACCGGTTTCTGGCATTACAGGTGTCTTCGGCCCGGCTTGCTTGAATCCTGATGGTGCAGTGAGCAAGGGACTCATGTCTGAGCATACCCTTCCACACTCATGGTGGCCAAATTAATTTCAAAAAGGGGGTGGTGATGGACAGAGTATCTGAGTTAATCAGAACTCTCCTACCCAGTCAACAGATCAGGGCTTGATCCATCACCGTTTTTTAGCTCACTGCACCATCCCAGTTCAGAACCTGGCTATATGCAAATTAGTCTGTCCCTGGCCCAGTGCATCATGGGAACAGGGCAGACCAAACTACCAAGCCAATTCTTCACTGGAAAGGAAACAAGCTTCCGGGGACCGGTGTCTGGCATTACAGCCGTCTTCGGGCCGGCTTGCTTGAATCCTGATGGTGCAGTGAGCAAGGGACTCATGTCTGAGCATACCCTTCCACACTCATGGTGGCCAAATTAATTTCAAAAAGGGGGTGGTGATGGACAGAGTATCTGAGTTAATCAGAACACTCCTACCCAGTCAACAGATCAGGGCTTGATCCATCACCGTTTTTTAGCTCACTGCACCATCCCAGTTCAGAACCTGGCTAATTGCAAATTAGTCGGTCCCTGGCCCAGTGCATCATGGGAACAGGGCAGACCAAACTACCAAGCCAATTCTTCACTGGAAAGGAAACAAGCTTCCGGGGACCGGTTTCTGGCATTACAGCCGTCTTCGGCCCGGCTTGCTTGAATCCTGATGGTGCAGTGAGCAAGGGACTCATGTCTGAGCATACCCTTCCACACTCATGGTGGCCAAATTAATTTCAAAAAGGGGGTGGTGATGGACAGAGTATATGAGTTAATCAGAACACTCCTACCCAGTCAACAGATCAGGGCTTGATCCATCACCGTTTTTTAGCTCACTGCACCATCCCAGTTCAGAACCTGGCTATATGCAAATTAGACTGTCCCTGGCCCAGTGCATCATGGGAACAGGGCAGACCAAACTACCAAGCCAATTCTTCAC
This sequence comes from Lissotriton helveticus, assembly GCF_964261635.1. Classification (NCBI taxonomy): domain Eukaryota; kingdom Metazoa; phylum Chordata; class Amphibia; order Caudata; family Salamandridae; genus Lissotriton; species Lissotriton helveticus. The sequence continues at coordinate 285,870,963 of NC_136060.1, forward strand.
TGGAAAGGAAACAAGCTTCCGGGGACCGGTTTCTGGCATTACAGCCGTCTTCGGCCCGGCTTGCTTGAATCCTGATGGTGTAGTGAGCAAGGGCCTCATGTCTGAGCATACCCTTTCACAATCATGGTTGACAAATTAATTTCAAAAAGGGGGTGGTGATGGACAGAGTATCTGAGTTAATCAGAACACTCCTACCCAGTCAACCGATCAGGGCTTGATCCAGCACCGTTTTTTAGCTCACTGCACCATCCCAGTTCAGAACCTGGCTATATGCAAATTAGTCTGTCCCTGGCCCAGTGCATCATGGGAACAGGGCAGACCAAACTACCAAGCCAATTCTTCACTGGAAAGGAAACAAGCTTCCGGGGACCGGTTTCTGGCATTACAGCCGTCTTCGGCCCGGCTTGCTTGAATCCTGATGGTGCAGTGAGCAAGGGACTCATGTCTGAGCATACCCTTCCACACTCATGGTGGCCAAATTATTTTCAAAAAGGGGGTGGTGATGGACAGAGTATCTGAGTTAATCAGAACACTCCTACCCAGTCAACAGATCAGGGCTTGATCCATCACCGTTTTTTAGCTCACTGCACCATCCCAGTTCAGAACCTGGCTATATGCAAATTAGTCGGTCCCTGGCCCAGTGCATCATGGGAACAGGGCAGACCAAACTACCAAGCCAATTCTTCACTGGAAAGTAAACAAGCTTCCGGGGACCGGTTTCTGACATTACAGCCGTCTTCGGCCCGGCTTGCTTGAATCCTGATGGTGCAGTGAGCAAGGGAATCATGCCTGAGCATACCCTTCCACACTCATGGTGGCCAAATTAATTTCAAAAAGGGGGTGGTGATGGACAGAGTATCTGAGTTAATCAGAACACTCCTACCCAGTCAACAGATCAGGGCTTGATCCATCACCATTTTTTAGCTCACTGCACCATCCCAGTTCAGAACCTGGCTATATGCAAATTAGTCTGTCCCTGGCCCAGTGCATCATGGGAACAGGGCAGACCAAACTACCAAGCCAATTCTTCACTGGAAAGGAAACAAGCTTCCGGGGACCGGTTTCTGGCATTACAGCCGTCTTCGGCCCGGCTTGCTTAAATCCTGACGGTGCAGTGAGCAAGGGACTCATGTCTGAGCATACCCTTCCACACTCATGGTTGCCAAATTAATTTCAAAAAGGGGGTGGTGATGGACAGAGTATCTGAGTTAATCAGAACACTCCTACCCAGTCAACAGATCAGGGCTTGATCCATCACCGTTTTTTAGCTCACTGCACCATCCCAGTTCAGAACCTGGCTATATGCAAATTAGTCTGTCCCTGGCCCAGTGCATCATGGGAACAGGGCAGACCAAACTACCAAGCCAATTCTTCACTGGAAAGGAAACAAGCTTCCGGGGACCGGTTTCTGGCATTACAGCCGTCTTCGGCCCGGCTTGCTTGAATCCTGATGGTGTAGTGAGCAAGGGACTCATGTCTGAGCATACCCTTTCGCAATCATGGTTGCCAAATTAATTTCAAAAAGGGGGTGGTGATGGACAGAGTATCTGAGTTGATCAGAACACTCCTACCCAGTCAACAGATCAGGGCTTGATCCATCACCGTTTTTTAGCTCACTGCACCATCCCAGTTCAGAACCTGGCTATATGCAAATTAGTCTGTCCCTGGCCCAGTGCATCATGGGAACAGGGCAGACCAAACTACCAAGCCAATACTTCACTGGAAAGGAAACAAGCTTCCGGGGACCGGTTTCTGGCATTACAGCCGTCTTCGGCCCGGCTTGCTTGAATCCTGATGGTGTAGTGAGCAAGGGACTCATGTCTGAGCATACCCTTTCACAATCATGGTTGCCAAATTAATTTCAAAAAGGGGGTGGTGATGGACAGAGTATCTGAGTTAATCAGAACACTCCTACCCAGTCAACAGATCAGGGCTTGATCCAGCACCGTTTTTTAGCTCACTGCACCATCCCAGTTCAGAAACTGGCTATATGCAAATTAGTCTGTCCCTGGCCCAGTGCATCATGGGAACAGGGCAGACCAAACTACCAAGCCAATTCTTCACTGGAAAGGAAACAAGCTTCCGGGGACCGGTTTCTGGCATTACAGCCGTCTTCGGCCCGGCTTGCTTGAATCCTGATGGTGCAGTGAGCAAGGGACTCATGTCTGAGCATACCCTTCCACACTCATGGTGGCCAAATTAATTTCAAAAAGGGGGTGGTGATGGACAGAGTATCTGAGTTAATCAGAACACTCCTACCCAGTCAACAGATCAGGGCTTGATCCATCACCGTTTTTTAGCTCACTGCACCATCCCAGTTCAGAACCTGGCTATATGCAAATTAGTGTGTCCCTGGCCCAGTGCATCATGGGAACAGGGCAGACCAAACTACCAAGCCAATTCTTCACTGGAAAGGAAACAAGCTTCCGGGGACCGGTTTCTGGCATTACAGCCGTCTTCGGCCCGGCTTGCTTGAATCCTGATGGTGCAGTGAGCAAGGGACTCATGTCTGAGCATACCCTTCCACACTCATGGTGGCCAAATTAATTTCAAAAAGGGGGTGGTGATGGACAGAGTATCTGAGTTAATCAGAACTCTCCTACCCAGTCAACAGATCAGGGCTTGATCCATCACCGGTTTTTAGCTCACTGCACCATCCCAGTTCAGAACCTGGCTATATGCAAATTAGTCTGTCCCTGGCCCAGTGCATCATGGGAACAGGGCAGACCAAACTACCAAGCCAATTCTTCACTGGAAAGGAAACAAGCTTCCGGGGACCGGTTTCTGGCATTACAGCCGTCTTCGGCCCGGCTTGCTTGAATCCTGTTGTGCAGTGAGCAAGGGACTCATGTCTGAGCATACCCTTCCACACTCATGGTGGCCAAATTATTTTCAAAAAGGGGGTGGTGATGGACAGAGTATCTGAGTTAATCAGACCACTCCTACCCAGTCAACAGATCAGGGCTTGATCCATCACCGTTTTTTAGCTCACTGCACCATCCCAGTTCAGAACCTGGCTAATTGCAAATTAGTCGGTCCCTGGCCCAGTGCATCATGGGAACAGGGCAGACCAAACTACCAAGCCAATTCTTCACTGGAAAGGAAACAAGCTTCCGGGGACCGGTTTCTGGCATTACAGCCGTCTTCGGCCCGGCTTGCTTGAATCCTGATGGTGCAGTGAGCAAGGGACTCATGTCTGAGCATACCCTTCCACACTCATGGTGGCCAAATTAATTTCAAAAAGGGGGTGGTGATGGACAGAGTATATGAGTTAATCAGAACACTCCTACCCAGTCAACAGATCAGGGCTTGATCCATCACCGTTTTTTAGCTCACTGCACCATCCCAGTTCAGAACCTGGCTATATGCAAATTAGTCTGTCCCTGGCCCAGTGCATCATGGGAACAGGGCAGACCAAACTGCAAAACTATGTAGCATGGAATAACATACAATAATGGTGTTATCACCTTAGAATAATTTTAGAACAAAAACAACCCACATCTAGCTCCCCTTAAAGATCAAAATAAGGGAACAACCATCTAGACTACTGATCCTGTCATAATTTCATCAAACAGGATGGGCAGTAACATAACATATATATTTTTATTCATTTTATTAATGCTAACAATGTTTCAAACAGTATTACTGAATAGCCAATTAAATGTCTCATTGCTATTTCACAGACAATTTAGACAGGCTAAAATTGAGAAAAGGAGAGAGCAACATACATATTACCTAGCCTTAATTTGTACAGGAGCTAGCCTCTTTCCCCCATTTTGACAGTAGGAAACGTGAAACAGGTTTCCCTTCTGTCAACACTATCAACCCCTATGTGTATCAACTGGGCATAAACAAAGTTATAGGAGTTACATAGTACATTTGAGAGAACTAAAAAACATGAATACCCAAACCCCAAACCCTTTTAGCAAATGTACAAATGTAACATGAATGCGAATGAATTCAAACTAAATCCCATTCCCCTGTTTGTCAGTTTTAAGAGAATAACTTCTGCAGTTTTTTTATACATATTTTCAATTGTGCGCAGGGTGCAATATACTTGTCTAACAATATAGAATTCTGTGGTGTGGCCAGCACTATGGCCGGGTAGCTGCGTTTACCGCGAGCTCTGCTGGCCCCTGACGAGATCCTGTCATCATTCTGTTCCTCCTCGCAGTTAAAAGTACACCGTTGGGGACCGAAATGCGCGGACGTGCGCGGGGCGGCCTGGAGTTGTCCTGATTCAAGCAGGAGGCATCTTTGGAGACTTTCTCGGCTCGCGAATCAGCGCGTAGTCCCAGACAAGATGGCGGCTGGGAGCAGTGTGAAACCGGGAGCGCTGGCATGGCTGTCCTCTCCCTGAGCCAGCTGCGGTGCCTGTCTCTAGAGTGCATTTCCGCGCCGTGGCTTGGGTCCGTGGTGCGCTCATTTTGCCTTGGGCGTGAGGAGCTGTGTGACCGGTGAGGAGCTGAGGTTGCTTTACAGGAGGCCTGACTGCGGATCCAGTACCAGCGAGACTGGGTGGCCCCCTACAGCAGCTGGAGAGTGCTGCCTGCGGGGAGAGCTTCCTGTAAATACTGTGTGTGGCGGCAAAGAGAGTGAGTCAGAGGAGCCGAGACCGACTCCCTCTCCTGACGCGGAGTGGGGTGCTGGCAGAGAGGCCCTGGGCATCTGGCTTCCCTGCTGAAAATGGAGGCCTGAAGACTGCACAACGCGAGTGCGCTGGAGGTGCCCCCAAGTGATGGACTTTGCTCCCTACCGGTCCTGTGCTTTGCTTTGCCGTGATGTTGCACTGAAGGGTTATCGCTGCCGTCCCGCCTATCACCACCAGCCATTACCATGCTGCTTTGGCTGTGGGAGCACTAAAGGGCCGGTTTGCCAGGCTGCAGAGTTGCGTGATGTGAGACTGTGCAGCACTGGTGACGATTGTGACCTTGTAACGCTACTTTAACAGTGGAGAGGAGCCGCATGACTGATCCTGTGTGGTGTTGAGGGGTTGCAGTGTGTGGAAAGACCCTCAGTCCAGTTGCGTGTGGTCACAACCAGAAGCCTAGCCGGTACTACAGATTGGGTATCCCTAGTAGGGAGCTGCATATACTGTCTCCCTGTTGGCTTGTCTCCCAAGACGACTGCACTGTACCCTGTCGCAACTGAAGGTGACCCGGCCCCAGAGAGCATCGTGTTTCGCGGATCTTGTGGTGGTGGTGAACGCGGGGCTGGACGCAGGGGCAAGATGGTGAAAGATAAGGATCCCAAGGCAGGGGAAACTAGATAAATTTGCTAAGGTGCTGTCGACCCCTGCTGGGGTGGAGGGTGGAATGGCATCCCCACCAGATACCGACGTGATACTGCAGGCGATCCATGCATCTCATGAGACGCTGGAGGAGAAAATTGCGGAGGTCCGGACGGAGGTTTCTTTTTTGCGTCAGGACCTGCGAAAAGTTTCCGAATGGGTTACAGAGGTGGAGCCACGTGTGGCAGACCTGGAAGACACCTCGCGATCCACAAGTAAGGAGGTAGCCAGGCTTCTGGCAACTGCGAAAGACGTGGCCTGGCACGTGGACGATGCTGAAAATCGGGCCCGAAGAAATAATCTGCGTTTCGTAGGTTTTCCAGAAAACGCAGAGCGCTGGGACCCGGGCCACTTTCTCCTAACATTTCTTAAAGATGCCCTCCTGGAGATGCAATTTTCCTCTTGCTTTGTTATAGAAAGAGCTCACAGAATGCCAGGAACATGGCCACAGCCGGGGGCTCCCCCAAGACCATTAATTGCCCGGTTCTTGAACTTTTAGGATAGGGACCTCATCCTCCGGGAGCTGGGCAGGAAGGGCGAGATCAAATACAAAAACACCAGGGTGATTGTATTTCCGGACTACTCCTGTGATGTCCAGAAGCTGCGACGTACCTTTGACCCGGTAAAAGTGAAACTCCATGGCCTTGGTATCCAATACATGGTGTTGTATCCAGCCAAACTCAAAGTAATCTTCCAAGGGACTCCATAGTTCTTCCAGACGCCGGAGGAGGCGTGGGCCTGGGTGGAAGAAAGACCCCGATTGCGCCGAGACCCGCCGGTCCCGGCGGCCCTCTCTACAGACCAGCGACCGAGCTCTAGTTGGGAACGGCCTAAGGAAAGGCGACGGCGACGAGTGTTGAAATGTCGGACCCCTGGAGGGGCTACGCCGGCACGATCCCTGAGACAATGGGAGAGGGACATCACAATGTCGGACACAGATGAAGACACTGCTCTGGACTGTGAGTCCCGTGCGTCCCAGAAGGTGACGACGAATGGGGAGTCTGACCTATCGGAGAGGCAGGACTCGCTGACCATGGACAGTGAACATCCTGGCGGACATCCTATTGCAGTCTGGTCCAGCTACACACATCATTTGAGGTGACTTTAACGATGTAGTGACCCCACTATGGATCGTACATTGATCCGAACTGGGGTGCAAGAGGTCACGGCCCTGGCGCGGTTTCAGGAGGCCCTGGGACCTTTGGAGGCGTCATCATCCCTCAATACGTGCATACTCGTATTTTTCTGGGGCCCATAGGGTGTTCTCACGGTTGGACTACTTCTTCGCGCCAGCTGGAGAGGTTGTACACATAGAAGAGTGGACTATCGGGCAAGGGCATTTCAGACCACTCGCCGTTACACATGAGGTTGGGTACACGTAGGGGAGGTCTGAGTGCTTCGTGACGACTAAATGCTTGGGCACTGAAAGATGAAGCGGTGGCCAAAGAACTAGCGGTAGAAACGGAGCTTTATTTTAGAGAAAACGTTGGCTCGGTACAGTCAGCTGTTACTCTGTGGGAGACCTTCAAGGCAGTGTTGCGAGATCGGGCTCAAAATATTATTGCCCACAAGAGGAAGCGTGAAACCCAAGAGATTATAGACCTGGAGCACAGGCTAGTGGACCTTGAAAATAGTTGCCCTTCTGCACCGACTGAGCATATCCTCCACCAAATAGACGTTTCTAGAAGAGAATATCAGGCACTGGTTACTGGGGAGGCATGGGCACACCAGTTAGAGGTTCAGCATAGACTCTATGAGATGGGAGATAGAGCAGGTAAACTGTTGGCTGGGTAGGAAGGAACAAGAGTCAAGATGGGTTACCTCCATTAGGAAGCACGGCCGAACCCTTACCGCACCTCTAGACATCGCAGGGGCTTTTGCCCGGTACTACTCGGCACTTTATGCACCACAGACATTAGCCAGTGAAACCAATATAGCTCAATACCTTGAACGGATTGAACTCCCAAGTCTTACGCAAATCGACAGGGAGAGATTAGAGGGTGATCTCACCCTGGCGGAGGTCGTTGAAGCCATCGGCTGCCTGAAAACTGGGAAAACTGCAGGCCCAAATGATCTCCCTGGGGAATTTTTTAAGACACACAGTGCCCTGCTGGCTCCACACTTACTCAACATGTTTCAGGCCTCAGAAGAGGAGGGAAGGCTCCCACACGATCTCAGATTGGCGACGGTGGTGGTGATGCCCAAGGTGGGGAAGCCCCCAGAAGAGTGTGGGTCCAACTGTCCCATATCATTGTTAAACATAGAAACCAAAATATTGGCTACTATCCTTGCAACGCGGCTCCTAACCGTCATCACATCTCTGATAGATGGTGATCAAACCGGTTTTATGCGGAGACGGGCCACACAATATAATTTGCGAAGAGTGGCTAATTGGATGGACCTTGTCCGCGATCGGGAGGAGGCCCACCTGCTCCTGTCCCTGGACGTCGAAAAGGTATTTGACACCGTCCATTGGCCTTTTCTGAGATGTGAATTAGAGAGGTTTGGCTTTGGCCCGGAGTTTAGGGAGTGGGTGGCGCTACTGTACACAGCCCCGGAGGCTAGAGTTCGGGTGAATGGTGCCTTCTCGAGCACCTGGCAGATCCAGAAAGGGACTAGACAGGGATGCCCCCTGTCCCCCTTACTGTTTGCCCTTATACTTGAACCCCTGGCCTGCGTCATCAGAGCCGTCCCGGGGCTGGGAGGATTTGTTGATGAAGCTCGTCAAATACACGAGGAACGCATATCCCTCTATGCAGATGATATTTTACTCTATGTGACAAACCCGGCAGAGACACTCCCTCACATGTTACTGATATTCGAGGAATATGGGCGCCAGGCTGGGTATAAGATCAATTGGAGCAAATCAACTCTGTACCCAGTGGGAGCTGTAGTGACGCCCCAGGCCTATCCCAGCTGTTTAAAATGGTCAACTGAAGGCTTCACGCATCTGGGTCTATATATAAGCACATATGTGGTGGTGGGCTTGGCGCGCAACCTCCGGCGGGTTATCTCCAACTTCCAGGAGGATGTCAAGCTGTGGAGAAGGCTCCGGCTGACAATTATGGGCAGGGCCGCCATGTATAAAATGATTACACTTCCTCAATTGCTCTATATTCTGCAGAACACCTACACCAAAATACCGGAAACGGTGTTTACAACCATAGACCACGAACTGCGTATACTCCTGTGGGATTGTGCCCGTCCCCGCATTGCACTACCAACACTCCAGAGGAACCCCTATAACGGGGGTTTGGCCCTACCAGACATTAGGGCATACTATAGAGCTTCCCATCTTATTGTAATTAATGAATGGACTCAAGGACCTGGGGACCACCTGACATATTGGCTGGAAAGATTACAATTTAGGAAACACACGCTCTTGCATTATCTCTAATGGGGCAGAGGAGGTGGCCCCTTGCTGCAAGCAACCCAGAGAACGATAGAAGCGTGGAAAGGTGCAGTGCGACAGATGCAATGGGACCACAAACCAACGAGAGAGACACCCTTATGGGAGGGGAATAGATTGACGGAAATTAGAAAATTGCGAGGCTTTAAGCAATGGGACTTAATTGGTATTACTAGAGTGGGGGATGTTTTAGACAAAGGGGTGTTGGCATCCTTTCGCTCACTCCAGGTCCGGTATCAGCTTCACAACACCCAGGCTTATGCATACCTCCGTCTAAAGCATGCATGGAGGGCGGAAGGGTTGGATGGGGCGACACTAGCGGATTATGCCCCATTAGAGGGGCGACTCCTTCAGGAGGAGATCCCAGCTAAGGCTATCTTGTATACCTATAAAACGCTACTTAATAACATGCCGGATCACTTGGGCCCCCTCTGAGCCAAATGGGAAAAGACCACTGGGGTATTGGACGATCTCGACTGGGAGGTGGCACTCATGCATCCACGGGAGGTGGCCATTAAGTTAAGGTTGCGACTCATCCAATATAAAATATTACACCGTGTCTATTTAGATAGGGCAAGACTGCATAAAATTGGGCGCAAGTCCCGAGTGTCTTCGCTGTCATGTGGATCGCGGAACATACGTATACACTCTATGGGAATGTCCCAAAGTCTAAACGTACTGGGAAAAGATTGTGGCAAAACTGAATAATATACTAGAAGTTCAACTAGAGCTGGAGCTGAAGTTTTTTCTTTTAGGGATCTCTACCGAACGGAACATCCCGAGGCACAAGCTTGTCCTCGCCAACTTAGGGTTGGTCGTGGCCAGATGAGACATTGCCAAATACTGTGGGGCCCCGCGACTACCCACCCTGACTGAATGGCGGGCAAGTCTTGGTTTATACATGGTGGTGGAGCAAGTGACCTACAAGGCTCGGGGCTGCCCACAGAAGTTTCGTAAAATATGGGCACCATGGATCAACTATTATGATTTAGACATTGGGGGGGAGGCAGGGGATGGGGACCTACTACAGGATGGACCACGGAGGGGGCCTTGAATGTTGCGATGTCCCAGGACCCGCATGTGATGTAACTAAGACCCTATATATCGGCTGTGCCCAGACCACCCAAATATGGCTACTGCCTGGCTGGACGAGGATAATGTAACCTATTGTGTGCCTTGCCATGTTGATATGGATGGATATTTATTGTGCATTGTGTATTCATGCTTGCTTTGACGTTTTGGTTTTGTATTAAAAACGAAAGCAAAATAGAAATATCAAAAAAACAATACAGAATTCAGCTATTTGTATTTTACCTAAATGTATGCATTTACTGAAGCCAAAGGCACTTTAAAACTGCTCTGAATCCACAATTTGTTTTTAAATTAGTGAATTTTGGCCAATTTCGACTTTGATATTTGGGGCACTTAAAAATTAATATCCTATAATTTCTTTGCATAATAGTAATTTCAGAATATTCTCTACATAGCCCATGAGTTGTAAATTAAAAATAATCATATATACCCTTATTTAAATGAGTTTTTTACGCCTGCGCGGAGTTATATTTCATATGCAAATTTCCTCATTATGTAGTACAACATAACTTAAATTAAATATTAATGCTAGGAGGTCACAGTATGAGTATTAAGCTTTATAAATATTTAAAAAAACTAATTTAAAAGCACCAATTTTTTAAATAACTTTTTCATAATTAATTTGAAAAAAAAATATTAAAACCAATCATTTTTGGTAATTCCACATATGAAAAGCAAACTTCATTCCTTGCATATCATATTTAGACGCATTCATTCATAAGCTTAAGCACAGAAGCCTAACTTGAAACATGACAAATTTTTGCGCCACTTTTTAAAAGGACAATTATTTAACATCAGAACCACGCATATGCTTATAAAAAAGGCTTTTAAGAAAGGAAATCCTTACTTTAAATGTTTTCCTGGTATCTAAAATAATGAACCTGATTTTTGTAACTTTTTAAAACAGCAGTCTGAAATGCAAGATTTTACCCCGTGTTTAACTAACAAAATCCTGGCTGATTCAACATTTCTGTCTCTCCGTGGCCTACAATCAAAACAACAGCTGCTGCTAAGCGGTAGTTAAAACACAGCTGTTGTAAAGCTTTTTTCAGTGTTGAAACGTAAGCACGGTGGCAGTCTATTTAAAACTGAGGCATTTCAATGCATGTTCTATAATATGTGTTTTAGTTCAACATCCAATTTACTCAGATGATGCGTTTGCCTGTTTATATCTAACACAATGTATCGAAGGAAAATATATATAATTTTTTATTTATTGCAAAACGCACAATTTCGTTGTTTTTTTTTAGGCCTATTTTATTCCTATTCAATGTGAATTCTAATTTAATTTTTTAAGCATTAGCAGTTTGTACATGTGCATAGTTGCTTACTGTTATCAATTTAAAAGTAACATGCAGTTATTTAGTATATTTTTATGTAATTTTTATTCAATATTAATTAAATGACATTTTGCATAACAGACTGATGACAGCAAGAAAACACAAACACATACATTGAGCTCATTCCAGACATATACAGAAGGGGTCATACACTCAGAATCACATAATACAGAGCACTTAAGGCTAGCAATCCTTACACAAAGAGCGCAATCGCTATTTACTTACAGAAGTATAACTAATGTGAAAACCACAAACCACATAGATATTTGAACACATGATTAACTCACAGATCAACACTTAGGACAGAAACAAAGGACAGCCCACAGACTGTACTTAAACCTAACCATTTGTAAATACTAGTTGTAAGTCATATTTACGAGAAGCGTTTCTCAATAGTATTCCAAAAGACTGCAAAAAAAACAGCCCAACAAAATGTTTTATTTCCAAGAAGCCAAAATATACTCAATTCACTAGCTTTGTCTGGCAGAACACCAACAAATCAGGCAGAAAAGGGATCCTTGTTTGTATTTTGTCCATATTTGAATTCCATGAGGATACAGAATCACCAAGGAAGAAATATGTTTTTATACCTAAACCTATCTAGGTATTCCCTCAGGGGAGCTGGCTAATTTAATTCACATCTCACTATGGTACCTCCAAAAAGCAATACATTCTTCGATGTGTGCTTGAAACATTGCAGAATATGCAAATATTATAATCAAAGTAGCGCTTAAGGTACTCTTTGTACTTTGCGCCGATCAAACAAATTCAAATAGAGAAAAATCTCCGCATTACCTGCCTACATAAATTGCAATTTACATATTACATACATGCTAATCAAAAGTTGGCCAACGCAAATCTAAGCCACAGTAAGTGTTACTAAACTACCCTACCAATCCAAGGCATCAGAACCAACAGCAAGTGCCGAGGAACAACTCTTATCAAACAAATGGTTGTCCAAATTGAAACTGCCAAGTTCTGAATGACCTAACGGTCTTTTTTAGAATACTCACGCCAAAAAGGTTCTCAGTCAGGAGTGACATCATGTAGAGGATCAAAATCAGGAAGATCAGAAGTATACTGGGCTGCAGAGACAGAGAATCCCCAGAATCTCTGTGCACAGAGTACCTCCTTAGTAGAGTCCTGCCCTGTCCTCCACAGTAGATTTCTGTCTCCTGACAAGATCACTCCTTAGATAGCCACTTCTCTGATGAGGTCCACGTTGGAGCGCCATTTGTAGAAAATAAAAACCTTCTCAGGGGTCCCACTGATACTTGGTCCTTTTAAACCAACAAAGAAGAAATTGGCACAGAAGCTGAAATATAAAAAGAACATCTTTATTAACCTCAAATGAGGGAGACTACGTCAAACAGAAGCCTTAGCAACTGAATGAGGCAGTCTCAGGAGTACAGAAAACTGGGGCCTTATATATGCTTAGGGTTACATAGTCAGAAAAATACAACAACAGTGCCCACACCAACCAGATTCTCAAACAATTATTTTAAGAGTCAAACCAAAAAGTTCATTTTAGTTTGTCTGGGTACTTTTATTTATACCCCTTTGACTTGCACAATTCTTTTTATAAACGTTTTTATCTCATTTATGAATGAAAAAAGGAAAATATATACATTCAAAGCTATTTACACTAATATACAACACATATACAGACTACATGACGTTACTTAGTACAAAAGTGAATACAACACATACATCCTACATGCAATACAAACAATATATCTTAATGCATTCATCTGTTTGGTGAAAATGTCTCCTTTTTGACTTTGTCTAAAATAAATTTTTTAATATTGATTTTTTAATACAAATGCATTAAGATATATTGTTTGTAATGCATGTAGGATTTATGTGTTGTATTCACTTTTGTACTAAGTAACATCATGTAGTATGTATATGTGTTGTATATTAGTGTAAATAGCTTTGAATGTATATATGTTTCTTTTTTCATTCATAAATGAGATAAAAAAAGTTTATAAAAAGAACTGTGCAAGTCAAAGGGGTATAAATAAAAGTACCCAGACAAACTAAGATGAACTTTTTGGTTTGACTCTTAAAATAATTGTTTGAGAATCTGGTTGGTGTGGGCACTGTTGTTGTATTTTTCTGATTGATAAGGTCCAGCCCACTCCAATGTTTTAGGACCTAACTCCTTAGCTTTAGAAAATAGGGTTACATAGTCAGCATAAGACCAAGGGGCAGTCCTGGCTCATGTAAGCATGCAAAATGCCTGATATAGGTATTCAATATCTGCTTGCTCAACAAAGTGGGAGGAGAGTTACTTCTCCATACAGCAGCAAAAATAGCCTGACAGTTCTACAAGAAGAGCAGGTGCATTCTACTAGCTAAGCTCTTCTGAGCACGTGCTAAGGTGGAAGATGCTAAATATAGTTAATTTCTAGGCAGATTACAAGAGCAGTCAACACTGAGGGAGGACAGAGCACATGGCGAGCACGTGGCAGCACATGGCAAACAAAATGGCTGCCAGAAATACAAAATGGCTTTCAGCTCATGCTAACAAATCCGTCCAATATTTAACAACAGTGAATGTATGAGTGAGTCTTTTGGTGGGTTCATAAGTGTATGAGTGGATCTATGAGTGAGTGCATAAGTAGCTGAATGGATCTGTAAGTGGGTGTACCCGTCTCTAATTGGGTCTGTGAGTGGGTCCATGAATGGGGTCTGAGAGTGGGTACATGAGTCTCTGAGTGAGTCTGTCAGTGGGCATGTCCATCTTTGGGTAGGTGTGTGAGTGGGTGCATGAGTCTCTGAGTGAGCCTGTGAGTGTGTGTATCAGTGTCTTAGTGGGTCTGTGAGTGGGATACTGAGTCTCGGACAGTCTCTGTGAGTAGTTGCATGAGTCTTTCAGAGGATCTGAGTGGATCTGTTAGTCTGTGAATGAGTGTCTGAGTGGGTCTGTGAGTGGACATGTTAGTGTTTGAGTGGAACAGTAACTGGGTGCATGAGTCTGATAATGAGTGTGTTAGTGTCTGAGTGGGTCTGTAACTGGATGCATAAGTCTCTGTGTATATGACTATGAATATGAGTCTATATGAGTTTGTGAGCGAGTGTATAAGAGTCAGAGTGGGTCTGTGAGTGGGTGTATGACCTCTGAGAGAGTCATTGACTGGATGCATTATTGTCTCAGTAGGTCTGCAAGTGGGTTTGTGAGTCTATGAGTCGGTATGTCAGTGACTGTGTGGGCTTGTGACTGGGTGTCTGAATCTCTGAATGGGTTGAAGAGTGGGTGCATGAGTATCCAAGTAGCTCTGTGAGTGAGTGTCTGAATAGATCTGTAACTGGGTATATAAGTATCTGAGTGGTTCTGCAGTGTATGCCTGAGTGTTTGAGTGTGTCTATCAGTGGGGATGTCCATCTCTGAGTTAGAGGCTGAGTGAGTTTGTGAATGTCTAACTGAAACTGAGGGTGGATGTATAAACATATTTTTTTCATTTTTTCACTAATATCCACAAATTTGCAGTGACACAAGAGGGCCCCGCTGATGTGTTTCAGCATATTGTATCCATAAAGAGTTCCTAAAACACCCCTATATTCCTCTCATGGGAACAGGGCACATGCAACCTGGCCCCGTCTAATATTTTCTGCCATTCGCTTTGAGCCCCAGCGACTGTTCCAATGAGGTAAAAATGGCAGCTGCAACTCTCTACTCAAGTTTCAGCCAGCTAATTATGACCATCCTGTTGGATCGTAAATTTATGATTAATTGCAAAATCATCACAAATTAGTCTCAATCCCAGAGAAACAAATTTGGATTGCCTTAAATTATTAACAACTACTGAATGGAGTTACACCAAATAACTAAAAGCATAATCTACTGACCAAAATCCATCTTCCTACCAAATTCAGTGTAATTTCATCCAGCGGTTCGGGCTGCAGGTGTTTCTAAAGTTCCTATGGGAATTGACAGTGGCAACACACTTAATTGACCCCCTTTTTCTCAGCCCCACTTGTTACATTGCACTGAAATTTACCATGAGCAACAAGAAACATCGCACACTTTTTTTGAAAGATTTTGTGAATATTCGTCAACCATCTCCAAAGATATAGGCAAGTCAAGAAATATATAAATATGCATATATATTCACTCAAAACAAAAGTTACAGACATTGTTATAATTAGGCTCAGATTTCAGTTATACACAACCATTGAAAATCAGCACTTATAGTTACCTGAGCTAACTATAAGTTATGCCCCCGCAATGCACTGCTTATGACCTCACATATTACATCACTCATGGTATGGTCAGTGACATCACTGGGAAGAGGATGTGGAGCAGTGGCCAGAACTGTGGACTCGGGAGCTCGGAATCTGGGTTTGAGTCTCGGCATTGGCTCAACATCCTGTGATTCTGGGCAAATCACCTAATCTCCCCATGCCCATTGACACTGCCTGGATACTCTTACCGGTGATAAGAATCACTAGATAAATCTACTACCTAACTAACTAACATCACTGATGACATCTTAAATTACATCATTCAGCAAAGTAATTTTCAATATACTTTATAAAATAAAATTTACATTTTTAAAAGTTAAAACAAAACACATGTGAGAGACGTAGAGCACAGAGCTCACTGTAACCTTCTCAACTACTACATTAACCTTTCACCTAATGTAAAGTTCTCAGCAAATAGTCCTGTTTCCTCTGAACCATTACTCTAAAAATTAACGACCAAATTAATATTTTTTATCGTATAAGATATTCTATTGTAAACCATAACAACATCATTCATGAACTTAGATAAAAGTATTGTTGCAAATCTCAGATTTACTCGAACCACTATTGTAGGAAAGGGCCTCTTTTTGCATGGTTAGCACCCACTTTTTGCCTGATGCCTGATGTGATTTTAAAGTATAAGTGCACTGGGTCCCTGCTAACCCGGTTCCCAGTACCAGATCTTTTTACCAAACACAACCATGATTGACACCACTTCAGCTACCCCTGTAAGTCCCTAGTAAAGGGTACCCGTAGTACCTTGGGCATGGGTACTGAAGAGGGTCCTCTGGGGCTGCAGCACTAGTTGTGTCAACCAAGGGACCCCCCACCAAGGCTATGCAGGCTGTGTGTCTTGGTGCAGACAAAATCTAAAGAGTAAACAGACACAGGTCTGCAAGGCCACCCATACTCTGCATTAGATATAGGTAAGTCATCCCTACTGCAGGCCTTTATCCCTAATGCAGGAGCATATCAGCATGTGCAGATATGCCCCTACAATGTCCACTCTATTCTGAGATATTGCAAGTGCACAGGAAAGTCTTAAGGTGTACATTGGCTGGATACTTGTCAAAATAGTTTCCTAGCTCCAAAATGGCTTCACTAATTTGTAAGATGTTTGGTACCAAACATCTTCTCTTAATATATCCTCACTGATGGTAGTGTTGGATTTATTACTGAATTCACACAGGAGACCCTTTTAGAGGGCCCCCCGAAAACCTACCAAGTACTAGTCTGCTACCACCGGACATTTTTCTGACCTCATGGGGTGCGAGCCAGAACTCTCAGATGGCAGAGACAAAGCCTTCTCTATGCAGAAATGCTTCACTCCTCCTCCGGAACAGGATGACCTTCCTGGACCGAAAGGTTCAAAGGTGATGCTTCCTTTGAAAGCCAACCCAGGAATCTCAGGTACAGCAAATGCTTAGCACTACCCTCTGATGAGCCTAACTGCTCCCCCACAGTACCACATAAATATCATTAGAATTATCTGCTTTTACCTCTGCATACCATTTGGGGATTCCCAGGACTCTCTGCACAGTGCACCTTATTTTAGTACACTATATAGAGAGACAGCTTCCTACAACTACAACATACAACTAATAGAGAGGTCTTACTGGACAGGCCACTGTGTCACAACCCACTAGTCAAATTCTTCTTCTTCCTGTACAAGAGTGTGAGCATTGAGGTGACTCTGTTGTAAATGTCTACTACACTGAGCCATCACCCTAATGCAAAGGTCCTAGTTAACAAATTAAGTTATTGCCATCTACTACCACAGTCATGATTACAAAAGAGAGAGGTGTAAGGGAACTGGTCAGTATGTTGTAAAAGAGAACTATTCTCAGCCATCACTATGGAGTGTAGCCTCAATGAACCACTTAGACTGTCACAAAGCACTACCCCTTCTGCTACCTCCAGTAAGTCCCAAACAGTGGGTTTTCTGAGAGGTTTTCAGTGGCCACACTCTGCAAATGTGCCTCCTGGCGCACTACTGTTTGGGGGAAGAAGTCCACTTTAGTCATGAGGCCCTCAGGAGTAAAGTGGAATTCATTACCAAACCAGCAGCATACTAGGAGGTGCGTTTGCAGAGTGGTGAAGAAAGGGGGTATGGCCTCCAAGTCCGCTCAGCAATCCCACTGTCTTGGACTTACTGGAGGTAAGTGAAGGGGTTTATGGACCCCAAGGAACATCAGCATCCAAGGGGACTTCATCTCCCAACCACCATTGCATCAGGGGATGCGTTTGCAGAGTGGTGGTGAAGAGGGCGTAGTGACTTGCCAGAGGTTTTTAAATCTTTTTAAAATCTTTTTTTAAGGGGGGCTGCTTCGCCTCCCTTTCGTGGGCCATTTTGGCCCTGGGGACCCCATCACCCAGGGCTAAGCATCCTTTTTCTTCTTTTTTTTTAATATATAATTTAGAAGGAAAGAGGCCCAATCTCTCGGGAACTGGACTTTTTATTTATACATTTGTTGTTTCAGTAATGGGAGGGGAATGCATATACGTATGAAAACAACGAAAATAGGTTTAGGTAAATCTAAATCAATAGCCCTGGCATTATATTGCTTAACTAGTTTATATATATAAAAAATGGAAAGGAAAGGGGGCAGTTTTAACCTCTAAAAATTAGCAATATATGGTGTCGTTTGTGATTTACCGGGCTGTCAGAGGGCGATATTATGAATGAAGAGACGGATAAAAAGACAATGTTTGTTGAGTCTCTGTCAAAAGCCTGAGGCGTAACAATTTAATGATTAATTATTGGATCCAATAATAATTAAATTCGGTACAGATCTACTGCTGAAAATTTCAAATGTAAATAGAAATTCATCATGTTCAAATCACCACAACCCAATTTGACAATTTGGATAAATCAATAAGCATAGAATTTCAAACACAAAATGGATTAAAAGGATATATATAAAAAATGTATAATAAAAAAATAATAAAATAAAAAAATAAAAAATAATTAATAAAAAATAGAAAGTAAATAAATTCAGAATAGTAAATAAACAACAAAGGGAGAATAAGATATAATAAATAAAAGGGTTGTTTTGGAATGAAATGTATGATATTGTAAATTAAATACACCCCCACTTTCTATCTTTTTGTACATATATGACAATGAACTACGTGTCCCATAATCCTCTGTCATAAATGGCAATGATGACATCACTAGTCACATGATGTAATGTGGGGAGTTTTAAATGGTTGTTTTCAAACAGAAAATGTAACCGTGAGCAAGTTAACAGGGGTTAACGAAACGCGTAGTTTTTTTCCTTTGAGATGATCTGGAAGCTGTTTTGAAGCAATAAAGAAAAACGAGGAGAGTAGATTCCCGCGAGTGCGTGATTATTCACCTTCTTCTTGTAAGAAAGTTCCTGTTGCATCAGTGATGTCATGAGTGATGTCTCTGACCATGTCAGTAATATGTGACGTCATCAGCAGTGCATTGCGGGCGGGCGAGTTATAGTTAGCTGAATTACTATAACGGAGGAATTTCAATGGTTTTGTATGAGTGAAATGTCCAGCTAACTATAACATGTGTGAAACCTTGGTTTTTTCAGTGAATTTCTAAGGTTTTTTAAATGCTAATTCCTAACTATAACGTGTGTGAAACCTATGGTTTTTTCAGTGAATTTTAAAGGTTTTGTAAATGATAATTTTTAAATGTATTAATTGTTATTTTTTTATACTGATTTACTACATTATTTTAAACTATTTATTGTTAGATATTTTATTTTTTAAATTACATTACACATTTTTAATATAAATTGAAACATTTTTTTTACAAATATTGAAATTGTAATATTTTTTTTTTTTATTTAATATTTTTTACATTTATATATATTTTATATAGCAGGCAATGATATCCTATGGAAGGAAATTCAAGTTACTGCTAAGTACAGTTAAATTAACTTTTCAGGAATAGTAGTGAACTACATTGGGGAATGAATTCCTGTTCAATTCTGAGGTCCCCTGTGAGCCAACTAGCTCACCAGGTACCGCCAGTATGCTCCAGGCAGCTGTGTTGCAGAGAGTCATTCAAAGGGCATGCCCCCTTTTTACAACACTCTGCAACACAGCTCTGTGGCGCTTACCTGTTGGACTAGTTGCCCCCTAGGGGACCTCTGGATTGAACAGGAATTAATACCTCAACTTAAAACGCGCCTCAGGGCATGTTTGCACTCACATCACCTCAAGCCCCGCCCCTACCTTCACCACTGTGCTCTGTAGAGTGTTCTAAGTTGGGGGATTAAGTCCCCTTGCATACTGGGGTCCCTGGGGGCCAACTAGCCCACCGGGAACCTCCAGTATGCACCAGGTGGCTGCGTTGCAGAGACGTGTAATGAGGCCACGCCCCTTTTTACACCTCCCTGCAATGCAGCCCCAGGGCACGTTTGCAGAGGGGGAACTAATTCCCCTTGCATACTGGGGGTCCCTGGGGGTCAACTAACCCACCAGGAATCTCCAGTATGCCCCAGGGGGCTGCATTGCAGAGAGGTGTAATGAGGCCATCCTCCTTTTTACACCTCTCTGCAACGCAGCCCCCTGGCGCGTTTGCAGAGGGGGGACTAATTCCCCTTGCATACTGGGGGTTTAAAAAAAAAATGGGGGTCCTTGGGGGTCCTTGTGGGACCACCTGAGCAGGCCTAGGGTGTCAAGCTGTTTCTACCCTGCCCCCTTTTTGTGTTCTAGATGTTTGTTTTTCTGCTTTCTTGTGCCTCGGTCTACCGAGCACAAGATGGCTGCCAACACTTCCTGGTTTGGAGTGTTCACAGCCAATGAGCATGCAGCTTGTACTCGGAAAGGTATGCGTTTGGTACTCGTACCCCGCGATTTTTGTCCAAAAAAAAAATTGGGGGGGCCTTGAGGGTCCTTGTGGAACCCCCTGAGCAGGCCTAGGGGGTCAGGGTATTTCTACCCTGTCCCCTTTTTGCATTCTACACGTTTGTTTTTTCTGATTTCTTGTGCCTCAGTCTACCGAGTACAAGATGGCTGCCAACACTTACTGGTTTGCAGTGTTCACAGCCAATGAACATGCAGCTCGTACTCGGAAAATTACACGTACGGTACTCATACGGTACTCGTACCTCGCAATTTTTGTCAAAAAATAAAATTTGGGGGGGCCTTGGGGGTCCTTGTGTCCTTGTGGGACCCCCGGACCAGGCCTAGGGGTTCAGGGTGTTTCTACCCTGCCCCCTTGTTGCGTTCTACACGTTTGTTTTTCTGCTTTCTTGTGCCTCTGTCTACCGCGGCACAAGATGGTTGCCAACACTTTTTGGTTTTGAGTGTTGACAGACAGTTGACAGCCAATTAGCATTCAGCTCGTGCTCGGGAAGGTACAGAGTACAGTAAGCTTACAGTAAGCTTACCGTATGCACCTCTAGATATACTTATGATTTTACTTTTGATTTTCTCAGGAACTACTGAATGGATTTACACCATTTAACAAAAAAAGGCCCATCTGCGAACAGAACTATACCTTTTTGCCAGGTTTGGTGTAATTCCTTTCAGCCGTTCGGGCTGTAGCCCCGGCTAAAGGTCCTATGGGAAATTGCATGGGGAAAACACGTTTTGGGACCCCTCCTTTTTTCTCGGCCCCCGCTTCATGAATCACCCCCAAGATTTTTGGGGCCTTCAGGGGTACTTCAGGGACCCCCTGAGAAGGCCTAGGGGGTCAGAGAGACTCTACCCAGCCCCCTTCTCAAGTTTTCCACTTTTGTTTTGCACTAATCTCTTAATATACACAAAATGGCATCTGGAGGATGCGAGCACTGTGAGCGCACCTCGCAATTTTTTTAGTAAAAAAAAAAAGATTTTTGGGGCCTTCAGGGGTACTTCAGGGACCCCCTGAGAAGGCCTAGGGGGTCAGGGAGACTCTACCCTGCCCCTTCTCAAGTTTTCCATTTTTGTTTTGCACTATTCTCTTAAAATACACAAAATGGCGTTTGGAGGGTGCGAGCACCATGCGCGCACCTCGCGATTAAATTTAAAAAAAAGATTTTTGGGGGCCTTCAGGAGTCGTTCAGGGACCCCTGAGAAGGCGTAGGGGGTCAGAGAAACTCCACCCTGGGCACTTTTCATGTTTCCCATTTTTTTTTTTAGGCTCCCTTCTGCCTCGAAGACAAGATGGCCGCCAACACTTCCTGATTTCGACCGATTCGAATTATAGACAGACGTTCTATAGCAAATCAAAATACCGCTCGTGTACCGGAAGGTGCGTCCACGGTGCCGCTTATAGATATATTAATTTTTTCAAATACAATTTTCTCAAAATCTACTGGAAGAATTTACACCATTTAAACAGAAGGATGTACGGCGTACCAGTCCCTACCATTTTGCCAAGTTTGGTGTAATTTTTGTTCAGCGGTTCGGGCTGTAGCCGTGTCTAATCGTCCTATGGGAAATAACATGAGGAAAACACGTTTTGGGACCCCCCTTTTTTCTCAGCCCCGACTTGACAAATCCCCCCAAAACTTTCAGGGAAGGAGCGGAGCGGAGCAGGCCATCTTCTTGGAGAAATTTGCGAAGATTCGTCCACCGACGCCAAAGTTATTCCAAATAGAATGTTGCGGATTTCCTATGGAAACTAGGTTTTAACTATAACTACCTACTGGCGACCGCCAGTAGGTAATATATATATATTACCTACTGGCGATAGCCAGTAGGTATATATAGTTAGGACACAACATTCTATTGGGAATAACTTTGGCGTCGATTGAGAAAATTGCGTGAAATTTTCCAACATTTTGGCCGTCTCAGTTCTGCTCATTCCCTGAAAGTTTTGAGGGGATTCGTCAAGCGGGGGCCGAGAAAAAAGGGGGGTCCCAAAACGTGTTTTCCCCATGTTAATTTCCATAGGACGTTCAGACACGGCTACAGCCCGAACCGCTGAATGGAATTACACCAAACTTTGCAAAATTGTAGGGACTGGTAAGCAGAAGTGCCTTTTCTATATTTGGTGAAAATTGCTCCAGTGGTTTTTATGAAAATTAACTTCAAAAACACATATATATCTATATAAGCTTACTGTACTCTGTACCTTCCCGAGTACGAGCTCCATTCTGATTGGCTGCCAATGTCTATCAACACTCCAAAACAGAAATTGTTGGCAGCCATCTTGTACCTCGGTAGACTGAGGCACAGGAAAGCAGAAAAACAAACGTGTAGAACTCAAAAAGGGGGCAGGGTAGAAGCACCCTGACCCCCTAGGCCTGCACAGGGGGTCCCACAAGGACCCCCCAGGCCCCCAAAAATGTTTTTTTTTTTTAAATCGCGGGGTACGCGTGACATCTGATTGGCTGTAAGCACTTCATCCAAGAAGTGTTGGCAGCCATCTTGGGACCAATATACATGATAGCACCTCATTAAAAAGCATTGTAGTTAATAGAGGGTTTTAGGACTTTAGTTACATTATAAATCATTTGTTGATGGTACCATACTCATTTTAGGAATTGTGGTGTGTTCTAAGGTGATTTTACCATGTGAAAAAGACTTCTGCTGGGATATCATGAATCATGTTTGAAAGAAAACCATTATCTCATGCTTTTCCCACAGTGGTTTGGAGGGGGATCTATAAGCTAAACTGAAAGCATATTTTCTGTAAATTCACATTATCTTTCTCAGTCATGTGAGAATGAAGTCTGACATTCTCAGTAAAACATGTACATCCAACAAGGACAGCGACTGTCAGTTGATTCCTTTGTGTTCTACTGAAGCCTCCTAGAGTGTTCTAAAGAACAATTAGAGCGCTAACAGTCCTACTTCTTACAAAGGTATGGCACACCTGAAGCCATCTTGATTGGAATAAAGTGGTAACTCTTAAAACATTTAATTTATAAAGGAACAAAATGAGGGGGTATATTTTGCCATAGAAAGTATGATTAGTGCTGCAGAAAGAAAAATTAGGGCACATTTTGAGTGACTTCTCAAATCCTCTTCTATTTCATTAAAAAATTCTGACATGCAGTCTCCCAAGATGGCCACCAGAGACAAAAGAGCCCAAATGTAGCCCAAATATCACCCAGATGTAGCCCAAGTATAGCCCAATGACAGAATGTCCCAGAGTGTTCGAAAGAACAACTGGAGCGCTAACAGTCTTACTTATGACAAAAGTATGGCACACCAGAAGCCATCTTGATTGGAATGAAGTAGTAAGTCTGAAAACATTTAATTTAAAAAGGAACAAAATGAGGGGGTTCATTTTGCCATTGAAAGTATGATTAGTGCTTCAGAAAGAAAAATTAGGGCACATTTTGAGTGACTTCTCAAATCCTCTTCTATTTCATTAAAAAAATTCTGACATGCAGACTGAAACATGCACTTTGAATACCAGCAGCAGACTTCCCTGGTGAGCAGTAGCTTTACTACAGTGATCTAATGAGCAACTAGAGTGCTAACATTCAGAATTTATGGCAAATGTGTGACACATCTGAATGCTTTCTTGATGGAACCAAAGTAAACAAGCGTTGAAAATGCAATAGATCTCGCCCTCGTTTAAGTGAAAGCCATTCTGTTTGTAATGAGGTGGCTTTTTAGCTTTGCTTTTATTAGTGTTTTTAAAACTTTCATGTAAATAACATGCATATGTATGCATACATGTATATGTATGCATGCATTTATATTTGTATTTATATAGATATGCAGATTATATATGTTTATAGATGTATGTATATATATATATATATATATATATACACATACATATATATAAATGCATATGCATATATATGCATATATATATGTGTGCGTGTAGAGAGAGGTAGAGAGGTAGAGGTGTAGAGGTAGAGAGGTAGAGGTAGAGAGGTAGAGACTAGTAGAAAGAGAAGTAGAGAGAGGTAGAGAGGTAGAGAGTAGAGAGTGAGTAATAGAGAGTAAAGAGTGAGTAGTAGAGAGTAGTAGAGAGCAGTAGAAAGAGTAGCAGAGAGTGAGTAGTAGAGTGAATAGTAGAGTGAGTAGTAGAGAGTAGTAGAGAGTGAGTAGTAGAGAGTAGTAGAGAGTAAGTAGTAGAGTGAGTAGTAGAGAGCAGTAGAGAGTGAGTAGTAGAGAGTAGTAAAGAGTGAGTAGTACAGAGTAGTAGAGAGTGAGTAGTAGAGAGTGAGTAGTAGAGAGTAGTAGAGAGTGAGTAGCAGAGAGAGAGAATAGTAGAGAGTAGTAGAGAGTGAGTAGTAGAGTGAGTAGTAGAGAGTAGTAGAGAGAGTAGTAGTGAGTGAGTAGTAGAGAGTAGTAGAGAGTGAGTAGTAGAGTGAGTAGTAGAGAGTGAGTAGTAGAGAGTAGTAGAGAGAGAGTAGTAGAGAGTGCGTAGTAGAGAGTAGTAGAGAGTGAGTAGTAAAGAGTGAGTAGTAGAGAGAGAGTAGTAGAGAGTGAGTAGTAGAGAGTAGTAGAGAGTGAGTAGTAGAGAGTAGTAGATAGTGAGTAGTAGGGAGTGAGTAGTAGAGAGAGAGTAGTAGAGAGTAGTAGAGTAGTAGAGAGTGAGTATTAGAGAGTAGTGGAGTAGTAGAGAGTAGAGGAGAATATTCCAAAGTTTGGCACAGCACCACTTGCACAATAAGTCCAATCAAATCATATCACTTAGAGTCCTTATTGAAGCGATGAATCTTGGTGTATATTCAAATGCTTTTATTTTCCTTAAGTTTATGTACCACAGCCAGCCGACGCGTTTCGTTCTGTACAATAGAACTTCTTCAGGGCGTTCTTATTTCTTTCAAGTTATGTCGGTATCCTGTTGCATATAACTAGATATTTCTTCCAAATGTTAGACGAGACGTAAGTACATTCTTATTCAAAGTGACCAGGTATCAATTTTACCCACACAATTCGGGCAGACTTGAGTAATTTATAGCATCCTCAAAGTCAGTCTTTCAAAAATTCCAAAGTATAGGACATGATAATCCAAATCCAAATGTTTCTCAAGAAAAGTCTTTTTCAATCGTTCGGAATATCGGCGTTTGGGCAGATATGACCCAGGGACCCCCAGTATGCAAGGGGAATTAGTCCCCCCTCTGCAAACGCGTCAGTGGCCTGCGTTGCAGAGAGGTGTAAAAAGGGGCATAGCCTCATTACACCTCTGTGCAATGCAGCCCCCTGGCGCAAACTGGAGGTTCCTGGTGGGTTATTTGGCCCCCAGGGACCCCCAGTATGCAAGGGGAATTAGTTCCCCCTCTTCAAACATGCACGGGGGCTGCGTTGCAGAGAGGTGTAAAAAGGGTGTGGCCTCATTACACCTCTCTGCAATGCAGCCCCCTGGCGCATACTGGAGGATCCTGGTGGGCTAGTTGGCCCCCAGGGACCCCCAGTATGCAAGGGGAATTAGTTCCCCCTCTGCAAACGCGCCAGGGGGCTGCGCTGCAGAGAGGTGTAACAAGGGGCATAGCCTCATTACTCCTCTGCAATGCAGCCCCCTGGCGCATACTGGAGGTTCCAGGTGGGCTAGGTGGACCCCAAGGGCCCCCAGTATGCAAGGGGAATTAGTTCCCCCTCTTCAAACATGCACGGGGGCTGCGTTGCAGAGAGGTGTAAAAAGGGGCGTGGCTTCATTACACCTCTCTGCAATGCAGTCCCCTGGCGCATACTGGAGATTCCTGGTGGGCTTTCAGGTCTTATATAGTTGGGAATTAGCATTAAAAAACCTTTGAAATTCACTTAAAAAAACATAGGTTTCAGGCCTTATATAGTTAGGAATTAGCATTTAAAAAACCTTGCAAATTCACTGAAAAAACCATAGGTTTCAGGCCTTATATAGTTAGGAATTAGCATTTAAAAAACCTTTGAAATTCACTGAAAAAACTAAAATATTTAGGGGTGTTATAGTTAGCTGGACATTTCACTCATACAAAACCATTGAAATTGCTCCTATATAGTTAGTTGTTCAGTGAATTTCTAAGGTTTTTAAAATGCTAATTCCTAACTATAACGTGTGTGAAACCTATGATTTTTTCAGTGAATACAAATATATATACATTTAATATATATTAACACAACGGCACTTTTTAGAGCCATCCAACATCTAAACACTCACACTTGTAATTTAACTGTATTTTTTTTTCTCTTTTTTTTCTGACGTGCGCGCACATCGTGGTTTTTTTTAAATAAAAAAAAGTTTTTTTGTCCTTGTCAATCCTTCAGGGACCCCCTGAGAAAGCCTAGGGGGTCAGGTAGTCTCTACCCTGCCCCTATTTCATGTTATGCACTTTTGTTTTTGGCTCTGTTTTGCTTCAGAAACACAAAATGGCGGCTATGGGGTGCGAGCACCGTGCGTGCACCTCGCAATTTTTTGAAAAATAAAAAAAAATGTTTTGCCCTTCGAGTGCGTTCAGGGACACCCTGAGAAAGCCTAGGGGGTCAGGGAGTCTCTTCCCTGCTTCCTTTTCATGTTTTATGAAAATCGGGTAAAATGTCATTCTTTTGCGATGCTTGCGCGCACCGTGCGCTCACGTCAAGACATGTGACTTGAAAACAAAGTCATGTGACTCTAGAACAGCACTTTTGATTGGTTGTCAGTAGTTTGTTTTCCAGAATCTTCAATAACCCCACCCACTTTCCTCACTATTTCCTGCACTTTTTTTGGAAGAAGCACCTTTACTGCTGTGTTCCTCCTTTGGACTTTGTTTTTTGTTTGTAAATTGAAAAGATGTCAGACAGACAGCAGGAGGATTCCTCCTCCTCTGACTCAGATGTGCAGCAATACCAGCCACCTGCCACGATGTCAAAGGACTCTTCTCTCAAAATCCGGCCACTTTTCAAGGAAGTGCATCTCCGTTGTAACAAATGCTATGAAGTACTTTGCTACGGAGAGCAAAGTCTGAATTTAATGGAGCTGAAAATTCGCAACCACCAATGCTCCCGGCAATAATTTTTTTCATTTCATTTTTTTTTGTTCCTATTGAGCACTTTATGGTTAACTTTTTATTTTTGTTAAAAAAAAAAAATATATAAAATTGTTAAATAACTCAAAAAAAACTACAAAACCAAAAAGACCAAAAAAATAGTTATTTTCAGAACTCACTTCACTTCTCCATGAAGAGCTATATCTCTTATACACTGTGTCATACTTTTTTTGAATGAATGAGTAGAGTATAAATGAATGACTGACATGACTGAGTGTCGGGGAGGAAGGGACTAATAGAATGAGTGTGGAAAGGGTAGTATGGTGAGTGAAAAAAAGGGGAGTCAAAGAGTGACTGAAAAAAGGGACAAAGGGTAGGGAATAAAGGTAAGGGGATTGTAAGAGTAAGGGAATGGCACTAAGAAAAGGAGAGTGAGGGAGGCGGAGTGAGAATAGGGGAGCAGGGGACAGAGACAGGAAAGGGGAGTTAGATTGAGAGGAAGAAGTAGAGCAGGGTAAAGGGGGTTGAAGTAAGAGAACTGGAGTGATGGTGAGAGAAGGGGTATGAGGATAAGAAAAGAGGGGTAAGGTAAAGTGAAAGATGGGGAGTGAGGGAGAGATAAGTGGAGTGAAGGAATGAAGGGAGTTAGGAAACTGAGTGAAAGAAGGGGAGTAAGGATTTCAATTAGGGAAGGAGAGTGAGGGAGAGTGAGTGAAAGAATGTGAAAAAGAGAAGGGGTGTGACATAGAGACAGAAAAAAATTGTAGTGGGGAAAGGGGTAACTATGAGTAAAGGATAATAACAGTTAGGGAAGGGGTATAAAGATGAGGGAAGGAGAATGACAGAAAAGGTTAAAAATGAACACAGAGGGAAAGTGAGTGATGGAGAGAGAAGGAGTGGTAGAAACAGAGACGTTAAGGAAATCAAGGGTAAAGGACACAGAGGGAAAGAGACAGAGAGCAAGGAACACTGTGATCTTAGACACATGAAAGTATGCCTTGCAATTCAGAAAAATAATTATTGCAGTGAAAGAGAGTATTGCTGGGAGTACTGTTTTAGGTTTTAGGACAGAGCAGTGGTGTTCAGGGAGTTTTGGGGCTCAAGGTGGAAATGAGAATGTATAAATGAGAATTCACTCACATCATTACTACATGCTACAGAGACACTTGTTAAGCAGCTTCTTCAGCTCTCCCAGGCCTGACTCAAACCATGACTACATGCTTTGCATTAATTGTAAACACATCAACTAAACAAATTATTCTACCACCATTTTGTGAAATAAAGACTGACTCACACTGTGAGTCAGTCTTTAGTTGAATAAAAACAGAAAAATGTTGCACACTATACTGTAAGACTCAGTTTTTACCACAATCACTTGGCTACAAAGACGCAACAGGTGGCACAAATAGGCATAAAACGCTTTGGGAACAAGTAGTTCTTTTACAGAAAAAACTACAAAAGACTCACGTGATTCATACACTGAGTCATCAGCGTGATGGCGTTCACGTTGCAGGGAATTCATTGGCTGATGAAGCCGCGAAGAAAGCTGTGCAAACGGCTTCCGTAGCTGCGATTACTAAGGTCAAAAACAAAAATAGGCAGCGAAATAATGCAAGCTGTCACTGCTTCAGTTAAAAACAGTGGTAAGACACTCCTGAAAGGGTTTCCAATAAAGTACTCATATACAACTGATGCGAATATTGTTCCTTCTGCTCGAATCCCTGGAGTGGGGGATAGGGCAATTCCAAACATGGAACATAGGTTAGAACTTATTGTAGCAGCACATGAAGGGCTAGCATCTACACATGCGGGAATTTCCGCCACAGTGTCATTATTAAAACAGAGATACTGGTGGCCGCGCATGAGGAAACAAACTAGAAATGATGTACTAGAATGTTAAATCTGCCAGAAAATAAAAGTTTCCACACTGAAACGTCCTGCACAGACACCCCTTCTGATTTCAGATAAACCACTAGTGTGTGTTTACCAGGACCACTGTGGTCCCTTAACTAGGGATGGCAACTATAAATATATTATGGTCGCAGTGTACTCCTGCACAAGATTCATTTGGATGTGGCCCCAGCGCTCGGCTGATGCCAGAACTGTTATAAAGGATTTGTGAGTCTATATTGGCACATACGCACTTGGCACAATACATTCTGACCAGGGTCTTGCGTTTAGCTGTAGGGCTTACAAGGAGGCCATAGTCAGCTTGGGCGTTGCATTGCGGTATTCTAGTCCCTTCCATCCCGAGGGAAATGCGGTAGTGGAAAGAAAAAACCGTGACATAAAGCAATCCATAACAGCCAAGGTATTAGGTTCGGGTGACGGGTGGGTGAAACATCTAATAAGTGTCCAACGTAGTCTTAATAATCTGCCAAGAAATTCTCTGGGTGGAGCCACTCAGTATGAACTAATGTTTGGTGCTAGAATGATTATCGGGGACCTCGATAGTCAGACTTCAGTGGTAGAACAAAAACCCTTTGATATCAAAGATCGTTTGGCTGTTTTACAGGACTTAAATGAAACAAGAAGAAGTCTGAGTAATACAATACAGAAACAAACGACCACTGAAGGAAAACCACCTGTCCCAGCAAGACCTGTTTGGATTCCAAAGATTGGGGATCTAGTCAGAGAGAAAATTGCGGCAAAGAAGGAATTTGGGCCTTTTTACAGAAAAGCCGTCCCTGTCTTGACAATCCAAGGAACAAGATCAGTAGTACTACTGCCACTTGCTGGTAAAAGGGAGAACAGAGTTGTGTCAATCGACCTGGTCAAACTACAATCATGTGGCCAATAATAAGTAGTAGGCCCAGTGGACTTCCGAGAAGTAGCAGGCGTCTGAATATTGCTACAATCCAAGAGGTTCAAACTGAAAGACATATCACATTTGATAACCCTATAGTGAGAAAAGAAGGACTATGCAACAAAGCGATGGAACTTATGCCTCTGGGTACCCAAATAACAGTTTGTCAAGACACACCAATCTACAATGATGTGACATCTGATTACATTGATATGGTGAAAAGAGAAGAGGTTCTAGTAACATCAAACAATCCTGAAGCCATCCCAACAATTGACAGAACTGCTTCTGGCTATTTCATAAACTTTGATACTTTTTCAGAGGATCTCAGTGAAACTGAGGAAACGCCAGGAAAAATAAAAACATTCAAAGAAAAGTTAACTGAGCTCTTTCATCAACTTAGAAAAACATATCTGGTTTCACCATGGGTTGAACTTTGGATTGGGTTAGGTGCATTTTTTCTCCGGCTCTGGCTCATACTTGTGGTAAGCTTGGGAAGGATGATAGATGGAAAATATAGTTCTATGGACACAGCAAGTCAGAAAATCAACTTGGTCCTGACACCTCACAAATCATCTCATCGTGAAAAAAGAGACCTGTCATCAGTAAAATCCACAGCCGTTCCTATACCTGGTGGTATAGCATGGGACACTACTGACTATGACATTTATGGCCCGGTGGAACTGCTGAAGATTCTACACCAATTCAAGGTTTCTTTAAGTGACTTTGCATCACCCAGCACGTTCAGTGATGATTGGGACATTGAAGCTGTTAATAACATGATGTCTGATTTAGAAATGTCAGCAAAATTCACAGAACATGAATACTTACAAGGTTCATCAGATTATGAACAAATGTATTGTTTTAGTCACTATGGTCATCAATATTTCCATAAATCTGCTAGCCCTAGAAATGTTTTTACTTATAATCAATGGGAACATTGTCCAACGCCACAAAAAGGCAGCTCGAAAACATTTTATAAGAAATGTCAATACTTCTCAGGGTATAATGTTACCAATCCAGAAACGTTTTATTTTAAAAATGAAAATAAGACAGGAATGAAAACAATGTTGACCAACACTAAACTAATTTATTCTGCAAACTTTTATGCTCAAATGTCTACATTGGGTTTTGACTTTTGGAAGACAACATTGAGACAAAGACCATCTGAGGTACAAAAGATTGGCAGGTGCAAGGTTTAGAAGCATTATTCAGAGCCAGCATAATACCAGAACCAATAATGTTCTTAAATGACACTGTTCAACAAACATCTTGTCTTGGCATTGCTAAGATAAAAGATTTAAACAAACCGTCTATACCTAATCCCATACCTGACAGTAATAACAATACTGATAAGGACTTAGACGTATCGCACATTTTAAAACAAAACAGAATTGATCCTGAATGGAAAAAATGGTTAATCTGGCCCACAGACACTAATAACTGTCGAGATAGATTCCTGAACAAAACACAGGGTTTCAAAATGAACAGGCCACATCCGAGATACTCCCAGAGACAACATCCAGGGATAGTAACTACTTATAGTGTAGGGAAGCTATGCATTGAATGGCTAAAGACATCTACACTTTAGGAAATTAATCAACACTTATCTTTACTTAAAGAAGGCAATGACTTGTGAGATTTCTTACTGGGACCTCGCAAACCACGTCAAAAACGTTTCACATACGCCGGTATATACGCTGGGTACAACGAAGCTTGGCTGTTTTACAGGACTTAAATGAAATGAGAAGAAGTCTGAGTAATACAATACAGAAACAAACGACCACTGAAGGAAAACCACCTGTCCCAGCAAGACCTGTTTGGATTCCAAAGATTGGGGATCTAGTCAGAGAGAAAATTGCGGTAAAGAAGGAATTTGGTCCTTTTTACAGAAAAGCCGTCCCTGTCTTGACAATCCAAGGAACAAGATCAGTAGTACTACTCCCACTTGCTGGTAAAAGGGAGAACAGAGTTGTGTCAATCGACCTGGTCAAACTACAAGCATGTGGCCAATAATAAGTAGTAGGCCCAGTGGACTTCCGAGAAGTAGCAGGCGTCTAAATATTGCTACAATCCAAGAGGTTCAAACTGAAAGACATATCACATTTGATAACCCTACAGTAAGAAAAGAAGGACTATGCAACAAAGCGATGGAACTTATGCCTCTGGGTACCCAAATAACAGTTTGTCAAGACACACCAATCTACAATGATGTGACATCTGATTACATTGATATGGTGAAAAGAGAAGAGGTCTAGTAACATCAAACAATCCTGAAGCCATCCCAACAATTGACAGAACTGCTTCTGGCTATTTCATAAACTTTGATACTTTTTCAGAGGATCTCAGTGAAACTAAGGAAACGCCAGGAAAAATAAAAACATTCAAAGAAAAGTTAACTGAGCTCTTTCATCAACTTGGAAAAACATATCTGGTTTCACCATGGGTTGAACTTTGGATTGGGTTAGGTGCATTTTTTCTCCGGCTCTGGCTCATACTTGTGGTAAGCTTGGGAAGGATGATAGATGGAAAATATAGTTCTATGGACACAGCAAGTCAGAAAATCAACTTGGTCCTGACACCTCACAAATCATCTCATCGTGAAAAAAGAGACCTGTCATCAGTAAAAACCACAGCCGTTCCTATACCTGGTGGTATAGCATGGGACACTACTGACTATGACATTTATGGCCCGGTGGAACTGCTGAAGATTCTACACCAATTCAAGGTTTCTTTAAGTGACTTTGCATCACCCAGCACGTTCAGTGATGATTGGGACATTGAAGCTGTTAATAACATGATGTCTGATTTAGAAATGTCAGCAAAATTCACAGAACATGAATACTTACAAGGTTCATCAGATTATGAACAAATGTATTGTTTTAGTCACTATGGTCATCAATATTTCCATAAATCTGCTAGCCCTAGAAATGTTTTTACTTATAATCAATGGGAACATTGTCCAACGCCACAAAAAGGCAGCTCGAAAACATTTTATAAGAAATGTCAATACTTCTCAGGGTATAATGTTACCAATCCAGAAACGTTTTATTTTAAAAATGAAAATAAGACAGGAATGAAAACAATGTTGACCAACACTAAACTAATTTATTCTGCAAACTTTTATGCTCAAATGTCTACATTGGGTTTTGACTTTTGGAAGACAACATTGAGACAAAGACCATCTGAGGTACAAAAGATTGGCAGGTGCAAGGTTTAGAAGCATTATTCAGAGCCAGCATAATACCAGAACCAATAATGTTCTTAAATGACACTGTTCAACAAACATCTTGTCTTGGCATTGCTAAGATAAAAGATTTAAACAAACCGTCTATACCTAATCCCATACCTGACAGTAATAACAATACTGATAAGGACTTAGACGTATCGCACATTTTAAAACAAAACAGAATTGATCCTGAATGGAAAAAATGGTTAATCTGGCCCACAGACACTAATAACTGTCGAGATAGATTCCTGAACAAAACACAGGGTTTCAAAATGAACAGGCCACATCCGAGATACTCCCAGAGACAACATCCAGGGATAGTAACTACTTATAGTGTAGGGAAGCTATGCATTGAATGGCTAAAGACATCTACACTTTAGGAAATTAATCAACACTTATCTTTACTTAAAGAAGGCAATGACTTGTGAGATTTCTTACTGGGACCTCGCAAACCACGTCAAAAACGTTTCACATACGCCGGTATATACGCTGGGTACAACGAAGCTTGGCTGTTTTACAGGACTTAAATGAAATGAGAAGAAGTCTGAGTAATACAATACAGAAACAAACGACCACTGAAGGAAAACCACCTGTCCCAGCAAGACCTGTTTGGATTCCAAAGATTGGGGATCTAGTCAGAGAGAAAATTGCGGTAAAGAAGGAATTTGGTCCTTTTTACAGAAAAG
Source organism: Lissotriton helveticus (assembly GCF_964261635.1). Classification (NCBI taxonomy): domain Eukaryota; kingdom Metazoa; phylum Chordata; class Amphibia; order Caudata; family Salamandridae; genus Lissotriton; species Lissotriton helveticus. The sequence goes on from NC_136060.1 coordinate 285,904,888, forward strand.
CCGTCCCTGTCTTGACAATCCAAGGAACAAGATCAGTAGTACTACTCCCACTTGCTGGTAAAAGGGAGAACAGAGTTGTGTCAATCGACCTGGTCAAACTACAAGCATGTGGCCAATAATAAGTAGTAGGCCCAGTGGACTTCCGAGAAGTAGCAGGCGTCTAAATATTGCTACAATCCAAGAGGTTCAAACTGAAAGACATATCACATTTGATAACCCTACAGTAAGAAAAGAAGGACTATGCAACAAAGCGATGGAACTTATGCCTCTGGGTACCCAAATAACAGTTTGTCAAGACACACCAATCTACAATGATGTGACATCTGATTACATTGATATGGTGAAAAGAGAAGAGGTCTAGTAACATCAAACAATCCTGAAGCCATCCCAACAATTGACAGAACTGCTTCTGGCTATTTCATAAACTTTGATACTTTTTCAGAGGATCTCAGTGAAACTAAGGAAACGCCAGGAAAAATAAAAACATTCAAAGAAAAGTTAACTGAGCTCTTTCATCAACTTGGAAAAACATATCTGGTTTCACCATGGGTTGAACTTTGGATTGGGTTAGGTGCATTTTTTCTCCGGCTCTGGCTCATACTTGTGGTAAGCTTGGGAAGGATGATAGATGGAAAATATAGTTCTATGGACACAGCAAGTCAGAAAATCAACTTGGTCCTGACACCTCACAAATCATCTCATCGTGAAAAAAGAGACCTGTCATCAGTAAAAACCACAGCCGTTCCTATACCTGGTGGTATAGCATGGGACACTACTGACTATGACATTTATGGCCCGGTGGAACTGCTGAAGATTCTACACCAATTCAAGGTTTCTTTAAGTGACTTTGCATCACCCAGCACGTTCAGTGATGATTGGGACATTGAAGCTGTTAATAACATGATGTCTGATTTAGAAATGTCAGCAAAATTCACAGAACATGAATACTTACAAGGTTCATCAGATTATGAGCAAATGTATTGTTTTAGTCACTATGGTCATCAATATTTCCATAAATCTGCTAGCCCTAGAAATGTTTTTACTTATAATCAATGGGAACATTGTCCAACGCCACAAAAAGGCAGCTCGAAAACATTTTATGTGAAATGACAATACTTCTCAGGGTATAATGTTACCAATCCAGAAACGTTTTATTTTAAAAATGAAAATAAGACAGGAATGAAAACAATGTTGACCAACACTAAACTAATTTATTCTGCAAACTTTTATGCTCAAATGTCTACATTGGTTTTGACTTTTGGAAGACAACATTGAGACAAAGACCATCTGAGGCACAAAAGATTGGCAGGTGCAAGGTTTAGAAGCATTATTCAGAGCCAACATAATACCAGAACCAATAATGTTCTTAAATGACACTGTTCAACAAACATCTTGTCTTGGCATTGCTAAGATAAAAGATTTAAACAAACCGTCTATACCTAATCCCATACCTGACAGTAATAACAATACTGATAAGGACTTAGATGTATCGCACATTTTAAAACAAAACAGAACTGATCCTGAATGGAAAAAATGGTTAATCTGGCCCACAGACACTAATAACTGTCGAGATAGATTCCTGAACAAAACACAGGGTTTCAAAATGAACAGGCCACATCCGAGATACTCCCAGAGACAACATCCAGGGATAGTAACTACTTATAGTGTAGGGAAGCTATGCCTTGAATGGCTAAAGACATCTACACTTTAGGAAATTAATCAACACTTATCTTTACTTAAAGAAGGCAATGACTTGTGAGATTTCTTACTGGGACCTCGCAAACCACGTCAAAAACGTTTCACATACGCCGGTATATACGCTGGGTACAACGAAGCTTGGCTGTTTTACAGGACTTAAATGAAATGAGAAGAAGTCTGAGTAATACAATACAGAAACAAACGACCACTGAAGGAAAACCACCTGTCCCAGCAAGACCTGTTTGGATTCCAAAGATTGGGGATCTAGTCAGAGAGAAAATTGCGGCAAAGAAGGAATTTGGGCCTTTTTACAGAAAAGCCGTCCCTGTCTTGACAATCCAAGGAACAAGATCAGTAGTACTACTCCCACTTGCTGGTAAAAGGGAGAACAGAGTTGTGTCAATCGACCTGGTCAAACTACAATCATGTGGCCAATAATAAGTAGTAGGCCCAGTGGACTTCCGAGAAGTAGCAGGCGTCTAAATATTGCTACAATCCAAGAGGTTCAAACTGAAAGACATATCACATTTGATAACCCTACAGTAAGAAAAGAAGGACTATGCAACAAAGCGATGGAACTTATGCCTCTGGGTACCCAAATAACAGTTTGTCAAGACACACCAATCTACAATGATGTGACATCTGATTACATTGATATGGTGAAAAGAGAAGAGGTTCTAGTAACATCAAACAATCCTGAAGCCATCCCAACAATTGACAGAACTGCTTCTGGCTATTTCATAAACTTTGATACTTTTTCAGAGGATCTCAGTGAAACTGAGGAAACGCCAGGAAAAATAAAAACATTCAAAGAAAAGTTAACTGAGCTCTTTCATCAACTTGGAAAAACATATCTGGTTTCACCATGGGTTGAACTTTGGATTGGGTTAGGTGCATTTTTTCTCCGGCTCTGGCTCATACTTGTGGTAAGCTTGGGAAGGATGATAGATGGAAAATATAGTTCTATGGACACAGCAAGTCAGAAAATCAACTTGGTCCTGACACCTCACAAATCATCTCATCGTGAAAAAAGAGACCTGTCATCAGTAAAAACCACAGCCGTTCCTATACCTGGTGGTATAGGATGGGACACTACTGACTATGACATTTATGGCCCGGTGGAACTGCTGAAGATTCTACACCAATTCAAGGTTTCTTTAAGTGACTTTGCATCACCCAGCACGTTCAGTGATGATTGGGACATTGAAGCTGTTAATAACATGATGTCTGATTTAGAAATGTCAGCAAAATTCACAGAACATGAATACTTACAAGGTTCATCAGATTATGAGCAAATGTATTGTTTTAGTCACTATGGTCATCAATATTTCCATAAATCTGCTAGCCCTAGAAATGTTTTTACTTATAATCAATGGGAACATTGTCCAACGCCACAAAAAGGCAGCTCGAAAACATTTTATGTGAAATGACAATACTTCTCAGGGTATAATGTTACCAATCCAGAAACGTTTTATTTTAAAAATGAAAATAAGACAGGAATGAAAACAATGTTGACCAACACTAAACTAATTTATTCTGCAAACTTTTATGCTCAAATGTCTACATTGGGTTTTGACTTTTGGAAGACAACATTGAGACAAAGACCATCTGAGGCACAAAAGATTGGCAGGTGCAAGGTTTAGAAGCATTATTCAGAGCCAGCATAATACCAGAACCAATAATGTTCTTAAATGACACTGTTCAACAAACATCTTGTCTTGGCATTGCTAAGATAAAAGATTTAAACAAACCGTCTATACCTAATCCCATACCTGACAGTAATAACAATACTGATAAGGACTTAGACGTATCGCACATTTTAAAACAAAACAGAACTGATCCTGAATGGAAAAAATGGTTAATCTGGCCCACAGACACTAATAACTGTCGAGATAGATTCCTGAACAAAACACAGGGTTTCAAAATGAACAGGCCACATCCGAGATACTCCCAGAGACAACATCCAGGGATAGTAACTACTTATAGTGTAGGGAAGCTATGCCTTGAATGGCTAAAGACATCTACACTTTAGGAAATTAATCAACACTTATCTTTACTTAAAGAAGGCAATGACTTGTGAGATTTCTTACTGGAACCTCGCAAACCACGTCAAAAACGTTTCACATACGCCGGTATATACGCTGGGTACAACGAAGCTTGGAAAGTAACGCAAATGGAAACTGCAGAAAAGATACGAGAAATTGATCGTATTATTTTAGAGAAAAGTCTCTCTGTAGTGGACAATGGGTTAACGACTCTGTCCTCCAGAATTTATTCTTTGTACAACATTGTATCTTCTGCCATTGACATATTAGAGCAGGACTTGCTAATGCTACAACATGGCCTGTCCCAATTACGTTCTATCATGCAGTTAGGCTGGACGTTACAAAATCTGCGTTCAGGCTACGTGCCTTGGAGTCTAATCAACACAACGTCATTGTTTTCTGTATTTAACCATACCGATAAACAAATCTCTTTGGCACAAAAAGGAGCAGACTATACATTGCTGAACAATGAAAAACTGGAAAGATTGCCATTGACAGTTTCTGAGAAACCTGTCACAGAATGGATAATTCATGGCACCATAACAATACCAGTGACAATTTTCCAATGTTAGTATTGTCTACAGCATATACCAGCAGGCCTGTATGAAAGGTGGGTAAAGAATACATTAAGTCAACCTGGACTTTACCTTACACACACCAATGTTGGAATGGGGGAACAGAGGTATTCCTTAGTGGTAATAATTGTAAAAATTCACTAAGTGGTACACTTTTATGCCAAGGTATTAATTTACATGGAGCCTGCGATGGTTCTGCAAATAACCTCTCATGCCACCTGCACAGTACTCCCTCCACTCTGATAGAACCAATTTTCAGACAGCTATCCAATGGCAGCTACGTTTTACTGAATGATCACAGCTGCTGTGGCATGTTGCCAGGAAAACTTTATCTCGTTAGTGTGTCATCCAGGGTTACTTGTTGTATGCAAGTATTGTATCTGAGGAGCAAGTCAGACAGAGGGACGGCGTTATGGCCTTCACTGAATATCTCTTCTATACGGATTGATACTTTAAGCAGAATGAAAGCCATTCTTTTGCAAAAAACTGTGCCACTGACCTCGTCTAGAGAAATTTAAGATCTGCAGGTCGCAAGGACTTCGGCAGAGATACATGCCCTTTTATCAACAAATTGTCCTACTCATTTTGTGGAAATGTTGAGCCAAATCTTAAACATGTCCAATACCAGCGGAATCGCACATGTATTTAAGACAATTTTTTGGGGACTGTTAGCACCTTTTGAAGCAGTCCTAGGAATTTTTCCAAATTTCGTACACTCTGTGTTCGGCGGACTACCTCTCTTCTTGGGACTCGTCGCTGGGATACTATTTTTATTTCTCCTGCTTCGATATGGCAAGTCCGGCAAACAACAATACCCAGATGTCCATGGAAGAAGCCCTCCCTGCAATGAGGTATCGTGAGCGGATTACACAGATTCTCGACTTGGCGCGTTTAAGGGACCTGAACACCACATGGTTTCTTTCGTTCAGACCAATCAGGCAAGATTGCATCAAACCTGTTCTGCGATGCCTGCTTTGCGGAGAAGAATGTGTGTTAGACATCTGTCTCACACTTCCATCAGTACTGCCATCAGATGTTGACGCCTTGCTAGGTCCTGTAACGGCATCCCAACGGCTGCCAATTCTGATGACGGCATTCATTGAGATCTCACCGGCAAATTTAACTGCGGGTGAGGTACGAGAAACTACAGGCTTACAGGTAACATCGACTGCTGACGTTGCTAATGCTTCCTACGCTGACGGCAATGATCCACACCTATGCACATTTGATCTGCTTGATCAAGTAGTTCCACTTTCGCCTACTACGGTAGACGGCTTTTTTGCCAGCCTCGATGATCTGATGTTTTCTCCTGACTCTGAAAATAACTTTTGATAATATTGACACAGCGGTCCCTGAACTCTGAAATTCGTCCTTCATTTTTCAAAACAAACCCTCCGGCCTAAAAACTTTTCTAAAAATGCAACTTTTGAACTCTTTCCAAAATTATAAAAAATAAAAGAGTATTCTACTTAAAGTAGAACTATTCATAGATAACAAGATTTCTTTATAGAACTTCCTACTGACAATATTTTGGCCTAGCCATCATAATACAATGGTTTCAAATTACATGCTATGAACTGGTCTCGATTTAATTTTTCTTTTCTGTACGGACTTAAGAGACATTTCATGAATGTATATTTTCATTTGCCTTGTAAATATTTGAAGGTATGCTTTCTTATTAGCTCATACAGTGTACTTTCACTTTCGTTTTTTCACGTGAACAAGCCTTTTCAAATGCAAATTTGTATTTTAGGTGGGATTGTGAACACTTACTTTAGAATTGCTCAGTGCTTATAGGTCTAGTCTTATTGAACTTAAGATCGAGGAGTGGGTGTTGTAAACTAATCTAGGACCCTAGTGTAACTTTTCCCGATTCATGCCCTTATATCGGTATACTTTGCTCTATCCTTATATAGGCATAGAAAGCATTACCATATTTGGCCTGAGCCTTACAGCCCAAATACGTCAAGGCTACTTCCACTAAGTTCCGATAATTCACAACGATTTCTTGGAGAATCCTGCCTTCAGCAGCTAGGATCTTCCCCCTGCTTGAATATTAAGTTATCCAAGAAATCCTGGACTTTTCTAGGAAATGAACCTTTGAGTGACGTTATTAAGTCTAATCATGCGTCAAACTCGGCACCTTCATCGTATAAATATGCCTACATTTGCCCAAACGCCCTGCAGCAGCAACTGCCGAAGGAAGCCGACCCTCCGGCAGATGCACTGAGAGACGCTGTTTCTTCTCTTGCCGAGAAATCCAGCTCCAGTGTTTCCAGCTTACCCATGCGGGTATCTGGGAGATCGACCTCTGAGAGAGAGATACAAGACCTCCTTCATTCTAAACCAAGGTACGGAGCTGATTAGACCCTTAGAGAATTCTTGATTAGACTCTTGGCAGATTCTAGGCAAAGAATACTAAACTTAAAACTACTCCTAAACTTATTTCTTCCCTTGTGCTAGGCTTAGGTCAGGTACACCGGGATAGGCGTATTTTAGAAGCACCAGTTGAATACTTTTAGCCATCTCTTTTATCATTGTATGTATTTTATGCATTTTATCTATTTAAAGCAACTTGTGGCTTGGAAACCATATTATGCTTTTACAGTACTACTTTATAATACTGTTTATATGATACGCCTTGTACTTTATATCCAGCATTACTATTGTAGCAGTACATTTCTCATGCTTGAGATAGAAGACTGTTCAATAAATACCTTTTACTGAAAACGCCCGTCTCTCTAATTTCTCAGCAACTCTGGTGAAACTAAGTATACACGATTGACTGAGTAAAATAGTTATCTATTGTTTCCGCGACTCTGAAGATTGATTTCTTATTCTTGGGAAACAAAGTTGTCATATTATATGGTTGTCAGGAACTAATCCCTTCTTGTACTTTCGAGAAAGTTTCTAGTGACCTCTGAGCTAGCTGGCACACACATAATTAAGTCTAATATATTCGGTAGAGACCTAGTTGACCTAAGTCCTACGTCTTAAGCTGCAGTATATATTATTCCAATGCGCAGAGCCTATTGGGAATATAGGAACTACACTACATGGCGCCCAATGTTTGGTAAGGCGATAATTTAACGCTAGATACTAGAGTAACTCAGTCGTGCTTTTCACACAGACCCCTTTTCTCCCGTAAAAACTCCAAAAGACGTCTGGAGTGGGTGAAAGGATAATATCCGCCAAAACTGAGTAGGACGAAAAAATCCTATGTATTAGTTTTTGGTTTGTTCAACGTTGAAGGATAAGGTGTTCCAAAATATTCTGCACCTAATCTTTGTTTCCTTGAAACTTGTTCTGCAAAACTCTTCAGTCAAATAATGAATAGTGATGAAGAATTAGCTGCAGCAGCAGCTCAAGTGATCTTAGATGACGCTGAAATACTATTAAATGATTCAGATGCTATACTGCTCCCAGGAAAAATGTAAGAAAAAGTGTAACTTACAAACTGATAAATAATTGAGTATCGGCAAGAGGTGGCAGAGTAATCTTTGTCATAGAGGCACATGAATATCGGTAGACAGAGGTATTCTATTCATTGATTCAGTTTCCAGCAGCAAATGCAGGAACACGAGATTTCCACTACTACAAAGCAGAGGAACCTCCAACGGAATACGTTCCTTTCGAGGACATTGAAATTCCATTAACTTACCAAGAACATGAGCTCTGGTTTAAACGCGCCCTAAAACATGAAAATCACATTACCAGGCTCGGTCCACTAGGTAGACCTGGAGCTACATGGCCGGTACTAGCAAGCTATACACCACATACAGACATTGAAAGGATGTCAGATGTAGAATTGTTAGCACAGCTAAAACAGTTATTTAAAATACACAGACAATTGGTCCAATATTTCATGCGGACATTAACAATCCAACCAGCTGTATAAATTCCACAGCACACCCCTCACCAGGGGAATACAAATAAAATAACACCACAGACTATACAATCGGTCAATGGAAAGTTGCCTGCCTAAAGGGAACAAATACCGTTTTGGTTAGCATAAAAAATTACTCAAATAGAGGCAGTATTTCCTGATAGTACACCTCATGAGAAACACGGGATTCTAACAATCTGTTTACCAATGGGGATTGCACCACACGTAGAGGATTGTGACACTTGGGGCACAGTCTTTGCTTCAATCTACACAAAAACACATGGTGTTCCGTCCATGGCGGTTATACCAGATGTTCTAAGGCAGAATCAAAATGAATACGGTCCAGAACCAACTTTAAATCTAGGTATGAAATTACTGAAAGATTTCAAACAGGTATCGGCTATACTACTAGCCAACATTAGAGGTGAAGCAGCACCAGTGGCAATCCACCAGAAATTAAAAGAAACAGACATTACTGAGCAACCATATGACCTTGCCAGAATCATTGAAAAATCCGATGAAGAATTAGGTAGAGATAGTTTGGGTGGGAAACCACTAAAACCACAATCAACGGAAAATCCTGAAAAAGTTTTTATTAAAAACAATCTCACTACTCCTAGAAAAAAGTGGGAAAATAATAAACAGACACTTCCTAGAGAGAAGCGTTCTCAGTCCAGAGGAAGGTCTCCCCAACGGAGAGTAAGATCTCCTGAACGGGGAAAAATATCTCCCCAACGGGACCCCTCTGAAAAAAGATATAACCTTAGAAATAGGGATACTTTAAGAAAACCTGATAGATATCAAGATAATGACACACATCCCTCTCGATCTTTTCAGACTTCTTCACAGAAATCAGAAAGAAGTGGATGATCAGAACACAAAGAAGAACGCGTCAAGTCCAAAGACAAAGAACCCGTTCACCAAAGGTAAAAAGCTCAATTTTCAAAGAAGAAGTTAGCAAGCATAAAAATAAAACATGCCGAGGATTCTGAGGACACAACTCAAGAACGGGGAATGGGCTCAGACAATGCTAGACAGTGCAGCAGAAGTGACCATAGCTCGCAAGATCCTGATGGATCATCTCGAGACAGTAGACTTGAATGAAAACATTCAATTTGAAACTGCCGACACCAGGGTTAATACACCGCACAAGTTATATGAAATAACACTCCGGATGGAGGGGGACATAACTAGAAAAATAAAAGCTCTCTTTGGGACAAGCTTTTCAAAGGTTATGACATACTTCTAGCTGAAAAAGACAGCCCACCTGCTGTTTATTTTATTTTTATTTTCGGTATTTATAAAGCGCGACACTCATCCCAAGGGATATCACGGCGCTATGAACCAAGAGAGACTACTGAGGCATTGCTGGGGGGTTATGTTTTAGGGAAAGGGTATGTTTTAGGGAAAAGGTGGGTTTTCAGTTTTTGTCGAAACTGAAGATAGTTTGTGGTGTGTCTAAGGTCGGAAGGTAGGTCATTCCATCTTCTGGCTGCCAGGTAGGAAAAGGCGCGGCCACCTGTTCTGACTTTGTAAATACGCTTAGGTTTGGCCAGAGCTGATTGACTTGATCGTAGATTCCTGTTGGGAACGTAGAAGTCGATCCTCCCTTGGAGAATTGTGGGGCCAGTTTTGTGAAGAGCTCTGTGCGTGTGACTTAGTAGTTTAAAGGCAGCTCTCTGGCGCATCGGTAGCCAATGAAGTTTCTTTAGGCATTCCGATGCCGAGTCTCGCTTGCCTTTATTACAGACCAGTTTGGCCGCCTGGTTTTGCAAGACCTGAAGGCGGGAGAAGAGTTGTTCGTTCATCCCTTCAAATATTGTGTTGCCATAGTCCAGGCGGCTAACCAGTAGGGCTTGGGTGACTGAGCGTCTGCAATCCAGGGGTATCCAGGGTATATCTTTGAGAGAAGTTTGAGTATGGCAAAACCCTTGCCCCAGAGTGATCGGACGTGGTCCTTCATGGACAGGGCGTCGTCCATGATGATCCCCAAGTTTCTCGCGTGTTGTTTTGGAGTGGGGGCCAGTCCTAGTGTGGGTGGCCACCATGTGGCGTCCCATATTAGTTTGGCTCCCCCGAACAAGAGAATCTCCGATTTGCCGGCGTTTAATTTTAGGCAAAGGTTGTGCATCCATTGGGCCATCTCGGAGAGACAGTCGTGAAGCTTTTTCTTTGTTGTCTCAGGCCCTTCCTCCATTGCCACCATCAGCTGTGTATCATCAGCATAAGAGCATATGCCAATTCCCCACTTCCTTCCAATGTCGGCCAGTGATGAAATATAGACATTGAAGAGAGTGGGGCTCAAAGAGGCCCCCTGGGGGACCCCACAGCCGATGGTGTTGGGTTTTGAGTGGAACTGACCCATATGCACTGCCTGGGTACGATTGCTCAGGAAGGATCGAATCAAGTTCAGTGCTGTTGATTGCACTCCTTTACTCAGGAGGGTGTTTAGCAGGCAGTCGTGGGAAACCGTATCAAACGCCGCTGACAGGTCAAGCAGTATCAGTGCCACCGATCCCCCTTGATCAGTGGAGCATCTGATACTGTCCGATACTGCCAGCAACGTTGCCTCGGTGCTATTGTTAGCTCTGAAGCCGGTTTGAGATGGATCCAGGAGCGAGTTATCTTCCAGATACCGGGTCAGTTGTATATTGACCAACTTCTCCAAGGCTTTGGAGAGATATGGAAGCTGGGAGATAGGTCTGTAGTTCTCTGGATTAGAAATGTCGGATCCTGCTTTCTTCAAGAGGGGGGTCACGGAGGCGTGTTTCCAGGCCTCAGGGAAGGTAGCGGTGGTTAGCGACTTGTTGAAGAGTTGGGTGACAAGGGGGCAGAGCGTGGGTGCGATTTTGGAAAACACGAAGTGGGGGCAGGGGTCCGAGGGGGATCCGGATTTGACTGTGATCAGTAGCGCTAATACCTCCTCCTCAGAGAGTAGTTGAAAACTAGTTAGACGAGGTGTATTGCCCAAGTCTAATTGGTCGTTGCGTCTCTATGATGTCATTATGTGCTCGCCAGGGTTGTCCGGCTTGCTAGGGGTATTTAGGGGAGTGAAGGTGGAGTATAATCTATTAATTTTGTCGGAAAAGAAAGTGCTGATGCGCTCACAAGCCTCGGTTGAGGGGGTGAGGGTTTGTGAGGTGCTGGATGGTTTGCTAAGCTCCTTCACTATTCTGAACAGTTCTTTTGCTGAGTTGCTGTTCTCATGAATGCGTTGAGTAAAATACGCCTTTTTTGCATCTTTAATGGCCAAGATGTATTGTTTCCGTTTGGTAATATAGTTTGCTCTCGCTTCACTATCTTTCATCTGTCTCCATAGATGTTCATTTTTTTGGCATTCCTTTTTGAGTTTCTTGAGGTGAGGGGTGTTCCATTTCTCGTTTGTGGTTTTTTTCCTCGATTCCCGCATGGGGGCTAGTTTGTCTAGCGTTTGCCGGATTCCGGCAAATGCTAGACAACTCTGTTGTTAGGGAGTGTCCGCACGGGGAAGAAATGATTATGCCAGCCTTCTCAAATCACATTCCAATTAAAAAAAAATATACATATGCAAGGAACTGGGCTGTAGCTCAAGCTCCAGCATTATATAAAAATCACGTAGGATGGGATGAGGACTCTCCTCACCACAAAATACAGTTAAAAAACCAACCTACTGCTCAGAGACAGTACCCTGTTAAACAGGAAGCTAAAAAACAAGTCAGGTCGATTCTAAATCAACTTGAATATCAAGGGGTGATTGAAACATGCACCTCATCTATGAATAATCCTTTGTTTCCTGTCTCCAAACCAGACAATTCATATTGTCTAGTTTTGGATTATAGACACCTAAACTCCTGTTGTAAAACATTCGCAGTACAAAATGCACATAGTGCTGCACTGATGAATAACATCGTACGCAAAAAATATAAAACCACATTGGACATTTCAAATGGGTTTTTCTGTCAAAACATTGCACCAGAAAGCAGACACCTGATCGCTTTCTCAATCTTGGGGACACAACGACAATTTTGCCGTCTCCCCCAGGGATTTAGGAATAGTCCAGGGTTATTTTCAGCTAGAGTAACAGAGTTACTACAAATGTACGACGATGAGGCATTATCTTATGTCGATGACATCTATCTTACAGATGACGACTTGGATGTACACTTGAAAAGAGTGACCACTTTAATACTTCAGTTTGCTTCTGAAGGGTATAAATACAATTTTAAGAAATCATGAATTGCCCACCTCAATGTCCTATTTTTAGGGTACGAGTTATCAAGTGAAGGCAAAAGCCTGGCAGCAAACTTTCATGAGAAGTGTGCGCTGCTTCAACCTACAAAAACACTGAAAAACCTACAGTCAATTCTAGGTTTCCTGAATTTCGGTAGAACTTATGTTCTAAATTACGCAGAAAGGGTCAAACCTCTCTACGAACTAATCAAACCTGATTTCAAAAATACTAATTGTACTCAAGCACACACAGAAATTCTGAGTTCCGTCCAAACAGACATGATAGCTAAAAAACAGTTACAAACACGTGAAAATGTTTGCAATCTAGTGATCCGTGTCATCCCACGGAAATGCAGATTCACATACCTGACCTTTAATGAAGGTGAAAAGCTACCAATCGCCTACAAATCACATTTGTACACACAAGCTGAAATGAAATTCTCATCAACAGAAAAAATTCTGACAGCGGTTCAAACTGCAATAGCAAAAGAGAGAGCTCTTGCACAGGGTAAACGTTTAATGATCGTTACACCTGTACCTGCCTTGGAGGCAGTGACGAGAGCTAGCATTCCAAATGCGAAAGCTTTACATCCGAGATGGATTCAATGGGTTAACTCTCTTGCTGCAACAGACGTTGAATACCATTTTGACGCTAATTTAAAGACACAAGAATTTCTTCAATACGAATATGAATGTCCTCTGCCGACTGAATTTCTGCCTCTGGAACATTACGGATGTATAATCTATACAGACGGATCAGCACAGCCCGCTATTGGGGGTAAACAAGCATATAGTGCCGCGTGCACGATTGTTAAAGGTCGCTGGCGCGAAGGCAAATTCAGACCCATGGTCAAGAAATCTCAATCACTCGGGGACTGTACAGCTCAGCGAGCTGAACTACAGGGTTTCAAGATGGCGCTTGAGAATACTGATCGCGAATTCCCAACAGTAATAGTGTGCGATTCGTATTACTGCGTACAGTCTTTCAATGAGTATCTGCAGAACTGGGTTCAAAACAGTTTCAAAGACGCAACAGGTGGCACAATTAAGCATAAAACGCTTTGGGAACAAGTAGTTCTATTACAGAAAAAACTACAAAAGACTCATGTGATTCATACACTGAGTCATCAGTGTGATGGCGTTCACGTTGCAGGGAATTCATTGGCTGATGAGGCCGCGAAGGCAGCTGTGCTTCCGTAGCTGCGATTACTAAGGTCAAAAACAAAAATAGACAGCGAAATAATGCAAGCTGTCACTGCTTCAGTTAAAAATAGTGGTAAGACACTCCTGAAAGGGTTTCCAATAAAGTACTCATATACAACTGATGGGAATATTGTTCCTTTTGCTCGAATCCCTGGAGTGGGGGATAGGGCAATTCCAAACATGGAACATAGGTTAGGACTAATTGTAGCAGCACATGAAGGGCTAGCATCTACACATGCGGGAATTTCCGCCACGGTGTCATTATTAAAACAGAGATACTGGTGGCCGCGCATGAGGAAACTAACTAGAAATGATGTACTAGAATGTGAAATCTGCCAGAAAATAAAAGTTTCCACACTGAAATGTCCTGCACAGACACCCCTTCTGATTTCAGATAAACCACTAGTGTGAGTTTACCTGGACCACTGTGGTCCCTTAACTAGGGATGGCAACTATAAATATTTTATGGACGCAGTGGACTCCTGCACAAGATTCATTTAGATGTGGCCCCAGCGCTCGGCTGACGCCAGAACTGTTATAAAGGATTTGCGAGTCTTCATCTGCACTTACGCACTTGGCACAATACATTCTGACCAGGGTCCTGCGTTTAGCTCTAGGGCTTACAAGGAGGCCATGGTCAGCTTGGGCATTGCATTGCGGTATTCTAGTCCCTTCCATCCCGAGGGAAATGCGGTAGCGGAAAGAAAAAACCGTGACATAAAGCAATCCATAACAGCCAAGGTATTAGGTTCGGGTGACGGGTGGGTGAAACATCTAATAAGTGTCCAACGTAGTCTTAATAATCTGCCAAGAAATTCTCTGGATGGAGTCACTCCGTATGAACTAATGTTTGGTACTAGAATGATTATCGGGGACCTCAATAGTCAGACTTCAGTGGTAGAACAAAAACCCTTTGATATCAAAGATCGTTTGGCTGTTTTACAGGACTTAAATGAAACAAGAAGAAGTTTGAGTAATACAATACAGAAACAAACAACCACTGAAGGAAAACCACCTGTCCCAGCAAGACCTGTCTTAATTCCATAGATTGGGCATCTAGTCAGAGAGAAAATTGCGGTAATGAAGGAATTTGAGCCTTCTTACAGAAAAGCTGTACCTGTCTTGGCAATCCAATGAACAAGATCAGTAGTACTACCGCCACTTGCTGGTAAAAGGGGGAACAGAGTTGTGTCAATCGACGTTGTCAAACCACAATCATGTGGCCAATAGTAAGTAGTAGGCCCAGTGGACTTCCGAGAAGTAGCAGGCATCTAAATCTTGCTACAATCCATGAGGTTCAAACTGAAAGACTTATCACATTTGATAAACCTACAGTGAGAAAAGAAGGACTATGCAACAAAGCGATGGAACTGATGCCTCTGGGTCCCAAATAATAATTTGTCAAGACACACCAATCTACAATGAAGTGACATCTGATTACATTGATATGGTGAAAAGAGAAGAGGCTCCAGTAACATCAAACAATCCTGAAGCCATCCCAACAATTGACAGAACTGCTTCTGGCTATTTCATAAACTTTGATACTTTTTCAGAGGATCTCAGTGAAACTGAAGAAACAACAGGAAAATTAAAAACATTCAAAGAAAAGTTAACAGAGCTCTTTCATCAACTTGGAAAAACATATCTGGTTTCACCATGGGTTGAACTTTGGATTGGGTTAGGTGCATTTTTTCTCCTGCTCTGGCTCATACTTGTGTTAAGCTTGGGAAGGATGATAGATAGAAAATATAGTTCTATGGACACAGCAAGTCAGAAAATCAACTTGGTCCTGACACCTCACAAATCATCTCATCGTCAAAAAAGAGACCTGTCATCAGTAAAAATCACAGCCGTACCTATACCTGGTGGTATAGCATGGGACACTACTGACTATGACATTTATGGCCCGGTGGAACTGCTGAAGATTCCACACCAATTCAAGGTTTCTTTAAGTGACTTTGCATCACCCAGCACGTTCAGTGATGATTAGGACTTTGAAGCTGTTAATAACATGATGTCTGATTTAGAAATGTCAGCAAAATTCACAGGACATGAATACTTAGAAGGTTCATCAGATTATGAACAAATGTATTGTTTTAATCACTATGGTCATCATTATTTGCATAAATCTGCTAGCCCTAGAAATGTTTTTACATATAATCAATGGGAACATTGTCCAACACCACCAAAAGTCAGCTCGAAAACATTTTATGTGAAATTTCAATACTTCTCAGGGTATAATGTTACCAATCCAGAAACGTTTTATTTTAAAAATGAAAATAAGACAGGAATGAAAACAATGTTGACCAACACTAAACTAATTTATTCTGCAAACTTTTATGCTCAAATTTCTACATTGGGTTTTGACTTTTGGAAGACAACATTGAGACAAAGACCATCTGAGGTACACAAGATTGGCAGGTGCAAGGTTTAGAAGCATTATTCAGAGCCTGCATAATACCAGAACCAATAATGTTCTTAAATGACACTGTTCAACAAACATCTTGTCTTGGCATTGCTAAGATAAAAGATTTAAACAAACCGTCTATACTTAATCCCATACCTGACAGTAATACAAATACTGATAAGGACTTAGACGTATCGCACATTTTAAAACAAAACAGAACTGATCCTGACTGGAAAAAATGGTTAATCTGGCCCACAGACACTAATAACTGTCGAGATAGATTCCTGAACAAAACACAGGGTTTCAAAATGAACGGGCCAGATCCGAGATACTCCCAGAGACAACATCCAGGGATAGTAACAACTTATAGTGTAGGGAAGCTATGCCTTGAATGGCTAAGGACATCTACACTTTAGGAAATTAATCAACACTTATCTGTACTTAAAGAAGGCAATGATTTGCGATATTTCTTACTGGGACCTCGCAAACCACGTCAAAAACGTTTCATATACGCCGGTATATACGCTGGGTACAACGAAGCTTGGAAACTAAAGCAAATGGAAACTGCAGAAAAGATACGAGAAATTGATCGTATTAATATAGAGAAAAGTCTCTCTGTAGTGGACAATGGGTTAACGACTCTGTCCTCCAGAATTTATTCTTTGGACAACATTGTATCTTCTGCCATTGACATACCCGAATACCTCAACAACCGCCTCTCGTTCTACACACCTACCCGCCAGCTCCGCTCCGCCAGCCGCGCCCTCGCTGCCGTTCCACGTATCCGCAGAACCACCACCGGAGGAAGGTCCTTCACCTACCTAGCGGTCAAGACGTGGAACACCCTCCCCACCCACGTACGACTGACCCAGGACCATCTCGCCTTCAGGAAGCACCTCAAAACCTGGCTTTTCGAACAGTAGAGGACCCCCCCTCCAAGCGCCTCTAGACCCTCGCGAGTGAGTAGTGCGCTCTATAAATTTTGTGATTGATTGATTGATTGACATAATAGAGCAGGACTTGCTAATGCTACAACATGGCCTGTCCCAATTACGTTCTATCATGCAGTTAGGCTGGACGTTACAAAATCTGCGTTCAGGCTACGTACCTTGGCGTCTAATCAACACAACGTCATTGTTTTCTGTATTTAACCATACCGATAAACAAATCTCTTTGGCACAAAAAGGCGCAGACAATACGTTGCTGAACATTGAAAAACTGGAAAGATTGCCATTGACAGTTTCTGAGAAAACTGTCACAGAATGGATAATTCATGGCACCATAACAATACCAGTGATGATTTTCCAATTTCAGTATTGTCTACAGCATATACCAGCGGGCCTGTATGAAAGGTTGGATAAAGAATACATTAAGTCAACCTGGACTTTACCTTACACACACAAATGTTGGAATAGGGGAACAGAGGTATTCCTTAGTGGTAATAATTGTAAAAATTCACTAAGTGGTAAACTTTTATGCCAAGGTATTAATTTACATGGAGCCTGTGATGGTTCTGCAAATAACCTCTCATGCCACCTGCATGGTACTCCCTCCACAGTGATAAAACCAATTTTCAGACAGCTATCCAATGGAAGCTACATTTTACTGAGTGATCACAGCTGCTGCGGCATGTTGCCAGGAAAACTTTATCTCGTTAGTGTGTCCTCCTGAGTTACTTGTTGTATGCAAGTATTGTATCCGAGGAGCAAGTCAGACAGAGGGACGGCGTTATGGCCTTCACTGAATACCTATTCCATACGGATTGATACTTTAGGCAGAATGAAAGCCATTCTTTTGCAAAAAAACTCTGCCACTGACCTCGTCTAGAGAAATGTATGATCTGCAGGTCGCAAGGACTTCGGCAGGGATACATGCCCTTTTATCAACAAATTGTCCTACGCATTTTGTGGAAATGTTGAGCCAAATCTCAAACATGTCAGATACCAGCGGAATCGCACATGTATTTAAGACAATTTTTTCAGGACTATTAGCACCTTTTGAAGCAGTCCTAGGAATATTTCCAAATTTCGTACACTCTGTGTTCGGCGGATTACCTCTCTTCTTGGGACTCGTAGCTGGGATACTATATTTATTTCTCCTGCTTCGATATGGCAAGTCCGGCAAACAACGATACCCAGATGTCCATGGAAGAAGCCCTCCGTGCAATGAGGTATCGTGAGCGGATTACACAGATTCTCGGCTTGGCACGTTTAAGGGACCTGAACACCACATGGTTTCTTTCGTTCAGACCAATCTGGCAAGATTGCATCCTACCTGTTCTGCGATGCCTGCTTTGCGGAGAATAATGCGTGTTAGACATCTGTCTCACACTTCCATCAGTACTGCAATCGGATGTTGACGCCTTGCTAGGTCCTGTAACGGCTCATGCATCGTGTTGCCCCCAACGGCTGCCAATTTTGATGACGGCATTCATTGAGATCTCAACGGCAAGTTTATCTGCGGGTGAGGTACGAGAAACTACAGGCATACAGGTAACATCGACTGCTGGTTTGCTAATGCTTCCTACGCTGACGGCAATGATCCACACCTATGCACCTTTGATCTGCTTGATCAAGTAGTTCCACTTTCGCCTACTACGGTAGACGGCTTTTTTGCCAGCCTTGATGATCTGATGTTTTCTCCTGACTCTGAAAATAACTTTTGATAATATTGACACAGCGATTAAACCCTTAGAGAATTCTTGATTAGACTCTTGGCAGATTCTAGGCAAAGAATACTAAACTTAAAACTACTCCTAAACCTATTTCTTCCCTTGTGCAAGGCTTAGGTCAGGTAGGCGTATTTTAGAAGCACCAGTTGAGTACTTTTAGCCATTTCTTTTATCATTGTATGTATTTTATGCATTTTATCTATTTAAAGCAACGTATGGCTTAGAAACCATATCATGCTTTTACAGTACTACTTTATAATACTGTTTGTAGTATATGCCTTGTACTTTATAACTAGCATTACTATTGTAGTACATTTCTCATGCTTGAGATAGAAGACTGTTCAATAAATACCTTTTATTGAAAACGCCTGTCTCTCTAATTTCTCAGCAACCCTGGTGAAACTAAGTATACACGATTGACTGAGTAAAATAGTTATCTATTGTTTCCGCGACTCTGAAGATTGATTTCTCATTCTGGGAAACAAAGTTGTCACGTTATATGGTTGTCAGGAACTAATCCCTTCTTGTACTTTCGAGAAAGTTTCTAGTAACCTCTTAGCTAGCTGGCACACACATAATTAAGTCTAATATATTCGGTAGAGACCTAGTTGACCTTAGTTCTACGTCTAAGCTGCAGTATATATTATTCCAATGCGCAGAGCCTATTGGGAATATAGGAACTACACTACAGGGGGTGCGTATATATATATATATTCACTGAAAAAACATAGGTTTGACACCAGTTATAGTTAGCTGGAAATTTTACTGACATAAAACCATTGAAATTCCCACGTTATAGTTAGTTGGACTCACTATAACTTGTGCGCCCGCAATCCACTGCTGATGATGTCACATATTACATCATTCATGACATGGTCAGTGACATCACTGATGACATCACTGATGACATCTCAAATGACATCACTGATGACATCACTGATGACATCTCAAATGGCATCACTGATGACATCACTGATGGCATCACCCAGTGAATGTGTGTTCCTGTAAAGTTAAAATGCGTTTAACATATTGAAGAATGAGTGTATGTATGAGTGTCTGGATAATGGATTTAGTAGGTGCGTGACTGACTATGAGTGGGAGATTAAATGTGTCTTACTGAATGCATGGGTTAGTGACTAAACTGTTAGAATGTGTGCATCATTATGTCTGTTGTTGTGTAAGCTGCTGCATGTATTGATTAGTAGCCATATGACTGGCTATATGGGTTATTAATTGGTAACCCAAGTATTTGTATGTGAGGGTGAGTGTGTGTGGAGGTGGCTGGGAGGTGTGTGACTCTGTGCATAGATGTGTGAGCGGTTGATTCACTTGGTGTATGGGTTCAAGAGTGTATGTGGAAACAGCTGTACAGGCGGTTTACTGTGTGCATGGGTGTGTTGGTGAGTGAATGGATATCTCAGTGCTACATGTCCAAGTAAGTACATATGTAAAACACAGTGCATGTGAGAGTTGTCATATATAACTGACTATATATGACAGCCTGTGATTGCATAAGTGAATGTATCTAACAATGTGTACTTGTATCAGTGATTGTAAAAGAGAGTAAGTATGTGTTAGTCTATGTTTAAATAAGTAAGGTTTTGTTTGTATAACTGTATAGATGAGAAAATGGGAGTGTGATTGATTCTTTACATGACTGACTAGGTGTGTGAGTAACTCCATTGATGAGTGGCAGTGTGTGAGTCTCTGTATAGGTGTATGAGTGTATATGATAGTGTTGTATTGATGAGTGACTGTATGTATGAGTGATTGTATGGGTGAATGAGTGGATGTGTGTGTAGACCTAGAAATCAGTGAGTGCGTATGTGGTAACTGGTATTGCTGTGTC
The DNA here is from genome assembly GCF_964261635.1 of Lissotriton helveticus. Lineage (NCBI taxonomy): Eukaryota > Metazoa > Chordata > Amphibia > Caudata > Salamandridae > Lissotriton > Lissotriton helveticus. The sequence continues at coordinate 285,925,431 of NC_136060.1, forward strand.
AATGGTTTCAGGAATGGTAGTTTGTATTTAACACTGGGTGTATCAAAAGTTAGATTAGAGTGTGAGGAGGTGTATTGTATTACCACATGGATGATGTCATCAATGATGTCATTTGAGATGTCATCAGTGATGTCATCAGTGATGTCATTTGAGATGTCATCAGTGATGTCATCAGTGATGTCACTGACCATGTCAGGAATGATATAATATGTGTCATCATCAGCAGTGGATTGCGGGCGCGCGAGTTATAGTGAGTCCAACTAACTATAACGTGGGAATTTCAATGGTTTTATGTCAGTAAAATTTTCAGCTAACTATAACTGGTGTCAAACCTATGGTTTTTTCAGTGAATTTAATAGGTTTTTTAAATGCTAATTCCTAACTATAACTGGTGTGAAACCTATGGTTTTTTCAGTGAATTTCATAGGTTTTGTAAATGCTAATTCCTAACTATATATAGGGCCTCAAATCTATGTTTTTTTCAGTGAATTTCAAAGGTTTTTTAATAGCAAATTTCTATAGCTATGAAATATAATATTTTTTATAATGAATCCTATATTGTATATTTATGTAATACTATTTTTTTATGTATATTGTTCATGTTTATTTTTTATTTTTATTTTTTTTTGCCCTGGAGCGCTCCCGGTGCGCGTACCGGTGAGCACACCGGTAAGCGCAGTCTTGCGGCGTGCCCCGGTGCGCGTACCGGTGAGCGTCCCGTTAGCGCTATTGCCGCGAACGAAAACCTCATCGTGACGTATCGCGTAGCCGCGTGATGCGTCTTATAACGCACGGCTTAAGCGCACCCGGAAGCGCCCGAGCGCATACGATCGCGCTACGTAAGCACCCCCGGGGCGCGTAGCGTAAGCGTGTCGGGTCATGTCACCTGAAAATAACACTTTTCATTGGTTCAGAACAGGTTTTTTTTCCAAATGATGAAAGCCCCCACCCTTTTTCCTCATTCTCACTTTGTACTTTGACTGAGGAAGACCTGTTTGCAGACCTGTCGGTAGTAAGTGAGAAATGGCTACAGTAGCAGCAGCAGCAGGAGCAGGAGCATCTCAACCACCACCACCACAAGGACCACCACAACACCACAGTGGTGGTGAAGAAGAAGAGGAGGAGGAGGGGGAGGAAGAGGAGAGGCAGTTCCTGCCTGAAGATAATCCCCCCTATAAACCCAAGGAGCACTTTGTGCGGGAGTTTTTTAAAATCCCAAGGGGACTAAAGAAAGTAAATGCTCCAAATGTCACATGTCTCATCTGTGGCACTGTACTTTCCAGGGGGAACCCTGCAAAAAAGTATTCATTTGGCAACAATACAATGTTTCGCCATATGCAACGCAGGCACCCAAACACCTATGCTGCGGCAGAGGTCAGAGAACTGACAAGAAACCCTCCCCAATCTTCTCCCAGCACCTCCAAAAGAAAACAACCCACTCCATCGGGTCCAGAGACAAGGGAGATGGTCCCAAATATCCAACCCCAGTTTGGAGATTATAAAATACTTTGTATATTTTGCGGGACTACAATTTCCTATGGAGAGCAAAGTATCAAACTGATCAACCGTGCTGGAGACAACCACAACTGCAAAAAGAAACCTTAATTTTTTCCTGATTTCTTTTGCTCCAGTTGAGCCGTTTACAATTCCCTGTTTTTTGTTTGTCCCCATAAAATATTTAAAAAATATATAAAATTAATCATAAAAGCCAAAAAAAGTAAAAAAAATTCAAAAAAACAATAAAAAAATATAAAACAACAAAAAGAATAAAAAAAACTGTTCTTTTTAGAACTACCTCCAATATATAAAAAAAATGCTACATTTTTTAAAAACTCTGTAATTCTTTTTTCTCCATGGTACGCTCCCCGGTACGCTCCCCGGTGTGCGTACCGGGCGCTCCCCCCGCGTAAATCGGAAAAAAAATAGCCCTTTCTGCCTGTTACCATAGCAACTCCCTCCTCACTGAGCTCTCAGGTTTAAAAGTTTATTCTACAATGTTGCAAATGAACTCAGCAAGGATGTTTGACCTCTCAATACACCAGCTTATCCAGTGCAATGTTTCTTTAAATGACTTTTTCTTAACCATTCAAATTACTTCTTTCACAGAACAGAACCATGCACCCTTACTTTCAGTTTTCAACTATCTGAATCCACCAATCATTGCTTGTGATTCAAGAGCACTGAAACTCCACAGTTTTTTTTTGCAAACTCCTTCTGTTCCAACTGCCATTTAATTCCCACACTTCATCTGACTGCACCAGAACCTCCTCTCACCATGTATGCTGTCTGGATTATTGGACATAGCTACATCCACTGGGCTCAAAGGTACGCAGCTATCAGAAATTTTCACAACCTTGATTTACCAAATGTGGACATCAAGTGGATTGGCCAGAGAGGATTGAGATGTCACCAATTGATACCATTGGTGAAAACCTTTTGGCATCTGCCACACCCTGACCTCATATTTATGCACTGTGGTGGAAATGACCTAGGCAATTTGACTGGGGTAGGTCTGGAAATGCATTTAAAGGACACCTTTGGGCAATTGATGGCACTTTTTCAACAAACTGCCTTGGTATATTCCAATATATGCCAAAGACAGAAATGGAAGTGGTCCAACCAATTTTCTCCACAATTTGAGAAAGCATGGAAACATGTGAATAAATCTGTTTCTGCTTACATGAGAGACTATGGAATGGGTTCAATATACAACAATAACTTGCGTTACAACATGCAAGATATCTACAGAGGAGATGGTGTGCACTTCTCAGATGAGGGGAATAGAATATTCCTCCTGAATTTAAGACTGTGCATTGGAACCTACTTGTAGGTACCTAAATCAGCCACAGAACCCAAAATCTCTTTTCAGGGCTACCCTACCTCTGATCACTCAAAATGATTATTTTACTCTAACTTTTTTCACTATTTTTCACCAGAGTACGCTCCCCGGTGCGCGTACCGGGTGCTCCCCCCGCGTAAATCGAAAAAAATAAAAACATGTATTTGCCCCGCGGGGCCCTTTTATGGCCCCCACATCAAACCTAGGGGTTCAGGGGGGTCTACCCTGCCCCCTTTTGGTCATTTCCCCCTTTGTTTTTGCCACCTCTTGTGTCTCGATCCTACCGAGACACAAGATGGCGGCCGCTCCGGACTGTTTGGAATGTTGACAGACACCCGAGAGCCAATCAGCTTTCCGCTCGCGAACTCGCGTAGCACGCTGGAGCGCACCCCGGTGCGCGTACCGGGACGCGCACAAAGATATATATATTTTTTTGAACCTAAATTACTCAAAATCCACTGGAGCACATATCTTGAGACATAGCAAAGGCACATCGGGCTACCAGTCCCTACAATTTTGCCAAGTTGGGTGGAAATCCATTCAGCCGTTCGGGCTAAAAGTGAGTCCAACCGCCCTATGGAAATTAACATGGGGAAACACGTTTTGTGACCCCCTTTTATCTCGGCCCCGCTTGACAAATCCCCTCCAAACTTTCAGGGAAGGAGCGGAGCGGAGCTGGCCATTTTCTTGGAGAAATTCAGCCAATTTTATCAATCGACGCCAAAGTTATTCCAAATAGAATGTTGTGGATTTCCTATGGAAACAAGGTCCTAACTATAACTACCTACTGGCGACTGCCAGTAGGTAATATATATATATATATATATATATATATATATATATATATATATATATATATATTCACTGAAAAAACCATAGGTTAGAGACCATATATAGTTAGGAATTAGCATTTAAAAAACCTTGAAAATTCACTGAAAAAACCATAGGTTATAGACCATATATAGTTAGGGATTAGCATTTAAAAAACCTTATTTTACTCACACAAAACCATTGAAATTCCATATATAGTTAGTTGCACTAACTATATATCGCGCACCCGCAATCCACTGCTGATGATGTCACATATTACATCATTCATGACATGGTCAGTGACATCACTGATGACATCACTGATGACATCTCAAATGACATCACTGATGACATCACTAATGACAACATCCAGTGACTGTATGTTTCTGTAAAGTTAAAATATGTCTTACATATTGAAGAATGAGTAGATGTATAAGTGTCTGGACGAAGGATTTAGTAGGTGCATGACTGAATGTATGAGTGAGTGATTAAATGTGTCTCACTGAGTGCATGGTTTAGTGACTAAACTGTCTTAATTTGTGCATCATTATGTCTGTTGTTCTGTAAACTGCTGCATGTGTTGATCAGTAGCTATATGAGTAACTATATGGGTTATTGATTGATTGCCCAAGTATTTGTATGGGAGACTGAGTGTGTGTGTGGCTGGCTGGGAGGTGTGTGACTCTGTGCAGATCAATGTGTACTTGTATCAATGATTGTATAAGAGAGTAAGTATGTGTTAGTATATGTTTCAAAATGTAAGGTGCTCTATGTTTAACTGTATAGATTAGAAAATGGAAGTGTGATTGATTCTTTACAGGACTGACTAGGTGTGCGAGTAACTCCATGGATGAGTGACAGAGTGTGAGAGTCTGTATAGGTGTATGAGTGCATATGATAGTGTTGTAAAGATGAGTGATTGTATGTATGAATGATTGTATGGGTGAATGAGTGAATGTATGTGTAAACATAGGAATCACTGAGTGCGTATGTAGTAACTAGTATTGGTGTGTCAATGGTTTCAAAAATTATACTCTGTATTTAACACTGGGTGTAACAGAGGTTATATTAAAGTGTGAGGAGATGCATTGTATTGTCACATGAATGATATCATCAGTGATGTGGTCATGATGTCAAATGAGATGTCATCAGTGATGTCATCAGTGATGTCATTTGAGATGTCATCAGTGATGTCATTTGAGATGTTATCAGTGATGTCATTTGAGATGTCATCAGTGATGTCATCAGTGATGTCATTTGAGATGTCATCAGTGATGTCATCAGTGATGTCACTGACCATGTCATGAATGATGTAATATGTGACATCATCAGCAGTGGATTGCGGGTGCGCGATATATAGTTAGTGCAACTAACTATATATGGAATTTCAATGCTTTTGTGTGAGTAAAATAAGGTTTTTTAAATGCTAATCCCTAACTATATATGGTCTATAACCTATGGTTTTTTCAGTGAATTTTCAAGGTTTTTTAAATGCTAATTCCTAACTATATATGGTCTCTAACCTATGGTTTTTTCAGTGAATTTCAATGGTTTTTTAATAGCAAATATCATAAGCTGTCGAATGTCAAGTACGTGGTAAGTAAAAACATTTTCGTGTTTATGCACACTGATATGCTTTGAATGCTGCCCCCCCCCCACCCCTCATTTCTATTAGGAGTACTCTCTCTTTGCAGATAGTGAAGGGTAGTTAACGCAGGCCTTTGCCCCCGTTGTAATCCGTCGTGCCTGCTTCTCTCTCCATTTGATTGATTGTTATCCAAGCATTTACTGTTTTAGAATTGTTTCTCTTTGGTTCATTCTCTATTTACAAACAAGCACAGAGTCGCAATACTCTGTTTAGTCTTTGCAGATAGTGAAAAATCGTGTAAAAAAACAAAAGGAATCGAGCAAAATCAGTAGGCCACTAATGGGATCTCTTTTTGACCTCGCTAAAATAGAAACATTAGGAACAACCCCTCATGAGAAATACGAAACTAGTGAGATGAACTTAGCTCCACACCATGATGGCTGCAAGACAGCTCGGCTCCGCCACCCACCCCGCCCAAAATAACGATAAACTCTATGCAAATATTACAAATATATACAACACACCAGCAAAGTAACAGGGTAAAACATTTTATTAAATAACTATTTACATAACTATTTAATACTTTTTGTTGCCCGATCCGGCTAGCTCAATCGATCGAGCATGAAACTCATGCACTCTGATAGTTCAAAGTTTTGAGGAGTGCTTGTAACACTGTCTGAAGCCTATTTGCACTTGCTACAGCTTCACTATTCTCAATGTAAGTGGGGGCTGTTTGAGGACGTGACTGCATTTGAAAACAATGTGATGCGGTGCCACCCTGAACCGCTTGACGGAGGCCCCCGAGGGACGGTGTCATGGCGCGGACTCGGAGGGGGCGCTTGGCTCCGGCCCCCTCCGCAAGTCGTGTTGCCCTGGTGTGGCCTGAGATCGCCCCCGACATAGGTGGCCGGCTCCCGGGGTCAAGCGGAACTTTTTGCCTTTTGGTGACTCTTCCATTCTTGACCTTGTCCCACAATCCGTTTCACCTAAAGACACGCTGTAGTGGGGCGCCCCTTTACCGTTTCAGTTGCCATTCCGCCCGCTTTTGCTACACTGTGCCTCTTCCGCTATTCAGCTGTTTACCGCCCGCTCTTTCAACTACAGCGTCTCGCTCACCATGTACTTGAGTTGCTCCCGCTCTTGCGGTGCAGCGATAGGCGGCTGCCACAGGACTCTCAAAATGGCGGCCGGCTCTTCAGATTTGGGCGTGGTCCACTAAAATGGGCCTGCGACACCTTGGAACTCGGACGCTTGTCTGCTAGAGCTTGGGCTCCATTCTCGAAAGCGTCCCCTCAGCCTTGAAGATTCTACAAAAGTCTTGGGGGCCCCCGACTCCCGCAGGCTTCTGGTGGGGAGCGGCTGGCATGATTGCTCGTGGAATGGCCACGACGGAGCTACGAAATGGTGGTGCTCTCATGCTAACGCCAGCTTCAGTCTGAAACATCCAGAAACACTGTAGACTACCAATTCGATCAGTTCCGGTAGCGCCCCAACGTGACCCGGTAGAGAAGAACTTGCCCTCCCCTCTTTGACTGATGGTTCTTGTTGCCTGCCCCTTCTGTTGTCATTTAACAGAACTATTTAGCCTGCTGAAAGGGGTTGTGTTCGAACCGCTGGTTGGTGGAGACATTTTGACTATATTCTGGACCTGCGTTGTCGCGTAATGCGTCATATGACGCGCCGCGTTAGCGCATCCGGAAGTGCTCCGGTGCGCGAAGCACAGCTTCCCGGAAGCGATCCGGGGCGCGGCGCGCAGCGCGTAACGTAAGCATAACAGGTCATGTGACTTGTTAATAAAACTTTTCATTGGTTCATTTTACTTTTGGTTTCCTAATGATGGAAGGCTTGATCATATGACCTAAAAATAACACTTTTCATTGGATGAAAACTTTTTTTTTCCCAAACGATGAAAGCCCCACCTTGTTTCTGGATGTTTCAGACTGAAGCTGGCGTCAGCATGAGAGCACCACCATCTCGTGGCTCCGTCGTGGTCATTCCGCGAGCAATCATGGCAGCCGCTCCCCACCGGAAGCCTGCAGGAGTCGGGGGCCCCCAAGACTTTTGTAGAATCCTCAAGGCTGAGGGGACGCTTTCGAGAATGGGGTCCAAGACCTAGCAGACAAGCGTCCGATTTCCAAGGTGTCCCAGGGCCATTTCAGTGGACCAGGCCCAAAAAGGAAAGAGCCTGCCGCCATTTTGAGAGTCCTGTGGCAGCCGCCTATCGCTGCACCGCAAGAGTGGGCGCAACTCAGCTGAATGGCGGATTTTGACACAGTGTACCAAAAGCGGGCGGAATGGCAACTGAAACGGTAAAGGGGCGCCCCACTACAGCAGACGAGCCTCCACCTGGGGTGGCCCGTTCACGCCGCCTCACCCCCCCCCCCCGGGGCGCCCCACGCCGTTATTCGGAGCAGCATTGTAGGATACCAAAACCAGTGCGGCAACTTACTTGACATCACCTGGGTGCCATCCACATCTCAGCGCGTTCTGCTGCCTTCGGACTATTCGCACAACAGACCGCTACTGACGAGCCACCCCCCGGGACGCCCCACGCCGTTATTCGGAGCAGCATTGTAGGATACCCAAAACCAGTGCGGCACCCAGGCAACATCACCTGGGTGCCATCCAGAACTCAGGACGTTGTGCTGCCTTGGGACTATTCGCACAACCGACCGCTACTGACCATTGTTCCTTCTTTTTTCCTAAAAATGTTTAAATGTTTTTACTGTTTTTGTTGCGTTGTATATATTTATAAGTTATTAAAGTTTTATAATCCTACTACTTTGTTGGAGTGCTATATATTTTTAATGTGACACATAATTGTAAAAACTTTGATGTACAAAGAGGCATCCCTGGAATCTTCCGCTTCAGGCTCGGTCCCCTCCCCAATCACAATACAGGATGGTTTTCAGATAGTAGGAACGCGTGTGGTGTGACGGATCTCATCGGGTGGGGGCCTTGATCTACTGTAACTCCTTTGAAGAGGGGTGATTCTTTACAGCTGGGGCCATAAACTGCATCTGCAGGGCTACCTGATAGCCTGGGACCGGCCTGGACAATCGGACACAGAGGAAGAGGAGTGTCATAGGGTGCGGTAGTGAATAGGGCGAAAGGGAGGTGTCGGGCGGGCACAGGGTGTGATTCTCAGGGAAGAGCAGCGCAGATGGGGGGAGGTTTATTGCCCATGCATAAGACAGAGAGCGGGGGTGACCAGTGCCTGGGGGAGATGCTTGCGAGGGTGGGGAGCCATGCTAAGGATCGACAGCGTGCAGAGAGTGGGTCTGGTCAAGGCATCTAAAATGGCTGCCGTGCACGACAAAAGTGTGGCATTTGAAAAAAGGCAAGATGGCGCAGACAATGTTTTTCAACACTTCCTGATTTCCTTCGAATCGAACGTTAACAGACGTTATCTCTCCCACACTACCGGTCCCCCTGGGCTTAAACGCCGAGATGGTAGGGACTGCATCCCGTGGAGATAGGCCGAGACGTCACTCAGCAGAAAAAAAAGAAAAAAAAAAGTCTATAAACATACAATAAGTTAAAAGTCAATCATTCTTGTTTCCTTGTAGTACGCTCCCCAGTCCGCTTCCCGTTACGCTAACCGGGCGCACCCCACCAAAAAAAACGATTTTTTTAAATTTATTTTTTTGCCCCGCGGAGCCCTTTTAAAGCCTCCACATCAAACCTATGGGGTCAGGGAGGATCTACTATGCCCCCTTATGGTCATTTGCCCCTTCGCTTTGGCCTCCTCTTGTCTCTCGATCCTACCGAGAGACAAGATGGCGGCCGCTCCGTACTGTTTGGAATGTTTACAGACACCGGAGAGCCAATCAGCTTCGCTTCGCAAAGCTCCGTAACGCGAAAAGTACGCGAAACGGAGCGCTACCCGGGACGCTGTCACAGATATATATCTTTTTTTGAACGTTAATTTCTCAAAATCCACTGCAGCACATATATTGAGACCCAGCAAAGGCACATCGGGCTACCAGTCCCTACAATTTTGCCAAGTTTCATGCAAATCCATTCACCCGTTCGATTTTTTTTTTTTTTTTTTTGCCCCGCGGGGCCCTTTTAAAACCTCCACATCAAACCTAGGGGGTCAGGGAGGATCTACTATGCCCCCTTATGGTCATTTGCCCCTTCGCTTTGGCCTCCTCTTGTCTCTCGATCCTACCGAGAGACAAGATGGCGGCCGCTACGGACTGTTTGGAATGTTTACAGACACCGGAGAGCCAATCAGCTTCGCTTCGCAAAGCTCCGTAACGCGAAAAGTACGCGAAGCGGAGCGCTGCCCGGAGCGCTGTCACAGATATATATCTTTATTTGAACGTTAATTTCTCAAAATCCACTGGAGCACATATATTGAGACCTAGCAAAGGCACATCGGGCTACCAGTCCCTACAATTTTGCCAAGTTTCGTGGAAATCCATTCAACTGTTCGAGCTAAAAGTGAGTCCAACCGCCCTATGGAAATTAACATGGGAAAAACGCGTTTTGGGACCCCCCTTTTTTCTCGGCCCCCCCTTGAAATTTTCAGGGGCTGCTCAGAAACAAAATGTTCCATTTTCCTGAAAATTTCAGCCAATTCCGTCCACAAACGCCAAAGTTATTAGACATAGAATTTTCAAAAATCCCATAGAGAAAAAATCCTAACTATATATACCTACTGGCGACCGCCAGTAGGTAATATATATATATGTATATATATATTACCTACTGGCGGTCGCCAGTAGGTAGTTATAGTTAGGATTGGCTACCATAGGAAATCCGCAACATTCTATTGGGAATAACTCTGGCGCCGGTTGAGGAATTTGTGTGTAATTTTCCAAAATTTTGGCCAGCTCCGCCCCTTCCCTGGAAGTTTCGGGGGGATTCGTGAAGTGGGGGCTGAGAAAAAAAGGGGGGTCCCAAAACGTGTTTTCCACATGTTAATTTCCATAGAAATGAAATGAAATGAAATGAAAACAGAATTTCTAAAGCGCATGGCTGCCCGGGGGCGTCCCAGGGCTAGGATTGTACTAACAACTGAGGAGGGAAACGGAAAAAAGGGAGGGATGTGCGCAAATTATTGTGGGAAAAGGTGAGTTTTGAGTAACTTGCGGAATTTATTGTGATTAGGTTCAGCGCGTAGCTGGGTTGATAGGATGTTCCAAGATATTGCAGCTGCAACTGAGAAACGGCGTCCTCCAGTTCGGGCTTTCTTAATTCTGTGTACTGTTGCCAGGTTGCCATGGGAGGAACGCAAAGACCTATTGGGTTTGTATGGGAAGAGCATGATCTTGAGCAACGGGGGACCCTGGCCTTGTAGAGCTTTGTGTGTTATACACAAGGCCTTAAATTTGACCCTTTCACGGATTGGCAGCCAGTGAAGTGCCCTCAAGGCAGGTTTGGCTGATGTTCTACGGGGGGTACCTGTCAGGAGCCTTGCGGCGGCATTTTGAGTTCTCTGCAGAATGTTCATAGTTGCTTCAGGGGCTGACAGAAAGAGGGCATTGCCATAATCTAGCCTAGATGATATCAGACCTTGTATGAGAAGTTTTTGAGAAGGTGCTGGGAGCAGAGGGAGGATTTTCCTGGCCGAACGGAGTAGGCCTACGCAGGTACCCGCTGTTTTTTTGGCCTGGGTTTTCAATGAAAGGTCCCGTTCCAGCCAGAAACCCAGACTTTTAAGCTCCGTCTTGGGTTGCGGAAGGGTACCCAGGCAAGATGGCCACATAGCGCTAGGGAGGGGTGATGTTTGATGTCCCAGTAGCATAAGTTCGGTTTTGGAGCCATTCAATTTCAGCCTTGAGTCACACATCCACTGGTAAATCCCTTCGAGACAGTCATGAAGGTTTTTGAGTTGGGCACTTTCTAGCGAGAATGAGACCACCATTTGGGTGTCATCAGCGTATGTGATGGTTTTTATCCCAAAGGGGGTAACCACTTCCTCCAGGGGGGCCATGTAGGTGTTAAATAATGTAGGGCTCAATGAAGAGCCCTGAGGGACCCCACACTGGAGGGGGACAAAATATCAGATCGCTCATTACCTTCACAGACCTGAAAGGTTCTATCTCTAAGGAAGGAAGCGAGCCAGCAAAGTGCCGTGTTTCTTACTCCTAAGTTGGACAATCGCTGGATCAGGATCTCATGGTCAACCGTATCAAATGCAGCGCTTATATCCAGGAGGATCAGTAACACTGATCCTCCTGAATCCAAGATGCATCTGGCTTCCTCCACCACTTGTAGGAGGGCGGTCTCGGTCCCCTGACCAGGGCGGAATCCAGTTTGAGAGGGGCGAAGAAGGTTGTTGGCTTCGAGGAAAGCCGATAGTTGCTGATTGACAACCTTCTCTGTGATCTTGCTTATCCCTGGCAGGAGGGAAATTGGGCGAAGGTTGGAGAGGTCAAGTGGGTTAAGACCTGTTTTTTTCTGAAGGGCTTTGACTACTACGTGCTTCCAGCTATGGGGGACCACTCCTTGGCTAAGAGAAGCGTTAATAAGGTTGGTGGCCAGGTGTGAGATGGTAGGTCCCACTTGTTTAAGGATATGAATGGGGGCTGGATCATTTGGAGAGCCACTTTTCATGCATGAAAGGGTTTTTTGAAACTCTTCATTAGTCATCTGATTGAAACTGTCAAGGATAGGGCCGGCCGTTGAAAGTGGAGAGGTTTCTGCAGGGTTTTTGTCAGATTTGGGGGGGAGGGTTTGTAGGATGGTTGTGATTTTATTCTGGAAAAAAGTTGGTATTTGATTGCATCTAGCAGCTGAGGGTACCTGAGTGGGGGGGGATTGGGAACTTTAAATAAGTCTTTAAATATTTTGTAGGTCTCGCGGGACGAGTTTGAGGCAGATTTAATTTTTTCCTCATAGAAGGAGGACTATGCTGATTTTCGGGCTAATTTATAGATTTTCATTGATTTTTTATATTCTTCTTTTATGAGTGGGTCCCAGTTTTTTCTCCATTTGCATTCTTGGACTTTGCAAATTTTTCGTAGATTCCTATGTTCTTGGGAATACCAGGGGGATTTAAAGGAAGTGCATTTTTTCTTAAGATTTTTCTTGGGAGCGACTTGGTCTAAAGTGGAGGTGAGCCAGCTGTTAAAATTTTTGTCTGCTTTTTCTGGGTCGGGATCTGCGGAGGGGGCAGAGTGAATTAATTTTTGCGTCCAGTTTTCGAATGATAGTTTGGACCAGATTCTTTCCTGTTGTCTGGAGGTTGGGATCTGGGGGGTGTCAAGAGTGGTTTGCCAAATAAAAGGGATAAGAAAATGATCTGACCATGGGAGGGGGAGTGGGTGAGAGACTTCTAGATTATGGAGATTGGTGAAGAGTGGATCTAAGAGGTGTCCTTTTGCGTGAGTTGCTTCAGAGTTTTTGAGTTGGAGGTCGAATGCTTTTAATTCTGAAATTATGTCTCCGGCAGCTTTATCTTTATTATCCTCGAAATGGAGATTTAAGTCTCCTAGAAGGAGAAAGCTGGAGGTCGATATGCCAGTGGAGATTGTGGCCTCCAGCAATGAGCTGACAAAGTTTCCTAAGCTGGCGGGAGGACGGTAAATAAGAAATCCCGAAAGGGATTTATTGGGATTTATTTGGAGGGAAAAGTGGATACTTTCGCAGTCCTCGATTCCTCCCTCTTGTATCCTGCAAGTGAGAGTGTTTTTATAAACGATCGCTAACCCCCCTCCTTTTCCTTTTGTTCTGTTTTGGTACAGTATAAGGTAGCCTGTGGGTAGCATGTTGACAATGTCGGCTTCGGAGTGGGGAGTCAGCCACGTTTCCGTAAGGAAAAGGACATCTAGTGTCATATCCTGGATAAGCTGATTAATTTCTAAGGAGTGTTTAGATGCAGATCTACAATTCAATAATGCTAGATTAACCGGCTTAGATATATGGCGATTGGGTTTCCCTCTAATTTCCTCTGAGAGTGGCGGTATAGGGATAAGGGTTGATGCGATCGAACGGTATTGAAGGAGATGATCCCTTGAGTATTCAAGTCGCTGGTCCCCAAAATTGGGCATAGTGAGTGGCCCTGTGCCCTGGCTGGCCCGGACGGGCCCAGACGGGCTTGCCTCTGGCGCGCCATCGGCGCGCCCGCTGCGCGGACGAGAAGAGGGCTTCATTTTATGGCGGATGGGCCGAAATCGCCCAGCCACTAGAGCGCTGTCCAGGCCCCTATCCAAGATGGCGGCCGTGGATTGAGTGCCTCGGGGTGAAGTTGACAAGGCAGACCGGGAGCCCTAAAATGGCTTCAGGTCGTGCAATTAGTCTGCACGAGGAAGCGGCTCACTCCGGTTGCTATTGCGAGAATAATAGGCAGTTTTGGAGGTATTTGCAAAAACACAGTAAAACGAAGCAATGCAATATTTTAAAACGCGCGAGTGCTAATAAAACGTTTTTAGTCAAAAACGAGCTTTACATGCTAAATTACAGGAACAACAAGTATTCTGCTGCTCAAAGTCTAACCTCCCGGCTTCCGCCTCAGGAGGGTACAATCACTGGCTGATGGAACAATGAGGAGCTCTTTTATGGCGGATGGGCCGAAATCGCCCAGCCACTAGAGCGCTGTCCAGGCCCCTATCCAAGATGGCGGCCGTGGATTGAGTGCCTCGGGGTGAAGTTGACAAGGCAGATCGGGAGCCCTAAAACGGCTTCAGGTCGTGCAATTAGTCTGCACGAGGAAACTGCTCACTCCGGTTGCTATTGCGAGAATAATAGGCAGTTTTGGAGGTATTTGCAAAAACATAGGACGGTCTGACAAGTCTACAGCCCGAACCGCTGAACGGAATTACGCCAAACTTGGCAAAATTGTAGGGACTGGTACGCAGATGTGCCTTTGCTATATTTGGTGAAAATTGCTCCAGTGTTTTTTTGAAAATTAACTTAAAAAACACATGTATATCTATAAGCACTCTCCGAGCGCTCACAGGTGCGCGTACCGGGGAGCGCACCCGGCGCGCTACGGGAGTGCGCGAGCGGAAAGCTGATTGACTGTCGGGTGTCTGTCAACATTCTAAACAGTCCGGAGAGTCCGCCATATTGTGTTTTGGTAGAATCGAGACTGGGAAGCGCTGGGTGCGTTCCCAGGTGCGCGCTCCGGTACGCGCACCCTGAGCGCACCACAGGGAAAAACAGTGTAAAAAATTATAGTAAAAAAATAATTTAGAGTGCTTAGAGGTAGGGTAGCTCTGAAAAGAGCTGTTGTGTTATGTGGGTGTTTTTTGTACCTACAAGTAGGTACCAACGCAGAGTCTTATATTCAAGAGGAAAACTCTAATCCCCTCATCTGTAAAATGCACACCGTCTCTCCTATAGATGTCTTGCATGTTGTAACGCAAGTTGTTGTGGTAAATGGAACCCATACCATAGTCTCTGAGGAAAGCAGAAACATATTTATTTACATGTTTCCTTGCTTTTTCAATCTGTGGACAAAATTGGTTGAACCAGTTCCATTTTTGCCTTTGGCATATATTAGAAAATACCAAGGCAGTTTTGGGAAAAAGTGACATCAATTGCCCAAAGATGTCCTTTAAAAGCATTTCCAGACCTACCCCAGTCAAAGTGCCCAAGTCATTGCCACCACAGTGCACAATTATAAGGTCAGGTAGGTGGTAAATGCATAAAGGATTTTACCAATGGTATCAATTGGTGACTTCTCAATCCTCTCTGTCCAATCCATACAATGTCCACATTTGGTAAATCAAGGTTGTAAATACCTCTGTTAGCTGCGTATTTTTGACTCCAGTGGACATAGCTATGACCCACAAACCAGACTTTTTGCATGTTGAAGGTAGATGTGCTTCTAGTCAGATGAATTGTGGAAATGAAATGGCAGTTTGATTATGAAAAAAAGTGATTGGGAATCAGTGCAGTTGAAAAAACAGAAATGATTGGTGCTTTCTTAAAAATCTCCACTGAAAATAAGGCTGCATGCTTTTTTTTGTAAGAAGTCATTTAAATGGTTGAGAAAAAGTCATTTAAAGAAACATTGCATTTCATTAGCTAGTAGATTGAGAGGTCAAACAACCTTGACCGATTTTTTTGCAACATAGTATGATGAACTTGTGAACTGTGTGCTGGTTTAAGAGGGAGTTACCATGGTTACTTGGTGAATGAGCACTGGGGGGATGGGTGAATGTTATGTGAGTTTCAAAGTCTTGAAATGTACCACCAATTAAAATGTGCAGTTTGGTTTTGAATTTGTGCGGGAACAATTTTAATCGGTTAGGTACAAGAATATGGGTCTGAAATGAGAAAGAATCTATGCCATTATTCTTTTCTTCCTCTCTCTTCCCATCCTTTGCTCTTTCACTGTTTTCCCTTCCCTTACTGTCCTTATTCCACTTCACTAATTCCTTCTCTCACTCCCTCTGTCCTCTTACTTCTACACTTCTCTTACCTCATTCTCTCTCTGTTAGCCTCATTCTCTCTGACCCCTTAGTCTGTCACTCCTCTTCTATCACACTCACTCCCTATAACACAGCCACACTCCCTCACTTATGTTTCTTTCCTCTCTCACTCAGGGCCTCATTTATGAGAAATGACGCATTGCTGCGTGAAAGCAGCGATGCATCACTTCTCAGTGCGCTCTCCTTGCGACATTCCTGATGCGTCATATTTAATGTATGGCGCATTATGTCGCAAGGAGTTAAAGATACTTCAGTATTTCTGACGTATCTGTAAGCGCAAAAGTGATGCATTTCTGGAGTGTGTCACAAAAGTGACGCAACTCCAGCAATGTATCCTTTCACATGGGGCCAGCCCCATGTGAAAGGGCCTGCGTCAGTCTTACGCCTGCTGTGAGGCAGGCGCAAGATTTTGACGCAACGGTGTCCTAAAAGTGACGCAGTGAAATCTACCTAGATGCGTCACTTTGTAAATATGACTCAACAAGGTGCATTTTTTACACCACTGGTGCGTCCCAAAAAGTGACGCACCGGCGGCGTAAAAGTGACGCATGGCCTCATAAATGAAGCCTTCAGTCTTCTACTCTCACTTTTTCTTTCACTTTCTCTGTCTCTTCACTCCCTTACTCACCTTGTCTCACACTCACTTGCCTTTATCCAGACTGTATCTCCACTCTCGCAAGGAGTTACACATACGTTAGTATTTCTGACGTATCTGTAAGCGCAAAAGTGATGCATTGCTGGAGTGTGTCACAAAAGTGACGCAACTCCAGCAATTCATCCTTTCACATGGGGCCAGCCTCATGTGAAAGGGCCTGCGTCAGTCTTACGTCTGCTGTG
The DNA here is from genome assembly GCF_964261635.1 of Lissotriton helveticus. NCBI lineage: Eukaryota > Metazoa > Chordata > Amphibia > Caudata > Salamandridae > Lissotriton > Lissotriton helveticus. The sequence goes on from NC_136060.1 coordinate 285,941,896, forward strand.
AGGCAGGCGCAAGATTTTGACGCAACAACGTCCTAAAAGTGACGCAGTGAAATCTCATAGATTTCACTGCGTCACTTCTACGACCCTTCCTTATGTCAATACGCCCCCTTTGCATACATTACACCTGGCGCAGGTATAATGTGGCGCAGGCGTTTACAAAGTGACGCATCTACCTAGATGCGTCACTTTGTAAATAAGACTCAACAAGGTGCATTTTTTACACCACTGGTGCGTCACAAAAAGTGACGCACCGGCGGCGTAACAGTGACGCATGACCTCATAAATGATGCCTTCAGTCTTCTACTCTCACTTTTTCTTTCACTTTCTCTGTCTCTTCACTCCCTTACTCACCTTGTCTCACACTCACTTGTCTTTATCCAGTCTGTATCTCCACTCTTTCCTAAACATCACTGCTCTTTTCTTACCTTTCCACACCCCGTTCCTTTACTACATTTTCTTCACTTATCCTCATTCCCCATGTTCACTCTCCTTCTCCTCACTCTCCTTCCCCACACTCACCTTCTTTCAGTCCCCCTACTTCACTTCCCTTCCCCTGTCGTCCCGTTCTTTGCTTTGTCACTCATTTTCCTCTCCTCTCTCACTGCACTCCACTTCAGTTACTATTTTTTCATTTTTTTAAGAATACAGCTCTTTTTTGAGAATTGGAGGTAGTTCTGAGAATAACTTTTTTTTTCTTCTTTTTTCTTTTTTTTCAACAAAAACAAAAACAGGGAATGGCAAACTGCTCAACAGGAGCAAAAAAAAATCAAAATTAGGGCTGGGGACGGCATCGGTGGTTCTCTAATGCTCGAACAATGATCATAATACTTTGTTCCCCGTAACAAAGTAGAGCATCACAATGTTTGCATTTGATAGAGGCCTCATTAAAAACAGGCTGAATATTTGGGATCAGCTGCTCTGGTCGCCCCCTCACCGATGCAGTTGCTCCTCCAGTTGAAGTAGAGGCACCATCCCCTGGAGCCTCTCGTGCCAGAGCCCTTACACTCTCCCGGGCATAATTCTGAGGGTGCCTCCTCTGGACGTGCTGGATCATGGTCGAATTTCCAAATGAATATTTACTGGTAGGGTCACCCCGTGACAGGACAGTGTGACAAATTCGACACTCCACCTTTGGAGCATTTACTTTTTTTTGTCTGCAGGTATGGAAAAAAAATTCCATATAAAATGCTCCTTAACTCTAGGCTGAGGAGCCTCTTCATCTATAAATCCATCTGAGTCCTCACTGCTGCTGGATGCTCTGGCAGCCATGATAATCCCAAAAAAGATTAAGCAGGAAAAAGACAGGTCTTGCAGTCACAAAAGTGAAAGAAGAAGTGAAGGAAATGGGTGGGGATTTCATTCGTTGTAAAAAAAAACTGTTAGCAACCAATGAAAAGTGTTATTTTAAGGTCACTTGACTTGACACGCTGACGCTGCGCGCACCGGAGCGCTTCCGGGGGTGCTTACGCGGCGCGAACATAGGCGCTTCCGGGGGCGCTTACGCGGCGGGCCTGAGTGATGTTTTGGTAGCTTTACGGAAATGCAAAATCATTTTCATTTCGTAAATCAAAAATACTGCTTTTATAAGTATGGTACTGAATGTCTTGCATTATTATTTACTTTTCATACATATTTTTTTTTTGAATGCAGAAATAGCGCTCTCGCTGCGCTCTCGGGAGAGCGTACCGGTGCGCGCTCCCTGAGCGCTCCAAGACAAAATGATACGGGTAAGCTTACCGGTGCGCGCACCCTGAGCGCACCAGGAAAAAATGATTAAAAAAAAGAAAAATACAGTGAACAAATAATTTAAATGTATATATATATATATATATATATATATATCCAAAAAACAAGGTTGCCCCCAAGAGAAAGCCACACACAAAGGGGTTCAGCACAGCAATCCGCAAGCAGCAGCGTGAGTTCAAACTGCGTGCATCCCATCTGGCCATACGCGTTTCGAGCTCCCATGAGCCCTTGATCACTGGCGGCATGAAGAGGGAAACAGGTGAGTAAGAACAAATGCTTTTTTTTTATTTATTTTTTTATTCAAATTGAAGTCCCGCCCATGTGGGCGTACAAGGCATGCTGGTCATGGTAGTTCCCAATATTGCCTGATAAGACTTCTACGTTCTGTAACCAAGTGGATCCTGCCCCCTCTGCACTTGAAAATGTTAATCCCGTTAGGTAGGAGTGCCCTGCCAGTCTTACACTCCAGCTGCTGAATCTCCAAGCGGGTGAGGCCCCCTTTGTCCCGCACGCACTAAAGGTATGAGCGCATAGGGCACGCAAAGCAGCGCTGGGGCCTCACCCGCTTGGAGATTCAGCAGCTGGAGTGTAAGACTGGCAGGGCACTCCTACCTAACGGGATTAACATTTTCAAGTGCAGAGGGGGCAGGATCCACTTGGTTACAGAACGTAGAAGTCTTATCAGGCAATATTTGGAACTACCATGACCAGCATGCCTTGTACGCCCACATGGGCGGGACTTCAATTTGAATAAAAAAGCATTTGTTCTTACTCACCTGTTTCCCTCTTCATGCCGCCAGTGATCAAGGGCTCATGGGAGCTCGAAACGCGTATGGCCAGATGGGATGCACGCAGTTTGAACTCACGCTGCTGCTTGCGGATTGCTGTGCTGAACCCCTTTGTGTGTGGCTTTCTCTTGGGGGCAACCTTGTTTTTTGGATATTAAGCGGCTGGTCCGGTCGCGAGAAAGCCCCAGCGCTGCTTTGCGTGCCCTATGCGCTCATACCTTGAGTGCGTGCGGGACAAAGGGGGCCTCACCCGCTTGGAGATTCAGCAGCTGGAGTGTAAGACTGGCAGGGCACTCCTACCTAACGGGATTAACATTTTCAAGTGCAGAGGGGGCAGGATCCACTTGGTTACAGAACGTAGAAGTCTTATCAGGCAATATTTGGAACTACCATGACCAGCATGCCTTGTACGCCCACATGGGCGGGACTTCAATTTGAATAAAAAAGCATTTGTTCTTACTCACCTGTTTCCCTCTTCATGCCGCCAGTGATCAAGGGCTCATGGGAGCTCGAAACGCGTATGGCCAGATGGGATGCACGCAGTTTGAACTCACGCTGCTGCTTGCGGATTGCTGTGCTGAACCCCTTTGTGTGTGGCTTTCTCTTGGGGGCAACCTTGTTTTTTGGATATTAAGCGGCTGGTCCGGTCGCGAGAAAGCCCCAGCGCTGCTTTGCGTGCCCTATGCGCTCATACCTTGAGTGCGTGCGGGACAAAGGGGGCCTCACCCGCTTGGAGATTCAGCAGCTGGAGTGTAAGACTGGCAGGGCACTCCTACCTAACGGGATTAACATTTTCAAGTGCAGAGGGGGCAGGATCCACTTGGTTACAGAACGTAGAAGTCTTATCAGGCAATATTTGGAACTACCATGACCAGCATGCCTTGTACGCCCACATGGGCGGGACTTCAATTTGAATAAAAAAGCATTTGTTCTTACTCACCTGTTTCCCTCTTCATGCCGCCAGTGATCAAGGGCTCATGGGAGCTCGAAACGCGTATGGCCAGATGGGATGCACGCAGTTTGAACTCACGCTGCTGCTTGCGGATTGCTGTGCTGAACCCCTTTGTGTGTGGCTTTCTCTTGGGGGCAACCTTGTTTTTTGGATATTAAGCGGCTGGTCCGGTCGCGAGAAAGCCCCAGCGCTGCTTTGCGTGCCCTATGTGCTCATACCTTGAGTGCGTGCGGGACAAAGGGGGCCTCACCCGCTTGGAGATTCAGCAGCTGGAGTGTAAGACTGGCAGGGCACTCCTACCTAACGGGATTAACATTTTCAAGTGCAGAGGGGGCAGGATCCACTTGGTTACAGAACGTAGAAGTCTTATCAGGCAATATTTGGAACTACCATGACCAGCATGCCTTGTACGCCCACATGGGCGGGACTTCAATTTGAATAAAAAAGCATTTATTCTTACTCACCTGTTTCCCTCTTCATGCCGCCAGTGATCAAGGGCTCATGGGAGCTCGAAACGCGTATGGCCAGATGGGATGCACGCAGTTTGAACTCACGCTGCTGCTTGCGGATTGCTGTGCTGAACCCCTTTGTGTGTGGCTTTCTCTTGGGGGCAACCTTGTTTTTTGGATATTAAGCGACTGGTCCGGTCGCGAGAAAGCCCCAGCGCTGCTTTGCGTGCCCTATGCGCTCATACCTTGAGTGCGTGCGGGACAAAGGGGGCCTCACCCGCTTGGAGATTCAGCAGCTGGAGTGTAAGACTGGCAGGGCACTCCTACCTAACGGGATTAACATTTTCAAGTGCAGAGGGGGCAGGATCCACTTGGTTACAGAACGTAGAAGTCTTATCAGGCAATATTTGGAACTACCATGACCAGCATGCCTTGTACGCCCACATGGGCGGGACTTCAATTTGAATAAAAAAGCATTTGCTCTTACTCACCTGTTTCCCTCTTCATGCCGCCAGTGATCAAGGGCTCATGGGAGCTCGAAACGCGTATGGCCAGATGGGATGCACGCAGTTTGAACTCACGCTGCTGCTTGCGGATTGCTGTGCTGAACCCCTTTGTGTGTGGCTTTCTCTTGGGGGCAACCTTGTTTTTTGGATATATTAATATATATATATAATTAATAGTTATAAAAAACAGCAAAAAAATTTGTAGGTTACAAAGTCGATATACAAAGGAATTAGCTTTTAAAAAAACAATGAAATTCACTGAAAAAAGGTAGGTTTCACAAACGTTATAGTTAGGAATTAGCTTTTAAAAAACCTTTGAAATTCACTAAAAAAACATAGGTTTCGCAATCGTTATAGTTAGGAATTAGCATTTAAAAAACCTTTGAAATTCACTGATAAAACCATAGGTTTCCCACTCATTATAGTTAGGAATTAGCATTTAAAAAAACTTTCAAATTCACTGAAAAAACCATAGGTTTCACACCAGTTATAGTTTGCTGAACATTTTACTCATACAAAACAATTGAAATTCCCACGTTATAGTTAGTTGGACTCACTATAACTTGCGCACACGCAATCCACTGCTGATGATGTCACATATTACATCATTCATGACATGGTCAGTGATATCACTGATGACATCACTGATGACATCTCAAATGACATCACTGATGACATCTCATATGACATCACTGATGACATCATCCATGTGGTCATACGATGCACCTCCTCACACTCTAATCTAACCTTTGATACACCCAGTGTTAAATACAAACTACCATTCCTGAAATTGTTGATACACCAATACCAGTAACTACAAACGCACTCACTGATTTCTAGGTCTACACACACATCCACTCATTCACCCATACAATCACTCATACATACAGTCACTCATCAATAGAACACTATCATATCCACTCATACACCTATACAGACACTCACACGCTGACACTCATCCACAGAGTTACTCACACACCTAGTCAGTTATGCAAAGAATGAATCACACTCCCATTTCCTCAACTACACAGTTATACACACTAAACCTTACTTATTCAAACATATACTAACACATGCTTACTCTCTTTAACAATCACTGATACAAGTACACATTGATCCATACAGTCACTTACGCAATCACAGGCTCTCATGTATAGTCATTTATATATGCCAACTCTCACTTGCACTGTGTTTTACATATGTACTTACTTGGACATGGAGCACTGAGATAGCCATTCACTCACCAACACACCCATGCAGACAGTCAACCACCCATACAGCTCTTTCCACATGCACTTTTGAACCCATATACCAAGTGAATCAACTGCTCACAGGTATATGCACAGAGTCACACACCTCCCAGCCACCCACACACACACTCACCCTCACATACAAATACTTGGACAACCAAACAATAACCCATATAGCCACTCATATAGCTACTGATCAACACATGCAGCAGCTTACACAACAACAGACATACTGATTTACACATTCAGACAGTTTAATCACTAACCAATGCATTCAGTAAGACACATTTAATCACTCACTCATACAGTCAGTCACGCACCTACTAAATCCTTCGCCCAGACACTCATACATCCACTCATTCTTCAATATATAAAACATATTTTTACTTTTCAGAAACACACATTCACTGGATGATGTCATCAGTGATGTCACAGGACGTGTTTACACAGTGGTGAAGGGAGGGGACGGGCCTGATGTGACGTGAGCAAACACGCCCTGTGGCGCGTTTTAAGTTGGGGAAATAATTCCCCTTCAATCTTGAGGGCCCATGGTAGCCAACTAGTCCACCAGGTGCTTTCAGTAAGCGCCACTGTGCTGCGTTGCAGAGAGGTGGTCCAGGCCGTGCCCATTTTTACACCTCTCTGCAACGCAGCTCTGTGGTGCTAACTAGAGATACCTGGTGGGCTAGTTGTACCCAAGGGACACTCAGGATTCAAGGGGACTTTATCCACCAAATTAAAACAGCCACAGGACGTGTTTACACACGTCAGCTCAGCCCCCCTCCCTTCACTAGTGTGCAAACGCGCCCTGTGGGACGTTTTAAGAGGTAGTTTTAATCCCCCTGCCCTAATATATACTCAGAGTCAGTTACCACCAGCACCCATCTGAAAAAGTTGAGGGTACAGGAGGATTTTGCAACAAGGCCTCTTTCTGCTCCTCTGTTCTTCCTGCACTTTTCTTCACCTTTGAGGACTTCTGTTGCTTCTTTCTGCATTTCTTTTTCTTCTTTCTGTGTGTTTTTTCTTCTTTCTTCCCATGTCCTACCTCTGTATGCATAGTTAGAAACTAGCATTTAAAAAACCTTTAAAATTCATCGGGGAACCTGAGGGCCCAAAAAAGCATTTTTTTAAATAATTCGTCAGCATTCACGTAGGGTCTGAGAATCCGACTGAAAATTAAAAAACAAAAAATTATTTGCGGTCTCCCGCACTTCATTTTCTTGAAGCCCCCGGGTGGGCCAGGTCCCAGGACTGCCACCTTCCCAGGGCTTTATTAATGATGTGTGGGGGCATGTGGCCCCCCCGGAGCACTGATTTATTATATATGGGGGGCCTCGCGGGCCCCCCTAAGACTCAGGGACCACCACCTTCCCAGGGCTTTTTTCAAAATTAAAGGTGTGGGAGAGGCTCCTACCCCCACATATCCCCATGGACCACCACCTCCCCGGGGCATTGAGTATGCAAATGCAGGGGTCCATTGCAGACCCCAGCTCTGGGGACCACCCCCTCCCTGGAGCTTTAAACATATGTTGGAGCCCTCCTTGTTCCTGGGGACCACCACCCCCCAGGGCCAGCTCCAGCAATGTCCCAGGGTGCCCACCCCCAGGACATTGCAGTTTGCTATGACAGGGCGGGAGCACTGCTCCTGCCCTGCCATAACAAACACTTCTTTGCTTTATGGAAACAAGAACAGGAAACCTGCTCTCGCTTTCACGGAGCAAAGCAGAATTGCTTTTGGGCAAAGGGACCTGCATGTCAGCATCTCCCACTACCCAAAAGCAATGTCAGCTCCCGCAGGAGACGGGGATCCGGCTGTGACCGCGGAGGCATTGGGGCTCCCCATGGTCCCAAATGTGAGGCCATGCCTGAGGGGGTGGGGTCCCCGGGGATGGGGCCCTGGGGCCCAAAATGGCCCAGGATGGGGGCCACTCAACCCCCCTCCTTTTGTTACTAAAAAAATTGCCAGGCCCCAGGGGATGGGGTCAGTGGGGCCGAAAATGGCCTAGGAAGGGAGGCCACATGGTCCACCTCCCCTTTTTACAAAAACATATAAATAAAAGGCCTAGCCCCGGGGGATGGGGTCTCCGGGGCTGTGATCTGCGTCGGGAAGGGGCTCGGCGCCCCATCCCTTTTCATTTTTTTTTTTAAAGGATTCAGGCCTCGCGGGAGGCGGTCCCCAGGGCCCAACATGCTCAAGGGAAGGGGGGCCACACAACCCTCTTCCTAAAATAAAAATAAAGGAAACCTGCAACTCACCGGAGGCCCCGCCTCCTCCCTGCACCATTCTGCAAACATCCCTCCTGGTGCGTTCTGGGTTGGGGGATTAAGTCCCCTTCAATCCTAAGGGTGCTTAGGGGCCAACTAGCCCACCAGGTATCTCCAGTAAGTCCCATACAATAAAATCGCTGAGAGGTTGTATGAGGCCACACTCCTTTTTTACACCACTCTGCAAATGCGCCTCTTGGCGCACTGCTGGTGGGGCGATGAGGTCCCCTTTTGTCCTGAGGACTTCAGGACTAAAGTGAACTTCATCCCCCAAGTAGCAGTGCACCAGGAGGCACGTTTGCAGAGTGGTGTAAAAAGGGGGCATGGCCTCTGACCACACTCAGCATTCCAGTTGAGTGGGGCTTACTGGAGTTAACAGGAGGGCTCTTTGGCCCCCAGGTACCCTCAGGAGGCAAAGAGGACTTCATCCCCCAACCAAGACTGTACCAGGAGCTGCCTTTGCAGAGTGGTGGAGGGAGGGAGCGTGGTCTGTGTATACCTCTCAGCAATCCCACAGTGTAGGGTTTACTGGAGGTAACTGGTAGGCTAGTTGGCCCCTAAGGACCACCAGCAGCATAGGGGACGTTAATCCCCATCCAAGAGAGTGTCAGGGAGTACATTTGCAGAGTCGTGGGCAAAGGGGGCATGGCCAGCTTTGAGAACCTATCAACCTTGCTGTGTGGGACTTACTTGAAGTAATAGGAGGGGTAGTTGGCCCCGAAGGATGCCCTTGGGGGCCAACTACCCCTCCTGTTACCTCCAGTAAGTCCCACATAGTGTGATTGCTAAGAGGTCTTCTTAGGCCATGCCCCCTTTCTCTAGCACTCTGCAAACGCGCATCCTGGCAAACTACTGGTTGGGGGATGAAGTCCACTTTACTCCTGAGGGACTTTGGGGGCCAAGAAGCCCTACTGGTACCACCTGTAAGTCCTATGCTGTGGAATTCTTGAGCGCTGTTCGGAGGCCCACCCCCCTTTCTCCACCTCTCTGCAAACGTGACTACTAGTTAAAAAAGCATTTGCAATGTCAAAGGTCTCGCATTTCCGGAAGTGAGATCTATTGGTGTTGTAAATGTAAGATTTTACTAAGGTTTTTTTGAGTGGATGTATATTGTGTGTCGTGGAATTATGTGGGATGTCGTGCAGTGAAATTATGTGGATAGAAAGTATGTGGTATCTAGTGTATATGAAGTATGTAGAGTGGGATTATGTGTTATGGAGAGTAATTATGTGGTATGGTAGTTTGTGTTGCGGAGTGGTAACCTCAGGTTTAGCCTTCCTCTTTTCCATAGAAGCTAAACTATACACCCAATGAGACACGAAAAAGAAGGAACCACTGAGTAGCACTTCTGGACCTAGTCAGAGGTATGAGCAGGGCCACTGGAATTATGCGACTGTTTGGCTGCTGGGATTTTTGCATAATTATACATTTTCTGCATTTGCCACATAATCCATTATATGCCGTACATTCTGCAGATTTGAACAGAAAAACCTTGTTTCTAGCTCAAACAGCTTAAATGTTACTAAAAATGCAGCAACAAGTGTTAAAGCGCGATCGAAGGCCCTGTACAAAGCTGGAATGGTCACCTGTTATTTATTACTAATTGGAGGTGTTTAATTGGTACTAATTGTGGACACACCACTCTTGCTTCTTTCAGTACCTCTCTTGCCTCTTTCTGCATTTCTCTTGCCAGTTTCTGTATCTCTCTTGCCTGTTTCAGCACCTTGCTTGCTTCTTTCTGCATTTCTCTTGCCAGTTTCTGTATCTCTCTTGCCTGTTTCAGAACCTTGCTTGCTTCTTTCTGCACTTCCCTTGCTTCTTTCTGCACTTCTCTTATTTTTTTATGTACCCCTTGCCTCTTTTTGCACCTCTGTTGCATCTTTCTGCACTTCTCTTTTTTCTTTACGAACTTCTCTTGCTTCTTTCTGTACCCCACTTCCCTCTTTCTGTACTTCTCTTTCTGCACTTGTCTTGCCTCTTTCTGCACATATCTGCTGCTTTCTGCACCGCCCTTCTTTTTGTACCTCTCTTGCATCTCTCTGCACCTCTGTTGCTTCTTTCTGCACCCCTCTTCCCTCTTTCTGCACCTCTCTTACAAATGTCGGTACCCCTCTTGCCTCTTTTTTCACCCTCTTTCTACACCTCTTGTGCCTCTGTCTGCACCCCTGTTCCCTCTTTCTGTACCTAAAGAGGCAACACTTTTGCCTCTTTCTGCAGTTCTCTTGCCCATCTCTGCACCTCTGTTGCTTCTTTTTGTACTTCTCTTACCTCTTTCTGCAGGTCTCTTGCCTCTTTCTGTCCCTCTGTTGGTTCTTCCTTCACTTCTCTTGCTTTTTTCCGCACCTCTCATGCTTCTTTCTGCACCTTTTTGCCTCTTTCTGCACCTCTCTTAACTCTTTCTTCACCTCTCTTGCCTCTTTCTGCATTTCCTTTGCCTCATTCTGTACCTCTGTTGCTTATTTCTACACCTCACTTGCCTCTTTCTGTACCTCGTTTGCCTCTTCTGCAGTACTCTTGCCTCTTTCTGCATCTCACTTGCCTCCTTCTGCATCTCAATTGCCTCTTTCTGCAATTCTCTTGCTTCTTTCTACACCTCTGTTGCTTCTGTGAGCAATTCTCTAGCCTCTTTCTGTACTTTTCATGTCTGTTTCTGCACCTCTCTTGCCTCTTTCTTCACCTCTCTTACCTCTTTCTGTACCTCACTTGCTTCTTTCTACCCCCTATTGCCTCTTTCTGCACCCCATGTGCCTCTTTCAGCACCTCGGTGGGTTCTTTCTGCTCTGTTCTTGCTTCTTTCTGTACCCCTCGTGCTTCTTTCTGCACCCCTCATCCCTCTTTCTGTATCTCTCTTGCATTTTTATGCACTTCTCTTGCCTCTTTCTGCACTACTCTTGCCTGTTCCAGCACCTTGCTTGCTTCTTTTTGCATTTACCTTGCATCTTTCTGCACCTCTCTTTCCTCTTCCTGTACCCCTTTTGCCTCTTTCTGCACCTCTGTTGGTTCTATATGCACTGCTTTTGCTTCTTTCTGCACCTCTCTTACAAATTACGGCACCACGCTTGCCTCTTTCTTCACACTCTTCCCTTTTTCTGTACCTCTCTTGCCTCTGTCTGCACCCCTGGTCCCTCTTTCTGTACCTCTTTTGCCCATTTTAGCAACAATCTTGCTTCTTTCTGCAGTTCACGTGCCTCTTTCTGCACCTCTGTTGCTTCTTTCTGCACTTCTCTTACCTCTTTCTGTACCCCTCTTCCCTCTTTCTGTACCTCTCTTGAATCTTACTGCACCTCTCTTGCCTCTTTCTGCACTTCTCTTGCCAGTTTCAGCACCTTGCCTGCTGTTTTTCTGTACTTGCCTTGCATCTTTCTGTACCTCTCCTATTTCTTTCTGTTCCCATTTTACCTCTTTTTCCACTTCTCTTGCCTCTTTCTGCACCCCTCCTGCTTCTTCCTGCACCTCACTTGCTTCTTTCTGCACCCCTCCTGCATCTTTCTGCACCCCTCTTCCCTCTTTCTGTACCTTTCTTATTTGTTTCTGCACTACTCTCGCCTCTTTCTGCACCTCTCTTGCTACGTTCTGCACCTCTCTTGCTTCTTTATGCAATTCTCTTGCTTCTTTCTGCACCCCTCTTGCCTCTTTCTGCACCCTTCTTCCCTCTTTATGCACCTCTTTTGCCTTTTTGTGCAACTCTCTTGCATCTTTCTGTAGTTCTCTTGCCACTTTCTGTACCTCTTTTGCTTCTTTAGGCACTTCTGGTGCCTCTTTCTGCACCCCTCTTGCCTCTTTCTGCACCTTTGTTGGTTCTTTCTGCACAGCACTTGCTTCTTTCTGCACCTCTCTTGTAAATTTCTACACTCCTCTTGCCTCGTTCTGCACCCCTCTTCCCTCTTTCTGCACCTCTCTTGCCTCTGTCTGCATCCCTATTCTCTCTTTCTGTACCTCTTTTGCCTGTTTTTGCAACACTCTTGCCTCTGTCTACAGTTCCCTTGCCTCTTTCTGCACCTCTGTTGGTTGTTTCTCCACCTCTCCTATTTCTTTCTCTATCCCTTTTACCTCTTTCTATATCACTGTTGCTTCTTTATGTACTTCTCTTGCTTCTTTCTGCAGCTCCCTTGCATCTTTCTGCACCCCACTTACCTCTCTCTCTGTACTTCTTTTTATGTACCTCTGTTACCTGTTTTTGTAACTCTCTTGCCTCTTTCTGCACTTCTCTTGCCTCTTTTTCCACATTTCTTGCCTCTTTCTGCACCCCTCTTGCCTTTATGCACCTCACATGCTTTATTCTGTACCTCTCGTATCTTTCTGCACCCCTATTCCCTCTTTCTTTACCTTTCTTGCCTCTTTCTGTACTCCTGTTCCCTCTTTCATCATCTCTCCTGCCTGTTTCTGCACCTCTGTTGCCTCTTTCTGCACTTCCCTTGCCTGTTTCTGTACCTCTCATTTGTTTCCGCATTTCTCTTGCCTCTTTCTGCACTCCTCATGCTACTTTCTACATCACTGTTGCTTCATTCTGCACTTCTCTTGCTTCTTTCTGCACCTCTCTTGATTCTTTCTGCAGCCCTCATGCCTCTTTCTGCACCCTTCTTCCTCTTTGTGCACCTCTCTTGCCTCTTTGTGCCAGTCGCTTGCATCTTTCTGTAATTCTCTTGCCTCTTTCTGCTCCTCTTTTACCTGATTCTGCAACACTCTTGCCTCTTTCTGTAGTTCTCTTGCCTCTTTCTGCACCCTTCTTCCCTGTTTTTACACCTCCCTTGCATCTTTGCACACCTCTCTTGCAACTTTCTGTAGTTCTCTTGCCACTTTCTGTTCCTCTTTTGCATCTTTATGCACTTTTGCTGCCTCTTACTGCCCCCGATGGCCTCTTTCTGCACATCTGTTGGTTCTTTCTGTACTGTTCTTTCTTCTTTCTGCACCTCTCTTGCAAATGTCTGTACCCCTCTTGCCTCTTTCTGCATCCATCTTCCCTCTTTCTGCACCTACCCTGCCTCTGTCTGTACCTCTGCTCCCCTTTTCATTACTTCTTTTGCCACTTTCAGTAACACTCTTGCCTCTGTCTGCAGTTCTCTTGCCTCTTTGTGCACCTCTGTTGCTTCTTTCTGTACTTCTCTTGCTTGTTTCTGCTCACCACGTGCCTCTTTCTGCACCTCTGTTGGTTCCTTCTGTACTTCTCTTGCTTTTTCAGCACCTCTGTTGCTTCTTTCTGTACCTCTTGCCTCTTTCTGCACCTCTCTCTCCTCTTTCTGTACCTCTGTTGCTTCTCTCTGCACTTCTCAAGCCTCTTTCTGCACCACTCTTGCCTGTTTTTGCACCGCACCAGCCTCTATCTGCACCTCTTTTGCCAATTTCCACAGTTCTCCTCCCTCTTTCTGCACCTCTCTTGCCTCTTTATGCACCTCACTTGCCTCTTTCTGCGATTCTCTTACTTCTTTCTACATCTCTTTTGCTTCTTTCAGCAATTTGCTTGCCTCTTTCTGAACTTCTCTTGTCTGTTTCTGCTCTTCTCTTGCCTCTTTCTGCAACTCTCTTGCCCCTTTCTGCACCTGACTAGCTTCTTTCCGCCCCCTCTTGCTTCTTTCTGCACCCCTCCTGCCTCTTTTTGCACTGCTCTTGCTTCTTCATGCACCCCTCCTGCCTCTTTCTGCACCCCTCTTTCCTCTTTTGATACCTCTCCATACCTCTCTTGCCTCTTTCTGCACCTCTCTTACCTCTTTATGTACCTCACATGCTTCTTTCCGCCCCCTCTTGCCTCTTTCTGTGCCTTGGTTGGTTCTTTCAGGACTGCTCTTGCTTATTTCTGCACCTCTCTTGCCTCTTTCTATACCCCTCGTCCCTCTTTATGCACCTCGCTTGCCTCTTTCTACACCTCTGTCCTTTCTTTTTGCAACTCTTTTGCCAGTTCCTGCTACTCTCTTGCCTCTTACTGCAGTTCTCTTGCCTCTTTCTGTACCTTTGTTGCTTCTTTCTACATTTCTCTTGCCTCTTTCTGCACCCACTCTTAATTCTTTCTGCATCTCCGTTCGTTTTTTCTGTACTTCTCTTGCTTTTTTCTGTATCTCTCTTGCACCCTTCTTGCCTCTTTCTGCATCTCTGTTGCTTCTTTCTGCACTTCTCTTGCTTCTACCCTTTTTTACACATATGTACAGAGTATGCTGTTTGAAACACCGGTATTCAAGTATTTGTATGTTTATTTTATGTTACATGTCACTAGGTAAAATCAGAGACACACACATGCAAACCTTCATAAACTTGGTCAGATTTACAATGGGGATATGGTTAGGATTGATGTTTTATATTTGGTAGGCCTAACATTCTGAGCAGTCGATGAATAGTGAACCTTCAAGAGAAAAGTGAGGCTTAAAACATCTTGGAGAAGGATTAGTGATTAGGCTACTTTGTATGAGTCTGTGGCAAGGTACAGTCAAAGTAGGCCTTTTTTGCACCTCTGTTGCTTCTTTCTGTACTTCTCTTGCTTCTTTCTCCACCTTTCTTCCTCTTTCTTGACTTTTGTTGTCTCATTCTGCATTTTTCTTGCTTCTTTCTGCACCTTTTTTTCTCTTTCTGCACCTCTCTTCCCTCTTTCTGCACTTCTCTTGCTTCTTTCTGTGCCTTTCTTCCTCTTTCTGTACATGTTCTACCTATGTAGGCATAGTTAGAAATTAGCATTTAAAAACCTTTAGAAATCCATTGAAAAACACATAGGTTTCGGGGAAGTTATAGGTAGGGATTAGCATTTAAAAAACCTTAGAAATTCACTGAAAAAACTACAGGTTTCAAAGACGTTATAGTTAGGGATTAGCATTTACAAAACCTTAGAAATTCATTCAAAAAACCACAGGTTTCAGGGACGTTATAGTTAAGCTGACATTTCACTTGTATAAAAAAGAGAAATTAGGCTGTTATAGTTCAGTTCAAATAAATTTATTCGATTCAGTTGAATCATAAAAGTTTACATACGTTCATTAAACAATAAGATAAAAATAAATTAGAAAGAACAGAGCGGCTGACCAAGGTTATGCACAGAATATTTCGGAGTATGATATATAAGTCCATATGTTGTGCACACTACGACTACGTCCAGAGTATGCCGCACCAATACTCTCCTGCATAGCAGATCCCAAAGTTCATACGTACAAGGACGGTGCAGCAAAAGAGGGGAGTGCTCAAAAGCTCCAATTCTTGTTACAAAATTCTTTTATTATTTCCAATTAAAACAAATTCCTCAGCCAACGCGTTTCATTCTCACTTGAACTTCGTCAGGGCTATCAGATAGAGGAAAATTCCCTCTGGATTAACCCATCATCGGTAAGTGGTACTGGTTCAGCAAACCATAATTCCACAATAATCCAAATAAGAGTTGCCGGCCACTGAAAAAATATAGCGGTAATCGTCCGTTCTACAGTAAATACCCGAAAAGGTCCCCGCCGTATGATAACGTTGGGAGGGTCCGACCCAAATCTAGGCCGCCCGTATCGGGTCGCTTGGAGTGTAGCAGATAAATAAAGTGCAATAAGATAAAAATGCTTGAGACAATTTTGTACAAAGGGGAAGAGGATCATACCATTCTGCAACACATTTATACAAAATACTAAAATATAAAAAAAACTAAAATCTATAAAAATGTAAGTTCATTTTAAGACTCGTAGCGTTTCCGGATTATAAAAGCAATTCTAATGCAGTTTAGCACAGCACTTCATACAACAACAGTAGATAGCGACCGTAGATGATTAAAGCACTCCTGATGAGGGCAGGGACGAATTTCCTTTAAAATGAGCTGAATAAAACATGCACTTTAGTCTTTATAAAGTGTGCAAACAGCATAAAGTGCATTGTACTCTGATGAGCTAGATGATTACAAGGACAGGGGGTTAGCCTCTCAAACCAACCCGCCTGTTTAGGAAAAGCCCCAAGAAAGTGCAGTGTGCAAAGATGAAGTCTTGTCATAAGGATACGCGAATGAACATGCATGGTAAAAGACAAGTAAAATTGCTGGTGGCTCCGAGGCTCATAATCTGAGATTCCATTGTCTTGATTGGAAATGCCTAGTTCAGTTTGGAATGCATTTTAAATAACCTGTTTCATGTTTAAATGGATACCATTGGGGTTATCATAATCATTTTCCAGTCCCATTTTATAGAAAGTGTCCTTGACATAACAGAGCCAGGGGAGTGACATTACGTTATCATGGCTCATGCAGTCTCTAAGTATACTCCTTGAAAATAATAGGTCCTCAGAAGTCCAAATTTTGCCCCATAAAATCAGTGGGGCAATGTTTATCCCATCTTTCACGAAATCAAACCTACATCAGAGTGACAAAAAAGTGTAGGAGAGCTGCAGGGGATCATCAGGAATCTCTTTAAAAATGTGTTTTCTAAGATCTGAATCTTGGAACTTTTATGGTAACCCCATACTCCTGCACCAAAGGTGGCTACAGATAAGCATTTTAGTTTGTATAAAGTTATAATTTCTGTTCCCAGCTTATGACCAAGCATACAAGCAAAACGAAACAGCCCTTCTATTGTTCTGCTGGTTTGTTGAACCCTAGCTACAATTAGGTTGAGTTAAATATAACTCGCGCCCCAGCAATGCCCTGCTGATGATGTCACATATTACGTCACTCATGACATGGTCATTGACATCACTGATGCCATCATCCACTTAATACCTGATGTACATCCTCACACCCTAATATAACCTTTGATGCACCCACTCTAAAATTCAGACTACCCTTCTCGAAACCATAGACCCACCAATACCAGTTAGTACATACCCGCTCACTGTCATAGGTCTACCCACACAGCACTAACTAACCCATACAATCACTCATACATGAAGTCACTCATCAATACAGCGACTGATATATGCACTCATACACCCATACAGACACGCACACACTGACACTCACCCATAGAGTTACTCAAACACATAGTCAGTGACGCAAAGAATCAATCACACTGCCATTTACTCACCTCTACAGTTATACACACCCACCACTTCACTTAGTCATACAAATAGTAACACACACTTATTCTCGTCTACAATCACTGACACAAGCACACACTCATCCATACAGCCACTCTTACAATCACTCACTCTCACATATAGTCACTTATATACTCCAACACTCACATATAATGCCTTTCATATTTGTAGGTACTTACACATACACCACTGATACATCGATTCACTCACCAACACAGCCATACTTACACTAACTTACCCATACAGCTCCTCGCAGACACACTCATGAACCCTTACACCTAATGAATCACTCACTCACTCACACATCCATGCCGGGAGTCACATATACCTCAACCACCCCCACCCATCCACACAGACACTCAGACACCCCTACAGGTACTCAGATAACCAATCATTAACCCATATAGACATTCATGTAGCTACTTACCAACTCATACAGCCACTTACACACCAACTGACAGACTGATACAGACAGTCACTCAGTTTAGTCATTTACCCATGCATTCACATAGACATGTTTTATCACTCACTTGCACAGTCAATCACGCACCCACTAAATAATCCATTTAAACACTCATACACCCACTGATTCTTCAATACACCTTGGCATGTATATCTATAACATTCTTAAACTTTCTAAAAACACTCAGTCACTGGATGATGTCATCAGTGATGTCATTTGAGATGTCATCAGTGATGTCACTGACCATGTTATGAGTGATATAATGTGTGATGTCATCAGCAGTGCATTGCGGGGGCGTGAGTTAAAGTTAGCTCAGCTATATATTACCCAGTGGCAGTCACCACTCGGTAGTTATAGTTAGGCCTTAGTTTTCATAGGAAAGGCATTTTTGTTTAGCTAATCTCTTGCCGGTGTTAACTGAATCTTCACAAAATTTGGAATATTACTATGACGCTCAGTTCAGCTGCTGTGTTAACCATTTTGGGCTGATCTGTCAAGTGTGGACGAGAAAAAGGGGGGTCCCAAAATGCGTTTTCCTCATGCAATTTTCCATAGAGATTTTGAACAAGTCTGCAGCCCAAACCGCAAAATGGAATTACACCAATATTTGGCAAAAAGCTAGCTCTCGGTCCAGAAAGTGTGCTTTTTATAATTTGATGTAAATCCACTCAGTTGTTTTAGAGGTTTTAACTGAAAACCAAATTTGAATATCTAGGGACGTGGATCCACTCGTGGGATATCTGCGGATCTGTGCACCAAAGCCAGGTCATGATTAGCTGGCAGCACCTTCACAGAAAAGTTGTGGCCACCATTTTATTTATCGGGAAATGGTCAGAGTGCTGAAAAGTTTGTTGTATACTAAATGAAGCAGTCAGGTGAGTGCTTTCCTGACCTCTTGTGTATGGTATAGAAGATTGAAAATCATATTTATTGTCCCTGTGTAAATACTTGGTGGGTCAGCGGAAGTAAATCGAATGGAGAAATATATATATATATTTTTACACCAACTCAGACACCCAAACAGTCACTCTAACGCCCACTCACATACCTATACAGACACTCTCATATCCACTCACATACCCATACAGATACTCTCATGCCAACTCACACACCCGTACAGACACTATAACACCTACACGTACACCCATACAGAAACTTTCACATCCAGTCCCATATCCATACAGACCCTCTCCCAACATTCACATAGCCATCCAGACAATCTCACATCCAGTGACATATTGTGGTTCTAAAAAAATGTAGAAAATATATATATAAAATTAAATTAAAAGAAATTACTACATATTTCTCACCAAACATTTAGATATTATCTTTTCATTTAAAAATGCAAATGTTTTTTTAATAATATTTTAGAGTAAAAAACTCTTAAAAAAGAATAAACATACAAACTATAAATGAAAAAACAATTACAATTTTAAATAACCAAAAGAAGTTAAATAAAATCCAAGAAAAATTTAAACTACATAAACATCCTGTATTATGTACATATTATCTTGAAATAAAATACTATAGTTACAAGACATGAACTTAAAAAATCAGAAATCCAAAGGTTACATGGTTGTTATATTTAAGAAAATAAATTGTGAAAAACCTTAGAAATTCACTAAAAAAATCAAATGTTTCAGGGACGTTATACTTAGGAAATAGAATTTAAAGAGCCTTAGAAATTCACTGAAAAAACAAAGGTTACAGAGACGTTATAGTGAGGCTCAAATTTCACTTGTACAAACCTATAGAAATTCAGCAGTCATAGTTTCCTGAGCTAACTATAACGTATGCCCCCACAATGCACTGCTTATGACCTCACATATTACATCACTCATGACATGGTCAGCGACATCACTGATGACATTTCAAATGACATCTCAAATGACATCACTTATGACATCACTGATAACATAAACCACACTCACACACCTACTCACTGATTCATAGAGCTGCTCACACATCAACTCACACATGTAGCCACTAACACATTTAATTAACTATGTCTGCTGAATTTCTCTGTGTTTATATGAGTCAGCCTAACTATGAAGTTGCCGTAACCTTAGAATTTTCAGTGGATTTCGAAGGTTCTTTAACTAGTAGTTGTGTTTGCAGAGTGGTTGAAAACAGGAATGAGCCTCCGAACAGCTCTCACGGATCCCGCTGTGTCACATTTACTAGAGGTAACTGGAGGGCTTCATGGCCCCTAAGGACCCTCAGCTTCCAAGAGGACTTCATCCCCCAACCAGTAGTGCACCAGGAGGCATGTCTGCAGAGTGGTGGAGAAAGGAGGTGTGGCTTCCAAAGACCTTTCAGCAATCCCACTGTATGGGATTTACTGGGGGTAACGGGGGGATTCTTGGAGGGGCGTGGTCTGCAGCCCAATATGATGGTCGCTTAAGCAAAGAGCTCCAAGCCGGGGCATTGAATCCGTTTAATAATCCGTCATTCCCTACCTTGTCAGACGGTGTTTCCAGTGCTGATGATCTGTCCTCACTGGCAGGCTGCCTCGACAGTACTCTTCGGAAGCCTGTGACCCCTGCGGAGTGGACTTAGAGACGGCTGTGTTCCAGGCCTCTCCTGCGGCCTGCTGAGTGATTGGAGCCGCGGACTACCCTGAGGGCTGGCTGGGGTGCGAGCGCCTGCTCCTGGCCCCGGTGGTGGCTCTGGGTCCCGGCCCCGGGGCCTCCGCACCCTCTCTTCGAGGCCGCTGCTGCTTGGTTTTACCTGCACTCTGCCCAGGCTTGCTGGTGTGCCCCGGGTCACTGCTGCTGCCTGGGAGTGCGTGAGGCGTACTGCCGTGCTGGTACAGCACTGCCAGCTGGAGAGGGGCCCCCCCGGGAGAGGCCCCTGTTAGTTACAGGACCGCTTCGCGCCATGAATCAGTGGCGGGTCCCCTACTGTGCCTGCGCTGCACTGCTGAACTGAGGGATGGACTGGTGCTCCCTGATTCCCTCTCAGCATCGAAGTGAGTGCAACTGCTGGGCATGGGGCCTATGTGCAACGCCCTCTTCTCCTGCGCCATCTAGAATGCTGGCGGCACCTTGGGATCTCCAGGCTCCTCGATGTACTGGCTAGGCCCGGGATACGGGGACTGATTGGTGCATCCCCGCTGCCTCCCAGCCTGATAGCTGAGACGGGGCGGCTTATTCTTGAATGAGGGGGCCCTTTCGCGCAACATGTTGGTGGCAGATTCCTGGCTGGACCTGTGGAGATCCGCGCTGTGCTGGAGCTGACGGCAAACCGCGACGAGTACACTGCTACATCTGGTGGCTCACCTTAGTAAAGTAGCTGGAGGGGCACTGGGCTGCACTGTGGACTGCTTGGACTGCTTGGGTTCTGCACCCTGGGAGCTGCATGATGCTTTCTTGAAACCCTTTGCTCTGGTCCCTTTCCAGTGCGTTAGAGGAACCCACTGTTACACTGAGTGTCGGCGGCCCCACTCCATCTAGGCGCCCCGGGTTGCTATTGCGATTGGTTTGCGTGGCAGCCATTGTAGTTGTATTGCTGGTTAGAGGTGGGTGCTGGATATCTGGCGTGGCTCCTCTCCGGCTGCCCCTTCGACTGGGGATACGGCAGAGTCTAATCACTGTTGCTGAGTGTTCATTACATTGTTACACCGCGCCACCGGCCATGGGCAAGGGAAAGCCTAGGGCGTTTACAAGGTAGGGGAGAGCAGGCTCTCTCTCTCCGCCTTCGGGCCATTCATCCACCCTTTCTCATCGTACGGAAGGAAATATTGGTACCAATGCTTCGGTGGACAAACTACACATGATATTGCAGGAGATCAGTGATTCTCGTTCTGTGTTGGTAGCGCAACTGGGCATGATATCAGTGGATCTCAACTTATTGAAAGGTGATCATAAGAAGCTTGTTGAGAAAGTTAAAACTGCCGAGCAGAAGGTGGACAGCATGGTACCACAAGTACAAGTACAAGCTCATGAAGAGCAACTTAACCATATGCACCAACAGATCGACTCCCTCCAGGCCCGGACTGATGACGGGGAAGGCCGGGCACGCCAGAATAACCTCCGAATACTAGGACTGCCAAAGGGAAAGGAGGGCTTTTCGCCCACGGAATGCATAGAAAACTGGTTAAAGTCTAGCGTGACCCCGATCCGATTGTCTGCACATTTCACAGTCGAGCGGGCACATCGTGTCCCTAGACGTCGACCAATACCAGGCGCCAACCCACGACCCATCTTGGCCAGGATTTTGAATTTCAGGGATCAGGATCACCTACTGCAGGCGGCGACGAACAATGGTTCACTGCAGATGCAATGCGAAGATTTCAATATTTCCCGATTACACCCTGGAGGTGAAGGCACAAGCTCAGGCAGCGGGCCTGTCGTTTGCCTTATTGTTTCTGGCAAAACTGCAAATCCTTTACTGTCGTGTATTTCTATAGGTTCTGAATCGATCCCCCTATTCCTGACCATATTCTGGTTAACCTACCTAGCTAGTTAACTAACAGTCAGCCCATGAGGCAAGAAATCCCCCATGATGCAGATACCGTTATCTGACGCAGTCACACTACGGCACAGGAACGTGTTATCTGATTAGGTCATAACGCTTGAGATCTAATTAGACAAGCAACATTCCTCCAGCCCCTGATAAGGCATACGACGTTCTCATAACAAATCAAACCTATGACAACCTGGATAATCCGTGCGGCCATTGTTTTGATTTCACAGAGAACTTTAGTAAAGAATGTGCTAACGAGCAAGTCGTATGACATCTTTATTGACGTACCTATGTCCATCCTTACGTCAATCCCGGCACCTTTAAGGTATAAATATTGCCGACCTTGCCCTATGCAAACACACGCGTGGTGACAAGACGGAGCAGCCATACTTGCCGAAGCAGAGAGCAGAAGCAGACCCCGCAGGCAACAGCCCCGCCTTCCTGACGCGCTGAGAGACGCGCTGCTATCTCAAGCCGAGAGACCCAGCACCGGCGCTTCTGGGCAGCCCTCGCAGGCAGCCTGGAATATCGAGAGCAGAGAAAGAGATACCATTCCTCATTCATCCTAAATTCCAGGTACAGAACTGAATAACCCCTCCTAGAGAATTCTTTAGTTATTCACTTGGCAAAAACAAACTTAACTTAAACTGTAACTTTCTATTCCCGCCCACGCTATAGACTTAGGTCAGGTACACGGGGTAGGCGTATTTAGAAACACCAGTTGAGTACGTTTAGTCAAATGTATATGTGTATGTAAATATATTTTAATCATTTTAAACATCATATGGCTCAGAAACCATATCAATGTTTTACAGTATTATTTTATACTATTGCTTTTAATGTATGCACTTTACTTAACTATAAGTATTGCAATAATATCGATCCATTTCTCTTGTACGAGAAAAGAGACTGATCAATAAATAACATCTTTTATTGAACACGCCCGTCTCTTCCTTTTCTCTACATTCTGATGAGACTAAGAATGCACGTACTGACTGAGTAAAATAATTGCCTTGTGCTCACACGACTCTTGAGATTGACTCTTGATTAGGGGAGAGCAAAGTTGTCATGTTCTATGGTTGTCAGAAACTAAATCCCTTCTTGTCTAATCAGGGGAGTTAATCCTTCCTTGAACATTCGAGAAAGTTTCTAGCGAACTCTGAGCTTAGCTGGCAAACCCAAAAATTAAGTCTAGTATCGACAGTAGTAGACCTAGTTAACGTCTGGTCTAGGCCTTTACTGCTGTAGGTACTATTCCAATGCGCAGAGCCTATTGGGAAAATAGGAGCTACACTACATGGCGCCCAACGCGTTTGGAAAGGGCGATAAAACTAACGTAAGACATTTAGAGTAACTCAGTCGTGCTTTCTCACTCAGACCCCTTTTCCCAAATACTCCAAAGACGTCTGGAGTGGGTGAAAGGTTATTATATCCTCCAAAACCTCGCAGGAGGGAACTCCTATGTATGGTTCTTGGTCTAGTCAACGTTGAAGGATAAAACAGTTCCAGAATATTGTGCATCTAATCTCTGTTTCCATAAAGAAACCTGATCTGCAAATAAACATAATACCATCCTGTCAGCAAAATGGACAGCGATGAAGAACGAGAGGTTACTAGATTAGCTACTGAAATAGCAGATGCTGATGCTACCATGCAAGCAGCAGACGCGGATATAATACTCATTCCGGTCGCCAAAAGGAGATCTATAACCTTAAAACTTATAGAACATGGACTGACACCTAGAGGTGGCACAGTCATATTCGTAATCGAGGCACACGAATATCGGCAGACAGAGGTATACTATACATGGATACATTTTCCAGCAGCTAATACTATAACAAAGTACTTCCACTATTACAAAGTAGAGGAACCTCCTAATGAGTACACTCCTTTCGAGGAGGTGGAAGTACCACTCAAATTCCAAGAGCATTTGCTCTTATTTGATGGCGCCCTAAAACATAATAATCACATTACAAGGCTCGGTCCTTTAGGAAGACCAGGAGCAACGTGGCCGGTCTTAGCCGGATACACACCATATCCAGACATCGAAAGAATGCCTGCAGCAGAGCTGTTAATACAGCTAAAACAACTACTAAAAATTCACAGACAATTAGTTCAGTATGTAATGCGGACTTCAACAATTCAGCCAGCGATTAAACTTCCACAGCTGACCCCTCACCAGGGGAACACAAATAAATTTACACCACAGAACATCCAATCCTGCCTAGGTAAAGTTCCAGCTAAACGGGAACAGATACCATTCTGGTTGGCACAGAAAATTACCCAAATAGAGGCGGTGTTTCCTGACACCACCCCGCTGGAAAAACACAGGATTCTGACTATATGTCTCCCAATGGGAATCGCACCACACATTGAGGACTGTGACACTTGGGGTACAGTCTTTGCTTCCATCTACACAAAAACGCACGGTGTTCCATCCATTTCGGTAATACCAGATGTGCTAAAACAAATTCAAGATGAATACGGTCCAGAACCTGCTTTAACTCTTGGTATGAAATTACTAAAAGACTTCAAGCAGGTCTCGGCTATATTACTAGCCAACATAAAGGGTGAAGCAGCAAACGTGGCGATCCGCCAGAGGTTAAAAGAGACAGATATAGCAGACCAACCAGCTGAAATTGCCAGAATCATAGAAAAATCTTATGAAGAACTAGGCAGAGATAGTCTAGGTGGAATACCAGTAAAACCGCAACTGACTACAAGTCCAGAAAAAATGTTTTTTAATAATAATAATAATTCACCAAAAAAGAACTGGGATGGGAACAAACAATCCAATCCAAAAGAAAAGAAATTCCAGTCCAGAGGAAGGTCTCCTAGGCGAAGAGAGAAATCTCCAAACCCGAGACAAAGGTCACCTCAGAGTGAACCCTCTGGGAATAGATATAACCTTAGAAATAGGGATAATATTAAAAAACCTGATAGATATCAAGACATTGATACACGTCCCTCTCAATCTTTTCAGAATTCCTCGCAGAAATCGGAAAGAAGAGGACGATCAGAAGAGCACGCCAAGTCCAAAGACAAGGAACCTGCTCAACTGAAAAAGAAATCACAATTTCCAAAAAAGAAGGTAGCCAGTATCAAGGTAGTTAACAATGCCGAGAATACTGAGGACACAACTGAAAAACGGAGAATGGGCTCAGACAATGCTAGACAGCGCAGCAGAGGTGAGCATAGCTCGCAAAGTCCTTATGGATCATCTGGAGACAGTGGACACGAATGAATACCTTCAAGTGGAAACTGCAGATACCAGAGTTAGCAAGCCCCACAAAATATACGAGATAACATTACGTATAGAGGGAGATAAGACTAGGAAAATAAGGGGACTATTTTGGGATAACCTCTCAAAGGGTTATGACATACTTCTAGCTGAAAAAGACTGGCCACCAGAGTTTGTCAGGGAGTGCCCTCATGGCGAAGAAGTAATTATGCCTGCCTTCTCGAATCAAATCCCGATTCATAAAAAATACACACTTGCTAGAAAGTGGGCAGTGGCCTTAGCACCTGCTTTATATAAAAATCATGTAGGATGGGATGAGGATTCTCCTCCTCACAAAATCCAGTTAAAATCACAACCAACTGCACAAAGGCAGTACCCAATTAAGCAAGAAGCTAAAAAACAAGTAAATGAAATACTAGATCAGCTAGAATACCAGGGGGTGATTGAAACTTGCACCTCACAAATGAACAACCCTTTGTTTCCGGTCTCCAAACCAGACAATTCATATCGTCTAGTTTTGGATTACCGACACCTTAACACATGTTGCAAAACTTTTGCAGTGCAAAACTCACACAGTGCTGCACTAATGAATAACATAGTGCGCAAAAAATACAAAACAACCTTGGACATCTCCAACGGATTCTTTTGTCAAAACATAGCACCAGAGAGCAGATATTTAACAGCTTTCTCAGTAAATGGCACTCAAAAACAATTCTGTCGGTTAGCCCAGGGGTACAAGAATAGCCCGGGGGTATTCTCAGCGAGAGTAACAGAATTACTACAACAATATGATGATGAAGCATTATCTTATGTCGATGACATTTACTTAACAGATGATGACTTGGAAACTCACTTGAAAAGAGTGAACACCATAATACTTGGTTTCGCTGCAGAGGGTTACAAATTCAACTTCAAAAAATCCAGAATTGCCCATCTGACAGTCCTATTCTTAGGATATGAGTTATCAAGTGAAGGCAAAAGCCTGGCAGACAATTTCCTAGAGAAATGTGCCGTAATCCAAGCTCCTAAAACACTAAAAAACCTACAGTCAATTCTAGGCTTCCTAAATTTCAGAAGAACTTACATTGCAAATTACGCAGAAAGGGTCAAACCCCTTTACGATCTAATTAAACCAGACTTTAAAAGATCCAGTTGGACTCAAACACACACAGAAATTTTGAGATCCTTACAAACAGACATGCTAATTAAAACAAAATTAGAAACCCGTGATAATACACGCAACCTTGTGATCCGAGTCATCCCAGGGAGATGCGGATTCACATACCTGACCTCTAATGAGGGAGAAAAGGTACCAATTGCATTCAAATCACACTTGTACACTAAGGCTGAAATGAAATTTAGCCCAACGGAAAAAATTCTTACAGCAACACAGACAGCTATAGCAAAAGAACGAGCCCTGGCACAAGGTAAACGAATAATAATCGTGACACCAATACCAGCCTTAGAGGCGGTAACAAAGGCAAGCATTCCAAATGCGAAAGCACTCCATCCGAGATGGATACAATGGGCTAACTCTCTTGCTGCAACAGACGTGGTGTACGAATTTGATCCTTACTTAAAAACACAAGAATTTCTACAATATGAATTCGAATGTCCTCTGCCAACCGAAATTCTGCATCTAGACCAATACGGCTGTATAATATATACAGACGGATCAGCACAACCCGCAGTAGGGGGTAAACAAGCTTACAGTGCTGCGTGCGCGATTGTTAAAGGTCGTTGGCACGAAGGGAAATTTAAACCAACCCTAACTAAAACACAATCTCTAGGAGATTGTACAGCTCAGCGAGCTGAACTACTAGCATTCAAGATGGCGCTTGAAAATACGGATCGAGAATTCCCCACACTCATAGTGTGCGATTCGTATTATTGCGTTCAATCTTACAATGAATACTTGCAGATCTGGCTTCAAAATGGTTTCAAGGATGCGAAAGGTGGCACAATCAAGCACAAAATGCTCTGGGAACAAGTAGCTCTTTTACAAAAAGAACTACCAAAGACTCACGTGATACATACACTGAGTCATCAACGTGATGGCGTTCACGTTGCAGGGAATTCATTGGCTGATGAGGCCGCGAAGGAAGCTGTGCAAACGGCTTCCGTAGCTGCCGTCACCCGGTCAAAAACAAAAATAGACAGTGAAATATTACAAGCTGTCAGCGCTTCAGAAAAGGATTCGATAGAACCACTCCCTAAAGGCTTTCCAGTAAAGTACTCATACATAACTGATGCAAACAATGTTCCTTTTGCTCAAATCCCTGGAGTGGGGGATAGGGCAATTCCAAACATGGAACATAGGTTAGGACTAATAATAGCGGCACACGAAGGGCTTGCTTCTACCCATGCTGGCGTCTCAGCCACAGTATCATTATTAAAACAGAGATACTGGTGGCCACAAATGAGAAGACAAACAAGGAACTATGTTCTAGCATGTGAAATATGTCAAAAAATGAAAGTATCAACTGTGAGACGTCCAGCACAGACGCCCCTTCTAATCTCGGATAAACCATTAGCCTGTGTTTATCTAGACCACTGCGGTCCCTTACAAAGGGATGGTAACTATAAATATATCTTGGTCGCAGTGGACTCATGCACGAGATTCATATGGATGTGGCCCCAGCGAACGGCTGACGCCAGAACTGTTA
Source organism: Lissotriton helveticus (assembly GCF_964261635.1). Classification (NCBI taxonomy): domain Eukaryota; kingdom Metazoa; phylum Chordata; class Amphibia; order Caudata; family Salamandridae; genus Lissotriton; species Lissotriton helveticus. The sequence continues at coordinate 285,969,665 of NC_136060.1, forward strand.
TAAAAGATTTGCGGGTCTTTATCGGCACATACGCAATTGGCATTCTGCATTCGGACAATGGTCCTGCTTTTAGCTCTCGGGCTTATAAGGAGGCCATGGTCAGCATGGGCGTGCAATTGCGGTACTCTTGTCCATTTCACCCTGAGGGGAACGGAATTGTTGAAAGAAAAAACCGTGACATAAAGCAATCTATAACGGCAAAGGTATTAGGTTCGGGAGCTGGGTGGGTCAAACATCTAATAAGTGTCCAACGTAGTCTAAATAACTTGCCAAGAAATTCTCTGAAGGGATTCAGTCCGTACGAATTATTATTCGGAACTAGGATGTTGATCTCTGACCTTGATAGTCAGACTTCAGTGGTAATAGAAAAAAGCTTTGATGTCAAAGACCGTTTGGCTATTTTGCAGGACTTAAACAAAACAAGAAAAGACCTGAGCAACATACAGTTGAAACAACAGCCAACAACCACTGAAGAATCACCACCTGTCCCAGCAAGACCTGTCTGGATTCCAAAAGTCGGGGATCTAGTCAGGGAGAAGATCGCGGTAAAGAAGGAATTTGGGCCTTCTTACAGAAAAGCAGTTCCTGTCTTGTCTGTCAACGGGACAAGATCAGTTGTACTACCGCCACTTGCTGGAAAAAAGGAGAACCGAGTTGTATCAATCGACCTGGTAAAACCACAACATGTGGCCAATAACAAACAGTAGGCCAAGTGGACTCCCAATAAGTAGCAGAACACCAAGGTTTGCTACCAGTACAGAGGTCCTAACAAAGAGGCTCATCACTTTCGAAACGCCTACAGAAGAACAACAAGGACTATGCAACAATGCAATAGAACTTAGACCTCTGAAAACCCAAATAAAGACATTTAGCAGAGACACACCAATCTATACTGAAGTACCAAGTGAAAATGCAAAAAACAAAAATCCTGAACCAATTGGAACAATTGACAGAACTGCATCCGGTTACTTCATCAACTTCGATGATTCCTCTGAAGGCTTCAGCGAACAAAAGACACAGCCATCATCAAAATCCTTTAAAGACAAAGCGAAGGAACTTTTGAAACAACTAAAAGAAACATATCTGATTTCTCCATGGATTGAATTTTGGGTGGGTTTTGGTGCATTTATCCTCATACTTTGGCTCATCATGGTATTTACTTTGGGACGCTTCATTGAGGGAAAATATGCTAAAATGGACACAGCAAGTCAGAACATCAACTTGGTCCTCAAACCACACACATCTTCACACGTCGAGAAACGAGAACTTTCTTCAGAACTTTCTTCAGCCAACTTCACAGCAATTCCAATACCTGGTGGGGTAGCCTGGGACAACACTGACTATGAAATTTATGGTCCGGTCGAGATCCTGAAATATCCACACCAAATTAAGATCTCTTTGAGTGACTTTGCGAAACCAAACTCATTTGCTGATGATTGGGACTTTGAAAGTATAAACAATATGATGTCTGACTTAGTAATGTCTGCTAAATTTACAAAACATGATTATTTGCAAGGTTCTACAAATTATGATAGTATGTATTGCTATAACCAATATGGTAACCATTTCTTGCATAAATCTGCACAACCTAGAAATGTTTTAAATTTTAATCAATGGGAACATTGTGCTACACCTCCAAAAGGGAGCTCTAGAACCGTTTATGACAAATATTCATACTTTCAAGGTTTTAACACTAGTAATGCTGAAACATTTTATTACAAATTGTCAAACAAGACAGGGACCAAAACCATGATAACCAACACAAAATTGATTTATTCTGATTCATTCTTTGAAAAAATGAATACTTTTGGATTCGATTATTGGGACAAAAATGTTGATTTGAAAAGTGTTTGGGGCACAAAAGAATGGCAAGTACAGGGTTTAGAAGCTTTGTTTAGAGCCTGCATGATCCCAGAACAAATGATATTTTTAAATGACACTGTTCAACAAACCACCTGTCTTGGCTTAGCCAAAATCAAAGATTTAAATAACCCGTCTATTCCAAAGCCAACAATGTTTAGCAATAACTCTGATACAGATGAAGGAATAGACATAAACCATATACTTAACCAAAACAGAACAAATCCTGATTGGAAACAATGGTTGATCTGGCCCACAGATACAAATAACTGTCAAGATAGATTCCTGAATAAAACACAGGGTTTCAAAATGACCAGGCCAGACCCTAGATATCCCCAAAGACATAATCCAGGGATAATAACAACCTACAGTGTGGGCAAATTATGCCTTCAATGGCTACAAACTTCCACACTGCCTGAAATTAAGCAACACCTAACTTTACTTACTGATGGTGCTGACTTGCGTGATTTCATAATGGGACCACGCAAACAGCGTCAAAAGCGTTTCATAGCAGCCTCTGTATATGCAGCATACAATGAGGCCTGGAAGGTTACTCAAATTGAGACAGCAGAAAGAATACGGGAAATTGACCGTATCAATTTGGAAAAATCACTTTCTGTAGTGGACAATGGGTTAATGACTCTGTCCTCCAGAATATTTTCATTGGACAGCATTGTGTCTTCAGCAATCGATATATTATCGCAAGACTTACTGTTATTACAACATGGTCAGTCACAATTGCGCTCTATTGTACAGCTTGGCTGGACGTTACAAAATCTGCGTTCAGGCTATGTGCCTTGGCGTTTAATCAACACAACGTCACTATTCCAAATCTTTAACCTTACTATAGACAAATCGGTATGGCGCAGAAGGGTGCTGATTATACAATCTTGAGCATTGAAAAACTAGAAAGATTACCGTTGACAATGTCAGAACGACCTGTCTGTGAATGGATAATCCACGGAATCATAAATATTCCAATCTCAACCTTCAGGTTTCAATACTGCCAAAAATATATACAGGCTGGCATGTACGAAAAATTGGGAAAGGGGTACCTTAAAACAACTTGGAACCTGCCCTATTCACATGCATGTGTCAGTAACAAAGGACAGAAAGTGTTTCTTAGTGGCAACAATTGTGCTATGTCACTAAGCGGCACGCTTCTGTGTAACGGTATTAGTTTGCACGGAGCCTGTGAAGGGAATTCATACAACCTTTCATGTCACCAGCAAGGCGCACCTGCAACTGAAATAGAACCATTCTTTCAAAAACTCTATAATGGGAGTTACATTCTTATTGTAGACCGCAGATGCTGTAGTCTTATGCCCGGGACTCCTTATCTCGTCACTACGACGGCGAAGGTCAAGTGCTGTGGACGTTCTTTGTTCCCCAGCTCCTTTCCAGACAGGGAGGCGAGGGCATGGCCCAGTTTGAAAATTACTTCTATTCGAATAGACACTTTAAGCAGAATGAAAACAGTGCTTCTTCAGACGCCTACAAGGCTCACGTCATCTAAAGAAACGTATGATCTACAAGTCGCAAGGACGACTGCAGAGATACATACATTATTATCAACCAATTCCCCCGTACATTTCGCGGAAATCCTGAGCGAAATCTTAAATATTTCTGATACCACTGGGGTCTCAAAGGTATTTAAGACAGTATTTTCGATGGCATTAACACCATTCAAAGCCATACTGGGTATTTTTCCAGATTTCGTCCATTCGATTTTTGGCGGACTTCCCTTGATCCTGGGACTAATTGCAGGAATCCTATTCCTAGTCCTTATTTTTCGTTATGGCAACCCATGTCACAGAACAAACTCTCACGACAACGGAAGAAACGATCCTAGCCATTGGATACCGGGACCGGATATCAAAAATCCTGGGACTTTCCCGGCTTAGAGACCTAAACATGACTTGGTTTCTATCATTTCGACCAATGTGGCAAAGGTGTGTTTTACCTGTACAAAGGTGTTTGCTATGCGGAGAAGAATGCGTGTTAGACACCTGTCTGACGCTACAATCGGATGCGCCGGTGGATGCAGATACACTGTTGGTTCCTACCAAGGTTCACGCACTGTGCTGCCCTCAAAGGCTGCCAATTCTGATGACGGCATTCCTGGAATCTTCACCACTGCGATTGAAGAGTAGTGAAGTTCAAGATGAAAGCAGCATCGAACAGGTACGACCTTCTGTCAGCAATGCAAATCAGAATGTCAATGCAGACAATCATGCGCATGAATGCATGGTTACACCTATTTCCGACTTAGTGGAACTTTCCCATGAAGCTGTTGACAGTTTTTTCGAAAGCCTGAATGATATGATGTTCTCTCCGGAACAGAAATAGAGACTTTTGAGTAAACTCGCACACGGCGTTCCCTGAATCCGGCCTTCAACTTAAAAAATAAAGTCACATGAACAATTACAATCCAGTTCACGGACAGCAACTTTTTTCAGCAAGCCCTTAAAATATTTTTCTATATATTTTTCCCCGGGACACTGATCTTCTGCTTAAAGTAAGAAACTATTCCTAGAGAACTAAGATTTCTATTTTTTTTAGATACTTTATAGACTTTATATAGACTTTAGCTGCCCGCTGGTATGTTCACAATATATTTTATGTGATGAAATGGTTTCGACTTTTTTTCTGTATAGCCATATTAAGAGCCATTTCATGTGTATTTCTCATATACCAAAAAGCAATAATGCATAACAATGCATGTTTACTTTTGCATTTAATTCATAGCTTAAGTGCATACTATATATATGACTGCAATTTTTCAGTATATTTGAAAATTTCAAAATGCATTTATGTATTTTGGGGTGGTAAGGTATACACTATACTCTATAGTATGTTGTACTATGTTATACTATGCATAGATTAGTAGATATGACCATAGTTAGCGTGGAGTGGGTGTCGTGTATTTCTATAGGTTCTGAATCGATCCCCCTATTCCTGACCATATTCTGGTTAACCTACCTAGCTAGTTAACTAACAGTCAGCCCATGAGGCAAGAAATCCCCCATGATGCAGATACCGTTATCTGACGCAGTCACACTACGGCACAGGAACGTGTTATCTGATTAGGTCATAACGCTTGAGATCTAATTAGACAAGCGACATTCCTCCAGCCCCTGATAAGGCATACGACGTTCTCATAACAAATCAAACCTATGACAACCTGGATAATCCGTGCGGCCATTGTTTTGATTTCACAGAGAACTTTAGTAAAGAATGTGCTAACGAGCAAGTCGTATGACATCTTTATTGACGTACCTATGTCCATCCTTACGTCAATCCCGGCACCTTTAAGGTATAAATATTGCCGACCTTGCCCTATGCAAACACACGCGTGGTGACAAGACGGAGCAGCCATACTTGCCGAAGCAGAGAGCAGAAGCAGACCCCGCAGGCAACAGCCCCGCCTTCCTGACGCGCTGAGAGACGCGCTGCTATCTCAAGCCGAGAGACCCAGCACCGGCGCTTCTGGGCAGCCCTCGCAGGCAGCCTGGAATATCGAGAGCAGAGAAAGAGATACCATTCCTCATTCATCCTAAATTCCAGGTACAGAACTGAATAACCCCTCCTAGAGAATTCTTTAGTTATTCACTTGGCAAAAACAAACTTAACTTAAACTGTAACTTCCTATTCCCGCCCACGCATTAGACTTAGGTCAGGTACACGGGGTAGGCGTATTTAGAAACACCAGTTGAGTACGTTTAGTCAAATGTATATGTGTATGTAAATATATTTTAATCATTTTAAACATCATATGGCTCAGAAACCATATCAATGTTTTTACAGTATTATTTTATACTATTGCTTTTAATGTATGCACTTTACTTAACTATAAGTATTGCAATAATATCGATCCATTTCTCTTGTACGAGAAAAGAGACTGATCAATAAATAACATCTTTTATTGAACACGCCCGTCTCTTCCTTTTCTCTACATTCTGATGAGACTAAGAATGCACGTACTGACTGAGTAAAATAATTGCCTTGTGCTCACACGACTCTTGAGATTGACTCTTGATTAGGGGAGAGCAAAGTTGTCATGTTCTATGGTTGTCAGAAACTAAATCCCTTCTTGTCTAATCAGGGGAGTTAATCCTTCCTTGAACATTCGAGAAAGTTTCTAGCGAACTCTGAGCTTAGCTGGCAAACCCAAAAATTAAGTCTAGTATCGACAGTAGTAGACCTAGTTAACGTCTGGTCTAGGCCTTTACTGCTGTAGGTACTATTCCAATGCGCAGAGCCTATTGGGAAAATAGGAGCTACACTACATTACAATCAACGCTCCCTGTTTTTTGATACTCCTGACAGTGCGTGGGACTGGCTGGACAAGAAGTTCCCCGATGCTCAACCTATGAGACGTATGGAGTCCTCACTTTCAAAGACACAGCGCCCCCCCCTCAGAGGCATAAGAAAGGGCTTTTTACTCAAAGTTCGGCCTCCAGTCCCCTGATCCGTCAACAAGTGATGGAGGGCAGGTGAAGGGCTCTACATACTGCTTCAACCTTCTGCACCACTCGACCGGCTATCAGTACCAGTCCGTCTGAAGGATTGAATATGGACACTGATTCCGATGGCAGCGTTGCACTGTTTCCTCCTGTGACCACACAACTCAGCAATGATCCTTTAGCCTCAGCTGGTTCTTAGATATGTGACATGTAACCTCGTAAGACATTCTCAGCCTGTTGTTGACTCTCAGTCCTGTTTGAAGTGCTGTTGTTCTACATATGCTCATTTATCCATATGGTAGTTTTGCATGTTTTTACGACAGGTGGGGACGGATTAGTAGGTCCCCTGGCCCGGCCCGCGTTCTGGGCATTTTGATTTGTTGTTTGATGCTATTGTGCGGCTGTTGATAGTGTTAGCGACCTTCCCCTGTAGGCGTTAGCATTTGTTGACTGTAAAGCATGTTAACCTTGTTTTCACAGATTGGTCGAACGAAGTTTGGGCATTGGACCCAGTTTTGGGACATTGTTGAGTTATTTGTAACTATGCTGAATGGTCTGGGAGTTGGTGGTCTGTGGGGTAAGAATCCGGGGGGATTTCTCATTATTTTTGATGATGCCTGCTGTTAATTCTTATACTTTTGTCTCTTGGAATGTCCAAGGTATGGGGTCTATTGCTAAATGGCACAGAATAGCTGTGCAATTACATCGGTGTAAGCACACATAATATGCTTTCAGGAGACACATCTGATTCCCTCCGAAACTTTGAAACTACACAAGAGATGGCAGGGTCAATTTTATGTAACTGCATATTCGGCCTTTTCTAGGGGGGCTGCCAAATGGATTCAGGCGAGGATCCCTTTTTCTCTTAGTAAGAGCAACCTTGATGACCAGGGCCAGTTTGTCCTCCTACTGGGAATGTTAGATGGTAGACAAGTAGTGCTGGGGTACCTATATACTCTGAATACAGATCAAGAAGCATTTTTAACACGGGTCTCCCGAGCACTTGCTGGCTGGTCCCATGTCCCATGGCTTTTGGGTGGAGACTTGAATGCGGCATTTGACGTTATGTCTGGATCGATCCCATCCACCTTTATTTAACACTGCGGTGAGGGCGCAGGCCATGGCCTTAACACGATGGGCACAAGGCTGGGATTTATTGGACGTATGGAGGGCTTTGCATGTGAATATGAGGGAATATTCCTTTTACTCCTACCCCCATAAGCTACATACATGTTTGGATTCTTTCTTTGCTCACCAGATTTATCCTCTTCTATTAAACACTGTGAGTACCTGGGCAAGACTAAATAATCCCATAATCCCATTGAGTTATTGTTGTCCTGGGGCCGCTCCCCTGCTCCTATTCCAATGTGGAGAATGCAACCTATACAATTGGAGGACCAGGTGTATCAGTCCGCATTGACTACAGCTATTGATACATAATTTGTAGAGAATGAGGGTACTGCCTCTTCCAGATCTATTGAGTGGGAGGCCTTCAAAGTGACTGTACGTGGGGTTGCCATGGGAACTTTGGCAGGATTGAGTAGGGAGACGATCAGGGACATAACAGACATAGAGAGGGACTTGCAGGCTCTGGAAGTAGCTGCTCAGAGGAGTGCTGATGGCATAGAGCCACTACAGTCCGCAAGAATTAAGTATGCTGAATTGCTGGAACGCTTACATATGATAGATTTTAATGCCTATACACTGTGCACACACTCCGAGGTGGATAGGGCAGGTACACTATTGGTAAGACTGATCCAACCTACGGTGAGTCCAACTCCCATTTTAGCTATGAATACAATCCATTCCACGTTAGTTACCTCTCAGGGTGAGATCAATGCGGCGTTTCAGGAATATTTTGCTCGTTTATATACCGCCCCAGATTGGATGTCTCGGCTCCCACACTCTCCTTCTTCACCAGGGTCCAACTTTCTAAAGTTTCTGATGCGATCGCTAAGGACTTGGCAGCTCCAATTACTATTGCAGAGATCCGGGTGGCGATAAAGGCATTGGCCCGTAACAAAATGCCGGGCTCCGACGATCTCCCTGTGGAGTTTTATTCAACTTGTGCTGATATGCTGCCCTCTAGGTTGTTGTAACTTTATACTTCCTCCCTGGAGAACAGTGTCCTGCCCCCCACCACTATGGAGGCGATAGTCATGTCTTTATTAAAACCAGATAAGGAACCAACTGACCTCCTATCTTATAGACCACTATTGATTCTTAATACTGAATACAAGATACTCAGTAAGGTTTTGGCATTGCGTCTCCTTCCACTCCTTCCTTGATTGATTCATACGGATCAATGTGTATTCATACCCCAACCCAGCACCTCTCTGAATATCTGCCGCTTCCATGCCCTAATGCACACAGCATCAGAAACTTCACCTCTTGCTGGTTGCTTGTCTTTAGACATGCATCAGGCCTTTGATACCCTAAGCTGGCTGTATATGCTAGCAGCATTGTTAAATTTGGCTTGCCCCAGTCATATTGTACATGGATTAAATTGTTGTATACTAGTCCTACAGCGAGCGCTAGGACGGGTAGAGCCATCTCTCCCTCTTATACAATTTCCCAGGGTACGCGCCAGGGCTTCCCCTTATCCCCCATGCTCTTTGTGTTAGCCCTCGAACCTCTTGCGCAAAATCTGCATCGGGTCATGGTCATGGTCCCTTATGGCATCCCCTTGTGTGGAGTGATACACTCTGTATCACTGTACGCTGAGGATATGCTGTTGTATTTCTGAAATTTGGATGCCAATAAACATACAATAGCTGCTGCCTTTTCTAGTTTTGGGGAGATTTCTGGCCTGTGTCTTAATGCCTCTAAAACAGTCGCCTTCCCCTTCTATAATACTTATGCTTTCCCCTTTTTACAATTTGGTCAGATGCAATTCAGAGTTGAACCTGTTACTTTTAAATATTTAGAAATTAATTTATACAGATCCAACGCCAATACCATAGATGGTAATGTAGTGCGCACCATTAATTCGCTACGCTCCCAGATCGGCTTCTGGAATACGTTGCCATTGACGGTGGTGGGCCGCTTGGTGGTGTCGAAAATGGTTATGGTGCCCCGCCTCCTTTATTATTTTGTGAACCTACCGGTTGTCCTCCCGACCTGATTTTTTTAAACACATGACACACTGTTATCATCCTTTATATGGGGGATGGGCAGACACAGATTGGCGCTGACTAAGTTGCAACTACCTAGTGCTGCGGGGCGCCTGATTTTAAAACATATTGTATATTGGGACAATTACAGTGGATGGCATATTGGTTAGCGGGTAAGAACGTATTTGAAATTGGGCACTCCCTGGATATTTTAAAACGAGGAACCCTTCAATCACAGTTATGCCCGGGTGCACAGAGGCTGCGCTATCCTCCTTATTTGCTGCAAGTTGCATTACAATTTTGGAAACAGGCTCAAAAATTGGCAACATTGCCATTACCCTATGCCCAGAACATTCCGCTCTGTGGGCTGCCTACTAGGCGTGGAATAATCTCAATGAATCTAATTCAGGGGTGGACACGAGAGGGGGTGGGGACAGTTGGTGTTCTCTTCTTGGAGGGCCACTGGATGCCCCAAGAAGAGTTTGCAAGTACTTATTTGGTGCCCGAAACCTTGCTTCTCACTCATGCTGCAATTGTGCGCTTTATTCAGAGTTATTGGTACATAGATCAGAGAGAACCCCCAACTTTTCAATTGCTGAAATCACTGCACGTTATGGGGCATGGCCGACACTTGGTGCGCTGGCTCTATCGAGGTTTAAGGGAACATTTACATATTCCATTATTGCATCTCAGGCAGAAGTGGGACGTGATATTAGGGCGAGAACTAGAGGAAAGGGAATGGCCCAAGTGTTAGAGCACCCTCGGTGAGTCTTTTGTAATAGTCGACTAAAAACGATTCAATTGTTCATATTGCATACAGCATACCTTGCCCTGGCAACGATACGAAAGATGTTTCCTACAGCATCTTCGGCATGTCCAAGGTGTAAGGTGCCTGAAGCTGATTTTCTTCATATGATATGGTATTGTCCGGTGCTGCGGGGGTTTTGGTCAGAGGCTGACCAGAGTATGGTAGAACTGACAGAGCGCACAGCATGGGACACAGTTGAGGCCTGTCTCCTGGGGCTTTCCCCCCTCCCTAGGAAGGCAAAATTGCTACGCCAATTTGCAGGCTTGGCTTTGATGCTAGCTAAACGTATGATCACGTGGCGCTGGAAGTCTAATTCAGCGCCCCGTGAAGGCACTTGGCGAGAAGAGGTGATCAGTTGGGCGGTTGCCAAGAGCGAGACTTTACAGCGTGAGGAGTATAGGAGACTGTGAAAACGGCCTATTTCTCTGGATTTGGCACACCTAGTGGAACTATTTAAGGCTGCCATGGGGGATGAGTGGAGGACTCACAGATTGCAGTGCGAGAAAATGGTACAGGTGTCTGATTGCTAATGGTATAATGCCTATGCTCGCTCTACCCTCGTGCCTTCCATCTCTTTCCCTTCTCTCCTACTCCACCCCGCTCTTCCTTCTCTGCTTTTTCCCCTTCGGGGGCCCCTTTCCCCCTCTTCTCCCCACCTGCGCCCCCTTCCCTGATGATATCAGACCTGACAAACACCAGATGCAAGAACATCAGCTGAGTGCATTGTCTCTGTGACGGCAAATGGGTTACTTGTTAAGTTTGGGGGTTGCTGTGGGTATGATATTTTTGGTGGGAGTTTCAAGGAGTACTGCAACTAGTCGATCATAATTGGGTCAGCATTCAGTATACAAGTATACAGTTCGTACATTCACACTGTGTATTGTTGCACTTAATGTAGAGTGGATTCACTCAATATATGCTTTGCTTCAGGACACGTGCAGGATTAATGCAAAATCGTTATTGGAAACGTAACCAAATGCTTACTATCGACTGTGTACACATGTATATTATGTGCAGTACTCAATAAAAATATTTTAAAAAACAAAAAACAGGAGGGCTTGTTAGCCCCAACAGACCCTCAGCAGCCAAGGAAACTTCATCTCCCAACCAGCATCTTGCCAGGAGGTATGTTTGCAGAGTAGTGGAGAAAGGGGCATGGCCTCCAAAGACCTCTCAGTAATCCAGCTGTGTGGGACTTACTGGAGGTAACAGGAAGGCCTATTGGCCCCCAAGGACGCTCTGGAGACAAGGGGACTTCATTCCCCAACCAGCAGTGTGCCAAGAGGTGAAGAAAGGGACAGGCCTCCAGCGAGTTGCCAGCCTTTTTTCATTTTTTATTTTTTAGGGAAGGGGGCTGTGTAGCCCCCTTCCCTTGATGATTTCAGGCCCATGGACCCATCCCCAGGACAAGGCATTTTTTAAATGGGATGGCCCTGCCTCCCCGGGGTGATTTCGCCCCAGGGACCCCATCACTTGAGGCTGGCCTTTCTTTATTCTTCGTTTATAAATAGTGGAAAAGGGGCCTCACATCTCCCCTCCTGGGCTGATTTTGGCATGGGGACCCCATCCTGCCTCTTTTTAAAAAAAATTTTTTAAAAGGGGGGCTGCAAGGCACCACTCCCGGGTTGACTTTGCCACCAGGGACCCCAGGAGACGCTATGATGAGGGTGACAAGGTGGGTCGCCAACTGTCAAGGCAGAGAAAGAGAGAGGAGGAGGTGAACTGGGTGGCTAAATTAAAGGCTGAGTCAGGGGAGGTAATCATAGGAGACATAGATATAGCCCAAGTATTCACAGACTACAACCGGACGCTCTAAGCGGCCCGATAGGACCGCACTGATATGGGCATTGATGCCTTCCTTGGGGGAGTGCTGGTCATAGTCCTTAACAAAGGCAATAGGGAAGAAGTAGAGACGGAACTGTTGATGGAGGCGATTAGGGAGGCAGTACAGGCTCTGCAGTGGGGGGAAACACTAAGTGCTAATGGCTTTTGGGTTGAATTCTTTAAAAGATTAGACTCTCTCCTACCTATTTGATAAATATGTTCACTGCAGCAAGAGGTGAGCAAGCTTTGCCAATGGGCCTCAGCCTTGCTCTCACTGTGGTTATCCAAAAACTGGGGAAAACGCCACACCTTTGCTTTTGGTACAGGACCATCTCATAGCTAAACATGGAGTGCAAGATTTTAGCAAAGATTTTGGTGAGGCGCCTGGCAGGAGTGTTATCAGACTTGGTCCTGCCCGACCAGATGCGTTTCATGCATAGAAGGGCAACATGCCTGAAGTTGTAAAGGCTACACCTGTAGTTGAACAGGGTTAGAGCTGACAGAAGCCCCATGGCGATAATGTCCCGGAACTTCAAGAAGGTGTTTGATTCCATACTGGAGATACCTGCTGTGTACTTTGCGGAAGTTTGGCTTTGGACCTGGTTCTGCCAGTGGGTGGCTCTTCTTTAAACGGTGCCAATGCGGCCGTGTGGGTTAATGGGTGTTCTTGGATACCTTTCCCCTCGGGCGGGGTACAAGACAGGGGTGTCCACTGTCCCCCTTATGTTCACGCTGTGTCTAGAACCGTTGTTGTGCTGGTGCGCTGTCAGGCAGACATGGTGGGATTTTTCCAGAATAACGATTGCCTTAGAGAAAATATCACTATACGCTGAAGACGCACTACTATATATTTATTGACAACTGAGCATGGTCAATACTGGCCGCACTCTCCGTATTCTGCTTGTTTGAAACATATGCAGGATATCATATAAACTGGGAGAAATCTCTTATTTACCAACTCAGAGACTGAGAAGGCTTGAATGAGCTGACGGATAATTGCCAACCGACAACTTCTATCTTTAAATACCTTGGTATAGAAGTTGGCCTGACCAAAGAGCGCTTTCTGGAACTCAATCTGGACTGGGTTATTCAGGATTTCCAGGGGAACCTGGAATGTTGGTTTGTACTTCCATTAACGATAATGGGCAAGGCTGCCCTCTAAAAAAGTATTAGTTTACCCAACATGCTCTATGTGCTGCAGAACATTCCATTCCAGATGCCGGACAGCTACTTTGACAAACTAGGAAAATCAATTTGCACACTCCTCTAGGATGGGGTTACCTCCAGAATTGCTCTAAAAGGCATTATATAGGTCAGTCTACACTGAGGGTTTGGCCCTTCCAGACGTGTATGGGTACCACAGACCCCGCACTTGCACGTCATCAATGACTGGGGTCACAGTCCACAGGATGATCCGGCTTATAGGATTGAGACAGAGGTGATGGGGCAGCGGACACAGCATTTCAGCAACCCCAGGTGACTTTTCTCTGCTCTCTACTAATCTGCTCTTTATTGATGAAGGGCTAAACCCAGAACACGTTTCTAGAGATAACCACCTGCACCTGCACCTGTTGAGAAACTGCAGCAGCTTTGAAGTACGCATACTGAATTCACCAGAGTGGAATGGGGTGAACTGTGCTGGTATGAAAGGCAGTGTGCTCTCATTCTCTCCCCCTTCTATTCAAAAGCCTTCCTTGAGCCAACAAGCTCACTTGGGATGCACCTGTGTGCCTGTGGAGTGGGGCTGTGACCTGTGAAGACTTGGGCAGAATTTCAGTAACCCCAGATGACTTTCTTGCTTTCTACTACTCCTGCTCTCTACTGATGAAGGGCTAAACCCAGAATCACATGTCTACAGATAACAGCAATATCTTTCCCAACTTTGTTGAAATACTACAGCAACTTTGAAGTAAGTGTAATGCATTTACCAGAATGCAATGGGGTGAACTGTGCCGGGATGACAGGCCGTGTGCTCTCTCCCCCTTGTGTTTAAAAGGCTCCCTTGAGCCAACGAGCTGACACGCTTCCCTGGGATGTACTTATGTGTCTGTGGAGTGGTACTGTGACCTGTGGAGACTTAGGCAGAAATTCAGCAATGCCAGACTTCTGTTCTCTGCTCTCTACTACTTCGTCTCTCTACTGATGAAGTGATAAACCCAGAAACACGTTTCTACAGATAACAGCACTACCTGTACCAACTTTGGTGAAAAACTACAGCAACTTTGAAGTAAGGGTACTGTATTTACCAGAATGCAATGGGGTGGGCTGTGCTGGGATGAGAGACAATTTGCTCCCTCCCCCCTGACATTCCTATACCATGTTCATTGGAAAGTGGAGAGGAGGTACTTGGCAGCACCAACCCTGGTTTCCCTGAGAGGGTGGGATGAGGCCACTGCAGCACTGGAGTGAAGAGGGAAACTCACTCACGTGTGTCCTCCATGAAGAGGTATGCTATTGTCTGAAACAAGCATGTTTGAGGTCTTCCACAGACCAGATTGGGATAAAAATATTGGGAATGTGTAGGACGGATGGGAAGTCAAGATGTTTGAGTTATTGCAGTAGGTATAATCCCTAACAACTGCTCAACAGATCAAATACATGCAATTAGCACATGCCTCGAGAGAAGAGGGGATTCAGGGGGTGGACCTCCCAAAACATTCCCCACTAGAAGCCTGGCCTCTGGGGGATGTGCCTCCTTCCAACAGGATTTCCCAGATATGCTGCACCATAATTAATAACACACCAGATCATTTGGGGACACTTCAGTAAAAGTGAGAGTAAGATGTGGGGCCCCTGCTGATATCGACTGGGAAGCTGCCTTAATGCATCCAAGAGAAGTTTGTTATTTCAACTTGTTTGTGCTTGATCCTGTTCAAGATCCTATTATTATCAGTCCCGATTACATAAAATGAAGTGGCAGTCTGCCCCATGTGGCTCAATTGTCGGTTGGGGGGACACATTCTTACATACAATATGGAGCTGCCATAAGGTAAGCTGGAACTGAGGAGACATAGTTACCGAAACTCAGGCAGTGATGAGTGTGGCCATACCTAGGATACCACAATTGATCATATTAATCATACCCAATTATGCTGATATTCTTCAAAAGCAATTCCTGTATTACACACTGGGCTTTGCTGTGGTGAAGAAAAATGTGTCTAAAATATGTGGGAGGGTGCAGGTGCCTATGAGGGTCATCTGGAGGAAAGGAATGGCCAGGTGTATGGAGGCAGAGAGAGTAAAGTACGAAGGTTGAGTTGTGCACTGAAATTTGAGATGGTGTGGGGCTCATGGAGAGCCTATCACAGACTGCTTGAAGAGGCAGATGTTGCTTGCTAAGGAGTGGTACAAAAGGGGGTGGTGATGGACGGAGCATCTGAACTAATCAAACACTCACACCCAGTCAACAGATCTGGGTTTAATCCATCACCGTTCTTTAGCCCACTCTGCCACCCCAGTTCAGACATGGCCATATGCAAATCAGTCTGACCCTGTGCCTCATGGGAACAGTCCAGCCTGAACTGCCAAGCCATGCCTTCCCTGGACCGGGTGGGATGGGTATGCTCAGACGTGAGTCCCATGCTCTCCACACCACCGGAGTCAAGCTATCCTGGCTAAAGACGGCTGATAGCCAGAAACCGGTCCTAGGATGCTTGATTCCGGTCCAGGAAAGACATGGCTTGGCAGTTCGGGCTGGACTGTTCCCATGAGGCACAGGGTCAAGGCTGATTTGCATATGGCCTTGTCTGAAGTGGGGTGGTGTGGAGTGCAAAAAAACGATGGATTTAGGCCCAGATCTCTGTACTGGGGTGAATGTATGACATTGTTCTGCATTCTGTCCATCAACTGTTGTTTTTGCATTTGTCACCCCGAGTGGGATGGGTATGCTTCAGACATGAGTCCAATGCTCTCCACACCACTGGAGTAAAGATATCCTGGCTGAAGACGGCTGATAGCCAGAAACCGGTCCTAGGATGCTTGATTTCGGTCCAGGAAAGACATGGCTTGGCAGCTCGGGCTGGACTGTTCCCATGAGGCACAGGGTCTAGGCTGATTTGCATATGGCCATGTCTGAACTGGGGTGGTGTGGATTTAGGCCCGGATCTCTGTACTGGGGTGAATGTATGACATTGTTCTGCATTCTGCCCATCAACTGTTGCTTTTGCCTTGCTAAGGTGGACCTTCTGTGGACCCCGGTTAGGGGTGCTCGATTAGTGCTTGAGGACATGGCGCTTACTGGAGTCTGTAATCCTCATCTTGACCGTCCTGAGGCATCAGGAAGAGGTGAATACAATTGATTGAGACTCGGAGGATTATTGGGGTGGACTCTGGCTTCATTATTTAATCTCCTTGTTTTGATGTGTTGAAAACCAATAAAATATATTCTCCCAACACATTTTAATTCTCGCCAATCGCAGCTTTTCCAAAATTCCAGTCAAATGATGAGTTCCACTTCATTACTCTCAAGGAGTTGGGAGAGAGGTAGTCGGGTGCCACTCAGGAATTACAAGGGCTAAACGATGAGTGATACTGTGATATACTGCTGCACAGGAGGACTCGTGGGAGTCTGGAAGGATACAGGCTAAGTGACTTTTTGATGGATGTCTGGTATAGGCTCCTCTGTAAGAATCGTTTCTAATCAAATTAAGCACTGCATCTTAAGAAATTCCCAGCGGAAGGGCAAGCCCACATGGGATTCTTTCATTTCCAAATGTCCTTCTAATACATTAGGCCTAGCTGAATTAATTTAATCTATTTCATCTAAATTTATAAAAGGGCTACACACAGAGAAGTGTGGCTCACTGGTTAGAAGTGGCAGACCCTGATGCAGAGGTCAGGCCCGGGACCATGGTTCAATTCCCCACGCGGCAGGGTCTTGGGCTCAATGTCTCGCCTCGGTGCCTACTCTAATCATGGGTCCGACTCTGCAACTCTGGGCAATAGCTTGCTTAATCTCCACTACGGCCCCAACAGCACTGGGATGCCTGGGTACACCTTGGGGGTGCCCAGGAGAGGCATCTCACAGGGAGAGCCAGGAAGGGTTCCACAGCGGTATACAGTGCCAGGATGCCCCGAGATGGGGTGACAGTGCGCTTTACAAGCAGGGCCGGACTGGGAACCAAAACCGGCCCTGGCAAAGTGCTCGGCCGGCCCCCCCGCCCCCCGGGCGGGAGGGGGGCGAGCGCTTTGCCAGGGCCGCTTTTCAGCCGATTTTGTTACAGGGCCGATTTTGCAGCTATGCTGCAAAAACGGCTCTGCAACAAAAACGGCCCCCAGGGCCCAAAACCGGCCCCCACCCTTGCGGCCGACCGGGGGAATGCCCGGTGCCACAACGGCCAGTCCGGGCCTGTTTACAAGTATACACACATAACGATCCCCAGTGGTCAGGCACAGAAACTATTGACCTTGGGCTTTCATCAAATGAGGGTGCTGTAAACAAACACCAGCATATTTCTGCCTTGTCCCTTCCTAGGTCTCAGGAGACTACCCTATTTTTACTAAATCTAAGTGTTTGGAGCAATTGGGTATCACTATTAATATTGCTAGTACATTCAGCACTGCTCTGGAATCCCCACAGCCGGACATTGCTGGTTCAAGCTTAGTTATAACAATTCCTCAAGACAACGCAACGATGATGTTAACCAATTCAGTCATCATCCCACATGACCAGAGCCAGACCAGGCACATATGCCTATTGCATTTTCGCGCAACCAATAATCATCGCCAGCTGTAGTAGTGGCCCTTTCTTTTAATTCTTCGCTCTGTTCATTGTTGGGAGCTTATCTGTCAGACGTCAGACATATTAAACCCTCCCAAAGTCAGGCTATGGCACATCTCAAGACTATGCTAAGTGGTATTGATCAGAAATGTTCCATTATTACCAGAACACTCGATGAATAGGAGGATCAGAGCAGGACTATTCAGAAACACGCAAGTGTATTGGATACAGAGTGCTAAAAGATAAGTAAGAAAATCACTCTCAGCATTCAAACCTTCGGTTTGTCGGGATTTTGGAGCATTTTGAAAATGACTGCAAAAGTGAATCATGCCTAACCATGCAGTAGATTTTACCATCATGATATATCATCGAGTGCCTGCACAAGTTCGAATTTCCAATGCTAAGTATCAATGGACAGTGTTGGTTAATTTATGGGACTTTTGCATTAAGAACAAATCATAGCTAAAGCAATACAGAAGAAATCATTTGGTTCCCAGAGGAATTCTCTTTTAAGGTCTTTTCAAACATGACTATTATAGATGCTAGAAGAAGAAGAAAGGACTTTTGCAGCATGTCTGATGGTTTTAAAGCATCGGGGGGGGCAGCCTTCCTTTTTTCAGCAGTCTAAGCTGCCAGTACTTCATAAGGGGCATTTCCACATCTTTAATTCAATTGAAGATGCACTGATCTTTCGAAATACCGTATAGAATGATCAAAATGGTTAGGAGATGATTTGTTCATCATTTTCAGCTTTTTTTTTTCTTGGGGCTTGGTTGCTGGTAATCAATATTACTGACTGAGGGTGTGATTTTGCTGATTTGTATGTTTTCCATTTATATTTTCACTAATCTCTTTCTAGTGCTTAACCGGTAACATAGTGCAGGGGTTTGTGTTTGCTGTTTATTTTGCTGGTTTTTATACCCCCCCTTCACAGTGGGGGCCATGCCACCTTTGATTGTAGGGTGGGCCTTCTATTTCCCTGAGGTGGGGGCAGGCACCAATCTGAGGGAAATTGAGGATGTGGGGTACATGGAGTGGGAAGAAAGAGGGGATGGATGGGTGTAGGTTGCACATGGGAGGCTTAAATGAGAAAATCATAGGGTCTTATTTATGAAGGCCTTGTGCCACCGGTGCGTCACTTTTTCCCATTTTAAAAGTGATGCACCGGCGGCGCAAGGCCTTCATAAATAAGGCCCATAGTATTTTGTTGGTTTTGTAAATGTTAATGTCACCACATTGGGCAGAAATGTTTATCATGGGGATAATTAGGGTTGTGTCGTACAATATGAATGGGGCAAATAATAAGCATAAATGTCATGCTGCCATGTTCTGGTTAGCCACCTTTTCCCCAGATGTTTCATTTCTTCAAGATACTCACAATCCTAGGCTTTCACTACTGATTTATCATTTTCTCAGTCTGCTACTGCAAATGTCACTTGTGAGAGGGTGTCTATCTTTTCTAGATGTTCATTAAAGGTGGAGATTATCAACTTGGTTGAGGACCCCTTAGGAAGATGGCTCTGGGTCCGGGCTCTGCTGGGGAGTGACATTTGCAATTTTGTGTACTAATCTGGTCCAATTATAGACCAGATTGAAGCCTTATTGTTTTTCTTTTGCATTGAGATCCATGAAATTTACACATTCATCTATATATCACAGTGTCAATATCGACTAATGCATTTCCGATCAATAAATACAGCATACATGTTCAGGAGTAAAAAAGGAATGCATACACCAAATAAAACAAATAAAAGCCAGAGTAACTTTGGACTGAAGACCGTAAGAGACCCGATACAATACCAATTCTATTAAAGTATCTAGGTTGATTTAAAGTGCAAATCGGAATATAGTATACAGATATATCAGCAGAAGGAGCTTCTGATAGTATTTCATCATGAAAGACCTAATACAGTACAGACTTATTTTTTAATTTTAATTTTTCTATTTTTAAGAATGACATAATTAGTTCGGGGAGATTTTCCCTCTTGCACTTCGGTGCCCTTCTCCATACAGTCCGGTGAGACTTTACAATAAATATCCTCTGCCTCCGTTACTGATGCAGCTTTAAAGTGTGGCTCTAAATGTGAACGTAAATCTAAATGCAAGAGCTTACTGGTCCCTCCGGAGGAATCCAGAAATGATCCACCTGCTGAAAGCTTGTAACCTCGGCGTTTCTCCACAAAGGCTCCATGCCACCCCTTAACCTCTCCTCCTACCTACCTGAGTACAATACACTCTCAGGCTTGTATGTCCTTCCTGCTGCACTGCACAGTGACCAAAGAAGGGGCCCACTCCGTCTCCACTCACTGGTGGCGACTTTCCACCGCCAACCCGATCTCAGGTCGCCGGAACAAAAACCAAAACAAACGCCCGCTCTGGTGTAACTCGCTGGCGCAGAAAAAACTAGAACGTCCACCGCACCTTCGACTGCCAAGTTCACCGCAGGCTCCTCCCTCATACCCACCGCCAAACAGGAGGACGCAGGGGCACCGAGACTACAGAAGGGAACCAAACCAGGAAGACTACAGCAACAACAAAGAAGGTACAAATCTGGTCATATCATAAATTAAATACTCATAGAAGAGTTCAGGATCGAGGGTCGAGGGTGAAGGGTCATCTGAACTTCATACACCCATCATCCGGAGCCACAGAGAGCTGCATCCACTGCCGTTTACGCGGCGGCCACCCTGTTCCTCGAGCACTGAGGTACTCGCTGCGGGCAAGGGCGGCTCATTTTTCTTCTAATAAGTTGATTATTCAATCAAGCCTACAGCAGCGAATATCCCCCCCCAGTGGCGGAAGTAAAACTATCAGCAAAACAGTGTAAACAGGTGGGGGGTACTGGTCTAGCAACTACTCCAGTTAAATCTAAGGCCCAGAGAAGCAAGGGAAAAGTACGGGATAAAAAAACACCTTTTCTAAATCTAAAATAACCCCGTTGTTGAAAACCTTTTATCAGATTATGTCTTTGTTTACTACTAAAGTATTGCCTTCACTTTTTTCACCTTTGGTAGTAGAAGGGGACCCGGAAATCATGTCTGAGTCTAATTCTCCATCTATTTTGGTTCCGATAGTTTCTTTAAAATCCAAGCCCACTCTGACGACCGTAAGAGTTAGGAGCCATGGGACTAACCAGGATAAGCAAAAGCTTCCCCTGGAAGGTGTCACCATTTTGAACTCGGACGAACTAGTGGATTTCACAGACTTTACTATGATATCAGACAATAAATTAGAGGTCCACACAGCCATAGCCCTCTGGAATAGATACTCCGTATTAGACCAAGGAAAGGGCTCAGACATAAAATCTGTGGTGGGCCCCGTCTCTGTCCTAGTCCCAGTTCATGCTATTGTCTGCACTCCTGATAATAGGGAAGAGTTGGGAACTGCTCAGGTCAGTGAACGTGAAGGTGGCAAGGACAGGGCTACACAGGGGACCTATGAGAAGAACAAAGAGGGCCAAAAGGTACCGACAGAAGAAAGTCTGTGCAGCCCGGGTAGTAAATACCTTCCTTCCTTGTCCTTGAAGGTTCAAGTGACTCAGATGTCAAGCTTTGATTCTCGTTTGGATTCACATTCTCATTCTCTGGTGGACATTCTTCTTGCTCTGAAAGATGAAATGGCAAATAGATTCACCGCTTCAGAGGCAAATCAAGCTGAGCTGGCAAATAAGTTTTTAGTCTCTGAGGCGAATCAGGCTGCCATCAAGTCTTCATGTGAGATTCTAGCTGAGAAGCATGAAGAGGTTACCGCAAGGACAGAGGCAATTGAGGTTGAGATTCCAAAGATGAAGAGTGCAATAGAGTCTTCCTCTCTTCAGATGGAGAAATTAGCCATGCAAAATAAAGAGCTTAAAGATGACTTGGAGAGACTTGAGAATCATTTGCGCAAAAATTATTTGAAATTTCTCAATGTACCAGAAGCAATAAAGGGATTCGTAATCTCATTATTGGAAGGTACGGTCTCTGAGGCCCTCCCCAATGTGGACTTAAAAAATGAAATCCAGAGGGTACACAGAGATCCCTTTAAAAGACATCCAGGAAGGCAGAAACAACAGAAGATACTGGTGAACTTTCTTTCGTATTCGGTCAAAGAATAGATTCTATCTGCAGCTTTAAATGCGGGGACTATATCTTCTCTTTTTACTGATAGTGTTATATCCTATGATTTAGTTCTTTTATTTTAGTTCATATGTTTTACTGTTTATCTCTGTTATTGCAAATGTTATGTCCTTCAAGAACTATTGCTTTATGCACTTGTTAACTATGTTCTAGTTGCTTAGCAATATTGGAATGTTGGTGCTCCTGCTGGTCTATTGAAGTCCGGAGCTTGACAGATTGACACTCTGGCAATTTCAGTGCTATACTTATTTACAAGAATAAATCTTCTTCTAACCTACTTTGTTGAATCTGTCTTCTCTGGATGTAACATAAATTTGGCGACGAGGTGGTCAAGTCAACGCTCTTGGAACCCACATTCAACAATTTTGAAGATTTTCAACATTTATTGAGGAACTGCCAGACTACAGTGTCTTCTCATCAACAGTTTTTCATGGAAACTGCTTCAGATTGTTTTACTCTGAGACTGAGATAACCAAGATAAGTCAATTTATTCACCTATTTTCCATTGGGAGCTTCGCTGCATATTATTAATTGTTTTTAAAAATACTTTCATTCAAAACCTGCTGAAAACTTTGCTTTATTCCCTTACTAATTTACCAATTTCGATGCAGGCTCAAAGAAATAGTATTTCTTGAAATTAATGACTTATCTCCATGAATTTTCATCGATTTCTATCTTTTATTTAGCGACTTCTGGTGTACCCAGTTTTACAGTTTTCTCCAAAACTGTCATTTATTACTACTTCAATTAACTTATGATCTGCACAGCAAGGGGTTAAAGTCTGGTTAATGTCGATGTAATGTGTTGTTCAAATCTTTCTACCAAACACGGCTTGACATCAACTATCTCAGTGCGACATTTAAATTTTGCCTGAAACGCTTACTGGCTCTTCTTGGAATCTTCTGACGTCTCCCTTAAACAGCTACTTCGGAATCTTCTCTGTGGAGCCATTCTCCTCGCAGTCATACCTTGCTTCGTTCTATGTCCTCACGTTACAACGTCATCAGTCTTCAGTGATCATCTCATCACGCAACGTGACGGCCATTTTGACAGTATCCTAGCAACAGCCGTCAACTCGATCTTTGCTGCTTTCCTTCGTTTTACATCGTGGCGCACAGTCTGTAAACTCCTATTTAAAAGAAGAAATGTTTGCGTTTCATCTCGTTTTTAAGTTTTTGTTTTTGAATTGTGCATTACTACCTTCGCTGATGTGCACAGCTCTAACAATTTTTGACTGTTTTTATTCACAGACATCGTGCCTTTCATCACGCTGATAGGCCATGCTGTGTAAAAATTCAAGTGTGCATTACCTTTGCTGATGTGCACAGCTGCAACAATTTGGGGTATGTTCCATCACAGTCGTCTTGCCTTCCTCACGCTGATAGGCACAGCTAAGTAAAGAGTTCAGAGTTGATATTTTTATTGAATGGTATTTATGACTTGGTGCATTTCATGTTCTATGTTTTCATAGGTGATAGGTACAGATAATTAAAATTTAGAGTTGATATTGTAACTAAATATTACATAATAACTTGATGCATTTGATATTTCACACTTAGCTGTATTTATTTCATGCTGGCTTTACATATATTTACTTAGTCACAGTACTTTAAAATTGATTATTATTTTCTTTTACATTCTACTTAATTGTCATGGCAATTCAAACAGCCATCCTTCCTGCTCCTTTTCTTGCAGAACCTGGTTGTCCTAAAATAAAATGGCCACAATGGTATAAGTCTTTCAACAGTTACATTATAGCTATTGACAGTGTTAAATTTCCTCCTGTTCGGAAAAATGCTATGTTATATAATGCTTTAGGTGCAGAGGGTCAGAGAATTTTTGATCATCAACCCAAAATTATTTGCCCACCCTCTGATGATTGGAATGAATATACAGAAGCAGTGCTTAGACTTGAAAAACACTTCATAGATGAACCAAGCATTATTGTTGAAAGACACAAGTTTTATACTCGAAAACAAAGAGAACATGAGAGTATTGACACCTTCTTGGCAGAATTAAGAGTGCTAGCTGCTTCTTGTGAATTTGAAGGTCCTATTGATCAATACTTAAGAGATCAATTAGTTGTTAATTGTCACTCTAATGAAGTTCAAAAAAGAATCCTGTGTTGTAGGAATCCTTCACTCATTGAGACTTTGGAAATAGCAAGAGGTATTGAAAGATCAGTTTCAGCTTCTAAAGAACTTGGTAATAATAAACCTTCCACGTCAGAAACGGTAAATAAGGTGTCACAACAAACTTCACAATCTGCAACACATCGAGAAAAGGAAAAGACTTTTAACAAAAGTGAATGGAAAAAGTCTGATAAATCCCTTCAATGTTTTAGATGTGGTTCTAAATCTCATCTTGCTAATTCTCCTACATGTCCAGCTTTAAAGAAGCAATGCACCAATTGTAAGAAAATTGGACATTTTACTTCAGTTTGTAAGTTAAAATCTAAAACAATGTATGTTGAAACTGAGAACTCAAGTGAAGTAAACTTGATAAGGGTTGAGAATTCTGTAAAGAAAATATTACTATCGTTGATATGATTAATTCACAAGAAGATTCGGATGGTGCTGATCCAGTATGTGATGTGAAAATTGGTAATGTTCCAGTGAGCGTTACAGTTGATTCTGGATCTCCGGTTACCATTCTTTCAGATGTCTTCTTTTATAAAGAATGGAGCGAGGTTGATTTATTATCACCTGACATACATACAGTGGCTTTCAATGGGCAAGAAATTGAAATAATGGGGTATTTTATGGATAATCTCACTTTTGAAGATAGAACAATTCACACTAAGATCTATATTGCTAAAAAAGGTTATAATATTTTAGGTTGGAAAGACCAAGGAAAATTTAAAATGATATTGAGACCAGGTACTGATACTCCTATTTCTTTAGATCGCTCTGAAAGTAGTAATTCTATAACCATTGATCCCTCTTCATTGGATACCATTATTAACAAACATCAGGGTGTTTTTTCGGACAAATTGGGTTCAGTCAAGGATTTGAACATAAAATAATATTAAAACCGGATGCCATTCCCA
The DNA here is from genome assembly GCF_964261635.1 of Lissotriton helveticus. Classification (NCBI taxonomy): domain Eukaryota; kingdom Metazoa; phylum Chordata; class Amphibia; order Caudata; family Salamandridae; genus Lissotriton; species Lissotriton helveticus. The sequence goes on from NC_136060.1 coordinate 285,994,622, forward strand.
TAATTCATAAGGTTAGACACGTTCCTCTAAGTATTAGAGATAAATTGAAATCTCATCTTGATCAGTTATGCAATGAAGGAGTGATTGAACAAATCAATTCTTCCTTATGGGTTTCCCCAATTGTCGTTGCTCTTAAAAAGAATTGCGATGAAATTAGGCTCTGCATTGATCTCAGATCGTTAAATAAGAATATCCAGATCAACTGTTTTCCCTTGCCTCGAATTCAGGACATGCTTGCTCAACTTAAAGGTACGAAAGTCTTTTCAACGATAGATTTAAGAGCGGCATACCATCAAATTGAGCTGAATGACGAGTCTAGGGACTTAACCGCTTTTAATACTCCATTTGGTCCTTTTAGATTTTTAAGACTACCCTTTGGCCTGGCCTCAGCGGCCTCAGTTTTTCATAAATTGATGTCTCAACTTTTTGGTAATGTTAAGGATGTGTTGGCATACCAGGATGACATATTAATTTCCACCAATTCTGTTCAAGAACATCTTGTCAGGTTGGATCAGGTTTTAGGCATTTTGAACAAACATGGCATGACTGTCTAAAAACAAAAATGCAAATTTTTACTTGATCAGGTGGAATATTTAGGCCATGTCATTTCACAGGAAGGCATCAGTCCTAAGCAAGATCTACTTAAGGACATTCGAGAGTGTGCTCAACCTTCCAACAAGGATCAATTAAGGTCATTTTGAGGGTTGAGCGAGTTTTATTCGAGATTTGTTCAGAACTTTGCACTTGTCAGTGAACCCTTAAGACTCCTAACAAGGAACAAAATTAAATTTGTGTGGGAAAATGAACAAAATGCAGCCTTTGAAAAATTAAAAGATTTGATCATAAGTGCTCCCGCACTTAAGCCTTTTAATGAAGCTCTTACCTCCTACATTACGGTAGATGCCAGTAACGCTGGACTGGGTGCTATACTTAGTCAAATGGATAATGGCAATGAAAATATTGTTGCTTTTGCATCTAGACAGCTATCTTCCTCAGAGAAAAACTACAGTACTATAGAGAAAGAAGCTCTGGCTTGTGTATGGGGTGTTAAACATTTTTCTACTTATGTTTGGGGCAGAGAGTTTATACTTGTTTCTGATCACAAGCCTCTTATCTTTATTTGGAATGATAAAGGACTAAGAAACGCCAGTCCTAGATTAGTTTGCTTATTCTCAAAACTATACGATTTCAATTTTATAATGAGACATATTCCTGGAGGGAAAAACTTTAAGGCAGATTTTTTATCAAGGTGTCCTTTAAATGTTTCAGAAGTTGATACCATTCTTGATGATAAAGAAGTTGTAGTAAGCTTGGTTGAAGGTCTAAAGTTAACGGAAGGGGTCATCTCTGAATCAGATTGGTTACAAGCTTCGGCAAATGATACTTCTCAAATACTTTTGAAGAAATTTGTTTCTGATGGCTGGCCAAGAGAAAGTCAAATTGACAAGGAAATGATTCCTTTTTCCAAAATCAAGGATGAATTGAGTCTTGAAGAAAATCTTGTCATGAGGGGATCTTTGCTTATTCCTCCTATGTCCATTAGAAATAAGGTTATTACGTTGGCTCACAAGGGCCATGGGGGAATTACTAGTACAAAGAAAAGATTAAGGCTGCATTACTGGTGGCCCGGTATGGATATTTCTGTTGAAACATTATTGAACAATTGCATTGAATGTTCTCATGCTGAAAAATCATTACGCACAGCTAATTCTCCTTTATCTCCAGTTAAATTTCCAAAAAATCCCTGGGAAAAACTTGGAATAGACTTTTTGGGGCCGGTTGGTGGTTTGAACCAAGGTTTTAGATTTATTTTAACTGTTGTGGATTACCACTCTAAATGGGTGTCTTTAAATTCATGTGGGATCCCAATACTGAAAATGTAATCAGATTTTTGACAAATCTTTTTAGGTCTGAGGGTGTCCCTGGTTACCTTATTTCAGACAATGGGGTGCAATTTGTCTCACATAACATGATGGATTTTTTAAATAATCTTGGAATCAAACATCTGACCACTGCTTTATACAGCCCTCAGGGTAATGGTTTAGTGGAAAGGGTGAATCGCATTTTAAAAGATTCTGTGCAATTAGCCATTTCCTCAGGTCAATTGGTACAAGATGTGGTAAGTGATATAGTGTGGTCATATAATAACACTCCTCATTCCACAACAGGAGTTACTCCATTTGCCATGTTGCAAGGGAGAGAATCTTTGAATGAATTGTCTCCTGAATGGGTGGTCAGTAAAAGCAGATGCGATGGAAGTACACTCAATTTGGATCAAGTCAGAAGCAGAGTGGAAAAATCTCAAATTCAGTCAAAAATCAGATATGATGAGAGTAAACATGTGAAGAAGGAATGGTTTAGTGTTGGAGATAAAGTTAGGATAAGGAGACCATGTAAAGCGAAAGGTTCAAAATTTTATCCTGGGACCACCATTGTTAAAGTAGGTAAACATTCTGTCATGGTATCTGGTGGGAAATGGTGGAGCAACAGGCGTGTTGCTAGAGTGGCAAATGGTAAAATGGGAACGTCAATGAAATCTTATCTAATGTTGCACTCTGATGAGGGTTTTTACAGTACAGGTTCAAGTGATTTAATCTGTTCTACGGGGAGTGCGTTATCAGAAATTAATGATTTAATAGTTCCTAATGATGTTTCAGATTGTTCTGAGCTTCTCTCAAATGACTCTTCCATCCGAGTTAGTTCCAGGTTGAAAGCTACTCCTAAGTATCTGGATGACTATGTAACTTAATTTTGTTTTGTTCTTACAGGAGAGGAGGTGTGTTATATCCTATGATTTAGTTCTTTTATTTTAGTTCATATGTTTTACTGTTTATCTCTGTTATTGCAAATATTATGTCCTTCAAGAACTATTGCTTTATGCACTTGTTAACTATGTTAACTATGTTGTAGTTTCTTAGCAATATTGGAATGTTGGTGTTCCTGCTGGTCTATTGAAGTCTGGAGCTTGACAGATTGACACTCTGGCAATTTCAGTGCTATACTTATTTACAAGAATACATTTTCTTCTAACCTACTTTGTTGAACCTGTCTTCTCTGGATGTAACAGATAGGCCTCCATTTACCTTTTCCTTTAGGTCAGATATTACACACATAACAACCAAAAGACAGTGGAAGCTGGGAAAGAGACTGGCAAAACTAAATAGTCTTGGTGCAAAGGTTCAATAAAGGTTCCCAGCTTCACTGCGAGTCATGTGGAATATGCATATGATTCGGACCACCAATGAGGCTCATTGCCAAGATCAAGTTTGAGAAACAGGCGGGATGTAAGGGATACTAGCTGTTATGAGAGTTTGTTTTCCCATCGCAATGGTTTATTTTTTGTGTACATTTATAGAGCCTAGAGTGAGGTTGGGTCCGAATAGGTATCGACCTATTGGAAGGTAGGGTTCCTCAGTGTGTTAGGGGGTCGGGGGCACGGGGGTTTGGGGTAGAAGGGAGGGGCTTGGGAGGAGGGGCAGGGGAGCACAGAGGGTGGCACTGGGTGGTAGCAAAATAGGTAAAAAACTTTCCTCATTTCATAAATTGGATGATTTCCTTATGATTAGATTATCTAGAGAACAACTCCAGCATCTAGAAAAGACTCACTTAAAACTCACTTAGGCTGTATAAAGATAAAATGAAGGGAGGACAAAATATTCAATTCATCTCCTGGAACCTGAATGGCCTGAGATGCCCAAGGAGGCAAAGATTAACACTTATAGTTGTCCCCTGTGTACATGTGTCTGTTACAAGAAACACATCTGAATAGGACAGAGTCTGAATTAGTTTTTTCAAAAATACCTTGGATTCAATGTTTTTGGGAATCACTTGTAAAATAAGATCAGTCCAGACAGATCAAACAGGCAGATGGATTATTGCACTGTTGGATTTTGAGTCAAGTTGCAGGACAGGTTAATTATGGTAAATCCTCCAATTATTATAGGGGGGGGATTTTAATGTTCGGCTTGACCCAGTGAAGGATAGATCCAATGTAAGTCGTGTTATTGGGACCCCGAGATCTCGCAGGGTTATGAAAAATGTACTATCAAACATCAACTTTGTGGATTTATGGAGAGCAAAGATGGGGGATGCGGATGGATTTACATTTTATTGTAAAAAGAACCATCACTCTTCCAGAATCGATTACATTCTGGTAAATTGAGAGAATATAGAGAATGTCATCAATATATCTGTATCCCCAAGTCATTTATCGGACCACGCACCCCTAGTCTTTCTATATTCCACAAGGATAAGGCCTCGGCAAGTTAGATGGACCCTAAATAGGTCAATGCTTTTGGACCCCGAAATTATTCAGGCAATCAAAAAATCATTTTTGGGGTTTTTTCTTTTTAATCTTCAGAAGAGGTTGTCTGGGATGCCTACAAGGCAAATTTAAGGGTGTTCCTATGTATCTTGATAAGTTCAAGGAACAAGAACAATGTTTTAGAACTGCAGACTTTGGAGGGAAGAATCTCTTCATTTGAAGAAGAAAGAAGTCATATTGGCTAAGATAGGTCTAGAGACTTGGTGCGGATAGAGGAAAAAATTTAGGAAACAAGACGAGATCTACGGTCCTGTCGGGATCAGAAATGTAAGGCTCAGTGGAAGGTTCGCAATATGGAAATCTTCAAATATGGGGAGAGAGCAGGTGCCTTATTGGCATGGAAGGAAAGTCATTAATGATAGGGCAAAGAACACCATTAGTGAACTTATAATTGATAATTCAGGAACTAAATCTAGCGAGCCCGTAGCTATGCAGAACTGCCTTCTGTCTCGTTTTTCAAATCCTTACAAGGAGGACATTGATCCCCCACAAGAGGAAATAAGATCTTGGCTGATGGATAAAACTATGCCTGTCCTTACAGATACAACTAGGGATCTTTTAGATTCACCTATTTCTATGGAGGAGATTAGGGAGCAAATTAAGAGGGCAAAAACTAAGAAGGCCACGGGCCTCGATGCCCTTCCAAGTGAAATCTATAAAGACTTGTTGGATGAACTTCTGCCTGTACTCCATACTTTATTTAATATGGTATATAGTTCTGCAGGGAAGGTCCCTAGTTCATGAAAGGAGGCCACGATAGTGTTGATATTGAAGCCTGGGAAGGATCCCCTGTTGTCTGACTCTTACCGCCCAATTTCCCTGCTGAATGCTGATTACAAGATATTTTTGAGCATTTTGGCAGGGCGGTTGGGTAAACTAGCACCAAGCTTGATCAATTTCGACCAGAAGGGCTTTATGCCCGAAAGAGTCATCCAGGATCAAATCCAACTGTTAATCGGAAACATCGATCTAGCAGAAAATAGGGGTGACCCTTTGGCAGTAGTGGCATTAGATGCCGCTAAGGCCTTTGACCGGGTCTGTTGGAAATACCTATGGGAGGTGTTGGAGGGCATGGGTATGGGCCCGACTTTTGTCCGGACTTTAAAGAACTGTTACTATTGAGCCTCGGCAAAGATCTCACTAAATGGCTCTTTGACCTCTAGCTACAAAATCCAGAGAGGAACGAGACAGGGGTGTCCCCTGTCTCCCATTTTGTTCAATATTTATATTGAGCCCCTTGTGCAGGCGATCAGGCAGGAAAATATGATAAGTCCTTTTAAGTCAGGAAACTACGATTGCAAAATCGCTTTATATGCGGATGACATTATAATCTATGCTGCAGATACTGACATCTCTATCCCGCATTTAGAAAATCTGTTGTTGGAGTTTGGCGTGATTTCAGGGTATTTGGCCAATTCGGATAAAACCGAGATCATGTGTTGGAACTCGGTGTATAGTTATGGCCATGTAAGCAAAGAGTTTAGGTATTTAGGAATAAAAATAGTAAAGGATTTAAATAAAATACCTTTGATAAACTTGAAAAAAATCGAAAAAGATGTAGACTTTCTAGTTGCCAGGTGGAAAAACCTCCCTTTACTGTTCTATGGGAGGGTCAACCCATGTGAAGATGTCGGTTTTACCTAAACGGACCTTCCTTTATAGTGCGGTCCCTCTTACTTTTCCGCAGGATAGCATTAATAAAATTCAGGGGAAGATAAGTAGTTTTATTTGGGGGTAGAAAAGCGCCAGGCTATCCTGGAAGAAATTAAGAAGGAAGCTGTTGAAAAGTGGCCTGGCACTTCCAGATATAAATTTATACCTAATGGCTTTCCAATTCAAGGGCATAAGAATGCTCCTCTCAATTCCGGTGGAAACTTCTTGGGGCAAGCTTTAGGGTGAACTTGTGTTAGCAGAGGGTGGCAGTGGGCAGGTTGGGGTTTTATATAAGTTTGGGGCCCCTAGATTTTTTCAAGAGGGTACGCCTCCAGGTTTTAAAAGCTGCCTGGCAGATATTGTACAAATTAAGGCGCATTTGGGATTTTGGTTATTTTTCCCCGTTTGCACCAGGGACTCCAATTTGTCAGGGGGATAGTTTAGCAATCCCGATTAGAAGAGCGGGTTTGGAGAGGTGGCTGGATTTGGCGGATTCGCATAGGGTTCTCCCCTGGGAGATACTGTTAGACAAGATCGGTCCTGCATTCTCAAGGTTTAAGTACCTTCAGTTAAGGTCATGGTTTGAGGCGGCGGCTCGAGATACAATAGGGAACTGGGAGCTTGAGAAGCTATTTCAAAATGCACATCCGAGGAAAAACGAGGTATCATTGTGGTACACAAGTCTTTTAGAAGCAGTAGATCATGAGGTCCCATTACAGTCAGCTGTATGGAACACCACCCCACTTCTCCAAGATACTGAAAACCTTTTTTATTTTTCTATTAAGCTAATATATAAATATAGTAAGCCAGCGAGCTTAAAGAAAAATCACTTTTTTGTACTAAATAGGCTATATTATACGCCGGCTATGATCGCCAAATTTGTAGCTCCCACTGCCCCGGTTCCTGCCTGTCCGAGGTGATTTATAAATAAAGTTGATGATATACATATGTTTTTTGAATGTACAGAATTAGTCAGATTCTGTAAAGGGGTGGGGGACACTTTGCAGATATTTAACAAATCTGTATAGTGGTGGAACTCTCTTTGGTGTTTTCTGGCCTGAATAAACATGGTACTGGGTCACTTCTACAGCCCCAGATGGGCTTACCTCTCTATTTATTTATAGAGGGCCAGATGTAGGTGTCTAAATACCGGTCGGAAACGGCCGAAAATACCGATTTTCGGCCGTTTCCGACCGGTATTTGGACATTGGTATGTAGGGCTTTGAAAAACATACAGATTCCGTAATTTTACCGAATCGGTAATTTTACAGATTCGGTAAAATTACCGATCGGTAAAATTACAGAATCTGTATTTTCTTATGTAGGTAGCACTTTAAACAGTGCTACAGGGCCTTTAGAATTCGTTATTTACCATGGAATACTATTCCATGGTAAATAACGAATTCCAGTGTACATGCACATCTGTGCATGTACACCTGTGCCATGTGGCACACAGACATGCCCTAAGGGCATGCCAGGAACAGGGGTGCAACAGGGTGTCAAAGTGACACCCTGTCACCCTTACAAATTCGTTAATTTTACTGATTCTGTAATTACAGAATCGGTATTTCCCATTGATTCCTATGGGCTTCAAAGCCCATAGGAATCAATGGGCAATACCGATTCGGTATTTACAGAATCGGTAAATACCGAATCTTAACGATTCGGTATTTACAGATTCTGAAATACCTACATCTCCCCCCTTCATATTTACCACTTCTTAAATACCGAATCGGTAAAATTCTTTATTTAAGAAGTGGTAAATAAGAATTACCTACATCGGGCCCTTAGTGTTTTCTATAGCGCGAACATGACCCAGTGTAGGGTAGCAGAGCGTTTTACAGCAGTGTGTCAACAAAAGAAAACATTACAGGAAAAATCAGTTATTAATGTTATACACTTCAGTTTAGCATATAAACATATATACATTCAGTAATAAAATTATCAAGGCGCAGTTAAAAAACTGGATAATCTTTTGTACCATCCCATGGTTAGTGGAGCAGTGAATACAAGTGAGCAGGTTATAGACACCAGTCCTCCAATATAGTCTTATGGGAGAAATTTGCTCATATAGTAAGATTTTGCTTCCTTTTTGAAGGTTGCGCTGGATGTCATTCTTCTGATGTTTGGTGGTAGTGCATTCCAAATTCTCGGTGCTGCTCCTGAGAATGCTCGGTCATAAGTTTTGCTTGCAAAAGCGAGCCTGTTTCAGAAGTAAGTCTTATGTGCTCCCAGAGGGTCGGTTACCTCCGGAAAGCGTACGTTTCTGAGCCAGGTAACCTGGAGTTTTGTGGTGTATTGCATTATGAGTGATGCATGCCAACTTGAATTGATTTCTTGCTTCGAGAGGCAGCCAGTTTAGCATTTTCAGGTGAGGTGAGATATGGTCGAAGTTTTTGAATCCCGCAATCAGCCTTGTGGCTGCATTAAGACAGGCTTTCAATGGGGCAGTTGAGATCTTGGGGAGCCCCGCCAGGGTAGGGCACCCGTATTCGTTCATTGATATGACCAGCACTTGTACTGCAGTTTTAAGATCTGTTTTGTTCAGGAAAGGTTTAAGTTTTCACAAGTAGCTTAAGTCGACAATCTTCGGAGTACAGTTTAGAGCAGTGATAAGGTTGACCCATTCTGCTGACTTTAGTTTGCTTTTTTGTGGTGTAATCAGTAGGAATTCAGTTTTCTGAGGGTTTAGCTTCATGTGATTCTTGGTTAGCCATTGGAGGGTTCTTGATAGTGCATGGTTCATGGTCTTTATCTCTTCTGTTGATGCGACCTTGATGCACAACTGAGTGTCATTCGCATACATGTGGAAAGCGATGTTTGCTTTTTGTAATATTTCAATTGTTGTTGGACACATTTTTCCAGAACTTTGGCTAACATGGGAATGTTAGTTACAGGTCTGAAATTGTTTAGAACAGAGGGGTTCTCTGTTGTTTTTTTGAACAAAGGTATGACTTGTTTTAAGGCAGGCTGGGATTTGTCCTTGTGACACTGAGGCATTTATGATCTTTGTCCAAAATGGGATTAACAGATGGTTTAAGGAGGACCAGCACTTTGCTGGTAGGGGATCATTATAGTCGTTGTTAGGTTTAGTGGTAGACATGATCTTTGAGATGTCTAATTCACTGACAGCTTTAACATCTGTCCATCTGGCATTGTTTTTAGGTTTTTTACTTCTTGTTGAACCAGTTCTTCATCCTCCGTATTCTTCCTACTTTCAATGTCTTCGGCTGCTTTTTTTAGTTCCCTCTCCACAGAGTTAGCTTTATCTGTAAAGAGGACAGCGAAATCTTCACTATTTAGGCTATTAATGGTGATGGCTGGTGCTACTTTAGCTGATTTATTAGACTGTTCTTTAAGTAGATCAAAAAGTTTCCTGGGTTTGTTTACTGCATTATCCAGTTCTTTCCTGAAAAAGTATTTTTTAGATTTATTAATGCTTTTATTGTAAGCTTTCCTCGATTGTCTCAGTAGGATTAAGTGGGGTGAGGAAGGGTGTTGCCGCCATTTGCGTTCTGAAAGTCTCAGTGATCTTCTTTCTTCATTAAGGGCATCATTGAACCACGGGTTTTTGACTCTGGCAGTGACCCTTTTCAGTTTTAAAGGGGCTCTGTCCTCAAGAATGCTTGATTGTCTTGTTATAGTGCAAAGTGAGGTCATTGACGTCAACCATGCTCTTGGGTGCTTGCAAATCTAATGTAGCGTGCTGCTATTTTTTCCATATTAGTTCCTCGAATGTCCCTGATCCATTTTTTTGGTTTAAAAGCTTGTGAGGACGATTTAGTGTTTTTGAAGGGAATTTCGAATGTGATTATATGGTGATCGGACCAGTCACATGGTGTGATTACAATGTTCTCTATTGCTTTCTCTTTAGCTATGATCCAATCTAGGGTGGATCCTTTAGTGTGGGTGGGGAGATGACATCCTTGGACTAACGATTGCTCCACCAGGAAGGTTTTAAGGATGGTAATTTGATTATCTACCTGATCTTCCCAATGAATATTAAAGTCTCCTAAGACGATATCGGTTAGACTGCGGGTTAGAGTTTTTTTTTGTTTTTTTTTGGGGATTATAAACTTTTATTGTTATTCGTGCTTTCATACACAGCAGTGTGCCTACAACCACATTAGGCCATATTTACAACAAGGGGTGGTGAGGGACAGAGTCTCTGAATTAAGCAGAATACTCTCACCCAGTCAAGAGATCAGGGCTAGATCCAACACCGTTTTTTAGCTCACTGCACCATCCCAGTTTCAGAACCTGGCTGTATGCAAATTAGTCTGTTCCTGTCCCAGTGCATGATGGGAACAGGGCAAACCAAACTACAAAAGCCAATTCTTACACTGGGAAGGAAACAAGCTTCCGGGGACCGGTTTCTGGCATTACAGCCGTCTTCGGCCTGGCTTGCTTGAATCCTGATGGTGCAATGAGCAAGGGACTCATGTCTGAGTATACCCTTCCACGCTTAGGGTGGACAAAAATATTTACAACAAGGGGTGGTGAGGGACAGAGTCTCTGAATTAAGCAGAATACTCTCACCCAGTCAAGAGATCAGGGCTAGATCCAACACCGTTTTTTAGCTCACTGCACCATCCCAGTTTCAGAACCTGGCTGTATGCAAATTAGTCTGTTCCTGTCCCAGTGCATGATGGGAACAGGGCAAACCAAACTACAGAAGCCAATTCTTACACTGGGAAGGAAACAAGCTTCCGGGGACCGGTTTCTGGCATTACAGCCGTCTTCGGCCCGGCTTGCTTGAATCCTGATGGTGCAATGAGCAAGGGACTCATGTCTGAGTATACCCTTCCACGCTTAGGGTGGACAAAAATATTTACAACAAGGGGTGGTGAGGGACAGAGTCTCTGAATTAAGCAGAATACTCTCACCCAGTCAAGAGATCAGGGCTAGATCCAACACCGTTTTTTAGCTCACTGCACCATCCCAGTTTCAGAACCTGGCTGTATGCAAATTAGTCTGTTCCTGTCCCAGTGCATGATGGGAACAGGGCAAACCAAACTACAAAAGCCAATTCTTACACTGGGAAGGAAACAAGCTTCCGGGGACCGGTGTCTGGCATTACAGCCGTCTTCGGCCCGGCTTGCTTGAATCCTGATGGTGCAATGAGCAAGGGACTCATGTCTGAGTATACCCTTCCACGCTTAGGGTGGACAAAAATATTTACAACAAGGGGTGGTGAGGGACAGAGTCTCTGAATTAAGCAGAATACTCTCACCCAGTCAAGAGATCAGGGCTAGATCCAACACATTTTTTAGCTCACTGCACCATCCCAGTTTCAGAACCTGGCTGTATGCAAATTAGTCTGTTCCTGTCCCAGTGCATGATGGGAATAGGGCAAACCAAACTACAAAAGCCAATTCTTACACTGGGAAGGAAACAAGCTTCCGGGGACCGGTTTCTGGCATTACAGCCGTCTTCGGCCCGGCTTGCTTGAATCCTGATGGTGCAATGAGCAAGGGACTCATGTCTGAGTATACCCTTCCACGCTTAGGGTGGACAAAAATATTTACAACAAGGGGTGGTGAGGGACAGAGTCTCTGAATTAAGCAGAATACTCTCACCCAGTCAAGAGATCAGGGCTAGATCCAACACCGTTTTTTAGCTCACTGCACCATCCCAGTTTCAGAACCTGGCTGTATGCAAATTAGTCTGTTCCTGTCCCAGTGCATGATGGGAACAGGGCAAACCAAACTACAAAAGCCAATTCTTACACTGGGAAGGAAACAAGCTTCCGGGGACCGGTTTCTGGCATTACAGCCGTCTTCGGCCCGGCTTGCTTGAATCCTGATGGTGCAATGAGCAAGGGACTCATGTCTGAGTATACCCTTCCACGCTTAGGGTGGACAAAAATATTTACAACAAGGGGTGGTGAGGGACAGAGTCTCTGAATTAAGCAGAATACTCTCACCCAGTCAAGAGATCAGGGCTAGATCCAACACCGTTTTTTAGCTCACTGCACCATCCCAGTTTCAGAACCTGGCTGTATGCAAATTAGTCTGTTCCTGTCCCAGTGCATGATGGGAACAGGGCAAACCAAACTACAAAAGCCAATTCTTACACTGGGAAGGAAACAAGCTTCCGGGGACCGGTTTCTGGCATTACAGCCGTCTTCGGCCCGGCTTGCTTGAATCCTGATGGTGCAATGAGCAAGGGACTCATGTCTGAGTATACCCTTCCACGCTTAGGGTGGACAAAAATATTTACAACAAGGGGTGGTGAGGGACAGAGTCTCTGAATTAAGCAGAATACTCTCACCCAGTCAAGAGATCAGGGCTAGATCCAACACCGTTTTTTAGCTCACTGCACCATCCCAGTTTCAGAACCTGGCTGTATGCAAATTAGTCTGTTCCTGTCCCAGTGCATGATGGGAACAGGGCAAACCAAACTACAAAAGCCAATTCTTACACTGGGAAGGAAACAAGCTTCCGGGGACCGGTTTCTGGCATTACAGCCGTCTTCGGCCCGGCTTGCTTGAATCCTGATGGTGCAATGAGCAAGGGACTCATGTCTGAGTATACCCTTCCACGCTTAGGGTGGACAAAAATATTTACAACAAGGGGTGGTGAGGGACAGAGTCTCTGAATTAAGCAGAATACTCTCACCCAGTCAAGAGATCAGGGCTAGATCCAACACCGTTTTTTAGCTCACTGCACCATCCCAGTTTCAGAACCTGGCTGTATGCAAATTAGTCTGTTCCTGTCCCAGTGCATGATGGGAACAGGGCAAACCAAACTACAAAAGCCAATTCTTACACTGGGAAGGAAACAAGCTTCCGGGGACCGGTTTCTGGCATTACAGCCGTCTTCGGCCCGGCTTGCTTGAATCCTGATGGTGCAATGAGCAAGGGACTCATGTCCACATTAGGCCGGCAGCGATACACATACAGTTCAGTAACGGTAAAGATGAGAGTAATATCACATGGAGAGTATTCGGACACAGTCAACTTCAGGTCATGAAATCAGGAGCTACAGAATAACAGGGCAATCAGTCAGTGGATAAGCATTTAGGTGGTAGTAAACGGAGATACAGTTCGTGAATCAATGGAATTGTCAACAGAGCAACATAACAGTAGGGAGTGTGGTATGGCAAAAATCAGACACACGCCGTGTTCGCGCCCCCCAAAAAAAGAGAAAACAGCGGCATCACATTCCTAGTACATAGTGGTATGGGTGAGAAGCAGAGGAAACCAGCATTATAATCCATAGCAGCGATCAGTCATTGTCTCGCAGTTCAGCCAGCTCTGCAGTATCACGCAGCCTCACATAAAGGCCAGTCAGGTGGTAACCTGCACCTCCAATAAGTCAACAGCAGTAGGGCAATCAGACTTCTCACCCCCATCGCCCTGATCCTATATATTGCACATGTATCTATTACAATTCTACCGTTGGGGTCGCATCAAGAACATCAGTTCCCTCCGTCCCTTGTGGTGCAATCAAAAGTAGGTATGCCTGCAGTGGACCCCAGATCTCAGCCGGCCTAGAGGTCAAGGGCAGTAGCTCTGAGAAAATGCCATACTGCTCATGACAGTATAACATATCTTGTAACCAGTCTTTGAATTTAGGGGCACGACCCCGCCCCCACCTGCATGCCAGATGTCTCCTTGCCAATAACAATGCAACATTAGTGTATTTCCTAACATTCCTCTTTATGCGTGCAGTATAACCCAGCAGGAACAGTAGCGGATCTAGTTCCAATGTGATCCCTATCATAAGGGAGATGCCCTCACTAATTTGCGACCAATACTCCTGCACCTGCAGGCAATTCCACGCTAAATGAAGGAAATCCGCCCCTCCCTGCCCGCATCTCTCGCATCTATCTGAATCGGTTAATCCGAACCTGACCTTTCTGACTGGTGTGTAATACAGCCTATGGAGGAACTTGTAATGGATAATTTTAAAGCGACAGCTAGACATCACCTCACCCGATAGGGCACAACAAAATTCCCACTGGTCATCCGTGATGTCCCTGCCTAAGTCATGTGACCAGTGCGTCCTAGCCGCGCTCTCCACAGCCGGCAATTCTTTCCGGAGGCTTTTGTATATGTTGGACACTAGATGTGCACCATCCGTGCTATTGAGCACAACAGTGAGCGGGGCAACACTGGGGGGTTCGCGGGGGAATTCGGGTAGTAAGGTTCTCAGGCCCTCTCGCAACCGTAGAAAATAGAATATCTCTAAGGGGGTAGGCGTATTATCCCCCAAAAAATTGTCCCGAGTGCGAAATATCCCATCGTGGAATAGATCGCCCCACGTCCGAATTCTTAAACGGCGACACATGTTCCGGAAGCCCAGTTCTTGGAGGAGCGCCATTTGCGGGTGATAAGTCAGTGGTAGTCGAGCCGTATAAAGGAGCGAGGTCTGAAAACGTCTCCCTATTCTATGCCATGCATCCATTGTACAAGTTACCGTATTTGTCTGCATTTCCAACACAGATATGGGTGCATGAACCACTCCGTCCAATGGCAGTGGGTGGGCAATCCAGTCTTCCGCAGCAACCTGCGGCATGAAGGCAGTGGGTTTCATCCAGTAATACAGGTAGTGTGCCTGTGCACTCAAATAATAAACTTCAAAATCAGGGACGTCGAAACCTCCCACATCATAAGGCTGTGTCATGACCGCCCATCGAAGACGCGCCTGCTTGCCCCCCCATACCAGACGTATAAGTTCGGAACGTAGGGTTTTGAAAAAAAAAGCACCCGGGTGATAAGGTATATTGAGAAACATATATAGAAAACGCGGCAAGACCACCATTTTTATGAGGGAAACTCTAGCCGCCAAGGACAGTGGGAGTTTGATCCAACGGGTCACCGAGTCCGCCAGTTTAGTTATAGCCACCCCATAGTTCAGTCGCAATGTATCTCCCTTGTCTCTCGAGAGTTGTATCCCCAAGTAGCGCAACTCCGAAGAGCACCATTCCAGAGGATAATCGAGCTGGAATTCCGATACAGCAGGTGTTAGGGGGAAAAACTGGGACTTACTCCAGTTGATGGAGATGCCGGAAAGAGCACCGAAGATGACAAACTCTCGCAATAATGTGTTCAAGGTAAACTGGGGCTCCTTGACGTACAGCATAACGTCATCAGCGTACAGCGAAATAGAGATCTGCCGTTGAAAGCAGTTAAATGCGCTGGGTTTGTGTAGCTGTCGGATGCGACAGGCCAGCGGCTCTATCACTATGGCAAAGAGTAGAGGGGAGAGGGGGCACCCCTGGCGAGTACCCCTCGTGATTGCAAAGGTATCAGTCAGGAGGCCGTTCGCAAGCACTCTCGCCTTCGGAGCCGTGTATAGTAAACGCACCCAATCAATAAATATCGGGGGAAGCCCATCCTCTGCAATACCATAAATAAAAACCCCCATTCCACGGAATCGAAGGCTTTTGATGCATCCAGAAAGACAGCAGCGAGCGGTATTTCAGGGCTCACCGTTTGGATTAGTGAGAAAACAGTACGGAGGTTGTGTGATGTAGATCTGGTGGGGACAAATCCCGATTGATCAGGCAATATGAGCGTGGTCATGAGCAGAGAGAGTCTCGTGGCGAGCACTTTGGCCAGGATTTTGGCATCGCAGTTCAACAGCGATAATGGACGGTACGAATCACATTGTGTAGCATCTTTACCCGGCTTAAGCAAAGACGTAATTACAACCTCTCTCATGGAGCTTGGCAACACGCCCACTTCCAAGGCATCCTCAAACACCTCTCGCAAGACAGGAGCCATGACATCGATATAACATTTATAAAACTCTGCGGGAAGCCCATCGTAACCAGGAGCCTTCCCATTGCCCAAGGACATTATGGCGTCTCGCACTTCCTCGAGTTCGAGTGGAGCCCCTAGAAACCGTCTATGGGTATCGCTTATCCAGCAGAGTGCGATATCCCCCAGGAAGCTGCCCAGGTCAAAGTCCCCAGTCGCTCGTGATGTATACAGTTGTTTATAGTGTGTTTGGAGTGTGTCTAGTATTCCAGCTGAGTCTTTGCATGTCCTCCCATCCGCCAATTTCAATTGTAGGATAGTGTTAGAACACCGTGCTATGCGAACTGCCATGGACAGAGCCCTACCCGGTCTCCCTCCCTCATTGTACGCACGGGCTTTCCAGTGCTTACCCTTAAACTGTACCTCTCTATGCGCCTCAGCTTCGTATTCCGATAATTTGGCCCTGAACTCCTGCTGCTTAGACCCTGTGTCTCCCCGTACCATGTCCCTCTCCAGAGCTCGCAGTTCTACTTCCAGCTTATGGAGTGTGCGCTGTATGATTTTCAGTACCCCAGAGCTTTTAGCAATGCATCACCCCCTCACTGTAACTTTGAAGGCCTCCCAGACTGTTTCTACACTATCTACAGTATCCTTGTTACGAGGAAAAAATTCTGCGATATCATCTCTAAGTTCCTCCCGGAAAACCGTGTCCAGTAGAATGTTAGGGTGCAATCGCCAAGGTGGCCGTGGTTTACTAAACCCCGGCATGTCTATAGTCAGGAGAACCGGGCAGTGGTCTGATTGTGTCCTGGGTAGGTGTTGCGCAGTCAGGATATGGGGTGCTAAATTTCTCGACACAAAAATATAGTCAATTCTAGCCCATGTTCCCGTATATGAAGTGAAGTGCGTGCCATCCAGCAGGTCTGGATGAAGGTGTCGCCATCCATCAACTAATCCCTCATCATCCACTATCCCCCGAAGGGCATCTCTTGCTCCAGGATGGTAGGTCGAACAACCATCCGCTCTATCCAACCCTGGGCGTAAAGCAACATTAAAGTCGCCACCCCAAATCAGATGCGTAGACCCCACATCCACCACCATACCCCAGAGCGCAGTGAAAAAATGGGGGTCATCGATGTTAGGAGCATAACAATTGGCAATGGTGAGTGTCTCCCCACCCAACCGTCCCCACAAGACTACAAATCTCCCCTCCTTATCTATACGGTGACCTTGCAGCACAAATGGGAGGGCGCGATGTATGAGGATGGCAGTACCCCTAGCGTACGAGGAGTAGTTCGAGAAAACCCGCACACCCGCCCATCTGGCACCGAAATTGGATGTAGCCGATGGGGGGTTGTGAGTTTCTTGTAGCATAACCACCTGCACGTTATGCCTATCCCAGTACGCCACCAACTGTCTGCATTTACGCGTGTCCTTTAGCCCCCGCACATTCCATGATAAAAAAGTACATTTGTTAACTCCTTGACCAGCGTGTGGCGCTATTCACTAGTAGTGCGTGTGCAGTAGCAGTTTGTTCGTTTTAACTCTCCCGTTTTTTGTATTTTTGTTATTTTAAATTTGAGCACTTATTCCTTGATTTTAAAAGCCTGGCCCGCATACCCTCATTTCTGTCATCTCTACTTGCACCCTAATTGGTACAACTCACCGCTCTTTGCGGGTCCTTCGCCCTGTTTCGAGGCGGCCATCTTTGGTGAGTGGGAGCAGCGTGCACCAGTCCTTTCTCTACCTTGATGGTTGAGTATATAGGTAGGCAACCTCGGTCAGCGCGTTCCTTGACCAGCGTGTGGCGCTATTCACTAGTAGTGCGTGTGCAGTAGCAGTTTGTTCGTTTTAACTCTCCCGTTTTTTGTATTTTTGTTATTTTAAATTTGGGCACTTATTCCTTGATTTTAAAAGCCTGGCCCGCATACCCTCATTTCTGTCATCTCTACTTGCACCCTTGGTACAACTCACCGCTCTTTGCGGGTCCTTCGCCCTGTTTCGAGGCGGCCATCTTTGGTGAGTGGGAGCAGCGTGCATCAGTCCTTTCTCTACCTTGCTGGTTCAGTATATAGGTAGCCATGCCAACGCGCAGCGGTCACGCGCAGCGGGGACGCCGAATTGACGCCGGAGTTACGCCAGAGTTCAGCCCGTCTGTGCCCGTCCGGGCCCAGACGGGCCTAGGGCCTGTCATCATGCCCGCTCCTCTGGCGCCGCCTATCAATAGGTTACGATATGGGAGGGATGTTCTCATCTCCTATCGTCCGCCCCACCCTACCATCTGTTGTTTTTCACAGGAGGGAACCTTTCCTTTTTTACCGTGTAGAGCCTGTCTGGCCGGCCAGAATTCAGTGGCGGGGAAATCCGCCCTTTCCATGGCCCTATTGAACTGCCGGTCCTTGCCGAGTCATGCCATTGAAATTAATTCACTCATCTTGGATCATGAGCTCGATGTGTTGTTTCTTACCGAGACTTGGCTCTCAACCAGCTCCGGCCCTGATATGGTCAGAGCACTCCCTCCAGGTTTTCTTATATCCCATCTTGATAGACCTATAGGGAGGGGAGGAGGCATTGCTATCCTTTTCAGAGACACGCTGGCTTGTAAGATTCAGACCGGAGGGGTGACTGATTGTGAGAGCTGTCAGTTTTCCCTCCGTCTTTCACCTACAGTGTCCTTGGTAGGCTTGTTGATTTATCGCCCTCCCGGACCCTTGGGAATTTTCCCTAACTCTCTCCTAGAAACTACCGCACTTCTTGCTTCCTCAACTGCCAACTTTGTCCTTCTCGGAGATTTCAATATCCATCTTGATGACCCCACTAACGCCGTGGGCGTAGATCTACTCGAGGATCTCAAATCTTTTGGAATCAATTTGGCCAACTCAGGTGCGACCCATGAGAAGGGCCACTTGCTTGATCCCATACTTTCAAATCTGGACTATCTCAATTCATCTCCGGCTTTGGCCCTGCCTTGGACAGACCATTTTTTGGTGTCCGCAATGTGGCAATTTGATAGTCCAGTGGCGGTGGCCCCAAGGGTTCACATCTTGGAAAGAGCCTGGTCGAGGCTCGCAGTTGACACCTGGGCGGCACACCTGGAGGCTACACTACCCCCTCAGGGAATTAACCCGATCATTGCTGATGCCAATCTTTACACCTGGCTCTCGGACTCGCTGGATACCCTCCTTCCAAAAAAGAAACAACTTACGAGGGGGAAGAGAGTGGGTTTGGCGCCTTGGTATTCGTCTGAATTGAGGACCCTGAGGAAGGGATGCAAGAGGCTAGAGCGGTCCTGGAGGAGAGACTGGAGTGAATCGAGCCGGAAACAATATCGTGCGGCTCTGAGCAGCTATAAATCTGCTATTCGGGTGGCAAAAGCGGGATTCTTTGAAGAGAGAATAGGCTCTGCGGCCAACTCTTCTAAAGAGTCGTTCAGGGTCATAAAGGAACTACTGAATATCCCCGAACCTCAGGTCATCCATGAGGACCCACGCAAAAAATGCATAGAATTGGCCTCCTTTTTTAAAACTAAAATCGACAACATACTGGCGTCCCTTCCCCGCCAGGGGGAGGTTTCTTCCTTGGAGGACAATTTCAGTTCCCAACTTAGGATGCGATCAGTGGAGCTGGCCTCGCTTGGTCCGGTCACGATGGAGGAAGTTCTTTTGGTTTTGAGGACCATGAAGAGTGGCTCCCCGAAAGACCCAGCACCTATTAAATATCTTAAACAGGTGGCTTCTACCATCGGCGGTCCAGTGACGGACCTTGTAAACTTGTCCCTCACTCAAGGGTTAGTCCCCCCCAGTTGGAAAGGGGCGGTGGTTAAGGCTCTTCTGAAAAAGCCTAACCTGGACCCCGCCGACCTCGCCAACTTTAGGCCGATCTCCTTGCTGCCGGGTATTAGTAAGGTGGCGGAGAAGTTGGTAAACAGTCGCCTGTCGGACTTCCTGGAAGCTAACTCCCTCCTGGGCGATTCCCAAACGGGTTTTCGTCCCGGTCAGGGGACTGACACCGCCCTGCTGGCGGTCGTGGAGAATGCAAGGAGCATTCTGGATTCGGGGGGATCAGTGGCAGTGATCCTCCTGGACCTCAGTGCTGCTTTTGATACCGTGGACCATCAGGTGCTTCTCCAACGGCTGTCGGGGGTGGGGGTCACTGGTGTGGCTCTCAAATGGTTTGCGTCCTTCTTGGAAGGTCGGACATTTGAGGTGTGGGAAGGCCATGAAAAATCATCTACAATCCCTCTCCAGTGTGGGGTGCCACAGGGCTCTTCATTGAGCCCTACCTTATTCAACATCTACATGGCCCCCCTGGAGAGTGTGGTACTGCCGCTGGGTATTAAAATCATCAGCTATGCTGATGATACTCAGCTGCTGGTTGGCCTCTCCCAGTCGGCGCATCATCCCGACCGGTTGCACTCGTGTCTGCAGAAGATCTACACGTGGATGTGCAGCTCAGCGCTAAAGTTAAATGGCTCCAAGACGGAACTTATGCTGCTGGCGAACTCCTCTCCATCTCTGTCCCCCAGCAGCTGGCCTGACTGTCTGGGCCCGGTACCCACCCCCAAGCAGGAGATCAAGAGCTTGGGTGTGTAGCTGGAGCAGGGCCTCTCGTTTAAAACTCATGCTAAAAAGACTGCTGGCGTGTGTTTTGGCCTGCTCCGCTCAGCCCGGAAGATCTTACCTTTGCTCCCAGCGTCCACTAGGAGGCTCCTCATCCAGGGATTGATCATCTCGCGGCTGGATTTCAGCAACGCGTTATTCCTGGGTGCACCTGAATCTACCGTGAACAAACTGCAGCAAGTGCAGAATGCGGCCGCCAGGCTCTTGACGGGTCTCCCCAGGCGCCAGTCTGCTCGCCCGGCGCTGAGGGCTTTGCATTGGCTCCCTGTTAGGGACAGGGTGAAATTCAAATCACTCTGTATAGCCCATAAAGTTCTGCATGGGGTAGGCCCACCTATTCTGGGGGAGATGGTTCAGCCTTACAAGGCTTCTCGCTCTCTTCGCTCCGACCATCAACATCTTCTTCAGGTCGGGAGGGTGAAGAGGGCTAGAACCGGTGGCAGAAGGTTTTCGATAAATGTGGCCACTTTGTGGAATTCACTGCCCCTACAACTTCGCTCTGAAGCTAGTCTTCTCCGGTTCCGCAAACTTTTAAAGACGTTTCTGTTTTCTGTTTAACCCTGCATTATTCTTTGGTAGCGTTATTATCTGGCGAGCGCTGGGATGCCTATTTGGTAACCAGGCGCTATACAAAACTCAGAATAATAATAATAATAATAATAACTCCCTCCATACCCATCATACCCATTAATGTCAGCTGTGTCCATCATATGAAAGTTACCATGCGTCAGCCATATCAACAGCATGGCGCAACCTCTCTTGCCAACACCAATAAACCAGCACACCATTTTATCTGTTCGCTTGTGTAGATCGCACTCATTCAACTCACGCAACCCCCATGCACTCCCCCATTCCCTCCCCGCCACCCACTGAAGCATCCCCAACTTGCCAGGTCTGTCAACCCCCCCTACCCACCCCAACTCCCCAAACATCCAAGGGTGAGAACATACCCTGTACCAACAGTAACTGTATGGGTAATACCCTCTAGGTAGCATTCCAGGTGGCACACATTTCCCCCTCTGCTCCACCAACTCCCTCAGGCGGGGCCCATCCAGCCAGTGGGAGAGGGGGGGGCACCCAGCGAACAGAATCGAACTCAGCTCCCACCGGGCCAAACCCCAGTCCCATCTGAACCTGAGGTGGGGAACCCACCAACGAATATAATCACAGCCAAGGAGTGACCTATGAATCAGTACTCACGCACATGGATCAAATTGAAACACCAAAGTCTCAAAAGTTGCAGGATCATTGTTCATCATCCTCCATATGTTCGCGTCTCTGTTCCGACTCATCCTCTCCATCCCCATGTTGATGCGCCGTACGCTTGTAGTGTTTGATGAAGTCTTCTACTTGTTGCGGTTTCATGAAAAACCTCTGACGCCCTTGACAAGTGACCCGCAGGCGAGCCGGATAGAGCAGGGCATAATCCACCTGAAGATTGCGGAGTTTCGCTTTGACATCCAGGAACTTGCGACGTTCCTCCTGCACCATGGGCGTGAAATCTGGGTAGATCGTAAAATTGTTGCCATCAAAGGAGAGCGTATTGGAGGTTCGAGCCGCACGCAAGGCAGTATCCCTATCTCTATAGTTCAGCAGGCGGGCAATAATAAGTCTCGGGCTCATGCCCGGCTTTGGCACAGGGCCCAGGGATCTGTGCGCCCTCTCCACTATAAACTGGGGTGAGAATGCTTCCGGGCCCACTGCTGACAGCAAGAGTTTTTCCACATATTCCTCAATTTTTCCCACATTGGTGGATTCCGGAATACCCACTAGGCGTATATTATTGCGCCGGCTTCTCGCCTCCAAATCCTCATTCTTGGCAGCTATAGTGCGCAGTAGGCCATCCATCCGAGTAAGCCGCGTCGTGTGCTGCGCCGAAGTATCCTCGATATCCGAAACCCGCTGCTCCGCTTCCTTTAGTCTCCCCTCATGCACATCCAGTTTGTGGACAACAGCATCCATCCGGGACGACATCCTGTCTACCTTATCCGCTATGGTCGCAAATCCTAGGCGCATCTCGCGGAGGAGTTCTTGGACATCCATGGATGTGGATGGTGGGCCATCACCAGAAGTACCGGCCTCAGTTTGTTTCTGTTGTTCCGGGCTGGTGCGAGTCCCCTTTTTGGCAGTGTCAAACGTGAGTTTTAGTTGTCGCGCATCTGGCCTGCCCATTTTTGCCACCGGTCAGGGCTACGCACACGATATGCAAGGAACTGTGCCACCAGAAGCAATCCGCGATGGCAAGTGAGCAGATCAAACCAGTCGGCGTATCTTGCTAAACAACCAGGCACCCCCTGGAATCCCAAACCGTGTAGGATGCAAATGTGAGGCCGGGACAGGGCTCTGCCGATTCTTCCTAGCTATAGGCAGCGCAGCAGACCTAGACCTGATAGTGCCTCGGGCGTCTCACAGTAAACCAGGTACCCCGTACACCAGCAAATGGTCTGCACTCTGAAGTCGCAGGGTCCCCAAGTCTCAAGCAGGGTGGTCGGGAGCCCGCTCCAGGTAGAAAACACAATTGCCACACCCACGCTGGCTGAGAACGAGTATGCGCAGGCACTCTAGTAGCTGAGTTGTGTATGAATACAGTCTTCGTTATGGCACCCTAATCCGGAATAGCGCAGCCAATTGTACGTCCCAGCGCTGATGTGCACTCAAAGGGCGGCTTCACGCTGCCTCCTCCATGGGTGTAGGCACCAGTCGCAGTCCAGCGTAAGTCCCACTACTATCAAGGCCACAAGAAGGAGATGGGGGGGTGCCCTACGCAGTAGCAATTTGTCAGTTCCACCTCACCGCGTTGCTGACAGCACCGGCCACTCTCTGGCGGACCCAACTCCTCGTCTCTCGTAGGCGGCAGGACGACCTACTCAGCCAGCAATAAGGGGCAATGGAATCCCCACTAGCACACAGTGGTAGCGCACAGTCAAGCGTATCCTCTTTTCTCCTCAGCACAATGTGGGCGAGCCGAGTAATTCGTCCCTAGGACTCGCCGTTCACCACGCGGGTTATGCACCGGCGCCAGCCGCCATGTTTCCGAGTCCCTGCAGGGCCCCGGCAGCGCTCAACAGGAAACACGATGAAGCGCGGGTCGCAGGGGATGCAGGCGTTCAGTGCGCAAGTAGGACAATTCACACCAGGGCCAGACAGATAGCCACTCACTTTGCCGGTAACTGCTTCACGCAGGGCTCACAGCAGTCATCCCTCGCCTCTGTCGCCTTGCTGTCTGCAGGTGATTTTTGCGCCAATTGGGGCCTGCCCTTCTCCACGGAATCCCCGGTCTTGCGTCGTCAGGCAGTCCGCCCAGCCGCGTAGCCTCCTCCACTGGTCAAGACCGCTGGTGACGGGAGAGCCTCTCCCGCCCAAAGTCCGCAAGCTGTCGGCTCCAAAATTGCACCGGAGCTTCAGAGGTTCCCCCTTTACAGATGGGTGAAGTTACAGCCCGGTAGAGTGCCGAGAACAGGATGATTGTAGGATCAATGTCGCCAGGATGTGGGAGCCTCACGGAAAGGCGTCCATTCACAAGTGCGCCACCTAGCGCCCCCCTTCAGACTGCGGGTTAGAGTTGAAGGTAATGATATTCATTAGCTGGTCTATGAATTTGGTCTTTGTACCGGGGGGGGGGGAGTGGGGGTAGAGTGCGTGGAGTTTACAGTTTTGGTTATCATCTGATCTAAGGGACATGCCCATATATTCACAAGACTCCAATGGGTCAGCGTGAATTTTTGTGATGGAAATGTCTGATCTGTGAATACAGGCGATACCTCCACCCCTTCCTTCATTTCTGTCCTGTCTCATAATCTGGTAGTTCGGTGGGACTAACAGGTCTAAGCATGGCGAGGACGAGTCCGATAGCCATGTTTCAGTTAAGATGGTAACGTCCATTTCATGGCTTAGTATGATGTCGGCTATGCCAGCCGGGTGTTTATTTGCTGATCGAGAGTTAAGTAGTATACACCGCATGTGTTCATGATCATTGATTCTAACTGAGACAGACTCTTCAGGCATTAATGGCACATTCTTAAGGTTGTTGGCACTTTGGACTGAGAAGTTCTGTCCCCATTCGTTATGATTGTTTCGATTGTTTGGATGTGTTTTCTCCAGTCTCATTATGAGCAGTAGGAGTAGGTTCATATGACGATAGAACGGATAATAGTTCACTATTTGTCAGATAGTTGAGTTGAGAATGAGGACGGTAAATTCTGTTTGATGTCGCCATGGGGGTGGACCTGTGCTTAACTTGTGTTTCCCTCGATGAAACCTGGGGGACCTCCATTTTAGCAAGCCATTTTTCTGATAGGCACAGCTGGTTTTTCATATCTTTAATAGCGGATAGCATAGCTTTGTGAGTGTTGCTAGTTTGCGAGCTGAGAATTATAATATCCCCATTTGTGTGTAGGGGTCTGGTTTTTCCCACGTCCGATCTGTGAAGCATACTAGTAGGTTGTTGTGTGGGTGCTCCTATTGGATGGCAAGTTTTGACTATCTCTGCAGTATCTGTATGTGAATTTTCAAACCTGGAGCCGGATCCGCAACTCCCTGTGATGTAACCCTGTGTGTCCCTTCTGCTGTCATGATCAACTCACGATCTTTCCATCCATCTGACTGTTCCCATTTGAGGGTCAAGATCAGTGTTAGGGGTAGGAAGAGAGCTATCCTCAAGAGGAGAGTGGGAGGGTGAGGAGACAATTGAACGTTTTGTGTTGTTGTCCCTACCTTTAGCCTTGCTAGCTTCTTGATACAATTGTTGGGGCTCCTCGTTGGGTGACATGCTTTTTAATAATAAAGTAGTAGCTGACTGTTGAGGTTCTAAAGTCCTGGTGGCCAAGATCTATCTTGTGATCTTTGCTAGAAGAGAGATTTGCATTAGATAGAAGGATACTTCCCCCCTACTAGAGAAAGTTGGATTAAAGCCGCCCTGCGTATGGCAAATTTAAATCAAGAAGAATTGCCTGTTAATATCTGGTCCCCCTTGGTAATATGGGGGCGTCGCCTGCACATGATAAATAGTTAAATAGTTAAGATCTTGCAATCAGCATGTTTGTCTAATGATTACACCAGTCCTCGGGATAAAGAGGAAGGCCGTGGTTGGCTAGACAAAAGCAGTGAGTAGAGTGGTGCACAGTTAGTATAAATCGACTTGCCAAAACTGCTGGAGTCTGTGGTGAGATGAGGACAAAAAAAAAAGAATGACTTAAGTGTCTGTAGTACATTAAAGTGCAGTAAAGTATACAAATATATCAACATATGAAGCTTTTAACGATGTTTAATCATATTAACAGTCCACCCATAATAACTTTGGACTAAAAATCATAAGAGACCCAATACAGTACCAATTCCTCATTTTAAGAGCAATTAAAGTGTTTACATTGCATTAAAGTGCGAATTGGAATTGAATATACACATTTATCAGTAAGAAGATCATCTGATAGAATGTCATCATAAAAGAACAAAGTACCGACTTTCTTTTTAAAAAAGTGACTAAAGTGTCTGTAGCGCATAAAAGTGCAATAAAGTATACAACTATAACAACATATGAAGCTTCTGATAGTATTTAATTGTATTAACAGTACATTGAAATGTTTAGCTCTCTTTATTATTTAGTTGAAATATGATTCCCATATTTTTTCAGATTTCCTAATCCCACCTTTCATATTGCAAACAACTGTTAACTATTTCTAACTTGCTTGATTTTCCTGACCCACTCGCACTTTGTTTGTACCTGACATGATCGTCATCTTTGAAGCAGCAGCAACCTGGCAACCACCATTGCGATATATATTAATTTAAATCATTTTTCAGATAGATGCAGGGAAGTATCATAACCCAAAACTTTCAGCCAACAGTTAGAGTCCAATTTAATTAGTCATTCGGCCACCCAATGTCAGAGAATATCATTCCAGGCCCCCTGAATTAAAGAGCACCGTGCAATAACATGTGTCCGGTTGGCTGTTGCCTGGTTTGAACAGTGAGAACACTGATAATGTAATCGGATAAGCACTTTGAAATGCCCTTTTACTGGTACCAGAAGTGAGCATCCGTCTTACATAGGGGATAACATGTTGTAACCATTATAGGTGCATCTATGGTCAAAAACAATCAATTAATAATGTGTCCCTTGAATTGTTCTTTCTGGAACAAAACATCCCGGTACTCTCTGAGACCGCAAAAATTAATATGATGCACCCCTTTTCTAAAGAAGAACTGGGGATAGTTATAAGGAACCTCCCGAATGATAAAGCCTGGGGACCGGATTGTCTACTGGCAGAATTGTTTAAAGCTTTCTCTTGGGTTTTGTTAGAATATTTTTTATCAGTTGCCAATCTAATGCTAGAGGGAGGACTGATACCAGCATCATTTTGAAAAGGGAATGTAGTCATCATTTTAAAAAAGGGGAAGGATGGTGAAGATCCCAACTCTTACTGCCCAATCACACTTTTGAACTCTTACTACAAAATTATTAGAAAAACCTTTAGCTAATAGATTTAGTACAATGGCATCAAATCTTATTCCATTCTGATCAAAATGGTTTTATTGCAGGAAGGCAGCTCGGTACAAATTCACACTATTTATCTGAAGCATTAGAATATTTTGAGACCTAGAAAATACTGGCCCTGGTCCTCCTGTTGGATGCGAACTAGGGGTTTGACCTCGTGGTCTGAGAGACTCTATTTCGTATCTTGTCCAGGTTCGCGTTCCACCCCCAGATCACTGGGTCGATTCAGAGAATGTAGCACAATACAGAAGCCAGAATTATAGTTAATACCTCAGAGGTAGAGCAAGCTAGTTTTAAACAAGGGACCAGACAAAGCTGTCCGCTGCCTCACGTTTTCTTTGCCTTTTTTATCAAGGCTCTGGCAAATGCTATTCAAGATAATGCAGATATTCGCCCCCCTTACCAACTATGGGAAAACTAAAATTATACGCCAAAGATATTATGCTAATTCTCGACTGTGATAATGGAGTTCAAGCAAAGATCTTTGAGATCTTCACACAGTCTGAATCGCTCAGCGGGTATACAATTAATAAAAAGAAAACAGAAATAATTCAGTGTGGATATCATTTTATGCGTAAACGTTCAACCAAAAAAATACTAGGGAATTAATTTTTCGCCTTGAATTGCTGACTTGTATGATTTACATTTCTCCCCGCTGCTTTTAAAAGTACAGGATTTATTGTTCTGCTGGAACTCTCTCCCTTTAACTATTATGGGGAGGATTTCGATGATTAAAATGTCTATTCTCCCGCTGTTCAATTTCTTATTCTCTGCTACTTAGTGTGTTTAAACAGCACCCTTTTTCGGTATATTGGTGCCCATGTTTACGTCCTTCCCTTGGGGAAAAAAGACCCCGAATTGCACTTAGCACTTTATACGAGGATCTGGAGAAGGGTGGGTTATCGCTCCCTAATCTCATGTTTATTATTTTGCATACTTCGCACAATATATGTCTAGGTTCAAGTCAGAATTGCGTAGTCGTTAATTATTTTATGAGCTTAATCTCTATAGAACTCCAGATACGTAGACCATAAAAAAATCATGAAATCACCAAAACTAGTTCGTTATAAGTGCATGCAGTGGTTCTTTCGCAAACTTTTTTTATAGAAGATATATAGTCCCAGTTATTAATACTTCAACACTACTTATACTACTTATCTGAACTCACTTCGGTATTCGACAATCATCCGAAAATATTCAAAAATGGGCAAAGCCCAGATTTGGAAAAATCTCAGACTTTATTGCAATAGATAGGTGGCTCAATATTTCCGAAATGCATGATTTAATTCAAAATAATTTCCTTTTTCTTGGGTCCTATAGAATGCTCTACAAATTTCTTAGTAATTTGGATCTGACGCTGATTAATGAGTGTAAAAATCTGACACTAGCGCTATTTGAAGGAAGTGTGAACAGGAAACCTGGAGAGTTGAAAAAACATTTGGCTCCAATCAAAAGCCTGGATCTCACCCAGAAGGCAAAAATAAAATTGGGAAAAACAAGAATGTGGACCAAAGTTAATAAAGTTAATTTTAGTACATTACAGGGAGCCAATTGGCACCTGATGCCATTTATTAGCAAATGGCTGCTATATGAAACTCCACAGTGCCTATCCGAGGTTTATCCTAATCAATCTAGTCAGTGTTTTTGCTCTTCAAACCATATTGCGGCCTTGCAGCATTTGCTTTCCCTATTTTTTTGGAAGGATATTTTAATTTCCTTCAAGACCCAAAACTGGATACCTAAGGAAGAATGCAAGGCAATATAACTTCAAAACTGTAATTTTTATCACCACTATTCAGGAAGATTTTGAACTTTTAGACCCATGGTAACAAAGCCCACGGCTTAGACAATTTACTTGTTACACAGCTAGACATAGCGCAGCATCTAGAATTGACTTATTTTTGGTTTCCCAGTTTTTAGGATGACTGAAGTCTCAAATTAGTATGAAGAGTTTTTCTGACCACAAGCAATCTCTGTGGAATTTGAGGGGGAGCGGGTTGTTCCTCTTGGAAAAGGTTTCATTTTGCAAAGTCCTAATAGCAGAGCTTGAGTGGGTGACATCAATACAGGGGTTTCTGATTGGCCTTTTTCAAATATACTTTGGACTCTGGTTCTCCTCATAAGGCTTGGGACACCTTAAGGATGGCTTTGAGAGGTCAGGCGATTGCACGCTTGGCTATAATGGGAAAATAACAGAAAGAGACTTTTTCGCACACTTCAGGAGAAGGTTGAACACGCAACCTCTGCTCTAAGCCCATGTAGGCCCATTTCCAGAAGTTGGATTCGGCAATGCAAACACTCAAGTATTTTTGTGTGGGAGAAGAATTGCTGCGGCAACAGAATATAAACCAGAAATATTACGAGGAGAGTGAGCAAGCTGTCAGGTTGCTCACATGCTTTGTTAAGGCTAAAACTAAAGCCAACTTCGTGAAAATGATTGAGGACCCACTAACTAAACAGTTTGCATCTGAGTTTCATATTATACAGAGGGTTTTTAAGACTAATAAAAGCCAGAGTAACTTTGGACTAAAGACCGTAGGAGACCTGATACAATACCTAACAGCTTGTTTATATAGGCACTTTTAGAATCCAGAAGATGCCTATCATGTGCAGAGTCTCCTATGGTTCCATTTTGACCCTGTCATCTTTAACTTGTACATTAAACACCTTGAGATTCTACTTACTGATAACAGTGTCAACATTCTGCAAAACACACATGACACACAAATCATTTTGATAATATTTTCCACTTCATAAATCCAGCTCCTAAAACACTGCCTGCACGTTATACAGACCTGGATGTCCAGTACCTACCTAAGGCTCATACCCAATGTAAACTCACACATATGAAACCAGGACAGCAACTTCACCCTCAAAAAAAGATATTGCCAAGATAGTGTGTGGTACCAACTCTCTCAACTTAAGGAAAATTAAACCGTTCCTCTAGAATAATACTTAAGAACTATATTTAAAGTCTTTGTTCTCTTTCTGCATGGTGGCAATAACATGCTCCGTGGCCTTCTAGCATGCACACTGGCTCAATCTTGGGGCTTCCTATATTCACTAACATTTCTAATCAAGGGCCTAGAGATATGATCAAATGACCACAGACCATATCGAAGTCACTTGACTAACCTTGCCCATCCACAACATCCTAAAAAACAGCTGCTATATCAAAAAGCCACTCTCTCCTATATGACTGACATGGTCACCACATTTGTTGTCTCTTCTCGTGCCATCAGACACGATACCTTCAGTCTGGAAATAAAGAATTGCAAACAAAAACAAGGGAACAGGCCTTCTCCATTCATGCTTTCAAGATCTGAGACAATGTCCTCTTATATCCAAGATGCCCTAGCCTTTCTCCAATATAAGAAGGCACAACACTAAACACTAAATCACAAAAACCCTACTTTCACTATCAGAATCAATTCTTGACTGTATCAATGCCTTTGTAATTGCACAGTGCTCTGCTGCCTTACAGCTAGATTCATAATTTTCTCATACCACATGCACAATCTCCAGAATAAATGACTTATTTTTTCCTGTCTCTATTTTGCCATACATCCTAGAATGCAATTTATTGCATTTTATGTGTTAAACCTATCATTCCAGTAAGTGCATTACAGAATCTTATAATACTTTCTAAAACATTTTGATTTAATAACCATTGTTATCTTTTTCTCTATGCATTTCTGGATTGTATCCCATTTCAGAAAATAATGTCGTTCATTTTTTTTTTTTTTTTTTTTTTTTTCGAAAACCTTTATTGTACAGAAAGAGCTCACAAATACGGGCCTACAACCCACCGGGCTGGCCACCACAGAGCCGAATATCAGGAGCAATGCACAAAATATCACAGTATACAAAGGCAAAGAAACAGGAGAAATAACAAGCCTCTTAGAGCGATCACAGGAGATAAGAATTAGAAAGGTAGTTTTCTTGTTTTCAAAGGACGGGTTAGGGAGTACAGGAGTGTGGCGGGCCAAGAGACAATCCAAAGGGGCGGGGCCGCGGCGGGCAGCAATACAATGATCGTAAAAGCACAGGAGAAACAAACACGAAAGAGGCATACCAATAAGCACCGGTCAAAACAACAGACATGAGGAAAGGCCATCGCACACACCGACCAACGCCCGCCCACCGCCGCCACCACCCGTCCCACCAAACAGCACAGAAAAAGACCCAAATACAAAAACAATACGAAACGGACCCCCAATAAAAGAAAGGAACCCCGCATAAGGGGGGGGGGGGGGGGAAAGGAAGGGGGAAAAAGGAAAGGAAGGGACTCTTATCCAAACACCCGCCCCCGGGCGACGAAACAGGAAAACCATAACCCGGTACAAAATAGACATTGAAAATACAGAAAACACACCCAGCAAATCAGAATCATCGCGATACCGGAAAAATACCCCAGAAAGACACCAGGGGGACAGACGACGAGACAGAGCCCCGAAAGAAGGGATACACAAGGGCCATAGAACCAAAAAGGGAGAAGAAAGGAGGAAAAAGATCCCCCAAAAACAGCAAAAGACCCCCCCACCCACCCCTCAAGCCCACCCTACACCCCTGCAGAAGGCTACGGCCAACCCCCCAGCAGCGTGCCTGTCGCCCTAAAATAGAACCCGAAATATAGGAGAAAGAAACAAGGTAGAAACAAAGACAAAAAGTAGGGCCAGGGAAAGGAAGGAACATTACACACGGGAGAGGGCAAAAAACAGGATAAACTGCAACCATCCCACCACCTGTGAAAAGGGGAGAGGCAGAGCCCACGGGAAGTTAAACGACATCAGGATAAGTTTCAGGAGTCCCACGAAGTTACGCAACATCACAA
Source organism: Lissotriton helveticus (assembly GCF_964261635.1). Classification (NCBI taxonomy): domain Eukaryota; kingdom Metazoa; phylum Chordata; class Amphibia; order Caudata; family Salamandridae; genus Lissotriton; species Lissotriton helveticus. The sequence continues at coordinate 286,026,254 of NC_136060.1, forward strand.
CAGCACATGTCGGTCATAGATCAAAAACAAGACTACCGCATATAATAAGTCATTTCAGCCCTGTCCGCTTTTGTCCAAGGTTGTAATCATCCAAACAAACAAAGTCCAAACGACGAGGGACACAGGGTTCAGGAGGAAATCCAGCGGCAGTCCTGAGGAGAAACGTGAAAGAAAATACGGAGAATATAAAAAAGATATGGTACAATCTTCGCACCGCAGGCACAGTTCCATGGACAAGTCCAACGAGGCAAGCCCAGCTGGGTCGGCACAGGCGTCCCGGCCGGGGAGCCGACGCAATGAGAAACAGAAAGGATCATCGAGGCCTGGACAGGATGCAAACGGACCGCAGACCAGCGGCCGAGGCAGCAAAGCAGGACAACCAAGGGCGTCGGAGAGTCTCCAATTCAAGGATGCGGTCTCCGCCGGAGGCACAGAGACCAGGAGCACACCAGCCGTACCCTGCAACAAGGAAGCAAAATCCAATGATGGGGGCCCGCCTAAATCAGAAAGAGGGTCCGCCTCCACAGGAGAAACAGGCGCAGCCACGGAAGTCCGCCAGGAGTATAGTGCATCCAGGACAACTTGAAGTGCAGGAAACCCTTCACAAGATCCGACATCCGGGCCGTGTGGCGGGCCCCCAGTGCTCGCCCAGGCCCGGCAGAGACTCTCAGGGCCGGCCGCCATCTTAGGAGCCCAGCAAGCCCTCGGTCGTCGGGGGCCCCGGCCGGAGCAACACCAAAACAAAAGGAGGTCAGCCGAACTGCGGCGGGGCGCCACCAAGGCAGGAAGGAGACCCACCAGAAGAAGGATGTTCGGCGGCCCCCTCGTGCCGTCGGCCCCGTTCTCCGAGCCCGGGCGGAAAATTCAAAATGGCCGGGCCGGGGAACAAAGGGGGGGGACCAAGCCGGATAAATGAGGAGGATCCCCCGCAGGAGGCAGCATCCGCACCCCTAGGCCCAGGCCAGTCGGGTCCGCCAACGGGCACAGCCGGCCTATTCGCACATCAGCCTCCGCAACCAGATCCACAGCGCCAGCAAGGGCCGACCATCGCGCTCCGTCACGTCCCGTCGCTGCCAGGAGGTCCAGGCCAGTCCGCCCCGAAGGCTCCGAGCGGGACCACCGCACAGGATCGACAGCACCCAGGATCACCGGAGCAACGGGTAAGTGTCCGCAAAGTGCCCGCGGTACCGAAACACCGCAAGGAGGGCTTCCCGGGGCAGGAGAAATACAGGATAATCGAAGAAAACAGGTGGTTGAACGGAGCCGAGCTAAAACGCGGCCATCTCGGTCGCGAGCTAGGCTCCTCCCCGAAAAGTATTAATGTCGTTCATTTTCAATGTGCATTTCTACAACGAAGAAATGTGAACTCACTCAATGCAAAATTTATTGTATAGATTTCTTAAAACCATGACAATATAAAACATTTAAAAAAGACATAATATACAAAATGACAAAAGAAAATGGTGATTACTTGCAAGACCCTACAAGAAGAAGTGCATAGTGCCCAAAGAATAAAAAACTCAGATTTTAGTTAAATTTTGGATAGTTTTACTATTTGCAGTCTGTTATAATTGATCCAATTTGAGTTTTTTATAAAAGAGATTAAAAAAACTTACAAAAAAACTCAATTGCAAAATGACCAAACTCTACAATACCTAATGTCCAAGGTACAAAAGCCAAGAGTTATCGATTCACAATCATCCCAATGCTTTGTTGTGAGTTTGTAAGAGAGGCCTGCACAGCTTTAAAGAATTTGCCTAGACTACACTTAACTATCTTGGAAAGCAGTGGCCAGTTGGGGTTAAAGTCTTTCATGTGTAATGCCAGCATCCTTGCTGCCACGATTTGGGACAGGCAAACTTTCCCTTTTGCACTATTGAGGTAAGGTTGTGCCTGGAGAGCAACTTGGCTGTCATTGTTATATGATTCAGCCAGGGCTCTTAATGGTGGTGTAGACATAGGGCCTGATTCTGATGCAGTTAGGAAAGCATTCCCACCTAGGGCCTGATTCTGATGCAGTTAGGAAGGCCTCCTAATGGCATTTGCTTCTTCCAAATCGGATCGGGAATGACCCAGGGCCCAATTATGATGCGGTTAGGAACATACTCTCCCATTGAAGTCAATGGGAGTCCAACCAAATAGTACCTGGAAACATCCGGATGCATTGTTCTCCGTTGGTCGGACTCTCCCGATCCGAGCAGGTTGGAAACCATTTCCAACCCGATTCGTTCGGGAAACTTTCCAACCCGCATCAAAATCAGGCCCTAAATGCTTTGCAAGACTGTGGTCTTTGAGAGTAGTTTGGTTTGTTTTTTTCATTATATTTTTTACTGCAGTGTGCGTAATTAAAGGGGTATTTAGAATGATCAGGTCAATTTGTAGGGTTGCTGCTGCCGTCGTTAGATACATAGACCACAGGTTGTTTTTATATTTCGAAATTTAATGCAAAATACATTTCAAGGTATCTGGCAACGCCGTTATGCAGCTGTAGAAGTACTTTAAAAAAGACCTCAAATTAACATTTATCTTTCTAATTCAACTATAATCTTAACAATATATATCACATTCCATATTTGTCAACCAGGGTTTGACACTTACCATAGGCTTCGTTGTAGATCCTAAAATTAGAGGATTCCCAGCTACTGCCTGCTATTCGTTGACTACATGCAGCTTGCATGTGTATGAACAGAAAGGACAGAAACACAAACACTGTGACGAACTAAAAACAAATCCAAAAATAGATACATTCATATTTTTGTACATAACATTTTAAATAATGATTAATTGTAAAACCAACAGAGTAAAGAAAAATAGCTGGCTGTTGTTATAAGGGTCTTTTTAAAACGGTGGCATGTGGTTGGATGATGAGGTTCTCATAAAAGTTGCCAGCTGCTCACTGAAATTTCGAAATTTAATGTCAAAACGTATTGACATAATAGCAGTTTTTTTAAAGTAAATCTTAAGGTTTCTAATTTGGTTTCAACAATGACCCAGAAGCACACGTGGCTCAAATTATTTCAATGTAGACAGTTTACAAAATATCTCTAAAGGTTTTTCCTGTATAACATAAGACCAGATACAAAATTAAGTATATAAAAAATAGTCCCAGATGTCTTATTTTGCAGGTAGGGTAGTATTTTACTTCATATTTAATGGCATTGAACACATTTTCTATATAACTGGGACGGTAGCTCCCTCCATGTCGTGCAATCTTCCTAACCTAAAATGTAATTCTAAGGAGGAGCTACGCTCGTAACCAAGATGGCCGCATAAGCTCCCGGCTCCGCCGACCTCCACCAGAAGCTCATGAATCCTGACTCCTATCCTGATTTCCCGCCGGACTCCCGTGCAGGTGAACTGCGCCTGACTCGAAAGGTGCAATCCGGGAATTTCTAGCTGCTCGGACGACAAAGATAGGTCGTGTGCCATTCTTGGCCTACCCCAGATTTAAAGCCGGGGCCTCGAGTTTTAACCCGGCCGGGTTGGAGTTGAACAACATCGGCCGCGGACCGCGGGCGGTTCTGGTCTCCCGAAGTGGCGTTTTTCCTCTCCCGTTATGGGTGGTGATTTGGTGACAGCTCTACCCAGCAACTACGGTGGCCTATTGTACCGACTATTTGTTCGGGGTTCCGCTGCCCGGAGGCCCCGTTGAGCTCCCGGGGTTTTCTGGGCTCGGTTCCTCGTGGGCGGCGACGGTACTGCTATCGTGCTTTGGACGCGTTAACGGTGGTTTCTACATTGCTTCTGCCCTGTGCCCCGGAGAAGTCGACCTCCGAGGGTCGGACACCCGCCCGGTCGCTCATTGAGGGGCGATGGAGCGGGCTGAAACTACACCGTCGCTACGCACTGTAATGTCCGCCATTTTGGAGCTCCACACACGATTCACCGCCACCTTCCAGGAGATGATCATAATTGTTGATCGTATAGGCTTGGGACCGGATTCCGGCCCTTTGTTCCTGGAGAGCCGAGATACTTCTTCCGCGGAGAACGCCTTGATTGTTACCGAGGACCCTGTGCAGGATACAGACACGGAAATCTACTGCGACCCTAAAATGGCGGCTATCGAGCCCGAAAGAACTGGACGTTTATTTAGCCCTATGTCGACCCCGCCCGAGATGGATGTGACTATCTTCGTAAGCCATTGTGACTTCTCCAACGTCTGTCGGACTACACCTTTGCCTCTTTTTGTGAGTGATCAAAACCGCTTTGCTGATTTTTCGCTGGAGGGCAGTGGATTTGCTTTGACTTTTGGACTCTGTGGCCGTCTATCCTGTTTTCCCTCCTATCGAATTGATCTTGACACTCTATATTTTCTATTAATCTTGTTGTGATGGCGGTTCGGCTGGACAGAGCCTGCGTGGAGAAACGCAGCGACCTATTTGTACTGGACGGGGTCATCGTGATGGATCGCGAGGGTTTGGGCTGAACTTGATTGGACTTTGATGCACTGTTTCTTTTGTCTTTGCTGGGTGGTATCTGTGGGAGCGAGGGCCAGATGTGAATCTGATTGTCTGATTATTAGTCTGATATGCTCGGGAAGGGATTTGCTGCCTCTGCGGTGCCGGGGGTCGGGCGGGATGGTCCTTTTTCTGTTTGCGGCTCCCCTACGGACTGTCTTTTGATTTGCTAAACTTTGCTTAACACTACGGTGGGGGGTGTCTGCTTTTGGCGGGGGGATGGGAGTCCGGGAGCTCGTATCGTTTTGCAACATTCTCCTCCTCCAACTTTTTCCCTTCCTTGGGGCGTAGTTTAGGGGGTGACAGGCACGCTGCTAGTGGGGTTAGGTCGTAGCCATCTGCAGGGGTGTAGGGTGGGGGGTTGTGTTTTTTTTTTTTTTCCTTTGTTATTTTCTATGACCATTCTATTCCCCTTTTCCTTTCTTCACAAGAGATGTGGCATATTCTCCTGATTTTTGCCTAAACGTATCTGGGTGTCATATGTCTGCCTCGTATATCCTGTACTCCTGGTGGGCGGGTGCTGTGGGGGGGTGCCTGCGGTCATTGCTATCTAATTGTTTTGCTTCTGCTTTACGCTGGTATTGATTTCTTTGCTGATTCTGACTGTACGGTATTTCTTCACTTCACTTGCCTGTCCACAGCTGTGTTGTATTCGTTTATGACATCTGATATGTATATTTCTCCTCTTGTGTTATAATAATAAAAAGATTTATAAAAAAAAAAAATGTAATTCTAAAGTCCAAGCAAGTTTATGAATATTTTTTTTTTTTTACTTTACGCTTAGTCTAACTTATGGGTCCCTTTGTCCCGGCAATAATTCTTTTTTTTTTTTAAGCGAGTGAGAAAAACGGTGGCAGACTGTGAAGGTCATCTGTGGAATAAAATCTATATTTACCCACCGGCCTCCTTCGCTCTAAGCAGCAAGGCGGCACCAGAGAGAACAAAGCCCAAAACTCCAAAACGGATGCATTAAAATTAATGCATCAATGTAGCTCCGTTTTGAGGAAAATCATGGGGTGAACAGAGGAGAGACTTTGCGCACAAACTAATGCTCCTATATTAGGCTTTTTTCAAGAACGTTTATCTGGAAAAAGGTCACACAGTTAGAGTGTAGATAATCACCAACCAGAGCCCATCTCGCAAGCATCGCATTTCTGCTGCTAATGATTATGATGCTAAAATTACCTTGTCCACGCAGCAAACACAATCTTCTTTTTTTTTTAAATTGATGCTCTTGGGATTCGTGGATCCTTTTCCCAAAAACCCACAAACTACAGCGTGGAGAAAATAATACATGTGGAAAGATCAGCTGTATTCAGCATTGTAGAAAAAGAAACACAAGAGCATGCTTTGCTACAGCAACAATAAACGCGTATCAAAGATTGCTCTGCCTCGTAAAGAATGTCATGCTCGAGGTGGCAAGGGTGAACAATTACATGTCTTTACCTTCTTTATGTCTACTCTGCAATTCCTTGCAAATTGCTTGGAAAGGGGGCGACAAAGAGGCGTATCCGTCGATTCCTGGTGCCCATAAAAGTCAGTAAATATTTGCACATTGGAAGCTGCCCATGAGGGACAGTTAACCGAGCAAATGACAGCTGTGGGAAAAGTGGAAAGCAGTCAGCATACGCTTTTAACCTCAGCATGCTCTCGCTTCACTTTTTCTTTTTGGGCATTGCAGCCCGTGACAGTGGTATGGTAATATTTGTTGTATAGATTAAAAAAACAATTACATTAAGTGACACGATCAATATAAATTGAATAATAAATTAAAAACAAAAGCCACAGTACTTGAAAATCAGAAATACATGTAATACACTTAGGCTGGCCCTACTTAGAGAGATTAAAAAAATAGTTAATCAAAGCCCGTTTCATCTCCAGCAAATATGCAAATCTTCAAGTATGAGTGTTAGTTACAATTGTTAAAATATCCCAGTGTCTGTAATTGTGCACAATTGTTACCTTTTCTAACTTATTATCAACTACCATAAAAAGTTTACAATGCAACCCACAGATTTAATACAAATGCCTAAAAAAAGTCACCTTTCACACCGTTCTAATGTTACTCTCCTGAAAGATTGGCATAATAATCTTTTCCATGAATTTAACAAAGTCGACGTAAAGATATTGTTCTATTACTTACCGGTAATCTTCATTAGCCCAGGTCCCGTTGTCCTCGTCCCATTTATTAACTGATTGGAGATAACCATCTCCCGACAGAAAAAAAGAGCAGAGGCATGCTGGGACCCTAATAATGCCCCTCCCACCGGGAGTACATAACCAGTACTTACTCAGCAACCCGTCTGTACAACCAAGCCCAGACAGGAAGTCCGGCCGCAAGGGAGGGAGGGAGGGGCGCATGAATGGGACGAGGACAACGTGATCTGGGGTAATGAAGATTACCGGTAAGTAATAGAACATTACCCCCAGGTTCCTTTTGTCCTCGTCCCATTCATCAACTTATTGGAGAATGTCAAAGCAGAAAACCGGCATTCCGCACCCACAAGCACACCCAGGAAACCACAACAAAAGCAGCAACCCAAGGGAGCACAGAGAAGGAGGAAAAGGGAACCGCAGGAAACAACCGGTCCGCAACCCAGAACAGGACAGCACGGCCAAAACAAGGACCGGACCCCAATGAGGAGGCAGCAAACCAGAGAAACCGGAGACAGAGCAACCGGTACCTAGACCCAAAGGGCACGGACAAGCAACCCACCAAACAAAGCCGCCCAGCCCAGAACCAACAGGCAGACACAGAGGACACGCCAGCCACCAAAGAAAGAAGCCAAGACCGGCCAACAGAGCGCAGGCACAAGCACCGGGACCAACAAGGAAGGAGGAAAGCACAGGCCAGAAACCGGCCCACCCCACCAAACAGAACGACACGGCCCCAGAGAGACCAGAGCAGGGGCCGAACAGCAGCAGGACCCCAACCAACCAAACAAACATAGGCAAGGGGAAAGAAAACCACAGGAGTCCAAAAAACGCAACCGGAAGAAGGCCACCAGCCCAAACAGGAAGGACACCAAACCCAGAACAGCAGGGAAGAGGAGGCCAACCTAAAGACCACAGGCCAGAGACACCCCCAGAAAGAACCAGTCGAAAGCTGACCAGCAAGGAGAGGCCAACAAGCCCGGAAACCAACAGAGAATGAGCCCAACAAGGGACAGAGCCATTGGCCACAGCCCCTAGAAAACCCCCAACTCCAAACAGGAGGGAGAACAGGGCGCAAAAGAGCAACTGGGAACACCCAGCAACCCCCAAACCAGGAAACAACCAGGCAGGAACCCACAGAACTACAGAGGGCAGACACCAACAGCCGCCAACACAGCAGCAGGGGACCGCACAGCAACACAAATCCAGGCCAAGCACGCAGCAAGGCAAGGAGCAGCCAAAAAAAGAAACGGCCCTAGGACGGACACCCGGACCAAAAGGCCACAAGGCCCAACCCCAGCAACACCAGAGAGGAGCCAAGAAAACAGCACAAACCAGGGCAACAAAATCCAAAAGGAGCCAGGACCCGGGCCACGCCATCCGACGATGCAGGAGGACCCCAGAAGGAGCCCGAGCAGCCTCAAGGCCAAAGCAAAGGGCAGGGAGGAACAGAAACCCCCCAGCCCCAGAGGAAACCGCTAAAGCGGAAGCCGCAAAGAAGGCAGAGGGCCAAGCAGCAGGAAAACCCCAGACAACCTGCAGCCAGGAAGAAGGACCACACAGGGGCAAGAGCACCACAGAGCCGCACCCCAACCAGAGAGGGGCTGGACGGCACCCAAACACACACACAATGGGAACAAAGCCCGGGGAAGCAAAGGAGAAGCGAGCCAGGACACCAGACCCAGGAAAAAACCAGGAACACCCAACAAACACACACCAGATCAGGCCGAAAATGACCGCACATCCACAAAGCCAAGGAGGCACAGCCCGAGGCCACCCCGAACCAGGAGGAAGCCGGCAACCCCGGAGGCACATGACCCCACACAAGCCCCAATGCAGGCGAAACAAGCCTGGAAGAGAACCGCCAGCAGGAAAAGGCCCCGAAAGCTCCATCAGGACACGGCCACCACCGCACAGCGCCCCACAAGTACTCCCCGCAGGAGCGAAAAGCCCTAGCAGACACCCAACAAGGCACCCACCACAGGTATCAGAGGAGACCAGAACACCACAGCCGTAAACGCACCAGAGTGCACACGGACCAAGAGCGAAAGACAGCCAGGTCCAAACAGCAGCGGCACGAAGCCCAGGGACCAAAAGGCGAACCGCCACCGGAAACACAACCCGGGGGGACACCAAGGAAAGGAAGAGCAGGCGCCCAACCAAACCAGACAGAGAAGCCCCCACCAGACACCCCCAGCCACAACCAGGAACAAACCAGGCATAACAGTGGCAAAACCAGGCCAGGCAGGCAGGAAACACAGGAAGCATGCCAAGCGCAAGCGCAAGCGCAAGCACAGGAAGAGCCAGGGCAGGAGCAAAGAAAAACAGAAGCAGCCAGACCCCAGAAGCAACCGAAGCACCCAGAAGGCCCCGGGACAAACACCTGAAAGCCAAGGCCGGAGCAAAGGAGGACAGAACAGCTGCACGGACGGCAGCACAAGCCACCCAGGCGCAGGCAGAGAGCCCCAGAAAACCCCCGGCCCAACACAAGGAAGCCACAAGAGGATCCAGGCGCAGCCCAAGGAACAAGAGGAACAAAGCCAGGAACCCCCATGCACCAAATCCCAACAAGCCAGGCAGAAGCCAGGAAGCAAAGGCGAACACCCAGAACCCAAAGCGGAGCAGAGACCACAACACAACAGCCAGCCCGCAGTGGAGGCAAGGCCACCCAAAAGGTGGCGGAGAGACAGACGGACCCAACACCCCCAAGGCAAGGCCAAGGCACCAGCACCTGCGACACCCCGAAAAGCAGGGCAGCAAGAAAGTAGGTAAACCTCAGGCAGGACCAACAGGAACCCAGGGGACCCAACAGGACCCCGCCCCCTGCAGCTGCCAAAGGAGCAGGCACACCGACCCATCACCCACCAGGGGCAGGGAGCCGTGGAAGAACCCAAAGGAAAGGCAATCCAGAAGTGCCCCCCCCTAACAGACTGCCGCTGAGGAAACCAAAGGCAACCCCGACCCAAGAGCAGCAGAGGAGAAGGCGCTAGCAAGCAGGCAGGAAGTACCCAGCAACACAGGGAACCCCAAGAGCAAGAAAAGGAACCAGCAAATCAGAAAATGCAAAGCATGCGAGGCCATGAGCAAGGGCACCACCTGAAGTCAGGACCCAAAGGGAGAAGCCCCGCGGCGGAAACAGAAAACACCCACCACGCAGACCACAGAAGAGGAGCAGAGAAGCGGAGCTAGGGAAGAGGCAGCGGCGGGCCACACCACACAAGGCACTCGACCAAGGGCCGCCAGCAACCAGGGGAAAACGCGACCAACCCCCCCAGACTACACACCCCAGGCCGGGGACGGAGGCCGGAGACTGGAGCAACCGCAGGTACAGAGGAGCACAGCACCAACCAATGGCGCATCCGAACCAGCCTGGAACAGCTCGAGGGAAAGAGCTTGCAACCTGCAAACCAAGACGGAGAAGGAGAGCAGCCCGACAGGACGCAACCCCCCCCCACACGGGAGCGGCGCAAGCTTACAGGAGCATAGCCCCCACCCAGGCGAAACCGACCAGGGCAGCTGATGCTGGGGCCCGGAGACCGCAGCAAGCCCCCCGCGAGGAGCAGAGCAGCCCCAGTAGGACTCACCCCAAGCGGAGCCGGCCAAAGGCACAGAAAGCTGACGCCAGGCCCCAACCCGGAAAGCCAGCAACAAAACAGGTAGCCAAGCAGCAAGGCAGCAACCACACCCTGAAGAACCCAGCATACGCAGTGGCAGCAGCCAGAAGTAGCGCCGCACAGCCAAAGCTCAAACCCCGGCAGCTGGATAAGGAACCGGACACAGCGGGAAAGCGGGCCGAAGAATTCTCAAGGAGCCACGCACCCAAACAGTACCGGAGCAGGGCAGCCCCAGAGAAGAGAAAGTAACAGCACAGCTCCAGCACACAGGAAGCCAGGAGCGTGCCGCAGGGATGCAGCTCAGAGGCAGAGCGCAGGCATCAGGTGCAGGAGAGATCGGGTGCAAACCCCGGCATCCCCAGGAGCCTCCCTGAAAAGAGGGAGCTAGAGGAGCGAAACGAACCCCAGCAGAGCGCTCCGAACAGAGGAGGCAAGCCAAGACACAGGACGCCCCCAACACCCCGACAAAGAAGAACAAACCATGCCGCACACACCCAGGAGGAGGGGCCAGGAGACAGACAGGAACAAGGACCCCACACCCCCACAGCCCAGGGCACACCAACAGAACGATGCCAGGGCCGGGCAGACAGATCCAGGGAAGCAATTTGGCAGGTCAACCAGGCACAGAGGACCCGGGAACATGCGACCTACGACCAGAAGAAGAAACCGCTATGCCGGACTCACCCGGGGCAGGGACCGGACTCCACCAGCAGCAAGGCCCCCACCCCCATAGCGGAAAGGCACAGCACACCAGGAACCCGGCACTCCTCCATAGAAGCCCAGCAGCAGAAAGACATGCACGCGACCCAAAAGCACCTGGGAGGTGCACCGCAAACAGCCTTGACGAGACTGGGCAGAAACACAGTGCAGTGGGGAGCCGCTCGCAGCCGTTCGTGAGGACAGACTTGTACTGCATTTGTTGATTCCCTGGTGCTATCCTTTGGAATATCCATAACCTGGGTCTGAGAGACTCGTGAAGACTCCTTGCCTGAAATGCCGATCTAGGGCAAGCAGAGGAGTGGCTGCACATCGCGGGTGGGACTGCGAGGACCAGCCTGCACAGCGCGAGCATCACCGCTGCAGCTGGGGCCTCTTCCCGCCCCCTTCCTCCCCGTATATACCCTCAACTACTTCCACGTATCGCGGGACGCGCGCGGGACGCACGCGGGACGAGCCAGGCTAAGCCCGGGCAAAGGGCGGGCCGTCTGTGGCCGTCCGGGGCTGGCCAAGGCTGGGCTGGCCCACCCTACTAACATCTGCTGCAGGACACACTGTGACGTAAGGAACTTCGTGCTTATGTTTCTTCTATTCACACTGGGACTCTTTGTCTCTTAACTTCCACATTACAAGCTTTTGTAATTAATTTATGATTGTGCTTTCTATTAATTTCTTCTTAGTGTTGGGCTAAGCAGGGAGCATAAGTCAGCGTAGCAGTTTGGGTCGACCTTCTTTTGTGGGTGGTGCGGTTAGGGGAACCCTAGATGCCTTTATTACCAGGGCTGCCTCCGTTTTAGAGAAGGAAATAGTCCTGACGGAAAAACGTCTTTCCCTTGAGCTAATGAATACAAAACGCTCCTCTTTGGGTACAATAAACCTAGCAGTTACTCCTCCAAGGCAAAGTGTAGATGATACCCAACCACTACCCCAATATCCACTAGGGACAGGTGTAGAATCCACCATAAGGACGACCAAAACTCAGGGTGGTGAATAGTGAAGAACCATTTATTTAAAGTACAAACTCCCGTGACCTCAGCCACAGCCTCTCGAACTGCTGTCGCCTCAGAGTGTCCCCGGCGCTCGCCTCGGAACGCTGGTCGCGGTGACATTCTAAGTGATGTCACCGCGAGCAGCACCATCACACGCAGAGCCGCCGGGGGAGGCAGAAGAGGGAGATACCACACATCCCCCTTCCCTGCAGAAATAGAAAACATTAGATGGAACATGGACAGGAAACAGTAATAGGGAAAACTCACATTCGGCAAAAGATAATGGTTACATCATTACATATTGATCGAAATGCCTGGGAGGTCTGATCACTCTCTTGTTGGGCCTGTGGCCTGGGTGAGGGACACCCGACGGCCTCCTGATGGCTAGGCCGCTGTCCAGCCTTGGACCACTCTCCCCCCCCTTGCACTTTCAGGGACTTCTACTGGAGGGTGGTACTTTACAACTCTCCCTATGTTCCATATTTTCCCTTCTTGGGTTTTGACTGCATTCTTGAAAAGTTTTGTGATTTTAGTGGGATTGCTGTACTCTGACCAGCTTGCCTTCCCGGTGGGAGCTTTGATTTTGATATTGTCACCCACTTTGAAACCAACCTCCCGTGTGGCCTTGCGTTGGTCGTAACCTTCTTTCCTCACCCTCATGGCTTGTTCATGTTTACTCAGACTGTCCCTTTCTTTGGTTCGGTCCGACCACCCCTTGTGCCATTCCATCCACCCCGGGGTAAGCTTAGTGTTGGGTTTTCTTGCGCGGAGCAATTCGAACGGGGTGACGCCCGTCGTCTGATGCGGCGTGAACCTGTATGCTTCCAGACGCCTCCACACTTCTTCTTTCCAACTTATGCCACTGGCTTTGGCCAGCTGGATGCTCTCCTTGATGGTTTTGTTAAAGCGTTCGACCATGCCATTGGTTTCTGGGTGGTATAAAGCGCATCGCTTGTGTCTGATGCCTCTTTCTTCTAGGAAGTCCTCCATCTCTTTCGAGCATAGTTGCACTCCGTTGTCAGTGAGGATGTTGCTGGGGAGCCCCTCTCGGATAAATACCTCCTGCAAGAATCCAATGACGGTCTTTGTTGTGACTTCACTGACGAGTTTTATCTCCGGCCACCGAGAATACAGATCCACAAGCACCAAGATGTAAGGTGTCCGCAGTTCCCCAGACATCGGGCCCACGATGTCTAAAGCCAACTCGTCCCATGGTCCTGACGGGGGCGGCCTACACACCATGGGTGGTGTCTGTTGCTTCAGGACCTTGTCGCTATTGCAGCACGGGATGCACTCCCTGATTCTCCTTTCAGTGACCAGGTCCATGTTCGGCCACCAATAGCTCTCCCTGAGTCTTTGCTTGGTTTTGGTGATACCTAAATGCCCTTCGTGAGCTATCTCGACCAGGTTGTCTCTCACAGTAGCTGGTGGCACGAGCCTTGTTCCCCTGAACAGGCATCCGTCAACAATGGTTAACTCGTCTGTTACGGCCTGGAAAGGCCGTAGGTCTTCATCACGTTTGTCACCGTGCTTCCAACCATCCCTCACTCTTCTGCAGACTTCCTCCATAATCTTGTCCTCTTCCTGTGCCTTTCTCCACGTTTCTTCACCCAACGCCTTCTGGATGGTGCAGACATTCTCAACCATGAATCCTTCTTCATCTTCATCAGTTCTTACTCGCATTTCACTTGCTTCTACACCACTGACGAGTCTGGACAGGCAGTCAGCTGCGAGGTTTTGTGTTCCTGGGACATACTCGACATTGAATGTGTACTCCTGGAGACTGACCACCCAACGCCTTATCCTACTGGAGATGGCATCCAAACCCTTCTTGCTGAACACTTCTACCAGCGGTTTGTGGTCGGTTCGGAGGGTGAACTGCGTACCCCACAGGAAGTCTCTGAACTTCCCTATAGCCCAGGATACCGCCAATGCCTCTTTTTCGATAACTGAGTAGTTGTTCTCAGATTTTTGGAGTGACCTTGAGGCGAAGGCTACAGTTTCTTCTCCTTCCACGCCTTTCTGGGTGAGGACAGCTCCCAACCCTTTTGCGCTTGCATCAGTGGTGAGGATCGTTGCCCGGCCGGGCAGGTAAAACTTCAAACTAGGGGCTTCTGCAAGAGCTCTCCTTACATCCTCGAACTCGCTCTGGCATTCCTGGCTCCATTTGAACTCGCTTTCTTTTTTTAGCAACAGCCTGATGGCGTATGTCCTGCCTGCTAAGTTTCTAATGAACTTTCCATAGAACTCCAACATCCCCATGAACGACTTGATCTCATCTTTGCTTTTGGGGGGTGACAGATTCACAATGGTGCTTTGCAGTTCGGTCTTGGGACGTATGCCTTCTGTTGTTATCTTGTGACCCAGAAAATCCAACTCAGCACTGTTGAAAACACATTTGTTCTTCTTTACGGTAAGACCTTGGGATGAAAACCTCCTCAACACACATCTCAGTCTCTCGTCATGCTCAACTTGGTTTCTAGCGAAAACCAACACGTCATCCTGGTAACACATGACGCCAGGGATGCCTTTCAGGATGTTGCCCATGACTCTTTGAAATACGGCAGCCGCCGAGACTAGGCCGAAAGGCATCCTTTTGAACTTGTAAGCGCCCATGGGTGTCACAAAAGCAGTGAGTTCCTGAGACTCCTCGTGAAGCTTTATCTGAAAATAGGCCGAGGTGAGATCGAGGGTGGAAAACACCTTGGCACCCTCTAGCATGCTCATCATCTGGGTGATGTTCGGCAAGGGGTAACGGTCAACAATGACCTCTTTATTGAGTGCCCTCAAATCAATGCAGAGCCGGACTGACCCATCCTTCTTCCTCGCTGCCACGATGGGTGCCAACCATTCGGTCGCCTCCACAGGTTCGATGACCCCAGCCTTGCACAGTTTCTCCAATTCGGTTCTGACCTCCTCCTGAATGGCTATGGGGAGTCTTCTGACTTTTGCCACAACAGGTTTGGCATCTACCTTCAATTTTATTTTGTGACAATAGTTCTTCAAACACCCAAGCTCTTCCCTAAACACCTCTTCAAATTCTTTAGTGATGCCAGACCCACATTCTTTTATCTCCTGTATCAAAATCTGGGGATTGCTGTTGGGATTGAGATACACTCCCAAACCCTTCTGTGCACGCCACTCCAAAATGTTGTCTCCTACAGTGGATACATATACTTTAGACACAGTAGACCTGTTTCTGTACTCAATTTTACTCAGAAAGTATCCTTTCATGGAGATGGGGCGCCCCGCATACCCTCCTGGCCTCAGGTCTAACCTCTTCAAAACTATCTTTCCTTTAGACACACGTGAGAACTCCTTGGCATTGATAATTGTTATTCTAGAACAGGAGTCAAACAATGCATCTAGGTCAACTTCTCCTACTTTTATGGTGTCTTTAGGACTATCGACTTGATCTTCTTCAACCTGTGCTGTAACTTCTGTACACAAGGGGTTTCTGGGACCTGGCGCCTTCAACTCTTGTACTTGCACAACGAACTCGTCGCACACCACATTCGTTCTGTCTCTACTCAGTCTACTGGCCCCCTGCCCACTTTTGCAAAATTGCTTGAAATGGCCCTTCTTACCACACTTGTTACATGTGAACCTGAGGGCGGGACACTCCTTGTCGTTGGCTAGGTGCCCTTGTTTCCCACACCTGTAGCAGGTACCTTTGTATGACCCTCCCGGTCTGCTTTCCTTCTGCTCCTTGCCCACTGCCTTCTGACCCTTAACTACAGACACAGTCTCGCATTCGGACACCCCCTCACTGACACTGGTCTTGTCATCGTTCTTCTTCTCCCCTGCATCTTGCTTAATCTCCTTGACACACTGTAACATGTGCTCTACCTGCTTGGCTATGATGAGAACTTCTCTCAACGGCGGGTCATCTTTGAGCCAAAGTTCCTCACGCACTCGCTCCATCCTGCAGGTCAAGACAAACTGGTCCCTAATTCTCTCCTCGCTTGCTCCCCCAAACTTGCATGTAGCAGCTAACTTCCTCAACTCAGACACAAAATCTTCTATAGATTCCCCATCCTTTTGTGCCCTCTTACCAAAATGGTACCTCTCCATAATTGTGCTGGTCTTGGGGAGGTAGTGCAAATCTAACTTCTTTAGACTAACTTCAAATTCATTCAGACCCCTTGCCTCCTGTGCCCCCAATTCCGGGAGATGGTCTAGGACTTCCTCTCCCTCTGCGCCCAAGTAATAGGCCAGTAATGCAACCTTCCTTTCTAGACCTAAGTTGGGCCCACACACAGTAGCGTAATTTAAGAACACTTTTTTCCATTTCTTCCAAAGGATGGTGGGGTCACCTGGGTTGGTCAGGAAGAAGGGTGGAGGGGTCACACTTTGCATGCTTAGTTCACAATAGACAGAGAGAAACTCTAACCTTCAAACACGCACCTACCCTCCGTGTAACAAGCTGCAGTGAGAACCTGAAATCTGAGCCAAATAAGTGTGACTTGAAAGAACAAGGATCGAACTACCAGTGAAAACACTTGTAAGGAAAAGAATGCCTAACCACCCCTGCGCAGCTCTCACTTGCTAAAACATACACGCAGAAAGATAAAACCTGCCCCTCAAAAATTCCATACTTTGTTCTCAAAGTTTAAAGTTAGTGATGCTTTCTTGGTGCAGTGTCAGGACAGTACTCCAATCAAAGTGGTCTCACTGCTGTGCTCTCAATAGTGCCACCACCAGATGTTTTTCCACATTCCACGCCGCACTGTCAGTTGAACACACAGTTATTCAGGCACGATGCTAGATTATTCTGACAAAGAAACACAGCCCCGCTGCGCTCGTAGGCTCCTTACTCCTTCCACGTCGCGCTCTCAGAGGCCTCTGGGCGTTCCACTCACATTCTTTACAACAGCTTAAACGCCTCTGACTTCCTCGCAGCACTGGCAAGCTCACGTCTAACAACAGCCCAAAACGCTTTGCTTCATCATCCAATGCGGTAGGAGAGCACTTCAGCTCCTCTAATTTTCACCTCTTGCGCTGCCCCGTGTATACTTTCCTCATCTGGGTGCCAATTGCCACGCGCCACTATCGCAGGGGCTCTGAGCAGTGTAGCAGGGAGGATTCACCAAGGGAGGCCGGGCTTCAAACGCCTCTGTGGCGACAACACACAGCGCTGCCCTGCTGCTGATAAGTGGAGCGCGCATTGAAAGTCTTAACAGAAGGGCTGGGAACTATGCGCCTGGCTCCCGCTTAAAGTCACAGCTCCGGTGGCGCTATAATTGCCCGCAGGCAGGGTCCGACAAGAACTGGAAGGGTACCTCACCTTGTCGGCTTCAACTTCAAGGCTCGACACACACGACGTGGGCGGAAGGTCTGGGGTGAGCGCGCTGGGACACAAACAGCCGTACCTCACCTCCAGAGTGTAAGACAGGAGAAGACTTTGCTCGTTAGTCCCCAGGCACCTATGATTCCTCTGCCTTCCTTCGAGTGGACGACACTTCCCTTAGTGTAGCTGCTCCTCACGTCGGTCAGCCCCTCACGTTACAGTCAGTTTCAAAACGACTCGTTTCCTCCCCAGTCGGCTGGCTGTGTTAACCCGAGTCAGCTGCTGCTGTTCCGATTATCTTCCGCCGGCCGTATTCTTCTTTGCGTGTTGAGGTCACAGGCTTTTAACCCTCGTCGCCAGTGTAGAATCCACCATAAGGACGACCAAAACTCAGGGTGGTGAATAGTGAAGAACCATTTATTTAAAGTACAAACTCCCGTGACCTCAGCCACAGCCTCTCGAACTGCTGTCGCCTCAGAGTGTCCCCGGCGCTCGCCTCGGAACGCTGGTCGCGGTGACATTCTAAGTGATGTCACCGCGAGCAGCACCATCACACGCAGAGCCGCCGGGGGAGGCAGAAGAGGGAGATACCACAACAGGCTCTCCAGACCGGTTGTTCCAAATTGAACCTCCCACTTGGGGTGGTCCTAAAGGAACAGACCTAACATTGGATACTTCTGTGGACATTTCGTCTGTTTCAGAAATAACATTACCGGTTGAAATACCATCATCAGGACATAGTGCAGTTATAAAGAATTCAGACACAGGTCCTAGGGCAAAAAAGAGGAAACCTGGGAGGGCCAGTAAGGGTGGAATGAGGGCTAAAAATTTAAAACCATCTCAATGCCCGGTGTGGGATGTTCAAGTAAACACCCTTAAAAACATCTTAGATCAACAGCCCCCCCGCCCACACCGGCCAATGATTTATTGTTAAGCTTGGATAAATTGCTTAAAGCATTAATCCTGCCCCTTGTAGAGAGGGTTAAGAGAATAGGCTTGCAATTGGAAACCATAGAAAATGAAATGGTAAGACACACAGAGCTGCTTAATAAATTAGCTCCTTCAGGCTCCACAGATCATAGGGAGATTACTGTACCTGGACAGAGACCATCACCTAAATCCCTCACTACGGACCAACATCCGTCTGAACTCCAGAACACTTTGGTCCCTCATGCTAGGGCTAAACCCATTAATAATAATATAAAAAAGGGTGAAAGAACTGAAGGGTTGGCCAAAAATCAGGAAACACGCAAATTAACGGCAAACGGTCCTACGGCCCCCAATAGGAGGAGTAGTCCAAATCATAACAAAATAGACCTACCTCCGGAGGCTGCACCTTTTGTCGTAGTGATGGCAGGGGTCCCAGTACTCCCACAGGGAACAATAGAGGACAATCGAGCATTGAAAAATAAATTAATATTTTGGTTGAGCAATAGACCTTTGCCTGCACATATCAATGGAGTAATCCTGAATGTAAGGTGGCTGGGTTGGGTGGGGATCCGGCCCAAGGATAGAGGGGGGGACGTTGTAATTATTAACTTCATGGATCATAGAGTCGTGAGACATATTGGTGATTGGTTTAACACTGGAGTAGTGAAGGTATTTCTACCCACAATTTAAGTTACTTCTACCCCCAGTCGCTGTTTCCTCACCCGCCAAGACACCGCCAAAGGCATATGGCCTCTCACAGGCCTACTAAAGAAGGTCTTGGTTTTAATGTCCCCACTTTTAATCACTTTTCAATGCTTTCTGGCCTGGAAGGAGTCGACTGACTTGAAGATGAGGCAACTGGAGAGATACCCACTGACGCTTTGCCGATAATTACTGAATTGCCAATGTCGGCCAAGATAGGTATACCATCTAATTCATCGGGTAGTGACCTTCCAGTGCTTGAGCCCTATGATTCAGGAATTGGGAGAGGCAGTAGGGTCTTCAATAATAATGACCAATTGTTACCAGGGCATGTCCCACCTCTCACCAGTAGTAACAACAAGGTGGAATCAACTAAGGCTTATTCTGGGCAGGTAGTTCCTCCCACCTCTGTATTAGACAGTTACATTGATAATAACCTACCATCCATTAAATTGCTTTTCTGGAAAATAGCTGGCCTTCGCTCCAAGGTGGGGGATGGGAGTGCCCTGAATTTCCTTGATAAACACAATGTGATTTGCCTTCAAGAGACTTGGTCCATGTCTGAAATCCATTTGGTAGGATTCAAAACCTATTTTTCCCCCCGCACGAGCTGTTCCATCGGGTAGGGCCAAAGGAGGTTTGAGCATTTTTATTGCCAACACATTAGGGGGTCTGAAAACAACAGTATTAGAGTTGGACGTAAACCACCAGCTCCTCAGCCTCTCTTTTAATAATAAGGATAATGT
This sequence comes from Lissotriton helveticus, assembly GCF_964261635.1. NCBI lineage: Eukaryota > Metazoa > Chordata > Amphibia > Caudata > Salamandridae > Lissotriton > Lissotriton helveticus. The sequence continues at coordinate 286,045,853 of NC_136060.1, forward strand.
CCTTCTGCTAAATTTTTATAACAACGTATTGGAAGGGGAGATGCTGAAGGTTTTGTATAGTTTATGGGAAAAGCTATCTTCCTTAACGCGTGACCCAGGAGTTAGAGCAGGGATTAGTATTATTTGGGGGGATGGGGGGCGATTTCAATCAACATCCTTGTTTACTTAGTAACAGTAATCTTTGTGGGTTGGTGGATGAAAATGAGGACCCTGTTGTCCATTTTAATCATTCTACCATAGGAAAGTACTTAAATGAAACTCTCTCAGATTTGGGTCTTGTCATTGCTAACAAAATGGACGATGTATCACGGCAGTTGGATCCGACCTTTTTGGGGAGGTGGTGTGGGACAACGATCGACTATATTCTAATGTCAACCATTTTGGTCAGTCGTGTGATAAGTTTCGCCCCACTAATTAATACTTTAAGCGATCACTGTGCCCTTACCTTAGAACTCCGTTTAATCAACCATCATATAACTCAAAGTATACCTAGTATGTTAAGTCAGAATACTTTGCAACTGGATAAGATTAACGGTTTCTCTTTAATATGGGAAAAGGTAGATCCTTTGGAGATAACAAGCAAAGTTATAAAAGCTGCCTATCCCGCAATTATTAAGTGCTTAGATCACCGAGTAGTAAATGAGGAAGTTCTAAACTATTTTGGTGAAATTCGAAGTACAATAAAAGATTCATTGATGTGGAGAAGCGTGGCTCAGTGGTTAGAGGCGGCAGACCCGGAAGCTGAGATTGGCCGTGGACCAGGGTTCGATTCCCCGCCTCGGCGGGTCTCGGGCTCAAAAATTCCACAGACTCGACAATTCTCGCTCCGGTGCCTACTCGACTCACGGGGTCACACTCTGCTACTCTGGGCAATAGCTTGCTTAATCTCCACTACGGCCCCTCGTGGCGGGATGCCTGGCTTTCACCTTGTGGACACCCTGCCGGGGTATCTCACAGGGGAATACCAGGACGGGTTCCCTAAGCAAGCGCTTAGATACCGTGTCGGTGATTTGCGCTATATAAATACATGTACATTTACATTTACATTTACATTGATGGTTAAGCTAAAAGAAAACAGGGTGGTTTAACCACAGATGTACGGCCGCACATACTAAATTAAAAGTAGCTTTGCAAAAAACGAAAAGAATACCACAGGAAATAGCAACTTTAAGAAAGGATTATAAGACCGCTCTAAAGGAGAGAAAGGAGAGAAAGGTAGATTTAAAACAGGCCTTATGGGACCAACTACATAGCAGCTGCATGGAAAAAACAGCGCTGCTTTTTGGTCAGTGATTAAATCTCCCTTCTTGGCGGACACAGAAAATTGCCCGACCCTTGACGTAGCTATCGAGGAGTCCGTTTGGGTGGCTCATTTTGCAAAGATATTCCAGAAAAGCCAAGTGCTAATGGGCGCTGATTCAGTTACTACCAATAGCCTTCCGGTAGTGTCTTACCCCATTGCTCTACAATTCACCCTAGATGAGGTTTATCAAGCCCTCATAGCAAGCAAAAATGGTAAGGCCCCGGGCCCAGATGGGGTCCCCATAGATCTATTCAAATACAACTTGGATCTGTGGGCCCCAATCTTGACAAGGTTATTTAATGCAGTGACGGCGGTGGGATTATTGGACTCCTGGACCAAATCTATCATGGTCCCTATATTTAAAAAAGGACACCGACAGGAGGTTTCTTGCTACCGCCCGATCTCGCTGCTGGATTGGCTAGGCAAAGTGGTTGTAGAGTTGTCCTTGAGCGTCTCCAGTGGTGGGCTGATGACGGCAGGGTCCTTTCGGACCTTCAATTTGGTTTTCGGGAAGGTTTTGGAACAACTGAGCAAGCTCTGAACCTATCCATGTTACTGGGAAAACATGTTTGTGCTAAGCAGGGCAGATTATACATGGTATATGTTGATCTGTCCGCGGCATTTGATTGTGTCTCCCACGCAAAATTATGGGCGGTCCTATTAACAATGGGGGTTGATTCACCTCTGGTGGACTTCTTAAGAGAACTATACTCTAACGCCTCTGCAAGGGTGCGGTTTGGGGTGAAAGGCGAATTGTCGGCGTCGTTTGGGGTGGAGCGGGGGGTCCGGCAAGGTTGTGTCCTGGCCCCCTTTCTGTTTTCACTCTATACTAATGGCCTGGAGGCGGCCATGCAGAGGGGGGGCCAAGATCTTCCACAAGTAAATCATCGCTCGATTCCCGATCTGCTCTATGCGAACGATGCCGTGATATTTGCTCGTACCCCCCGCGAACTCCAGAAGGCTTTGGACAGATACTCAGAGTTTATGAGGAGCCTAGAGTTACACATAAACATAAAAAAACATATGTAATGACAGCAGGTACAGGGAAAAAAAGTAGTAAAGGATATATACCTTAACAAAGAGAAACTTGAAACTACTGGCCAATACCCATATCTGGGCATTATCATTGACCAAAAACTAAATTTGGAAGCCCGCGATTGAGGCAAGAAGACACCATCTCATGAGAGCAATTTCTGCACTCATAAATTTTTCCCAAAAGCTGGGTAAAAGGCCACCCATAGAACTGTTAAGGATATTCAGAGCTAAATGCCAGGCAGTTGCCCTCAACGGGGCTGGTTTGTGGGGGTATGCGAACATTAGCAGCTTGCAAGTGGCCGAGAACACTTTTTAAAGTTTTTTGCTAGCGGTACCCAAAAGTGCGTCCATTTTTGGATGTCACATGGAATTGGGGCTCCCCCACCTAATAGATTTGGCCAAAATTAAACCAATTCTGCTCTGGCACCGAATCGGGAGCTCGGAAAAAAATGTATTTTCCCAAAAATAATTGCAGATTGTATGCTACTGGATCATTCATACAAAAATAGATGGTTATCGTACATAAAACGTTTTTTTAATGATCTAGGACTAGGGAGCTGTTATTCCGCTCCAAGTACGGTCCGGGCAATATCAAGGAAGACCTTGAAAGTAATGGCCCTTAGTCATCTAGAAGAACTACGAATCGCGAAGGAAGTATACAAAGTTTCGGTTCAACATGCAATGGCGGTCCAAACCACTCTTTTAATCCAGCCATATCTAACCTTTAACCTCTCTACATTTGAGAGATTGCTCCTGATGAGGTTTAGGCTAAACATCTTTCACCTTTTGGTTACTTTCCCAGAGAGAAACAGTTGGGTTCCAACCTTACCACCTTGCCCTTGCGATGAGATTTCTGTACAGTCAACCATCCATACTTTTTTGTTCTGCAAATTTTACACCGAAAGATTTGGCTGCTACCTTTGTTAAAAGTGTTGGGTATTAGAAGATGTCGTCCAGCATTGCTACGCCTTCAGTTTCTAGAGACGGAATGGATTTCTAAATACATAGTTACATTTTTTTAATGTATTTATAGACACCAAATGACTCTGTGATAATTCCTTAATGAATTGTTTTAGATAGATTCAGTCTTACTATGTATTAGACTTTAGGGTTAGCGTTCTCTGTTGTTCTCCTCGGACATTGCGTTTTATACTGATGTGTAACAATTTTTAAAATTGAATTAACTGGTTTTTAACTTCTGATAATTCTTTTATGGTTTTTCAAATTTTAAAAACCGAATAAAGAAATACTACTACTACAGTACAGTGGCTGCATACATGTGCACACTCTAATACCCGCAAGTTGAAGAAGAGGAGGACTCCAAACTCAGTGAGCCCAGGGAAACTCCAGAAAAAGAAAACGCTATGCCGGACTCACCCAGAGCAGGGGCCGGACACCACCAGCAGCAAGGCCCCCACCCCTACAGCAGAAAGGCACAGCACACCAGGAACGCGGCACTCCTCCACAGATGCCCAGCAGCAGTAAGACGTGCACACGACCCGGAAGCACCAGCCGCAAAGGGCCCACAGAATATTGGCAGCACCCTGGCCAACATTGTCAAGACCCCCAGCAAGCCAGGGGACAGACCAGGAAACCCTCCCCCGCCCACACAGCCAAGCAGGGCAGGAGCAGCAGAATAGCACACCAAGTCCATTCTGTTGACAGACAGAAAAAAAGAACAGACGGGATGCTGGGTAAGTACTGGTTATGTACTCCCGGTGGGAGGGGCAGGATTAGGGTTCGAGCATGCCTCTCCTCTTTTTTTCTGTCGGGAGATGGTTATCTCCAATAAGTTAATGAATGGGACGAGGACATAAGGGACCTGGGGGTAATGGGTCCAATTCAAAAAGGTTACATTTAATGTTCAGGTCTTCATGCATGAAAATCTACTCCTTCACCTTGATGTACCTCTACACATGTTTGCTGTTCATCATTTACGAGTAAATATTTGCCCTTAGGTGGAGACTTTGATCGCCACCTCTCCAATGGGGTGGAGAACCTCATGACTAAGTTGACAACTGTAATCACAATGGCATTTTACGTTCTCCCTGTTTGGTGGCGACCTCCATCACTGGGTTGGACCCTTCAGCCACTTAGGGGGACACCTCCACCACCCAGCCGGGCAGCTGCAAAAGGAAGGGAATAGGTAAATAGTATACACATGACACAAATCACACACAATTGACACCCGTTCACTCAAAAAAAGCATAATTACAACCCACACCCTATTCCAGAGGTTCGCTGCCTTTTTTAAGCAATGAGAAACATTTGTGTGTCAATCGAAATGATGAGCAACATACAAACGACAAAAAAGCAAGTGAGCATAATGTGATGGTAAAACAAATGAATCATGAACTAGCCCACTAATGAACATAACATATCAAATTACCAACTATAAATGAGCAGTAATTAACGGTGTTTAGGGAGACATTTAGAGTAGAGACATATCTTCCATTTCAGAGACCAACTGAGGTTATTCGCTGCAACCAAAACATGAACATGTTTAAAGATTAATGTACAATAGGTGCAGGTTCTTTTCAAAGTGTATTTTTAAAAAATAATGGCAAATTGTGACAGATAAACTGGTCAAATTTGGAAGTATTTATAATTGTCTCTTGACAATGATCTTTCCGAAAGTTCGAGTTGCAAGTGTCACAATATTGGCAAATAGCATATTTAATCATCGAGAGGGCCCAACACTAATCTTTATTATTGGTGGAAATTGGATTGAGATTCGAGTAATGGCAAGTCATATTCAATTATCTGGTTCTACCTATGTCTTGATCAAGCTTTCTTTCTGCATAACGACTTGACGAATATTGGAAGGATTAAGAGACTGTTCTGCAAGTGAGCTGTTGGCTCTTCCCATGAGCATTTGAGAAATTCGTGACAAATGGGTCATTTTAAAGAGCAATATTGCAGTCTAGGAGGTATAAACTTGTTCACTATGCAAATGTAGGAAAATTCAGTGGCAAATGAAATATTTGAAACATATTATGCACCAACATTAGTCAGACCTGGTAAGATTGAAAAATAACTTAACATGGAATCGGTTGGTAGTTCTTAAGGAACACCTGGTAAATATAGAGAACTCAGTCAACAAGAAGGTGAAGGTGGTAAACCTATATATATATATCCAGGAATGTTGTTTATTAACAATTAAATGGGGCCTAACTTAAAAAGACATTTGGAAGACCATCCTTGACCCCTGTTTTACCCACTTGTATAATGCATAATGCTTATATGGGGCTAAACTACTGACCCTAAGCACAGAGGTACTGCTAGGGCTAAGTAAAAGCACAATGTGCCCGGCTATAAGATTAGAAGGAGACTTGCAGACTTGGAATGTTCTAGCATATAATGCATCCTTGCTCGTCTGGGATACACCTTGGTCCTCGGAGGTGCAAAACGTTTAAGCCCTCTGTGCCAATGAAATTGCAAGGAATGAACTAAGATAGGAGGTACATGTCAGAAATAGACTAGTGAAAATCGCTGCAGCACTGAAGGTGGGGAATTTTAAAGTCATGGAGGCTTCATACTTTTCAAGGGGTCAGTTGAAAGAGGCTATAGGAGAGAATTTAGGATGGCAAATTTAGGCTACATATCAAAGACACCTTCCGCAAAGTACATGCTGGAGTCCTGGGATAATCGGTTTTATCACTATACATCCGCATTGCAAAAATTCCTAGATATGGATCCTGTTATTAAAAATTTGAGTTGCTTTGAATCATCGTTTTTTGAAGTATGAGAAATTCAATGCACTTTCTGATTCTGATAAACAATTGTGCCAAAGGATTGCGGTCTATAAATTTGAATGTTTATCTTTTGGACTGTTTGTACTTTTATAGTATTCAGATGGTGCATAGCACTGTCGTGTACTTCCTACCAATCAGTAGGACCTGCGCATTATTCGGACAACATAAACCAAGGGCTTGGTGTCAAGACTGATTCCATACACCCCTGCAGGATATGTTGGCCTATAGACCAGCTAGCTCACAGTGCCACTGTAAGCTCCCTACAGTGGCACTGGCAAACGAGGGGGTGGTTCACCTGGCCTTCATGGATCGAAGTTCGACCTTTGAAAGAGTTAATAGAGTTAAACTCTGGGCAGCGCTTAGGGCCATCAGGACCAACCCCGCCCTGCTCTACTTCTGACTTACTTTGCATCAGGGTCTATCCTGCTCCTTAAGATACAGGTCAGATGTGGAATGCCCCCTTCCCCTGAATCTGAAGAGAGGGCTGCACTAGGGAGGTATCCTGGCCATCTTTCTCTTTATTCTCTATATGAATGGCCTGGACTTAGCTCTAACGGATCCAAGAGTGGACGTTCCGAGTGTAGGCGGTTGTTGCTTGCCTGTTCTCTTATATGCAGACTACACTGTTCTCATGTCACACACGGCTAAGCGGCTAAGGGTCTACAGCATCTCCTCAATCTTTTGGTCACCTACATGGAAGGGCTGGATCTCACCACCAACTTCTTTAAATCATCCCCCATTATGGTGGTAGGCCCAAGGTATATCAGATCCAAAAGTTTCTTGATCAAGGGTCAGCCCATTACTTGGGTCATCACTTCTCGTATTTAGGAATAAATTCTCTCCTGACAGCCTCTGTTAAAGAAAAACACCATGAGGTTTAAATCTGCTATTATTGGAGTTAGCGTCCTGGCAAGGTGCATGAGACATAATCATGTGTAAGCAATACTAAAAGTATTCAGGGCTAAGTGTGTTACATTGGCCTGTTATGGATGTTACATCTGGGGTTATGTGTCTACCTTCCAGTTTCAGGTCATTGAGATTTCCTTCTTGAAAGGTCTTCTCAAAGTCGCCCAGAGCGCCCCCTTTGAGATGCTCCATGAGGAAGTGTGTCTGGGTTACATCTCCAACATGATTCATCTGCGCCCCCTGCTACTCTGGCAGTACATCTGGTTAAAGGAGGACCTGTTCCGTTATAGGCTCATCCTACATGACCACCAGGCCTTGGATGGCATGTCATGCATTCCCTGGCTTTCAATCATTAGACGTACCCGGTGGTCTGAGCTTTTTATTGAACCAGGTCGTATGGTAAGGAGGGATATTGCGTGGATAAAGCAGGCCTTTTTTGCAAGAGCGGCTCGGAATGGGAGGCTGCGACCCTCCATAAGCGCACTATGGGGTCCATTACGATGTCGGGCGGTTTGCCTCTGCCAGGTGGCCACCGCCGGCCTGGCGGAGGCAAACCGCCCGACATTGCAAGCCCAAATCCCCCCCGCCATATTAGGATGGCGGAGGGGAAGGCGGCGGTGAAAAACACCGCCCGACTGTTTTCCGCCCGGGTCGCCTTGCGGCGGGGGCGGAAAACGAGTAACATGGAGGCGGTGTCTGTTAGACACTGCCCGCCATATTACTATGGCATGCGGTGTTCACTCTGGGGGGCCACTGTGGGCCCCCAGAGTGAAGGCCAAAGGGGGGTGGCACACGGGGAGGTATCCCCCTGCCTTTGCGTAATCAATGAGGCAGGCACCGCACGGTGCCTGCCTCTTCGATTGTGCAAAGGCGTGCTTTTGTTTTGTAACATTGTGGCGGGCGGTGCAGTGAGCACCGCCAGCCACAATGTTAAATTGAGGAATGCGCCCGCCACTGTGGCGGGCGCATCTTAATGGCAATGTCGGGACCCCCGCCCTTTAGGCGGGCGGTCCCGCGCCATCCTAATGTGCCCCTGTGTGCGGTTTTATCATGATGAAAACTGTCCCTGTGATGGAGCCTTATTTGACATTAGCGATTTCTAAATTTCACCATAGGTTGTTAATCTATTTAAGATCTAACTTATTCCACCAACCTTTGTTGCCTAAAGGTTCTTGGTATAAAGTCTTACCCTTGCCGCATGTTCCTGTGATAATGTCCGTCTCCCTGACACTTTCCACATTGTCATGACATGCCCAAGATTTAACAACCTTCATCACGTTTATTCATCTGCTCCTTCAATCTATTCATTTTAACCAACTGAGGCATGCTTTTCTCTTCCTCCAATTGCTAAAATCGTCTACTATCTGCTTTTATTTGTCTAGTTTTTTATCACTGGTTATACATGGGTGCTGAATTTTAGTATGTGTTTTTAAGTGGGGGTTTGCTCCTTTATATCCTGATTTTATGCTGTGATTATATTATGTTTTTTGATTTTCACGGTCCACTATTTGCTTCTTTTATAACTGCTGTTTGTAATTTGTAGTGGAAGTGATTTGGAGCATCTTTTCTGTATATTTCATTATGGGGCCGATTCCAATCCGGTAAAATGTCCCATGATTTGCCGTACGAAGTGTTTTTCCCGTACGATTCGTACATCTACAACGTCCCCGTACATACGAGCAAGTACGATCCTATCCCAAAGCAGATCTACGTACGATTCGTACCTAACACCATACGACCAAAAAATACATACGATTCATATCCGGTTCACGCAGTACGCGGCGTCCGTACGTAAACAGGCAGCAGTTTCCGGCCCAGCAAGTACGATTCGTGTCGAAAACACTCGGTACGACCCTATTGCTATGAGAGCTGAAAACCTCCGTAAAAGCTGAATCCGGCCCGAACCGCACCCCGGTACGCGACAGACACGCCATGAACCCTATCGACCGTGTCATCCCAGTCCTATACGCCTACGACCTAGTGCATAGAAATCAACAACGGCGCGGACGGTGAGTACAACTTACCTCAACAACGCAAGCGTACCTGTATGGTGCGTCACACACTCGCATATATCACAATTGCAATAGTGATACGAGCCGCACACACGCCATGAATGTTGGGGTACGGTGCATCACACGCTCGCGTATATCACCATTGCAATAGTGATACGAGCCGCACACACACCATGAATGTTGGGGTACGGTGTGTCACACGCTCGCGTATATCACCATTGCAATAGTGATACGAGCCGCACACACACCATGAATGTTGGGGTACGGTGCATCACACGCAACCATATATCACCATTGCAATAGTGATACGAGCCGCACACACGCTACGAATGTTGGGGTACGGTGCGTGACATCTAAGGGGTGGGTGGATATGACTCCCAGCAGTGCTCAGACATGAGAGGGGTGGTGCAGAGGACTCCCAGCAGTACCCAGACTTAAGAGGGGTCGGTGGATATGACTCCCAGCAGTGCCCAACAGTCTGGATGTGGGTGGATATGACTCCCAGCAGTGCCCAGACATGAGAGGGGTGGGTGCAGAGGACTACCAGCAGTGCCCAGCCATTAGAGGGGTGGCTGGATATGACTCCCAGCAGTGCCCAGACATAAGAGGGGTGGGTGCAGAGGACTCCCAGCAGTGCCCAGCCATAAGAGGGGGTGGGTGGATATGACTCCCAGCAGTGCCCAGACATAAGAGGGGTGGCTGGATATGACTCCCAGCAGTGCACAACAGTCTGGGGGTTGGTGGATATGACTCCCAGCAGTTCCCAGACATAAGAGGGGTGGGTGCAGAGGACTTCCAGCAGTGCCCAGACATAACAGGGGTGGGTGGATATGACATCCTGCATTGCCCAGACATAAGAGGGGTGGATGGATATGACTACCAGCAGTGCCCATACATAAGAGGGGTGGGTGCAGAGGACTCCCAGCAGTGCCCAGACATAAGAGGGTGGCTGGATATGACTCCCAGCAGTGCCCAATAGTCTTTGGGTGGGTGGATATGACTCCCAGCAGTGCCCAGACATAAGAGTGGTGGGTGGATATGACTCCCAGCAGTGCCCAACAGTATGGGGGTTGGTGGATATGACTCCCAGCAGTGCCCATGCATGAGAGAGGTGGGTGCAGAGGACTCCCAGAAATGCTCAGTCATAGGGGGGGGTGGCATTATCATCATCATACAACAACTACATGGGTGTAGGTTTTCATCCCTAACCTGTGAAAGTCCTGATAGTGGGATAGCAACACATCACTTACAGCAGTGTCCCACTACACGGAGTATGGAATTCTGTCACACACTGCGCTGCACACTGCTGCCAGTTCAACCAGACCACCACCCGCACCCTGGGACACAATGGGAGTGGAGGTAGAGGGCTGTGAGTCTTGCGGACTTTGTCTGTGGCAGTGTGCCTGCCGTCTGACCCCAGTCCCTGTGGGTGTGCCTGCATCCCCCTGAGATTGTGTGCCAGGAGATCTGCGCTTACACTTCCGTGGTGGTGTGCTGGGTGTCTCTGTTGGTGTGCGTGATCTTGTGTGTCTGCGTGTGCTCTCGACAGGTATGGGAGAGGGGGGTGTGGATGGGTCTGAAGGAGGGGGGACGAACCGATGCAGGAGGGCAACTGCTGCCATCAGTGAGGAGTCCATGGACAATAGAATCCGACGTTGGTCAGAAATGTTAGCTGACATGCCCTCCATGAATGACAACAACTGTGTCCGTATTCAAGTGTGTCCATGGAGGACAGTCAGCATTGATGTCTGACCAACATGAATCTGCCGGAGTAGGTCCATAGCAGGTGAGACTGGGGCAGGGGCTGTGATGCCGGGGACAAAGGAGACATGGGGGGCAGCACGGACAGAATGGACTCTAGCAACTGGGAGGGTGGATATGGGTCTGGAGGAGGCGGGTATAGCCACAGGGATGGAAGATGCTGTCGTCGCGTATTCCCCCTCCTCCTGGGAGTCAGAAGCCGAGCCGTCCACATGATAAGAAGTGTCACCTTCCAAAGTTCCGGCTGCCTGACTCCCCTCACCCTCCGTGCCTCTGGCTCCCTCCAACTCCTCAGCGCTGGTGGCACTACGGCTGGTTCCCTCCTCCTGGTCCGTGCTCATGTCTCCTCCTGTGTCTGTTGATGATGCTGTTGGCAAGGAGAAGAAACAAAAATGCATCAGTCACCTGTACACATCTGACACATGAGCACATCAGTTGGTCACACTGCAAATCATGGTATGCATCATGAGTAACAGCCAGATAGCTCAGCACATATTTAAGACTAGTACTGCACAGTTGGTATAGACACAATGCTACTTGGACACAAGGATCCAAAGAACAGACCAGGCCACAACTTGAATGAGAGTCACACTGAGGAGCTTCTGTTTGTTTACATGAGAGCAGATCTATACAATGAAGTTATGCGACCTGAACTTCACAAAGAAATAAACAGTTGTGTTGCCCCTCAGGGCAAACTAACACACCTCACTCCCCAAGGTGACACCACACCCAGAACCCTGGAAGTACATTTAGGTGAAAACTAATGTCACAAATTCTTTGCATCTTGGGACTCAGCATACTTCACACATTCAACATGTATTGCATGTGTAAATTAGCCATCTTGTGATCATAACACATATGTGCCTGCATGAAAGATTTCTCACAAGGAGATGTACACAAAAAAACATAGACACATTCTTTGAAACAGCTGGCACACTTTAAGATGAAACACTGTTAGAAACAAATGCTGTGGACCATATACCATATACATGGTCCAACGGAGGTCTTGATGGATTGACATACATTAGTCTGTACAATGGACACCAAAGGAGTCTCAAGCACTCCAGACCACTGTGGGGACATGTCTATGGAGATCAAGGCACACCATTAACCGCATGCGTGCGGCGGCTATTTTTGCGCTGCGCTGCTTTTTTCAAAAAGCCGTGTTACATGACGAGCTGAGCTCGTCATGAGCGTGCGAGCGGCACAACTCATGACGAGCTCAGCTCGTCATGAGCGCAGAAGGGGTTAATCACTGACACTGGCCTCGTTCAAAAGCTGACTGCATATTCCAAAACATAGCAAATGTTCTTTGGTGTGCACTACCTTGTGAGACAACTATAATGCTGACACATAAGTGCAACCTACACAATTTGTCATATGAACACATTCCAAGCATAAACAACTATCAACAAGTTTTGGGAGTGCCAATGTACATTCATCAATGTGAGACCACTTCAAATGTGTCACTCCTCACAGGGGCATCTATCACCTGATCATACAGTTGCTAACACATAAGACCCAGTGGCTGTCATGTGAAGCGGCCCACATGTCCCAAATCAGGACAATGCTAATGTGCCTGCAATTGTGAAGAACAAAATCATTGCTGCATCGTGGACATATAACCAGGTTCTGAGCTGGGATGGGGCAGTGAGCTAAATAACGGTGATGGATCAAGCCCTGATCTTTGGACTGGGTAAGAGTGGTCTGCTTAATTCAGACACTCTGTTCATCGCCACCCCCTTTTCTGAATCGTTTTTGGCCACTATAGGTGTGGCAGGGTATACTCAGACATGAGTCCCTTGCTCACTGCTCCATCAGGATTCAAGCAAGCCGGGCCGACGAGGCTGAAATGCCAGAAACCGGTCCCCGGTAGCTTGTCTCCTTTCTGGTGAAGAATTGGCTTGGTAGTTTGGTCTGCCCTGTTCCCATGATGCACTGGGCCAGGGACAGACTAATTTGCATATAGCCAGGTTCTGAGCTGGGATGGGGCAGTGAGCTAAATAACGGTGATGGATCAAGCCCTGATCTTTGGACTGGGTAAGAGTGGTCTGCTTAATTCAGACACTCTGTTCATCGCCACCCCCTTTTGTGCATCGTGGACACACCCTTATCCACACGGAAATGTCAACACAGTAGTGTGCAAACTAAGACAAAACAGCGTTGCACCAGAACTACATACATGTTGCAAAAATCTTTGAGGCACAATCATCTCTGTAAGCAAACAACATTGCCCGTAAAGCCCCTAATGACAGCACTGTCCAGCATCACAGGGGAAGTGCATAGTGATAACTCTACTTCCCAATTTACATCCACAGCTCACAACTGCCAAGGCCAAACAGGCAGGCTCATCACACCTCTCCTGCACAACATCCCCATCACTCAGTTCATGTGATTGATACAGCTCAAGAAGTGAACACTCAGAATCAGGGAAACAAAAACTGTGCAGCAACCTTTTTTTAAGTTAACCAAGGTCACTTTGTGGGGCTGGCAATACATATTAGTCACAAACAACCAGCAACAGATTCTTGTGAATAGGCACACAGGCACTGCCCAGTGTGAGTATGCACAAGCTAAATCTTGTATCCATGGCCAGTGTGCACATGTAGCTGACACATGATAAATACAAACTATGCCAGGGACCAATGCCACTGAGGCAGACCCATGCTGAACTCACATCGAATGGGATGACACACATGATTAGGAGGCCAGGGTGTTGCAGGGGACTGTAGTGGGCACACTGATCCGTGGGTCTAGAAATTGCTGATTGCCTCATGATTAACCGTCTTGGCACTATGCATAACTTGCAAATGATGTACATCATGTCTGAGTACGCAACATGGGTCATGCATGCTGCTAGGGTGTGCATTTTAAACCTCACACTCCTATGTTGAGACTCATCAACAGTGCAAACAAATATGAACGCCAAACACAGTGCACAGGTCATGGCAAAGGCAAGGTACCAACACATGTCACAGACCTCCCTCCCACATGATGCGCTAATCAATGTGCAGTCTAATTACCTTGCACCCTAGAAGAACATGTGCTAATTAAAAAAAACACAACCAGGGGACACATGTGGAGGAGGGGAAGCGATGAAAACGAGCATCAGCTGAATATGGGGAATTGAAACTACAATGCACAAATAGCCTATCTGACCAGACTCCCCAACTGTGAGAGTGTTTCCATGGTTCACGGCACCTCAAGTAGCAGGTAACACACAACACTACAAACAGACATGTACCTACCCCCTCCTTGCTGCTGTCTCTCCTGCAACTGCCTATGGAGGTCTGGAAAGACCACTTCCAGGACCCGGAGCATGTGGGGGGTGAGGTGACGGCTTCCACCATGCTGGCGTGGAGGTGACAGCTTCAGCTGGACCCGGGCGATACGCCGGGTCCAGCACCGGATGTCCTGCCACCTCTTCCTGATGTTGCTCAGCCGCCGGTGAGGGCAACCCACAGATCTGACAGCCCTGACAACGTCCAACCAGATCTCCCCCTTCTCGTAGGTAGTTACCTGTCAGGAAGACAAAGTTAAACAATATCACTACACCTGCTCCATGTCCCAGAGACACACACTTGCACTACATTGATGATGTGAACAGGGCATAGGATGCAGACAGGACTTGCATCATTGTCCATGTGAATTCGGCCTTTGAAAGGCAACAGATGGCATAATTGATGCAACACGCTCACTGATCATGACACACACTGTATAACACATTCAACTGCAGGGTGTGGGACAGCACGTGACAAGCTATCACATATCCTACTCCACTTAAGAACCCTCAGCAGACCACACATACACACCCTGGCACAGATCACTCACCTGTCAGTGACAACAGTGTATACAACCCTCACTTTGCACATGTGCCACTTGACAAAGAGGTCCCACAGGTGTTGGGCTAACTGTGCAAGTCAGGCACACAACACTGCATGCTTGTGACATCAGATGGCTACAGCTGCTGCATACGCCATGCAGCTGTGGTGCAAAACATCACATACACACTCGCCCAGGTGACAAGTAACAGTCACACTCTTCAATGTCCATGAGTTTAAACACAACATTTGTACAACATCACCACAGGTCCCCAAAAGTCATAGACATCAGTGAGTACATTCAGCTGTCACTCTGGGGGGGGCACTGTTACACCTCAGTAAATTATGGGGGGGGAAACTGCAAGGTGTGGCACAGCAGAATGTGTCATTGACTATGCATTGAATGTCACAGTTAGCATAATGCAAGTGAGGAGTGAACACACTTGAACTACATCATGCTCTGCATCGGAGACACCACAATGTACACACCCGGCACTCACTCCAAACCACATTGCATGTCTCTTCCACCAATAGACAATGGCTGTTGTGACACTCACACAACAGGTGCACAGTCAAAGCTAGTGCAGCCATCACTCACCTGCTCCCCTGGTCTCCCATACAGCTTGCTGTACTGTGGTAGGAGGGCATCCAGCAGGGTCTGGTTTTCCTCCTCACTGAATGCAAGTGCCCTCTCCATGGTAAGCAAAATCAGAGTCCAGGGAATGCAGAGACAGCAGCAGTGTGGTCCACTCCAATGTTGTACAGGCAAGTGCTCTCTCACAGACACATGCAGCCTTAAATCAGTGCTGCTGAGGGGCTTTCAGTTTCAGGAGTACAGTGTGATAGGCCAGATTACTTTGCATCCTACGTTTCATCCAATCCCTTTAAACATAAGGCCCTGACACACATTTGCATGGTTTAAAATGTGAGCCTCAGCTTAAAATACATATTGCAACATTGTATATTTTTGTCCAACTGACTTTTTCAGGCCACCTGTAGCACACACTCAAATTTCAGTATCCATGACAACCAGGCTGCATTCAGGGCCTAATACTCGTCCACTAGGTGTCCCCTTGTAATGTAGTTCCTATATTCCCAATAGGCTCTGCGCATTGGAATAATATATTCAGTAGTGTAGACGTAGGACTGAGGTCGACTAGGTCTCTACTGACTATATTAGACTTAATTAGTTTTGCCAGCTAGCTCACAGGTCACTAGAAACTTTCTCGAGTAAACAAGGAGGAGTTTAACTTCCCTGGATAGACAAGAAGGGATTAGCTTCTGACAACCATATAACATGACAACTTTGCTCCCTCAGAATAAAGAGTGTATCTCTAGAGTCGTGTGAAAACAATAGACAATTATTTCACTCAGTCAATCGTGCGTACTTAGTTTCACCAGAGTGCAGAGAAATAAAGAGACGGGCATTTTCAATAAAAGGTGTTATTTATTGAGCAGTCTTCTTTCTCATGCAAGAGAAATTAATTGCCACAATTGCAATACTTATCATAAAGTAAAGTGTATACAGTAAAAGGAGTATTATAAAATAATACTGTAAAAGCATTGATATGGTTTCTTAGCCATATGATACTTTAAAATGGATAAAATATATACATACATAAAAACATTGACTAACGTCCTCAACTGGTGCTTCTAATCTACGCCTTCCCCGGTGTACCTGACCTAAGCCTAATACGTGGGAAGGAGTAAGTAAGTTGCAGTTTAAGTTAAGTTGGTTTTGCCAAGGATCTGAATCAAGAATTCTCTTAAGGGTTTAGTCAGCTCCGTACCTTGATAATAGAATGTAGGAGGTCTTGTATCTCTCTCTCAGGACTCGATATCCCAGCAACCCGCAAGGGTGACTGGAAACACCGGAGCTGGATTTGCTCGGCCGGAGAAAAAGATAGCGTCTTTCTCAGTGATTCAAAAGGGAGGGGCAGCTTCCTTCGGCTCCTCGCATCAGCTGGGCTTCCGGGCAAGTAGATAGCCGCTCTGCTCCAAACCACCGTGTGTTTGCTTAAGGCAACGTTGGTATATTTATACCTGAAAGGTTGGACATAAGACGTCACCAAGAACTAACAGTTCTTTCTGACTCTAGGAGTTCTTGTGCAAATCAAAACAAGAGCAGGGGGATTTCCCAGCTGCTGGAGGCTTGGTTTGTTTAAAGAACGCGTTGTACTTTCTAGGAGTCTAGAGGAGTAGCCATGCCGTATTTGGGTTGCATGGGCTATTACTAAATATGGATATGATTCTTATGCCTCTATAAGGATATTATTTATTATAGCCATATAAGGGCATACATCGGGAATATCGAATTAAGCTCCTAGATAGAAACACAACACCCACTCCACAAATTAATGGCCATCATTACTAAAAAATAAGCAATATTAAACATAATGCATGTGTGTTTAACAACCCACCCCAGAATACAAAATTCGCATTTGAAATGGTATATGGTAAATACACGAAAATGAGTATTGGTACTATACGCCTTTTAAGCAGTGGTATCATTCAGGTAAATGCATATATATCTCAGCTGAATGAATTGCGAAAATTACACATGAAATGGCTCTGAATACAGAAAAGAAGGTCGAGACCATTCCATCACATATTTATACAAATGCTGTACATGTGCTAGAGGCTGAGGTAAAATATTGTCTCTAGAGTTCCTAAAATAGAAGCTCTGTTCTCTAAGAATAGTTCTACTTTAAGCAGAGTACTTTGTGCCCAAAAAAAAAGGGTAAATATTTTGGAAGTGGAAAAAAATAATTTCGCTCTCAAGGGAAAAAATAGTTCCAATTGTTTTCAAGCTGTGTTTATCAAAAACTGAAGGCCGAATTCGGAGTTCAGGGAACGCTGTGTGCTCGTTGTTTTTAAAAGTTATTCTTTTTGTTCTGGGGAGAACATCATATCAGACAGGCTTGCAAAAAATTGGTCTACAACATCAGGTGAAAGTCGACCAAGTTTGAAAATGTTGAAATTGTGCATATGTGAAAATGATTGCTCATCCAGCAAGGACATCGCCTTCAGCCACGCCACCGGACTCCACTGGACGGACCACAGCTGCGTCCACTTCAGCTTCAAAAGGACCACGATCCACCACCAACAGCAACAGGTTGCACGCAGAAGCTGGAACAAGATCACAGCCGACCAGCTCGCGACTTCCCTGAGCAAGAACCCACCCACCAGCGCAACGAACCCCAGCCAAGCGGCCACCAACCTCACGAAGTGGATCAGCGACTGCGCAGACGACCTCGCCCCTCTGAGGACCCCGCCTAGCAGACCCGGCAGCAAGAAAGCCCCATGGTTCACGGACGAACTCAAGAGCTCCAAGAAGGACTGCAGAGCCCTTGAGAAAGCCTGGCGCAGAGACCCAACACCGGACAACATGACTGCCCTCAAGCTCGCCACCCGAAAACACCACCAACTGATCCACACCACCAAGAAAACTGCATTCAAGGAACGACTGGACAACAACGCACACAACAGCAAGGAACTCTTCAACATCGTTAAAGAGCTCTCCAACCCCAACGCCGGAAACAACGACATCCCCCCTTCGCAAGACCTCTGCAACTCCCTCGCCTCCTACTTCCACAACAAGATCGCGGACATACACAACAGCTTCAGCACTCAACCTACGCACGCCACGACCGAACCACCGCCCCCCACCACCCTCCGTGCCTGGACCCCGGTCAGCACCGAAGACACCATCCGCACGATGAACTCCATCCACTCCGGATCTCCGACCGACCCTTGCCCTCACCACGTCTTCAACAAGGCCGACGCTGTCATTGCACCCCACCTGCGGGACATCATCAACACCTCCTTCAACACCGCTACCTTCCCGTAGAGCTGGAAGCACGCCGAACTCAGCGCCCTACTAAAGAAGCCATCAGCCGACCCCACCAACCTCAAGAACTACCGACCCATCTCACTGCTCCCGTTTCCCGCAAAAGTCATCGAGAAGACCGTCAACAAGCAGCTGGCCGCCTTCCTCGAGACGAACGGATCCCTCGACCTCTCGCAGTCCGGCTTCCGGGCCAACCACAGCACCGAGACCGCCCTGATCGCAGCAACCGATGACATCCGAGCCCTGCTCGACAACGGAGAAACAGCGGCCCTCATCCTCCTAGACCTCTCCGCGGCCTTCGACACTGTCTGCCACCGTACCCTAGTACAACGCCTCAGCAACGTCGGAATCCAGGAGAAGGCACTGGAGTGGATCACCTCCTTCCTCGCCGGAAGGACACAGAGCGTCCGCCTCCCCCGTTCAGATCAGAAGCCACCAAAGTCATCTGCGGCGTTCCTCAAGGCTCCTCGCTCAGCCCAACCCTCTTCAACGTCTACATGAGTCCCCTCACAGCCATCGCACGCCAGCACAACCTTAACATCATCTCCTACACCGACGACACCCAGCTGATCCTCTCCCTCGCCAACGACCCCGCCACCGCCAGAGCCAACCTAGACGAAGGGATGAAAGAGGTAGCCAAATGGATGAAGAACAGCCGCCTGAAACTGAACTCGGACAAGACGGAAGTCCTCATACTGGGATCCTCACCCTCAGCCTGGGATGACTACTGGTGGCCCCCACCCTAGGCAGCGCACCCAAACCAACAGACCACGCACGTAAGCTGGGCTTCATCCTGGACTCCTCCCTCTCCATGACCAGACAAGTCAACGCCGTCTCCTCGTCGTGCTTCAACATCCTACGCATGCTACGCAAGATCTTCCGGTGGATCCCCACCGAGACCAGGAAGACGGTCACCCAGGCCCTCGTCACCAGCCGACTGGACTACGGCAACGCCCTCTACGCCGGAACCACCGCCAAACTCCAGAAGAGACTCCAGCGGATCCAGAACGCCTCATCCTGGACATCCCCCGTCGCAACCACATCTCCAGACACCTGAGAGACCTCCACTGGCTCCCGGTCAACAAGAGAATCACCTTCCGTCTCCTCACCCACGCACACAAAGCCCTGCACAACCAAGGCCCAGGATACCTCAACAGCCGCCTCAACTTCTACGCTCCCAAACGCCAGCTTCGATCGACCGGCCACGCCCACGCCGCCGTCCCCCGCATCCGAAGAGCCACCACAGGGGGAAGGTCCTTCTCCTACCTCGCCGCCAAGACTTGGAACTCCCTCCCGACCCACCTCCGCCTGACCCAGGACCACCTCGCCTTCAGGAAGCAGCTCAAGACCTGGCTGTTCGAGCAGTAGCGGACCCCCCCTCCCCTAGCGCCTTGAGACCCTCCGGGTGAGTAGTGCGCTATACAAATGCTTTGATTGATTGATTGATTGATTGATATCATCGATGTCAGGTTCAGCAATGCTCACAGAAGGTTGTACCTGTTTGGTGCTGCTTTCCTCTCGTACTTCACCGCCACCTAATCGTAGTGGTGAAGTCTCAATGAATGCCGTCATCAGAATCGGTAACCGCTGGGGACAACAAGATGCATGAGTCATTACCGGACCTAGCAAGGTATCTATATCCATTGGTACTGCTGATGGTAGTGTAAGACAGACGTCCAACACGCATTCTTCTCCGCATAGCAGATATCGAAGCACAGGTAAGATGCAATCTTGCCAGATAGGTCTGAATGAAAGAAACCAGGTTGTACTTAGATCTCTTAGCCGGGCTAGTCCAAGGACTTTAGTGATGCGGTCCCGGTAGCGTATAGCTAGGATCGTTTCTCCCATCGTTGCTGGAGTCTTGTCTGTGGCTTGGCTTGCCATATCGGAGCAGAAGGATCAAAAATAAAATTCCTGCTACGAGTCCCAAAAGTAGAGGCAGACCGACGAAGACAGAATGGACAAAATTAGGAAAGATGCCCAGAACTGTTTCAAATGGTGTTTACAGTCCCGAAAAAATTGTCTGAAATACATGTGCGATGCCACTGGTATCAGACATGTTTAAAATTTGGCTTAACATTTCTACAAAATATACGTGGCAATTTGTTGATAATAGGGAATGTATCTCTGCTGCTGTCCTTGCAACTTGCAGATCATACGTCTCTTTGGACGAGGTTAAAGGCACAGTTGTTTGTAAAAGAATGGATTTCATTCTGCTTAAAGTATCAATTCGAATAGAAGAGATATTCAAAGAAGGCCATATTCCCGCCTCCATGTCTGGATTGCTGTTTGGATACAATACTTGCATACATCAAGTGACCATGGAAGTAACGCTCATGAGATAGGCTTTTCCTGGCACCATGCCACAACAGCTGTGATCACTTATTAGAACGTAGATGCCGTTGGAAAGCTGTCTAAAAAATGGCTCTATCTGTACTGCAGGAGTGCCGTGCAGGTGACATGAAAGGTTATTTGAAGACCCTTCGCAGGCTCCATGCAAGTTAATACCTTGACACAGGAGTGTACCACTTAGTGATTTTTTACAATTGTTACCACTAAGGAACACCTCTTTTTTCCCTTCACTATAACATTTGTGTGTATAAGGTAATTTCCATGTTGACTTGATGTATACTTTACCCAACCTTTCATACAGGCCTGCTGGTATATATTTTTGGCAATACTTAAACTGGAAAGTTGTTCTCGGAATTGTAATTGTTCTGTGTATTATCCATTCAATGACAGGTCTCTCTGACATTGTCAATGGTAATCTCTCAAGTTTTTCAATACTCAGAATCGTATAGTCTGCTCCTTTTTGTGCCAAACTGATTTGTTTATCAGTAAGGTTAAAGATAGAGAATAATGATGTTACGTTGATTAAACGCCATGGCACGTAGCCTGAAGGCAGATTTTGAAACGTCCAGCCAAGCTGTACAATAGAACGTAATTGGGACTGAGCATGTTGTAACATTAGTAAGTCCTGCTCTATTATATCAATAGCAGATGATACAATGCTGTCCAGTGAATATATTCTGGAGGACAGAGTCGTTAACCCATTGTCCACTACAGAAAGTGATTTTTCCAAATTAATACGATCAATTTCTCGTATTTTTTTAGCTGTTTCAATTTGTGTTACTTTTCAAGCCTCGTTGTAAGCAGCGTATATACCGGCATATATGAAACGTTTTTGACGCTGTTTGCGAGGTCCCAGTATGAAATCTCGCAAGTCAGCACCGTCTTTAAGTAAAGTCAAGTGTTGCTTAATTTCAGCCAGTCAGGATTTCTGTAGCCATTCAAGGCAGAGTTTCCCTACACTGTATGTTGTAACTATCCCTGTATGTTGTCTCTGGGAGTATCTAGGGTCTGGTCTGGTCTGTTTAAACCCCTGTATTTTGTTCAGGAATCTATCTTGACAGTTATTTGTGTCTGTGGGCCAGATCAACCATTTTTTCCAATCAGGATGTGTTCTGTTTTGGTGTAAAATATGGGTTACGTCTATCTCCACATCTGTAGTGCTATTACTATCAGGTATGGGCTTCGGAATAGACGGTTTATTTAAGTCTTTTATCTTGGCTAGACCAAGACAGGTTGTTTGCTGAATGGTGTCATTCAGGAATATTAATTGTTCTGGGATCATGCAGGCTCTAAATAATGCTTCTAAACCTTGGACCTGCCATTCTTTTGTATCCCAGATGGTTTTTGTTTCAATGTTGTTTTTCCAGAATTCAAAACCAAATGTAGTCATTTTTTCATAAAATGTTTCAGAATAAATCAATTTAGTATTTGTCACTATTGTTTTCATTCCTGTCTTATTTGACATTCTAAAATAAAATGTTTCTGCATCACTTGTGTTAAAACCTGAGAAGTATGGGAATTTCTCATAAAATGTTTTCGAGTTGCCTTTAGGCGGTGTTGCACAATGTTCCCATTGATTATAATTTAAAACATTTCTAGGTTGAGCAGATTTATGCAAATAGTGATGATCAAAATGATTATAACAATATAACTCCTCATAATTTGATGAACCCTGTAAATAATCATGTTCTGTGAATTTAGCTGATGTTACTAAATCTGACATCATATTATTAATATTTTCAAAGTCCCAATCATCAGAGAAAGTACTTGGTGTCACAAAGTCACTTAAGGAAACCTTAAATTGGTGTGGATATTTCAGGAGCTCAATCGGGTCATAGATTTCATAATCCGTTTTGTCCCATGCTACCCCACCGGGTATTGGATTGGCTGTGATGTTCACTGGTGACAGTTCTCTTTTTGTGATGTGAGAGGATGTGTGAGGCTTTAGGACCAAGTTGATGTTCTGACTTGCTGTGTCCATTGTACTATATGTTCCATCATTGAATTTTCCCAAACATAGAACCATGATGAGCCAAAGCAGGAGGAAAAGTACACCTAACACATTCCAAAATTCAATCCATGGTGAAATCAGATATGTTTCTTTGAGTTGATGAAAAAGTTCAGTTACTTTGTCTTTGAAAGTTTTTGTTGCTGGCGTTTCTTCATGCTCGCTTGGATTCTTCAGAAAAGTCATCGAAATTGATGAAGTAGCCAGATGCAGTTCTGTCAATTGTTGGAAGTGCTTCCGAATTTTCATTTGCTTTTGGATTTTTCTTTGTTTCACTACCATAGTCTGAGGCTACATCGTTGTAGACTGGTGTTTCTTGACGAACTGTTGCAATTTGGGTTTTAAGAGGCACAAGTTCCATGGCTTTGTTGCATAGTCCTTTTTTATTCACTGCAGGTTTATCAAAAGTGATTAGTCTTTCAGTTTGAACCTCTTGGATTGTAGCAAGATTTGGTCTTCTGCTATTTCTTGGGAGTCCACTGGGCCTACTACTTATTATTGGCCACATGATTGTGGTTTTACGAGGTCGATGGATACAACTCGGTTCTCCTTTTTACCAGCAAGGGGCGGTAGTACTACTGATCTTGTTCCGCTGATTGCTAAGACAGGTACTGCTTTTCTGTAAGATGGCCCAAATTCCTTCTTCACCACGATCTTTTCTCAGACCAGATCCTCAATCTTTGGAATCCAGACAGGTCTTGCTGGGACCGGTGGTTTTTCTTCAGTGGCCGTTGGCTTTAGATTTGTGTTACTTAGACTTCTTCTTGTTCCATTTAAGTCCTGTAAAACAGCCAAACGATCTTTGATATCAAAGGTTTTTTGTTCCACTACTGAAGTCGGACTATCAAGGTCTTCGATTATCATTCTAGTACCAAACAAAAGTTCATACGGAGTGGTTCCACCCATAGAATTTCTTGGCAGATTATTAAGACTAAGCATGGGCGTAAAATCCGCTCCGCTCGCGGATTTTTCGGATTTTCGGCAAATCCGCAATCCGCGAACGCTCGCGAATTTGTCGAAAATCCGTGAATCCGCTCGCGGCAGATTTTTTGCTTGGTTGCGGCGCGCGGCGTGGTGCACGGCGTTCACTTTCCGTCATTTTAGCGTTTGCCGAGTTGTTTTTCTTTGCGAGTGACGCGCCATTTTAGATCTTGCTGCGTGTTCCCGCGGGAGTTTGTCGCCCGCGAATACGTACTCGCGGCTTGCCACCTTGCACAGCACACCTCGCGAGAGTTCGCAATTGCGAACACGTAGTTGCGGCGGAAAGGAACAATCTTGCACTTGCGAAATAGAGATTTTGCAATTTCGCACAAGAAAATCACCAGCAAACAGGATAAACCTTCAGAAAATTATGATTTTTATCAGAATCACTCCTCAGGTTGACATTTGCATGGCCTTTTTTTTTTGCAAGGAGTCCATTTTGGGGGGGGGGGAGGAAGGAAGTGCCCCACAGTCTCCAACTTCCTGTTCCTGTCCAGCAGGCTCCTCCCAGTGCTTTGTCCATCTCCTGGTCACTTTCATTTGGATCTGGAGCTGGAAGGATTACTTTTTGTGGGTGCTGCTGGATCACTTTTGGATTAGAAATCAACTTTCACAAGTAAGTTTGTTTGGGGCATTACAGTTGCTGCAAGTAAAATTTTGGAACTTTTTCAGAACATTAAATAAATTATATTGTGGGTAGCCACAGTATCCAGTAGGACCAGGGTTGGTTAGGGGTGCATGATACAACTGTTTTGTTGAATTTAAACACCATTTAGGCCATGGATGGGCTGGGATTGTGCTGATTTTTGTCTTTTTTTTGGGACTGCTGGTGGGGGCCTTTGCCCAGGGGTGGTAAGTGTTGCATGGGCCTAGTCTTTCTGTGGGGTGTCTTCTTAAATTTAAACATAATTGAGGCCATGGATGGGCTGGGATTGTGCTTATTTTATTGTTTTTTGTCGTTTTTGGGGGGCTGCTGGTGTGGCCTTTTGCCCAGGGGTGGTGGGTGGTGCATGGACTGAGTGTGCCTGTGGTGTGGTCTCACTCTCTTTAATGTAAACATCATGGATGGCATTGGATTGTGGTGATTTCTGGCTGTTTTTCTGTTTTTTGGGGGTGTACTGTTGATGTGGACTGGCCATGTGGGTGGTGGTGGTGGCCATCTTGAGTGCTGGCTGCTACAGGCAACATGTGCTTGGGGTGTAAGGGGCCATTTTGAGGAGAGGCAGTGTCTGAGGCCTGCACTTATTTTGCCTACTTTTCATCCATTATGCCCAGGGGTAGTGAGTGTTGCATGGGCCTAGTGTGTTTTTGAGGGGTGTCTTCTTGAATTTAAACACCATTGAGGCCATGGATGGGCTGGGATTGTGCTGATTTTATTGTTTTTTGTCGTTTTTTTGGGCCTGCTGGTGGGGCCCTTTGCCCAGGGGTGGTGAGTGTTGCATGGGCCTAGTCTTTCTGTGGGGTGTCTTCTTGAATTTAAACATAATAGAGGCCATGGATGGGCTGGGATTGTGCTTATTTTATTGTTTTTTGTCGTTTTTGGGGGGCTGCTGGTGTGGCCTTTTGCCCAGGGGTGGTGGTGCATGGACTGAGTGTGCCTGTGGTGTGGTCTCACTCTCTTTAATGTAAACATCATAGATGGCATTGGATTGTGGTGATTTCTGGCTGTTTTTCTGTTTTTTGGGGGTGTACTGTTGATGTGGACTGGCCATGTGGGTGGTGGTGGTGGCCATCTTGAGTGCTGGCTGGTACAGGCAAAATGTGCCTGGGGTGTAAGGGGCCATTTTGAGGAGAGGCAGTGTCTGAGGCCTGCACTTATTTTGCCTACTTTTCATCCATTATGCCCAGGGGTAGTGAGTGTTGCATGGGCCTAGTGTTTCTGAGGGGTGTCTTCTTGAATTTAAACACCATTGAGGCCATGGATGGGCTGGGATTGTGCTGATTTTATTGTTTTTTGTCGTTTTTTTGGGCCTGCTGGTGGGGCCCTTTGCCCAGGGGTGGTGAGTGTTGCATGGGCCTAGTCGTTCTGTGGGGTGTCTTCTTGAATTTAAACATAATTGAGGCCATGGATGGGCTGGGATTGGGCTTATTTTATTGTTTTTTGTCGTTTTTGGGGGGCTGCTGGTGTGGCCTTTTGCCCAGGGGTGGTGGGTGGTGCATGGACTGAGTGTGCCTGTGGTGTGGTCTCACTCTCTTTAATGTAAACATCATGGATGGCGTTGGATTGTGGTGATTTCTGGCTGTTTTTCTGTTTTTTGGGGGTGTACTGTTGATGTGGACTGGCCATGTGGGTGGTGGTGGTGGCCATCTTGAGTGCTGGCTGGTACAGGCAACATGTGCCTGGGGTGTAAGGGGCCATTTTGAGGAGAGGCAGTGTCTGAGGCCTGCACTTATTTTGCCTACTTTTCATCCATTATGCCCAGGGGTAGTGAGTGTTGCATGGGCCTAGTGTTTCTGAGGGGTGTCTTCTTGAATTTAAACACCATTGAGGCCATGGATGGGCTGGGATTGTGCTGATTTTATTGTTTTTTGTCGTTTTTTTGGGCCTGCTGGTGGGGCCCTTTGCCCAGGGGTGGTGAGTGTTGCATGGGCCTAGTCTTTCTGTGGGGTGTCTTCTTGAATTTAAACATAATTGAGGCCATGGATGGGCTGGGATTGTGCTTATTTTATTGTTTTTTGTCGTTTTTGGGGGGCTGCTGGTGGGGCCCTTTGCCCAGGGGTGGTGAGTGTTGCATGGGCCTAGTCTTTCTGTGGGGTGTCTTCTTGAATTTAAACATAATAGAGGCCATGGATGGGCTGGGATTGTGCTTATTTTATTGTTTTTTGTCGTTTTTGGGGGGCTGCTGGTGTGGCCTTTTGCCCAGGGGTGGTGGTGCATGGACTGAGTGTGCCTGTGGTGTGGTCTCACTCTCTTTAATGTAAACATCATGGATGGCATTGGATTGTGGTGATTTCTGGCTGTTTTTCTGTTTTTTGGGGGTGTACTGTTGATGTGGACTGGCCATGTGGGTGGTGGTGGTGGCCATCTTGAGTGCTGGCTGGTACAGGCAACATGTGCCTGGGGTGTCAGGGGCCATTTTGAGGAGAGGCAGTGTCTGAGGCCTGCACTTATTTTGCCTACTTTTCATCCATTATGCCCAGGGGTAGTGAGTGTTGCATGGGCCTAGTGTTTCTGAGGGGTGTCTTCTTGAATTTAAACACCATTGAGGCCATGGATGGGCTGGGATTGTGCTGATTTTATTGTTTTTTGTCGTTTTTTTGGGCCTGCTGGTGGGGCCCTTTGCCCAGGGGTGGTGAGTGTTGCATGGGCCTAGTCTTTCTGTGGGGTGTCTTCTTGAATTTAAACATAATTGAGGCCATGGATGGGCTGGGATTGGGCTTATTTTATTGTTTTTTGTCGTTTTTGGGGGGCTGCTGGTGTGGCCTTTTGCCCAGGGGTGGTGGGTGGTGCATGGACTGAGTGTGCCTGTGGTGTGGTCTCACTCTCTTTAATGTAAACATCATGGATGGCGTTGGATTGTGGTGATTTCTGGCTGTTTTTCTGTTTTTTGGGGGTGTACTGTTGATGTGGACTGGCCATGTGGGTGGTGGTGGTGGCCATCTTGAGTGCTGGCTGGTACAGGCAACATGTGCCTGGGGTGTAAGGGGCCATTTTGAGGAGAGGCAGTGTCTGAGGCCTGCACTTATTTTGCCTACTTTTCATCCATTATGCCCAGGGGTAGTGAGTGTTGCATACTTGCATGTCCGTAGTCTTTCTGTGGGGTGTCTTCAATGTAAACATCAAGGATGGCATGGGATTGTGCTCATTTTTCTGTGTTTTGTCGAATTTTTGGGGTGTATAACTGAACTGATGTTCCTCTGTCTTCCATTGCTTTTAGGTGCACAAGAAGACTCAAGAGAACCACCAGTGCCAGGAAGAAGTCCTGCAGCGGTGTGTGCAGCATAACGTCACGCGACGTCACGTCTGGACACAGAACCCTCTGCAACTCGTGCAACTGCTGCCTGCTGACCTGCTCTGAAGAGGATGGCCCCAAAAAAAGTAACCCGTAGCTCCTCTAGCAAGAAAGGTGCCAGTAAGGAGCAGAAGAAGCAAGTTACCAAGGAGACTGGTGTGCCGCCCGCCCCTTTTTTTGGGAGTAAAAAAAAAAGTATGCCTGCAGCAGCAGCAGCGGGATCTGCTGGGGACCAAGCTGGCAGCACCCCCCCCCGCTCCATTGGGCTCAGTGCCACCACCACCACCACGCCAACTTAAGTCCAAGCCCTTGAGTGCTGCAGAGGCAGCCAGTATAGTTCTTCAATCACCATCGACCAGTGATGTTGGCTCATCGCAAGAAAGCAGCAGCAATGTCCCTCAATCAACACAGGTTGTTGTAGCTCATCTGACGAGTGTTGAACAACCACAGCCGCAACAACAATCACATGTGCAAGTACAAGCCCAAGTACATGTGGAAGGAGAGGCAGCGCAAGGAGATGCGCAAGCAGAGGTGCATGGAGGGTCACAAGTGCCCACAATAGTTGTTCCTCCCGAAGTAGGGGCACATCAGGAAATCGACAATCAAGGCGAGGTATCATTTGAGGAAGCCACTCCTCCTGCTGATCCTTCATTGTCTTCCACAACCCTAGCAAGGAAGAGATCAAGGGTGGTGTCTACATCCTCTTCAAGCACACCTCCTTCTGATGATACGGATCAAACTTGGGAACCAGCACCACAGCCGTCTGAGAGTGAGGCACACCATGATCCAACAAAGGTACTTAAGCGTAAAAGGAAGCTCGTCCAAAGTCTCAGACTTATGGAGTGTGATGAGGCTCAACAAGAAGTGGCGGATACTGCTGCTGATGAAGACTCTGCCAACGACGACCCAGTCATCATAAAGGTCACTGCAGCCCCAGCGGGCATGCAGCAAACAGACATTTTGACCCTAGCCCGAAGAGCTGCTGCGCGTGATGATGATGATGATGATGTTGTCGATGAGGAGGCAGTGGAAACACCACAATCATTGGAGTTAAGTAGTACACCAACTCGTCCCGCTTCCATATTTCTTTCTGGCAAGAAGAGACCTGCGTCAACCTCGACCTTAATTAGTGGCGGTGAAAGTGGAAAACGTACAAAAGTTGGGCAATCCAGATCCTCCACTTCATCTGGCATTAGCTTCATGACCACCACCACCAGTATCGCCGCCTCCTCCAGGTCCCACAGACACTTCAAGTCCCCAGTTTGGGACTTCTTTACTGTTTGTCCCAAAAATCCAAAGTTTGCCATTTGTACCCTTTGTAAGCTTGCAGTTAGTCGTGGTAAGTCAGGTACCAACTATGGTACCGGCGGCCAGAGTGGTCATCTTGAGAGAAAGCACGCTGTCCAATGGTTTGCGCACCTAGCTGCGATCAAGAAAGGCCAAAATCAAGGAAACGTTGATGTTTCATCTGATGTTGACGAGCAGGAAGAAGACGTGTCAAACACTTCCCTTACACCCAGTACCCCTGTCAGCAGCACACCCAATGTGAGGCACACTAAGAGTGTTGGAGCGAGTGAGACACCAACGCACAAAAGTTCACCAGCGAGCAAAATTGGGTCAACGAAGTCATTATCAGCCCGTAAATGCTTGGTCCAGGCCAACATTAGAACAATGCTTACTTCAGACGTGCCATATGAACGCAACCACCCACTGACGCGTCTGTATAACACTAAGCTGGCTAAAATGCTAGCTGTGGACCTTCTACCTTTTTCTTTTGTAGAAGCGGTAGGTTTTCTTGAATTAGTTGCAACGCTCTGCCCTAAATGGAAGGTTCCGAGCCGGTTCTATTTTGCCAGAGTTGCGGTTCCAGCACTACATGAAGATGTGCTGCAGGCGATTGGGGCAGCTTTGCAGAAGAGTGCTGTTCACACAATACATCTGACAACAGACATGTGGACCAGTGGCCCAGGCGATGATTACATGTGCATCACTGCACACTGGGTCTCTTTTTCAGGTGTTATAGCAAAGCTAAACGCAGGTGTTGACCCGGACCAAGTTTTCAAAGCTGCTCGGAAACATGCAACACTAGCCATGTTTGGCTTGGAGAAAAGTCACACAGCAGAAAACCTTTTGGAAGAGTTTGACAAAAAGGTCTTGACAATGCTATCCCCCCTAAAACGCAAGATTGGTTATGTTTCCACGGATAATGGCGCCAATGTAGTTAAGGCCATGTTCCTTGGTGACCATGTTAGAGTGCCGTGTTTGGCGCACTGTATCAACCTGGTAGTTCAAAAATTCTTGAGTGATAAAGAGAGTCCAGCGTTCGAGGTAATGGCCACCTGCCGCAAAATGTGCAACCATTTCAGCCATTCTTTTAAGGCCCGGAAGCATCTGCGGAGACTGCTACTTCAACGTGGAATGCCAGTGAAAGCACTCATCCAGGAGGTGGCAACACGTTGGAACTCAACCTTCTACATGCTTGAGCGTCTGCATGAGCAGTATACGGTACTCGATCACTATTTCTTGACAGAGGCTACATCTCAGAAGGAGGACCTGCGGATGAGTAAGGCGCAATGGGACATAGTTAAAAGCCTGACAGACATGCTTCGTCCTTTTGAGTTCTTCACGCGTGCAGTCAGCCAGGAGGACTGTAATTTGGGAAAAGCTATCCCATTGTTGTGCATACTGGAGCACCAACTGATGGCGGTTTCTTCTGAGTTTGCAAAAGATGAAAAAAAAAAAAACCATTTCATTTTGTCTGAGAAATTATTACATCGCCTACGTGGTGATGAACGTCTTCAAAACATCAACTCAGATCAGCATTACATTTGTGCTACTATTCTGGATCCACGCTACAAAAAGGCGCTGGCAGACAACGCATTCTTTCCTTTCGCTGATGCAGATGTTCAAAAGTACAAACATTGGTTAGCCTGGTCAGCCAAGAGGTTTGAAAAAGAACGGCAGGTTATTGAAGGAGAAGCCAGTACATCAGCATCAGCATCAGCAGGCCATCCGCAGTCACAAGAATCCACTTCTGCACCTGTGGCTGGGGCACAAGTGACCTCTCAGCCGTTAAAGACACCGGCAACTGGATCATCTGCACCACACACAATGACAACACTAACAGTGGCTGGGGAGGAGGATTGGCTAAGTTTGATGGGGTATGGTTCTCGAAAAAATGTCACAGGCACAGCAAAAAGTAAGCAAAGTGGAGGAACAGTTGATGACCTTGAGTCGATGGTGCAGGACTATCTGAATGACTCAACAGAGGTCTTCCTTAATGATGAGCCATTGCAGTATTGGCATGGCAAAAAACAATTGTGGCCACAGCTCTTCAACCTGGCTATAAACTATTTGTCTTGCCCACTCGCAAGTGTGTCTTCTGAACGTGTTTTCAGTGCTGCTGGTGGCATTGTAACTCCCAAACGGAGCCGCCTCTCGCCCAAAAATGTGGAGCGGCTGACAATGATCAAGATGAATCAGCACCTCATACCACCAGATTACAAAGTACGAGAAAGCACGCCGCATGAAGACGAGGAGGACAGCAACGTAGATGAGGGGATTTTTTCTCTGTTCGGTGCCACTGACCTCATCCAGCCTGAATTCGCAGAGTATGATGACGAAATCTTGTTCTTATTCCCTGACACCGAGCCCTGAAAATGAGACAATCAATCAAGAACTTTCTTTTTCGTCCTTATTCACTTTTATTCCTGTGTGCTTTGTGTCTCTCTTTCTTTGTTTTGCACAGTTAATTTAATTCAAACTTTAATCACCTAATTCCAAAAACAAGACCATCATCAGAACTGTCTTCACTTGTTTGCTTATTGATTTGAAGGTGCCGCAGTCTACATTCCTCAGGTTCACAAGTTCTGAAGAACATGCTCCTCTATCCTCCTCCTCCAGACTGCGATTTCCCTCCAAGCAGAGTGCTGGATTACGCACAATGAAGAAAGACTCAGCACTTGTGGGGGTGTTGTACTTCTTTGCGGGTGAGTTGACGGTTTTGGGCCCATTGCTGTGAAGCTCTAATAATGGACAAAAGTGTTTTGGACCAAATATGAGGTGGAAATTTCTTGCCGTTTTTGCTGACTTGCTTGCCTTTGAGGTGCTCTTTGGCGGGGTTCCGGGGGTTTGTGTGTAATTTTTGGTGTCTGTCGAAGCACTGCTGCGACAGTCTAATCTTGATTGCATTTGCTTTTCAGGAAATCCGTGGTGGAAAACAGGAGTTATGATGATTGATGATGATGACCTAGCTGAACAGCGCCGCATTTGGAACGAAGGCCGAGAGATATTGTAAGTATGAGATTTAGCTTTTTCGCTGTTTGGGGGTGTTGTCGGGTGTTTTTTTGCGGGTGGGTTGGCGCCGGCGGGTCTTGCCTGGGGCATTCCTGGGAAGGTCTAATACCGGATAGAAGTGTTTTGGACAAAATCCATAAGGAACAGCCTTTTTTTTGCCATTTCTTCAGACATCTTGCTCAATGTAGCGTTTTGGGGGGCTTCCTGCTGTTCGTGGGTGGGTTGCGGCCGGGGTCTCTGTCGAAGCACTGCTGCGACAGTCTAATCTTGATTGCATTTGCTTTTCAGGAAATCCGTGGTGGAAAACAGGAGTTATGATGATTGATGATGATGACGACCTAGCTGCACAGCGCCGCGTTTGGACCGAAGGCCGAGAGACATTGTAAGTATGAGATTTAGCTTTTTCGCTGTTTGGGGGTGTTGTGTCGGGTGTTTTTTTGCGGGTGGGTTGGCGGGTCTTGCCTGGGGCATTCCTGGGAAGGTCTAATACCGGATACAAGTGTTTTGGACAAAATCCATAAGGAACAGCCTTTTTTTTGCCATTTCTTCAGACATCTTGCTCAATGTAGCGTTTTGGGGGGCTTCCTGCTGTTCGTGGGTGGGTTGCGGCCGGGGTCTCTGTCGAAGCACTGCTGCGACAGTCTAATCTTGATTGCATTTGCTTTTCAGGAAATCCGTGGTGGAAAACAGGAGTTATGATGATTGATGATGACCTAGCTGCACAGCGCGTTACTTTGGACCGAAGGCCGAGAGATATTGTAAGTATGAGATTTAGCTTTTTCGCTGTTTGGGGGTGTTGTCGCGTGTTTTTTTGCGGGTGGGTTGGCGGGTCTTGGCTGGGGCATTCCTGGGAAGGTCTAATGCCGGATAGAAGTGTTTTGGACAAAATCCTTAAGGAAAAGCCTTTTTTTTGCCATTTCTTCAGACATCTTGCTCAATGTAGCGTTTTGGGGGGCTTCCTGCTGTTCGTGGGTGGGTTGCGGCCGGGGTCTCTGTCGAAGCACTGCTGCGACAGTCTAATCTTGATTGCATTTGCTTTTCAGGAAATCCGTGGTGGAAAACAGGAGTTATGATGATTGATGATGATGACGACCTAGCTGCACAGCGCCGCGTTTGGACCGAAGGCCGAGAGACATTGTAAGTATGAGATTTAGCTTTTTCGCTGTTTGGTGGTGTTGTGTCGGGTGTTTTTTTGCGGGTGGGTTGGCGGGTCTTGCCTGGGGCATTCCTGGGAAGGTCTAATACCGGCTAGAAGTTTGTTGGACAAAATCCATAAGGAAACACCAGTTTTGGCACTTTTTGTAAGTTAGGGTTCGTTAGGGTTAGCCCTAGCAGCAGGATTGCATGTGTTTAGGGGGGTTCTATTGCAACGCGGTTCTGTTGTTGTAGAGCACTGTTGGAGCGATGCTGGCTATGGATACTTTTGCTTGCAGGCAAGTGGTTTGAATACAATCCACGGTCTGTATTTGGGCCTACTGTTACTTTCAAAGTACGTTTTGTAACCATTTTTCTGCTAGGCATCGTTTTTGGAGATATGATTGGGTTCTTCTACATTTTTGCGACTGGCTTTAGTAAGGGTCTTGGTGGAAGCATTGCTGGGAAGGTCAAATTTTGTTCTAAAACACAGTAGTACACCCACCTTGAGGGGAAAGATCCGCTATAATATTTTGGCCATACTTATTGATCCTTAAAAAGGTGACTCAGACAGAGCACGCAATTTCAAAAATATTGTACTGTCTATTAGGGAAATCAAAGTGTCACTTTTTGAACCACACAGCGTACATACCTTTTATTTATTTATCAGTGGTATTGTAATAGCACTTCCTGTTTTCCGTTCAATAATTACAGGCCGGGTTTCAGTCAACATCCGCCAGGCAGGCAGTGGACAGGGTGTCTCTTCTGTCAGTGGTCACCACCACATTGATGGACGAAGCGTCAGCTGGAATGGAGGAGTGCCGCCAATAAGAGGAATTGTTTGCTGCATGCAACTTACTTACCAATTTCAACAGGACAACTCCAACAACATACGCAATACAGATACAGTATCCATTGTTGTCTTTTATTCTATGAGTGTGACTGCATGTGCTTACCTTTAGTTTGTAACCAAAGATTGTCTGTAAACTCTGTATCTTCAATTATTGTTTGTCCATGCTCTGCTTTTTTTTTCTTCTCTCAACAAAACCTACCCAAAAAGAAACCCCCATTCCCATCCATTTTACAAACCCTAACCCTCTTCCCCCGGGCTGTGTTGTTTTGCTTGATGTCTGACTAAAATGACATCAATAATTCCACACACTTGCTGGGGAGGATAAGGTGATAGCAGCAACAGGCTGGTGAAGGAATACGAGGATATCTTCTAGACTTACTCAGCTTCAGTACTATATCTTCTAGTAGTAGTAGCCAATGTCAAATAAATTCAACGCAAGTACTAGTTATACTTGCAAGCAAATACTTTACCATTTGTTAGGCTACATTATGGCACTGTTCTAGTGTACTGTCACCTGCTATTTTCTCGATCGTACCGTAACCGTTGTAATGCTACAGTAAGGAGGACAAACAAGGTTTCGTTTTCTTTTTTTCCATAGGCATGCAACTGCCACTGTGTCACACCACTAGTACCACCGCAATGAGGAAATGTCACCCGCCCAGGATTGACAACGTTAATCCCCATTTCACCTGGAGCCAGCCCTGGGCCTAGCCCTAATTTCTAACACAAATTACAGGTAAGATAAGCGTTTGGTGGGAGGTAGTATAATGGAGTATTATTTCGGAGTAGACAAGAGATTGACGGTTGTACTACTAAAGTCCTACGACTGTTCAGGAAAACAAAGTTACTGTTACACCCCCGCCCCCCACCCACCAGACTGAAAAGCAGTAAAAAACAGGTATGGTCAGATAAAGTTGAAAAATATATTTATTTAGCCCTAACAAAATAATCTCCCTCACCCACCCTAACCCCAACGATTGTCTCTGAAACGTCCCAAAACGATCCCAACTCCCAAATCCCACCCCCCAAAAGTCTATAAAAAAAGGGCAAGGGACACTCCACTACTGGAGGGTGCTGGTGCTGGTGCATGATGCGGCATGGGCATCATACTCCTTGCGGAGGGTGGCAAGCTCGGAGCGGAGGCCCTTAACCAAGTTCTTATACCTCAGGACCTCCTGCTCCAGGTTGGACATGCGGACTCGTAGGCGGCGTTGGCGTTCCTTGCAGCTCCTGTGGGGGGCAGCTGGTATTTCGGTTGCTTGGCGGTGGCGGTCGGCTTTCTTAGCCCGGCTCGGTCCCGCTGGCTTAGTCACGGAGGAGGATGCAGTGGTCACAGTCGAAGATGTTGCCCCGCTCGACTGCGTGTCCTCCTCCTCCTCCAGGGCCACCAGCCGCCGATACTCGGCGACTGTGGCCTCCAGCCTCCGTTGCCGGGCCAATCTAGCCTGCTCCCTCCTTGTTGTTGATTTGGAAGGAGCAACTATATGAAGAAAGAAAGACATAGTCTGTAACCAATGCTCCTTATTAATAACACAAAGTGATTGAGCCGAAAGTTGGGTCACAGAGTACAAGTAGCAAATTGAAAGCACAGTACATAACTATTGAGGACAGTATCTATGTAACCTCCCACTTCTGCATCCTTGCTCTAACAGTAGTGGTAGTTTAATGAACTAATTCTACGACCACTATGGACTTCCATTACAGTCGACTATGACAGTACACCAGTCTTATTCTTCTTCTTCTCTCTTGTTTAGGGAAATGGGTACGTTATCTTATGCAAGCCGGCAGAATGACATGGACACAGCACAGTGAAGTTGCACCCGAGAAAAAAAGTTGCACACCATGATGATGGAGACAGACTTGCGTTACTGTACCGGTCCAGTACATGCAGGTGGTGAAGCTATTACTTTTCTATTACGGGTGGCACTGAGAATACTCTGTTACAAGGGCTACTGCTGAATTAATTTACCTTTCACCCTACAGTGCAAATGAGTACTAGAAAAGGAAACTGAAGAAGCTAACTAATTTGATTATCTATCACTTCACATGGGACGTATTTAATGACAGATGAGATGACTTTAGGTGCTTTGCTTAATATTGAGTGAACAGTGATACACCCACACATGAATGACGTACTACAAGTAAACTAAAGTTATTAAGAGAGGTACGGAGTGTCCACCGTAATAACCAGATATATGCTGTGAATGCAAACGCAATACAAAGTACTGCTACTATTCATGGTAGTATTGGACACATTTACAATTTCTTTTCCTTGCCTTCCCTGCACTGGGACGGACGTGCGGGTGCGGTGGTACATGCTCTTCAAGGTAACACTTACTTCACCTGGCGACCATCTACTCTCTCTAGATACACATGTGCTATGTAAGAGTCAGAGAATACCATGCTCCAGGCATCCATTCAGTCAAAGTATACGCACACATACAGTTTCTGTTTCACCCACCCAGGCTGCTGTCCTTCCACCCATCCTTGCTTCATCATTGACCCAGCCATGCACCATACCATATTCTTTCCTTCCCAGCCACCTCTGGGTCCAAGCAAACACATATCGTTCTTCTTTGCCAGCCATCATACAAGTTCGCGTCCCACTTACTTACACCCTTCTTTCGCTTTTCGTTCATCCCATCCATCACGTTCGTCTAAGAACTTATTGGGATTCTTCTCACCAAAAACTTCACAGCTAAGTCGAAGTACATTTCGAGGAGGCTACTACCTGGTTGATTTGTAATTGTAATACACCCGTGCAGAAAGCACACTATGCAGTCTTCAATCTCAATAAGTAAGGAATATATAGCTTACCTGTTTCCGCCACCACCGTTTGATCCCCCACAGGAACGGCCACCAGCTCTTCTAACGCCGCCTCCTCCCCAGAGGCCTCCGAGTCCAAGTCCAACACAGCCACCTCCGCGCTGGCCCCGTCACCAGATGTTACACCTACAAAGTACATTTAAGAATGTTAGAATACACCACTCACTACTATATAATATTTGGTCTAGGAGAAATGTTAAAAAAACAGAATACAATGTAATAATTTGTGACTGTCTACTCCATAGTAAAAATGTCCCATTTTCCAGGGAAGGCTGTTGTCTTGCTGCACTTTTATGCACAACTGATGAATGCTTGCTTTTGATTTTTAACACGCACCACTTTTTCTCCTAACAGACAGAAGCTTGACTCCTGAGTCCTAAGAACACGACCAGGATCAAGTTCAAACTAGGTGAGAGTTCGGCTCGACCACAAGAAATGTGTCCAATTAATCGTCAGCACTAACCACTTTTCCGTTTACAGTTAAATAGTTTTATGACAAAGTAGATTTTAATAAATGTGTTTACTTTTAATAAAGCTTTTACACTTAAATAGACTCTGTGGTTTTTGTTCCTCTAGACTAGAGTGGATGAGCTAAAGGTTTTGGAATTTTTGCAAGCATGAGTGCCTCTGACACTTCTTGACTGTGCTGTGACTCCGTACTACTCTCTTGTCCTGCGTACGATAATCTAGAGATCATTGGGGATCTATAATCGGTGACTTCGGGAGCTGAATGACTCTGCCACACTATCTAGTCAGTAAGGAGACAGACAGTGCATAGAGGTATTGCTGAATATAATGGGAGTCCAATGGAATTGCCAAATGTCCAATCTTAGTTAGCTACACAGACAGACTAATAAGAATAGTCTAGTAATACCACAGGGAGTCATATTCGAGGCAGGATAAGAATTTATATCCAGTCTACAAGAAGATCAAAGACGATTTAGAAAAAATCGAATGAGGAACGCTAGGAAAAAATAGGTACTGTTTATTAAAATGTAAACTTACTGGGGCCAGCAAAGGAGCCCTTGCCTGCCCGATCCTGGCCTGCATCCTCAGCACCCTCCTCCTGTGTCCTCTTGCCCTTGGGGGGAGCTGATGTACAACATGAAAGAAAGAAAAACCAGAAAACATGGATGAGATTTTTCAACCAAATCAAACATTTGAAAAGAACAATAACAACATATTTTGGAAAAATAGCAAATAGATAGACAACTATTCCACGGGATCTATCTCATGTGGTATACTACGTTATTCGTATTGCCTGATTTGCGGAACGTTGACTTAGAAAGTTCCTATGTAACTCAAAAAACAGACTACTAAAGAGGTTTGCCTAGGCCTGGCACTGCAGGCAGCAGTGCGCAACACGTGACAGACAAAGTCCATCGTGCTTGCAGATCAGTGAATACTCAAACTATCAATCCACCCGCCACCACCGCCACTATTTCTTCTGATAGCCATGTGACTGTCTAAAGGAAGGACTGGACTTCAGTCTGTTGGGGCTGATTTATAAGTCCCTTGCGGAAGTTGCGGCTGATTTTCCTCCATTGTTGCGTGCCTTTTCTGACGCAGCGGCAGAACAAAAGACTCGCCATGGTGTTGGTGCGGCGTATATATTAAAAAAAAAAACACATATGGGCATATGGGCGATGCATCACGTTGTAAAGCCCTGCGCCATCAGGGGGCGTTCCGGCGCAAGGGAGGGCGTACCTGCGCAGGAACGAATCCTAAAAGTGGCTGAGGGAAATCTACAAGATGTCAATCAGTCACTTTTAGGACAATGATGCATGACTCAAACCCTGCGCGCTTGAAGCCGACGTACGGCTTGATGCATCATTGGGGAGATAGGGTACCCCAGAGCATTGCTGGAGCTGCGCCATCGTTGGCACGCAACTCCAGCAATGCGCTGCCTTTACGGCACAGATGCGTAAGGCTTCTGTGACGTTTTGGGCCAATGGGTGGTGGTGGCATGGCACACAATTACTGCCGCATCCCTGCTACTTTGCAGGGATGCGCCGGTAATTGAAAATATGACCCTTACTGTCTAGCATTACGCAGTTCTTTTCTTTACAGTACACTCATACATAATTTCTCAGGCCAATGAAATGCTTCTGAACACAACATACAAAACAAAGAAGCATAGTAGCAAGCAAGGCTACTGAGAAGGAGAGCAGTGCACCTGAAAATGAAATGCATAGAAGATTTTGAAATATAATTTACCTCAATGTAATCGGCAGCATTATTGCTCTTGGTAAAGAACAAAGATTTGCAAATAACAGAGCAGGATAAAACAGAGTAGTAAATGTACTACTACTACTACTCACCAAGCCCGGGGACCTCTACGCCGAGCGCGTCCAGCAAGTCCCGCTCCCGGTCCATGACATCGGTCCAGCGGTGGGTGGCCTGGTTATATGTGCGCCGGACCCCAGAGATCTTGTACATGGCCCGGCACACCTTCTCCCACCGCTGGCGGCGCTCCCGGATGCCATAGCCGGTCGCGATCTTGCCGCCTCCCAGGATCGTCTTGGGGAGGCGGCGCTGGACGTGGAAGATCAGTGCCGCCACTTCCTCCGCGCTGAAGATCTCCCTCGGGACCACTTGCTCCCCCCTTAAACGCCCGCACGGGAGCCGGGCACGGGGTGCGGGACCCTTCCCCTTCTCAGGGTGCTTCCCGGCTCCCTTTACCATGGTCTGGGCAGAAATAAACTTAAATGATAAAGAAGAAATAGAATAGTGAAGAAGAAAAGAAAAGAGTTTAAAAAAGTAGTTTAAAAGTAACTAAAAGCTGCAGAAAACACAAAAATATAGAGCTAGAAAAATAGAGGGTTAGATAATAAGTAAAATTAGATCAAAAAAACTTCAAACAAGCAAAGGATGGCAGAGATTGAGAGAGGATAGAGAAAGCATGCCCAGAACCATAGCAATGAATGAGAAACAAGATGGCCGCGCCCGTTCACGACCGCGTGGGTAAGTTCGCGCGAGATTTTCCTTGCGAGTACGCGCGAAATTGTACTAGCGAGCAGCACACTTTGCGAGATTACACATAGCGGGCGGAAACGGAATTACGTCACGCCAACAAGATGGCCGCGCCCGTGTACGACCGATAGGGTAACTTGGCAAACGTATAGCTAGAAGCGCCTCGCGAACACGCGCAAGATCACGCGAACATACACGTCGCAACAAAAACAATTTTGTATTCGCACGTATTCGCGGCTTCCGAAATCGATCTCG
The DNA here is from genome assembly GCF_964261635.1 of Lissotriton helveticus. Lineage (NCBI taxonomy): Eukaryota > Metazoa > Chordata > Amphibia > Caudata > Salamandridae > Lissotriton > Lissotriton helveticus. The sequence continues at coordinate 286,085,927 of NC_136060.1, forward strand.
CACGGATTCGCGCCCCAAAAAACGCGCGAAATTGCAGAAAAAACGATTTTAGCTAAACTGAAAGCAATGAGCAGGTGCAAAAGTTCAAACTTAACATTAGTAACATTCAAGGTAGTGCTTCCTGATGGGCCCCTCCAGAGTTTGCAACTATTCTATGACCCTGCTATGACCCAAACAGCAGGCTCATAGAATAGCACCATAAAGGTCCTGTGAAAAAAAAATTTCACTGCAACAAAAAGCAAATTACAGATAAGGAAGGAAGCAGGTGCCAGCCAGACTGGAACTTTCAAAATTACTGACACATTAATGAAACACAAATTAATTGATGGCAGTTGAAGAAGGGCAGGTGTGCTTGCTTTTTTCAACCACCATAATCTACAGTGATAAATAAACCTAATAGGTGCCAGTGAGGATGTACTAGAGGGTGGCATGGGTGTCCCAGAGGGTGGCAGTGGTGAAACAGAGGGTGCTGTGAACCTGTGATGATAAACCAGACGTAGAAACAACATAGTCGCGGCCGTTGCAAGCCGAAAAGTAAGTTCGCAATTGCGAACTTGTCCCAAAATCGGCGCGAACACGCGCCAACACAAAAAACGGAAAAATCCGCAAATCCGCTAGAGTTCGCGGATCTTCGCGGATTGCGAATCCGTAAATACGCAAATTCGCGGATTGCCAATCCGCAAAATCCGCCCATGCTTAATTAAGACTATGTTGGACACTTATTAGATGTTTGACCCACCCATCACCCGAGCCTAATACCCTCGCTGTTATAGATTGTTTTATGTCACGTTTTTTTCTCTCCACTACCGCATTTCCCTCAGGATGGAATGGACGAGAGTACCGCAATGCAATGCCCAAGCCAGCCATGGCCTCCTTGTAAGCTCGAGAGCTAAACGCAGGACCCTGGTCAGAATGTAGCATGCCAATTGCGTTTGTGCCGATAAAGACTCGCAAATCTTTTATAACAGTTCTGGCGTCAGCCGAGCGCTGGGGCCACATCCAAATGAATCTCGTGCAGGAATCTACTGCGACCATGATGTATGTATAGTTGCCATCCCTTTGTAAGGGACTACAGTGGTCCAGGTAAACACACGCTAATGGTTTATCTGAGATTAGAAGGGGCGTCTGTGCTGGTCGTTTCACTGTTGATACTTTCATTCTTTGGCATATTTCACATTCTAGAACATAGTTCCTAGTTTGTTTTCTCATGCGCGGCCACCAATATCTCTGTTTTAATAACGATATTGTGGCTGAAACACCAGCGTGTGCAGAAGCGAGCCCTTCATGTGCCGCTAAAATGAGTCCTAATCTGTGTTCCATGTTTGGAATTTCCCTATGCCCCACTCCAGGGATTCGAGCAAAAGGAACATTATTCGCATCAGTTATGTATGAGTACTTTACTGGAAAGCCTTTCGGGAGTGTTTTTCTATCATCATTTACTGAAGCACTGACAGCTTGCAGTGGGGAATTCGTGATCGGTATTTTCAAGCGCCATCTTAAATGCTAGTAGTTCAGCTCGCTGAGCTGTACAATCTTCTAGAGATTGGGTTTTAGTGACCAGTGGTCTAAATTTTCCTTCGTGCCAACGACCTTTAACAATCGCGCACGCAGCACTGTGAGCTTGGTTACCTCCAACTGCGGGTTGTGCTGATCCGTCTGTATATATTATACAGCCGTAATGTTCCAGAGGCAGGATTTTGGTCGGTAGAGGACATTCATATTCATATTGGAGAAATTTTTGTGTTTTTAAATTAGGATCAAATTCGTATACTACGTCTGTTGCAGCAAGGGAATTAACCAATTGTATCCATCTCGGATGTAGTGCTTTAGCATTTGGAATGCTTGCCTTTGTCACTGCTTCTAGGGCAGGTATTGGTGTAAAGATTATTATTCGTTTACCTTGTGCTAGGGCTCTTTCTTTTGCTACAGCAGTCTGAACCGCAGTTAGAATTTTTTCAGTAGAACTGAATTTCATTTCAGCTTGTGTGTACAAGTGTGATTTGTAAGCTATTGGTACCGTTTCTCCCTCATTAGAGGTTAGGTACGTGAATCCGCATCTTCCTGGGATGACTCGGATTACAAGGTTGCGTACGTTTTCGCGAGTTTGTAATTTTTTTTAGCTAACATGTCTGTTTGCAATGATCTTAAAATTTCTGTGTGTTTCTGAGTCCAATTTATTGGTTTGAAATCAGGTTTTATTAATTCATAGAGAGGTTTAATTCTCTCTGCATAATTTAGAATGTATGTTCTTCCGAAATTCAGGAAACCTAATATTGATTGTAAATTCTTCAGCGTTTTAGGTGCTTGGAGTACAGCACACTTTTCTAAGAAGTTGTCTGCTAGGCTTTTGCCTTCACTTGATAATTCATATCCTAAAAATAGGACAGTTAGATGGGCAATTCGTGACTTTTTAAAGTTGAATTTGTAACCCTCAGCTGGGAACCCAAGTATTATGGTGTTCACTCTTTTCAAGTGTGTCTCCAGGTCATCATCTGTGAGATAGATGTCATCGACATAAGATAATGCCTCATCATCATATATTTGTAATAACTCTGTTACTCTTGCTGAGAATAATCCTGGGCTATTCCTGAATCCCTGTGGGAGTCCACAGAAGTGTTTTTGCGACCCCATTATTGAGAAAGCGGTCAAATACCTGCTTTCAAGTGCAATGTTTTGCCAAAAGAAGCCATTTGATATGTCTAATGTCGTTTTATATTTTTTGCGCACAATGTTATTCATTAGTGCTGCACTGTGTGAGTTTTGTACTGCAAATGTTTTGCAGCAGGAGTTTCGGTGTCTGTAGTCCAAAACTAGACAATATGAATTGTCTGGCTTGGAGACAGGAAACAAAGGAGTGTTCATTTGTGAGGTGCATGTTTCAATCACCCCCTGATATTCAAGTTGATCTAAGATCTCCCTGACTTGCTTTTTAGCTTCTTGTTTAACTGGGTACTGCCTTTGTGCAGTGGGTTGATTTTTTTTAACTGGATTTTATGGTGAGGAGAATCCTCATCCCATCCTACATGATTTTTATATAATGCAGGAGCTTGGGCTACTGCCCATTTTCTTGCAAGTGTATATTTTTTATGGATTGGAATATGATTTGAGAAGGCAGGCATAATCATTTCTTCGCCATGAGGGCACTCCCTGACAAACTCTGGTGGCCAGTCTTTCTCAGCTAACAGGATATCATAGCCTTTCGAAAGGTTATCCCAAAAGAGACCCCTTACTTTCCGAGTCTTGTCCCCCTCTATACGTAATGTTATTTCGTATAACTTATGGGGTTTGCTAACTCTGGTGTCTGCAGTTTCCACTTGAATGTGTTCATTTGTGTCCACTGTCTCCAGAAGATTCATCAGGATCTTGCGAGCTATGGTCACTTCTGCTGCACTGTCTAGCATTGTCTGGGCCCACTCTCCGTTTTTCAGTTTTGTCCTCGGTATCCTCGGCATGTTTTATTATTTTAATACTAGCTACCTTCTTTCTTGGAAATTGTAATTTTTTATTTAGATGAGCAGGTTCCTTGTCTTTGGACTTGACGTGCTCTTCTTTGTGTTCTGACCGTCCTCTTCTTTCCGATTTCTGTGAGGAAGTCTGAAAAGATCGAGAGGGACGTGTATCAATATCTTGATATCAGGTTTTCTCAATTTATCCCTATCTCTAAGGTTGTATCTTTTCTCAGAGGGCTCCCTCAGGGGAGACTTGCCACCTCGTTCTGGAGATCTATCTCTCCGTTAAGGAGACCTTCCTCTGGATTGGAAACGTTTTTCTCTGGGAGTGGATTGTTTATTTCCATCCCAACTCTTTTTCGGAGTGTTCAGATTATTTTTAATAAATGTTTTTTCAGGATTTTCAAGTAGTTAGTGTTTTACTGGTTTCTCACCCAAACTATCTCTACCTAGTTCTTCATAGGGTTTTTCTATGATTCTGGCAAGTTCAAAAGGTTGTTCTGCTATATCTGTTTCTTTTAATCTCTGGAGGTATGTTATATCCTTCATTGCCAATTGAACTAATTCTCTGTATGCCTTTGTTAATTCTTTTATTTTAACTAAAAGTTCTTCACTTGACATCTTTTCTATGTCAGGATGTGGTATGTAGCTGGCTAGAACCGGCCACGTGGCTCCTGGTCTACCTAGTGGACCGAGCCTGGTGATGTGATTTTGATGTTTTAGGGCGCCATTAAACCAGAGCAGGTGCGCTTGGTAAGTTAGTGGGATTTCAACGTCCTCGAAAGGAGCGTATTCATCCGGAGGTTCCCCTATTTTGTAATAGTGGAATTCGTGTGTCACAGCGTGTGCTGCTGGAAAATTTATCCATGAATAGAATACTTCTGTCTGCCGATATTCATGGGCCTCTACCATGAATATGACTGTACCACCTCGTGATGATACTCCATTTTCTATACGTTTTTTAGTTATAGTTCTTCTTACATTTACCGGAATGATTATAGCATTTCGGGTCTTCATCTTGGAGACTTGTGTCATCTGATAGGAGTTGAGCTGCTATTCTAGCTCTCTCCCTTTCATCGTCACTTTCCGTCATTTTTACTAACAGAGAGTTTTTTGTTGCAGATCAAGTTTCATGGGAAACAAAGATTAGATGCACAATATTTTGGAACACTGTAATCTTCAACGTTGACTAAACCAAAAACTAATACATAGGAATCTCGTCCTACTAAGTTCCGGCGGATTTTAACCTTTTACCCACTCCAGACGTCTTTTGGAGTATTTACGGGAAAAAGGAGTCTGTGTGAAAAAGCACGACTGAGTTACTCTTATGTCTTGCGTTAGATTATCGCCTTACCAAACGTGGGGCGCCATGTAGTGTAGTTCCTATATTCCCAATAGGCTCTGCGCATTGGAATAATATATTCAGTAGTGTAGACGTAGGACTGAGGTCGACTAGGTCTCTACTGACTATATTAGACTTAATTAGTTTTGCCAGCTAGCTCACAGGTCACTAGAAACTTTCTCGAGTAAACAAGGAGGAGTTTAACTTCCCTGGATAGACAAGAAGGGATTAGCTTCTGACAACCATATAACATGACAACTTTGCTCCCTCAGAATAAAGAGTGTATCTCTAGAGTCGTGTGAAAACAATAGACATTATTTCACTCAGTCAATCGTGCGTACTTAGTTTCACCAGAGTGCAGAGAAATAAAGAGACAGGCATTTTCAATAAAAGGTGTTATTTATTGAGCAGTCTTCTTTCTCATGCAAGAGAAATGAATTGCCACAATTGCAATAATTATCATAAAGTAAAGTGCGTACAGTAAAAGGAGTATTATAAAATAATACTGTAAAAGCATTGATATGGTTTCTTAGCCATTTGATAAATAAAATGGATAAAATATATACATACATAAAAATATTGACTAACGTCCTCAACTGGTGCTTCTAATCTACGCCTACCCCGGTGTACCTGGCCTAAGCCTAATACGTGGGAAGGAGTAAGTAAGTTGCAGTTTAAGTTAAGTTGGTTTTGCCAAGGATCTGAATCAAGAATTCTCTTAAGGGTTTAGTCAGCTCCGTACCTTGATAATAGAATGTAGGAGGTCTTGTATCTCTCTCTCAGGACTCGACATCCTAGCAACCCGCAAGGGTGACTGGAAACACCGGAGCTGGATTTGCTCGGCTGGAGAAAAAGATAGCGTCTTTCTCAGTGATTCAAAAGGGAGGGGCGGCTTCCTTCGGCTCCTCGCATCAGCTGGGCTTCCGGGCAAGTAGATAGCCGCTCTGCTCCAAACCACCGTTTGTTTGCTTAAGGCAACGTTGGTATATTTATACCTGAAAGGTGCCGGGTTTGACGTAAGGTTGGACATAAGACGTCACCAAGAACTAACAGTTCTTTCTGACTCTAGGAGTTCTTGTGCAAATCAAAACAAGAGCAGGGGGATTTCCCAGCTGCTGGAGGCTTGGTTTGTTTAAAGAACGCGTTGTACTTTCTAGGAGTCTAGAGGAGTAGCCATGCCGTATTTGGGTTGCATGGGCTATTACTAAATATGGATATGATTCTTATGCCTCTATAAGGATATTATTTATTATAGCCATATAAGGGCATAAATCGGGAATATCGAATTAGGGTCCTAGATAGAAACACAACACCCTAAGTATGTTTTAACATCAACACACGTCTACAGTGCTTTCAAGCTCGTGTATTTGCACCATTTTTATCGTGAAACGAGGCGCACACACGCACGTAATATCCGGGTACGGTTCGCACGCGTATGGCACTATGTTAATCGTGAAACGAGGCGCACACATGCACGTAATGTCGGAGTACGGTTCGCACACGTATGGCACCATGTTAATTGTGAAACGAGGCGCACACACGCATGTTATGTCGGGGTACGGTTCGCACACGTAAGGCACCATGTTAATCATGAAACGAGGCGCACACACGCACATTAGGTCGGGGTACGTGCGTTTTACACGGTGCGTTTCACACGCTGTAGTGAATACAGGGGTACAGTGCATTGTACACGAAGCGGTTCACATGCTGATGTGAATGCAGGGTTACGGTGCATTTTATACGGTGCGTTTCACGCGCTGATATGAATACAGGAGTACGGTGCGTTTTACACACTGCGTTTCACACGCTGTAGTGAATGCAGGGGTACGGTGCGTTTTACACGGTGCGTTTCACACGCTGATGTGAATGCAAGGGTACGGTGCGTTTCACACGCTGATGTGAATGCAGGGGTACAGTGCATTTTACATGGTGCGTTTCACACGCTGTCGTGAATGCAGGGGTACTGTGCGTTTTACATGGTGCGTTTCACACGCTGTAGTGAATGCAGGGGTACGGTGCGTTTTACATGGTGCATTTCACACGCTGTAGTGAATGCAGGGGTACGTTGCATTTTACACTGTGCGTTTCACACACTGTAGTCAAAGCAGGGGGACGGAACGTTGCACACGCTCACGTATGGCACCATCACAATAGTGATACGACGCGCACACATGGCAGGGATGAAGGTGTACGGTTAAAACAAGGATGTCTATCAAGTTCTTGTGATTGCCAACTTACATGAGCAGGCCCTAGGTGTGGCAGGCAGTGATATAGCACAGGGCATCTGATCTTGTTGCACAATCCGTGTGTGATGACCTCTTGACACATGTCATGTGTGATGGGGCACTATGTGGTACACATCACCTTTACACTTATCCTATGTGTATCATCATGCACATGTTGTCATGCACATCAACACTGGGATGGCACAGTCATCACTATGGGCACCTGTCTCATGATGCCAGGGATCGTGGCACTTTCTCATTTGACAATTTGACGCTCATCATGACCCTATGTGACAATGTCATGTGTGTGTCATGTTAAAGATTGAGTTTGCTGTTTGTGTTCCGTAAAATGCATCTGCTGTTGGTGCATCTATAATGGGTCTGTGCTGTGATTGAAATGGTTTAACAGGTGCATTTCCAATGGCTTTTGGGTCTGATGGCATCATACATCATTGATCCCCATGCACACATGTCTGCATCATGACAATGGCTGTGGTGTTGCGTTGTCACATGCACACCTTATTAGCAAGTTTTCTGATATGTCCAATAGATATACCATGTGACCTGGGTGTGTGCCTTGCAGTCAGCTGTCTGTATGGGATGACAACCTTCTAATGCAAGTCTGTGGACGTGTGACACTCCAGTGATATCTTGCTCTGCTCACTCAGAACAGCCCAGCTGCTCTTTTGTGTGCATGTAATGTTCATTTCACAAACAACAGCTGTATCTGGGTTTTCTGTGGAGTTCCAGCAAGCTGGCATATGTGTCCTGGATGTATTGCTTACACCAGACCCCATTGTGACTTGATGTGTAGTAGCGGGGGTGCATGTGCTATGTACATTGGTACCGTTCTTGGCTGACAGTTGTTCTCCATTCTTCCCAAATATGTCCTGCAGGGCACCGCCTCTACCAAGGCCTTTTCCAGACTTGGAGACCATGAGGGAACGTGATTGCAGCCGACGTTACAGATTCACTCGAGAGTTGATTCAGGATTTGACAGAGAGGCTGGAAACACATCTCCAACCGGGACACAGGTATCCGACTGCGCTGACACCACAGCTAAAAGTGATGGCAGCCCTACATTTATTTCTACAGGTACGTTTCAGTTTACCATAGCTGATCTGGGGAGTATGTCCCAAACCATGTTCAGCCGTGTCCTACATGATGTGTTAACTGCCATGTTAGAGCACATTGATGAAGTAATCAAATTTTCAACTCCTGAAGAGTTAACAGATGTAAAGGGTGAATTCTATGCCCTGGGAAGGATGCCACATGCCATTGGGTCCATTGATGGAACACATGTGGCTTTGGTGCCACCACAGGCTCAGGAGCAGGCCTACCGCAACAGGAAACATTACCACTCAATAAATGCCCTGGTGGTGTCTCTTGCTAACATGCTGATTTCCCATGTTTGTGCACGTTTTCCAGGATCGTGCCATGATGCATTCATCATGAGGCGTAGCAGGGTACCACGGATGATGCTGCAGCTGCGCAATGATCAGGCATGTCTTGTTGGTGGATAAACTCTGTTTGTCCTGTATGTCTCATTTTTTGTTTGCTCTGACGGCATCTCATTACCAAATTATTTACATGATGTATATTTGTAGGAGACGTGGGATATCCCAACATGCCGTGGCTCATGACACCGCTCCGCAACCCAAGAACAACTGCAGACCTGCGGTACAATAATGCACACGGGCAGACCAGGCGAGTGATTGAGCGGACATTTGGACTCCTGAAGAGCCGATTCCGGTGCCTCGATAAGACCGGCGGATCCCTCACATACAGTCAAGGTGTGTAACATCTTCATTGTGTGCTGCATGCTGCACAACATGGAAGTTGAGAAGGCCGTGCCACTCCTCCTGGATCCTGAGGAGCTGGAACATCCACCCGTTGAGGAAGAAGGGCTTGGCCATGATGAAAGTGATGAGGAGGAGGAGGATGATATCCAGAGTCAGCTCATACGCAACTTCTTCTCTTAATGGTGAGTCACTGGGAATTAGTGTCCAAGCTTGAGGCGTAGAGTGGCATGTGTTGCATACTGTGTTTCCAGCTGACTGTATGCAAAGTCACTTTGATGTTTGTTGTGATGTGTCACACAAGTGATGATGTCATGCAACACGCATATGCGCAATGAGTGATTTTGGAATGTACATGTGCACTACATAGTGATGTTTTTTCACATGACCATGTCTGTTTGGAAATCTTTTGAATGTGTCCCCTTGTGTGCCTGTCATTCCCAGGTTGCTCTGCCTGTTGTCTGCTCGTGTCATCTTAGTACTCCTGCTATTCATCCTGATGATTGCAACGTGTGCCGAATCAGCGTTCCATGCACAGACATGTGGAAATGTCAGTTTGGGAAAGATATCAAAACAGGCTGTTTTGGGTTGGTATGGTTTGGGAATGTGTGGGAACAGTTTCTGTGCATGTTGTAGAACCATACATACATGTCTCATTAACATGGATCAAATTGAATGTTACAACACTCCCATGACTGGACAGTCACCCTTCTTGACAGTCATCTGTTGTTGAGTGTTGACTCTGGTGAATGCATCAATGTGTGTAAACCTTTGGCCAGACACATTGCGGATGTCACCGGTTGACATTGTGTGTGACATCACAACCACAGGCTCTGTGTGGAATTGCAGCCTCACTGTGTGCAGCAGGATGTGTCTGGCTTATCCCATTATTCTTGTGGTCCAGTACAGTTAGGTTTACCTAATAACATGTTGTGAAGGTGTGGGCCAGTGTATGTCCCACATGTTCTGACAACTGTCCAGTGAGTCTGTTCGTATGGATGCATTGCCCCTTGTGCCAGTATGTAATATCACTGTAACGTCGCTACATCAGTGCCGGTGGAGAACACTGCTTTGCAAGCCTTCTTGGTAAGTTGATGTTAACTAACTTTCTATTCCCATGATGCCAGGAATGTTGCACTGATGACGTACAAACGTAGTGCTGTGGCAAATGTAAACACTTCCGTTACACCAGTCGGTTGACGTTAATCCCAGGAATCTCTTGTGCCGTGCTGCATATCCTGGTAACAGTAGGGGTGGTTTAGTGGCTTTGTTCCTCATTACTCTCTGTAGAGTTTGGTCACACCTGCTTGTCATGTTTGGCATTGTAAGGCACAGTTGGAAGAGCCAATGACTGGCTCTTGCTGGGTTCCTCGTGTTTCGATAATTCCCTTCCTCGTTGGATGAGCTAATTACGGCTCTTGCGGGTGATGTGTAACTTACATTCATGACCCTCACTGATTCCCAGGGCTAACTACAGATTTTTGTCTTTGTGTGAGTAGCACACCTACACATTCAATTTACTGTATTTTTTAGCCTCATTCATACACTGTGACTTACTTGATGAGCGCATGGTTCTAATTGCATTGAAGCAGCCTGGTGAGCGTTAGACCCCCTTCATTTAGGTGACAAACTCTGCTACCTTTTATGTGTCCTGGTTCAAACCTCAGATCTAGTATCATTTCAAAACCTGTGAGCCAAAATTGGATACACTGGCTGTGGTTAAACTACACAGGTGTAACTGTTACAGTATAGGTCATGAGGTATCAGGTGATTCAGTGACAAGAATTGTTGAATTGTTATGCTTGTTTAACTTTGTTTCAGATCTCCCTCCCTGCTGTTGCCATCCTCTCCTTCCCTCGCCTGATCACCCTTTTGAGTCTTTTATTTATACTCGGACCAAGGGGCTATCTGGAGATGGACCCCTTTCAGCATCGCACGAATTTGAGGATCAAAGGTACTGACAGTCCCTGGCGGTCGTGTGGAGATTGTTTCACCAGGTAACCTCATTGCATGACTGTTATTTTCTTCAGAGCAATGCCACTGGCCATGTACATGGGCTAAAGCAGCATGGCCTCAGAACCAACTTGATCCATTTCTGTAGAAAATGTGTTCCCAAGTGTACATTGTGCCACATTACTGTCACCGCAGATCTCTTGCCAGTCTGCATGCGTCATCTATGGCATACTTTACAATGATTGTGCATATGTGGTTATGTGTACTGGGGCAACATACATGGTGTTTGTAATAGCTCATGGTCCATAATGTGTTTGACGTACATGGTTGTGTATGCATTGTTTTAGCTTGATACCCACAACGGGCAGGTAACACCTGCTGACGCTGTTTGTCCTGTGCCCCGCTTGGCCTTTTGGTGCCTGATCCTGTGCCCGTCATATTTGCTGATTGTTCCCCCATTTTCTAGCAGTGACCCATGAGTAACCAGACACTCCTTCCTTTCCATACACATGTAACATGGTGCCATGCAAAAATCCTTGTCTTTCTTGTGCTTGTTTTGCATGATGTCTCACACCTTCTGCCGTCATGTGTTCACACATTCATGCTGCTGCCGCAACACCGAGTGCCCTGATTCTGCGACACACATGCCTCCAAGATGCTCCTCCATCCATCCGTCCATTCTTAAGGCAGGCCGCAGATTGTCAGTGCCACTGTTGTACCACCTCCGTGTCAAAGGCAGGACCGTCAGCGCCTGCAACTTGCACAGTGCAAGGCCACCCTCTGGTCATTCCATGACACAGGTTACACAACAGACTCATGCTCCTGCCACCCTCCACACAGTGAACACCAGACAATCATCCACCTGGTATCAGGCAATCCCTAGGCGCACACATGACAGCTTCGCAGGCTGTGTGTAACTCATACTGCCAACACCGCACTGCCAAACATACCAGTGTATGTCCGTACAAGCAGGTCATGTGCCTCGTACTGCACACACGCTACTTCCACCAGCCCCTATTGGACTCTGTTACCTCATCAACACAACAGCACCACACATCACCTTCATTACTGTGACCTGGTTGTACGTAAGCCCCGCACACTACTTCTACATTGCCATCACAGACGGATACTAGTTCACCCGTAGGGACAACACCAACAATCTAGGAGTATGATTGGCAATACTTTATGAGGTACACCCCCAGAGTGACATACAACACCAAGGACACACTCAGCATTGTCCAAAATCTGCACTTCAGGTTTCACAACAACACCCTGACCACCCTCAGTGTAACAATCATCTACAGATCTCCAAGCCTACACACACAATTCTGCTAAGCCATCTAAAAATATGTTAATAGTCATTTATTGTGCGCACTTTAAAGCCAACAGGGTTTGCCAGCGCTGTAGTGTACAAAAAAGGATGCAGCATACGGAGGAGCACGTAATCAAGCATGCAAAATGATCAGGTTTGAAGGGATTGGCAAGACTCACATTCAGACAGAATTATACACAGCGGAAGAGGTGGCTTAGTCCTACATTGGGTGGTTCCTACCTGTTAGGTTTCACCTCCTGATCTTGGTTTATGACACCAAGGACCAATGGGCAAGTGCTTGTCATTGGAACGTACAGATCGTTATTGACAATAGAGACAGAGGCTCCTCCTAAGGTAGACCGGCACACGGACTTGTCCTGCCCTGAAGGCACGTGTCAGCGCATTTAAATCTATTTGTGTAGCCATGGTAAGCCAATGGACTAGTCAAAGAAACGGGGAGATAAGTTGTCACACTGAGACTCCACATGTCTGACGCTCAGCCACATTTTTGAGCGCCTGCAGTATACGTAGCAAGCCTACTGTGAGACACACAGATGGGCATTTTGCATAGTCAAAATGTGAGGTGAGCAGTGCGTACACCACTGTTTTCTGGGGTACATTGCACAGATAGCTAACAGATCTTTAGATGTTTTAAATTTTGTTTAAACAAGCTGCACTCCTCTCTTGTACATGTGTGGGATGGGATAGTTCATTGTCCCATCTGACTCACAGATCCCTGAATAAGTCCTTGTGTGCCGGAGCAATGGCCAGTTACTCTGGCCAACAAAGATTGGAAGACAGGGCAGAAGGTTGTTTTAAGAGTATGGAACCCAGGTGTTATCTGGATTAAGTTACAAGAGAATGTGGTACATCCAGTCCGCAAAATTGGGACAATTTTGGAGATGGTAAAAATTGCTGCTCTGACTGGATTTTAGATGATTAAAAGCTGAAGATCCTCAGCATATGATATTATTTTGACTTCAGACATGGCAATTGATTCAGCCAGCGGGGTTAAGTAAATATTACAAAAGTCTGCGGACTCCGAGGAGAGCCCTGCACCACACCCCACTTCTGTGGTTTGACTGGGGAGTAGAATGGATAGGTGCGGACCTGATGTGTGCGGTCAGATAGTTAGGACAATATCCAGTTCAGCACTGAGGAACACACACCTATGGTCTTTATGCGGTACTGAAGAATGGGATGGTCTACGGTGTCAAATGCTGTAGACATGTCTAACAGCACCAACGCCGCCTTGGAACCTCCGCCGACCTCCCAGCGTATAGAGTCTGCCATTTCTATGAGGGCCAACTGTGTACTATGGCCGGGATGGAAGCTGGATTGCGAGTCGTGAAGGAGGATATTATCTTCAACAAAGGGCATCAGTTGTTGCCAGGAAAATTTCACAGAATTCTTGGCCAGAACTGATAAATAGAGTTTGGTGTATGATTGGAAGGTTATACAGGATCTGCGTTGCCTTTACTTAAGACGTGCAGGAGGAACATGTGTCTGCACGCATCCGGATTAGAGACCAATCTGAGGTAAAGGTTCCAAATGACGTTTAAATGGTGATTGGGAATCTTTGCAAGGATGTTGTATTGCTTTGTGGGCAAGGGGTCAGTAGGGGAAGTGGATTGACACATCTGCTAATCGAGCTGAGAGGCTTCCCCATAAATTGTGTCAAAATCTGAGACCACTGACATGGGACACCACTTTACTGATTGCTCCTCAGATATTGGACTACTACTTCAGCACACAGGCCGTACCTACACAGGATACATGAGTCAGAGGTAGAGCAACTCCTGGCTGGAGGACAAGCACACCACCATCCTGCATTGGTACATCAATGTTTGCATCCCGTTCTCCAAATCAACACCATCGCTACCTCATGTTGCAAGTCCCTCCACATGCTTGAAATGACCTTCAGATAGATCCACTCCTAATCAAGACAGACAGCCACCAAGGTCCACAACACCAGCCGGCTCAACTACGGCAATGACCTCTACACAGGAACAAGAGCCAGACTCCAGGAATACATGTGCACAACCAGGGGCATGCGCACACCTCATCATCAACATCCCCTGCCACAGCCACATGACCGTCCACCTGAGATACCTACTAGAGTCCCACTGTCAACTGCAGGATCAACTTCATACTCCTCAGCCACACTCAGTAGGCACTCCACAACCACAGCCCAAAAAACGAATATGGACGTCTCCCATCAAACACCCCGTTGCCCGTAGTCCGTCCAGCCACCCTTGCTTTGGGCAGCATTCATCACATCCACAGTACAACTGCATGCGGGTGAAAGTTCTCCCACATCAACAAACAGACCTGGTACTCCCTCCCTGGACACCGACACATTACCCAATACCTATACACCTTCATGAGACTCTTCCGTAACTGTCAGTCAGAGCAGTATGGCAAGCAACCCCCCCCCCCTCAGCAGATAGTAACCATCACGGGTGAGTATTTCCCTCCATGTATGTAGTTGATCATACATTGTGACCTATGTGTGTCCACAACCAGACTCAGATCCCAGTGTATGGATGGCTTGAGTTTGTTCCACACTCTGGCATACTTTGACATATCCCCACACATATGTTGTTGACTCTGGCAAAAGAACTTCTACATCAATACGTATTGTGTTTGTTATATTTATTTATCCATCTTGTGAGTGAAATGTGAGTAGGTGATGTACAAAAATGCTGGGAATCCAAAGTTCACAGAGGGAGATGTGATGCCTTGCAGTTTGAGTCAACAGAGTCCAGACCACAGTGTTTGGCATCATTGGTCACACTGCGATCAGCAAGTCCATGTGGGAGAGTCAGACAGTCAATAAGGTGATGCTGTTGCACACAAAGGCAAGATGCCAGACCAGGTGACCTGGGAGATGCGCATGACCCTCTGCCTCTCAACGTCTTCTCCGTGGATGACCCACCTTCCTTGGGGGACCCTCATATGCAAGCCTTGACGATGCCTGGGACGCTCCGTCGGACGATTCCACCACCTCCTCCCTCCCTCTTTGCCTTGATGTTTCTGGCCTGGTGACACAGGGAGGGTGCTGCATGTTGTCATCGATACGACGGAGTGAATGGCCTATGTCCCTCTGCACCGCCAAGAGCTCAGCCAGTCTTGCCTCCATCCGTCCTTGGTGTCGTCGTTGACTGGCGTGTTGCTCGTCCTGCTGGTTTTTTAAATCGATGAGGGCCCCCACTCCCTGGCTGAACTCCCTGGTGTCCCGCCAGATTTTTCTGAGTTCAGATATACCGGGCCCTGCAGCTTGCTGGTCAGGTTCTCGCCTCCGCCTTGAGCCACTCCCACCACCCCTGCCCACACGAGCCTGGCCTGCTGTTGTGGGCACATCGGGTCGATGGGGCCCCTGAGGGTTGACAGTGGTGGTGTTGTCTGCCACCTCCTGGGTGCCCAGCGAACCTTGTCCCTCATTGTCAGACTGGCTCAGTTGTGGATTGTAGGCAGGGCTCCGAGCTGTCTGCTGGGATGTGGCAGGAATGGGTGTGGTGGTTTTGGATCCAGAGGTGCCAGGTTGGTCGGGGTCATCCATGGAGTGGTGAGAGGTGTCGCTGTTGGTGGAATCAGGGTCCTGTGGAGCCTGGGACTGTGATCCATCTCCCCCCTTGTTGGGGGTAGATTGTGCACGTTGCCATGTGGGTGTGAGAGACAGACTATGTTAATGCCATATAATGCAAAATCAAATTTTCATATACATTGTCGTTATCACTGTTACACCTGCTTTGGATTTTTCTCAATGTTCACTTGTGGTGTCAGATTGATCTGTGTTCAGGAGTCATTGACATGTGAGGGTCTATTTACAATGACTGGCACAGCCAAGCATATCAGCAGGGATTTGACAGTCATTGTGCACCACAGCTATGCCAGCATGGATGCAACACATTAACACTGTGGATCACCATTGTGTGATAACAGTACAGCTGCATCACGCATCTGTGCCATGGAAGTGGCACATTGCTGGAGTTGTGTCGCTGGTGCAACACAGATCCAGCATTGCTCTGTGTGGCCCTATCTGCACAATGCCCTGTCAATCCTTTCATCAGCTTCAGGCATGCACAGGGTTTTGAGGCAGCATGCGCATAAAAGTGACTGAGTGAAATGTTTAAGATTTCACTCAGCCACTTTTGGGAGGTGTTACTGCGCTGTGACGGGCAGCCACCGCCCACCACACCACGACCAGTACACCTACTTCTGGCGCAGGGCTTTAGAACATGGCACATCTCCCAGATGCATCACCTTGTCAATACCCAGCACCATTGCACTAATATTTGTGCGTCCGCTGTGTCAGTAAGGTGCAGCTACGGCGTCGTGATATAAGTGCAAGGGACTTGTGAATCAGCACCGTGCATTTTTTTGCTCGAATGCTTCATCAGATCGGTATTTGTTGTGTTACATGATGATTGTGATAGTGGGGCACTCCATTGCTTGTCCCAGCTGCCTATGTTTATGTAAGGGGTGTGTGTGACAGGACGTGCTGGTAGTTGGAGTGTGAGTTGAAACTGGGCCTCACTCATGGTGTGGCTGTCCCCCCACGGAGCATGCTGCCATTACCGTGGTTGTGAGTTCCTGTGCAAGATATCTGACCTTGGTGTCCTGATGTTGGTGTTTGCAACGGTCACAGGAGGCCCTTGTGTTGCATACACCAGGTCCCAGTGTTAGCTATGTTGTCAGTACTTTCTCACTCCCTGTACATTGAGCATGGTGCATGGGTGTGTACCTGGGCCATATGGGATGAGTGCAAATGGGCTTGTGCTTACACAGTATTGGTGATATGGGTGGCCACATTTTTAGCTTCTTCAACATCCCCCTTGCACCCTCCTACCATCCCCCTTGCACCCTTCTGGCCCTAACCCTTGCACCCACCCCCATACTGTTGCCCACTGCTAGGAGTCATACCCACCCACCCACATTGTATTTGGCAGTGCTGGGAGTCATATCCACCCACCCCTCATATGTCTGGGCAGTGCTGGCAGTCATATTCACCTACCCCCATTGTATTGGGCACTGCTGGAAGTCATATCCAGCCACCCCTCATATGTCTGGGCAGTGCTGGTAGTCATATCCACCCACCCCCAGTGTATTGGGCACTGCTGGGAGTCATATCCAGCCACCCATCATATGTCTGGGCAGTGCAGGGAGTCATATCCACCCACCCCTCATATGTCTGGGCACTGCTGGGAGTCATATTCACCCACCCGTCTTGTGTCTGGGCACTGCTGGGAGTCATATCCACCCACCCCCATTGTATTGGGCAGTGCTGGGAGTCATATCCACTCTCCCCCATTGTATTGGGCACTGCTGGTAGTCATATCCACCCACCCCCATTGTATTGGGCTGTGCTCGGAGTCATTTCCACCCACCCCCATTGCATTGGGCACTGCTGGGAGTCATATCCATCCACCCCCATTGTATTGGGCTATGCTGGGAGTCATATCCACCCACCCCCGTTGTATTGGGCACTGCTGGGAGTCATATCCACCCACCCCATTGTATTGGGCACTGCTGGGAGTCATATCCACCTACCCCTCATTTGTCTGGGCAGTGCTGGGAGTCATATCCACCCACCCCCATTGTATTGGGCAGTGCTGGGAGTCATATCCACCCACCCCTCATATGTCTGGGCACTGCTGGGAGTCATATCCACCCACCCCTCTGGTGTCCGGGCACTGCTGGGAGTCCTCTGCACCCACCCCTCATATGTCTGGGCAGTGCTGGGAGTCCACCCATGTTACATGAATTGTTTGTATACTCACCAGGCTCCACGACTCCTTCAATTCCATATACTCCCACCAGTGGTAGCAGGGTCATGACCTTCTCCTCCCAGGGTTGGTACTGTACTGGTCTGCGGGGACCACCACCTCCAGTGTACTGGCTCTAGGCGTAGTCCTCAGCCATCTTCCGCTTGACCATCCTCCGCAGATCGTACCACCTGGCCTGGCAATCCTTCCTGGTGCGCCTGATGGGTGCAACAACATTGACCTTATTGACGATCCTCTCCCACAGGCGTGTATTGTCAGCTAAGCTGGTCTGTCTGACCAATGCACCAAACAGCTGTGGCTCGACTCTGATGACTTCATCTACAAGGATCTCCATATCCTGGTTTGTGAACTTTGGATTCTTCTGTACAGACATGTTGTGGGGTGAATGTGATTGGGGGTTGACGGTGTGTATGGATGGAGGTTGTGGGTCTGAATGTGAAAGGGGTGTGTGGGTCTGTATGTGATTGGGGGTATGTGTGAAGGTGGATGTGTGCAGTTGTTGGTGTGTTGTCAGTCTCTGTAGGTAAATGGGTATGCTGCAAAGGATGCTGGTTTGTGTGTGTGGGACATTTTTATTGGTCCATATGTGGGTGTGGCTTAGTTTGAATTTTTGGTGGGTGTGTTATAAGGGGTGGGTCTAAGTTGGGCCCTCTGTTTGCCAGTTTGGATGTGGTCAGGACATTGATTTGCAATGGTTTGTACACAGGAGACATGTTTTGTGGTGTTGTGCGACTCGTTTGCACACTCCTTGTGCTGTTTGAGTGGTACGCGTGCGTTTTGTTGAGGGGAGGTTTGTTTCGTAATTTATTGTGTAGCTCTCTCATACGCGACGTATTTACGGGGTACGTGTGCGCTTTGTTGAGGGGGGTTCTGTTCGTACTTTATTGTGTAGCTCTCTCATATGCGACGTATTTACGGGGTACACGTGCGCTTCGTTGAGGGGGTTCGTTTCATTATTTATTGTGTAGCTCTCTCATACGTGACGTATGAGAGAGCTACACGGGATACGAGTGTGCGCCGTTGAGGGGGGTTCGTTTCGTACTTTATTGTGTAGCTCTCTCATACGCGACGTATTTACAGGGTACGCGTGCGCTTCGTTGACGGGGGTTTGTTTCGTACTTTATTGTGTAGCTCTCTCGTACGCAACGTATTTACGGGGTACGCGTGCCCTTCGTTAATGGGGTGTTCGTTTTGTATTTGAATCTGCGGCTCGCTCAAACGCGATATTTTCCGTACAAATCGCAGTTCATACACGACGGTGTTTTCCCGTACGAATCGCGTTCTCGGTCCCCGGTCCGAATCGTACTTGGCGGGTCGTACAGCCTGTTTATGAATCGTACGAGTCACTTCACGAGTCAGTATCGTACGGATTTTCGCTTGTTTTTCGTACGGTTCATACAAATTCGGACGTAATTTTGGAAAACGGATCGTACTACGCGATTCGGACGGGTTTGTACGATTCTTACGGAAACAGCTACGAATACAAATTGTCGGACGGTTTTCTTTCCCGAATCGGAATTGAGCCCAATGTGTACATTTGTGATTTTCTTGAAAAATCGAATAAAGTATTACTTTCTTTACTACTCTTTTAACAACTCACTCACTGAAACACACATTTAAATTTTTCCCTGCACCATTCACAAATTCAGGTTTGTAAAACTCTAATCAGTGAAGATTTTTGATAATATAACTTCATGATAACATATCTAAGATTACGCACGTTTCTGAGTGTTTGTTGCCTTGTTAAGTGTTTGTTGGTAATATTAATTAAGTGAGTTTATAGCAATTTATATATGCTTATACATGTCAATAATTAGAATATTAGTACATCCACAACTACCTAAACCCAAAGATCAAGATACATCAATGATTTTTTTGTTTGACGTTTTATATGTTATTAAATAAAAATCTAGTTTTTCAAATCTAACAAACATTTTTTCGATAAGCCCTGGGATTGGGCAAAATTAAATATAATAGTGATTCATTCAGAGGATATAGTTAAACTTGGAGGGGGAGAGCACATTTTGGAGGGGGAGAGCACATTTTTAAAACATGTTGGGGACATCAGGGACCAAGACTATTTACAATATTTCACTGGAAATAAGATAATTGGAAAGTCCAAAATAACGCATCAAAAACATAGGTAAAGGGACCTTAAACTCATTTTTTTTCAAATAAGGTCAACAAATTATAAACAAAGTCACTTACCCTAAAAATATGTGGTATTACAATAAAGTTCTTGGTGTGCTTAACCTCAGGTTCACTTTTCACCACAACAAAATTAATTTGCTCCTCAGTGCCAAACATATGCATACATATGGCTGGCCATAGCAAGACCAGCTACCTCCTAAGAAAGGCAATGCACAGGGGTGGGGGTACAAGAAAAGAAGGAAGACTGAAATTAGTGACAACAGCAGGTGGAATGGGTTACAGAGGCAGGCATGATTCAATACCTGCTATCTAGGAGATCAGGAAGGAACATAGACCCTACATGCTGGTCAGATCACTACTCTTAGAATGCTCTTACTTCACTTATTTTACTCTAGCATATTGCAAGATAGTATTACCAGTCCATCTGCTATGGACCCCGTGACCTCTTTGAGAGCAGCCACTGAGACATATTGAGGTAGAAGCAACACATGCAAATTCAGCCATGATTAGTCCATAGCTTTTAAACCAGATCTTCTATGCAGGACATCTTCAAATTAAGAAACATTTAGGTTTTGATCTTGGTAATCAATCATACACAGGCAACCGTCTCCCTAGTATTCTACCTACTTTGGAAATGATTTAGTGCTAAGCTTTCCATTTTGTTTGTCTGTAATGAAGAAAGATTTTCAATTAAAATAAATTAGACCCACAAAAAAAGCGATCAAATCTTATTGCTGTTTGAAAAAGAAAACCATTTACATGTGGGACAGTGAGTAAAAGGTAACATAATGTCAGTCATGCATACACCTACGCTGGAATCAAAAAGTGATGAGTCAATGTTCGCAATGTTGCAACTGAATGAGAAATGCACCCAATATATTAAGGTCAGAATAATTTTCCATTGTGTTATCATAATCTAACTTTTAACACATATATACCTCTCATCAGAAAGGAGAAGCAGGTTGAAGGAGGATGGCGTTGGGGTGAGATTGCTCTGATTGGCTAGAAAATTGCCAACTTTCTGACCCTGTATGTAATTTCCTGCTGGTAGGGGTAGGCAGAGTCCTTCACCATGAGAACAAAAGATTGCATGCCGAGATCTTCATTTAATAAAGGGGAGAAGGTTACATGTTTAAGAAAGTTGATTTATCATATAGGAAACACTCCTCCATGTGTTATCTATGTCAAGGATTTTGGTTTGGTGACAGCATGTAAATGTGATAGAATGAGTGTGAAAGTGAAGGGTAAGTGTATCAATAAATTGAGCATAGAACATTGATAGTGATTAAATTATATTTGTTTCAGTCCAGGGTCATAGAATTAAAATCTGTTGGGTGCACCTAATCTATTATTCTTCTAATATACTTCTAAAAACTAAAAATACTGTATAATTTAGTTTGACAACAATATGCACCATTCCTAAAGTGGAAGCTATTAATGACAGATAGCTTACACATTGTAATTGTAAGATGAGGGCATCAACGGAATGCCCAATGCATCACGACATGTTAATTATTCAATAAATTTAACAGTATTTGTTAAGAGCAGCACTTTCACCCCTAGAGGTATCTTTGCGCTGAGGGTGTTGGGTCTCTGTCGAAAAGCCAGGGCTTGAGGGTCTTTCTGAAGTCGGACAGGGAGGGAGCTATTCGAAGTTGTAGGGGCAGGTCATCCAGGTGTTGGTGGCAATGTAGGGGGGGAGTGGCCCTCTGTGACTGCGGTGGAAGAAGGGGGTGTGTATGTATGTATGTATGTATGTATGTTTGGATTTATATAGCGCTTATAACCCAGGGGTCTCTAAGCGCTTTGCCTTGGGAACCCGTCCTGGCTTTTCCCTGTGAGATAGCCCCTACAGGGCATCCCCAAGGTGAAAGCCAGGCATCCCGCCGCGGGGGGCCGTTGTGGAGATTAAGCAAGCTTAATGCCCAGAGTTGCAGAGTGTGAACCCATGATTAGGTCAGGCACCGAAGCGAGAATTATCGAGTCCGTGGACATTTGAGCTCGAGACCCTGCCGCGTCGGGAATTGAACCCTGGTCCCGGGTCTGACCTCTGCTTCAGGGTCTGCCTGCTCTAACCAGTGAGCCACACTTGAGCCACGACTGAGGTCGAGTGAGGCAGAGCACAGGTATATTGCTGGCAGATGGAATTTCAGTGGATGATTGATATAGGACGGTCCTTGCTTGTGTAGGTCTTTGTATGCGGGTGTGAGGATCTGTATTTGGACGGAGAGCCAGTAAAGGTTTCTGAGATATGGGTTGATGTGGGTCAATTTGGGCATCCAGGATGAGTCTGACTGTGATGTTCTGTATGGTCTGGAGTCTTCTGAAGAGCTGGGTGGGAATTCTGGTGTAGAGGGTGCTACCATAGTTGAGGCAGGTGTTACCATAGTTGAGGCAGGGGGTGACGAGGGTCTGCGTTACCATCTTTCTGGTGTTGGTTGGATACATCTGAAGATTCTGCAAAGCATGCAAAGGGTGTGAAAGTATGAGTAGGCAATTCCATTGACCTGCCATTTCATGGTCAGTTGACTGTCGAATTGTCTTGGGTAGTCAGTAAACAAATTGAGTTACTTAGACTAATATCGAGTTTTCAATATTGCGACACAGATATTTCGGCAGCAAGAATATTGTGGTCAACAATATCGACGTTTAGGTAAGAAATATTGATTTTTCAAATATAGAAGTCATTAATATTGTTTGCAAAAATATAGTTGTTTAAACTATTGATTTTTTATTTAGTTTTATGTATTTTAGTATATATTTCAAATGTATGTGATGTATTATTGTTTATGTTTTTTAAAATACGTTACATTTTCAGTAGTTATTGATTTTATTTTATTAAAACGTTGATATTTTTAGTTCTGAAGCAGGTTGTGGGGTTTATAGAGGAATAGAGTGGGAAGTAATTTAATTATAATAAATATATGAATATATTTATTTATTAATATTTTTTAATCGAGATATTATAATGTTAATTGTGTTTTAAATGTTGTTTGGTAAAAAGTATGTGTAGGTTCTGGGGTTTATAGGGGTAAAAGGTGGGAAGTAATTTAAGTTTTAATTAATTAATAATTAGTTGTTAATAATAAATAATTAATAGAAAAATAATTATGGTAATTGTATAATTAATTTTAGGTGCAGGTTGTGGGGTTCATAGGGGTAAAGGGTGGGCAGTAGTTTATTTTTAATTCATTAATAATTAGTTGTTAATGAATATTAATTAATTAAAGTGAAAATTAAATATGGAAATCGTGTAATAAATTTTAGTTGTGGGCTGCGGCGTTTTTAGGGTTAAAGGGTGGGAAGTAATGTATTTGTAATTAAGTAGTGATTAGTTGATAATTAATATTACATAATTAATTGGTAATTAATTAGTGTAATTGTTTAATTATTTTACTGTGTGTGGTTTGGGGGTTTATAGTAGTGAAGGGTGGGGAGTATATTCATTTTACTTACTTTATAATTAATTGTTAAATACTATCAGTTATTTAATTGAAAAAGTTTAAGTTTAGGTGTGGGTTGTGTGTATTATAGGTGTAAAAGGTGGGAAGTCCTTATCCAATCACTCCGTCAAAACACAAGCACTTATAAATTCACCATCCACTCTCCTCGCAGTACTCTAATCATCCAGTCACTACCCATGTAGACATGCAATGATTCAGGCACTAACATATGCACTGCTACAATCCCTGTGTACTACCCATGCAGTCCTCTAACCACCTACACACTTCTCATTTGCTCCTTCAATTCCTGTGGTAGTACCCATGCAGTCCAGCAATCACCCTGTCACTCCCTGTGCACTCATCCAGTCACTCAGCCACTACTATGTACTAATCCAAATACTCTGCCAATACCCAAGCACTTATAAATTCACTCAGACACTCTCCTTTCAGTATTCTAATGTCAGTAGCTATGTACTCATGCAATGATCCAGGCACTAACTGATCACTGTTCAATCCCCTATGCACTACCTATAAAGTCCTCTAACCACATACACAATTCTTCTTTGCTCCTTCAATTCCCCAGGTAGGACCCATGCCGTCCTGCAAGCACACTGTCACTCCCCGTGCACTCCTCCAGTCACCCATCCACTACCATGTACTAATCCAAATAACTATAACAACTATAGTGATCAATGACTGACAGGGGGATTGCTGGAGTGCATAGGTAGTCCTCAGGGGATTGTAGCACTACATCTATTAGTGCCTGGGTCATTCCATAAGTGCATGGTTAGTGACTGGATGATTAGAGTACTGCAAAGAGTGTACATGGTGAATTTATAAGTGCTAGGGTATTGGAGCAGTGATTGGCTAAGTAAACGCTGCTGACAATGTGATTGGAAGAGTGCTCACAGAGTGACAAGGGGATTGCTGGAGTGCATAGGTACTGCTCTGGTGATTGTAGCAGTGAATATATTAGTGCCTGGTCATCAGTGATGTCATTTGAGATGTCATCAGTGATGCCACTGACCATGTCATGAATGATGTAATATGTGACATCATGAGCAGTGCATTGCTGGGGCGCGAGTTATAGTTAGCTCAACCAACTAAAACGGCTGAATTTCTCTGGTTTTGTACGAGTGAAATGACCAACAAACTATAACATCCCTGAAACCTGCTGTGGGTTTTTTCAGTAAATATATATATATATATATATTACCTACTGGCGGTCGCCAGTAGGTATATATAGTTAGGATTTTTTCTCTATGGGATTTTTGAAAATTCTATGTCTAATAACTTTGGCGTTTGTGGACGGAATTGGCTGAAATTTTCAGGAAAATGGCACATTTTGTTTCTGAGCAGCCCTTGAAAATTTGGGGGGGGGTTGTCAAGGGGGGGCCGAGAAAAAAGGGGGGTCCCAAAACGTGTTTTTAACATTGAGTTTTCCATAGGGCGGTTGGCCTCACTTTTAGCCCGAACGGCTGAATGGATTTGCATGAAACTTGGCAAAATTGTAGGGACTGGTAGCCCGATGTGCCTTTTGTAGGTCTCAATATATGTGCTACAGTGGATTTTGAGAAATTAACGTTTAAAAAAAGATATATATCTGTAACAGCGGACCGGGCAGCGCTCCAGGACGCGTACTTTTCGCGCAACGGAGCTTTGTGAAGCGAAGCTGATTGGTTCTCCGGCGTCTGTCAACATTCCAAACAGTCCGTAGCGGCCGCCATCTTGTCTCTCTGTAGGATCGAGAGACAAGAGGAGGCGAAAGCGAAGGGGCAAATGACCATAAGGGGGAATAGTAGATCCTCGCTGACCCCCTAGGTTTGATGTGGAGGTTTTAAAAGGGCCCCACGGGGCAAAAAAAAAAAAAAATAATACTAATCGAACGGCTGAATGGATTTGCACGAAACTTGGTAAAATATTAGGGACTGGTAGCCCGATGTGCCTTTGCTAGGTCTCAATATATGTGCTCCAGTGGATTTTGAGAAATTAACGTTCAAAAAAAGATATATATCTGTAACAGCGCTCCGCTTCGCGTAACGGAGGTTTGCGACGCTGATTGGTCATTCTGTCACTGGGCTATAGTTGGGCTACATCTGGCTGATATTTGGGCTACATTTGTTTTTTTCGTCTCTGGCGGCCATCTTTGGGCTACATTGGGCTACATTGGGCTTCATTGGGCTTCATTGGGCTACATTGGGCTACATTTGGGTTCCAACATATATATAGGCCAATGTAGCCCAATATATATTTTTCAAAGTTAATTTTCGTAAAAACCACTGGAGCATATATCTTGAGACATAGCAAAGGCACATCGGGCTACCAGTCCCTACAATTTTGCCAAGTTTCGTGCAAATCCATTCAGCCGTTCGAGCTAAAAGTGAGGCCAACCGCCCTATGGAAATGAAGGAAATGAATGGGTAATTTGTAATTAGCAAATAGCTCATCGCAAACTAGGAATGGTAAAGAATCGCTATTTATTCCTTAAAGTTCGCTATTTAGGAAATGCAAAAAACTTTGATGATACATATGGCGGTTCATCTCTAACAAGATAAGAAGCATAGGGATAGATTTATGATGACTGGCGCATCACCAGGGATGTGTTAGTCATTCTGTGCCGCTGTTCCGTCACCTATGGTGTGCTGCATTTACAATGCGGCGCATCATGGGGCAAAAACAGCACAGATGCGTGATGTATCTGTGCCGTAAAGGTGGCGCATTGCTGGAGTTGTATGGCAAGTGTGATGAAGCTCCAGCAAGGGTCGGGGGTGCCCCTGTCGCAGGGTTTCTGTTCTCACACAGAACTGTGGACAGAGGATTGGAACCTCGGCGAATTAGGGTGTCCCAAAACTCACCTTAGTAATCAAAAACCCCTTAGCAAGCTAGGTACAGTGTCACATTGGATATAACAAACTCTCAATGTTTAGACAATCCAGAATATGAACTTATAGTACCTCAGGATACGTGGAACTCATGAACAGTCGGTCGTTATATATTTCTTAGAAACCAGAACATGGAGTTAAGAAGAACACATGTGTATTTGAAATGTTTATTTACTAATGCCGTCTTCTCAGGCGTAGTATCTTAGATAATACAAGTACACATATTATCAGTAGCAAAATTACCAGCATAGTTACTAGTACATAAAAAGCGAATGGTGACAGTATGTTAACATGCTGTAAATGAATAAGAGTTAGCAACACTTATAAGCAGCCGCGGGCCGTGGAGGGAGTTACGGTGGGGCAGGGAGGCGGGGAGGGGGAGGGGCAGGGTGGAGAGGGCTCCACCCTGCTTCTCCCCCTCCCCGCCTCCCTGCCTCACCGTAACTCCCTCCACGGCCCGCGGCTGCTTATATCTCACCCTCCCTAATACACATATTATATTATTTGCTAAGAAGGTCTCTTTGTGTTGGTTTAGGGCGTGCCCATACTTTAGTGTCTTAGATTTGAAGGAATCACATCAGCATACACCAGCTCTCTCTTCATGTGAACCGCATCAAGTGTTGTGTATGTGTGTTCGGCAAAGCAATATAAAACCCGCCTCATGCCCAGAATTGGCAGAAGTTGCACTTATGTTATGAGTATGAAGTCGTGGAGATCAGACCTCATAACAATTCTGTATCGTGTTGTTCTTGAAACTTTAGCACTCGCTGTACAGATATAGTTTAACAAGCAAAGCAGATAGTAGAGCAATAACATATTATTCTCATGTAAACCACGATGAACTACTAGGTTGAAAGCTAAAGCAACAACTAAGTGTCGTGTGCAGAAGTTGCAAAAAAGGAAAAATGGCGTTTAAACCGGTAATGAGCCCATGCTAACTTAACACGGTGTAAAGATATCCAGGACGTAGATGACACCTCCCAATGATTCGGAAACGAACTGAATAAGATAATAGAAGTGCCATCTCATGAGAGCAGATTGCAAGTTTATATGTGGACGGTCCGCAAGGTAAAGCATTAAAAACTAGGAAAATTTAATGCTAAAGAAAAATAAAACAGCCAAGTACTTTATCGAGTCTTAAGCCAATAGGCAAGGTAAATAATAAAAACTTGACAAATAAGTCAATGAATTGTCAATGAAATGCTAGTACTCAGCATATCAAACATGAAAAAGGTCTATGACATAACTGTGTATGCAAAATAAGCTGCAACAGCCTCCAATAGGAAGTCACCGTCTTCATCCGAAAACAGTTCAGCCATCCAATTTAAAAGCGGAAAAGAACATACGTGCTCTCCCAGCACCGGATCCTCTATCACCATCAGAGGACAGCTCGGTGGGTTTTCAAGAAAGCTCTGTTCCAAGAAAGACTGTGTTGCCGCCAGTAAATTCCAGGGACCAATTAGTCCATGCATCAATGCCACAGCCATAATCCTTTCGCCAGGACAAACCAACTCGTGAGTAATGATAGGAGTCATCAGCTGATTAAAGTCGACGTCAGGAGAAACCGGTCCGCAGAGACACAAATCAATGGCCCAATCGAAATCACAGGTCAGGCAGTGAAATACAGGCTGGACACAGGTGAAGTAGGAGAATCGAAAAGATAATCCATATGCCGTGCTTAATATCGCCAACGGCATTGTGCCATAATATTCTAGCATGCGATTGCGGAACAGTGTCAGCAGCTGCAGGGTGGGAGGTTGCATAGGAGGGACATCCATATTTAAAAATGTAAAAAAGCACAAGAGCGTCCGCTGGTAATGCAAGTAAAAATGGCAATCCACGAAGCAGAGTGGAAAAAATACAATGAAAGAAAGTAGGGATGACTCGAAAGATTTTCTCAAATGAAGTCACGAGACCACTGGTAACAACTTTAAAAAAGTGCGCCAGGGCCTTTGTGGAGGATGCGTTAGAGATAGTCCGAACCATCTTGCTGAAATGGAAAGGCAAATCTGAATTGAAAAGGGTCTGCACCTCTGTACGGGTGTTCGCTATGTGAAGCACGAAAGTTTCACGGGCCGAACTCAAGGCCACCTCTCTCTGAGACAAAAGAGCTCTTATTCTTGCCATGCCGTTGAAATCTGCTCCCAAGGTTGGTATTTGTGGCGAGATTGAAAACTCCCTATGTTCATGTGTGGGAGGAAATAGAACATTTCTGCAGCAAATAACCCGTTCACTTACTGTTACGATAAAAGGAATACTTTTAATTAACCCAGATCAATCTTCATTATTGAGCATCAAATAACTACCATTTTCCAACAACTTGAACGTGGGGATGATAGCAGGAACTGGCGTGCCTTGCAACACGCAAGCCATATTTGGTCGGTGTTTGTTGCATGAACCGTGTAACTGTATGTGCCTACACATTAGTGAATGATCTGGCGTCTCAGTGCATTCCTCTCCATTCAGATAAACTTCTTGATCATCTTTGAAACATCTGTATGTGTATGGAAGCGACCAGACCTCATGAAGAAAAGCACTACCTAAAGGTTCATAACGACCTATTGGTATATATTTCATACAATTTGAAAACTTATATAAAGCAAAAGGCAGCGTTATTAAACCGTGGATAAGGCACGTTGCCAAAAAACCCGCAATCCTCTGCTGATGATGTCACTGAGCATGTCATGAATGATGTAATATGTGACATCATCAGCAGTGGATTACGGGTAATAGTATCTCTAGTTTACTCCCCTATAGCTGTCTTTCTTTTAACATAAGTGTCTGTTTCCTTCCCTTATACTTACTGTTTTTGGTTCGCTTCCGGTTCGCGTACCGGCGAGCGAACTTTGAAGCGAACTAAGAGAAATAGAGGTTGGCACAGTTCCAAATATTGTACCAATTTTTTAATAACGGGGAGGTAGTTCTGAAAAGAACTTTTTTTTTATTGTTTTTGTTGTTTTATATTTTTTTTATTATTTTTTGGAACATTTTTTTACTTTTTTTGAATTTTTCTGAACAGTTTTATATTTTTTGGGGTTTTTCTTGGAGGGGGCAATGAAAACGATTCATTGTAAAGGGCTCAACAGGAGCAACAAAACAAAAAAAAAGTATTTATTATTTTGGGCGTTTCGTACAAACTTGCATATGATAGTCAATAGCTCTGTTGATCAGAGTGATGCTTCTTTCTCCGTAGCAAATGAATCCATCGCAAAATACGCAGGTGTGTTTTACTTCACCAAATCTCATTTGTATATTTGGCACCATCTCCCTGCCCTCTGGTCCCGTTACTTCTGGTACAACAGATCTTCTGGCCATAATAGGGAGATTATCTAGGTCGTTCCGAAACTGTGCAGCACTGTAGTTGTTAGGATGCCACCTAGTCATATGGCGATGCATTGTGTAGTTTCCGAAACTGTATTTTTTCTCGGTTCCTCTGGACAGTCTATCTTGACATATAAGGCAAGTTACGTATCTTGCATTTACTTTTTTCTCACCTTTGGGAATTTAAAAAAATTGCCAAATGAAGTTTTCTTTCCGGTGAGACGTCCTGGGCTCCTCAGGCAAAAACTGCCTCTCTTCGTGCTCGTCGTCCTGTTCCTCTTCTTCCTCTTCTTGTTGAATTATAACTTGAGCAGGTGGTCCACTCTTCCTTGGATGTGGTGGAGGTGGTGGGGAAGCACCAGCTGAAGCTACTAAAGAAGCCATTGCTCAGTGATCACAAAGGGTCTTTCTCTCACAATGATGAAAGTCAGAGTGAGGAAAGAAGGAGGGATTTTCATCATTTGGGAAAAACAAGAGTTCTCAACCAATGAAAAGTGTTCATTTTAGATTATATGACCTAGTCTTACATCATTAGGAAACCAAAAGTGAAATGAACCAATGAAAAGTGTTATTACCAAGTCACATGACCTGCTGTGTTTACGTTAAGCGCTTTGCAGGGCCTCCCGGTTTGTTTCCAGAAACCTGCGCTTTGCGACTCGGTTCGCGTACCAGTTCGCTAACGTAGCACGTCATATGACGTATCACGCGACAACGTGAAACGTCATGCGGACGGGAGGCGTCACGATGTTGTTTTGTAACGCGGCAGTTGCGGTAAAGAAATGTTTACCGGCTCGCGGTCTATTTCGCGGCATCAAGGTCAGCTAACGGGAAGCTTCCCAATTCGCGAAGCGGGAACGAAGAAAAAAAAATATTTAAAAAAAAAAATTATTCATAAACATATAAAATATATTTTTGGATTTAAAGAAGAATACATTTTACAGCTACAGTTATTAGCTGTTAAAAAACCAATGAAATTCACGGAAAAAACCATAGGTTATAGACCATATATAGTTAGGAATTAGCATTTACAAAACCTTGAAAATTCACTGAAAAAACCATTGGTTATAGGCCATATATAGTTAGGAATTAGCATTTACAAAACCTTATTTTACTCACACAAAACCATTGAAATTCCATATATAGTTAGTTGCACTAACTATATATCGCGCACCGGCAATCCACTGCTGATGATGTCACATATTACATCATTCATGACATGGTCAGTGACATCACTGATGACATCACTGATGACAACATCCAGTGATTATGTGTTTCTGTAAAGTTTAAATATGTTTTACATATTGAAGAATGAGTGGATGTATAAGTGTCTGAATGAAGGTTTTAGTAGGTGCGTGATTGACTGTATGAGTGAGTGATTAAATGCGTCTTACTGAATGCACGGGTTAGTGACTAAACTGTCTGAAAGTGTGCATCAGTATGTCTGTTGTTGTGCAAGCTGCTGCATGTGTTGATCAGTAGCTATATAAGTAGCTATATGGGTTATTGATTGGTTGCACAAGTATTTGTATGGGAGACTGAGTGTGTGTATGGCTGGCTGGGAGGTGTGTGACTCTGTGCAGATCAATGTGTACTTGTATCAGTGATTCTATAAGAGAGTAAGTATGTGTTAGTATATGTTTCAAAAATGTAAGGTGTTCTGTGTTTAACTGTATAGATGAGAAAATGGAAGTGTGATTGATTCTTTTCAGGACTGACTAGGTGTGTGAGTAACTCCATGGATGAGTGGCAGAGTGTGAGTGTCTGTATAGGTGTATGAGTGCATATGATAGTGTTGTAAAGATGAGTGATTGTATGTATGAATGATTGTATGAGTGAATGTGTGTGTAGACATAGGAATCAGTGAGTGCGTATGTAGTAACTAGTATTGGTGTGTCAATGGCTTCAAAAATTATACTCTGTATTTAACACTGGGTGAAACAGAGGTTATATTAAAATATGAGGAGATGCATTGTATTGTCACATGAATGATATCAGCAGTGATGTGGTCATTGATGTCAAATGAGATGTCATCAGTGATGTCATCAGTGATGTCATTTGAGATGTCATCAGTGATGTCATCAGTGATGTCACTGACCATGTCATGAATGATGTAATATGTGACATCATCAGCAGTGGATTGCGGGTGCGCGATATATAGTTAGTTCAACTAACTATATATGGAATTTCAATGGTTTTGTGTGAGTAAAATAAGGTTTTGTAAATGCTAATTCCTAACTATATATGGTCTATAACCTATGGTTTTTTCAGTGAATATATATATATATATAAATATTAACCAACAAATTGTCCTGTCACAACGGGAGCTCGTTCCTAAATATGTTCATATATATATATATATATATATATATTACCTACTGGCGGTCGCCAGTAGGTATATATAGTTAGGATTTTTTCTCTATGGGATTTTTGAAAATTCTATGTCTAATAACTTTGGCGTTTGTGGACGGAATTGGCTGAAATTTTCAGGAAAATGGCACATTTGGTTTCTGAGCAGCCCTTGAAAATTTGGGGGGGGTTCGTCAAGGGGGGGCCGAGAAAAAAGGGGGGTCCCAAAACGTGTTTTTAACATTGAGTTTTCCATAGGGCGGTTGGCCTCACTTTTAGCCCGAACGGCTGAATGGATTTGCACGAAACTTGGCAAAATTGTAGGGACTGGTAGCCCGATGTGCCTTTTGTAGGTCTCAATATATGTGCTACAGTGAATTTTGAGAAATTAACGTTTAAAAAAAGATATATATCTGTAACAGCGGACCGGGCAGCGCTCCAGTACGCGTACTTTTCGCGCAACGGAGCTTTGTGAAGCGAAGCTGATTGGTTCTCCGGCGTCTGTAAACATTCCAAACAGTCCGTAGCGGCCGCCATCTTGTCTCTCGGTAGGATCGAGAGACAAGAGGAGGCCAAAGCGAAGGGGCAAATGACCATAAGGGGGCATAGTAGATCCTCGCTGACCCCCTAGGTTTGATGTGGAGGTTTTAAAAGGGCCCCACGGGGCAAAAAAAAAAAATAATAATAATAATCGAACGGCTGAATGGATTTGCACGAAACTTGGTAAAATATTAGGGACTGGTAGCCTGATGTGCCTTTGCTAGGTCTCAATATATGTGCTCCAGTGGATTTTGAGAAATTAACGTTCAAAAAAAGATATATATCTGTAACAGCGCTCCGCTTCGCGTAACGGAGGTTTGCGAAGCTGATTGGTCATTCTGTCACTGGGCTATAGTTGGGCTACATCTGGCTGATATTTGGGCTACATTTGTTTTTTTTGTCTCTGGCGGCCATCTTTGGGCTACATTGGGCTACATTGGGCTTCATTGGGCTTCATTGGGCTACATTGGGCTACATTTGGGCTCCAACATATATATAGGCCAATGTAGCCCAATATATATTTTTCAAAGTTAATTTTCGTAAAAACCACTGGAGCATATATCTTGAGACATAGCAAAGGCACATCGGGGTACCAGTCCCTACAATTTTGCCAAGTTTCGTGGAAATCCATTCAGCCGTTCGAGCTAAAAGTGAGTCCAACCGCCCTATGGAAATGAAGGAAATGAATGGGTAATTTGTAATTAGCAAATAGCTCATCGCAAACTAGGAATGGTAAAGAATCGCTATTTATTCCTTAAAGTTCGCTATTTAGGAAATGCAAAAAACTTTGATGATACATATGGCGGTTCATCTCTAACAAGATAAGAAGCATAGGGATAGATTTATGATGACTGGCGCATCACCAGGGATGTGTTAGTCATTCTGTGCCGCTGTTCCGTCACCTATGGTGTGCTGCATTTACAATGTGGCGCATCATGGGGCAAAAACAGCACAGATGCGTGATGTATCTGTGCCGTAAAGATGGCGCATTGCTGGAGTTGTATCGCAAGTGTGATGAAGCTCCAGCAAGGGTCGGGGGTGCCCCTGTCGCAGGGTTTCTGTTCTCACACAGAACTGTGGACAGAGGATTGGAACCTCGGCGAATTAGGGTGTCCCAAAACTCACCTTAGTAATCAAAAACCCCTTAGCAAGCTAGGTACAGTGTCATATTGGATATAACAAACTCTCAATGTTTAGACAATCCAGAATATGAACTTATAGTACCTCAGGATACGTGGAACTCATGAACAGTCGGTCGTTATATATTTTTTAGAAACCAGAACATGGAGTTAAGAAGAACACATGTGTATTTGAAATGTTTATTTACTAATGCCGTCTTCTCAGGCGTAGTATCTTAGATAATACAAGTACACATATTATCAGTAGCAAAATTACCAGCATAGTTACTAGTACATAAAAAGCGAATGGTGACAGTATGTTAACATGCTGTAAATGAATAAGAGTTAGCAACACTTATAAGCAGCCACGGGCCGTGGAGGGAGTTACGGTGGGGCAGGGAGGCGGGGAGGGGGAGGGGCAGGGTGGAGAGGGCTCCACCCTGCCCCTCCCCCTCCCCGCCTCCCTGCCCCACCGTAACTCCCTCCACGGCCCGCGGCTGCTTATATCTCACCCTCCCTAATACACATATTATATTATTTGCTAAGAAGGTCTGTTTGTGTTGGTTTAGGGCGTGCCCATACTTTAGTGTCTTAGATTTGAAGGAATCACATCAGCATACACCAGCTCTCTCTTCATGTGAACCGCATCAACTGTTGTGTATGTGTGTTCGGCAAAGCAATATAAAACCCGCCTCATGCCCAGAATTGGCAGAAGCTGCACTTATGTTATGAGTATGAAGTCGTGGAGATCAGACCTCATAACAATTCTGTATCGTGTTGTTCTTGAAACTTCAGCACTCGCTGTACAGATATAGTTTAACAAGCAAAGCAGATAGTAGAGCAATAACATATTATTCTCATGTAAACCACGATGAACTACTAGGTTGAAAGCTAAAGCAACAACTAAGTGTCGTGTGCAGAAGTTGCAAAAAAGGAAAAATGGCGATTAAACCGGTAATGAGCCCATGCTAACTTAACACGGTGTAAAGATATCCAGGACCTAGATGACACCTCCCCATGATCCGGAAACGAACTGAATAAGATAATAGAAGTGCCATCTCATGAGAGCAGATTGCAACTTTATATGTGGACGGTCCGCAAGGTAAAACATTAAAAACTAGGAAAATTGAATGCTAAAGAAAAATAAAATAGCCAAGTACTTTATCGAGTGTTAAGCCAATAGGCAAGCTAAATAATAAAAACTTGACAAATAAGTCAATGAATTGTCAATGAAATGCTAGTACTCAGCATATCAAACATGAAAAAGGTCTATGACATAACTGTGTATGCAAAATAAGCTGCAACAGCCTCCAATAGGAAGTCACCGTCTTCATCCGAAAAGAGTTCAGCCATCCAATTTAAAAGCGGAAAAGAACATACGTGCTCTCCCAGCACCGGATCCTCTATCACCATCAGAGGACAGCTCGGTGGGTTTTCAAGAAAGCTCTGTTCCAAGAAAGACTGTGTTGCCGCCAGTAAATTCCAGGGACCAATTAGTCCATGCATCAATGCCACAGCCATAATCCTTTCGCCAGGACAAACCAACTCGTGAGTAATGATAGGAGTCATCAGCTGATTAAAGTCGACGTCAGGAGAAACCGGTCCGCAGAGACACAAATCAATGGCCCAATCGAAATCACAGGTCAGGCAGTGAAATACAGGCTGGACACAGGTGAAGTAGGAGAATCGAAAAGATAATCCATATGCCGTGCTTAATATCGCCAACAGGCATTGTGCCATAATATTCTAGCATGCGATTGCGGAACAGTGTCAGCAGCTGCAGGGCGGGAGCTTGCACAGGAGGGACATCCATATTTAAAAATGTAAAAAAGCACAAGAGCGTCCGCTGGTAATGCAAGTAAAAATGGGAATCCACGAAGCAGAGTGGAAAAAATAGAATGAAAGAAAGCAGGGATGACTCCAAAGATTTTCTCAAATGAAGTCACGAGACCACTGGTAACAACTTTAAAAAAGTGCGCCAGGGCCTTTGTGGAGGACGCGTTAAAGATAGTCCGAACCATCTTGCTGAAATGGAAAGGCAAATCTGTATTGAAAAGGGTCTGCACCTCTGTACGGGTGTTCGCTATGTGAAGCACGAAGGTTTCACGGGCCGAACTCAAGGCCACCTCTCTCTGAGACAAAAGAGCTCTTATTCTTGCCATGCCGTTGAAATGTGCTCCCAAGGTTGGTATTTGTGGCGAGATTGAAAACTCCCTATGTTCATGTGTGGGAGGAAATAGAACATTTCTGCAGCAAATAACCCGTTCACTTACTGTTACGATAAAAGGAATACTTTTAATTAACCCAGAACAATCTTCATTATTGAGCATCAAATAACTACCATTTTCCAACAACTTGAACGTGGGGATGATAGCAGGAACTGGCGTGCCTTGCAACACGCAAGCCATATTTGGTCGGTGTTTGTTGCATGAACCGTGTAACTGTATGTGCCTACACATTAGTGAATGATCTGGCGTCTCAGTGCATTCCTCTCCATTCAGATAAACTTCTTGATCATCTTTGAAACATCTGTATGTGTATGGAAGCGACCAGACCTCATGAAGAAAAGCACTACCTAAAGGTTCATAACAACCTATTGGTATATATTTCATACAATTTGAAAACTTATATAAAGCAAAAGGCAGCGTTATTAAACCGTGGATAAGGCATGTTGCCAAAAAACCCGCAATCCTCTGCTGATGATGTCACTGAGCATGTCATGAATGATGTAATATGTGACATCATCAGCAGTGGATTACGGGTAATAGTATTTCTAGTTTACTCCCCTATAGCTGTCTTTCTTTTAACATAAGTGTCTGTTTCCTTCCCTTATACTTACTGTTCTTTTTTTAAAAAAAATTTTTTGGTTCACTTCCGGTTCGCGTACCGGCGAGCGAACTGGGAAGCGAACTACGAGAAATAGAGGTTGGCACAGTTCCAAATATTGTACCAATTTTTTAATAACGGGGAGGTAGTTCTGAAAAGAACTTTTTTTTTAATTGTTTTTGTTGTTTTATATTTTTTTTATTATTTTTCTGAACATTTTTTTACTTTTTTTGAATTTTTCTGAACAGTTTTATATTTTTTTGGGTTTTTCTTGGAGGGGGCAATGAAAACGATTCATTGTAAAGGGCTCAACAGGAGCAACAAAATAAAAAAAAAGTATTTATTATTTGGGGCGTTTCGTACAAACTTGCATATGATTGTCAATAGCTCTGTTGATCAGAGTGATGCTACTTTCTCTGTAGCAAATGAATCCATTGCAATGTACGCAGACTTGTTTTACTTCACCAAATCTCATTTGTATATTTGGCACCATCTCCCTGCCCTCTGGTCCCGTTACTTCCGGTACAACAGATCTTCTGGCCATAATAGGGAGATTATCTAGGTCGTTCCGAAACTGTGCAGCACTGTAGTTGTTAGGATGCCACCTAGTCATATGGCGATGCATTGTGTAGTTTCCGAAACTGTATTTTTTCTCGGTCCCTCTGGACAGTCTATCTTGACATATAAGGCAAGTTACGTATCTTGCATTTACTTTTTTCTGACCTTTGGGAATTTAAAAAAATTGCCAAATGAAGTTTTCTTTCCGGTGAGACGTCCTGGGCTCCTCAGGCAAAAACTGCCTCTCTTCGTGCTCGTCGTCCTGTTCCTCTTCTTCCTCTTCTTGTTGAATTATAACTTGAGCAGGTGGTCCACTCTTCCTTGGATGTGGTGGAGGTGGTGGGGAAGCACCAGCTGAAGCTACTAAAGAAGCCATTGCTCACTGGTAACAAAGGGTCTTTCTCTCACAATGATGAAAGTCAGAGTGAGGAAAGAAGGAGGGATTTTCATCATTTGGGAAAAACAAGAGTTCTCAACCAATGAAAAGTGTTCATTTTATATTATATGACCTAGTCTTACATCATTAGGAAACCAAAAGTGAAATGAACCAATGAAAAGTGTTATTACCAAGTCACATGACCTGCTGTGTTTACGTTACGCGCTTTGCAGGGCCTCCCGGTTTGCTTCCAGAAACCTGTGCTTTGCGACTCGGTAAGCGTACCAGTTCGCTAACGTAGCACGTCATATGACGTATCACGCGACAACGCGAAACGTCATGCGGACGGGAGGCGTGATGATGTTGTTTTCTAACGCGGCAGTTGCGGTAAAGAAACGTTTACCTGCTCGCGGTCTATTTTGCGGCATCAAGGTCAGCTAACGGGAAGCTTCCCGATTCGCGAAGCGGGAACGAAGAAAAAAAATATTTTAAAAAAAAGTTATTAATAAACATATAAAATATATTTTTGGATTTAAAGAAGAATACATTTTACAGCTACAGATATTAGCTGTTAAAAAACCAAAGAAATTCACTGAAAAAACCATAGGTTATAGACCATATATAGTTAGGAATTAGCATTTACAAAACCTTGAAAATTCACTGAAAAAACCATAGGTTATAGACCATATATAGTTAGGAATTAGCATTTACAAAACCTTGAAAATTCACTGAAAAAACCATAGGTTATAGACCATATATAGTTAGGAATTAGCATTTAAAAAAGCTTATTTTACTCACACAAAACCATTGAAATTCCATATATAGTTAGTTGCACTAACTATATATCGCGCACCCGCAATCCACTGCTGATCATGTCACATATTACATCATTCATGACATGGTCAGTGACATCACTGATGACATCACTGATGACATCTCAAATGACATCACTGATGACATCACTGATGACAACATCCAGTGACTGTATGTTTCTGTAAAGTTAAAATATGTCTTACATATTGAAGAATGAGTGGATGTATAAGTGTCTGGATGAAGGATTTAGTAGGTGCGTGACTGACTGTATGAGTGAGTGATTAAATGTGTCTCACTGAATGCATGGGTTAGTGACTAAACTGTCTTAATTTGTGCATCATTATGTCTGTTGTGATGTAAACTGCTGCATGTGTTGATCATTAGCTATACGAGAGGCTATATGTGTTATTAATTGGTTGCCCAAGTATTTCTATGGGAGATTGAGTTTGTGTGGGGGTGGCTGGAAGGTGTGTGACTCTGTGCATAGATGTGTGAGCAGTTTATTCACTAGGTGTATGAGTTCAAGAGTGCATGTGGAAACAGCTACATGGGCAGTTGACTGTGTGCATGAGTGTATTGATGAGTGAATGGATATCTCAATGCTACATGTCATAGTAAGTACATATGTAAAACACAGTACATGTGAGAGTTGGCATATATAAATAACTGTGCATGAGAGCCACTGAATGAGTGAGTGGTTGTATCGATCATTGTGAACTTGTATCAGGGATTGTATAAGAGAGTAAATATGTGTTAGTATATGTTTCAATAAGTAAGGTGTGTATAACTGTATAGTTGAGGAAATGGAGGTGAGATTGTTTCTTTGCATGACTGACTGGGTGTGTGAGTAACTCCATGGATGAGTGGCAGTGTGTGAGTGTCTGTATACACTGAGTGTATCTAAGGTTATATTAGAGTCTGAAGAGGTTTATTGTATTAGCACAAGAATGATGTCAAATGAGACGTCATCAGTGATGTCATCAGTGATGTCATTTGAGATGTCATCAGTGATGTCATCAGTGATGTCACTGACCATGTCATGAATGATCTAATATGTGACATGATCAGCAGTGGATTGCGGGTGCGCGATATATAGTTAGTGCAACTAACTATATATGGAATTTCAATGGTTTTGTGTGAGTAAAATAAGGTTTTTTAAATGCTAATTCCTAACTATATATGGTCTATAACCTATGGTTTTTTCAGTGAATATATATATATATACATGTATATACATATGCACGTAACTCGCCAACAAAATCAGGCAGCAGCCACAGTCTTTTTCACATATGACGAAAAGCAGACCCGAATTCTGTGCTCATTCAAGGTGTTTTATTTCTGCATACATATATATACATTTCTTTCTTTTCTTTTAGGCAATTTGTAGAGAGTGCAAATACCCGTGGGTGTCTCGGCGCTGATGACAGCTGAGTGGAGGACTGACTGGGAACGAGTGATTTATTGGTTGAAGAGCCACGTTTTTAGTTTCTTCTGGAAGGAAAGCAAGGTGTGGATGGTCCTAATGTGGTGGGGGAGTGTTTTCCATAGTTTGGCAGTGGCAGTGGCGACCGTGAATCTTCTGTTGCCCCAAGAGGTTTTCTTGGTTCTGGGGACAGAGAGCAAGTAGGGGGCAGATGAGCGGAGGGGTCTACTATGGATGTAGGAGCAGATAGATTTCTTCAGGAACTCAGGCCCTGTGTTGTGAATTGCCTTGTAGGCAATGCATAGAGCTTTGAACTTTGCTCTGCTCCTGATAGTCAACCAGTGATACTGACAAATCACCTAGGAAATTCGTTTAAATTTGGGGGTGCCTGATAGAATCCATGCTGCTGCGTTTTGCACCATTTGTAATTTGTTAAGGACTCTTTCTTGGGCATTGATGAGTAGACCATTGCAATAGTCTACCTTGGACGTGACCAGCAAGCTAATAAGAATCCTGCCAGCACCGGATGGTAAGAAAGGTAGAAGTTTTTTCATCATCTTGATGGTATAGAATGATGATGAAACAACTGCATTTGCATGGTGCATGAATGATAACTTGTTGTCAACAGGACACATAGGTTTCTGACTTTAGTGACTGGGGATGGAGGTGGACCTAACTCAGATGGCCACCAAGTGGGGGACCAGCTGGGAAGGAGGTTGCCAAAAATCATCACCTCCGTCTTGTCTGAGTTTAATTTAAGGCAGCTGTTTGCCATCCAGGTGCTGATTGCAAGCATTCCCTCTTGGAAGTTTGCCGCGACTGTCCCTCCATTGTTGTGAATCGCTAACACTTGTTGCGTGTCATCGGCGTATGAGGTTAGTCGCATGTCATAGGACTTGATGATCTTTGCCAGGTCCGACGAATATATTAAACAAGGTCGGGCTTAGTGATGATCCCTGCGGAACACCGCATGGGAGTACAAACGAAGGAGAATTAAAGTCGCCTAGGGATACTGATTGGGTGCGGTTGGCTAAGAAGGAGGCCAGGAGGGTCTTGGCTCTGTCTCTAATGCCCAAGGCTGCAACACAGTCTATCAGGGTTGCGTGATTGACCGTGTCAAATGCTGCTGAAAGAGAGCAGCACCATGACCGCGGCACAGCCCTGGTCGAGAATCATCCTGATTTCATCGGATGCCTTGATGAAGGCTGTTTCGGTGCCATGACCGTTCCTGAAGCCAAACTGGGTGTCATCTAGGAGGGTGTTATCTTCAATGAACTGGGCCAGCTGAGTGTTCCTCACCTTTTCGAAGATTTTTGCAGGAAAAGGGAGACATGCAATGGGTCTATAGTTTTTGGTTTCTGTGGGGTCGAGGTTATTCTTTTTTAGTAGTGATTTGATGACAACTTTTTTCCAGGTGGACGGGTAGATTCCTGCCTTGAACATTGAGTTGCAAATGTTTGCAAGGATGGGAGCTATAGTGTCTGAAATCAGTTTCAGCGTAGTTAGAGGGCACAGATCATTAGAGGAGCCAGATTAGATGGTAACGATATAGTCAATGATTAAGTCTACAGTGACCTGACTGAATTCTGAAAAGATAGAGGTAGAATTATTATCGGCGGGGTTGTGGTCCAGGGGATTGCGAAGGTTTTTATCATTGCTAGGGGCGAGACATATATTGTTGGTTGTGGACTGTGCTGAGAAGTTAGAGTAAATGAGGCTGAATTTTTCTTGAAAGAAAGTGGCCAAGGAGGTGCAGAGAGTCTGTGAGGGGATTGTGGGAAGTATGGTTCTTGATCATGACAGTTTGGTCACACCCTGGAAAAGGTGTTTGACAGAGTCTTGTGCTGTTTCAATTTGGTTAAGGAAGTACTTGCTTTTCTCTGCAATTAAAAGGAGTTTGTATGTAGTCATAGCCTCCTTGTAATGTATTTTATCTGTGGCGTTGTAGCCTCGACGCCAGCGTCTTTCTAAGTTGCTGCATCTTTGTTTCTCCAGTCTTAAAGCCTCGGAGAACCAAAGGGTGGAAGGTGCTTTTCTTTTTTTTGAGGCATTTTTTTATGGAACCAAGGCATTGAAAGTGGCATGAAGCCATTGCGTGTAGTCAGAGGCTGCTTGTTCAGGGTTGTGTGCAGGCCCGGACTGGCCGTTGTGTGCACCGGGCAATCCCCCGGTCGGCCGCAAGGGTGGGGGCCGGTTTTGGGCCCTGGGGGCCGTTTTTGTTACAGAGCCGTTTTTGCAGCATAGCTGCAAAATCGGCCCTGTAACAAAATCGGCCGAAAAGCGTCCGTGGCAAAGCGCTCGGCCCCCCCAGGAGGGGGCCGGCCGAGCACTTTGCCAGGGCCGGTTTTGGTTCCCAGTCCGGCCCTGGTTGTGTGATGGATAGTGGAGAGTAGACAGCAAGTATGCTTTGAGGGCGTGCGAGGAGAAGCTACCCCAGGCCTTGAACTGTTTGGGGGGAAGAAATATGGCATGACTGGGGGTGTGAGTTTCTATCTGAACATTGAAGAGTACCACCGAATGGTCCGTCCATGGAAGAGGGAGGATGTTCTCTAAAGTAATTTTATGGTAGTTAGAGAATAGGCCGTCAAATGTATGGCCGGCTGATTGTGTGGGCTTTGTTACTAGTTGAGGGAGTCCCGTCTCCAGCTCTGCTAAGAGAGCTGAGGTATCAGGGTCGCTGTGGGCTTCGAGATGAAAATTAAAGTCTCCCAGGATGGAGAAGTTAGATTCTCTTGCTAATGGTTCAAGTAGGCGGCCTAGAGATGCAATACATTTAGCTCGTGGTCCAGGTGGACGGTAAAGAAGGATGCCTTTAAAGAATGGGAGTGGGAGAGTGTTATCATGAAGATAAAGCCTTCGCAACTTTTGGTGGGGATTAAGTCTGCTCTGACTGAGTATTCATCTCAGTAGATGAGTGCCAGCCCCCCATCTTTTTTGCTAGGTCTGTCAAATCTACAGACGGAGAAACCATCCGGTGTTGCGATGGAGAAGTCTGGTCCAGAGGACGGGTCACCCCAGGTTTCTGTTAAGAAAATGAGGTCTAATTTATAATCTTCTATGAAGGTCTGTATTTCATACTTGTGTTTGGGGAGGGATCGGACGTTTATAAGTGCGATGTTCTGTATTTTGTCAACGGCGAGTGGATGGAGGTGGGTGGTGGCCTATTATTTGTGTTTAATGTAAAAGGGCAGTTGGGGCAGCAGGTGGTGGGCTTGGTAAGTAAAGTCTCCGGGTTAAGACGGGGGCAGACCTGATTGCTGTTAGTGGCCTCTTGAATCTTTTTTAGTTGCCTGCTGGTGTAGGTAAGTGGTATGCTGTGTAAGTCTGGATTGACAGGACCAGGGGGCATGGCCCTGGGCCCGGTCCAGGCACGGACGGGCGCAGATATGCTTGCCTTTAGTCCGGCGACGTGCCCGCTGCATGTGTCCGCTACACGTAGAGGGAGGCATCATTTGTATGGGAGGGATGAGCTGAGGGTCAGCTGATTTGCCTGAGCCTATGAGAAGTTGTGCATCTCTTCCTGTATGCGCTAGGAAGCTCCCTCCACACAAACCGAAGAATCGGCGGTGGACCGGGAAGAAAGCATATGTCAAAGCAAGTAAGTGCAAGCAATGAATCAGCGGCTGACAAAAACAAGTGAAAGTGACCAGTTCAATGTTTAAAAAAGAGTGAATTTAAAAATAGCACAAGTTCAAGTAAAGAAGCCTTTTCCCAGGCACTCCTGTCAGAGAGTGAAAGAGAACAATTCAATGTTTAAAAACGAGTGATTTTAAAAGTAGCACAAGTGCGAGTAAGAAAGCCCTTCCCCAGGTGCTCCTGTCACAGAGTGGGTAGAATGACTGTCTCACCTCAAGCGCATATATATATATATATATTACCTACTGGCGATAGCCAGTAGGTATATATAGTTAGGATTTTTTTCCTATGGGATTTTTGAAAATTCTATGTCGAATAACTTTGGCGTTTGAGGACAGAATTGGCTGAAATTTTCAGGAAAATGGAACATTTTGTTTCTGAGCAGCCCCTGAAAATGTGGGGGGGTTTCGTCAAGGGGGGCCGAGAAAAAAGGGGGGTCCCAAAACGTGTTTTTCCCATGCAATTTTCCATAGGGCGGTTGGCCTCACTTTTAGCCTGAACGGCTGAATGGATTTACACCAAACTTGGCAAAATTGTAGGGACTGGTAGCCCGATGTGCCTTTGCTATGTCTCAAGATATAGGCTCCAGTGGTTATTACGAAAATTAACTTTGAAAAATATATATTGGGCTACATTGGGCTATATATATGTTGGAGCCCAAATGTAGCCCAATGTAGCCTAATGTAGCCCAATGTAGCCCAATGTAGCCCAAAGATGGCCACCAGAGACAAAAAAAACAAATGTAGCCCAAATATCAGCCAGATGTAGCCCAACTATAGCCCAATGACAGAATGTCCCAGAGTGTTCTAAAGAACAACTAGAGTGCTAACAGTCCTACTTATTACAAAGGTATGGCACACCTGAAGCCATCTTGATTGGAATAAAGTGGTAACTCTTAAAACATTTAATTTAAAAAGGAACAAAATGAGGGGGTTCATTTTGCCATAGAAAGTATGATTAGCGAATATATGACGAAATCCCGCATGTACTATTAGGCCGCAAATTAAAATAACGAAAACTTTTAGAACGAATATGCCTTTAGCATACACTAAACAACTAAACTACCCAAAACCCTAAAACACTACCCCCAGCATGACCCTACACTACACAAACAGTACAACACTACCCTAAACCCTAAAACACTACCCCCAGCATGACCCTACACTACACAAACACTACAACACTACCCTAAACCCTAAAACACTACCCCCAGCATGACCCTACACTACGCAAACACTACAACACTACCCAAAACCCTAAAACACTACACCCCAGCATGACCCTACACTACGCAAACACTACAACACTACCCTAAACCCTAAAACACTACCCCCAGCATGACCCTACACTACACAAACACTACAACACAACCCTAAAACCTAAAACACTACCCCCAGCAGGACCCTACACTATGCAAACACTACAACACAACCCTAAACCCTAAAACACTACCCCCAGCATGACCCTACACTAC
Organism: Lissotriton helveticus; assembly: GCF_964261635.1. Classification (NCBI taxonomy): domain Eukaryota; kingdom Metazoa; phylum Chordata; class Amphibia; order Caudata; family Salamandridae; genus Lissotriton; species Lissotriton helveticus. The sequence continues at coordinate 286,130,703 of NC_136060.1, forward strand.
GCAAACACTACAACACTACCGTAAACCCTAAAACACTACCCCCAGCATGACCCTACACTACGCAAACACTACAACACTACCCAAAACCCTAAAACACTACACCCCAGCATGACCCTACACTACGCAAACACTACAACACTACCCTAAACCCTAAAACACTACCCCCAGCATGACCCTACACTACGCAAACACTACAACACTACCCAAAACCCTAAAACCCTAAAACACTACACCCCAGCATGACCCTACACTACGCAAACACTACAACACTACCCTAAACCCTAAAACACTACCCCCAGCATGACCCTACACTACGCAAACACTACAACACTACCCTAAACCCTAAAACACTACCCCCATCATGACCCTACACTACGCAAACACTACAACACTACCCTAAACCCTAAAACACTACCCCCAGCATGACCCTACACTACGCAAACACTACAACACAACCCTAAACCCTAAAACACTACCCCCAGCATGACCCTACACTACGCAAACACTACAACACTACCCAAAACCCTAAAACACTACCCCCAGCATGACCCTACACTACGCAAACACTACAACACTACCCAAAACCCTAAAACACTACCCCCCAGCATGACCCTACACTACGCAAACACTACAACACTACCCAAAACCCTAAAACACTACCCCCAGCATGACCCTACACTACGCAAACACTACAACACTACCCAAAACCCTAAAACACTATCCCCCAGCATGACCCTACACTACGCAAACACTACAACACTACCCAAAACCCTAAAACACTACCCCCAGCATGACCCTACACTACGCAAACACTACAACACTACCCAAAACCCTAAAACACTACCCCCAGCATGACCCTACACTATGCAAACACTACAACACTACCCTAAACCCTAAAATACTACACCCCAGCATGACCCTACACTACGCAAACACTACAACACTACCCAAAACCCTAAAACACTACCCCCAGCATGACCCTACACTACGCAAACACTACAACACTATCCTAAACCCTAAAACACTACGCCCAGCATGACCCTACACTACGCAAACACTACAACACTACCCTAAACCCTAAAACACTAGCCCCAGCATGACCCTACACTACGCAAACACTACAACACAACCCTAAACCCTAAAACACTACCCCCAGCATGACCCTACACTACGCAAACACTACAACACTACCCTAAACCCTAAAACACTACCCCCAGCATGACCCTACACTACGCAAACACTACAACACAACCCTAAACCCTAAAACACTACCCCCAGCATGACCCTACACTAAACAACCACCACAACTCTACACTACACTAACACAACACTACACTACACAACACTACACTACACTACACAATCACTAACCCACGAAAAAATTAACACAAACCCACTTACCTCTCTCGTCATCGTAGTTTTCACAACGCAAATGCATTTACCATACTTGCCTTTAAAACGTAATTCTTTGTAAAGGCATGCGCGTTAAATGCACATGCGTTTTGAAACAATGCGGGATAATGGTATGCGAGGTCAATGACCTTGCGGGATAATGGTATGCGGACTGAAAGTCTGAGGGATAAAAAATGCGGGAAAATGGCTGCAAACCATGATTAGCAGCAGACTTCCCTGGTGAGCACTAGCTTTACTACAGTGATCTAATGAGCAACTAGAGTGCTAACATTCAGAATTTATGGCAAATGTGTGACACATCTGAATGCCTTCTTGGTAGAACCAAAGTAAACAAGCATTGAAAATGCAATAGATCTCGCCCTCGTTTAAGTTAAAGCCATTCTGTTTGTAATGAGGTGGCTTTTTAGCTTTGCTTTTATTAGTGTTTTTAAAACTTTCATGTAAATAACATGCATATGTATGCATATATGTATGTGTATGCATGCATTTATATTTATATAGATATGCATATTATACATGTTTATATATGTATATTACCTACTGGCGATAGCCAGTGGGTATATATAGTTAGGATTTTTTCTCTATGGGATTTCTGAAAATTCTATGTCTAATAACTTTGGCGTTTGTGGACGGAATTGGCTGAAATTTTCAGGAAAATGGCACATTTTGTTTCTGAGCAGCCCCTGAAAATTTGGGGGGGGGTTTCGTCAAGGGGGGCCGAGAAAAAAGGGGGGTCCCAAAACGCATTTTTCCCATTCATTTTTCCATAGGGCGGTTGGACTCACTTTTAGCTCGAATGGCTGAATTGATTTACATGAAACTTGGCAAAATTGTAGATATGGTTTGCCCGACGTGCCTTTGCTATGTCTCAATATATGTGCTCCAGTGGATTTTGAGAAATTAACGTTTAAAAAAATATATATATCTGTGACAGCGCTCCGGTTAGCGCCCCGGTTCGCGTACCTGACGCGTAACGGAACTTCGCGAAGCGAAGCTGATTGGCTCTCCGGTGTCTGTCAACATTCTAAACAGTCCGGAGCGGCCGCCATCTTGTCTCTCGGTACGATCGAGAGACAAGATGTGGTGAAAAACGAAGGGGGAAATGAAGGAAAGGGGGCAAGGTAGACCACTCCTGACCCCCTAGGATTGATGAGGGGGATATTAAAGTGCCCCGCGGGGCAAAAAATATATATATTTTCTTTTTGCGATTTTACGCCGTAGAGGCGCGTCCCGGTACGCGAACCGGGCAGCTCACCGGGCAGCTCACCGGGCAGCTCACCGGGCAGCTAACCGGCAGCGTAGCTGTCAACATTGTAAACAGTCCGGAGCGGCCGCCATCTTGTCTCTCGGTAGGTTCGAGAGACAAGATGTGGTGAAAAAAGAAGGGGGAAATGAAGGAAAGGGGGCAAGGTAAACCCCTCCTGACCCCCTAGGATTGATGAGGGGGATATTAAAGTCCCCCGCGATTTTTCGCGGTAGAGGCGCTTCCCGGTACGCGAACCGGGCAGCTAACCGGCAGCGTAACGGGAGTCCGCCATCTTGTGTTTTTGGAGCGTCCGGTTCGCGTACCGGGTAGCGTCCCGGTAAGCGTAACAAGGGGAAAACCAAGAGAAACAGTAAAAAAAAAATTAAGGGAATAGATTTCCAGCAAACTTGGCAAAATTGTAGGGACTGTTTGTTTGATGTGCCTTTGCAAGGCCTCAAGATATGTGCACGTGTGGATTTTGTCTAATTAAGGTTAAAAAATATATATATATCTGTAAGCGTGCTCCGGCACGCTTACGTTACGGGTTTTGTTTGCGCTGCAGAGCCGATACGTCACGGTTATGCGACGCGTCATGAGGCGTCTCACGTGGCTACGTGATACGTCACGTAATAAAGAATATATTTTACAGCTATAGATATTAGCTTTTAAAAAACCAATGAAATTCACTGAAAAAACCATAGGTTATAGACCATATATAGTTAGGAATTTGCATTTACAAAACCTTGAAAATTCACTGAAAAAAACATAGGTTAGAGACCATATATAGTTAGCTGGACATTTTATTGACATAAAACCAATGAAATTCCATATATAGTTAGTTGCACTAACTATATATCGCGCACCCGCAATCCACTGCTGATGATGTCACATATTACATCATTCATGACATGGTCAGTGACATCACTGATGACATCACTGATGACATCGCAAATGACATCACTGATGACATCACTGATGACATCTCAAATGACATCACTGATGACATCATGACACACCAATACCAGTTACTACATACGCACTCACTGATTCCTACATCTACACACACATTCACTCATTCACCCATACAATCACTCATACATACAGTCACTCATTATTACAACACTATCATATGCACTCATACACCTATGCAGACACTCACACACTGCCACTCATCCATGGAGTTACTCACACACCTAGTCAGTCCTGTAAAGAATCAATCACACTTCCATTTCCTCATCTATACAGTTAAACACAGAACACCATACTTCAGTGACATCACTGATGACATCACTGATGACATCTCAAATGACATCACTGATGACATCTCAAATGACATCACTGATGACATCATGACACACCAATACCAGTTACTACATACGCACTCACTGATTACTACGTCTACACACACATTCACTCATTCACCCATACAATCACTCATACATACAGTCACTCATTATTACAACACTATCATATGCACTCATACACCTAGTCAGTCCTGTGAAGAATCAATCACACTTCGATTTCCTCATCTATACAGTTAAACACAGAACACCATACTTTTCACACATATACTAACACATACTTACTCTCTTATACAATCACTGATACAAGTACACATTGATATGCACAGAGTCACACACCTCCCAGCCAGCCACACGCACACTCAGTCTTCCATACATCCACTCATTCTTCAATATGTAAAACATATTTAAACTTTACAAAAACACACAGACACTAGATGATGTCATCAGTGATGTCATTTGAGATGTCATCAGTGATGTCATCAGTGATGTCATTTGAGATGTCATCAGTGATGTCATCAGTGATGTCACTGACCATGTCATGAATGATGTAATATGTGACATCATCAGCAGTGGATTGCGGGTGCGCGATATATAGTTAGTGCAACTAACTATATATGGAATTTCATTGGTTTTATGTCAATAAAATGTCCAGCTAACTAACTATATATGGTCTCTAACCTATGGTTTTTTCAGTGAATTTTCAAGGTTTTGTAAATGCAAATTCCTAACTATATATGGTCTATAACCTATGTTTTTTTCAGTGAATATATATATATGTATATATATATACTTTGCTGTTTAAATGGCGAAAGACTTTGTCATTTTCTATCTCGGCATGGATAGCACTGTCTAATCCTATGCTTAAAAACTTTGATAGAAAAACAGACATTTGAGGTGAGCAGATCTAGAGTGTCGCTGGTGTTGAGAGTGCTCTAACAGGAGCTGCTTTCCACCTAAACTGAGACCTACCCAGAGTTCTCTCCTTCTTTTTTATATATATATATATATATACATATATGTCCCAAAAAAAAAATATATATATATATACACTAAAAAACCATAGGTTTCAGAGACGTTATAGTTAGAAATTAGCATTTAAAAAACCTTTGAAATTCACTGAAAAACCCATAGGTTTCAGGGACGTTAGAGTGTGGTGGGCACCACCTCCCCGGGGCTCTAAGAATGCATATGTGGGGGTCAGTTACGGACCCCTGAGCCCCGGTAACCACCACCTCCCCTGGGCTTTGCACTGGTAGGGAGGGGGATGCACAGCCCCCCTCCTTGAGCCCTTGATGGCCCTGGGGACCACCACCCCCCAGGGCTGACTCCTGCAGTGTACCGGGGTGCCCAACCCCAGGACACTACTGTTTGCTATAGGGGCCAAAATCCAAACCAGTGTTTGCTATGACAGGGCAGGAGCCACATGGCTCCCGCCCTGCCAAAGCAAATAGCAGTGTCCCGGGGTGGGCACCCCGGGACACTGAACGAGGCGGCCCTGAGGAGTGGTGGTCCCCAGGGCCATCAAGGGCTCCAGGAGGGGGTCACGCAGCCCTCCTCCCAACCAGTGCAAAGCCTCAGGCTGGTGATGGTCCCCGAGGCTTGCGGGTCCATAACGAACCCCCACATTTGCATACTTAGTGCCCCAGGGAGGTGGCGTCCCCGAGGCTGCTGGGGGGGGTGCGTTCCCCGCAAATCATTAATGAAGCCCTGGGGAGGTGGTGGTCCCCGGGGCTGCGGGGGTCCCCATGAGCGCCCGCTATACATTTTCTGAATGCCCCGAGACCTGGCCCACCCGGGGGCTTAAAAATAATTAAGCGCGAACTCGAGCACCCTGTGCAAATTCGGTCAATTTAAAAATATATATATATTTGCTTTCTTTGGCCCTTCAGGTCCCTGGCAGACCCCCTCAGCAGGCCTAGGGAGTCAGGGGGTCTGTACCCTGCCCGCTTTTCATGTTTTTCATCCTTATTTCTCTGTTTTCTTGTGCCTTGGTTACCAAGTCCCAAAATGGCTGCCAACACTACCTGGTTTGCAGTGTTGGCAGCCAATCAGAATGAAGCTCGTGCTCGGGAAGGTTCGTTAACCCACCGCGACCATAGATATTGAAACTTTTTATTTTTCTAAATTCTCATGAACTACTGAATGGATTTACACCATTTAAAAAAAAGGGAGTTTGCTGAACCAAGCCCTATTTTTTTGGCAAATTTGGTGTAATTCCGTTCAGCAGTTCAGGCTGCAGCTTTGTCTAAAGTTTCCTATGGAAAATAACATGGGGAAAACCTGTTTTTAGGCCGCCCCTTTTTACTCGACCCCCGCTTGATGATTCACCCCAAAACATTAAAGACAGGAGCTGACCGGAGCATCCCACTAGTTTTGAAAGTTTTGCTCAGATTCGTCATCCAGTGCCAAAGTTATTAGGAAAAGAAAAAACGCTTTTTGAATAGAAACAAGGACCTAACTATAACTACCTACTGGCGACCACCAGTAGGTAATATATATATGTATATTTATATGAAAAACAAGAGGGGTGCCTCGATGAGAGGGTCTCACCATCAGGAGTTGCCGCACACCAATGCCGGTAGTTGTTCACCAACAAGCCTGTACACCTTCAAGCACTAGTTCTCCTTGTGCAGCCACACACATTTCGAGTGAATACTCTTCGTCAGTGGGAAATTAATGAACACAAGATTGGCGGTGGTTGTTACTCATATTTATTTGATTAAAGCCCCGCCCCAATGGGCATATATTTATATATACACACACAAATATGTTTATATGCTTAACAATGGTGAAAAACACATTATCAACCAACAGCTACATTAAAATGAAAAAAGACATTTAAGTTTAGTGACACAATCAAAGTATAACTAACCAGTCTTTACTCCACCAGGGATTCCTGTCAAGCCTTCAGGATGTAGAATCTGCAAGATCTTCTCCTCCCAGGGAAAAAGTTGTATGAGCGTGCTGGGAGAACCACCACAAGTCCTCTCGGCCTTCAGGTGATGCTTGGAGATCAGGGAATGCACTATGCCCTGCACATAAATCCGCAGCTTCCCAATTCCCTCCTGTGTATGCAGGTTGTTTGCACCAGCATTCATTCAGTAAACTATTCTGGCCCACATTTGCCTTTTACTGAGATATGGTTGTATTTTGAAATTGGGCTCTAAGCAATTGTAGCTCTAATAATTTCATCCATCATGACTGACAATTCTCCCTCTGTAAAACCGTGATTTCTCCTCCCTGCCAATATAATGTAATTAAATTAAATGAATATGTATACCCACAAGCCAATGAAAATAAAAAATAAAATGCATGCTTAACAGAGAGAGCAAAAATAAAAACCCAGACAACTCAGCCGAAACTTCTTCAGGAAAACGTTGTGCTGTGCTGGAATGTCAAAGTATCATGTTCTGAAATGGAGAGTGATTTATCGGGTGCTATGCAGGTGCAAACAATTATGCAAAAGACATCAGGTGTGTAATTCTAGCATCCATCCAATAGCCTCAGTAATGGCACATTGTGGACCACGTCCGACAACTTAATCCCTGTCAGGAAACCACCACTAAGACCCCTCCACCACAACTATGAAATCTAAATAGACTCGGTGCAAGCTTTCAAAACCTCAAAGTTTGGGGTGGTGCTGGCTCCAACTGTTCAGATTGTGGTTTGGTCTAGAGTTAAAAGATATATTTTGTTTGCTGAACTCAAGCTGTTTTCTATTAATATGTAATAATTATATTGCACATGATAAAGAGTTTAGTCCCTTTCAAAAAATCATTTTGCCAATTAAACTTAACAGGAGTGCCACAGAACTCCTGGATCTGACTTAATTTAAAGTGTGTTCTAGAATCGCACTGCTGCTTTGCTTCCTCTTATTCAGTGTTTATCCCAGTCTCTCACAAGATTTAGAAAGTGTTTCTTCTTTTGGACCTATAAAGAAGTGTTATAATATTTTTTTATAATCAGAAGACTCCAAGGACATATTTATCCAGTTGGAAGTCGTGTTATCTTTTCAACGGTTCCTGACATTAGTTTCTTTGTAGCACAGTGTTTCCTTCAATCCCTGGGTTAAAAAATACTTGATATTTTACTTGTTTGTGTAATTTAACAAAAGATCAGAAAAGACAATGATTTAATTTCTATAAAGAAACTGCAATCTTAAAGCTTATTTTCCACTGGAGTTACAAGGCAGATGTTTTTAATGTGAAAGTCAAGAGGAACAAGAAGTCATACAGCTCCTTCAAGCTAAGTATTTTTTTTTTCTCTGGAAATAATTGTTCACAAGACTCAAAGAGAATAAGGTACTTTAATTGGGATTGTGTGAGAACATTTGGAAACAAGGCCATTTCTTCTAACTTAAAGGTGAATTAATGTGTATTTATTAACAGTAATTAGTCATACAAGCCATTGTAATGTTTTGGTACTGAAATTAACATTGTAATGTTCTTTATATTTTAATTCATACAAAGAACAAGTAAGGTTCAAGGTAACTTCTCATCAGTGGAAAATATTTATCCGTATGTGAGAATAATAGCATTTTAATGGATTCCATATTGTTTCTCCAATGGGTCAGTATAATATTACTTAATTGTATTATACTGAGCCCTCTCACAACCTGAGATTAACATTTGTCAAGAAGGGATTACCGGCATTTGATATTTGCTTTCATATGATTAATAAAAGGTAATGTGTTAATGCTAGGAGATAAATCTACTGCAGATCTACTCCTAGCTTGCTGGTCACTATAAAAGTCTACAGTACCGACTTGTGCCACTGGATGAAAATGCACTTGGTCTGAAACAAGCATAGACTGAGATCCTTGTGTTTGGCAGAACAGAGCTGAATTCTATCCCCTTCAAACGGCCACAGAATCTTAGAAGCCAACAAACTGCCTTCACAAAAGCTTAAAACTTGGGAGTTATAATGAGAGTTACATTGAGAGTTATATACAAGTTTGATGTGTTTTATCCAACCCAAATCATTACTGGGCATGTATGTATAACTGACTATTCCCTCCCTCATTAACACCCTCCGGGTGAAACTGACTTGATCCTGGGTAAAGGCAAGGTTAGACTATTGTAATGCAGTAAATACTAGATGTGAAAAATAGGATTCTTGGTTGAGGTGGGTGTGAACCTTCTGCAAGCAACAGCCGCAATCCCCGTAAGTATGAACCACTAAAGTTTCAAAATTAAACTGTGCTTAACCCTCTCATAGCTTGGCATTACAGAAGTCAGGCATAGCACACACTATGAATCCTATAGTGTCATGCTACATCATTGGGGTCTTCCCGTCCCTCGACGGGGCGGGGCGTGCTACGACCTGCGGACTACGCGGGAGCACTTGTTGTTATGAAGATAGGCTATGTGCAGTGCGAAAAAATGGTGTGAGTGGTAGGGAGTGAGAAAATTATGTGAAATGATTAAACATTTAAAATTCCCTGGCTAGTAGAAAAAATTATTTTATTCACTTCTCTAGCTGGAAATGTTAGAAAAAGGGGGTTGTGGTAGGGTTGTTATTATACCCTACTTGGTCAACATGTTTGGTTAAGCAGTCCCCTCTGCTTTACTCATCAGGACCTATGTTGATCCCTACTAAACTAATTTCCCTAAAATAAACTAGCAAAAATAAGCCAGTACATTTATTCCAGCGCTTGAGTTGGCCCCTTGGAAAAAAATGATGACCTAGTATGGTCTCTGAAAGAAAAACAAAAGAAAGAAAAAACAAGAATAAAGGATCAAAAAAAATTTTCTGAAAATGTTTTCATTTTTATCACTTCACTGTTACGTAGATATCAGGTTGACCTGTTGAAAGAAGTGATATATTTCTCTTTTGATGTAAGTGATATATTTTTCATAGTCTTTTATCAAGGATTCTTAATTAGTGATCCTTAATGTTTAAACGGGCACAATTTTGCCGTTAATTAGGTTGCAACACAGAATTCACACGCACATAATTCACTCGTACTTGGGGAAACAAGACAAAAATGTTTAAATTGATCGTTTCGGCAATTATGACTGATGCTATGCCAAGAGATTTGTACATTGCTTTGTATGTCGGTTGCTTCAGGGAAAACAACCCTTGTAGGTGAAATAAAATATTGTTCGAACCCCGTTCGCTTTAGGGGTACATAAAAGTGGTATATTACACGAATAGCCGTTCATTGTTTTAGGCGAGATGGTAGCGGCGAAATAATAATGACATCTATTTGGAAGCATTCATGTAGAGCGATTGAATAAAAGTAGTTCTTAAATATACATACATTTATCAATTGTTATCGTGCCCCATGAGCTTGGCATCAGAGGTTTTTTTCACGCGTTACTGTGAAATGTAAGCATGTTAAAAAGTAAGTTTGACCTGTTACGCTAAATGGTCATAGATTAGAAACTTCTGGCCGTAGTCCTACTTACTTTACCGCTGGAAATACCTCTCCATTATGCCCCAGAGCCGCTCCGCTGGTTACCTTCATGTAACTGACATCAAAATATTTATTGTTCTTACTGATGACGGAAAAGACCGCGAAACCAGCTTCTCAGAGTGCTGGTCCGCCGCCTCCACTTCCGTTTTGGAAAAGGAAGAGTATTATTCTGGCGCAAAAGAGTGGAGCGTAAACAAAAATGGCCGATGTTTGTCGGCACCACCTTGCTCCATAACATTAACCTTTGTCGAGAAAGTGAAGCACTTGCCTCATGCGCTTTTAAAATTCCAGTCTCACCTCATTGGTTGGTTATACCTACCAATCGGGAAGAGGTGTGGCGCCGTGGCCAGGGCGACTGACTCCGGAATCTGAGGATCACGGTTCGATCCCCGGCACCGGCGGCAGATTAGCCCAGCACCATGTGACTCTGGGCAATAGCTTGCTTAATCTTCCTGACGGCCCCCAGCGCCTAGAGACCCTAACGGGTGATTGTGCGCTTTACAAATGTGGATATTATTATTATTATACCTCGTACTCAATGTGATTTGATGAAATACTGGAATTATGTCAGGGGTGCAAAAAAATTGTATTTGACCTGCTAATTGTTATTAATACCTGATGTAAGGCCATTACTGCACTTGACATATTTACAGGTCATTACATGGGTTCCTTATATTTTTATATACCGGTTCTCATCAATGTTTCGCATTGGCATGGTATAGATTATATATTTTGAATGTGCAGATTGTAGTTCAGTTTAGAGAACTCTCGGCGATCTGTGGAGATCACAGTTGACCCTACAGTATTTCGTCATTCAGGCCTTTTAGGTTAGTTTTCAGACGGAACACCCATCTCTGTTCCTTTTCGAATAGATATTTGACGTTGTTTACTTGTTCAATGATGGTCCATGTAATGTCATCCGGTTTGCGGCCTTGATCCAGAAAATGTGAAGCCATTTTTGTGCTGGTTTTTGTGCATTTAATTCTGCTCTTATGTTCGCCTATTCTTGTTTTTACTGGTCTGGTGGTCATACCTACGTATTTAAGTTTGCATGGGCACGTGATTAGGTAAACAACATTGTGGCTGTTGCATGTGGTGAACTTCCTTTGTTCCCATGAGGTGCTGTTCTGGAAAAACAGGTCTTTACTTTTCTTCGTGAGATGGCAGACTTTGCACCTGCCACAGGGGTGATGGCTTTGTAAGTTTCCTATACTGATCGATAGGAGTGATTCTTCCTTCTTTTTTGGTCTGGTGTGGACTAGCATGTCTCAGATGCTTTTGCCTCTTCTGTGCAAGAACATAGGTTTGGGGATATCCAGACCTCCGCTATTGAGAATTCTCCAATGTTTTGTGCCTATTTTGGTCACTTGATTGAGTTGTAATTGTATGTGGTGATACAAAAAGGTCGTTTGTCTTCCTGTTTAGATTGGGCCTTCTCAAGCAGGCTTTCCCTGCAGTTGTTGTGTGCCCTTTTGTAAGCTTGATTTATTATTTTGTCCGGGTATTGACGTACCTTCAGTTTTTTCCGCAGATCTTTAGATTGTGATTTGAAATTGGCGATCTCAGTGCAGTTGCGTCTCAACCGTAAATATTGTCTATAAGGAAGGTTGTCTCTCAAGTGTTTCGGGTGAAAGCTTTGGTACATGAGGAGAATGTTCTTAGATGTGCTTTTAAAGTGTGTGGTTGTCATCAACCTGCCTTCTTTTGGAACAATGTTGAGGTCTAGAAACACTAGGAGTTCATTGGAAATTGTGCTTGTGAACTTGAGGAAGTCATCTTGGTAGTTCAACCAAGAGATGAACTGTTTTGACGTTGTTTCATCCCCATCCCATATGATGAAAATTTCATCAATATACCTTTTCCAGGTATTGATGTGCTTTCAAAAGGGGTTGCTGGGATGTAGTATTTTAGTTGTTTCTAGGTGGTAGACGTAGAGACCAGCTATGCTGGGAGCAAATGTGCTCCCCATGCTGGTCCCATGCTTCTGGAGATATAAAGTGTTCTCGTATTCCAAAAATTTCTCTTTGAGGGCCAGATTACAGCACTCCATATTAACATTTCTTGGGGTTTGGAATTCCCAGTCATGACAAGAAATGTTAAAATTTAAACATTTTTGTCTTGTTTCCTTTTTTTTATACTTTATTTTGAGAATTTTAAGAAGGGTAACAGACAGTGACCAAGTGTGTAAACAACAAAGCTCCCCTCCCACCCCCCAAGGAGAAAGTACACCCCCATGAAATCCAGCGAACATACTACTACACTCAAGGGAATACACAGCCATTTAGCCAACAACCCAAGAAGCAGGGCAGGTGGCGCTCACAGTACATAACATTGCCAACATATATAAACTAGACAGTACTAGTTAGCAGCAACACACACCTCCATGGCGCTAGCCCTCTAGAATATAAGCGCACTCGGTGCCTCAGATATATCACCCTCAGCACCATTCAGACTCAGCATCCCTATGCCCGTGTGTCAGCTGCCCCGTCCCCTTTATTCGCAAGATAAGTTTGGTAAAGCCCCCAGAAATTCTTGGGCCTACTGGTGGGGGTGAGGAGGTCGCAATAATTTTCGGATTGTGTACAGCAATATACCATCTCTTGTGCCCATCTTTTAGGAGTCGGAGCAGGACCTCTCATCCAGCAGCATGCCACTACCTTACGCGCCACTAACAGTCCCATGCCCACTAGTCTACGCACAGACGCCGGTAGTTGCTTGGTGTATCCTAGCAGAGCCATCATAGGGTCTGGTGTTATGTCAGTCTCTACAGCGGCGCAAATTTCAGTGAAAATCTCATCCCAGAAGTCCCATATTTTAGGGCATTGCCACGCTAAATACAGGAATCCCGCATCAGGGGCGTGGCACCTCTCCCAGTCCGCCGTGGCTCTAAGGCCGTATCTGCAGAGTCTGTCCGGTGTGTAATATATTCTATTTAGGAATTTGAAGTGTACCAGCCTATGTCGGCCATTCAATGAAAGCTTCCTAGTGTTGTTGCAGCAGTATCGCCACATATCATCATCCAATACCGTTTGTAAATCAGACTGCCATGCCAGTCGTGCTTTAGTGTACGTGTTTTCTTTATGAGTTTGGGATATGGCGTACAAGTGGCACAGCAATTTCTGGGGAGAGGTGGCCTTGATAATGTGTGTCAGTTCTTTCACTTCCGGTGGCTCTGCCATGTCTCCTCCCAGTAGTTCGGAAAGTGCGTGGCGGATTCTATAAAACTGAAACCTCATTAGAAGTGATGGCAATTCTAGGCCATCTACTGCCTGCTCCCAGGTTTTGACAACACCATCAATGAATAGATCTCCCGCCACCTTAATGTTCAGTTTCTGCAGTTAAGTTATCACCCCTTTCTCTCGGAGAGGAGGCAGCCATCGGGCCCAATCTATAGGCATAATAGGGGAATACAACAGTGTGCCATGTTGACGCTGCAAAAGACTAGACCACGCATGATTTGTGGACGTAATTGAATCCAGTATTCCGGTCCTACGATCTGTCGATTCAAAAACTGTGTGCGGGAGTGAGAGAGGCCGGGCAAACAGGGTCTCCATTTTCACGTGCGGTATGTCTTGGTTCCCGTGTATCCAAGTGTGTAGGTGAGCGGCCTGTGCTACCCTGTAATACAATTCGAGGTCAGGCGCACCAAGTCCTCCCATGGAACAAGGTAGGGTGAGGAGCGACCATTTCGCGCTGGGCTGACGGCCTGCCCAGGCCAGCTTTGTCAATAATCGTTGCAGCCGCTGAAAGAATACCATGGGATGGACCATCGGGATGGATGTAAATAGGAATAAAAATCTGGAGAGAACAACCATTTTCTCAATGGATATTCACCCCAATAGGGAAAGCGGGAGCCTGCACCAGGTGGCCACATCATCTTCCAGCCTGCTGAATGCCGTGCCATAATTGGCCCTAAACATAGTCTCAGGGTTTGTGTGTAGGTGCACCCCCAAATATCTGATCGTGGGTAGTTAGGTTGTGTGATCGGAGTCAGGGGGAACGCCAGTGATTTCGACCAATTGACTTTCAGCCCTGATAGTGCGCCAAAACGGACTACTTCTCTGAGAACCGAAGACAAAGTGTTATCAGGGTCGCGGACATAGTGCAATGTGTCGTCCGCATACATTGACACCACAATCTTATAATTTGAGAAGCATATGCCCTCATTACCATGGTACTCCCGTAGGGCGCAAGCCAGGGGTTCCGCCACAAGGGCATATAACAAAGGCGAGAGTGGACATCCCTGCCTGGTGCCCCTTGTAATTGAAAAAGAGTCTGTGACAAAATCATACAATCTGAGCCTAGCACGCGGACGGGAGTACAGCGCTCCCATCATTTGGAGAAAAGGTAGCCCCAAGCCCATTCGCATTAAAACCTTCCTCATGAATGCCCATTCCACTGAGTCGAAGGCCTTCTCCATTTACAGGAAAACCGCCAACGACTTCCCATCCTGTCTGACATGCTGTATCGTGTCCAGGACTGTCCGGATATTATATGTCAAGTTCCTGCTTGGGATAAAACCCGCCTGCTCGAGGGCTACTAAGTCAAGCGCCAGAAGAGCCAACCGAGTGGCTAAAACTTTGGCAAACAGTTTTGTGTCAACAAGGAGAGAGGCCTGTATGAACTACATTCCTCCCTAGGCTTGCCCGGCTTCAATATCGTTACCAGTAACGCCTCTCTCATTGACTCTGGCATACTGCCCTCCACACATATGTCATCAAAAAGAGTCGACAGATGCGGAATAAGTTGGTCCTTAAAGGCTTTATAAAAGGCCGCCGTAAGGCCATCTGCACCAGGAGCACTACCCGACATCATGCCAGCCAGAGCATCTGATATTTAGTCTTTCTCTAGAGGCAGCATGAGGAACTCTCTCTGGGCGTTCGTGAGCATGGGAATGTCTATATGGCCAAGGTAGTCATCAATGCTATCCTCAAGGTCCCCACCCTGTGACGTGTACAGCTCTGCATAGTAGGCCTTAAATGTGTTAGCTACATCTACAGGATCAGTAATGATGTCCCCGTTGGGAGACTTTATTTCAGTAATAGGATGCCGTTTTCTCGCCCCTCCGATGATCCTGGCCAGTAGCGCACCAGGCCTGTCACGCTCCCCATATACTCTAGCCGTGGCATACTTCCCCCGGGCCTAATTCCCCTATCCGCTTCCTCGTGATACTCGGCTAGCATCGCTTTGATTTCAGCTTCCACCACCCCGTCTGCCTGCGGTCTTTGCCTCTCCTCCAGGGCCTCAAGCTGTTTCTCGAGGTCTGCCAGTCTCTTCCTAATAGACTTAAGTATCCCAGAATGCTTAGACATGGCCACCCCCGTATATACACTTTGAAAGCTTCCCAGAAGACTTGAAAACTCTCAACCAAACCTAAATTAGTTTAAAGAAATACGTCGATGGCCTCAGCCAACTCGCCCCTGAATACCGGATCCAGTAACGAGTATGGCGGAAACCGCCAAGTAAATGGGGGGATGGATCTGCCCGGGGCTAGTAGCTCCAGTAGCACAGGAGAGTGGTCCGATAGTGTTCTAGGGAGTACCCTGCATTCGCTAATCATACCCAGTCTGGAAGAGGGGACCAGCCAGTAGTCTATTCTGGTGTGTATGTCATGGTAAGCAGAATAATGCGTATAACCTCCTTGTTGTGGGTGGCGGGACCACCAGACATCCTCAAGGCCCAAGCAGGTCATAGCGTTCTGTAATTCCACCGCAGCCGCCGATGGCTTACGATACGGGCCAGCTGATCTATCCAGGGCGGGGTCAAGAGTGAGGTTCATATTACCCCCCACCAAAGGTTATTCGGATCGTATTGTCGGGTCTTGGCCGCTAAGTTCCGATAGAAGTCAGGAGAGTCAAAGTTAGGGCCATAAGTGTTTCCAATCACCAAAGTCAGGCCCAGGCCAGTGCACCTGGAGATGACGTACCTGCCTTCAAGATCGGCTTCTAGGGTGTGTTGTGTGAGTGTGGATTTCGGATTTACCCATGTCATGACACCCCTGGCGTGTGTAGTAAAACCCGCAACAGCTATATTCCCTTCTAAACCTCTACATTTCAGCATCTTGCTGATATTAGGAAGGTGAGTTTCCTGAATTAATGCAATATCAATATGTTTGCGCTGTAGGTAGCCAATTACCTTCCTGACCTTTCTATGGTCGTTGAGACCACATACATTCCACGTGATGTGCCGCCCGCGCTATCCGCCATTACCGTCAGTTATGAGCGCCGATGTGATGAACTCGACCTGTGTGCGCCGTGTAGACCCAGTGCAAGTAAATCGGTACATTTCCCCCTGAGTGCTTGAACTTTCCCAACCCCAAACCCTTCCACCCCCCCACCCACAGCATACCAACCCCAACTCGGCCTAGCATGACAGAACCCCACCCCATTCTAAATTCCCTGAGAACGCAAAAAAGCTCCCTAGGGAGCTGCAGGTGCACACAGCGCTAGGGCGGAGGTTGCCGGAAAGACAGTTAGTAGCTACGGTAAGTTCCGGCTATCCAACCACCCCTACTACCATCGCCATGCATCCCTTTCTCAACATAAACCAGCATTGTAAAACACCTCAAACAAAGTTCAAGTTCCGCATACAGTCTCCATAATGTGTAAGAGGACTAATCTCTTGCCCGCCCACCGAGACTTATTATGCCTAAACGTACTGCCCAACATGTTTATACACTAGCTGTTAAACAATGCATAGCTCGGAATGTTCTCACCCAGAAGCCGGTGAATATGGTCTCTTGTGAATGCACAGGATGCTCGTGCATTGTCCTCAAACAGGAGTGGGAGAGGTGTATTTATCAACTTCGAATTCCAGGTCCGGCCCTAGGGGTCATAGCAAATATCGATTCTCAACTCGGAGTCCGACCGGGAGACTGCCCGTCGCTCTCAGTATTGCTCTTCCAGTTGGCTATTGTTGCACTCTCCATCCCCCTGGCTGCTGGGTTCCCCCCGACGCTCCTTGGACCACACCTTTAAGGTTTTTTGGAGATCCCTCGGGTCCGTGAAGAGGTGGGAATGGCCTTGCCTGTTGATTCTTAACTTTTCGGGTACAGCATGGCATAATCCAGTCCAAGATTGCACAGTTGCTTCTTGTAGGGAGCAAAATGTTTACGCTCTTCTTGCACCTTTGCTGTGAAGGAGATTTCGGAGCCTTCATATTGCAGGGTCCTCTTTTCTCAGGCGATCCACAGGTCCGTGTCCCTATCTCTGTAATTCAACAGTTTTGCGATGATAGGCCTCGGGGGGAACCCCGGGCGGGGTCGAGGGCCCAGTGTGCGGTGTGCTCTCTCGACAATGAACATTGGCGAGAAGACATATTCCCCCAGCAGTGAGGTAAGGAGTTTTTCAACAAAGAGTTCCATTTTTCCGGTTTGCGTCGTCTCCGCAATTCCAGTGATTCGTATGTTAGAGCGTCGTGAGCGGGCCTCCAAATCCTCTGACTTGTCTCGTATAACCTGCAGAAGCTTGCCAAGTTGTTTGCGGTCCTTATCCAGTTCCGTTTGGGCTTCCTCTACTTCCGTTAGGCGCCGCTCCGCATGCTTGTCCACGCGCTCTGCCATGCGGTCCATCCGGTAGGTGAGGGCATCGATCTTAGTGCCTATGGACGGCATACTGTCTTGCAGGCACTTCTCCATAGTGACTAGCAAAGGTTTAATGTCCGAGTAGATTGTGCCTTCAGCGCCCCTAGGTGTGGGTGCAGTGTCCACCTCTTGGGCCTCAGAGGGTTTGGCACGGCGGCTCTCAAAGAGGAGTTTACTCTGGGGTTTGTCCCCTTTGCCCATGTTGAAGCCTGAGACTGCGCAGCTGATAGAAAGTCACCTCGAGGTTATGGAGATACCACGCAACAGGCAGCAGGAACTGCCCCCTTCTTCTTACGCCTCCCCGGCCACTGAGCAGGCGGATCACGGCAGGTCTTCCCAGAGTAGAGAGCGTTGCAATCCCCCTGTGCGCTAGCGTCAAGGCCAGGCGCCTCGTCCGCTCCTTCAGTGCAGTACAGCATTGCACACTCCCAGCAGGCCCCAATACAGCTCAGCAGTGTTTAGGCTGCACTCCCCGCAGGCATGAAGGCTCACCAGGCCACCCCACCACCATTAGCGAGGGTCCCTCCGGTCAGGCGCGTAAGGGCCTCAATGCCATCAAGGGAGCCGCGACCAGCAGCACAAGGGTAAACGCTGGGGCCATTTCAGTCCACGCCCCAACATCCAAGGGGGGGATCGGCAACCAAAATTGCGCTCCGCCAGCACGTGCGGGGGTAGGAGGGGGAGGGGGGCAGCCGGTCTGAGGTGCCACAAAAAGCCCCCACTCACCTCCGAGGCAACCTCCTCAAAGCGCCCGAGGTGCTCCCTCCTTCAGGGTTTTGGTGGCAAGGATGGCAGTTACTCGACCCAGCTTCCATCACCGAGGGTCTCCAAGTCCGTCTCCCAAGTTGTGTCGGAGCTCCGACGCCCACCGGACCAGAGCCCCGCAGTGTGGCCGCACGTCGTGTCACGCAAGCCTGCGTGCGTCAAACTCGAGGCCGCGGATCTATGGCCCAGCTCGCCAGGAGTCTCAATCTCTCGCCGGCAGCTCTGCGCAGGTCAGATGGATCAAATTTCTCCCGCACCGGACACTGGAGTCATTCAGACGGCGGGTAACGCGGTTCCTGCCCCATAGGGTCAGTCGAGAAAGGATAATTTTAGGATGGTGCAGGCGATGGCGCGGAGCCTAGGATTCAAGTGTCCGCCATCGGCGCTGGCAAGCTCCGCCCCTCATTTTTGTCTTGTTTCCTCAAGTACGAGTGAATTATGTGTGTGTGAATTCTGTGTTGCAACCTAATTAACGGCAAAATGACTTCAAACAATGACAAATTTTGCCCGTTAAAACATTAAGGATCACTAATTAAGAATCCTTGATAAAGGACTATGAAAATATATCACTTACATCAAAAGAGAAATATATCACTTCTTTCAACAGCCCAACCTGATATCTACGTAACAGTGATGTGTTCAAAATGAAAAAAGTTTCAGAAAAATGTTTTTGATCCTTTATTCTTGTTTTTTCTTTCTTTTGTTTTTCTTTCAGAGACCATACTAGGTCATCATTTTTCTCCAAGGGGCCAACTCAAGCCCTGGAATAAATGTACTGGCTTATTTTTGCTAGTCTATTTTAGGAAAATAGGCATACAACACATCAGTTAGTTTTTGAGTTTAGTAGGGATCAACATAGGTCCTGATTAGTAAAGCATAGGGGACTGCTTAACGAAACATCTCGACCAAGTAGGGTATAATAACAACCCTACCACAACCCCCTTTTTTAACATTTCCAGCTAGAGAAGTGAATAAAATAATTTTTTCTACTAGCCAGGGAATTTTTAATTTTTTAATCATTTCACATAATTCTCTCACTTCCTACCACTCACACCATTTTACCGCACTGCACATAGCTTATCTTCATAACAACAAGTGCTCCCGCGTAGTCCGGAGGTCAGAGAACGCCCCGCCCCGTAGAGGGACGGGAAGACCCCAATGATGAAGCATGACACTATGGGATTCATGGTGTGTGAGGGGTATTTTAAAAACACATAGTGCTTTTCCTTGTCAACTACAAGGATCAGTAACACTCACTGTACCTATTTTTCACTATATATATTTAAAAATAAAAATAAAAACTATTTGATAGAATCCTATTGTTTGGCAATTCTTTGACTCCTCATCTTGGCAGCTATGGACCGTGTGGTCATACAGACCCACTCAGGTAACTCCAATATTTTCAGGTTTAACCTGAGCTCCACTTCCTTCCAGACAATGTGCTCTAAGTCATTTCCTAACAATCAATCCACAGGCATAGCAGGGCCTCAGCTAACTTGAGAGCACCTGTGATCCCCCCCTATTCAAAAGGAACCAGAGCCACTGCATAGTGGCTGTCACGGTTGTCTGCTATTACAACCTGGTTGAATGTGTTGGATATCACCTGCTCTGAGTACACCAGATAACACCTTACCATAGTTATGCTGGCTGCTGTGTCCCCCAGAGCCTCCACCCTCTGTCCATTGATGATAACCCACTACCTACACTTTGAAGCATTGGAGGGCATGTGGGCTTTTGGCACCATCTCCCTTTCACCCAGGGACACTGAGGTAACCTCAGCTGCCCCCATAATAACTGGGGCCATGTCCTACACAAACATCACACTGGCCAACCCTTGGGTATGCCCTTCAGTGGGGGCTGCATCATCTAGGAGCACTTGGTGTCTCCCTTGGTTACTCATACTGGTGGCACCTTTCCAATGTTCTTGTCAACAAATCCATTCTCTTTGTGGCCAGGTTGGGACTTGGACTCCCCCGTTTTTGGGGCCATGAGAGAACTCTTTTGCATCTACCCCCTTTTTCTTCTGGTGGCAACGATGACCACATTTTTGTGAGCCCCCGCCCCCAGATATTTTTTTGTTGTCCCTGGTGCTGATAAAGTGGTCCGCCTCCCTAGCAGGGTTTTCAGAGCTTGCTATTCACTAAGTGTTGGAGCAGCTCTGTAAAACAAAGACTGAACATGTGCAACTATCAATCAATCAATCAATCAATCAATCAATCATTTGTAGAGCGCGTTACTCACCCGTTAGGGTCTCAAGGTGCTGGGGGGCGGGGGGGCTGCTATTGCTCAAAGAGCCAGGTCTTGAGGTGCTTCCTGAAGCGGAGATGGTCCTGGGTCAGTCGTAGGTTGGTGGGAAGGGAGTTCCAGTCTTTGCTGCCAGGTAGGAGAATGATCGTCCTCCGGCGGTGGTTCTGCGGATTCGTGGGACGATGGGCGAGGTTGGTGGATCGGAGCTGGCGGGTGGGGGTGTAGAACGCGAGTCGGCTGTTGAGGTATTCTGGGTCCATGTTGTGGAGTGCTTTGTGTGCGTGGGTGAACATGATTCTTTTGCTGACGGGGAGCCAGTGGAGGTTTCTAAGGTGGGTTGAGATGTGGCAGCGGCGGGGGATGTTGAGGATGA
Organism: Lissotriton helveticus; assembly: GCF_964261635.1. Taxonomy (NCBI): domain Eukaryota; kingdom Metazoa; phylum Chordata; class Amphibia; order Caudata; family Salamandridae; genus Lissotriton; species Lissotriton helveticus. The sequence continues at coordinate 286,152,051 of NC_136060.1, forward strand.
GTCGTACGGAGGCGTTTTGTATGCATTGGAGACGGTTCTGAAGGTTGGCAGTGGTTCCAGCGTAGAGGGCGTTCCCGTAGTCCAGTCGGCTGGCGACGAGGGCCTGGGTGACTGCTCTTCTGGTTTCGGTGGGGATCTATCGGAAGATCTTTCGGAGCATGCGTAGGGTGTTGAAGCATGAGGATGAGATGGCGTTGACTTGTTTGGTCATTGTGAGCGAGGAGTCTAGGATGAAGCCCAGGTAGCGTGCATGGTCGTGGGTGTTGGTGTGATGCCCAGCGCCGAGGGCCACCAGGAGTTGTCCCACGCAGAGGGGTATTGTCCGAGGATGAGGACCTCCATCTTGTCCGAGTTGAGCTTGAGACGGCTGTGCTTCATCCAGTCTGCTACCTCTTTAATTCCCTCCTGGAGGTTTGTTTTGGCGGTGGCTGGGTCCTTGGTGAGGGAGAGTATCAGCTGGGTATCGTCGGCGTCGGAGATGATGTTGATATTGTGTTTTCGTGCGATGGCGGCGAGGGGACTCATGTAGATATTGAAGAGTGTTGAGCTGTGTGATGATCCTTGAGGTACACCGGGAGGCGGACTCTCTGGGTTCTGCCGGTGAGGAACGAGGTGACCCATTCCAGGGCCTTCCCCTGGATTCCCGTGTTGTTGAGGTGGTGTACTAGGGTGCGATGGCATACGGTGTCAAAGGCAGCTGAGAGGTCTAGGAGGATGAGGGTGGCTGTTTCTCCATTGTCCATTAGGGTTCTGATGTCGTCAGTGCCTTGAAAAGTGGTCCACATAATCTACCCAGAACTGTTGGGGCAACTTCAGGCTGCCCCTAAACATTTGCCTATACTTTTCTGGCGTGAACAAATGTTTATTGGTGAGAGTGTCCTTCATCAGGGATGCTTCATCCTGTCCCCTTTCCCTGAGTCTAACAGGGCTCCACCTCCTTCACTGGGAATGTGCTTCAAGACGCTGGCCCCCAATCCTCCTTAGGGACACTGTGCATCTCCAGAGAAAACTCATAGGCCTCAAACCAATTATCTAGGTCATCCTCCACAACAACGTTAAGCACCAGATCCTTTGGAATGTGCGAATCAGTATTCTAAACGTCTCAGCTTCTTCATTTAAAATGCAAATGACATATTTAAAATCATAAAACAGCTTCCACAAAATTATTTGACTAGATCACACTATTGTTCTATAGATCAGCAGTTCTTAACCTTTAGACATCTACTAGCCTTTCTTTCTTCTTTTCCGGCACTGCCTTGCTCTGATTGGTGGGTCCTGGGCCAATCAGGAGCTGACCCCGGAGGAGCCTGTTACAGCCCTTGAGTATTTCATGGTGACCGAAGTACAGACACACTTGTTTCTCTGAAGTAACTGTGTGTGTTGTATTTCAAACTTGGGGCACTTTTGTTTTAAATGTAGTCTTCCAGCCTTCAAAAGACTTTTAATTCATACGCTCTTTTTTGTACCTGTATGGTTTGGCTGTACCAGATTTTCTTTCTTTTTTCCCAGCACTGCCTTGCTCTGCTAGGTGGATTCTGGGCCAATCAGGAGCTGACCCAGGAGGAGCCTATAAAGGCTACCAGGTTTTTTGTGGTGGCTGCAGCACAGATGCAAAGTGGACGCTCGCAGCTGGTGTGTCTAAGGAAAGCCCATATATGTCTGTCCACACCTGGACGGAGCGAGTTGTCAGACACTCTGCTCCTCTAGGCTCCCACAGGATAGTTTTCTTGCCTCTAGAACTTCACACCCTCAGGCCATCTCTAGCATCTTGCTTTGGGCATAACAACTTTCAAGATGGACATCCCTTTTTATATAAGCTAGTGGCTACGTGATCAGGTCTGTGGTAATGAGCTTTACTATACACTGCTGGGCTACAGGGTACAAAGTTCTAAGTCTGAACTGTCATTCCTTGATCAAACATCACACTGGGGTGTTTGACCTGATCCATGATAAAAACCCAGACATTATGTACCTGAAGGAGACCTGGCTTACCCAGAACTCCATTGCGGAACCACCCCCGGCTTTCCCTCCAGGTTGTTTTATGAAAAATTTCAATAGAGTTAGTGGAATTGTTTTGATTTTTAAAGAGCAATATATCTACACTTCACACTATCTGGGATGTTAATTTACCGCACTCTAGGCACATTCATGCATTTATGGAGGCACTAGTAAACCTGATAGCCTCTCTTGACTATTAAGCCAGCCAATTTTAATATAGTAGGCAAATTGAATCTTCATTTGGACACCAGGTAGGATGGTGACATTGTTAACTTTTTAGATGACCTTGCTGCTTGTCAGCTCACTCAACGTGTAGTTGGCGCCACTTATGAGGCTGGGCACCTCCTGGATCCTGTATTTTCTAATCTTAATTCATTGAAGGTTCCTACCCCACATCTTATGACATTGACGGATCATTTATTGATCTCTGTGACCATAATATGTTTAGTAGGTCAGACCCAGTTCTCTCACACAGTCCTTAGTTTAAGACGTCATTGGCATAAGCTTGACCTAAACAATTTGAAGAATTTCTCCAGAAGAGATGCCCACTGCTGGAACCCAATGTGGAAGATGCGAACAACAATGTCCAGGGCTGGCTCACCTCTGCACTAGACATTTTGTCTCCTTTAGACTGGTCCACAGCAATAATAAGCAGGCTGCACCCTTATTCACGGAATCTCTGATGTTGGCAAAAAAGAACTGTAAGGTTTTGGAATGTGCTTGAACGCAATCAAAGACTATTCTCGATTAGTAATATATGGAGCTGCAATTAAATCATACCATAAATTGATTAAGAGGTCCAAAGCTTAATATTTTGCCAACAAAATAAATATTAGCAACAATCCCACTAAAGTAATCTTTTCTCTCCTTAGCAGTCTAACTGAACTGATACTTACTGTAAAGTATATGGCAGTTTCTAACGACCATTGTGAGAAGTTGGCAAGGTATTTTCTAACAAAGTTGAAAACATCTACTCCAGCTTCATCCCTAATATTATTGTCTCTTGTTCCGCTGGTCTGACTGGCACCACCTTGCCACAGTTACACTACCTAGCCCCGATGGCCCTGTCAGAGTTTCACATCCTGTAGAAGAAAGTTACGTAGGGCCCACCTGCCGATTCTCCCAGGCCGAACCTATTTCTAAAACTACAAGACTGCCTCTCTACACCCTGTCTTGAATTGATTAATCTTTTATTGACATGGGCATCTGTACCTAGTTCCTGGAAGCATGCCAAAATTATTCCTCTCCTGAAAAATCCCCCTTTCAATGCTTTAAAACCAGAAAATGTCCGTCCTATTTCTATTTTGCCATTCCTTGCAAGAGTAACAGAGATTCATGTTAATGCCATCGAAGGATGAAGGCAGTTCCTCTGTACTGATTCTACTTGACCTTAGTGCCGATTTGACACTGTTTGTCACAACATCTTGCTCCAGCACCTTGAGAGATTGGGGGTGTTGGCTCAGCTTTTACCTGGTTTTCCTCTTTCCTTGCCGTCTGCTCTTTTCAGGTGGTGTCTCTGCCTTTTAGCTCCAACTGCAATACTTTATACCACAGTGTCTCCAGTGCTCCTCCCTGAGCCCCATACTGTTTAAAATCTACATTTGTAGTGAAAGCTCTGGAGTTTGCGCTGGCGTATTATGCTGTTGACACCCAGCTTGTGTTCTCTTTTTCCGGCACTCCTTTATCAGATCTGGTCAACTTCCAAAAAGGTATGAAGGTTGTTGCAGAATAGATGGTGGCAAATTGTTTGCAGCTGAATACCAGCAAGTCAGAAATTCTTCTCGTAGGCAGGGACGTTCAAGCCTGGGGAGACCACTGGCGGCCCTCTTCCTTTGGGTCTCCCCCATGTTTCAAGTCGGTCTTTAAGAAATTAATTTTTTGGGTCAATAATGCCCTAATATTTGAATCACAGGCAAAAACTGTGTCAGTCACCTGTTTCGGGCTGCTATATGGGCTCAAACCCATTCTAGGTTTCTTCGAGCCCCACATTTGTCAAGTCATTGTTCAGGCTTTTATTCTCTCCTGGTTGGATACTACAACATTCTTTTCCTGGGAGCAACAAGCCTATTATTAGAAGGCTTCAGTTGGCTCAAAATGCAGCTGCAAAATTGCCGTTTTCCCTTACTAAATAAAGCTGCCGATGCTATTTGCAAATTACACTGGCTCCAGATGGCTAAGAGTATTCAGTTTAAGGCACTGTGCATGGCTAATCAGATCTTCTTTTCTCAGCGCCCCTTATTTTATCTAATTTGTTTATTCCATACCTCCCCTCGCAGTCTTTGCACTCAGTTGATCATAATTTAGATTGTGTACCACGTGTTAAAAGGGCAAGGTCAGCCTGCCCTCTAGAATGCCCTCCCTCTTTCTTTAAGGCAAATCTAGAACCACTTGTCCATTAGGAAATCGCTGAAGACCTGGATGTTCACCATCTAAATGTCCTTCTGGTCATCTTCTTTTTCCCCGGGTCTTTCTTTGACAGTTGTAGCTTTCTGACGAAACTAGCACTGGGACTCCCCGTATCTGAGGCAGCCATGTGCTCTACAAATCACATAGCATAACATAACATTTCTGAGGTTTCCCACTTAATCATTCCTAGAATCGGAGGGCCCCCACTGAATCATCATTGGAATCCCTGGACCCCCAGTGAGTCATTTGTGGAAGCCAGGTACCACAGCCTAAGCATTTTCAATGATTTGAATCACAAAACAATAAATAAATAAAAAATAAAGACACAAGTTTTCATTATAGAAATACACAAGTGATGACATATTGTATTTTATTCACTACCAAATACCAAAAAATTAAAATTTGTATTTTAATAGGAAAGATGGAGATTTTTTAATTCAACTGAGATCACCCATGTTATAGTGTATTTGATGCACTTGTACTGACTGCTCTCACGACTCAATCTGAGTATACCAATTTCCGTTTTAGTCTCCAATTTCAAAGAATTCACATTTACAATTTACAATTTTGCTTCTTTATTTATATCAACTTTATTAATCTGTTCATTGTTTTATTTTTCTAACAAGTCGCAGATCCGCTGAGTAGACTTCTACTCTTAAATGCTGGGCAGATAAACTGATCTAAATATGATTCATTTAAATTGCTTAAATGTGATGTATATTGAACTACTGTGTTTAAAAACTCTATGCAGATAAGAAAAAAAGAGGGAAGTAGAAAACCTGAACTTTTTGTTAAAATGGGAATGAGTGGAGTTATAGCATAACATTCCCTAAAATTAAGTAGGCAAATTTGGGAGTCATACTTTTGAACAAAATACAAATAGAAAAGTATGTGTGCGAGAAACATTGGTAGTACAATTTAATGTATGTGTTACACTATGCTCAATCTGAATACTGATTGAAGTTATCCATACATCAATTGTGTTCTACCATAATATATTCAAGATACATAGGTGATGAATCAAGAATATAAATTGAAGGATGTTATATTTGATTGGTGCCTGCATAGAAACATTGAGCCCAATTCGCATTACAGTTTTTTGCAGAAACATTAATGTAATTAAGGAAAAATGCTGTTTGTCAGATCTTGACTTACAGGTCAGATCCTCATTCACAGAATCAGATTCTGTTTCATATGAACAGGATCTGCTGTTATTTACATCCGAAGTACTGCCAACAAAAGTACGCCATTACAGCAGATTCTATGAAGTATAAATTGTAAGGCAAGAGATGGGAACATGGACGTTCCTATACAAGGAGAAAAAGGTTGTCAGGAAGGTGTTTATAAAAACCTTTGAGTGTAAAATTGTGCTAGACATAATTATCAGAAATTAAATATTGTGATACACAAATATCGTTGATAAGAAAGAAAAAAAAATTGAGGTAAGGATGTTTTAATACTGTTTTCAGTAAAATAGAGGCTGATTTTGATAGCAGTTGGTGGGCCCGATGCCCTCTATTGCTGCGGTCAGAAGACCAGACGACAAACAGGTGGCAGTCTGACTAGCAGATTTTGATATAAACGCCATGCTGGAAGTGGGAAAGTGCTCCTTATCATGACTGCTTGTGCTGTCTCCAAGCAAAAGGGCCGCAGCATATGCACTCATGGTAAGGAGCACCTCCTGCACATCCATGGACTCTTTCCCAGGCACCATGTCATGCATGGCACAAGGTGCATGGAGGTGAGTGGGGGCACTACATGTACCCTAGGGCCAATTTACAGTGGCCCACGATGGACGGGCCTGTTTAGTTGCCCCCATATCACTTTTGGACAGCTTTTCCATGACGGTCTTCCCTCCATGATAAGGCTGTCAGGGATATAGTAATCCTGATGGAGTGCCTGCCTCGGCACTGCCGCCATTCAGGCATATAACTCAGACCACCACCCCGTCGGGATCTCTGATCCTGGTGGAGGCGGAGCTCTTCTCACCGACCGCCATGGGTCCACGGCCATTGTAAACCGGCAGTCGGACTGAAGGGCTGTTGGCATTCGAACCGACACCGGCTACTTGTAGTGGCAGTCCGACAGCCATCATAATGAAGCCATAGTTGTTAAAATATAGTTTTTAATCACTTTAACGTGTTTTAGTTTTATAATAATTTCATGTGTTGCTATTGTTTATATAAATGTCAATTATTTTTAAAATATAGCTTGTAATTTTAAGTAATTTAGATTTCTTATTTAATTATTAATAGTAATTTATAGTGTTGTGGCGGGTTTTTGGGTTTTTAGGGGATATGGTGGGAAGTTAATGAGGTAACAATTAATTATGAACAGTTAACCTCTTTGCCAATGATGTCTGGAGAAGGAATTGTAAACCTAACCCCTTCAAAGTCCAACACTTTCCTTACTGTTATGGTGACTGGAGTAGGAATGCTAAATCTAACCCCTTCAAAGTCCAATGTTTTCCCTACTGTTGCGTAGGCTAGAGTGGGGACAGTATGTTTTATATGCTAAGACATAAAATAGTTTTTATAATATTGGTTAAATAGATTTGAAAACATTATTCGTTTTTTTCATATTTTATACTATTTATTTTTAGTTTTAAATTTATTTTAATATTCATAGTATTTTAATGAATGTGTTTTAGGGGGTTTACATTTTCTTTATGTTCTTATAGTTTATTTATTTCCTAAATTAACTATTCTTTGTCAATTAATTGTTTATATTTTTTATGGTGTTATTCCATATGAATTATGCGTGTGTATCCATATATATATATATTCACTGAAAAAACCATAGGTTATAGACCATATATAGTTAGGAATTAGCATTTACAAAACCTTGAAAATTCACTGAAAAAACCATAGGTTATAGACCATATATAGTTAGGAATTAGCATTTAAAAAACCTTATTTTACTCACACAAAACCATTGAAATTCCATATATAGTTAGTTGCACTAACTATATATCGCGCACCCGCAATCCACTGCTGATCATGTCACATATTACATCATTCATGACATGGTCAGTGACATCACTGATGACATCACTGATGACAACATCCAGTGATTATGTGTTTCTGTAAAGTTTAAATATGTTTTACATATTGAAGAATGAGTGGATGTATAAGTGTCTGAATGAAGGTTTTAGTAGGTGCGTGATTGACTGTATGAGTGAGTGATTAAATGCGTCTTACTGAATGCACGGGTTAGTGACTAAACTGTCTAAAAGTGTGCATCAGTATGTCTGTTGTTGTGCAAGCTGCTGCACGTGTTGATCAGTAGCTATATAAGTAGCTATATGGGTTATTGATTGGTTGCACAAGTATTTGTATGGGAGACTGAGTGTGTGTATGGCTGGCTGGGAGGTGTGTGACTCTGTGCAGATCAATGTGTACTTGTATCAGTGATTCTATAAGAGAGTAACTATGTGTTAGTATATGTTTAAAAAATGTAAGGTGTTCTGTCTTTAACTGTATAGATGAGAAAATGGAAGTGTGATTGATTCTTTTCAGGACTGACTAGGTGTGTGAGTAACTCCATGGATGAGTGGCAGAGTGTGAGTGTCTGTATAGGTGTATGAGTGCATATGATAGTGTTGTAAAGATGAGTGATTGTATGTATGAATGATTGTATGAGTGAATGTGTGTGTAGACATAGGAATCAGTGAGTGCGTATGTAGTAACTAGTATTGGTGTGTCAATGGTTTCAAAAATGATACTCTCTATTTAACACTGGGTGTAACGGAGGTTATATTAGAGTGTGAGGAGATGCATTGTATTATCACATGAATGATATCATCAGTGATGTGATCATTGATGTCAAGTGAGATGTCATCAGTGATGTCATTTGAGATGTCATCAGTGATGTCACTGACCATGTCATGAATGATGTAATATGTGACATGATCAGCAGTGGATTGCGGGTGCGCGATATATAGTTAGTGCAACTAACTATATATGGAATTTCAATGGTTTTGTGTGAGTAAAATAAGGTTTTTTAAATGCTAATTCCTAACTATATATGGTCTATAACCTATGGTTTTTTCAGTGAATTTTCAAGGTTTTGTAAATGCTAATTCCTAACTATATATGGTCTATAACCTATGGTTTTTTCAGTGAATTTCATTGGTTTTTTAACAGCTAATATCTGTAGCTGTAAAATGTATTCTTCTTTAAATCCAAAAATATATTTTATATGTTTATTAATAACTTTTTTTTAAAATATTTTTTTTTCTTCGTTCCCGCTTCGCGAATCGGGAAGCTTCCCGTTAGCTGACCTTGATGCCGCGAAATAGACCGCGAGCCGGTAAACGTTTCTTTACCGCAACTGCCGCGTTAGAAAACAACATCGTGACGCCTCCCGTCCGCATGACGTTTCGCGTTGTCGCGTGATACGTCATATGACGTGCTACGTTAGCGAACTCGTACGCTTACCGAGTCGCAAAGCACAGGTTTCTGGAAGCAAACCGGGAGGCCCTGCAAAGCGCGTAACATACACACAGCAGATCATGTGACTTGGTAATAACACTTTTCATTGGTTCATTTCACTTTCGGTTTCCTAATGATGTAAGACTAGGTCATATGATCTAAAATGAACACTTTTCATTGGTTGAGAACTATATTTTTTTCCCAAATGGTGAAAATCCCTCCTTCTTTCCTCACTCTGACTTTCATCATTGTGAGAGAAAGACCCTTTGTTACCAGAGAGCAATGGCTTCTTTACTAGCTTCAGCTGGTGCTTCCCCACCACCTCCACCACATCCAAGGAAGAGTGGACCACCTGCTAAAGTTATAATTCAGCAAGAAGAGGAAGAAGAGGAACAGGACGACCTAGATAATCTCCCTATTATGGCCAGAAGATCTGTTGTACCGGAAGTAACGGGACCAGAGGGCAGGGAGATGGTGCCAAATATACAAACGAGATTTCGTGAAGTAAAACAAGTCTGCGTACATTGCAGTGGATTCATTTGCTACGCAGAAAGTAGCATCACTCTGATCAACAGAGCTATTGACAATCATACTCATGTTTGTCCGAAACTCCCCAAACAATAAATTCTTTTTTTTTGTTTTCTTGCTCCTGTTGAGCCCTTTACAATGAATCGTTTTCGTTGCCCCATCCGAAAAAAAAACAAAAAAAATATAAAACTGTTCAGAAAAATTCAAAAAAAGTAAAAAAATGTTCAGAAAAATAATAAAAAAAATATAAAACAACAAAAACAATTTAAAAAAAAGTTCTTTTCAGAACTACCTCCCCGTTATTAAAAAATTGGTACAATATTTGCAACTGTGCCAACCTCTATTTCTCTTAGTTCGCTTCCCAGTTCGCTCCCCGGTACGCGAACCGGAAGCGAACCAAAAAATTTTTTTTTAAAAAAAGAACAGTAAGTATAAGGGAAGGAAACAGACACTTATGTTAAAAGAAAGACAGCTATAAGGGTGTAAACTAGAGATACTATTACCCGTAATCCACTGCTGATGATGTCACATATTACATCATTCATGACATGCTCAGTGACATCATCAGCAGAGGATTGTGGGTAACAGTATCCCTAGTTTATTCCCTATAGCTGTGTTTCTTTTAACATAACTGTCTGTTTCCTTCCCTTATACTTACTGTTCTTTTTAAAAAAAAAATTTTAGATCAGTCAGAAACAGTGAAAGTAATGAAATATAAAAGACTACGTAGAATATGAGCACTGTATGCAACAACTTTGACACTTACAGAAGCCTCACCTTCTCCATGCCTCCTACACAGTTCTACATGTACATCATAAATGCAAACAGAACAGAATTAATTATACATGTTAAATGGTTTATTTTTGCTGTTCTCAGAATGTATCAAATTTCACTAAAACAGTGACTTGAAGGTATTCATCATATAACAGCGGGGAAAAAAAACACAATCAAAATGATTGTGTTTAAAAAACCCATACAACATTAGAAATCAGAATTCAGAACTCCTTAAAGTTAACTTACTTTCCATGACGGCCAAGGATGTCCTATGAACAGCTTACACTCTGTTGTGCTGTTATTACTTTCAACCCGCCACTTTCTGAAAGAAAACCTCCATCGTTTTCAAAAACATGTTACATACAATAAATGACTTCTTGCTCTCTACCACAAGATTCCACAAGGCCAAATCTTGTCAGAGCCATGTATAACTCTTGGATTTCTTGTTAGCCAATCCCGTCTTTTCGCATTTCCGCAACTTTCAGAATTAAAATGTTGAAGATCATTTACACAATCCTGGACTAGTAATATCTTCCCCTTCTTGCTCAATCATGTTCTACATTTCCTATCACACTGATACTGCTTACTATGAAGCAGACTTACACTACCTTTATGACTAGTACAATTATTTAATTCTCTACATCACTTTTAATCACAAAGCAATGTAAAACAGTAGACAGCATTGCAGACTTACATTCCCTCTACTCCATGTTTTGATTGGCTGCTTCAATTAGCTTATAAAAAGAAATAGTTTTTCTGAACTCATTCAAAGTGCACGTATTTCTCAATAACGTCCAGTGTTATGGTAAAAAGTTATGTCTCTGTACTACACTTATCCTCAAGGCCAAATAGTGTAGGAGCCATGAGAACTTCTTGAAATTCCTCAGAGCACATCCCGAGATTCTTTCCCTAAAATCTTGGTTTTTAAAACACCAGGTAAGAGTTTTTAAGGTCATATGGCAATTTTTTTTTGAAAATTAAAACAGAATCATTGCAGAATGACCAGCCATTTCTAGACTTTAAATAAGCTGTGTAATGTCCTGATGTTATTGAAGGGCCATCATGATATATAATTGCTGCAGTTACAAAAGTCCTTCCTGATATTGACAACTGCGAAGCTACAAAATTTTTAATTAAAGTTGTCAATTTTGTTCCATCAGGCCTACATCGTTGGAACATTAAAATGACATACTGGCCATATGTTCGTATAAATAATGTGGACATCATTTCAGATTTACATTGGCTACACTCCATGTTGTGATCAGCTGCTTTTACTAGCTTATTAAAAGAGACTGATTTACTGTCTGGCAAAGTTAAATATATAAATCTTTCTGAGTCTACACTAGTAGTACTTGATACCCTACAGTTCTCGCAGTCATGCTGCCATTGATAAGAAAGCCCAAACAGGTGATCTACATCTACACCTTCATCATGCAATACATCAAGCATATACATTAAAAACTCCTGACAATCTTGCTGACTATTTTGAGAGAATTGTGTTTGGCCTGAACATCTGTCTAACAGATTTCGAATTTCAGACACACTTTCTATGTTTGTTCTATCAGTGCTACATTTCTCTAACACAGAATTTAAAAAACTGCAAAATCTTTGATCAGAATTGACCACAATCTCTTCTTTTACATTTTGTAGAGAAAACAAAACATTTACCACTACATTAGCATAGCAGTTGACACCAGAACTGTTTTCAAATTGAAAACCAACAACATCTTCAACAGAATCCTTTTTGTTTCTGCTTATAATTTCAGGTTCATCGACTTTTCGTCTTTTTGCTACAACCTCCCCAGTATTGGTCACATTTCTTCGTTTCCGGCCTACCACACGTTTCTCAAACAAAGGATACTGAGGCAAATGTGGCGCATACTCTCTTCTCAACCTATTGTATTCCTTAACACAATCTAGATCCGCACAAATGTTTGTGACATCACACTCAATCAAGTACAATCCCGATAAAGTCCTAACTCGTGACAATGCCACATATGCCATACCCTCCTTGAACACAGAACTGCCAATATTCACCAATGCACAATCTACACTTAAACCTTGCGATTTATGGATTGTCACCGCATATGCCAAGCAAACAGGAAACTGCTTACGACGAACATATAAGTCTTTTACAAGCAAAAATCTAGCAGAACAACGAGCAATTAGCTGTACTTCCTCAATGCCATCAAATTTAATTTTTAAAAATTCAATTCCATCTCTATTTCTGTATTTCACAAAATCAACAACATTACCCATTGATCCATTTACCAGACCTCTTTCAACATGTAAATTCCTTCTTAAAATTATACGGCAGTTCAAGCACACATTCAGAGTCTTTTCAAAACCCGCAGTTTTAGATATACTCTTCTCTAATGAATCAAATTTTTTTTTCAGATTCTCAGACAAAATAATTGTTGATCCCATATGCTCTACTCTGTCAATAGCTTCCAATTTCACAATCTCTTGCTTTTCTAAATGCAACATTTTGTTGTTGAATTTGGCACATTCTGCAAGAGTTGGCATCAAACATATTCCAGATTTTTTCTCAGTAACT